>NC_138889.1:76937879-78201666 GCF_965194825.1 Balaenoptera physalus
ACTCTAGTCCTAAACTCTCCTTCTCTGTCTCTCTCTCTCTTTTTTTTTTTTTTTTTTTTCTGGCTGCACTGCACGGCTTGCAGAATCTTAGTTCCCTGACCAGGGATCGAAGCTGGACCCCCTGCAGTGGAAGCGTGGAGTCCTAACCACTGGACCACCAGGGAAGTCCCTCCTTCTCTCTGGATGTATCTTTCATCAGCCCACAGACATGCTCCAGAATCAGCAGACTTTAAAAAAAAAAAAAAAAAAGGAAAAGCAAACCAAGAGCCTCCCTTAACAACACATCCCTTTCCAAATCCTGTTCCATTGCTCTGCTTTTGTCTATAGCCAACCTGATTGAAAAACTTGACTATTCTTGTCTCCGGTGACTTTCAGACATTTTGACCATGACCCATAGTAAGAAATGCATTTTACGAAGCAGCCCAGGGCACACACACTCAGTGTGTAAGCACACACACTCTCACACAAGCACCCACACTCACACACATGCACTGGCATACACACAGTCACACATAAACACACATATGAAATAGAAACAAACATTTCAGAAAACATTACTCATGGAATATACACTGAGATTTTCTATTCCATTCAATGCTATGTTATGCCATTTCATTAAAAACAAAAAACTGGCTTCTATAGACTGAATGTGTCCTCCCACCCTACCTGCTGCCACCAAATTCCTATGTTGAGACCTAATCCCAATATGATGATATTTGGAGGTGGGGCCTTTGGGAGGTGATTAGGTCATGAGGGTGGAGCTCTCGGGAATGGGATTAGTGTCTTCACAGCAGAAGCTTGAGAGAGCTCCCTGACTTCTTCCTCGGGGTGTGGAAGGCATCTTCTCCATTTGAGAAGACAACTGTATACCAGCAGGTGGCCCGTCACCAGACACTGACTCTGCCAGCGCCTTGATCTCAGAAGTCCAGCCTCCAGAACTGTGAGGAATAAATTACTGTTGTTCATAAGCCACCCAGTCAATGGCATTTTTCTTGTAACAGCCTGAGCAGAACTGTTGCTCCACTTCCTTTCTCCTATTAACTTCTTGACATTGAGAAATGTTTAAATATATTAAAGTTCAAAGGACAGTATAATAAACTTTGTTGTTACCACTTAGAATTTACAAATGTTAACACTGTCATATGTCCTTCAGATTTAAAAACATGTCCCCTACACTCCCACCTCCCATTTCCCTTTCTTCCTCTTTGGAGGCAGGAGTTGGGTTTTTATCCTGTCTGTGTTCTTAAACTTCTACTAAATCTATGTGCATCTACAACAAGATGTATTTTTCTAAGTATTTGAAAATTTTGTATTTCACATTTAAGTTTTGGGTTTTTAATTCATGTGAATTTTTGCATATGATGTGAGCTCAGGGTCAAAAGTGTACATAATTTTGGAGAGACAGTTGTCCCAACATCCTTTATCGAAGTGCATGCTTTCTCTCCACTGAATGAGCAAACAGCAAGGTTTTGTGTATTGGTTCTGTTTCTGGGGCATTTATTCTTTAATTCCCTTCCTTTTGGCCTACACCCCTGTCTCAAATAAAACTGGTCTTCTCAGGGTCCCTGATGATTTCTATCTAGCCAGATAGTTTGTATTCTCATCCTGACTGCCTTCTTTAAAGTTTCGGGAGAACTGGCATCCCTCTACTTCTTTGCCTCTATGACAACCTACTTCTGCTGGTTTTCCTCCTACCATGAGTGCTGCTTCCTTTCCATCTCCTTCACAGGTGCCTTCTACTCTATCCAGTCCCAGCACAAGCTCCTCCTCCTCCTTCTCCAACCCTTCTTTGGCTTAAAAAAAAAAAGTACACAAATGATCCACAAATACGTTGTTTCCAAAGCAGAGGAATGAAGCAAGGCAAATCCATAAGAGGAACATAAAATATCCCTTTTTCATTACTCATCACCTGCTTCCCCACAGAGGCACGTGGACCGTTGGGTGTGGGGGACTGAGGATGTGAGCTGCCCCACTATCCACTCTCCCCTTTATCTTCTGTAATAGAACCACCCAGAAGTCAGATTACACTGAAATGTAAAGCATTGCCCAGTTTAAACTGGTTTTGCTTCCTTTAAGTAGGTTGTTGATTAATCAGACCTGGAGTTATTTTAGAGACAGCACTGTGCACGTGCAAGATGGGAACCCACATCTCCAGGATGAGCCTGGAACCAAGAATCTTTAGTCTACGGAACTCAAAGAATAGAAATGTTGCCACCGGAGCCCTTTACGAAGCAAGAAGTCCTTCAATAAAGAAAAGTCAGCTTCCAGCAGCACGAGTAACTTGATTACCTATAGATGGACGGATTCCAGACTAGCCAATCAGCTTCCAAGTTTGAAATTGCCCTAACCGGTTAAATTTCACCCTCAACTCTGGATAGGGGAGATAGCTGTGAGCCCTGCTTCCTGTCCCCTCGCCAGTCGACCTTGCAATCAAGCTTTCTTTTATCACAAGCCAGTGCCATGGTATTGGCTTCAATGCATGCTGGGCAGCAAGCCCAGCTGGATAACAAGGTTTCCCTCCCACACAGCTGTGTGCAGCTCTGTGACTGAGTTCTGGCTCACAGTGGAGAAGTTCAATTTGTGTGTGCAACTCCAGGGATGTGCCCTCAGAGAAAAAGACATGCCCTTCTCCTCATCTTTGCTCCTTTCTACTGTTTGGTTGCCAGAGCCAGAGCAGCCCCCTGGGACCCTCCAATACGTGGGATTTTTTTCCCACACCAAGCACCTTTGCATTGCCAGCTGGGAGTTCTTCAGTTCAACTCAATGCTGACACTATTGGCGTGGAGATGGAGTCAGCTGCCGGGAGTCAAGGCTCAGCCCCACCAGACTTCAGATGCCAATTCCAAGTGCAGCTTCTCACCTGTGCTTCTGACCAAGAGGCTGTGAATCGGAGGTTCCTCCAACACCTTCCTCAGTTTCCATTAATTTGCTAGAGCGGCTCACAGAACTCAGGAAGCCAGTTTACTTACTAGGTTATCAGTTTATTATGAAAGACTAGAACTCAGGAACAACCAGATGGAAGAGTTGCACAGAACAAGTTATGTAAGAAGGGGCACGAATCTTCCAGGCTCTCAGTCACTCTCCCAGCACCTCCATGGGTTTACCAACCCAGAAGCTTTCTAAACCCTGTCCTCTTGGGCTTTTAGGAAGGCTTCATTACGTAGGTATGGCTGATTAAATCATTGGCCATTGGTGATTGAATTCAATCTCTAGCCCCTTTCCCCTCCCCAAAGGTGTGGATGGAACTGAAAGCTCCAACCGTTTAATCATGTGGTAGGTTCCACTTGCCCACAGCCCCCGTTTTTTTTTTTTTTTTTTTTTGGCTGCGTTGGGTCTTCATTGCTGCGTACCGGGTTTCTCCAGTTGCGGCGAGCAGGGGCTACTCTTCGTTGCGGTGCACGGGCTTCTAATTGTGGTGGCTTGTTATGGAGCATGGTCTCTAGGTGCATGGGCTTCAGTAGTTGCAGCATGTAGGCTCAGTAGTTGTGGCGCACAGACTTAGTTGCTCCGCGGCATGCGGGATCTTCCGGGACCAGGGATCGAACCTGTGTCCCCTGCATTGGCAGGCGGAGTCTTAACCGCCACCCCACCAGGGAAGTCCCTGGCCCCCATTCTTAAGTGCTTTCTGGAAGTCACCTCATTAACATAAACTCAGGTGTTGTTGAAAGATGTTTGTTATGGATAACAAGACACCTTTACCTGTCTTATCACTTAGGAAATTCTGAGGGTTTTAGGAGCTCTGTGCCAGAAAGGGGGACAAAGACCAAATACATATTTCTTATTATAAATGACAATATCACAGACCCCAAAGTGGGAGCTGCCTATTGAGGGAGACAGGAAGACCCAGAGACGCTGTTCCAAACCCATCCTTGTATACAGGAGAGGAATGTGAGTATTGTTGTAAACCTTTGTTATTTGGGATTTTCTCTCACACCCAAAATTGACCTAGCTCAAGCTGGATATCCTTTAGGATCTTTATTAATAAATATATCTTTTCTTTTCCATGAATGAATTCATGTATGTGTCTGTGGCTGGCTTTTTTACTGAACAATACAGTACGCTCCACCATCCTCCTCACCTCCCACATTTAATTCATTCCTACAACCTGTGGATCCTTTTAGCCCTCGCCCTCTCTGTACCCTCACCGCCACTCCCCTAGTCCAAGCCACCATAATTTCTTTCTTTCTTTTTTTTAACAGGGCTTGGTCTTTGTTGTTGTTGGCTGAGAGGCTTGCGAGATCTTAGTTCCCTGACCCGGGATCGAACCTGTGCCCTCAACAGTGGCAGTGAAAGCACCAAGTCCTCACCACTGGACTGCCGGGGAATTCCCCCACCATAATTTCTAAGTGTTGCTAACTGATCATTCTGCTTCCACTCTTGCCTGTAGGTAAAACCAGTTTATTCTTCAATCCATTCTTCACCTTGTGTTCAGGATGATTTTCTAAAAAACACAAGTCAAGTCATGTCAAGCCATATTAAAAACCCTTCTGTACTTCCTGTCCCATGTAGAATGAAACTGAAGCCCTTTAACAGGGCTACAAAGCTGGGAGAGATTCACTCTGCCCATCCTCTGACTCCCATTTCTTTTTAACCACATCGTGTCTCTTGGTTCCTTTCTCCATTGTCATGCCCTTTGCAGACTCCTAAGTCATCTAGAGCATGCTTTCCACAATATGTGCCCCACTGGTGCCTGATATCTGCTAAAATGTCACCTCCTTAAAGAGGCTTTCCCTGGCTAGCTCTGCACTCTATTTCCCTTATAGCCCTCATCACAATTTGTAATTTTGTATGCATCTGTTCATCGACTTGTCTCTGCCTCTCCTGCTGGACTGTAAGCTTCCAAGACCAAGGACCCTGTTTGTTTCAAGTATCACTCCATCCTCAGGAACAACCAGAGATCCAGACACACAGAAGGCACTCAGTAAATACTTGTTAAATGAAAGAACCCTGACTTAGAGTTAAGAAACCTTGGTTCAAGTGCCATCTTTACTGCTTACAGGCTGTGCCACCTTGGGGAAATCAGTCAACTTTCAGAGCCTATGTGGAACATGGGGAAAATGAAGCCTGCCCTGATTATCTCATGGGGTTGATGTGAAAATCAAATGGGATGAGGTAAGGTAAAAATTTTAAACTCTGAACAAATGTGAGGGGTTGATTTGATGTTGAGGTGAGGAAAACTTATGTGAGAACTTAGAATGAGGACCTACTTTCTCAAATACCTGTATGTAAAATAGGCCTCTGCAAACCAGTCTGTCCAAGGCCTTGTTAATAATTAATAACTGTTCATTGCTGGTCATTTCCTCCCATTATACAGCTTGAAAAGGAAGGTTTTCTTGGAATACAAACTTTAGCACTACTTACGCCATCAATCCCAGTAAATGAGTCCTTTTGAATTAAGAATGAGGAGTTTAGTGGCAGCTGCTAGTTGAAAGTTTTTTGCTAAGAACAATAAAACCTCAGCTCTCTCGCCCCTTGATCTGCTTTGCTTAGTTTGTTGGTGATTGCTGGGGTGTGGTATTTACAGAAAAGTTTAGAAAAGTGCAGGAGGTGGCCTGTCCTTTCGCATTGGATGCCTACGTGGTGTAAATAATCCTCTTTTAATCACAGTCTAAACATGGTCCTAAAACAAGATGTTTGTGCCAAAAAGAATTCCAGGAGGCATTACCCTGATGGTGGGGGGTTTGGAGGGGGGAGTAGGGATGAGTGGCTTAAATAATAGAATCATCAGCCCCACTGGTCTTGGGCAGGGGGTGGGGTGCACACTTTTGTTGTGTGGATTACCAAAGAATGAATTGAAACTTCACTTTTCCTTTTAATAATCACCTTACTCTAATAGTACTTTTGCCATTTAGACTATAAAGAATGTGGTCCTGTTTTCTCCCTTGCAACACATCTATACAAATACACTGGATTTTTTAAAAAATATTTTATTTGGGAATAATTTTAGATTTCTACAAAAGCTGCAACGATAGTACAGAGAGTTCCCGTATAATCACTTATCTTCCCTAATGTTAACACCTTACCTTACTACAGTACATTTGTCACAGTTAAAAAAACAATATTGGTACATGATTGTTATCAACTAAAGTCAGTCCTCTATTCAGATTGCCTTAGTTTTTACCTAATGTCCTTTTTCTGTCCCAGGATCTCATTTGATTGGGATTGTTTTTTTGTTTGTTTTGATTTGTTTGAGTTTTTCTAAAATTTTTATTTTATATTGGAGTATGGTTGATTTACAATGTTGTTAGTTTCAGCTGTATAGCTAAGTGATTTAGTTATACATATACATATATCTATCCTTTTTCAAATTCTTTTCCCACTTAGGTTATTAGACAATATTGAGTTCCCTGTGATATACAGTAGGTCCTTGTTGGTTATCTGTTTTATAGATTTTTTTTTTTAAATTTTATTTATTTATTTATTTATGGCTGTGTTGGGTCTTCGTTTCTGTGCGAGGGCTTCCTCTAGTTGCGGCAAGTGGGGGCCGCGCTTCATCGCAGTGCACGGGCCTCTCACAATCGCGGCCTCTCTTGTTGCGGAGCACAGGCTCCAGACGCGCAGGGTCAGCAATTGTGGCTCACGGGCCTAGTCGCTCCGCGGCATGTGGGATCTTCCCAGACCAGGGCTCAAACCCGTGTCCCCTGCATTGGCAGGCAGATTCTCAACCACTGCGCCACCAGGGAAGCCCGGTTATCTGTTTTAAATATAGCAGTGTGTACATGTCAATCCCAAACTCCCAATTTATCCCTCCCCCCCACCTACCCCGATTGAGATTGTTTTTGCATCAGCATCAAATAGTCATTTTTTTTAAATTTTAAAGTAAAACCATAAACTTAAAATCAAGGAAACCTTTTTCTTTTTGGAGAGTGTAAAGTTGCAGACTTACAGGTCTTTACCAGGAAAACCATTTCTATAGTTATTTAATATTGTCTTTCCAAATTCAGATTGTGGGACTCCAGCTAAAGACACTCTTTAAAGGAAAGCATGAATATCTACCCAAAGGACCCCATGTAGAAGCTGCAGTTGGTAGTGGGGTGGGGGGAAGGGGCGGAGACTTGGGTTCTATGGTGCCTTTGCCCTTAGTGGAAAAAGAATGTGTGGAGTCTCTGCCATGTGGGTAATTAGGTGAAAGTTACTCAGCCTCAGTTTCCCATTCTGTCACATGCAGGTATTGATGTTTCCATGGAAAGCTGTAGTAAAAGTTAAATGCAAACTAAATGGAAGTTTAGCAATATGCCCAGCACACTAGGACTCAGTAGCCATTACTGTTATTCTTTTATGTGTAAAGAAAGGGAACGAGGCGTTTTGGAAATGTTTACTTAGTGGCTGCTTGTTTCAATTTATTGCCACTGAATAAAAACATCTTATAACATTACTGTCCACAAACACACTCAGAAACCTTCCTCCCTCTGCTCTTCCTGGTATGTCTTTCTGGAAACAAAACAGTATATGGTTTCCTCTTCCTACCCCGTAAAAATAATACCATCCTTCAAGACTTGGGGCAAATTTCTCCACAAAACCCACTAAATGCTGGGAAAAGGGGACAACCAGGAAGATCATTTGTCATGGTGATTAAAGGAAATAATGTATATAAAATGCTAATCACCACATCTAGCATGTAGTATGGTCTGAAATAATGATAATAATAATAATAGCTTTTCTCTGAGATAGTGGCAGTGAGAATGGAAAGAAGAGCAGAAAATCTACTAAGGACTTACATACCAGGACAGGCCTTAGAGGGTCATCCCTTGTATGGAACGGATGAGAGAGGGAGAGGTCAGGAATGGCACTTGTCTCTAATTTTTGAGCAAGAGAGATGAAGGCATTCATGCAGTTAGGGGAAGACTTGGGTGGGGGGTTTTTTATTGTTGTTTTTGGGGGCGTTTTTGTTTTTGTTTCTGCTTTGTTTGAATGGAGTGTTGCAACTAGAAGACTCGCCCTTGGTCCTGGGCATGTGGAATTTAACAAGTTCTTGGGACATCCAAGGGCAGATATCCAAAGACTGCTGCTTATCTGGGTCTGGAGCTGAGGAAAGAGATGTTCTAGTGCAAGGTTGGGGTTCACCATCAAACAGATGTTAGCTGGAGACAGGAGAAGATCACCAGGGTAGCTCGTGGAGAAAGCAGCAGCAAGGGCTAAGGATAAAGAGAAACATCTGCGTTAAGGGTAATGAGCCTTTGCCAGCTCGAGGGGCTGAGAGACATCCGGCAGTAGCTGGAGGGAACAGAAGAGGAGATTTTTTAGGGTATGTTTGGAGGAAGGGATAAAGTTGATCGTGTGTCAATACTGATAGGAAGGTGCTACTGAGAAAGGTGGGCTGAAGATGGATAGAGAAGGGATTCCTAGAGGGAAGGGAAGAGTTGACAGAGGAGGGAGGGAACTGAGGACCTGTGGAAGGCACAGGTGTGGTTGCAGCTAAATTTTTATGGGGAGTGGTACGAACTTGGCCAAATAGTTTCCTCCCATCTCTCCCCTAGTAAAGCACTTCATATGTTTAAATGATGAGCTCTCAAAGTGTGATCTGGGGACCCTGGAAGTCCCCAAGACCCTTCCACAACTGTACAGTGGTGTTTTCTGTACAGTAGGGGTTGCATGTGCAATGGTGTCTCCCTCTGACGGCTAATGGAATATGTGCTTGTATAGTCTTGTGTTTCTTAGAATTTTCTAAGGTGGTGAATTTAGATTTATGTGCATTTTAGTGATTAACTTAGCTTTTCTTTTCTCAGTACTTCTGCTGTGCTTTTACAGCTCTCTTTACTTATACCTGCTATGACATCTGTAACCTCATTATCACCCAGTAAATTGCTATTTTGAAATTCCCAAATTTTCCTTGTGCCTATGCAGAAACACAAGAAGTGCACATGGTTGTCTTGTTTAGCAATAATATTTTTAAATGTTTTGAAAATGTTCTACACTGTAAGATTTTGCCAAAAACTGCTATTATTTTAGAATTTTATATTTTATTTAAAAATAAAAGAAAATGTGCCATGTGTTTTTCTTATATTAAGGGTGAATTGTTGGCTTTTGAAAGGGAGACTAGAAGAGTCACTTTCTCAACCCATAGCTGCACTGTCTATTTCTAAAGATGCTAAAACAGATAAAAGTGACATATCAGAGTTCATGGAAGGCAGGAATATACTGCCCCTCCCCCCCAATAAACAAAAACAAAAGCTGGATGAAACTGCATAAAAGAAGGAAAATATGTTAAAAGTTAATTGATGTAATAATTTACCTTTATTGTCTTACACAACAGACCATTCGGGGATAGTATTATGGTTCCAATTAAATTGTACTATCATTCTGAGACCAGTCATTCAGAGTTCAAAGAAAGGAATTGAATTGCATTTTTAAAACAAAGATGTGAGGCACTCTTTAAAAATTAAAAATTGTGGGCTTCCCTGGTGGCGCAGTGGTTGAGAATCTGCCTGCCAATGCAGGGGACACGGGTTCGAGCCCTGGTCTGGGAAGATCCCACATGCCGCGGAGCAACTGGGCCCGTGAGCCACAACTACTGAGCCTGCGCGTCGGGAGCCTGTGCTCCGCAACAAGAGAGGCCACGACAGTGAGAGGCCCGCGCACCGCGATGAAGAGTGGCCCCCCGCTCGCTGCAACTAGAGAAAGCCCTCGCACAGCAACAAAGACCCAACGCACCCAATAAATAAATAAATAAATAAATTTATAAAAAAAAAAAAATTAAAAATTGTTACGGATTTTCAGACTAGAAATGGAAAGGCCACTAAAGCATCTCACAGAGTAAGTTAGCATCTTGCATTAGCTAAGGAAGTACACTCAGCAGCTGAGACTAATTAAAACAGCTGACAATGCTGAACACCTGCTGGATGAACAGTCAGTAAAAGAAGTCATGATGGTGCCACTTTCCAATAGTAGAGTAACTCATCAAAAACAGAGTTAATAAATCATCTGCAAAACTGTAATTTTGCTTTGGAAATGGACAAATCTGCAAAAGTGTCCGGACATTCTATTCTGTTTGTATTTGTTTAGTATTCAAAACAGCTAATCATCAAAGAAGATCTGTAAATGCTTGACAGCAAATGCAAGTGTTGCTGAAGTATTTAAAGTATTGAATACCTTTTTTTTTTAATTTATTTATTTTATTTATTTATTTTTGGCTGTGTTGGGTCTTCGTTTCTGTGCGAGGGCTTTTTCTAGTTGCGGCAAGCGGGGGCCACTCTTCATCACGGTGCGTGGGCCTTTCACTGCCGCGGCCTCTCGTCGCCGGGCACAAGCTCCAGACGCGCAGGCTCAGTAGTTGTGCCTCATGGGCCCAGTTGCTCCACGGCATGTGGGATCTTCCCAGACCAGGGCTCGAACCCGCATCCCCTGCATTGGCAGGCAGATTCTCAACCATTGTGCCACCAGGGAAGCCCTGAATACCTTTTTGAATCTTATGTTTTATTCAACTACTGTGTTGACATTTTTAGGGCATTTTTAGTGCAAAATCGGTTGTCGGTACAACTACTGGCACCTTGGCACAAATCAAGGCAGGGGTGCTAAACTACACCAGTGGTCATTGCATTCTCTGCTGCCTCCTGCCCACAGACAGCCAGTTTCACTTAAGGATGTGGTTGGTGGGGCAGGAAAAATTATTAATGTTATCAAATTTCAATGCTTAAGTATATAATATATAATCCTTTTAATACTATGTATGATGACATGAGAAGTGTGCATAAAGCACTTCTACATCGTGAAATGTGATGGTTATTTCAAGGAAAAGCACTTTGCGATTCAACTAGCCACATTTTTCATGGAACTCCATTTTTACTTGAAAGAATGATGGATAGAAAAACTATGGTTTCAGACTTGGGTATCTTGTAGACGTTTTCTCAAAAATGAATGAAGTGAGCCTTTCACTTGAAGAAAAAATTATAGCATTTGTCCCCATAATAAAATTAGAGTTTTCAAATAAAAATTTAAATTTTGGAAAACTTGTATCTGCCACCATGAGCTTGACAGCTCCTCAACTCTTAAAACTTCTATGATGAGATGGGTGATATTAACAAATATGATGTTTGATAATATATGGAAAGTGTCAATGTTTAGAATATTGACATTACCCAGTGAACCAATGTTTTCCAAATGACCAATGCATGATGTTACAAAATCAAATATGGGTAAAATACCCATTCAAAATGCAAGACAGACCAATGGACTTTAATGTAACATAGTTGAAAAGTTCATTGACAAGAATTTAGATTTCAAATTGCTACTAACCTTAAAAAAACTACCACTCATCAAGTTTTGCTGTTGTACCAAAGAAGAGCCACAGTCATCTAAGGTTAATCAAATACTGCTCATTTCCATTTGCATATTTGTATGAAGCCAAGTTTTCTACAGATAAGAGAATTCAGCTGTCTCCTATTAAGCCAATCATTAAAGAGTTTTGCAGAAATGTAAAGCAATGCCACTTCCTCTTTCTAATTTTTTGTTTTGTATATATACTTATCTTTCGTAAAGTATGGTATTTATATGAATATTTAACAAAATTGTTTTAAAATGAAGTAGTATTTAAATTTTTTCTCAGTCTTAATTTCTTATACCAAAAATATCGATAGATAAAACCCACAGAAACAAAAAAATGTTTTAGATATTCAGTGATTTTTAAGAGTGTAAAGGGGTTTTTTAACACCACAGTTTGTGGATCACTGGTTTAGACTACAAGGAGGAGAGCTGGTGGTTCGAGAGATTTAAGTGGATGAGAAAGGTTTTTAAATAGCCAATGATTTTTTTTTTTAATTTGGATTTCTTTTTCTTTTTTTAATAACAATTCTATAATTATTTATTTATTTATTTATTTTTGGCTGTGTTGGGTCTTCGTTTCTGTGCGAGGGCTTTCTCCAGTTGCGGCAAGCGGGGACCACTCTTCCTCGCGGTGCGTGGGCCTCTCACTGTCGTGGCCTCTCTTGTTGCGGAGCACAGGCTCCAGACGCGCAGGCTCAGTAGTTGTGGCTCACGGGCCTAGTTGCTCCGCAGCATGTGGGATCTTCCCAGACCAGGGCTCGAACCCATGTCCCCTGCATTAGCAGTCAGATTCTCAACCACTGCGCCACCAGGGAAGCCCCTCTTTTTCTTTTTAATTAATTAATTAATTAATATTTTATATTTGGCTGCGTTGGGTCTTCGTTGCTGCATGCAGGCTTTCTCTAGTTGCGGCGAGCGGGGGCTGCTCTTCGTTGCGTTGCGCGGCCTTCTCATTGCAGTGGCTTCTCTTGTTGCCAAGCACAGGCTCTAGGCACTTGGGCTTCAGTAGTTGTGTCACGTGGGCTCAGTAGTTGTGGCTCACGGGCTCTAGAGTGCAGGCTCAGTAGTTGTGGTGCATGGGCTTAGTTGCTCCACGGCACATGGGATCTTCCCGGACAAGGGCTTGAACTTATGTCCCCTGCATTGGCAGGCAGATTCTTAACCACTGTGCCACCAGGGAAGTCCCTAAATAGCCATTGATTTTTTTCTCATAACTTCAGAATATTAATTAACATAAAGCTCTATTAAGAGTGCCTATTGGTTGGAGTTTGGTTAAATGAGTTTTTACCAGTTTAGTCAAGGAAGGAGGATGGTGTATTAGCGTTAGATGCACCTGAATTTGAATTCTGGCTGAGGTAAGCATGGGGAAATTACCAAAACTCCTAGCCTCAGTTTGTCCATCTGTATTGTAGGATAATAATATCTACCTTAGATGGGTTATTGTGAGGATAAAACTTCATGTAAATCTTCACTACTTAAAGTGTGTTCTGTGGACCAACAAGGGGTTAGCAATGCTAAATACCCAGAGCTCTGAATCATGATCTACATTTTGATGAGATCCCCAGGTGGTCTCATGCTCATTAAAGTCTGAGAAGCACTGATGTGTAAGGCACCTAGCAGAATGCCTGCCTGCCACATAATAGGTGTTTAATAAAAATTCTTTCTTTGTAGTATTTATTATTCTTCAACTTATAACTATTTTAGTCTTTTGGACTAAAGTAATTGGTTTGATTTTTTTTTTAAATAAATTTATTTATTTATTTATTTATTTCTGGCTGTGTTGGGTCTTTGTTACTGCACACGGGCTTTCTCTAGTGGCGGCGAGCAGGGACTACTCTTTTTTTTTTTTTAATTATTTATTTATTTATGGCTCTGTTGGGTCTTCGTTTCTGTGTGAGGGCTTTCTCTAGTTGTGGCAAGTGGGGGCCACTCTTCATCGCGGTGCGCGGGCCTCTCGCTATCGTGGCCTCACGTTGCGGAGCACAGGCTCCAGACGCGCAGGCTCAGTAACTGTGGCTCACGGGCCTAGTTGCTCCGCGGCATGTGGGATCTTCCCAGACCAGGGCTCGAACCCGTGTCCCCTGCATTGGCAGGCAGATTCTCAACCACTGCGCCACCAGGGAAGCCCCCAGGGACTACTCTTCTTTGCGGTGTATGGGCTTCTCATTGCAGTGGCTCCTCTTGTTGCGGAGCACGGGCTCTAGAGCACAGGCTCAGTAGTTGTGGCGCATGGGCTTCGTTGCTCCGCGGCATGTGGGATCTTCCCGGACCAGGGTTCGAACCCGTGTCCCCTGCATTGGCAGGAGGATTCTTAACCGCTGTGCCACCAGGGAAGCCCAAATGGTTTGATTTTTAAAAACACATCTGATCAGTTAATTTAGTATTTTTCTTTTACTTTATTATCGACCTAAGTAATCCTTCAACTTTCAGATCTATGGTCTAGACTCTAGAGTGTCTCTGTCCCTCCTTTTAATTTATTTATTTATTCAACACATATCAAACACCTAATACATGTTAGGGACTATACATGACACTAGGAAAACAGTATGCAAAACGAACATGATTCTCACCCTTGTGACGCTTAGCTAAAATTGGCACTAAAATGAGCCAAAATGTGCCATTTGTAATTCTCAAGAAGTAAAGTTTTGTGCAAAGGGGGGGTAGCATACATTTTTTAAAAACCTCCAGAGTATATTTTTTTCCTTTTCTGGGTTTTCTTAACTTTTATTAATACAGGAAAAAACTTTATTTACATCACATAATACTTCTTGGTTTGAATTTTATGTTGTCTCATGATAATATTGCTTACCTCAGGGAATTCCCTGGTGGCCTAGTGGTTAAGATTCCGGGCTTTCACTGCCATGGCCTGGGTTCAGTCCCTGGTCAGGGAACTGAGATCCTGCAAGCTGCACCGTGTGGTGTGGCAAAGAAAACAAAAACAAAAACAAACAAACAAAATATATATATTGCTTACCTCAGATTTTTTTCACTTGCCTGCCATAATTTTGACCATTGCTGGATTTTTAAATCTGCTAACATGTGAGTTATTTTTCCAATACTGAAATATTACTGAAATTCTGCACCCATTGAACAACCCCCTATTTCCCTGTGACCCCAGCCCTTGGCAACTGCAATTCTACTTTCTGTTTCTATGAGTTTGACTACGTTAGATACCTCATATAATTGCAATCATATAGTATTTGCCTTTTTATTACTAGCTTATTTCACTTAGCATACGTCCTCAAAGTTTATTCATGTTGACAGGATAACATGTGACAGGATTTCTTTCCTTTTTAAGGTGGAATAATATTCCATCGTGTGTGTATACCACTTTATCTATTCACCCATCGATGGACATTTGGGTTGCGGAAGCTATTGTGAATAATGGGAATGATGTGAACATGAATATCTCTTGGCTATTGTAAATAATGCTGCAATGCACACGGGTGTGCCACTAGAGTACTTTGATGTAGACACAAATCCATCCCCATGCCTGAAAATAGTTCTCGACTTAAGTAATAACTGCAGGCTTGAGCTGGCAGAGAGGGAAAGGTGGGCCATTTCTGGCCAGGATTCCATCTCTGGTTATCTCTCTGGGCAACAGCAGAGGGAAGGAGAAAATAGCCTGAATCACTCAGAGCAGAGAGGGTTTCCTGTTTGAAAGATTGTATGCCTACTATATGCAGGACACCATGCTAACACTTTCATATGTATTGAGGGGGAAATGTGGGAGATTTCTTGAATTAAGATAATTATGATAATTAAGATAATTTTCCCCCCAAATTCCCATTACAATGAAAACAGTGATTGCCAGTGTCAGGAATGGGCCCAGCAGGGCAGGATATCAGGACCTTAGCATGGAGAGGGCTTGTGTTATTTGAAAAGAGAGGTGAGAATAGAATATATTCAAATTTCAAATACAATGCAAACTCTTGAAATTTAAGCTTAACAACTTTTTTCCCTGGCTGTTGTGGTGTGGGTTAGGACAATAAACAAATGTGTTATGTGGCTGATGTGGCAGAGATCAGTCTCTCAAAGAGCACAGAGCCCTTGCCAGGGTTCTAACCTGATGTTCTTTACTGGTTGCTGGTTAAATAAATCATTTTTGCTGAAAGTTAGTCTTTAAAGAACTTTAGTTTCACTGGGGAGCCCCAGAGTCTGTATCTGGGCTCCCAAGTCCTGCCTGTAGATGTCATTCCTATTAAAATCAGTTCATACACAGAAGTCAAAACCAACTTTGGGCTTCCCTGGGGACTAGGAAATATGCCTTCAAGGAGGGAAAGAAAAACCATTGCAAAGTTGAACCACTTAAACTGACTTTCATTGTTGTTTTCTAGTCCATCATTTCAGTCCTTAGAGTAGGGGAGAAGGATCATCACAGACTCAACTTGTTGACATCACTTTACTGGAGCTATTTTACTTGTAACCATAGCAAAATTGGCTATTTTATGGTACAGGGAAGCAGAAAAGGCACTGGCCCGAGAGTCAGAGATGGCTTCTAGTTCTAGCTTGTCCTCTAACTAGTTGGGTGCTTTAGACAAGTGCCTTCCTCTCTTGAATATGAGTATACCTTCTGTAAATTCCAGCATCACTTGGACTAGAATAGCTGCATTCCTTGCACTAGAATAGCTCTAACATTCTGTAAGTTAGGGATAACACTTTATTGTTGTGTGCATCCTACTTTTTATTTGGCATTTGTTCATTTGATACATATATACATATATAAAAATCTGTACATGGTAAAAATACAAAATAAGTATTTTTTTATAAGTTACTCAATTAAACAGCTACCTTTTTAAAGTTTAAAAACCATTGCAAGAAAAGAGAGAAGGAAATCTAGTCAGTCCTTTATATCATTCACAATAAACTTGGTATAAAATATCCATACAAGTGTACAAAATAGTGTACAGTTCACAAAAGCTGTGCAAAGACAGCAAAGGTCTATGAAAAAAAAAATCAAAGAGGCTTGTGGGTCTCTCTCTGTTCACATCATGCCCAGTGCTCAGTGAAACCTCCCCAGAAATAATAAAAGGGCACAAGGTAGAGTGCTTGGTGCATATACTATGCATGCAGAAATAGTAAAGAAAAGGCTTTAAAACACACACTCGAAATAGAGGCCGACTCTTCCTCCCATTTACAGAGCTCACTTCTTTGCCCAGAGAGCATTTGGAATATGACACGTAGAAAAGACTCAGTATTTATGTGGTACCTTAGACCAGAAGGCACGGGTAGATTTTTTTTTTTTCTTTTTTGAAATTCTTTTTTTTTTTTTTTTGACATAAAGTTACTTGCCTTTCTTATTTATTTATTTATTTATGGCTGTGCTGGGTCTTCGTTTCTGTACCAGGGCTTTCTCCAGCTGTGGCAAGCGGGGGCCATTCTTCAACGCGGTGCGCGGGCCTTTCACTATCGCGGCCTCTCTTGTTGCGGAGCACAGGCTCCAGACGCGCAAGCTCAGTGATTGTGGCTCACGGGCCCAGTTGCTCCGCGGCATGTGGGATCCTCCACAGACCAGGGCTCGAACCCGTGTCCCCTGCATTGGCAGGCAGATTCTCAACCACTGCGCCACCAGGGAAGCCCGTCTTTTTTGAAATTCTTGAGCTTTCTAAGGGCACTGCTACGGGAAGACTGGGTTACCAGTGTCTGGAGTTGGGCAAGAGGCCCTCGCTACCTAAGGTGGGGAGGTGGAGGGATCTAGGAAGTCAGGGGTCTTGAAGTTATATGCTTGATGTTGTGACTCCTATCTCGGTTTCCCACTTCAGAAAAGGTTTCTTACCTTATAGGGTTGTTGCTGCTGTAGACCAGCAGGGCCTGGCTCACAGCTAAACCCGGGCTGGGAGAGTGAACACCCCACTGTGTTGAAAATATCTTGCAATAAGGAGGCTAGACAGGGGCCCTCGCGGCAAAGTTAAGGCTGGGACCAAGACCTAAATTTAACTTATGCGGAGAGGGCTGTTGGTAGGTGGTGTGGGGCAAGGGAATGTCGTTGGGGGGCAATGGAAGGGGCCAGGGTGCCCTCGACGAGGCGACAGTTCTACAGCGGGGAGCCGCAGCATCTGCGCAGCGGGGGCAAGTGAACACGCACCGAATCCCACCTCTTCAATTTCAAAGCACTTATAATCGGTACCCCGGGCGCGGGAGGGCTTCTAAGACACGGTGATCTCCTCCTCCTCGCCCTCCTCATCCTCCTCGGAGTCAGAGAAGTCCGAAGGTTTGTCGGGGCTGCCAGAGTGCGCGGGCGAGTGGGGCAGCGGCCCTTCGAGGCGCGGGTCCCGCAGGTGCCGAGGGTCGGGGGACGGGTGATGATAGGCCAGGCGGTGGCGGAGGCTGCCCGGGCCCTCGTCCTCCTCCTCGTCGTCGTCCCCGGGACCTTTCTGGCCCACGTCGCTGAGGTCCGGGTGCGGATTGAGTTTGGTGGGAAGGGTCTGCTCGCGGCAGCCCCCGCTAGACAGGAGCTCGCGCTCCTTGGAGTTCCGCCACTTCATGCGTCGGTTCTGGAACCAGATTTTCACCTGGGGCGAGAGGGGTGAGAGCCGGGGAGAAGCAGCGCTTAGCGCGGAACCCCGGCCGCCGCCGCAAGTGGGCGGGAAGGAGGCCCCGTTCTTCCTCTCTTTGCCGGCTCCCCACCCGGAAAAGTGAGTTCGGACCGGAAGTGGCCCGCACCCTACCCCCACCAGCTCGGCTGCACGCACCTCTCGCCCCCTCTTCCGGCACCTGGCCCAGGTGGGCGGGGGTGGGGGAGACGCTGGGCGCGGGAGCGACGGGGCGGGGAGAGTGGCGGGCTATCGCGAGAAGCCTCCGCGAAGCTGGCTCGTGCACTTACTCCCTCTCTGGACTTTACCGCGTCTGTACAATGGGACCTAAGCGGTTTCAGAGAACCTGCCCGTTCGTACGATGCGTGGGGGGAGGGGCTCTGGGGAGACTGCCCTCACCTGTGAGTCTTTCAAGCCCAGCTTGGCCGCCAGCTTCTTGCGGTCGGGCTTGCTGATGTACTTCTGCTTCTGGAACATCTTCTCCAGCGCCTTGCGCTGCACGTCGGAGAACACGGCTCGACGCAGCATGCCCCGACGAGGCTTGCCGCGGGCGGCCAGTGGCCAGGAGAAGGTCCCCGGGATGGGCACGACGTTGGAGGACGCTGCGGAGGCCAGGGGTGCGAGGTGAGTGAGTGGGCGGTGGCCCGCCCGGGCCGGTGGCGTCCGCCCCACCATTGCGGCCTCCTTAGGTTTTTCTCTCTGATCCCTTCATCTCTTTAAAGCTCTCCTTTTTCTCCCCCTGGAGAACAGGCTACGAACCTACAAACCTGCGAGAGTGAAAGGCGCTTTCTGCCCAAATAACTTTCCCTTTCAACCGTGCAAACCCGGATTAGGTAAAACCACGGAAACACAGAAAAGACCCCCCACAATAGCCTATTTCGTTTTTCCATTCAACGGTCTCAGGGAAACTAACTTGCGTGCATCAGCTAATATAGCTGCAGAAAAAAGTAAATTGTAAAAATAAAGTAGCCAGCCACTGGGTTCCCCCCTAAGCTTTTAACACGTTTGTGGATTTTGCATTCTTTAGATGAAAACGAGGTGATTTACTGATTTGATAGAGAGGAGAAAATCCTCTTTGGATTTTTTATGTTTTGAAAAAATCCAATCAGTATTCATCTTTTTGTATATTAATCTTTCCTCCCCTCCCCCACAAAACGTAAAGAATTCGGCCAGAATACATGAAAAGTGGCAGCTAATTAGCACATTGACCGCTTCCCAATGGGTATTGGCATGATAAAAGGGGGGAGAGTTTCGCTTTAAGGGAGAAAAAAAAAACCCCGAAAGAAACAGAGACTCTAATGAAGCGTGAATGGTAATTGTGTAGTAATGAACTAACAGAAAAAGACTAAGGACAAGCAGCGAAAGCCATATATTACTGGGACAAAAGAGATTTACACTTTCAAACTAAACACAACTGCAGGCCAAGACCATTGGGAGAATACTGATGGCAGAGGCTTCTCTTCCCCGAATCATTTTCATTAAATGGACATGAAAAGCTATTTATAAAGCTCGGGTTGTTTTTGTTAGAGCATTGAGATGGGGGAGAAAAGGAGCAAATTCCGTTATCAGCAGTAGCATGAATGGTGAGGGGGGGGTGAATTCTCTGTCCCCCTTTCAAAAATCAATTGCTTGTTTCTTTCGCTGATATTTGGAAGTGCTGTCGAGGTTCTACCCATCCCCCAACGACCATGCCCAGTCTCTCTTCCCTTTATAAGAGTTCCTGTCTCCTTAATCTTGACCAGCTGCAGAGTTTTTGAGCCATAGTTTGAGTCACCACTGGGATTCCAGGATGAAAACGTCCTGGAACCTGTTTAAGGTGATTCTCCTTTAAACCGGGACCCTATTATGGGCTTCCCTCCGACTTATTTTACGAGCTCTAGGATCTTTAAAACGGTATGGCGGTGGGGGGACGGTATGAGAAAGAGTTCGGGAAATCAGGTTGGAAATAGAAGGTTGGGGTTGTGGGAGGATCTAGTCCCCCTCCCCCTGGGCGACCCCAGGCATCCCACACAAGAGGGCACCCCATGTGGTCTTGTGAAAAGCCTGAAGCCCTGAATGAGTCTTAAAGAGAAATTAGCCCCGGCTGGTAGGTGTCTCTCGGCGGCTTGGAGGGGCAAGGGTTGGTCTGTGTGTGGCTGCCCGGAGGAGCTGACCAATTGGTCATGGTGCTGAAACCTTTGTGGGGAATCGTGGCCAAGTGCACTGACTCTGTGGGAAAACGGCGGCGTGAAGGGATGCCAACAGCTCCTCGCCGGGAAGGGAACCGCCTCAAATTTGGACCATGACAATTCCTGCTAATTTGTAGAGCAGGGAATTGGTGCAAAGTGTCAAGCAGTCACTGCTTGTGCTAAATAGGGCATCAAATTGGCGCGACGGATTCGTGAATGTTGTACGCCTTGCAACCTCTGAACCGGAGCGTAACCCCGTGGGGTGGACGGAGAAATATGGCTTCGGGGCAGGGAGCGACGGGGTGGGGCTGGGGCGACGCCCAGCCTCCTGAAAGGAAGGGGGGTGAGACCTACCTGGGAAATAAGAAGATCTGATGAAAGGCTGGAAGGAGCCTTCAAAGTAGGGAAAGGCGAAGGTCTTGGGAGGGACACTCTGGAGCAAGGCGGGGGACGTTTCTGGGAGAGAGTGAGGAAAGGAGGAACAGAAGGAGGGACACAGAAAGGGAATTTGATTAAGTACATGATTATTGTACAGCACAGTGAATACACGACATGATTAACCTTTCGGCTGGTTTCAAAGGCATCTTACTCAATGTACTGACACAGTAAAGTAAACCTTTTCCTAACACTGTCTCTATCTGTGGAACCCCCTCCCCCAGTAGTCCTCAGCGTCCCCCCCCCCCAATGTCATCCTAGGCACTAACGAGATAGAAGAACTGGTGGCCGGGGGGAGAAAAGAATTGCAGATCGATAATACTTGCTAAGCTAGTAAATATATTGTCTTGGGTTTAACAAAAACTGGCTTTCAGAAGCTCAAGGACAGAAACGCAGACGTCCAGGGGCGTGCGCGCAATTTCACTGCGCCAGGGAACTGTGCGCGCTCGGACTGTAGGTGTTCAAATTCATTCTGAAGGTGCGGCGAACCTGGAGGCTTTTCTTCCCGGGAATCGTCTTAACCTAAGTCTCACATTGCTTGACAGTGGGGCCTCGGGGATCTTGCGTACGTGTGTGCACTGCTGTGAGCGTGGGTACCCGCTGCGTGTGGGAAACTGAGGTCAGAAGGACTCTGCATCTAGACCGGCCCTTAGCGTTTTGCTTTCACTTACCAGTTCTGGGCGCCGAAGAAAGGATGGCGTTCACTCCAAACTTCAGAAACGTGGGCTCGCTGGCAGGGGAGACGGCCGTCTGCGGTGAGCCGCCCCGCCGGCTGCCTGGCCCCGGGGAGCCCAGGTCCGAGGCCCCTGTGTCTGTGAGAGCCGCAGGCGCCCCCTGCCTAGGGGGCGACATGCTGGCGGTGGGCACGCTGCGGGGCAGGTAGGCGGGGGGTCGGCTGATGCGGATCAGATCCTCCACCAGGAAGCTCGAGTGCCCGGAAAATGCCGACTGCAGGGACTGGGGCAATGTTAAGGTGGGCGTGGGGCGCAAGAGGCTGGGGTACCCGGCTGGGGGCGCGAGGAGGCCGGGGAACATCATGTTAGGCAAGGGGCGGGCGGAAAAACCCTTCTTCCAGTGGCCAGAGGGTAAATGCTGGGCTTCCCGCCCCTCCCGCCCTCTCTCTTGGGCTTAGCAAACGTCTTCTAGTAACGATCCCACTTGGGTGTCTGCGAGTCCTCCTCGGTCCTCCCGTCGAGGTGATGGTTTTATAGCGGCCCGCCCGTTAAAGCGTTTTGAAAAGTGACAGCTCTGACAATGAAGTTCAACAAAGTTCTCCACTCGAGCTTCATTCGCCGGAGGCTCTGGGCGCGCTGATTGGCGCAGGGGTGCAATTTATGATTGGATTAGTCTTCATAAGCATGGCCCGCACAATGGGCTGGCAACAAAGGCTGGCGCGCATCAATTCTGCGTATCGACCGCCTCTTTGCAATACAGTGCGCCCCCAAAGCTCTCGCCGGGAGTTTTTGTTCGGAAGCAACACCCGGGCTAATTAAATGCCTATTTAGAAGTTTCAGATGACATCTTGCCTCATAGAAAAGGAATTATTTAAAGAATGCACTAAATTTATTTGCAGCTCCCCTGCTGAGCCTGGAAAATAAATCAATAAATATTCATAGAAATTCATCTCCAGGCAATCAGCAAAATAATCCTCCCCCCTTGTGGGGAGGGCAATGGAAAATTTCAAGTCAGTGAACATGAAAATATACTCCCTCTTTGGTCTCTGCCCTATACATTACTCCAGCTGAGGCATAAAGCAGATGTGATGGGTGGGTTAAATAAATGTGGGGTAGGGGAGTGCCGTTCTAACAACCCAGGGAGACTTGAAATTGCTGCTTTGGGGCTACTGGATGTGCGTCCCTAGGATTGGAGGGGGGAGGTCTTGATTTGAGTTATTTCATGTTGGGAAACTAATTGAGCTTGAGAGAGTTAGTGGATACCTGAATAGTAATATGACTCTCCTGCAAACTCCCAGCAACTTAGAAAACGATTTTCAGCGACGTATCTTTATAAGTGTCACTGAGGAACGAACGGCAGTTCACCCGGGGGAGGATCAGAGGAGAGCG
This sequence comes from Balaenoptera physalus, assembly GCF_965194825.1. Classification (NCBI taxonomy): domain Eukaryota; kingdom Metazoa; phylum Chordata; class Mammalia; order Artiodactyla; family Balaenopteridae; genus Balaenoptera; species Balaenoptera physalus. The sequence goes on from NC_138889.1 coordinate 76,960,338, forward strand.
TCGAAAAGGGGCAAGGCAGCCGGATTCCATTCCCAAGGGCTTACGTCTGCTGGAAGCTGCCTCAGGCAAGGACACCTGGACGCTCTGCTGGCTCTTTCCTAACCTCTAGAAGCCCTCAGCAGTTTCAGTAGAAACTCACAGCCTGGACTTTTAAAAGCACAGCAGCGAAGGTTGGGATTTGTCCCGAGAGAGTCCTGCCCATTGCGGGCGCTTAACCCGGCCAAAGTTTTGCTGCTTCTTCATCAACTGCAATGTACAAACACGTGAAAACAGCACGAAGGACGCGGTTCCCAAAAATGTTGGTCCACATCAGGAAAGACGATTCTTACTTAATTTGGTGCCTCAAATGAGAATCTTCCTGTAGACAGTACTTTGTTTTCTGCTGGGTTGGGGCTGGGGTGGCGCTGAGCCTCAATTCCGTTTCTCGGCTCGGCTAGATAACAGATGTGTAAAATGTCCCATTCATTTCTTTAGTGTGGCTGAACCTCCCCAAAGAGAAGTGTGCAGCCCGCCAGGCCGCCCTGATCCTATTAACCATGAACTAACTGTCACCTTCAGCTGGTTTTCCTTTTTTGCTTTTTAACACAAAGCTTTCTCAAAAATCTTATTAACCAGCTTTATTTCTCTGGATGGTTTTGTTCAGGGCGTTTTGTGTTGATGATCTCCATGTCGCTGCTTTAACCATTCAATAAAAGTGCATCTGCGATTTATATCACATTAAACCAGAAATGGAGCCCGCTAAAGCTCTCCCTTGATTCAGATTAAAAAGTTATTTAGGTCGGGCTCTGGAGCCGAATTAATGCTCCAACATGACGCAAGTACGGAGTTTCTAAGCCCAAGACTGTTTATGGAGGCATTCTGGGCAGCAGGCCCTGGAAAACCACTAAGGAAAGAACAACTGTTAAATAAGTGGCTATTTAAATATGGGAAATGCATTGCTCAAGTTAACTGGAGTTCCCTGGAAACGAAAGAGACAGGTCTTTGGAGAACTTCAAATGTTCCTCTTTTTGAAGCTTTGCCATAAAATAGGGGAGAAAAAGTCGAAAGTATTTGAACACCTGTGCTCTAACCTTGCCACAGAGTTTTCATTCGCTATCACCCCTCCCCACCAACTGCTTTCTGGAAGCAGGAGGACCAGCTCTGGTTTTTGCATTTTTTCCCTCCTTCTCTTCTTTTCTTTTTCCCCTCTTCATTCCCTTCCTCCTCCTCCTCCTCCTGCACTCCCTCCCTCCTTCCTCCCATACCCCCCTTCCAGGAGCGGTTGCCAGTTCCTGGAAGGAGGAAAGCCTGGACTAGAGGTGTTGGGTTTCCCATCAAGGAAGTCGGGGTGTAGCTCAGGGGTATAGCATTTGACTGCAGTCTACTGGAAGATAGAGCCTACATTTGCAGGGTTTTGTATTGAGGGGCGGTAAGGACTCAAAGCCAGTCTAAGGCACTTCCTGACCCCCCACCTCCTTCCCTAGACCTCCTCTCCAGCTGAGGTATTTCCCTGGGTGTAGTTTTTACAGTTACTATCTTGACAATTGACACGCTCCTTGGCTCCCACCCTTACACACACACACACACCCCGGCCATTCTGCCTCACTCTAGACTAACTGCTGCTAATGTCTCTTCTTTTAAAAGGGGGGCCTGACATTTTTTGGAAGGTGGGTCAACCCCTTGCTGCGATCCACGTGTTCTTGGCCTCCAGCGGTCCGTCTCCATAGCCTTTTTGACTCTTTCCAAGGGGAAGAGTGAAGGCGGGGGCGAGGGCTGGCGGCCCGTGAAAAGGCAAAATAAATCCTAAGGAAGCAAGAAATCGGAAGAAAGGATCTTACTTTTAAGTGATTTCCTTGAACGCGTCTTTTCAAACTCCGCCATAGCCTAAGGGACTGCTCAGCCGGCGGCTGCGGCTAAAACCTGTGACTAATGCCGTTTGACCTGAGCCCTTGGGGTTTTGTTCGTCCTGCCATTCATTGTAATGTCGTTATCTTCAAGTTTATTTCAGAGAAGTCACTAGCGTCCTCTCTCCCAGAGCGGGGCTTTCTGTCTATTTCTCTTTCAGGGGAAAAAAAGACGGGAGGGGAAAAGGGAGAATCGGAGGCGCCGGTTGGGGTGAAGATCCTCGCCTGTGCCGCGGGCGCCGCTGCTCGCTGGGGGAAGGCCTCAGTAGAGGCAGCCGAGGCTCCCGGGGCCTTCGAGGCCAAAGCCGCCGGAGCCTCCCTGGGAAGGCAGGAAGGGCTCCCGGAACCCGTCTGGGGTTTCTTCCCGCCCCCCCCCCCGCCACGCCCCCGGGGCCTTGGATAGCTGGCGGGTCCCTGCCCGATGCGCCGGGGTCTGGCCATGGCGCACCCTCTCCTGTGTGGGTCGAGGCGTGAGCGCCTGCCCCGGGTAAGTGCAGGCCACCCATGGGGAGGCGAAGTGCCTGAGAAGTAGAGAGTGGCTTGATATATTCCTCGCCCTCCGAAAAGATAACGAACTTAAGTTCGGGAAGACTGGGACCCCAGGGTCGCACTTTGCAAGGGTTCAAACCCCCAGGCCGTGGCGCTTCCGACCGGAGCCGCCAACAGAGAATGCTTTGAAAGTTTGGCAGGCTGCAGGGTGGCGGTGGCGTCGGAATTAGCACCCGCCTCCTGGCTTCTGCCGTCCCAGGGAAAAAGAGGGAGCTGATGCGCGAGGCAAAGGAGGAGGGCGGCGCGGCTCGGGCTGTAAGAGCTTTCCTACAGCCCCAGCTCTTTAGGCGAGCCGCTCTATTAAGACACCTCTAAGGGGTTCACCTTCAGAATAGGCCACAGGGAGCTACCGGCCGCCCCAGCCCTTTCTAGCATCTCCCCGCACCGCTCATTCCTTTCACACTCACTCCCCCCTTTTTCCTTGAAAATCCTTCTATTGTGCCAATCAAGCAGATGGTTTGCAGGAAATATAGCTTGGCCTTGCTGACCGAAACTAATTTTAACTAGCTTTCCAAGCCTGAAACGTTTGTTTTGCTCTTACAAAATAGCCCCCAAAACAGCTGGCAAGGGTGAATTAAACCCATTAAAGACACATTTATAAGAAATTATATTCACATAGATTGCCTGAGCCCCCTTGTGCAGCCTAAGAGGGGAGAGGAGCGCATTTAAATGAAAATGTCGCTGAAAGAGCCCCTCCTTAACGTAGCCTGAAAGTCTCAAAAACATTTTACTAAATAGATTAACTTGACTATTGTCTTGCATCACATTTATCAGCTTCATTAAGTGAATAGCTGAACAAATATATTACGCATGCATGAAAAGCTCTTTTTCGAAGCGCCTCATTGTGTCCTCAGCCCTGACAGGTGGTTAACTGTGTGTTGTGTTTTTTTGTGGGTTTTTTCTTTCTTTTTTTTTTTTTTTTAACCCGAAGAAAGAGGGTGTCTTTAGAGCAGGGCTGTGCGCAGGCCCGGCTTGGTGGGAGTTTACTTTAACTGGCTGCTTGGGCCCTGCCGCCCAGTGATATTAGCACCGTGAGATGTTGGCAAAGGCGATCTGAGCCCATTCAAGATAATCAAAATTAAATTTTGGTGAGCCGAGCCTTGAGTGCTTTTTCTCTCCATCACTCCCACCTCCTTGTCTCGGAAATTAATTTTATAAAGCTTCTTTTCAAAGCTGATGTCCGCCCCCCCTCCCAAAAGTAAATTGCCTTTGCGTTTCCTTGATTAACCGGCTCTCCGCAGACTGCAGTGTTAAATATCCTTTTAACTCACATTTGGATCCATTTCACTTTACTGTGTGTATTTGGGGAAAGTCCTTGTCTCCCAGGCCTCAGTGTTCCCGTGTGGGAAACAAGGGACTAGGGCCCTAGAAAGCTCTCTAAGGGCCCTTTCAGGTCTGACCTTCTAAGGTTTAAAAATTCTCTGCTCTTTGTCACCCCACTGCGGGTCCCAACCCAGCAGCTCCCAGCGTCTGGCCTCCACCTGGAGGACCTGAAAGACTGCATTTCCGGGTACTAGGGGCGAGCCCTGAGTGGAGGGAAGAAGCGCGGAGTGAGCTGGAGGCTTCAGTGCAGATCGACTGGGTTTCTGCTCCTCGGGTCTCAAGATCCACTAGGAGCCCTTAGGTGCTGGGCCCTCGCATCCCACCCAGCATCCCGCCCCGCATCCCTCCCTGCGGCGGACTTCTCTTCAGTCCTGGTCCCGCAAAGAGGTGTGGCCTGATGCCAGGTGTAAAACAGGAGGTGTTGCTCCCTGCCTCGCTCCCCTGGTCCTGGGAGTTTCTTTTCAGCCTCTTTAATTACTCCTTGCGCTCCCCGCCCCCCTCTCCCCCCATGAACCCCTTCCTCGCCTGCCCCCGCCCCAGCTTTTTTCCCCTTCCCCTCGTCTCAAGCTGAAACTATTGGTTTCCTGTCCCAGAATCTTTGAGGGGCGCCGAGTGGGAAACCACATAGGATCTTTCTCTGGACCTGAAAGAGCTAGCTTTTGTCGACGGTGGGAGGGAGAAGAGAGGGAATATATCTATTCCACCTTCTCAGCCCCCAAGGACTCAGGGATGGGTAGCAGGTGCCTCTTAGCGAGGCTGGGTTTGTGCTGGGCTGGAGGCGGCCCTAGAGGGAGTTGGCAGTCTAGCGAGTTGGGTGGCAGATCCTGGAGAAATGGACGCCACCACCTACGACCGCCACCCACACTTCAAGAATAGAGGATTCTGAGAAGACTGGTCTTGTTTACGTGCAGTGGCTGTGTGAAGTCGGTGCTGCCAGATTTATACCAGTCTTTCAGGCTATCTCTGGGGAGCTCGCTGTCTCGATATTAAACCTTAATCTTGTCCAACATTTAAGAACCCACAAGGGAAAAAGACTTTTGCCTATGGACTGAGATTCTGTTTCCCAAACCAGAATCTTGTTTCACCTTCTCCTTTTTCATGTTAAAGAAACCAGATGAAAAAAAATAAATTAAAAAAAAAAAAAAAAAAAGAAACCAGATGGCATGTTTTCAGACATAGAAGGAAGAGGAGTCATTTTAGATCTAGAGCCAGTTGGTTGCAGAAGGTGGGGGAGGTGGGGGGAGGGAGCATCTGAGGCTAAACATTCCAAATTCTTCAGCTCATCTTTGAAATGTAGAGAGTGCCCTTTTGGGACAAAGAGGTATTTTTCTAATCCAGTTACTCATGGGAGGATTAGAGGTAAGACTGCTAGTTCTTTATAATGTAGTAAAAATTCATTTTAAAAATTATTTTTCTTCTAACAGGAAGTGAGTCTTGATTTGGTCAGAGGAGGGACCTATCAGAGAGAGAGGCTGTTTGGAGCCATGAGTCAATACTTGAGAGAGAAGTATTCTGATGTGTATGGGGCTCTAAGTTGCTGAAGGTTTGTTTTGCCTGAGGCTGAGATGGGTTTAGAGGTTATTGCAGGAAAGAGAGAAGGATAAGTCCCCCAAGACTTTTGCCTGCTCTGCAGTTCTGCTTAGTCAGTGTAGGGAAGCAAGAGGGAAGCATGAGAGAATGTGACATTCCTCTTACTTGGGGAAGGGATGGGGGGAAATAGCCTTATTTTAGGGTGTTCCCTATCCTGCACAAAGGCCTTAAGACTAACTGCCAGCTGCTGTCTACAGGAGGAAAATCAAAACATTCCCTAGCCTGCTTACCCTCCTCCAGTATCAACTTTTCCCTCTAACTGCAGAGAGAAAAAGATAGTCATCAGACAGAAAGGCCTTCCATTTCCTTCCTGCCGGCTTACTCTCCATTCTATTCACGTCTCCACCGAGTCAGGTCCTCTCCTGCCTCCTTGGGGACAGTGTTAGTTATTTAATCTCCGTTTGCCCTTCCAAATCCACCTCCTACTCCTTCTCCCCCTTCTTTTATCCTAAGAGACTGGCAAAATGCATCTAGGGAAATGCATTGACACCAGCATACCCTGCTGGTTGGTTTCTTCTGCTTTGCTTCAGTTAGTGGGAGGCAATGGCACCAACTCAAGGATAGGAGGAGAGAAAAGTTGGGGTATTTCTTCCTCTCACTCCCTTCTTTTTTTAAAATTTATTTATTTTATCCATTTATTTTTGGCTGCGTTGGGTCTTAATTGCTGTGCGTGGGCTTTCTCTAGCTGCGGTGTGCCGGGGCTACTCTTTGTCGGCTTAGCTGCTCCGCAGCATGTGGGATCCTCCCGGACCAGGGCTTGAACCCGCGTCCCCTGCATTGGCAGGCAGACTCTCAACCACTGCGCCACCAGGGAAGCCCCCTCCCACTCCCTTCTTGCTTTGTTGCATTTCTGTGAATAACTGTAGCTGCAGCTGCCAAGCTCACTGGGCCCTGCGATATAATAGCTTTCCACTTTTGCTAGTCTTTGGGTGCATTAACATTCCTTGTTTATTCCCTTAACCTCACCTGCGCTTCTGTAAGTGGTTCCTTCATTGGAAATATTTGCTGCTGAACTCCTGACTGATACAGGGACCTTGTTTTTCGTTGTCCTCTCTGTCTATAGCTTCAATACCCCCTTCACCACAGGTTCTTTCAAACTGTGCTCATTTCAAAAGGACCGTGTCTTGACCTTATGTCCATTTCTAACTGCATCTTTTTACACACTTCCTCTAACTTTTGTGAGGCCTGAGACAAAACTATAGATGGAAGTCTATAGTGGCCCACCCTACTCCACTTCCCACTCTGACTCCATTCTACATCATGAAGGGCCATGCATCCAAGAGTGTGGACACCTGGTCCACTTATCCAAGATCCAGCCATATCCCCTGCACCCTCTCCAAACAGCCAGAGGTTTAGGGATGGGCATGCCTCAGGTTTAGGGATGGGCACACTAGTGACATTGTCCACTCATGGGAAGATAGACCTAGGAGAGGCTTATGTAGTCTTTGAAAACAGGCTTGGTTCCACTTGGGTAAAGAATTCCAGAGCCTAAAAGGGAGCATATAGGCTCTAGGTGAGCACGTCCCTTTGGCCACATGGACATGGATGGAGCTGGAGGGGAGCCAGACTGGGGCCCTTTCTGAAGTTCAGGGCCCTCACAAGTTCCCTGTTTGTCCAGGTCGAAGCATGTTACTTCTTTCACAACCAGACTTTTTTGAAAAGCAACGTCTAACCTTGCTTTCTCCTATTCTTGCCACCTTCATGACCTTTCTCAACCTGCTGCCACCACATTCCACTGAGATGGATTTGTTAGTGTCATTGATGCCATCCCTGTTGGCAGAGTCAATGATCTTCTCTAATTCTATGTGGCCTGCCTACAGCATTTGTCACTGTGGACCTCTCCCTTCTTGGCTTCATGGTTTTCTTTTTCCTCAGACTGTTCCTTCTTGCTCTATTTGTGAACTCTCTTTTCTCTGCTAAGCCCTTAGATGGTAACATTATTCTGGGTTCTGACTTTGGCTCTTCCCCCAGACAGTTATTGAAATTCTGCTTATTACTTATTCTACCCCTGTTGAACTACATACACTTCCCTAATTATGCCCCACTCTCTCAAACCCCAGTGCCTTTGTGCACACTGATCCTTTTGGATTCTTTTCACCTGGCTAACTTCCACTGGTTGGGAAAGATTTGGCTTGAGCCTCACCTCCTTTGTGATCCTTCTTTGACATGTACTCTGAGGTCTATGTCTGTTGGATATTTTCTTGTAGTACCTAACACTCACCTTTAATAGTGCATTTATTACACTGTATTTAGAGTTGCCAGATAAAAATACTGGATGCACAGTTACATTTGAATTTCAAACAAACAAATATTATTTTAGTATAAGTATGTCCCAAATACTGTGTGGGATATACTTAGACTAAAGAAATTACTCATTGTTTATCACAAGTTCAAGTTTAACTGGATATTCTGAATTTTTATTTGCTGGCAACTGTACCTATTGGAATAATTTACATGTTTGTTTTCCCTGTAGACCATGAACTTCTTAAGGGTAGGCACCATGTCCTTTGGCTCTGTGTCCTAATGCCTGGCACATAGCATGCATTCAGAGAATGTGTGCAGAGCGATAAAACCTTCAAGTTTGGGAGCACTTTGCTGCCTCATTTCAAAGGACCTTTCCTGCTTTGAAACTCAGTGTATTTAGTTCACTGATCTCTCTTCTAACCTCTTCTAAAGTCTTATCATTATTAGCTCTTCGTTTTATACTGTTTGGTTCTCTAGATGGTAACCAGATGGGAAAGCTCCCAGATTTTGTCAAAAGACTGTCTGATCTTCATCTGTATCTCCTAGGGCAGTCCTCTTTGCTGATTTGAATGATTAGGTGATGAGGTCTGTTGGCATTGTTGGTCATTATTAGATATTATTGGTGAATATGCTTAGTTGACTAAATATGTTTAACAGAGAGTCAAATTCCATAGCCCAGGAACCAAGCTCGATTAATGCATATACACTAACTCTTGGTCTCACAGCATTAAATTAAGTAAATATTTAATTTTCACAGTGTAAATAATGAATCCACTGGCAGATCCCCACCCAGCCCTCACTTAGGGGGTATAAATATATGTGTTTTTTATACATGTTTATATACATACATAAATATATATGTTAATGAACTCATCACTAAGAGGAATTCTGTGGTCCAGAAAGCAAAAAATTGCAGCTCTGAAAACTGGTGCCTGCCAGCTAATCCTTAGGTCTTAGGTACTAAATCGGTTGACGTGAGACAGAAAGCCAACACAGACATGGGTATCAGAATTGGTTAATTATGGTGGAGAGGAAGTTAAAGAAAGCAAGACTCTCAGAGAAAATGCAGAGATATCCAATTTATTATCAGAAAGAAAGTCAGAATGTAGAACTAGAGCTGCACTGTCCAATGCAGTAGCCACTAGTCCCATGGAACTATTCAAATTCAAAGTAGTTAAATAAATAAAACTTAAATAATTTAAATAAAAATTAAATTAAATTTTAAAATTTAAATAAAAATTAAAATCTAGGTCCTCAGTCACATTAGCCACAATTCAAGTGCTCAATAGCCACATGGGGCTAGTGGCTACCATATTGGATGGCATAGATATAGAACATTTCCATCACTGCAGAAGTTCTTTTGACAGCGTTGACTAGAGTTCCTGAATGTGAACTGAATCTGTTGGCCTGGGGAAATGGAAACCTAGAGGAATATGACTGTCATATTCAAGTACTCGAAGGCCTGCCAAGAGAAAGAAAGTAAGTAATGAGTTCTAAGTTACTGGAAGGAACCAAAGAGAGGCCAGATGCATACTTTACAGCAACTAGAGATTTTTTTTTTTTTTTTTTTTTTAATTTATGGCTGTGTTGGGTCTTCATCTCTGTGCGAGGGCTTTCACTAGTTGTGGCAAGTGGGGGCCACTCTTCATCGCGGTGCGCAGGCCTCTCACCGTCGTGGTCTCTCTTGTTGCGGAGCACAGGCTCCAGATGCGCAGGCTCAGCAGTTGTGGCCCACGGGCCCAGCTGCTCCACGGCACGTGGGATCCTCCCAGACCAGGGCTCGAACCCGCGTCTCCTGCATTAGCAGGCAGATTCTCAACCACTGCGCCACCAGGGAAGCCCCGCAACTAGAGATTTTAAAACATAAGTCAATTCTTATTGCCCCATCCTCTCCTTTCAATCAACAGATATTGATTGAGGTCCTACCGTGTACCAGCAGGCACTGTTCTAGGTCTGGGAACACTGGAGTGAACAAAACAGACAGAGCTTGTGCCATCTTGGATCTTCTCATTCCACTTAGGATGAAGTAGGAATGGGCCCCTGCCAGCCCCTCCCCCTCCCCCTTCCCCTCCTCTACCACAGTCCTGTCTCCCAACTCTTCTCTCTTCCTCTAAGATGCCAGGCTCTTTCTCACCAGCATACCTTTGCATATGCTTTTCTCTCTGCTTGCTTCATTTGGTTAACTCCTGCTCATCCTTCAAACTGCAGTTTAAATGCTACTTTCTCATCACCCAGTTTTAATCACCCTGCATTTTTTTCTTCTTGGCAATATATCTATATCTATATCTATATTTATACATATACAGTAAGTCCCCTACATACAAACCTTAAAGTTGCAAACTTTCAAAGATGCGAACGTGTGTTCCATCAACATCTGACGTGAGTGAAACTGCAGCTTGCCCTCTGCCTCCTAATTGCTTACGATCCTTCAGCTCTACCATCTCCCACCTCCTCTCCCTCCTCCAGTCAGTAACTCTTCTTGCCTGTTCACTCAGTGCCAGTCCTTGTATGCCAGCTGTTGTACTGTACTACTGTACTTTTCAAGGTACTGTACTGTAAGATTAAAAATGTTTTCTTTATTTTTCTGGGTTTTTTTATAAGGTCTTTTTATTTTTTTATTTTTTATTTTATTTTTTAATTTTTGGCTGCATTGGGTCTTCGTTGCTGTGCGCGGGCTTTCTCTAGTTGCGGTGAGTGGGGGCTACTCTTCGTTGCAGTGTGTGGGCTTCTCATTGTGGTGGCTTCTCTTGTTGCTGATCACGGGCTGTAGGCGCGTGGGCTTCAGTTGTTGCAGCACGCAGGCTCAGTAGTTGTGGCTCGCGGGCTCTTTTTTTTTATGTATTATTTGTGTGAAAAGTATTATAAACCTATTACAGTACGGTACTATACAGCCAATTGTGTTAGTTGGGTACCTAAGCTAACTTTGTTGGACTTACGAACAAATTGAAACATGCTCTCGGAATGGAACTCATTCGTGTGTAGGGGACTTACTGTATAAAGAGAGAGCACACATTGTCACTCACTAGCTGTGTGACTTTGGGTCCAGTTACTTAACCTCTCTGTTCCTTAGTTTTTTCAACTGCCTCATCTAAAATGGTAATAATAAAACTTACCCTAAAAGACTATGAAAAATGTTTATTGCCTAGAACAGTGACTGGCTTATATTTAGACACGTAAGAAATTTAGTACCCTTTCCTCTCAAGAAACTAAATATCCTAATCCTATACCTGATTTCCTTTTAAAATGTCAGTGAAGGACATTTAAACCAATAATAATAGCAACAGCCATGATAATGATAGTTAGCTTTATTGAGAACTTACTATAAGCCTGGTACTGTGTTAAATATTTTCCAGGCATGATTTACAATAATCCTCAAAACAGCCTCATGAGGTAGATATTATTATTATCCCCACTTACCTACAGGAGGAGATACAGAAACTTAGGGAAATTTAACAACAGAACTAGGTTGGCTTTGCATTGTGTCAGCCTGGCTAGGCTGAACTCTATTTCTCAGAATTCCCTGTGCGGCATGACTCTAGTTAGGGTGGACCGCTAAACAGGCTTGAGAGATTTGGAGGGTGCAAGGAAGCAGTGGCTGGTTTGTCACTGACCAGCTGGCTTATGTCACTGGTGTGAGGCAGCTGGTCCTCCACTTTCCCCAGCTTCTCTGACTCCTGTGTTTACCCCCCTTAAGGAGGGTGTTGACTTTTGCAGGACATTCACACCAACAAGGTCAGAGGCAGTAGAGACTGACATGGATTTCAGTCTGTTCTTGTGGGGTTCCAGCTTGTGTTTGTGGATTCCAGCCTGCTCCTGATATGTGTATGGTATACTGCCTGTTAGTTCTGCTTCTCTGATTGAATCCTGACACACAGTTAATAAATACCAGAGCCGAGGCTTGGAACTCAATCTGACCCTAGAACTTACGTTCATAACCATTATTCTGTACTGGCCCTGAAGAAACTCTAGGGATTTTGAAGGTAGATGAGACTAGTCTGAGGTTTAAATTTTAGGCCTGGAGCCCTCTTCTGCCTTGAAATATTACAGCGATTAACAGGTCATTATACTCATGGGCCAAACTGACACTCAGAGGGCATATAGCAACTGATAAAGTTTACCTTAGTTTATAAAAATCAAAAGTTCTCAACATGGGTAATATAGACAATGTTTTGAATAATTGTAAATGGAAAGTAACCTTAAAAATTATATAAAAATTAAAAATAAAAAAACTTCTACTACTACAGTAATAATGATGATATGAGCACGTATTTAGCATCTACAGAATTTCAGGTACTGCTCGAAGTGCTTATGTATCAACTCATTTAATCTTCACAGTCCTCTCAAGAAGTAGAAGCAGGAGTTCCAACACTTACTTTATTCATAGAAGTAGGTATTAGATTTCAAAAAAGTGAACTTTGTGAGGGCAAGGGATACAGAGTGAGAGGAGCTGTTAGTTCCCTGCTCTGACAAAGGGAGATAGATATAGATGAACCTTAGGTCTCCACTAGCTCCATTTTGGAGAGTGTATATCTAAAGCACTTAACACATACGTATCAGTTAGGATGATTTGGGCTGCAATAGCAAAAGGACCCATCCAAAAACAGAGTAAACTACAAAGAAAAGTCATTATTCCATAAAACAAGACTTCCAGAAGTAAAACAGGTCCAGAGTCCATTAATTTATTGTCTCATTGATATCATCAGAATCCAGGTTCTTTCTCTCTCCTCTGCCATCCTTAATGTGTTGAGTTACCCTCTTTGGCTGGCTCCCTCATGGTGTCGAATGGCTGCCCCATCTCCAGACATCACATGCAGGTGACAACATCTAGCAGAAGGAGAGTCAGTTTATTGTCTTCTCTCTCCTTTTATCAGCAGGAAAAAAAAATCTTTTCCAAAAGCCCACCTGGAGGATGTCTACTCCTGTCTCGTTGGCCAGGATAGTGCCAGTTGCTCATGTCTAAGCCAGTCACTGGCAAAGAAAATGGAATTACTATTTTTTAATTAAATGGATCTAGGGTAACCTTCCTGGAAATAGGAAGGACCTAGCTTCCTGAAATACATGGGTGTTAGATTTCTGAACAAAGAAGATACTGATTAGCAAAGGAAAAGGTGTGTGGCTTTATATAGGCAACAAACAGTGTCTGTTACTACATGTTAAATAAAGCAAAGTGTATAAAATGTGCCTTACCCAAAGCTAGACCCATGGATGTGTCCTGGTCGCTGCCCTTTACCACTGTGTCTTACTCCTGTTTTTCAAAAATTTTTACTGACCACTACAGATACTGCCAATGCTCACCAATGCCCATTCTTCTCTTTATGAGGACACAGACAACATTTTCTAGCTTTCCTCACAGTTAGATGGAGCCATAGACCCTGTTCTGGGCAATGGGATGTGGGCAGAAGTAATCTATATTACTTCCAGGCTTGGCATATAAAATCTCTCAAGTACAATCCTTTTTCTTTTTTCCTTCCATTGGGACATGAAGGCCATGTGTCGGGGTGGCAGAGATACAACATGTAATGAACCTGGATCCCTGAGTCATGGCTTGGAGGAGAGCCACCCATCTTGTATTGGACTGTGCCATGAGTAAGAAATAAGCTTTTATTATATGATTTGGGGGTTATCAGAGAATTTATCCTATCGTGACTAATGTACCCATCAAATCATCTTCCTTGTGCCTTGTATTTTGAGCACAGGGGCTGCAGATCTGGTATGCAGGTCTCAGGCTGCTAAGAGGGTTATCTGAACATGCATAAAATCCCATGCATGTTAAAAATAAAATCCCTTTCATGGTAGCCTTACTTAAGTACTTCCGGTGATAAGGAACTCACTATTTCTAGCAAGAGATAACCTCTGGTTAGTAAGAGATAACATATTAATGAAAGATGGCAAATACACTTCAGTTCATGTGCCGAATCTCGCTGATTAGTAGTTGCATTTAAGCTACTATTGATATGTATAGAAGGATTCTAAGATCAACTCTGGGTGGCCTGGGGAAATTTTCTGCTATTAATTAATAATGCCTTCCAGGGCTCTGGCAGCAGGAGCGGTAGACCCCATGCTCCATGTAGCATCTGTGGTTTGAGAACTATGAGAACTACAGGGAGAAAGCTCATAGGAAAGAGGTTTGCCATTAAATAACGGGACTCAAGGGGATTGGATCTTGGGATACGTTTCCAAGGATGATGATACAATTGCAACAATAATTATGCCTTCCGTTCAGCGAGTACTGTGCTAATGCTTTATGTATATATATATTATATCCTTGTCTCCTCATAACAAGTCCATTTTACAGACAAAGAAACTGAGGCTCAAAAATGTAAAGTAGCTTGCAGGGCATCATGTAGTTAATTTAGTGGCAGAGGCAGATTTGGACCAGGGTGGTCTGACCCAAAGTCTGTGTTCCTACCCTGTCGCCTATGCTGTCTATGGAATTGGGGAGGGAACTGATTAAAGATTTCTGAACTTCAGTTTTTGTTGTGGGGGAATGTGTGATACACTGTAGGAGGTTTAGCAGAATTGCTAGCCTCTACCCATTAGATGCCTGTAGCATACTCCCCCCCTCCCTCCTAGAGAAAAATATCTCCAGACACTGCCAAACTGGCCCCGGTTGAAGACTAGTGGGTTAGAGGAAGGCACGCCCTATGTTTGGAGCATTTGTGGTTCTGGGCAGGCAGGTGATCTGGGAAGGGGCTGAAGAGCAATGTGGGAACTTAGGGGCCAAGGGGGTCCATTAGGGTAGCTTGGGAGCCTTTGTCACATGAAGAAGGCAATAGCATTGAGGAGGCTGAGTCCCCTAAGCTCATGCACTAAGTCTCCCAGATATTTCCTGTTAAGGGGCAGGATTGAGGAGGGAGAAGCTTGCAGGAGAAGGTTCCTGTGGCCCCAAATTGTAGGTAAAGGAAGAATGTGGAGTGAGGATTTTAACTACACAGGTCACCCTGAATGCTACTGAGAGCCTGCCGCTGTGGGCACATCTCCTACCCAGTAGATACGGAAGGAGTGTTTGTTGAGCGAATGGTGACCAGTCAGACCAAAGGAAGGGAATAAAGCAGTTGCACTTATTTTTAAGTAAAACTATGGTATGAAACAGCATTCTTGAGGAGTCACTACATCTGTACTTGGCAGACAATAAGCAGCAAATTTTAGACATTTGGGCAAAGGCACCAGTGTTCAGGTGAAAGAAAAAGACAGTCTCTTTTAGTGAAAATGAATTACCAAAAGGTAACATGTTTACTCAATGCCTCTTTAACTTTTAAATGGAAGTCTATTTGATATGAAAACAGAGGTGTTCGCCGCTGGCATAAACAGAAAGCAAGCTGCTTTGAAAAAAATATGAATGGTATTTGGCAAAACCAATAACTTTCCTTGTAGGTAGGTGTTCTGAGGCAACGTTCATGTATTTCAATTCTTATTACTTATTTTGCTTTCTCTTATTCTCAAAGTGAGTAGCTTCTTACTATACGTATTTAGTTAGAACGTGTTTTAAAGGGTTTCTCAAATTCAGAGCCTCTAGAGGGATGGTGGTTACAGAAGGTATCCCTGCCTTCATCCATTCAGAAACACAAGCGTTGCTGTAGGGTCACTGTCCTCTATTTTAGAGAAGCTAAAAGAAGTTAAAGAAATATTTAAGCTAATTAACTACAAAGCTGACAAACATACCAACAGCACAAGTTCAATGTCACATATAATTTCTGCCCTTTTCTCAAAAAACCAAGTACTACAATCAGTTGGGGTTGCTTTTTAACAAATAAAGCTGGCTTTGTTTTCATCCTCTCTCATTTCCATTTTTAGCATAGTTCACAAATTCATATTTTTTTCTGCCACCATTCAAGATATTTTTCTCTGGGTTATGTGCACTAAATGGTATAAAGCATGAAGGGAGAGGGGACCGTTGTGGTCTGTGCTATTCACATTTTGCCTGTTAATCTAATTACCAAGGTAGGGGCTCCAGAAACTGAGCTGCCCACATAGAAAAGCTTTCCCCCCACCTGGTGGATTGTTTAGCCAAGCTTCTTAAATGGGCAGAGTTTGGGGTTGGGGGGCAGGGAGAGAAATGAATCTTTTTTTGTTGTTGTAAGTTTCTGTGCAGAGCAACGGAAAGAATTTAGTGGTTGTCAACATGAGTTTAGTACAAAGGTATGGTTTAAAATGTAGGTTCATTTTGACTGAGCTTCAGGTCACGCAAGCCTAGGGAAACCTGTGCTGCTATTTGTTTTTTGTGTGTTTTAAAAAGAGTTCAGAAGACGCCAGGGAGGGAGATGAAGCGGAGATGGGGGCGGGAGCGTCCCAAGGGGATGACGTCCTTTACAGGGTGGATACTTCAGGGGTGTTGTTTCCAGAGGCTCTCAGTGACGGATTGTGTGAAAGGGCAGCTTTGAATGAACAGCCCCAGCCAGGCCTGATTTTGAACTGGTTTTCAGTCCTTGATTCCTACACACAAAATAAAATACCTTGTCGAATAGAGCCCATTGAGTGAGGATGATGGGCTAAGAGCGGGGGTACGAGGTGGCAGCGTGGGTGCTTGTTTATCGAGGAGGAGTTGTCCGTTGTTCCTGGGGCCGGTGAAAGGAAAGACGCCAGAATCCGATGGCTGGGGTAGCATTGATGTGAGGTAACGGGGTAATCGGATTGAAAGGGTGCCATAGTATTTGTGTCAGTTCACATTTCGTCAAAGGAATAATATGAGGTGCTACCTAGCTGAGGCTTTGGCCCGGGGGGAGCGGGGGGAGTTCTGTTAGCAAGCATCCAGGCCTCATTGGATTCAAATATAAATTAATTCTCACAGGAGCATTGCCTGATTAATCTATTTGCATAATAGTAGAAAAACTACAGAGTGGTTACTCTTTTTTTTTTCCCCCCCTCTGTAGGGATTTGGACAAGAAAAGGTTTAAATTCATTTGAAAGAAGGGTGTGTGAGAAGTCAGCAGAAAAAGCCCCCTCTGGGGCTCCCAGGGCTGTTTTCTGGATGGAAGGGGTTGGTAGTCGAGGCAAGGCCTGTTCACCCAAGAAGTTTAACTCTTCCTGGGAAAAATCACCTTCTTCCGAGGCCCTTTCCTGGCACTTGCTTTAGGGGACTTCGCTCTTGGCTCAGATGATAGTCTGAGGTTCAGAGGAGGAACAGGCCCCAGGTGAGCTGTCCCCCTTGTTTCAGATTCTGGTCCAAGACCATGGTCGTTTCAGAAAATATATAGATAGGTTCCCTTCTGACTTACTCTGCTTCATGGGTGTTTGTGAAATGAATCTCAGGTCTATTTGCCATTCCACAGAGACACAAAGTAATTAGGTTTCTAAAACTCATGCCATTTGCAACCTGTTTTGACTAAGCATGTTGATTCAATAAGCACCTGCTTAGCCCTGCCTGGTTCAGTATGTGATGGTGGGTGTGCTGATGGGATCAGTGTTATCTTTTTAAGAAACCACATTATAAAAACAGAATGTGAAAAGGGGGCTAAGGATTCCTGAGTTTCAGATTTTCAGTGTCAAACGTTATTTTTCCTGCTGACACTTCAATAATAGAAATTTTAAATGTTGCTATAAACATGGCTTAGCAAATCCATCTTTGATTACTTCCAGCCTCTGCTCAAGAATAAAGAGCCTTCTTTCCATAGTCTTACAGACACTATCTTCAGTACTTCTTACTCATTCTTATCACCTTTATTCCCTCATCTTCCATTGTTGTGATAAAGAAAGCCGCAAGTCATTCAAATGAAGCTGCTATGTTGGCTCAAAATGCTTCTGTTTCTACAAGCTCCAGATGGAGATACTTTAAAAACAATGGCAGGGCAAATCCTACTTTCTAACTGATTGCATGGTTAATTCCAAATTTTATCATGAAAACTTCCTGCTATAAGAGAAATGCCTATGGTAGGTGCTCAACAAACGTCACTCTCACTTTCCCTTCACTTGAACATATCGAGGACGACAATGAGAAAATTTCCTTGTTTCTTAGGAACATCCAGGAACAAGAGCCTAATACAGCAGAGAGGGAAAATGATGTTCTGGGAATGTCAGCTGCTTTGGGGTGCCCACCCGCCTAGGATCCCCTTCTTTGGGATCTGTACTCCCTCAACTCCTATTAACAAGCGTGAGCCTCCAACAGTTCCTTTTTTTTAAGACTTTTATTTATTTATTTATTTTAGAGCAGTTTTAGTTTTACAACAAAATATCAGCATCACTTAACCAGAATGGTACAATTTTGCCAACGATGACCCTACATTGACAGGTCATAATCATCCAAGTCCATAGTTTACCTTAGTGTTTACTCCTGCCTGGTGTTGCCTTTTCTATGGGTTTGGACAAATGCATAATGACATGTATCCATTGTTACAATGTTATACAGAGTATTTTTACTGCCCTAAAAATCCTCTTGCTCTGCCTGGTTATCTCTTTCCCTGATCCACCCCGGGCAATCAGTGATCTTATTGTCTCTATAGCTTTGCCTTTTCCAGAATGTCATCTAGTTGGAATCACACAGATTGGCTTCTTTCACTTTGTAATATGCATTTAAAGTTCCTCCGTGTCTTTTCATGGCTCGATAGCTTATTTCTTTTTAGCACCGAGCAGTATTCCATTGTCTGCATGTGCCAGTTTATTTATCCATTTACCTATCGAAGGACATCTTAGTTGTTTCCAAGTTTTGGCAATTGTGAATAAAGCTGCTCTAAACATCTATGTGCAGGTTTTTGTGTGGATATAAGTTTTCAGGACATTTGGGTAAATTCCAAGAAATACGATTGCTGGATCGTATGGTAAGAGTATCTTTACCTTTGTAAGAAACCTCCAAACAGTCTTCCAAAGTGCCTGTACCATTTTGCATTCCCACCAGCAATGTATGTAAGTTCCTGTTGCTCTAGAGCCACCCCAGCATTTGGTGTTGCCAGTGTACCAGATTTTGGCCATTCTAATGGGTGTGCAGTGGTATCTTACTGGTGTTATAATTTACATTTACTTGATGCAAACCAAGGAGTATACTTACGTTCAGAGTATACTCAGTATACTTACTCCGAAAGACAGTCATCAATTTTTGTATGTAGAACTGTGCTAGCTACCGAGCCAGAGAAGTTAACCCACTCTCATGCGTCCAACATCTTATTATCTATCAGGGAAACAAAACAAACACATTCCCACCCACAAGCTCATGTATTCTCACCAGTTGAGCATTACTGGGAAGCCATTGTGATTGAGGGGCAAAGTGATTATGTTGCTTACCGGGTGAAACTGATCAGACAAGGAGGTCCCTGGGACCGAGTAGGGCAGGAACTTGTGAGCAGCAGTATTGCCAAGAGAGGAGACCGCTCATCCTGGCCGCCGCTAGCGGTAAGAAAAGGATCTCAGGCTCCAGTCGCGGAACCCAGCACGCTCTGGTTTGCTCTGGATGGGTCTCAACTGTGACACTGCACTCAGTCCTGGATAAAAACTGCTTGTGAGAGGTGCTGAGCCTAGTGGAGGGGCTCTGAGGACAGCATGGAGTCTCAGAGAAGGAAATCAGACTCATTCCACACGGCTTCAAGTAAGTAGAACTGGGACTAATCAAGGAAAACTTATTTGGCTGAATGCAAGTAAGACCTTTCTAATAGCTCACTCTGTAATCCATGCAGTCTCCACCTAGCTGTCACAGTGACCTTTTTATACATAAATTGCTTCAAGAAATGCCCCTGCTTAAAACCCATCCACGACCTCCCATCGTGGCCTCCTGTGCCCTGCTTCATCGGCCCCTGCCCACCTCGCCAGCTTCCTCTTACCGAGTTCACTCTGTGTTCACTAAGCTCTAGGTCCCTTCACCTTTTGGTTCCTGGAACCAACCAAGCTATTCTGTGGTTCAGGGCCTATGCAAAGGTTATATTATCAATCCTGGCTAATTCCACCCCCCCCATCCTTGAGATAGAGCTTAAAGATGGAGAATTTTCAGGCTTTACTCTCCAAATGCATCTGCAAATCTGATCTTCTTCTCACTGTCTCCACCACCACCTGCTATTCCTCACCCCCTTCATCTCTCACCTGTTTTATTGCAATAGTCTCTCTGTTTCTAACCTGGTACAACAGTCTCTGTATTCAACACAGAAGCCATAGGGTCCCTTTTAAAATGCAGGTCAGATGATGTCATTTCTCTGTTCAAAACCCTCCAAAGCATCCCATCTCAGAATAAAAGCCAAAGTCCCCGTCACCTTGCCGTCTTCCCCACTACCCTATGATGCCTCAGACTTCATCTCCTGTTACTCCTCCCGCTCTCTCTGCCCCAGAAACAGCAGCCTCTCTGTGGCTCTTTGAACTTGGCAGGCATATTCCCAACATGCGACCTTTGTCTGACTGTTCCCTCTGTCTGAATTGCTCACCTTCCAGGTATTCATATGTCTCACGCCTCACCTTTCTCAGTTCTGGCCTCCAATCTCACCTTAGTTTAATGAGTCCCTCCCTGAACTCCCTATTTAAAGGAGAATATCCCCACCCCCTCCAATCCCCAAGGTAGAGGTTTGGAAAGATCCTGACCCCCTCAGGGGTTTGTGATGGTTCTGGTATGGCTGGAGCACAGGGCTGAGACCGTGGGAAGTAGATGATCACTTTAGATAAACTGGCTCCTGTCCAACTGTGGGACATGTTCAAAGGCAGACTAAAGATGCTGGACTTTTAGCCTATCGGAAGCAGAGAACCTTTGGAAGTGTTTAAGCGGGCAGAGTCTTGATGAAGCAATTGTTTTGGACAAGTTATTCAGTTGGTGGGGAATTAACCAGGCAAACAGCATGTCTATGGATGAAGATCGGAGCTAAGTCAGGGTCCTGTGAGACGCATACTCAGAGAGTCTATGTCACTGGCATTTATTTAATTTACTACAAGTAGGTTGTGCATATATTACAGAACATCTATTCTGGGGCATATAAAGAAAGAGGCAACAAGGCCTCTTCCTTTGCAGAGATGGCAGCACAGCGCAGATTCTGAGAAATGAGGAGTCCTGGCTTGGTGACGGGTTTTCCATTTCCGGGAAGCATTCTGGAGTCTCCGAGCTTCCCTTGGTGCTGGGCACTGCTGTTGTCACCTTAACTGCATGTCCTTTCCCCCAAAGTGTGCTCCCAGACATCGTACCGAAGAGGAAAATCTTCAATGGCTATAGTTTCTAAAGTAAATTTATTATTCATTATTCACATAGATTAATTTGGATCTGCAGAGCCAGCCCTTCAGGGACTAATTGATTACTTATTTCCTCGAAGGCACACAGTTTTCTCTGATGTGGATCCTGCCTCTGTGAGACCAAGGGTTAGGTCATGGCTCCAGCTGTTCTTTTAATTCACCGTGACCTTGGGCAGTCACTTCACCTTTGCCCCTTGATTTTATCATCTATAAAGTGGAGACATTGATATCATATCTAACTTTCTCAAAGGGATATTGTTGCAGAGAAATTAGTGGATTTTTAAAGGACTTAAAATATACAACATATAAATATTAGTTATCATTGGTATTATATCACAACCCCCAGAACAACTACTAAAATAACTGGTGCTACTACTGCTGCCTATTCTTTTTTTTAATGAAATTATTATCCATTATTTACTTCATGGATCATGACTTTAGTGTTGTCTCTTATAAGTCATTGCTATATCCAAGGTCATCTAGATTGTCTCCTAGGTTATCCTCTAGGAGTTTTATAGCTTCGTTGTTTTACCTTTAGGTCTGCGATCCATTTTTGAGTAAATTTTTGTGGAGGGTGTAAAGTCTGTGTCTAGATTCATTTTTTAAAAATATTTTTCAAATTTAATTTTGTATATTTTTAAAAATTTAATTTAATTGTATTTTATTTATTTAATTTTATTTAATTTATTTATTAAATTTAATTTCCCACCCCACCCCCCAAGGCAACCATTGTCTAATTTTTTTTTTCACACCAGATTATGATGCCCATTTTTAAAATTTGTTTTAAAGTTTATATTATTTATTTATTTATTTATTTTTATTTTTGACTGCATTGGGTTTGGGTCTTTGTTGCTGCGCGCGGGCTTTCTCTAGTTGCGGCGAGCGGGGCTACTCTTCGTTGTGGTGCGCGGGCTTAACACTACGGTGGCTTCTCTTGCTGCGGAGCACGGGCTCCAGAGCGCAGGCTCAGTAGTTGTGGCGCACGGGCTTAGTTGCTCCGCGGCATGTGGGATCTTCCTGGACCAGGGATCGAACCTGTATCCCCTGCATCGGCAGGTGGATTTTCAACCACTGCGCCACCAGGGAAGTCCTGCCTGTTCTTATTCTGTACTTCTTTTTCTTTTTACAACTAGAACTGAAAAGCAGAGAAATATCAGATCATGCCCACATCCCTGGCAACAAGTTATTTTTTCCTTTCAGAGAAAGATCCCTCTGCAGGTCCCTCTCAGTTGGTCCTCCAAAGCTCATCACAGTGTGTACCAGTCACTCTGCATGGGATGGCCATGGATAGTACCTGGGCTACTTAAACACTATGTATTAAGTAGCCCAGGTATGATTACCTGTGACCAGGGGATGATTTTTCCCTTCAGGGGACATTTGGCAATGTCTGGATACATTCTTGGTTATCACAAATTTGGGGAGTGGGGGGTACCAGAAGAATGCTACTGGCATCTAGTGGAAGAGGCCAGGGATGCTGCTATTTAATGTGCAGGACAGTCCCTTAAACTGTTGTCTGGCCCAAAATGTCAATAGTCAAAGGTGAGAAACTCTGAACTAACCTAAGGATTTTAATTTTCTTCTAAATTTGTTTATTATAAGCAGGTTTCCTTTTCTCTTTTTCATTTTCTACTTTTTTTGGTTGAGGAATAATTTACATATGGTGAAATGTGGATATCTTAAGTTTAGTTACAGTTTGATCACTTTTGACAAATGCAAATATCCTTGCAATCCAGATTCCTATCAATACATAAACCATTTCCATAACCCTTAAGAAGTTCTCTTCTACCCCTTCCCAGTCGGTTCCCACCCCACCCCCCAAGGCAACCATTGTCTAATTTTTTTTTCACAACAGATTATTATGCCCATTTTTAAAATGTGTTTTAAATTTTATTTATTTATTTATATTTTTGGCTGCATTGGATCTTTGTTGCCGTGCGCAGGCTTTTCTCCAGTTGCAGCGAGCGGGGGCTAGTCTTTGTTGCGACGTGTGGCCTTCTCACTGTGGTGGCTTCCCTTGTTGCGGAGCATGGGCTGTAGAGCACAGGCTCAGTAGCTGTGGTGCACAGGCTCAGTCACTCCACCGCATGTGGAATCCTCCCGGACCAGGGCCCGAACCCATGTCCCCTGCATTGGCAGGCAGACTCCCAACCACTGCGCCACCAGGGAAGTCCCCCCATTTTTTAAAATTAAAAAAAAATTTGTTTTTGGCCGTGTCACACGGCATGTGGGATCTTAGTTCCTTGACCAGGGATCAAACCCGCACCCCCTGCAGTGGAAGCGCGGAGTCTTAACCACTGGACTGCCAGGGAAGTCCCTGCCCATTATTTTTGAATGTTAAAGATGTCATATCTGGGGCTTCCCTGGTGGCGCAGTGGTTGAGAATCTGCCTGCCCATGCAGGGGACGCGGGTTCGAGCCCTGGTCTGGGAGGATCCCACATGCCGCGGAGCAACTAGGCCCGTGAGCCACAACTACTGAGCCTGCGCGTCTGGAGCCTGTGCTCCGCAACGAGAGAGGCCGCGATGGTGAGAGGCCCGCGCACCGCGATGAAGAGTGGCCCCCGCTTGCTGCGACTGGAGAAAGCCCTCGCATAGAAACGGGGACCCAGCACAGCCATGGATAAATAAATAAATAATTAAAAAAAAAAAAAAAAGATGTCATATCTGGAGCATGGTAGTTGGTAGGGCTAGTTAGAGCAGAGATGATTAGATCCCAGGGACCAGGGAGCTGGCCCATAAGAATGAGGCTTGAGAGGTATGAAGGGCAAGTCACATGCAATAAGCAGACAAGCAGGTAGCTGGCATCAGAGAGATCTTGCAGCCAACAGCTGACAGAGATGGTCAGGTGGGTAGGAGAGAAATAAAGGAGAGCCAGGGACAGGAAGCAGGGCCCTAGTCTTGGGGATGCAGGTGGAGGGGCTGGGTGAGGGCTGTTGGCTGACTCAGGCAGAGCCAGGCTGCTTGAATAGAAGCACGTGTTGAGAATCTTGTCAGGGGAAGTGTATTTGTTTCCTCGGGCTGCCGTAACCGATTACCACAAACTTGGTGGCTTAAAATAATAGAACTTTATTCCCTCACAGTTATGGGGCTGGAAATCCAAACTCAAAGTGTTGGAGCGCTAAGCTCCCTCTAGAAGCTGCAAGGGGAAAATACGTTCTTTGCTTCTTCCAGCTTCTGGTGGCTGTCTGCTTTCCTCGGCTTCCTCGGCTTGTGGCCACATCCCTCCAGTATCTGCCCTGGACTTCACATTGCCTCCTCCTCTTCTGACTGTTCTCCTCTGTGTGTCTCTTATAAGGATTGGATTTGTCACTGTCAGTGTCACTGGTCATTGGATTTAGGGTCCACCTGGATAATCCAGGATGATCTCATCTCAAGGTTCTTAATTACATGTGTAAAGACCCTTTTACCAAATAAAGTAACATTCATAGGTTCCAAGGATTTGATGTGCACATCTTCGGTGGGAGGTAGGAATTTTTCAGCTTACCACAGGGAGCAAAGTTTAGAGAGAAGTTTTTTGAACTGGGCTGTGAAGTCGGAGTGAGCCCACTGCAGGGCTGGCTGAAGGCCAAGCTGACAGTCCACAGATCTCAGTTCCTTTATATTTCTCCAGTCTAAGGTTGGGATTCGTCCCAGGGAATGACGGACATTAACATTTGTTGAGCATCCAGTACTGCCAGGCACAGTGTTAAGTGCTTCATCATCAGATTCCTTTAATTCTAACAGAGACCCTCTGAGGTAGCTATGCCATTTTCCCCCCTTCATCTCTTTGTATTTTGAAAATAGTCAAACTTAGAGAAAAGTTGAAAGAAAAGTACAGTGAACACCTATATATCCTTCTCTTGGGTTCACTAATCGCTGCCATGTTGCCTCATCTGTTCTCTGTGTGCTTACGTATACATTTGGGGAAGGGAGGCTGAACCATCTGAAAGTAAGTTATGGGTATCCTGATATTTCAACCCTAAATAAATCAGCAGCGTCCCCTTGATTTGACACATGAGAAATAGTTACTTTTATTTGACAAACGAAGAAATGGAATCTCAGCAATGTTAGGTACATTTCTCAAAGTCTCAGAACCAAAATACAAAGCCAGCGTTTGAGTACAAGGCTGTTTGACTCTCAAATGCATGCTCTTTCTGCACATTTTTATTCATTTATCTGTTTATTCATTTAGTGGTTTTGGTGGGGCGGGCAGCTGTATGCACTGAGGATACACTGATTAAGGCATGCAAGGTGGAAAGATAATAGTTTGGTAAACAGATAAATATAACTAAGATAACTTCAGGGTCTGTGATGAACAAGGACTTGTAGGGGAATAGTGGCGTACAGCCTGGGAGGTTAAAAAATGCATATAGGTCATGGCCCCTGCCTTAAAGGAGATTGTAAGGGAGCAGGATTCTTAGAATTGAGAAGTGGGAGTCGTAACAGTAAGGAGACCTCTCTTCCTCTTCTCCCTTTCTCAAGAAGCTTCAGCAGGAGATGCTTTACCAAAAGAGAGGGTAAACCAAGAAGGGAGAAGACACAAGGTCCTGGAAATAAGGGCTCCAACCCAGAAGAGAAGCAAAGGGAAATCTGGGGCAGCAAGACCAGAGGATGCAGCGAGGAGCAGGAGGATGGAAGGGTGCAGGAGAAGACAGAGGACTGATGATATCTGATGCACTTGAGCACAAAGTAAAGGGAAGAGTATTTAGAGGTGTTTTAGAATTCTGAGGGAGAGTTTTAGAAGAACTTAATGAGAGCTACACAGAGAGCTATGTAAAGAAAAAGAAGAAATTATTAGCTTCAGGAAAAAAAAACACAATAAAGGCAGTGTAACCATTGCCTACTACTAGCTCATCAGTGCACAGTATTTGCATACTTGTAGTAAAGGACACATGTAATGGTGATTGTACCAAAAGTAGAGATAGAATTATTGTGGGAGAGTGGTGGGAGACGTTGAGCGTGAGGGGTAAACCTTCACTGTCTGTTATGGAAAGTCAGTAGCTAATGTCTAAAACGTACTAGTCAACAAAACAGAGCTAGAAGCAAACTGTTTAGAAATATGGGGGTAAATAGCAGAAGAAATTGTTTAAAATATAGGAAAATAGTTCTATCTGGAAAGTAGGAGGAAGGGGCTAAGGATTATTATTGTAACCTTTGTAGTATCATTTAACAATTAAATGATGTGCATGTACTACTTTGATACAAATAAAAATGAACAAAAGCTGGTAAAGGGGAAGGAAGAGAGAGAAAGCAAGAGGTAGAGAGAGGGAGGGAGAGAGGCTGACTGAGTTGAATTTCCTTTTCTCTGCCCGTCTGGAAGAAAAGAGCATGGCTGGGTTAGAATAAACGAAGATTCAGAAAAAACAGCCTCGGGGTAGATGAGGACTGGAAAAGGATTTTGATTATTCACAAACTGGATAATCAGACCTTAAATTATTTAAATTAGATGTTCTAGAAAGAAGGCTGTGTATCCAACAGAAAACAAGGGATCAATACTCTTTAATGTTGAAACCAGATTTTCTAGAGTTGATCAAGAATTCCTTATCATATGAGCTCTTCAGATTGAATGGTTCTTAAGACATTTTCATCTTGAAATTGTATATGCTTTTTCCTCATTCCTAACTTTTATAACAATTTTATTAAGTAATAAGTATAGCTAAGTATAAATGAACTCCCAGATTGTGTACTTCAACTTTTTTTTTTTTTAAAATAAATTTATTTATTTATTTATTTTTGGCTGCGTTGGGTCTTCGTTGCTGTGCGCAGGCTTTCTCTAGTTGCGGTGAGCAGGGCTACTCTTCGTTGCGGTGCGTGGGCTTCTCATTGCGGTGGCTTCTCCTGGTGTGGAGCACAGGCTCTAGGCACGTGGGCTTCAGTAGGTGTGGCACGTGGGCTCAGTAGTTGTGGCTCGCGGGCTCTAGAGCGCAGGCTCAGCAGTTGTGGCACACGGGCTTAGTTGCTCCACAGCAAGTGGGATCTTCCTGGACCAGGGCTCGAACCTGTGTCCCCTGCATTGGCAGGCGGATTCCTAACCACTGCGCCATCAGGGAAGCCCTGTACTTCAACTTTTAACGATTTTGTAATTCATCCAAGATTTTTTCCAAATGCCTCTTATTTTCAAGAACTTCCAGAGTCTAGAGATAAAAACAGAAATAAGACCTCAACGTTGCCCTTGATCTACAAGGGATATTTAAAATATTTTAAGTTAGGCCACAGGGTATAATATTTATATTTTTCTATATTCTATCTAATTTGTCGGGGCAATCCATTTTGTATTTTTAAAAAGTTAACATTCCAAATTAACACTAAATTTGTTATATTGGCCTATATTTTTATTTCATTAATAATATTGCTTGCATTTTCCAGACCTTTCCCTAAAAGCACATATTTAATTTTCCTGAGTTGTTTTGGTTACAGATTCTCCTGACTGTTTTTAAATTTTCAGCTTTTATTTGTCCACCTCCGGCATTCTGAACTGCTGAGTTTCATCATAGCTGTGATATGAAAAGGGCTATTTCCCTAAAGTCTCTTTTAAAAATTGCCTTTTACTCTTTAACCTGCTATAGAGTTTATGTAGAATAATGGAACCATTTCACAGAGTCACTCCTGTGAATATTTGCCTTGCACATGGTAGATAATAAATATTTCATTGAACAAATTTAGGATTGATGACTGTTCTTATTTGGGGTCATAATAGGTGAGAGTTAGTCAATTTGAACATATGTAGAATTTAAACACAATCTGATGGGAAATACGGTATTCTTAGTGCCTTCCCTTCAATCAAACACCAATTCTTTTAGCTTCGATTTGAAATACTTCTGAATTATTTGCCCAGTGGTAGGTTTAGAGAAGCCTTCCCCTATAATCCAGTCTCCTGTTTCTTTGCTATTATCTTCAGTGATTGAGTCAGATCCAGAAAACCCCAAACTGGCTTTCTTTGAAGTTAAAGACTTTTGGCTCCACCCAAGCTTAGGATGTCAAGTGAGAGTAACAACCATTACTAAGACAGTAATAGGGTTAAAAAAAGAAAAAGGAAGAAAAGAAGGGCATACAGAAGGTAAACATTCATTATTATTTAGAATATGTCAAGTTTTAGGTTCATGAATATATAATTGAATCAATATGATATACCCCTAGTCCTCTAAAAATTTTCCCATTCCAATAAAAGTCTTTATAAATCTAGAAATTTTAGTACTTGGATTATATTCATTTAATAAAATTGGATTGAATTATATGAAAATATTTGGTCTAACTTATCTACCATAGTTTGATTATGCTACATAATGAGATAGAAATCCCTAAGATAAGTCCTGACTCTGCAGCTTCTGGCTTACGATTAGGCAAGTCTCTGCATGCTTTTTTGGCCTGTTTATCCCTCTGGCTGCATCTCAAAGCAAGCTCATCCTTACTCTCTATGCTCCAGCTCTATCCCTCTCCCTCCACCCACAGGGCCTTTGCACAGGCAGCTCCCTCTGCCTGGAATGCTCTCCTGTACCCCCCAACGCCCATCTCATTCCTACTCATTCTTCAGGTGTCATTTAAAATGTCATTTCCTTAAGGAAGCCTTCCCTGACGTCCAGTCTACATGAGATCTTCCCACCATAGTGTTGGTCACAATGGCAATCAATTTATTTCATGATTATTTGGTTTTTATTTTTCTCCTCCACTAGGTGAGACAGAGATTATGGCTGGTTTGTTTACCTTTGTTCCCCTTTGAACACCTTGTCTGACAGAAAGTAAATGTTTAGTACGTATTTACTGAGTGAATGAATGAAAGCTGTCACTCAATGCTTTTATTAATGTTCTGTACCTCAGTTTACTCTAAAATAGGGATCATAAATCCTACCTCTCATGCTTGTTGTATGGGTGAAATGAGGTCTAGGGCTTGAAAACATCTTGAATGGTGCCTGCATGTAGTAGACATCAATAGTTATTGAATAAAGAGTTTAAAAATAATAGTACTTCTTCAATATGTGAAGCAGCACTTAAGTGCAAAGCCTTGAGTGTTAGCAACACCGTTCATGTGATGATTTATACTTCATAAAGCTCTTTCCTCTACACAGAGTGGCAGATCATATTTTCCAAAGATGGCCCTACCAATATATGTCTATCGCCTCCCACATCATCATCTTACAGTGGCACTGACACTCCTCCTGTGGAGAGGTGGGGGCTCTCCTTGAATCCCAATGGGACTTGTGACTAAGGGAAAATGGCAGAAGTGATGCTCTGTGACTTCTGGCTTGGTGATCTGCCTAATCAGGCACTTAGCCCTAACCTGCTGCCATGTTGTGAGGAAGCAGTGAGGTAGTCAAGAGTCAGCACTGACCATCAGTCGTGTGAGTGCACGAACCCTCTGAGATTCCAGCCCCAGCCATTGATTGGCCCCAGATACCAAGTGGAGCAGAGATAAGCTGTATCCACTGAGCCCTGTCCCAGTTGCAGATCTGTGAACAAGGTAAATGTCATGGTTTTAAGCCACTCTGTTTTGGAGTAATGGTTATATAGCAATAGATGACCAGAACACATGGTCATCACCAACCCTGCTGTACTATGCAGCAAGCAGGGTGGGTATGATCATTTATTCCCATTTTTGAGATGAGGGAGCTGAAGCTCACAGGGGTTCAGTGACTTCTCCAGGATCACATAGCTAAGTGGTAAAGCCCTAGCATCTGGATTTCTAGGATTTGTCTTCCCAGTACCCCCAAAGTCCTGACTCTCCTTACATGGGCCTCAGAAGTAGGGTGTGTACCAACCCTCTGGGAAATCCCACCTCCTGTTTAAATGGGCTTGGGAGGCTTGGGGCCCCCTTCTCTTAGAACTTAGGTTCCTTCAGATATTTGAGTGTCCTGGTCACACACTTTGGAGAGAGGAAGGATAAAATTGGAGCAGATTATAGCCTTAGATAGTACTTAACTTTTCAAGGCGCTGGCATCCCTTATGCCATAAAAGTTCTCCACTGAGGCTTGGCAGGTGTTACTTACACACACACCAGACAGAGAAAGGTTCAGAGAGATAAAGAAACCAATTGGAGGTGGATCCATGCCTCTTGACCCCAAATATGGGTAGAATTTTTCAAAAGGTTTATCTGCCACCCACCCCCTCCCCACACACCCATACACAAACTTGGTTCACCATTTTTCATCACAAGGAACTCAGTGGAAAGTCAGCTCCCACAGTGACATCAGCTTTGATTACCCTGACTAGACAGAGTATCACAGCGATTGAGCATAGCACATGGTACCTAGTAAATGCTCAGTGGGACAGGCATGTTTTGAAGGCTCCTGGTGATGATAGGATAAAATCTAAACTCCTTTGTATTGGGCATGCACAGAGCTCTTTCTGATTTGTTCCTCTCCCTGCTCAGCCTTGTCTTCTGCCTCATGGTCCTCGCCCACCATACATCAGCAGCAGTAAGAGTGCTATCACCTGCCTCTCTGGCATTCACGTCTGCCTGGGGTGTCTCCTTTCTGCTAGTCTGCTGACAAACTTCTCCTTCTTCAAATCTCAAGTGCTGTCTTCTCTAAGAAGCCTTCCCTGATGCTTCCAAGCCAACTCAGTCAAGTCTTGCACCAAAGCAATTTTATTTTCCTTTCTAACTGGATGCACTAAAATCAAAGATAGAGACTTCACCCTTCAAATGTTTTCTTTCCCAGTCCTAAATGCTGTGCCTAATGCAGAGAGGGCAGTTAGAAAAGATTGACTTGATGAATAAATTATCTCATTTAATCCTTATGACCACTCCGTAAAGTCGGTACCTTTACAGTCCCATTTCACAGACAGTGAAACGGAGTTCAGGAAGATGAAGGGACTCAGGGTACCATGGCTAAGCAGTGGCACTAGGTATCAAATCCAGGAATGTCTACTGCCAAAGCCCCTTTTCTTTCTCCCATGCCAACGCTGTGGCTGCCTCACTGTTCCGGGATGGTTGGATTAACAACTAGGGAAACAACAAGAAAATCCTCTATAGACCAAGGCCACCCTGGAGCTCTCTTCCCTGCTCTCAGGAAGTCCCCCACCTGCTCTGTGAGTCAACACAGCTCAGAATGCACCTTTCAAATTAGCTGGTATGATTAAAGGTCAGTGCCCTTTGTCCCTCACGTGATTATTTTTTTTAGAGACATTTTCCTGATCATATGATCTATTATTTCCACGCCCTAAACTCTCTAGAACAGCTTTAGGACTTGGGCTGCACCTGATACCCTTCAAGGTTTTTATGTTCCTGTGGACCCCCTCTCTCCCCCTCCAGATTAACCTGGGTTTGAAGTTTTGATTCATTTCATTCTGCATTAATGGGGGATTCTGAACTCTCTGCTGCTTTGAAACAAGCCCTACTGGTTCTGTTGGCTATATGGTTGAAGAGGAAATGATCTTCTGCCACGTAGCTATAGAAAGTCGAGTGGCAGAAGTAAATTAACCTACCGTTTCCACAAAGGGATATGCTGAGAATTGCCAACAATATTTATGTGGGCATTGTGCTCCCAGATACACTTGGATGGCAGTGAATTGTCAGTTACTATGACAAAATAACTGAAGAAATCAATCTGCCAAGTATGAATAGCTCTCAATGGGCTTCAAGGTTCTCAGGTTAAGGGACCCGCAAAGCTGACAGCGGTTGGGTCTCATATCGATATGACCTCCATTGGGGAGCATGTAAATTAGCGGAGATGGAAGCAAAGAGGTCTGTTCCCCCTGCCCCTGCTCCCAAGAAGGGCATTTTCCAATATTCACATGGAAATGAAAGACCATTTTAGAAGGCCTGGAAGT
The DNA here is from genome assembly GCF_965194825.1 of Balaenoptera physalus. NCBI lineage: Eukaryota > Metazoa > Chordata > Mammalia > Artiodactyla > Balaenopteridae > Balaenoptera > Balaenoptera physalus. Next base: position 76,991,793 of record NC_138889.1, read on the forward strand.
CCAGCCATGTTAATTGATTCAAATCAGGCCTTTTCTCCAGAAGAACCTTGAAGACCTTTCTAAAACACATACCTGCCCAATTCCATAGAAGAGACATGAGTTTCACCTTCGCACACGCCCAGTAAGAAGTGATTTTTCAGATTCTTCTCCATTGGATTCTAGGCCATCCCTGGGGTCCTCTCCATTTCAAAGAAAGTGATTTTTTTTTAAGTTTTCTAAAAAATTAATTAATTAATTTATTTATTTATTTTTGTCTGTGTTGGTTCTTTATTTCCATACGAGGGCTTTCTCTAGTTGTGGCAAGCGGGGACCACTCTTCCTCGCGGTGCGCGGGCTTCTCACTGTCGTGGCCTCTCTTGTTGCGGAGCACAGGCTCCAGACGTGCAGGCTCAGTAGTTGTGGCTCACGGGCCTAGTTGCTCCGTGGCATGTGGGATCTTCCCAGACCAGGGCTCGAACCTGTGTCCCCTGCGTTAGCAGGCAGATTCTCAACCACTGCACCACTAGGGAAGCCCAAAGAGAGTGATTTTTAATGAAAGCTTTTTATGGGTGAGTACTGGATAAATTCCCATCCTATTGATAATACAAAGAAAGATAAAGCTATTCATTGGAACATTTGTAAGGACTTAACTTCTGGAGCAAGAGTTGGGAGGAATAAAATATTGAAAGCCATAGGCTGTTTAATTTCATTTCTGTTATCATTGCTGATTTGTGATGTGATTTTAGGGTGACTCACGTAAATCCTTTATATATAAATAACCCATAAAATCAAGTTCTGAGGAAATTTGATATTCTTTGTTCTAAAGGCAAAGGATTATTAAAGTAATTATGATCAGAAAAAGAATAAAAGAAGTCATTTTTCTGTACCAAAAATCTAAAATATCAGACTTGGTTCTATTTCTTACCAACTAAGTCTTCTTTGTGAGCTCTATGAATTGTGTTCTATACATTTAAAATAAACTAAGAGAAAATGTTAACATAAGATTAACTCAATGTAAACATGCTAACATGAGAACTGGAAGAAGCACTGCAGGAGTCAGAAAGCCTGGTTGAGTACTTAGGATAACCACATAGTAGCTGGCAAAACCCCAGTTCCATCACCGGTTAAATGGGGATAATTACAACCAGGTCATAGTTAATGACACTGAGAATTCAGAGATGTCAAGTTGGTCATCTTTGTAGTTGTTGAAAGACATGAAGTCTCCTCTGGAAAGGTATTATGGAGGACAAAAGAAGAAACTCTAAAGAATTGCAAACAGTGTATAATTCAGTATTGAATATTGTATTGGGATTTTAGAAGCAGGAGACTTGTGTAAGGGTTGGAGGAGTCAGGAAAGGCATAATGAAAGATGCAGAACTTGGTCTGGGCCTTGAAAAACAGGTCCAAATGTAGTTTTATGCAATTATTTAATATTCTTTTTTTTTTAATTTTATTTATTTATTCATTTATTTTTGGCTGTGTTGGGTCTTCGTTTCTGTGCGAGGGCTTTCTCTAGTTGCGGCAAGTGGGGGCCACTCTTCATCGCGGTGCACGGGCCTCTCACTATCGTGACCTCTCTTGTTGGAGAGCACAGGCTCCAGACGCGCAGGCTCAGTAGTTGTGGCTCACGGGCCTAGTTGCTCCACGGCATGTGGGATCTTCCCAGACCAGGGCTTGAACCCGTGTCCCCTGCATTAGCAGGCAGATTCTCAACCAGTGCGCCACCGGGGAAGCCCTATTTAATATTCTTAATATGTAAAGAGCTCTTTAAAATCAACAAGTCAAGCATACCAATAGCAAAAAAGGGAAAGGACATAAAAGATAATTCATAAATGGCAAAAATATCAAGAATAATGTTAAAATATTCAACCTAATAATGAAGGAACTTCAAATAATAACATGCTTTCCTCCCTCCATTTAGTTGGTAGAAATTAAAAAACAAAAATCCTTACCCAGCAGTGAAAAGATCGTTTTTGCATCTTGTTCATGGAGGGTAAATGAATACAACCATTTTGGAAGACAATATGGCAGTATAAAGAACATGAAAAGTGTTGTTTAATCTTGATGAAATCATCAGAGATGTCCACAAAAACACAAAATACTTGTACAACATGGAGCTACTTATAGTAGCAAAAAATGGAATTACTAGATACCTAACTATAGGGAATTGGTTTAATAAATTTTGATATGTAATATTAAGAAGAATGTTTTCAAAGACTTTTCAATGGCATGGGAAAATGTATCTGGCATAATAAGTGATTAAAAAGCCAGGTTAAAAATTATACATAAGATTAATTCTATTAAAAATGTCCTTATATAAGTGTATTATATAGGTATATTTAAATGTATATTACAAAAAAATAGTGACTATTTCTGAGTGACAGGACTATGGATGATTTTTATTTTCTATTTTATAATTTTTCTAAATTTTCTATATGAACAATAAATGTTATTCCTTTGTATGTATTGTGGTTTTGTACTTAGTCGAACAGAGAAGTACTGACGTTATTGTTTTGCTTTGTAGAAAATCTATTCCATTTTCTTGGATAACTCTTTGTTGCTTTCTTCCCATTGGGTGAGTGATTTATTTTTGCTACTCTAGAATCTTGCCCAAATGCCATATTTCTCATGAGTTAGGAGGCGCATATCCTCTTGTCATTACCTTTATGCAATGTTCTTTCCTCCTTTTGGCCAGATCATCTATTTTGCAAGAGGCAGTAAGAATGGTGCTTAATGAAGAGCATGGGCTCTAGTCTGATTGCCTGGGTTCTGTAAAACCTTAAGCAAGGCATTTAACCCATACCAAGTATCTTTTGGGAGTGGTGGTTAGTAAAAGATGCTTAATGAATATTTATTACCTTGTTGAAATGAATGATGCAAAACAGATAACAGGAAAAGAGAGGCCTTATATCTACTATCCTATATATACTACCTTCCATGAACATTTACAATGTGCCTTCCTGAGTAGAGAGGCAGCATATTTTAAAAGAGTAGACTTGAAGCAGAATTTCAGCCCCACCAAATAGTTGCTGTCTTCCTTGTGCAAGAAACTGAAACTTTCTAAACTCATTTTACTCATCTGTAAAAATGGGGACTAGTAAGAGTTCTTGTGATGATTACCTTTGTAATAGCACTGTTCAACAAATATTTTCCTACACTTCTACCTCCAAACCCTATTTCTCTTTTCCCAAGGCAAATGAAGTGTATCTTTCCAGGCACTTCATTCCTGTAGGTCCTGCAGTATCTTCTATGGAACTTGGTTAACCTAATTGCAATGCCAAACTGCCTTCTGATCAGCAAAGTTACAGTGACTGATGCTATATACAAATAGTTCCCTTCGATTTATTCATTTTCAGACTTCTTTTTCTTCTGTTACACTTAAACATTTCCCTGTAACTCTCCATTTGAACTTATTTGGCAGAATCAGCTTCCATTAAACATGAAGCTTTCCTGTCTGTGAGAATGTCTTTTTTTTCTCTGCAAGTTCTGGGAAAACTTAGCAGATTCATTCTTTTAAGGGAAGTGATTATGTGATAACTGGCTGCAACTTTACCCTAAATGTGTTCATATTTAGTCTCTTTCTTGCTCATGTCTTCCTAAAAAAGAAAAGAGTAAAACTAAATAAGTCGTCCCTCGTTGAATTTGACATAGATGATTATGAATGACTTCAGAAACAAACCCCAGTGCCCTATGAGGCAAATTATTTGAGCCCACCCCATGTGACCTATAATGTTTATGGTTTTTAAGAATATAAGAGATCTGGTTTAGGAAGTAATTATAAGAAAGCCAGATTGCAGAGAAAGAACCCAGTGGCACTGAATTCTAAAAGTCTGCCTAGCAAGAAGCCAGAGCAGGAGATGTGTAGTTCAGAAAAGGGTTCGACTCCTTTTGAACCTTTATATTCTCTAATCCTTGAAACAGGTTTGCTCTCTTGTTCACATTCACTAAAGATCCAAAACAGCTGGGTAAAATCTGGAATAATATAGGGTTACTGTTAACATGTTTAAATTGAGATCAAATCTTAATCTTTTTCTTTTCTGTTTATTTGCTTCAAAGGGTTTCAGGGGCAGTGATGTGAATTATTCTGCATGTGCTTGATAGATTTTAAGCTTTATGAGAGGCAAGATGCCTGCTGACTTTGTGAGCATGAAAAGACCACTCTGACCAGGGTTTTCAGATTCGGTTAGTCTGAAAGTAGTGACTCATGTAGGTCATTATTCCCACAAAGGCAAAAGACTTGTCTAATTGGACTACAGGTGGTTTATACCAGGTTGTCTCTTTACCTTAAGACAAGTGGAGAAAATGTTTAGGTGAGAAATGTTATTCCGGTTTATAACAAGGCTCACAAATTAATTTTCCAATTGCTGAGTTCTGAAGGAGATTTTAGTGTTAGAAGACAAAAACGCAGATATCCCCGTATCCAACGACTTTGTTCCTCTTCTACCTTGGCTTAACTGAAATTTATGAGCAGTTGCATTAATTTTTTTTCAATTTCTCCTTCTCTGAAACTTCTGGAGAAAGCATCAAAATCAAATGAAAAGTTTTCCTCAAAGAGCCACATTTAATTAACTTACATAAAAGATGCATTACTCATAATTCAGTTGAAATTTAGAATATTTAAATTTGATTATCTTATTTCCTCTTCATAAAGATGTAAATTTGAAACACATTTATTTAGTGGAGGAGTTAAAAATAGTTTTGTTCTCTGACTTCTTTTTTCATTGCTCAAACGGATATCTCCAGGTTTTATATCTCTTGTCATTTTCCTAATGAGAAAAGATGTCAAGTGTCTTTACAAACCTTTCAGTTTGTATTTGGTTCTGGAGAATTTTTAATTTAAGTATACTATGAATATAGCCATACTGCCATCTGAGGAAACTAAGGCTGGTTTTTTTAAAGAGATCTGGTTTAAGAAAAATCAGACATATGAAACAGATTAACAAGGGGGTGTTTATTCACATTAGAAAAGTCTTCTTCACTTTACAGAATAATTTACACTTGAGTTCCTTTAAATGCAGCAGTATTTGTGCATTTGAAATATGATTTTATATAAAACGAGTTTTTTCCAGAAGTGTGTATTTATTAGTGTTAAAATTAGTACTTAAATTTTATTGCATTAGTCTAATTACCCACATAATTATGGTTTTAAAAAAGCTGTACTTTCACGTGAACTACCCACAAACTGAGATATATTATTTATAGAATATTAGAACTGGAAAGGAACTTAGAAACACTTTAATAGAGCCCTGTGTCCATTTGGTTTTTCATTGTTGAGCTCGCAGTTAGAAAGGAGATGCAGAAAAGTTGGCCAGCATTATCAAATTATTCCTGCTCTCAATTTGGAAGTGTGTATGTATGTGTGCTTGTGTTTGGTGTAACAGGTTGGCCAAAATTTCACAGCTCAAAAATGATCAAAGGCGCGTTTTCTACAACCCTGTATTCAGCAAGTGGCAAATGAAAAGGAAGGGATTTTAAAGTCTTTATGTGTGCTTTTTATTTTTAAAATACATGTCATTCAGCACAGATAAATGTAATAATTTTTAATGCTATTTGGCCTTTGTTCACCTCCGCGCTACCGCCTTCTCATCTCTGTTTCTTTAAACGTCTGAATTTGAGAAATCTTTTGAAATCCTCCCTCTCCGCCCCCCCCTCTCGCTATCCTGAAGACAACACACACTCCAAGTCACGCACACCAAAAAGACTCCAAGTCACACGCACTCTCTGGCCACACACACTGGCCAGAGAGGGAAAGGGGAGACATTTTACAAACATTTTAAAAAGGAAAAATATCAAAGACAGTTTTGCCATGGGCAGTGGCAACGTATCTACCCGGCTGTCTATGACCCTCAATAAAAATCATGTTCAGAAATGGTGAAAAGTCTAGCGAAGCAAACTGCCAAAGAGGAGGAAACAGAACCCTTGAGGAAAGGGGCGCGTTCATCGTTTTACAGATTTAAGGAGGGACCGGCAGGGGCTGCTTTAGAACCGCGCCAGGCTGCCCCTGCACGCACTTTGCGCAGAAAGCTGGGCGCTGGACCCTTTGAACTCTGGCCGCTCGACAAAAACACCCGTTTGAAAAGGTGGCATTCACTGGGCTGTCAGAATTAAGCGACACCGAATTAAGGCGCTCATAAGACCGCGTTGGGCTCAGAACAGAGCCTCCGGTTTTAATCCCGACATTTTGGATTAATATCAGGTGTTAATTTCAAACAGGGCAGCCCTTTGGAGGAGATAAAGAAGGGAACGTCATACTTACTAAACTTTTTTTTTTTTTAATGCTAGAAGAGCGTGGGTGGGGGGGGGGGCGTTGCGTTTTTTTATCACAAGAACCCCAGTAGCATTAACTGCGTGCGGAGGGAGTAATTGTGAAGTCAGAGAAAGATCGAAACAGCACTCTGCGTTCCTCCAGGTCCCCTCGGGAACGGCGGGTCTGCGAGGGGGAAGCGCCCTCCGCGCAAAGGCGTTTTGCAGAGTGCGGGAGCCCCTGTTCCCGGAGTGGCCCGGAGTCTGCACCCAAAGGTAGGAACCTAGAGGCCGCCGCTATCTGCTTCCCAGCAATCAGCCAGGGTCTTGTGAACACCCCCGTCTGAGATTCTCCGCAAAGGGTGGCTTGGAGAGGGTGGAACTTTGGAGTGCAGTTGTTCTTTCTTCTTTAGAGTGCAGTGTGAACACAAAGGGCCAAATTGGGCCTCTTGGTCTGCGGGTGCTGGTGCGTTTCAGACCGGTGTCTTAGCTGCGAAATCAGCCACCCTTATCGCACTCTCACGCCAGACTCCGCACTGTTGAGAGCAGTGGGGCCCGCGGCATACCGTACTCGTTCCATTAGGCCCGTCGGTCGAGAGGCCAGAGCCCGGCGTCAGCAGAGACGCGGGCACCCTCGGTCCCCCGCGCGCCCCGCCATGGGTTGCTGCTTTCCCGCCGGTTGCTTCAGGCCGGTCAGCCCTTCTTCTTTCAGCACAAAGGGTTTGAGGTGCATTGCTTTCTTTGGCGTAAAGCCCTCGCCGGGTCAGAGTGAAATCTCCGCTTTTTTCAGGAGCATGGCAACACAAAAGGTTTAAGGGGGGAAATTGTTAAAAGGAAGCCCTTTTCTCTTTAGGCTGAATGCAGTGGAGAGATTAAAACTTTCATTTGAGATTTTGCAGTATTCATGGTGGTGGGCCCATGAATGGGACTGAGTCAAAGCCCCCAGCGCTGCTGTGTGTGCCCTTTTATCTCCCGCACATCTTCAGACACAGGTTGTTTTGCACTTGAAAGAGGGGAGAGAGGGGAATGTGGGATTTTGACAGCTGATATTGGCCTCTGAACTCTTGATGGGGATTTTCTAATTAACCCCAAGTACCCATCAGGTGGCCAACACAGAATGATTTCTGTCAGAGAGGGCAAAAAGTTTCCCATTTTGATCAGATGGACGGGAGAGTTTTTAACGTTCAGAGGAAGGAAATTCAGGAAGAGTCTCTGAGCACAGAATTGGAAAAGCCTTGATGGAGCAGGCTGGGTTAGGGGAGGCAGCCGTGCGGACAGCAGTAACAGAGGCTGCGTGCGGGCCATCTAGACGTGGCCGCCATCAGATCAGGTGGGGAGGGTGGATGGTTGCCGAGACTGGGAGAAAGTGATTCTGTGTGCTTTGACCGTTAGAGCAGCTAAGACATTTGGGTGGAGAGCTCTAACTTGTAGTTTGACTTATGTCTGGACGTGGGAATTCCCATTTGTTTATTAGGTGATTTTAATTCTAGTTCAAACCCAGGACTCTTTGCCAAGACCCTAGTGTTTGCTAAAATCAATTCTATATGGTTTTAGTAAATACACTTCCAGTTGAAGAGATGATGGAAATAGTGTATCAGCCTTTGTCAATGAAGAGAGAACTACTGATTCGTTGGTTCAAAAGCAAAACTGGTGGGTTGTTTTAGAACAAGTCCCAAGAAGAAATAATAAGTTTGGATGATGAACTTACAAATTCTAAGTCCCTTGGGGATTCAGTTTCAGTGTATTTGGGGGTGAGGTCTCTGAAAAGCATGTGTTTAAAAAGGGCCCCAGGCAGGTGATTCTTCTGATTGGGCCAAGCTCCAGGGCAGTGTTTCCCAGGTTTCTCTGATGATAACAAGACTAGGAGTGCTTGTTTAAAAAAACCAACCAAACAGACTTTGGGGTTCATCTTCATACTGAAAACTCCAGTGGATAGTTCTGAAAGTGTATATTTTTTAACAAACTTCTCAGCGTGCTTCCAAGGCCCCCAGATCTCCTGTTTTTTCTTTTACGCCACTGGGTGCTGCTTCCCAGTCTCCTTCACAGGTTTCTTTCCAACTCCCTGACCTTTAAATGTTGAGAGAGCTCCACTGCCCAGTGTTTGGTCCTCTTCTCTTTCTAAGCCCCCTTCCTTAGTGATCTCACCTAGTTTTGTGGCTTTTCTACTAGACCCCCAAGTTACAGCTCCAGCTCAGATGTCCCTTGAGCTCTAGACTCTCCATCTATCTAATTGTTTGCCTGGTATCTCCACTTGACCTTGACCTTTGTCCTAGAATTTTCTCTCAGGCATCAGAGAGAAGGCCATTGTGGCTGGAGCATGCAAGGGTGGGAGGGCAGTAGAGGTGAGGTTGGAGAGGAAGGCAGAGTCAGATCATTAGGGCCCTTTTAGGCCATAGGAAGGGGTCTAGGTTTTATTTAAAGGGCCATTGGAAAGCTTTAAGGGTGTAAGGAGTTGGGGAGACATAACGGGATCTAATTAAGTTTTCACAAGGACACTCTGGCTGCCATGTGGAGAAGGAATTGGAGAAGGGCAAGAAACACAGGAAATTGAAGCTCAGATAGGAGTCTTTTGCAGTAGTCCAGGCAAGAGATGATGGTCGCTTACTGCAGGTAGAAGCACTGGAGAAGGAAAGAAGTGGACAGAGGGGACAATTTTGAAAGTAGCAACATCTGGACTAACTGAAGGATTGGATTTAGAACATGAGGAAAAAAGAGAAATCAGGATAACACCCAGGTTTTAGGCTTAATAATTTTGATAGTGGTGCCATTTACTGAGAGAAGTAGAAGGCAGTGCTTCCTAACTTTTTTCATGTTGTAACACATATAAAAAATGATGCTATTTGTAGGATTCAGTGAGTAAACTAGAGGGGATTTGCAGATGTCTATATGAGGCTTGGTGAAAATTTTCTTTATATTTTCTTTGTATATTATTTTATTATGATAAGAAAAATAGAATACAAAGCATTAGGGAAGATATAGCAAATACATTTTAAAAATACCTCTTAAATAAAATTTTTTAAAAAATTTAATGAGCATCTTGCTTTGGAACATTGCTTCAATGAACATGACTTTTTTTTTAATGTCAGCTTTTAAACTTGAAGTAGCTACACACAATTCTGATCAAGACTGTTTAATGATAAGCTCTTCCAATTCTTTTTTTGAGGGGGGGGAGGAAGGATTTTTTATTTATTTATTTATTTATTTATTTTTGGCTGTGTTGGGTCTTCGTTTTGTGCGAGGGCTTTCTCTAGTTACGGCAAGCGGGGGCCACTCTTCATCGCGGTGCGGGGTCCACTCTTAATGCCGTGCGCGGGTCTTTCACTATCGCGGCCTCTCTTGTTGCGGGGGCACAGGCTCCAGACGCACAGGCTCAGTAGTTGTGGCCTAGTTGCTCCGCGGCATGTGGGATCCTCCCAGACCAGGGCTCGAACCCGTGTCCCCTGCATTGGCAGGCAGATTCTCAACCACTGCTCCACCAGGGAAGCCCCCTCCAATTCTTGAAAATCACAACAATGAAAACCTTTTTTCACATGGGAGACAAAATTAGAAATATTTTTCTCACCATTCAGAAACTTCAAGAGTTGCAGTTAAATGTAAGGACTTTTAATGTTGAAATCTCTTGTAATATTTCTAATGGATTTCAAGTCCAATCAAATATTTTCATTTTCATTATTTGTTCATTCAACAAGTATTTATTGAGGCTTGCTAAGTGCCAGGTACTGTTGTAGACACCTAAATACCAGGTCTTTCAAAATAATGATTAAGCCCTAATTTGCATAATCTGCTTGCCTGCCAGTAGCTCATCTCTCACAATATGTCATCTGATTTATGTGAAAGGGGAGAGTAAAAGCCGCCAGCTGGAGCCCACCTGTGTGGCCACTAACCTCTGTCTCTTTGTCCTGTGCTCTGTGCTCCTTGGGCACCTGAAACTCTCCAGTAGCCCTGAGGGTGTTACTTGCCCAAATAAGAGAGGGCCAGGCATAGCTCATTTTGTTTGCTGATTTGGGGGTTCATGAGACTGCTGGGCATGGCATCTGGCCGTGCTCAGTGATGCTGCTTTCAAAGGATGCTTGAGTAGCTGCATAGGGCCAGAGACAGCTATCCCAGGGCCTCTGATGGCCCCAGAGTCCAACTGGCCACCCTCACAACGTGATACCTCGTGGCACATGTGGGTGCTACGGCACTTTGGGTAAGGGGCTCTAAATCAACCAGAATTGTGTCTCCTGCCCCATTCCCCCTCTCCCCCACCCCCATTCACATATGAAGCCCTAACCCCTAATGTGACTGGCCTTCATGGAGGTAAGTGAGGTTAAATGAAATCATAAGGGTGGGGTCCTAATCCAGTATGACTGGTAAGAAGGGAGAGGGAGAGGGAGAGGGAGAGAGACACACACACCTTGGGATGCGCAAAGCACGGAGGAAGGGCCATGTGAGAACACAGTGGGAAGGCAGCTATCTACAAGCCAAGGAGAGAGGCCTCAGGAGAAATCAAACCTGCCGACATCTCGATCTCGGACTTCCAGTCTCTAGACTTGTGAGAAAATTAATTTCTGTTGTTTAAGCCACCTGGTCTGCTTGTATTTTATTATGGAAGCCCTAGCAGACTAATGCAAGAACTGAGCCAAATGCAGAGGTTTTCAAGCTTGGCTCCTTGTTGGGACCATCTGAGGAGCTTTAGACAATACTAATGCTTGGGTTCTCCCCTCAGAAATTCTGATATGATTGGCTTGGTGTGTAGCCTGGGTATCAGGACTTTTTTGATGAGTCCTAAATATCAGCCAAGGTGAGAACCACTGGGGTAATGGGTAGAAGTTTCGAGGAAACAGTTTAATTTGACTGAAAAACAAAAACAAAAATTTTTTGTTTCGGGTCTGCTTAATGAAGTGGTTAGATAACCCCCTTCCGCCCCCCTTCACATCACTGAAAGTATTTAAGCAGAGGTTGGAAATGGTGCGAGGGTTTCCTGGGAGAGGTTGCACCAGATCACCAGAGTACCATCGTCCTGGGAAATGGCGCATTCACCCTGTCACCAACCCCCCCAAGCATCCAACCTCACCCTTGCCTGACCCCGCACGTGTGGACATTCTACTAGAGTACCCTGGATCCCTCTCACCTGGTAGTTTCTGATCCACACCTCTCACTCTCTGATCTGTCTTATTTGAGTGTTTCTCTGTGACCTTCCAGGTCCTCACCATCAAATGAAGAGGCTAAACTTGAGGTATTCTAAGCTTCTTTCCAGATCTCAGATTTCTTAATTTTAATCAAGTAAAAATATAGCTTCCTGATTGTAACAGGAGATGGGAATTAAGTGAGCAACTTCAAGCCATATCAAGTTCCTCTCTAAGAGAAAGGCAGATTTAGTCAATGAGCTATGCTTATTTCTACACAAATTGAATTAGTAGGAAATGAAAGGGTCACCTGCTAGAGATGTCCCTTTGGCCCTGGCGGATAAATGCTTTTCTAGACTGACTGCCTGGGAAAGCTTAAATTTGTTGTGGGCACACCTGTCAGCCTTGCTAGTGTTTTGTTTTGTTTTTGTTTTTGTTTTTGTTTTTTTTCTGCTAGATGCTTATTATCCTGTAAACTGGTGCAGTAAATCGGCACAGAAGGGGGTGGTGTGTCAGGCATTCAGGCGATCTGTATATACCCCCTAACTGCTGGAAATTATGGGCTCCTGGGAGAGGGGAGACATCAGAGGCCTTTCTGCTCTTAAGCCTTAGAACCTCAAGTGGGATTTGCCTTCCTGTATGCTTTAGTCCTCCTCATCGTGGATTTTGGGACTCAACCTGCTCTTGTAACTTTGGGTCCTGCCCCAATTCTCCCCACTGGCATTCTCCCCTTGCTAAGTGCAGCTAGGGAGTAGAGTACACCTGCTCTGCGGCCCCTTTTATGCCACCTCTGAAACTAGCTGTGACACTTTGGCACTGAACCATTTAATGTCTGATAATGTGGGAAACAGGCAGGAAGTAACAAAAGTGGATGTAACACTGATTTTAAGCCCTACAGAGTTTTAGAGTCAAAGCCCCTGGCCTTCTCTTCTTGCTTCTTTCTGATGGAAACTAAAAGACTAACATGAGAATGAGCGTCATGTGTGTGTACATGTGTTGTGTATGTGTATATATACATATATAAAGATACTTATTTTAAAGAATTGGCTCACATGATTGTAGAGGCTGACAAATCTGAAATCTGTAGGGCAGGCTGGCAGACTGGAAACCCAGGTGGGATTTGATGCTGCAGTTTTGAGGCAGAATTCCCTTTTCTTCAGAAAACCTCGGTTTTTGCTCTTAGGGCCGTCAACTGATTGGATGAGACCCATCCTCATCAAGGGTAATCTCCTTTACTTAAGGTCAACCGTTAACCATATCTAAAAAACACCTTCACGGCAACACCTGTATTAGTATTTGATTAGATAACTGAGTGCTCTAGCCTAACTAGGTTGGCACATAAAATTAACCATTATAGACACTAAGAGGCCAGCAACCTCTGGGCCCAACTTTTGACTCAGTCTCTGCAATCTTCTAGGTTTTTGGGGAAAAGACGCATCATTTTTGACCTTGGTTTCTCTTTCTAAAATGATCTGGCCTATCTGTGGACGTTCCCTCCACTGAAAAACTAGTTTGAAGGTCAAGGCCAAAGAGGCATAGACTTATAGGATGATATTGATGAAAAGGGCTTGAAAGATGATCTGGTCAAGCCCCTCAATTTACAAATAAGGAGATTGAAGCCCAGCAAAGAGATGCTATTTAAAGCCAAGAGATTGTGACCCATGGCTGCAAAATGTCACTACAGCATCAAGTGTATTATTACAGAAATTGCTGTATTTTCTTAAAAATGGCTCTCAGTGACCATGTGCTGGCCTGGGCGTGGGCAGGATCCTGCATAAACTCAGGAATATTCATCAGGTGCCTATAAAGGAACCTTCTGGAGATTAGACCTTAGTAGAGTACAGTCCGTTGGCATCTAGTAAGTGTCCATATACTGAGAAGGCATGAACACACTGGGCCATCCTGAGGTAAAAACACATAAGAGAAAAGGTGGAACCCCTGTGAGCAAGGAGGAAGAAAGAAGGGTGACTGGGTGAAGAGATAATGCCAGAACTACAAATAGAATATATCTGGTTTTCCTCTTCCCTCTCTCTGAAGGCTCCTTCTCACTCTCCTTTACTGGCTCATCCTCGCTTGCCCAAGTCCTTTAAATGCTGACATTCTGCGAAGTTCAGAGCCCCCTTCTCTTCTAACAGTATCCTCTCTCCCTAAGTGAAGCCATCAACTGCATGGCGTCCATGTCACAAATGATCCTCCAGTAAGAACCTGCAGCACAGATAACCTCTGTGAGCTCCGGTCGTGCATATCCGACAGCCTGCTGGCATCTCCGTTTAGATGCTGCCTCAAGCTCAACATTTCTAAATTTGATCCCACGCATCCCCACAGCCCCTGTCCTTAAAACAACAGCAAAGCGCGAATGAAAACTCATTTCGTCTTCCTCCAGGGTTTTTGTTTTCTCTGAGTGAATGGTATACAACATCCATCAAATTGGACGAGGTGGAAATTTAGGAGACATTCTTCACATCCCTCCCTGTTCCCCATCATTATTTCTTCAGTAGCTCGCAAATCCACCCACTTCTCTACATCTCTTATTCCTAAAAAGCACATCATAACTCAAAAGAATTTTCCCAAACTGAACCCACTCGTGCAACCAGCATCCAGATTAAGCAACAGTACATTACCTGCTCCCAGAAGCCCCCCTTGTGGCCCATTTCAATCACTAACCTTCCCTTCAATTAGTTATTCACTAGTTATGAATGGTATCATTCAGTATGAACTCTTTTGTGTTTCAGACTGTTCTGTGTGGAAAAAAAAAAATCTGATGATGTCTTGTCATCTGACTCCCTTGTTTAAAACCTTTACATGAAAAAAAAAAAAAAAAAAAAAAAAAACCTTTACATGGCGTTTTATTGCTCATTAGATAAAGACCAGATTTTTCAGCCTGCTGCTTCTCTTACCATACTGCCTTGCTCTTCTTTCAAATACCCAAATATGTGTGACCCTTCTTGTCACTAGGTCTTTATATATGCTGTTCCTTCTTCCAGCATGCTTTTCCCACCCCCTTCTTTACTCCCCTGGGCTAATTCCTTCTCATCCTTCGGATCTCAGCTCACCTTAGTCTTCCCCAAAAATAGATCAGGTTCTTCTATGATCTCATAGCACTTTTCCTTTCCAGCCCTTATCAAAGGATGCTGTTGATAACCGTCATTTTCCCTGGCCAGCCTATAACCTCAGTGAGAGGTGGCAGTGACAGCATGAGCTCGATGGGGCCGAAATGGGGGAGACCACAGAATGAAGTGGAGGAGGGGAGCCCCAAGGACAAATACTGCCCACCTTGGTTTTGCTTAGACCAACTGAGGATAGTTGTTTCTCACCCCCTAAATTCACTATTTGGGGAAGGGTTTGCCTTATTTATTTGTTTGTTTATTTATTACATAAGTAATAATCACTGTAAAAATTCAGTCAGTATAGATGTATATAGAGGGAAAAATAAGTGAAACCCACTTTCTATTGTAATCCTAAATCTCTGCTCACCCCAGAAGTGACCACTACCAGGAATGAGGTGTACATCCTCCCAGACATCCTTCCCGTGCATTTACAACATGTGAATGTATATAGATTTCGGGGGTTTCTTTTCAATTAAGTGAGGGCATATTATGTATGTCTTTCCATGACAGTGCATACAGATCTACAGAACACCCTTAAACAATTTCCACTTCACTAATTCAGATAAACCACTACTTTCCATTCTCTTTATTAAACATACAGATGCATGCTTGAGGCCCCATAAACATTCTTGGCTAATAGGTCACTCTGCAGCCACCGGGCATGTCTGCGCTCATGGGTTGAGTTGTATGCTTACCAAGAGTGACTTGTTTGTTCCCAAACCTGTTTATGCCAGTTGTCCTTGCTACTGGAGTTACATGATTTAACTAAATATGAGGTAAATCAATGACATTTCAGTGCAAAATGAAAGAGAGCTGTTGTTTCTCCAAAAACTAAGTTTGACGTTTTGGGATTAAGTTCAAAGATGATCACTAAAACAAATTGCTATCCAAGTAAAGAAAACTGGGACTATTGGGGAAAAAATAGTAAAAACGAAAGGTTTTATACTTGCTTCTCAAGTGTCTTTAAGTTCTCTGTACACTTAAATAAAAATGAAGCTGGAAGTGTTATGTGATGTATTACGGGTGTGGTTTCTCCAAGAAAGTGACACAGAGCACCGATTATAAGACTTGTCCTCAAAGAAAAGCATAGGCCTCATTTCAGGAGCTTGGCAGATTGATGTTCATATACATGTTTTAGATTAAAATAACATGTTTTAGGTCAGTGTGTATTATTTTGCTTGTTCCTCTTTTTTTTTTTTTTTTTTTTTAGTATTTATTTATTTGGTCACACTGGGTCTTAGTCGTGGCAGGTGGGCTCCTTAGTTGTGGCATGCAGTCGCTTAGTTGTGGCATCCATGTGGGATCTAGTTCCCTGACCAGGGATCGAACCTGGGTCCCCTGCATTGGGATGTGGAGTCTCAACCACTGCGCCACCAGGGAAGTCCCTGATCTTCTGCTTTAGCTGCGCCTTCAACTAGCTGACTAACTCCCAGCCCCGCCTGCGGGAGCTTCCACTATATGATAGGACAGGAGAGGGTACCATGCCATATCATCCCATCCCATACCATGCTGTAATGTACTATTTATGTTTTACCTTTTTTCTTCAAACTAGATAGTAAGAGCCAAAGTGTGTCAGGACAGCACATAACATTTTAAAGTCATTTAGTGACTTTCTCTGTCTCTCTTCCTGTCCCCCCCCACCCCCCATAATGACCATGTTCCAGGCACTGTGGCAAGCACATATATACCCTATTTTATATATTTTTAAAAATTTTATTTATTTTTGGCTTTGTTGTGTCTTTGTTGCTGTGCGCAGGCATTCTCTAGTTGCGGTGAGTGGGGGCTACTCTTCGTTGCAGTGCGTGGGCTTCTCATTGCAGTGGCTTCTCTAGTTGTGGAGAACGGGCTCTAGGTGCATGGGCTTCAGTAGTTGTGTCTCCCGGGCTTCAGTAGCTGTGGCATGTGGGCTCAGTAGTTGTGGCTCGCGGGCTCTAGAGCGCAGGCTCAGTAGTTGTGGCGCACGGGCTTAGTTGCTCCGCAGCATGTGGAATCTTCCCGGACCAGGGCTCAAACCTGTGTCCCCTGCACTGGCAGGCAGATTCTTAACCACTGTGCCACGAGGGAAGTCCCTGCCCTATTTTATATTGACAGTATCCCCATGGAGTATATGACATTATTCCCATTTCAGAAGCGAGTAAACAAGGCTCATATAACCTATACAACATATTTCTAAGTGGCAGAGCTGAGATACAAATCCAAGTCTGCTTGATTCAATGTCTGTGTGTTACCAGTCGGCTCCACTGCTTCCCCTGGTCCTTGATCCAAGAAATTGAACTCATCGCACTCACACTAGATCAGAGACTCTCAAAATGAGATCTTGAAACTCCTGGGGGCTTCCAGGGCTCTTTCGGAGGCTCAAAATTATTCTCATAACAATACTAAGATGCTATTTGATTTGTTCTCTCATGAGCATATAGTGGACTTTTCCAGAGTCTACGTGACATGTGATATTGCCACGGATTCAAGGCAGAAGTAGCTCTGAAGATCCAGCTGTCTTCTATTAAGCCAGACATTAAAAGGGATTTGCAAAAATGCAAAACAATGTTAACTCTTCTCCCTATTTTTTTGTTTTGGAAATAGAGTTATTTTTACCCAAATAGGTTATTTATGTTAACAAGTTACAGTTTTCGGAATATTGAATTAACAAATATTTTAAAAGTTTCTCAGTTTAAATTTCTAATAGAATGCTAACTGACAGCTATAACACACATAAACAAAATCCCTTTGGAGTTCTCAATAATTTTTAAGATTGTAAAGGGATCTTGAGGCCAAAAGGGGGAGGGTATATGTGGGCATTTTGGTACTAAGTGATGAGTAGGATCCAGCCACGCAGGTGGACCATAGCACCCAGAGGCTGTGGAGTCAGAAGTGACATAATCCAGGAGAAGGATCAATGTTAAGAAAGTCCAGCTGGTTTTGCCATCGTTTTCATATTTCTGTTATAGGGATGAGATCCTAAAAGTTTGTATACCTCACTGTGGAGGCTGAACTTTATCGTATGATCATTGGGAAGCCAGTGGATGATTCTGAGTTGGAGAGTGACATAAACAGAAGCCAAGGCAAATGTTAAAGGTGTCGTTGGAAATTGAGGTGGTTGGATAATGAAGAGAAGAAGGATTCAATGCAAGCTTCTGGCTCGGAAACTAGGAAATCAGAACGTTGCAGGGACTTGCCTTTGGTCACACAGCTTGGTGACAGCAGAGCATCTGTAATAGGTGTTCCCGAGCTCGTTTGCTTTCCACTGTACTGAATAAGGCATTTTTCATCCTCCTCCCCTGGTTTCCTTCCCCTCTAAACCTCAACCAAAGCAAAAGAAGAGAGAAATGGGCACGCTCTTTCCAACTCTATGCTCTCCCTGTCGAGGGTGCACCACCGGAATTCAAAAAACATTTCGAGTAAAGCTGCTCTTTGGTGGGTGTCTCTCGTCAATTACGATGGTGCTGCTGCGTGATGTTTGGATTGTACAGGCATAAATAGAGCCACGTGAGGCTCGTAATAGGGCAGGATGGGCAGGGTGGTCATGTCACAGGGAGACGCTGTTGGCTGAGCTGGGCTGTCTCCAGTGGCCCAGGTGAAAGCGAGTGCTGGGGGCTTGCAAGACTGTGGGTTCTGACTGGTTATCGCTCCCCAGCCCAGGCTGTAAGAAGAAGGCACAGTCATCGCAGTTCTGATGGGTGCTGGAGCCTTAATAGTAAGTCGAATCAGTCTTGCTGACCCTTCTTATTTCAGCTGTTGCTGTGACAAATTGTTTCTTTGCTGAAGTTCAGCCCAGGTATCAGTGCGGTGTGTGTGTGTGTGTGTGTGTGCGTGTGTGTGTGTGTGTGTGTGCGTGCGTGCGTGCGTGCGCGTGCGTGCGTGCGTGTGCGCGCGCGCGCGCGCGCCTGCGTGCCTGTGTGTGTATTTGGGCAAGGGTGGGTCTGGTTAAGGAAGCATGCTAAATTTTAGGATGCCGTAGAGTGCATGCATGCTGGAGGTCTTGAAAGAAACTTGTTCTGTTTATCTTATGTCATTCTTCTCATTTAATTTTAAATTCAGAATGTGAAAAGTGGTTATTTGTTTTTTAAACAAATTAGATTTTTTTTTTAAAGATCAAATTTATAGAGAGAATGTTTTGCTTATCTCTTTTAAATTTTATTTATTTATTTATTTATGACTGTGTTGGGTCTTCGTTTCTGTGCGAGGGCTTTCTCCAGTTGTGGCAAGTGGGGGCCACTCTTCATCGCAGTGCGCGGGCCTCTCACTATCGCGGCCTCTCTTGTTGCGGAGCACAGGCTCCAGACGCGCAGGCTCAGTAATTGTGGCTCACGGGCCCAGCTGCTCCACGGCATGTGGGATCTTCCAGGACCAGGGCTCGAACCCGTGTCCCCTGCATTGGCAGGCGGATTCTTAACCACTGCGCCACCAGGGAAGCCCCGAAAAGTGGTTATTAATCACAGTCTGTGAACATTTCCACTTTATGTTTTGGCCTCAAGTGACTAGATGAAAAATCAAAAGTTCCTCTATTGAATTATTATCTATAATTTAAATCCCTTCTCTGGGACCCTGAGTATGCTGACATTTGTAAAGTATTCCTAGGCAAGCAAGGCAGGAAGGTTTCCACTGGGAAAGGATTTGGTAGCAGAAACTGACTTCCTTTGTCAGTGTCAATTGGTCAAATCCATCGGTTTTCCTCCCTCCATGTGTTGCGGGATGTACCCTCAACTTTCTATTGGTGATTTTCAGTTTCTGATGTAGAACTTCATACAGGTGAGGATTAGAGGAAAATTTTAGGGGGAAGAATTATGTAACAGTAGCAGTTGGTCTCAAAGTCTCTTATGGTCTTTCGAGTTAAAACATTCTATGTGCAATATTTTAGTATATTTTAACTATTTACTTGGTAATTTCATTCAGATGTCCCATGAGCACCTTCAAGCCAGTATGTGATAATCTTGTTATTTTCTGGCCCAAACTTGCTCCTTTTGTGTTCTCTACATTAGTAATGGGAACCACGAAGCTCAGAGTTCTCCAAGCCAGATCCCAAAGGATCTTCATTCTTCTCTTTCCTTTGTGCCCTACACCTAGGGTAACATATAATTAATCACTCAAATCAAGGCACTTTTATAAGTGCAAGGGGGCACTATTAATAATTAAGCCAAGACAATGGTATAAACTGAAATTGTCTTGGGCAAACTGGAACATATGGCCTCCATATGTAACGTATAATCTCCATTGTAATCCTTAAATGTCACTCAGTCTATTTCCTCTTTCAGTTGCCTTTGCCACTGCTTTGGTTTAGGCCCTTACCAGCCCCAACCTGAACTAACTAACTGCCTCCTAACTGGTCTCCCTGCTTCCAGGCCTCTCCAGTGCACCCACTGTTCCCATCCAGGTCGCTCCCTGGTTTAAATCCCGTCAGTGGCTCTGGGTGGGAGGATGAAGACCAAACTCCTTAGTGCAGAACGCAAGGCCCTTCTTGGTGGCTTCTTCCCCTTCCAGCATCCTTCCCACCCATTTCTTCTCTACACCCACTTCTCTAGTTTTTCTGACTTGCTTGCAGTGCCTGACATTGAACCACCATGCGTTACGCTTTTGCACCTGCTGTTCTCCTGCTCAAAATACTTAACCTTCTTGTCTGTCTGCCTGAAATCGTTCAAGATTTAGCTCAAATGACCCCTACTGGGGAGGACTTTTGCAATGTAATAACTATGGGTTTAGCCTATGAGAACCCTGAGGGTAAGAGTTGTACTTGATCAATATTGGGAAGCTTTGGACCTCAGGTAGGACTGCTACTGATTTTTGTGTGAACCTTAAATGGGGTCTGCCTCTGGGCAGTTATAACCCCCACAGGCTCACGGTTGGCAAGCAGAGCTTAGCCTGGGTTTTAGATCGCCATTCCCATCCATCCTTTGTTCTGCACACAGACTGCCTGCCAAACCAAAGGTGCAGGCCACCCAATACTCTGCACATAGTGGACCCTGGGTGAATGACCGTCGGATGCATGTCTTCTAGGATGTGAAATAGCTTAGTCTCATCATTGTTACATACTTGCTACCAAAGTGCACGTGCTGTAACCCTGCCCCCTCTGTCGGCCCCTCCCTTCTCTCCTAGGACACCTTAAATACTTGCTGCTACCAATCCTCCTGCCCCATCACACTGGACTCTTCCCAGTGAATCCTTAGGTCATTTATTTCATTTTCTTACTGTCTCTTTTGGCTGGTAAATGCCAGTTCAGATTGTCAATGTCTTTTTTCAGAGTGACATTGGCTTATGCTCACTTACCTAACTTTACCTTCTTGACCTGCTCACTTGATGGACACAGCAATTTATAGCCATCATTTATCCGTGTGCCTTTCTGACCCAAAACAGTGTGCTTTTATGGTATTCTTAAGGTTGCAAGTGATAAAAACTCAATCTGAACAAACTTAAGAGAAAGGGGTCTTTAGTCTGTGGATTCTGCTGTGTCTAGTGGATACCAAGGACAGGGCTGCATCAGGGCCCCAGAAAACCTGGACCGGGCACAGGAATGCAATCAGGACACGCTCTGTCTCTTGCATTCTGCTCTAGGTGCATCTGCTTTATTTATCTCTTCGAAAATTTGTTATCTCTGTTTTTCTGACTCGTGGTGAACAACAAAGTCATTGATAGCCCATTAAGTTTTTTTTTTTTTAATAAATTTATAAATTTATTTATTTATTTTTGGCTGTGTTGGGTCTTCGTTGCTGCGCGCGGGCTTTCTCTAGTTGCGGCGAGCGGGGGCTACTCTTTGTTGCGGTGTGCGGGCTCTAGGAGTGTGGGCTTCAGTAGTTGTGGCACACGGGCTCAGTAGTTGTGGCTCGTGGGTTCTAGAGCACAGGCTCAGTAGTTGCAGTGCGCGGGCTTAGTTGCTCGGTGCCATGTGGGATCTTCCCGGACCAGGGCTCGAACACGTGTCCCCTGAGTTGGCAGGCAGACTCCTAACCACTGTGCCACCAGGGAAGCCCGCCCATTAAGTTTTTATGGTGCAACTTTATCTGCCTGAGAGGGATTGAAAGACTCTCTCAATCCCAGTTCCAAAATCCTGAAGCAGAGGCTCCATGTTCTGATGTGAGACAGATGTACTGTCCTGGACCAGTGAAGGTATGTCATGTAAGAGCATGGCAGCTTCTGCAGCAGTCATATAGAGGCAGACCAGGAGAGGAGAGGTCATGTGTTCACTCTCAACGAGGACTTACTATGTACCCAATGTGTGTTCACTGTGCTAGAAGAGAAGACACAGGGGTGAGCAAGCTGACCTGCTCTCCCGGAGCTTCTGTTATGATAAGGAAGAGAAATCATTAACTAGGAGCCAAATGAACACTCTAATTATGAGGTTGATAATGGGTATGAATAGGGCCAAGGAGGGCTGCTCTGAAGAAGTGACATTTAAGCTACAGGTTAAAGGGTAACAATGAATGAGCTTTTGCAAGAACTGGAGTAAAAGCTTTCAAGGCTTCTCTGGGATGAGGAGAGGGCAAGTGCAAAGCCTCTGACCTGGGGAAAGGATTGAGGTGTTTCAGAGTCAGAACCAAGCCCTCTGTACGTAACAGAGAATAATTGAGGATGAAAGTGTTCTGAGATGATGTTGGACAGGAAACGCAGAGGATTGTGGGCTGTGGTAATGATATTCAGCAGTGGGAAGTTATTGAAAGACTTTGAGAGGAGTTAACATCTCCTGGTCCAGGGGCTATATGGGAGGCATGGGTTGGAGAGATGAGTGCAAATTCTGGGAGACTGGGAGAGTTTGTCACTAGGTGGTTTGAACTATGGTTATACTAGCCCCTTGGCAACTACTTGGATATGGAAAGAGAGGGAAGGGGAAGAAGAATCAGCAATGTCTCCTGGAATTTGGCTTAAGTAACTGGATGGATACTGGTGGTATCATTTACTGAAAAGCCTGGAAGGAGACATGGGCTGGTGTGGGATGAGAGGAAATCAAGGTCCATTTGATGACTAATTTTGAGATATCTGTAGGATATCCAAATAGAATTGTCAAGCAGCCACTCTGATATGTTAATTTGCAGCTGTTAAGAGAGATCTAGTCTAGAGACATAAATTTGAAAGTGCACAGATAGACCACTATTTCAAGCGGTGGCACATGTAATGTGCTTGACCTCCAAGTCGATCATTTTAAAACACCCCCTCCTCTATATGACAAAATATTTTTCATAATAATCATGTAATAATAGGTAATATTCAAATTTTCTTTAGCTTTAAAAGAAAAATTAACAATTAAAAGCAATACATTTTCATTTTAAAGATATTATTCAAATTTAGTAAAATATTTCAGTATGAGTTATATATTTTACACTTACCAACAGAAATATTACACCTTGAAATTCACACTCAGTTTCACTGTTTTAAAGACAAATAAAAACTCCAAATGTTCACGTAGAATGACAGGATTGAAAAACTCAAGTTTGATTTTACCATTTTACAATCACTGTGCCGTCATTGTTTATTTTAAATCTACTGCCTAACCACGGGAATATGTAGTGCTACAGGGGGAACAGACATGAACTGTACCTGACACAAGATTGAATAATTTCAAACTATTACTAACCTCTCTTGAAATGAATGCATGTAGCGGAGTCTGCACTTGTCC
Source organism: Balaenoptera physalus (assembly GCF_965194825.1). NCBI lineage: Eukaryota > Metazoa > Chordata > Mammalia > Artiodactyla > Balaenopteridae > Balaenoptera > Balaenoptera physalus. The sequence goes on from NC_138889.1 coordinate 77,014,829, forward strand.
TGTGGAAGAGGGGGAGGGCTGACTGCATAAATGGGCATTCTCCAGATGAACTTCCATGTCCAATACAATGCTTATTAAAGAATAAGTAATTAAAATATGCTAATTTGAAACTTACATATTTTTATTAAAACTCAACAGTAACTGCAGCCATTGTTTACAACTTAAATCAATAAAAGATACGCCCTCCCACCTTAGAAGGAGTATTTTGTTGCTGACACTGTTTAGAATTGGTGATAATGAAAATTAGACCCACACATAGCTGGTCCTATTGTTGTTTTAATAATCTCTACAGACCATGCATCCCCATTGCCTGTACCAGAGATGGATAGCTCTCACCGCCCTGCCCTTGGTACCCCTCTGATTATAAGCTATGGGAATGGCTGAGATAACCTGGGAAGAAAGTGCAGCTGGAGAAAAAGGACTAGGACCAAACTTTGAGGCATTCTTATATGTAGAGAGTTACGGGGAAAAAAAGATGAAACAACAAAGGAGACAGAAGGAAGAACCATTGAAGTAGGAGGAAAATCAGGAGTCTAATTTCACAAAAGCAAAGGAATAAACACGTTTCAAGGAGAGTGTGGTCGGTGGGGCCCGGTGTTGCTCAAAGATCATATGAGATGATAACTAAAAAATGACCTTGAATTCTGCAGCCCATATCTGGTGGATGACTTTGACAAGGTCAGTTTCAGTGGAGTGGTGGAAACAGAAGGCAGATGGAAGTGGGCTGAAGAGTGACTGGGGAATTAACAAGAGTACAACTAGACAACTGGTTTGAAAAGTTTTACTACAGTTGCCTGAATTTCCCAGTAGTAAGTATAAGAATGAGATTGGAGTGGGGAGGGGCTTTAGAACCTAAAATGCATATGTTTGGTGGACAGGGAATTGTGGGGCAGTAGGTGGTAAAGAAGGGCATGGAGACAAGTCACTGCTAATTTTCTCACAGGTCGCTGACTATCTCATGATTCAAAATATCCATATAGTCATCATCCTCTAATGAAACTTGCTTTTCTAAGGCACCTTTATGTGAAAGTAATTTCTGATTTAATGCTGTTGATTTCCTCTTTGTTGTGATTTTCCTAGCAAATACATTATTAATTTTTATATTACATTGCCAATGCATGGTTGTTCCTTCAGCGTTGTGGGATAATAGGCTCATTGATTCATTGGGGAACCTAACTTAACATTTGTGGCTTTAGGAATATGTGTCCCAAGAGTCAAACAATGGAGTATTAGTGTACTTTTGCATTTCAATCTGTTTGTATATTGGAGGCAGTCCATTTACAATTAGATAATTATAGTGCCTTCCATTCTTCCCCTTGGCAATGTTATTTTGCAATTCCTCTCATCCAGAGACAGACTCTGTTTCCCCACCTTTTGAATCTGGACTGATCTTATATCTTATTTTTGGACAGTAGAATGTAGTACAGACCATGTGTTAGTTCTGAGTCTAGACCTCAAGAAGCCTTGATTGCTTCTGTTCTTTCTCTCAGAACTTTGCCATTGCCATGAAAATAAACTTGGACTAGCCTGCTGGAGGATGAGCCGCCATGTGCAAGCAGAGCTAAGTCATGCCAGCCAAAGCCATCCTAGACCAATCTGCCCACAGTCAGTACACCAGCTGACCCTAGGACGAGGCCCAGTTGAGATCAGCCAGGTCTCATCCAGATCAGCAGAACTCATGAGCATTAATAAGTGGTTGTTGTTTAAGCCACAGAGTTTTGAGTTGACTTGTTTACCAGCAATAACTAACTGATAGAGTCATGTAGCCTTGAACCTTCGGAGATGGTACTTAAGATGGAAGCTGAATGCGCTATGATTAGATACAGCAATACTTCTTTCAATTACTTGGAGCTTCAGTATAGCATATGCTAGAAATGCATTACTCTGAACATTGAGTTGTGGATGTTATTAGCTCATAAAGAAGTGATTATTTTTAGTGTATTCTGATGAAAAGTGTTCATGGGAAAGGGCCAGGTTAATTTTACTTAGATTCTTTAACTCTGATTTTCTTCATGCCCATCCCATGACCGTCTCAAATCTTAATGTTACGGCAACATAATCACATTCTTTTGCTCATTAAGTAGAAGGCTATGATTTCAATTTGGCTTCTTCTTTGAGAGAAGAAAATTGCTGAAATGATACTAATGAAATGCTCACTGACTTACATGCCCTTAAAAATATCTCAATTATTTGTGTCAGTCTCTTTTTTTCTTTGACCTTTTTCCATAAGCATCCACTTGGCATATCTACAAAGGGATGTCTTCCTGCAGAGGGGAAAGAAATGTTCACCGGTTCTAAAAAGCTGCTGTCAGGATCCTGACATAGGTGAAGATTTTTTTCTCTCATCACTACATTATTTCCCTGAACAGACTGTAATTTCATCAATTTTCCATGCTTACGGTCATGAATGCTTGACATTACCGCATCTTAACATTAGCAAAAAAGAAATTTCATGGCTTCAGTTTTCATTTGAAGACAAAGAAGACATGAAGATCTCATTAGAAATATGGTGTGTCTCCTGTTGGCTCACACCTGCTTTCCTTTGCTTTTCCTTTCCTTCGTGTTGATGCCAATGGCAGACATTGCTCTCCACCTGCCCATCCCCTTGCCCAATCCCTGCTGGTAACAAGGAGGTCAAAACCTTTTCAGAAGCCAGTTTTTGTGATACCTACACATGGTGGTGCTTATAGAGTCTGGACTCTTCTTTCCTTTCAGTATCAAAGAAATAGCCATTTATGAGGAAACTTAGGTAGCATTTATAACAGATTTATTTCCCTTTGTATTTCTTAGACTACTTGTGTGGTTTTGAAATGAGATGAATGCATTTTTCTTTCAAAATTTGAAATTGTAAATTATGATAAAACCTACTAAATTTAGAAAGAACTCTATCATGTGGGGAAGTTCATTACTCCTTCAAGTTTTTTCTGAGTCTTCTACTTACTAGGTGTATGACTTTGGGCAGGTTATGTAACTTTTCTGTGCCTCAGTTTTCTCACATGTAAAATGATAATACAGTCAGCCCTCAGTATCCATGGGGGATTGTTTATAGTACCCTCAAGGATACCAAAATCGGTGGATGCTCAAATCCCTTATGTAAAATGGTGTAGTATTTGCACATAACCTATGCACATTCTCCCGCATACTTTAAATCATCTCTAGACAACTTATAATACCTAATAGAATGTAAATGCTATGTAAGTAGTTGCCAGTGTGTGGCAAGTTCAAGGTTTGCTTTTTGGAACTTTGTGGAAATTTTTTTTTCCTGAATAGTTTTTTTTTAACATCTTTATTGGAGTATAATTGCTTTACAATGGTGTGTTAGTTTCTGCTTTATAACAAAGTGAATCAGCTATACATATACACATATCCCCATATCTCCTCCCTCTTGCGTCTCCCTTCCACCCTCCCTATCCCACCCCTCTAGGTGGTCACAAGCATGGAGCTGATCTCCCTGTGCTATGCGGCTGCTTCCCACTAGCTATCTATTTTACATTTGGTAGTGTATATATGTCCATGGCACTCTGTCACTTCGTCCCAGCTTACCCTCCCCCCTCCCCGTGTCCTCCACTCCATTCTCTATGTCTGTGTCTTTACTGAATAGTTTTGATCCATGGTTGGTTGGATCTGTGGATGTGGAATCCACAGATACGGAGGGCCAACTGTAGTAATACCTACTTCACAAGATTGTTATGAGGCTTAAGTTTGCTAACACCTGTGAAATGCATAGGTCAGTGCTTGGCACATGAAGCATTCAATAACTGTTCATTTAGTTGTTATTCTTAGTTTTTATTTTAAAATTATTTATACATATTTTGTTTTTAAGATTATACTCTTCCTCATAAAAACCTTCTCATAATCTCTTGCATGAACTTGATGTTTACCAAGTTACAAAGGAGTTCTTATCTGGTTCGCAAAGCCCCACAGGTGTGGACAGAGCAGGGATAATCATACTTATTTTACAGATGAGGAAAAAGTTAAAGAGAATAATCACATGATCCAGCAATTCCACTTCTAGGTATATACCCGAAAAAATTGAAAGCGAGAACTCAAGCAGATATTTGTACAAAAATGTTCAAAGCAGCATTAGTCACAATAGCCAAAAGATGGAAGCAACCCAAATGCCCATGGATGCATGACTAGATTAAACAATGGGGTATTATTCAGCCGTAAAAAGGAGTGAAATTCTGATATGTGCTGTAACATGGATGAACTTTGAAGACATTATCCTAATGAAATGTCAGACACAAAAGGACAGATGTTGTATGATTCCACTTTATGAAGTACCTGAGATAGTCACATTCATAGAGACAGACAGTAGATTAGTGATTGCCAGGGGCTAGAGGGTGGGGAAATGGGGAATTATTGTCTAGGGGATACAGAGTGTCAGTTTGGGATGATGAAAAAGTTCTGGAGATGGTTAGTGGTGATGGTTGCACAACAGTGGGAATGCACTTAATGTCAATGAACTGTATACTTAAAATTGGTTAAAATGGTAAATGTCACGTTATGTATATTTTTCTACAATAAAAAAGTGAAGGTTTCTACACATGTCATAAGTATGAATAATAAAAATACTCGGAAAGAATAGACACCTTCCTATCTTGTATTTTAACTGTATCATTTAGAGAGCACAAGGCAGGTCTTTGAGGGCATTAAAGTTTTAAAAATTTATTTTACTTTAAAACTAATGTGGACTAATTGAAAATTTGAGAAGTATAGACAGGCATAAAATGAAAATAAAAGGGCCGTCTCCCTTTCCTCTGATGCTCTACAAAGTAACTTTTGACATGCTTTTTCTCTGTATCCATTCTGTCTGGCTATATATAAGCAAATATATATATTTGGGTGGGGGAGGGGAGGAGACTACTTTTTAGAAAAATACATGGGCTCAATGGTACTATTCAATAACTTTCATTTTTCACTTGATATCATATATTTAAATTCAGAAATAGATATCTACCCATTCTTTTTAATAGCTGCATAATGTTCTATAACTTCTCCCCTCTTTTCCTTCCCTTTCCCTTTTATTAAAAAAAACTTTGAGTTATAATTTAGGTAAAATACACCTATTTAAAACGTGTAGTTTATGGCATTTTGACAAATATATGTAACACCCTGCTAGTCAAGGCGTAGAACATTTTTATCACCTCCTTAAATTCCCTCACAGGTATTCTCTCAAGATTATATATATTCTTTTGTGAAATGACAGTCAAATATTTTGGCAATTTTAAATTTATTTTATTTTTATTTTTGGCTGCGTTGGGTCTTCGTTGCTGTGTGCAAGCTTTCTCTAGTTGTGGCGAGCGGGAGTTACTCTTCGTTGCGGTGCACAGGCTTCTCATTGCAGTGGCTTCTCTGGCTGCGGAGCACGGGCTCCAGAGCACAGGCTCAGTAGTTGTGGCGCACAGGCTTAGTTGCTCCACGGCATGTGGGATCTTCCTGGACCAGGGCTCGAACCCATGTCCCCTGCATTGGCAGGCAGATTCTTAACCACTGCACCACCAGGGAAGCCCGGCAATTTTAAAAATGGGTTACTGTCTTCTCACTGAGTTGCAAGTGTTCTTTGTATTTATTCTGGAAACAAGTCTTTTGTCAGGTGTATGTATTGTGAATATTTTTTTCCTCTTTGTATGAGGCTTGACCTTTCTCTTAACAGTGTTTCTTGAAAATCAAAGTTTTTAATTTTGATAAAATTCAATTAGTCAATATTTTTCTCTTATTGCTAGTGCTTTTCTATCATGTTTAAGAAATCTTTGGGCAGGTTCCTAGATGTGGTGGTGCAGTCAGCGGTGGCTTGGGCTTCCACACCCGGCTGGGTCACCAGTTCACTGGGGTTGGCTGGTGGTGTGAGCTCCTTCAAGGGGCAAATGGCTGAGTATCCAACAATCTCCACTGAGTTCTTGGACAGGGAGAACCTGAGGGCCCACACCTTCTTCCTGTCCCTCTGCCATAAGGATCACATGAAAGGATTAAGAGGCCCTACTTTGAAAAGAAGGTTGGAGTACAGATGAGGAAACTGAAGAACCAGAGAGGTTAAATTAGTTGCCCAAGGTCACACAGCCAGTAAATGGCAGGACCAGGATTTCCACCAGCTTGAAGGTTTACTTATACTGTTCACTGTTACTAAAGAGTTGTCAACTAGTTGTTGTTAACTAAAGATTTTGGGAGAAACGAATTATATCAACTGAAATTGAAACTCCTACCCAGATATCTTTAGTCAATGAAGCATCAAGAGAGAAGGGAGAGATTGTTGTGACTCTCTTACCAGCTGGTCATTGCCCAGGATCAATTACATTTTTATTTCAGGGCAATAACAGAACTGTCTTGTACATGGGAGACTTCAGACTCGCAAAGGGAGAAGCTGCTAGAAGCTTGCATTCTGGGGGCAGACTGCAAGACATCTTAGAGTGTGTACTTATATACTACTTTCTGCAGTCCAAAATATTATTAAATTCCTAGTTGGGTGGAGTGTCTGAGTGAAATATCCGAGCTGGTTTGAAGCTGGATGGTTCAGAGTCTGTACCATGATGTGTGGCTGAACTGCTAAGCAGCTTATGGGTAGGAGTATTAATCAGCCTTAGTGAGGAGTTAGGAGTCCAGGTTCTTGTGGATAAACGAGACATTTAGAAACATCTGACATTCTTCATCATCTTACAGCAGACGGTAGCACTCAGATCCACACATGTCGGCATCCAAAAGCAGAAGAATATTTTCAGTGGAATAAGTTACGCTGCAGAATTACTTCCAAAAATAGAATTCCACTTCACACAGTCAGCATTAAGTCATCCACTATGTGGTTTGGAGAAAGAACCAGAAAAAACAATGTCATTGTGAGGATTGGAGAGAGTTTGTACAGGACTCACTTTTTTTTTTTTTTAACTCCTCCTACAGTGAGATTAAAGATATTTTGGGCCACATCTGTCCAGTGAATGTTACCAAACTCAGGTCCGGCTGCTCACCACTCAAAAGTCAGTACCCGAGAGGCAGTTGTTGGTAGAAAGGAAAATTGCTTTTAATCAGAATGCCAGCAATCTGGGGAAAAGGTGAACTCATGTCCCCCCAAACAACCAACTCCAAAGATTTTGCTCAGCCATGAAAGTTTTTAAAGGGGAAGTAATCTCAATTAATCATTGAGATGGGGGATCAAACTCGTAGCCATCTCCCATTGTGTGCAGGCTTGTCGACGCCTTGTGATCTTTCGTTAGATGCTATCTTATTCACACGGTCTGTGAGATTACTGAAGGGGAAGCTACTAGGAAAAAGACCTGGTCTTCAGCTAATTACTTATTCTTCATCTCTACTTCTTTGATCTAAGGGAAGAACCAACAGGTTAGGCAAGGTATTGTGTGATCAAAAGATTTGAAAGGTGTATTTGGGCCGGAGATGAGCAGATCTTGGGGGTGCCTGTTTTAAAAGTTAGTTACAAGAGTCTCTTCTTGGACCCCCTAGGTGCACCCTTTCTCATTTCTTAGATTAAAATGAGAGCTCTCTTGGAGCTCCTACTGTCTGCACCGGTGCCTAATTCTGGATTTTTGCATGCCTCTGGGTCCAGGCTGGAGATACTGGTGGAAAAAAAAAAATCCCAATAATTCACTGCTGAATTGGTCTTGTTTTGAGTTTTATTCTTTTTCTTTCTTTCTTTTTCTTTCTTTCTCTTTCTTTCTTTCATTCTTTCTCTTTCTCTCTTTCTTTCCCTTTCTTCCTTCTTTCCTTTCTTTCTCTTTCTTTCTTTCTCTCTCTCTCTCTCGTCCTCCCTCACTCTCTCTCCCTTTCTTTCTCTTGCTTTCTTTCTTTCTCTCTTTCTCTTTCTTTCTTTCTTTCTTTTTTTCTTTCTTTTTTCTTTCTTTTCTTTTCTTTTCTTTCTTTCTCCTTCTTCTTCTTCCTCTTCTTCATTTTCCAATCAGCCTGCTATGATTTCCTTTTCAGAGTCCTCAGATGCTGTCCCATGCATTCTTTACAAGGTTTTTAGTTGTATAGTGTAGCAGAGACAAGGTGCACTATATATAAAAAAAGAAAAGTTAGTTACAATGTAGCTTTGCTAAAGTGACGGACGAGCAAAGGGGCTTCCTGCTGAGGGCAGTTTCCTGCAAAGAGCTGCTCACATGGATGCTTATCCAAATGCCATTCCAGAAGGCACAACTATGGATAAAGTTAAAGAAATCTTCAAGCCTTCATGCTGGTCTTCCCCAAAGTATGGAGCCAAAGTATAAACCACTTGGAAAATTGAAGAGAGCTAGAACAATCCACCTAGACTCAGGAGGAAAACAATGATCTCTTTGATGATCCTCTCCCTGTACTTTTAAGGCACAAGGTTCCAAACCAGCAAACTCTTCACCCTGAGGTATTTCCCATGGTGACTGCAATATCACAAAACCAGCCTGACAAACTGAGAAAGGCACAGGATGCCTCAAAGCAGAAAGTACGCCAACCTCTCTTTGGGCAAATGTTACAGATTATGAAGAATCCATCAGTGAAAGTGAAGAATTAGAAATCACAGCTTCATCTTAAGGATTTTCATTTAGATTGCTTTGAATTATATAGATCAATTTATGGAAAATAAACATTTTGGTAATATTGAATCTTCCAATCCATGAACATTTGGGTCTTCTTTAATTTCTACCAGTACTATTTTTTTGTTTATTTTTACTATACTGTTCCTAACTATATTTTGTTAAACTTATCACTAGGTATTTCATGTTTTTTGATGCCTTTATATGTGATATTAATAATACAGAGTCATTTTTTCTTTCCTTTCAGCATTGAAAAAATGCCATTCCATTATTGTTTGGCTTGAGAAATCAGTGATAATCCTTATCTTCATTCTACTATATGTGTTGTCTTTTTTTTCCTTTCTGACTGCTTTTAAGATAGTCTCTTTATGATTGGTTTTCAGCAATTTAATTAAGATGTGCCTTGATGTGTGTTTTTATGTTTATTCTTCTTGGAATTCATTGTGATTTATGGATCTGTAGATTGATGTTTTTCATTAAATCTGGAAAATTTGCAGCCATAATTCATCAGATTTTATCCTCTCCAGACACTCCATCTCCTTTCCTTCTGGGAACCCAATTACCACTTGATGTATTTCCACAGTTCATTGAGGCACTGTTATATTTCTAAGCCTATTTTCTCTGTTGCTTTAGTTTAGATAACTTATGGTGCCATGCTAAATTCACTAATATTTTCTTCTGCAATATCTAATCTTCTATTAAGTCCATCCAGTGAATTTTTCATTTTAGAAGTTGTATTTTTAAGATCTAGAGGTTCCCTTTATTTCATTTTTATAGTTTCCATCTGTCTCCTCATTGTGTTTGTTTTTATAAATCTGTGAACATATTTATAATAAGTTTTTCAAGTCTTTTTTTTTCAACTTATTGTTTCTCTTATTTTTGGTCTATTCTAATGATTTAGTTTTCCACAGGTCATATTTTCCTGACTTTTCATAGGCTACTAATTTTTAAGTTATATTCTGGACATTGTAGGTTCTAAATCTTTGAGAGTCTGGATTTTGTGATCTCCCATTAAAGCATGCTGAATTTTATTGGGCAGTTAATTTTCTGGAAGATCAGATTTATTCTGTAAAGACTTTTGAGGGACTTTCCTGGTGGCGCAGTGGTTAAGAATCTGCCTGCCAATGCAGGGGACATGGGTTCAATCCCTGGTCTGGGAAGATCCCACATGCTACAGAGCAACTAAGCCCGTGTGCCACAGCTACTGAGCCTGCGCTCTAGAGCCTGAGAGCCAAGGCTACTGAAGCCCGCACGCCTGGAGCCCGTGCTCCGCAGCCGGAGAAGCCACTGCAATGAGAAGCCCACGCACCGCAAAACGAAGAGTAGCCCCCGCTCGCCACAACCAGAGAAAACCCGTGCGCAGCAACGAAGACCCAACACAGCCAAAAATAAATAAATATATTTAAAAAAAAAAACTCAAGTCATCTTGAATCCTAAAAACTCAGGACTTCCTACCTCATAACTTATATCTTACTGCCACCAGAGGGCGCTATGCAGGGAAGATGAGCTAGGTTTTTATTCAGTACCAAAAACCCTTCTAGGATTTTTGTGTTAACACTTCCAGGAAAACTTGAGGCTTTCCTCACACTTAGAAGTATGCCTTCTACAGAAGAGATGCTTGATAAATATTTGCTGATGATAAGTAGGAAGAGGCCAGGTGAAGAAGTGGAGGAGAAATCCAGAGAGCTGGGTTCTGGGTGCTTACCCCTCTCCCAAGTGGCTGTGAGATCTGAAGCACAGCCGCACAGCCTGATGGGGCTTTGTAAGTCTTTCTGTAAAACAAGAATAATGGGGTTATTGGGGGAAATAAAATAATCTATTTAAAAGGATCTTGAAAAATATAAAATGCTATACAAATATGACAGGTAAAGAAATGTCCCTATGAAAACAAACCTGCAAAATGTTCTACTCACCGGTACATTATCCTCTTCAGTAAATGATGCCCCAAGCCCTAACACGATGCACTTATTGCCAAGGGCCTCTAAATGTGTGTGTCTGCTTCCCCTTCCTGATGTTGATGCAGAAACAATTTTTATCCTGGTTAGCACGTTCCTGGACACGGGCTGCTCATGAGGTAGTTGTATGTCATGGTTGGGCCTGAGGTGTATCCAGGTTCCTGCTGTGATAGGGAATTACGTACACCCTTGACGTGTTTTTTATTTACCCATTCAGTCCCTGGCATTCAACACACACCCAGAGATCTCACTGGAAAAACCGGGGAAATTGGTCTAACACCCACTGGGTCTTCCACGGTTCCTTGAAAAATTACATGTTCCTCAGTGGCACCTCTCATTGCTTTTCCAAATTAGCAAGAAGTGACAGTCTTGGGCTTCCCTGGTGGTACAGTGGTTAAGAAACCGCCTGCCAATGCAGGGGACACGGGTTCGAGCCCTGGTCCGGGAAGATCCCACATGCTGTGGAGCAACTAAGTCCATGCGCCACAACTACTGAGCCCATGCGCCTAGAGCCCGTGCTCCGCAACAAGAGAAGCCACCGCGATGAGAAACCCACGCACCGCAACGAAGAGTAGCCCCCGCTCGCCGCAACTAGAGAAAGCCTGCACACAGCAACGAAGACCCGACTCAGCCAAAAATAAATAAAATAAAATAAATAAATTTATTAAAAAAAAAAAAAAAAGAAGTGAGTCTTGAAATTTAGAGACACATAACTCATAAATATGCATTCAGTACTTTCTGGCCCAAGAACACAAATCTCTACAGTTTTGCTGTCCTGAAATATATTCTGCTGAGATTATGTTTTCTTCTTCCTCTTCTAGGCTGCCCCACACAGATTAACCTTCTCCAGTACCCTTACATCAGACTGTTCCTGGAATCCAGAAACTCCAGTGTTTTCCCACTTCCCACAGAAATCAATCAGATTCCTCCAGATCCCATGATGTCCAGCCCACGCTGCTCCTATGTCGGTCGGCTGCACTGCCAGTCAACCTGAACTTGTCTCTGCCTTCTGCATGTACTCCAGGCTTTCCTATCTCTGCTCGTGCCCTCCCATCCCCACCTGCATCTGGCCGAGTCCTGCTCGTTCCTCCTGGCAGAATTTAAATGCCAGCCCTTTTTTGGAGTAATTTATTCCACCTCTCAACTCTCACTTAATACTTTCTGCTTTGTGCTCCAGGGAGCTATGACCCTCTTCTTCTTGTGTCCGATTTATCTTTGTGTTCCCACAATATCAGCACATGATAGGCCCCCTATAAATATTTGCTAGGCAACATAGATGAATGGAATTTAATCTAAAGGGTCTTTAGGGAGTACCCCATTAGAATATGTATCTATCCAAAATTAAAGGTTGTCTTTTCTTTAGAAGTAGTTATTTGTAGCCATTTCTATTGTCTTAGTTCCCCAGCTGACCCCTTCCTGAGGTCTGTGCCTGTTTTTGCTAAGTTTTTACTTTTCTCCATATTAAATTTACAGTTTATATCAAGCTCACTTGTTTAAGTTTTTTATTTCTGTTCCCACTGTTCTCATGTCCCTTTACAATGTATGCAATTACATGAGCTGCCTTTGAGAGCAAGATTAGATTTTAAAGCTTGTGATTAACCTTTCACTTTACAAGATTGCCAGCTCCAAGTTTCTCGCACACTTCTCTTGTTTTGCTCTGGACTAATTTCTCTATTTCATCTCTTTTGTTTTGTGTTACTTTGTAACTCAATTCTTGGCTGCATAGGCCCCGCTTGGGAGAATTTCCTGCCTCCCTAGGTTTTATAGAATGACTCCTCTGCATAAAATCAAACAAATCTATAAATGTTGGAAAACAGCCTATCTAAATCTGCCGGGTTAAGAGTTCCAGGTGGCTACCAGAGTTGCAAAGTTCTTGTTATTCTGATATTTTGAACACAAGATCTTCAAAGAAGACGTTTTGAAAATTTACTGAAAATACAAATTGCATGTATTTACACATGGAAAATTTTCCTAAATAAAAAACTACTTAGCTTTAAATTGGAACATTAGATTGGAAATCTTTTCAAATTCATAAACTGCTGAGGTTTTGGTCTACATTTGTTGAATTCTTATTTTTTATCCAATTTGTTTTAATTAAAAAAAGAAAAACACTTTTGAGCTTAGAAGACCACTTTAAATTTTACAGTGCAGTAGAAAAGTATTTTGCCAGTGACCCAACAAAAATGATAAAGGGTGTGTATTTTAAAAAATACTTACAATACATTCCTTCAGGAAATAACTAATTTACAAGTAAACAAGATATTTGATGTTTTAAGATCTTTCTCTTAAGATCATTGCAACAACTTCCAAGAATACTTGATTTCCTGGCAGTTTGAATACAACTAACATGAATAAACAATCAGTATTTAGACCTACAAAAGAGATTCATTTATAGTAATTGGTTATAGACAACATCCTAGGCATGAAATTAATTCCAGCCTGATCTGAAAACCCTGATAGTGTTAAAATGGATGTTAAATGTGTTATTAGTTAATGATATTTCATCTGAGGACCTTATCAAGTTGCACACAGCAAAGCTGTTGTCATTATTTTTTACTCTCCCAAAGTGACACTTTAATGAAATGTGTCAGCACACCAGTGTTAGGATACGTTTCATTAATGCCCAGCACTTTTGTTCTATGCTTTACATTTGGAAACAGATTTAAGTATTAAGTGCCTCTAATGTCTGCAGCCAGGGAATCCTTTCCGAATTTGTAACAGTGACCAGAACAGACCGCATTACACTCTCCAAATGGTGTGGTTTTGCATTTGAATGTCTGAATTATCCCGGTTTCTTAGAGACGACCAAAACGCCAACATCTTAAATCCTCAAAATACTGTCCGCTTCATTGAATGCTCGTGATCTAAGCATATGTGTAATTATTCTGTAATTCTCCCCAAAATGTGATTCCTTGGAAATGCATACTAGGTTTCTCCTATTGTAAATGCAATGACTATTTCTTTGTGGCCACTTCTTTAAATACGGTAACAAGCAAGTCTGTGTGTCTGTGTGAACCGCCTTGATAATGATGATTTCTTCCCAAGCTCTCCTTGGGACACCCATCGGGGAAAATACGCCCTGCATTTGTGTAAGAGAGAGACCCTGATCACAAAAAGACCATTTAAGATGGTATACATTACAACTAGAGGATTTCTTGCCAGAAACAGGCCTAATGTCACTCACAATAGCTTTAGAAATAGTCTCAGATAGTAAGTTAGACTTTGCACATGTTACCAGGGCCAGCTGTGGTAATCCATGGCTGCATATAGATTTTAGAGAAGAATAGAATCCCATGCTCCTTTAAAAAAGCTTTGGTTGTGGTCAACCATGGAAAATTAAAACATACACTTTAAAAACTGACAGCTGGAAAGAAAAGTGGTGGTGGAGGGGGGCAGGATGAAGTAGAAGGGATGGTTAGGGTATATTTTAACTTCGGTTTTTATTTTAAAGTTTTGCACTTTCTTTGGGAAAACCCATCGGTGGCACCTTTCCCTGGAAACCACCTTAGTGGGCAGTTATTCCCAGCTGTGAGATCCTGTGTGTGGAAGTCCTTTGCAAATGGTTAATGTCTCCTTCAGATGTGGCTGGGCTGTTCTTATTACAGCCCCTCATTAATTCCAGTGTGAGTTGTTTAATTTGGCCTTTTGGTTTAGCAGAGTGCAGTGGGTTTGTGGGTGTTTACTGGTAAATACAAACGACCATGGAATGGGGGGGCCGGAGGGGAAGGAGAGTCAACTTGCAGGATCATAGTTACTCTGTGAATAATTTGATAATCACTCCGCAGCAGGTGCTTGCATTGAGTCATTCCTCCTCTTGGCATAATTTTGCAAATAGCTTGGCTTTTACAGCCTGTGCCATTCCCGCAGCACCATTTCTAATGGTAGCTTTCAAAATGATTTCAGCATCATGTGAGCTGGGACATTAGTTTCCTACTAGTCCATCTCAGTTACTTGTTTATTCTTGGCAATAAAATTTTTAGAAATTTTAAATCTGGGAGAAAATACTGGGAGACAGTAGGAAAATCAGTCTTATTGATCATTTAAAGGAATTTTAAAGTTTGAATTAAAGGAAAGCCGTTTTAATCTTTTCAAAAATACGCAAGCAACAAGTGAAGAAGTGAAAACGTTGGCAACTTTTGTACTTGAGAGGAGGATAGTTGCTGGGGGTGGAGGGGAGTCAGGCAGTGGAAGAGGGGTTGGGAAACAGCCCCCATAGTGAAGCCTGTCCTTGCCAGGCCCCCATGAGTGATGCCTCGGCTGTGTTTCCATTAGCATTAGAAAAGACCAATTTTATGTTGCAAAGTCAATTTTAGAAATTTAAAAGAAATGACAGAAGTAAGAACTCAGGATGCACTATGTTGCTAGGAGGTTTGGATCTCTTCCCAAGGACAGAATGATGTGCATAAAATCAGCAAAAGATTTCTGAATTCTTCATCATGTTTATATTTATTTTTAAAGTACTGTACTGTATCATTTATCTGGATGTTATTTATTTGCCAGTCTTATGAGAAAACAAACTGAAGAAGGCTTCTGAGCAATAAAAATGTGTCCCTAAGTCTGCTCACTAACTTTATGACTAAGAGAGCCCCTCAATACTCACTCAGAGCCTAATTACTCGTATGTTACAAATACTTCTAACACACATGGATATCCGCTTCTCCAGCTCATAAAAGATTAGAAGCAGCATAGCAGATGGGGAACAAATGAGGAGAGGATCTCGGACATACTGGGAGCAGCAAGAAATAATAGCTGACAGCTTGATTGTGAAGGGGGAGACAGAAAATCCATATAAAGCAAACATAACACTATGAAAGCTTAGCAGTCTGGAGCCATTCAGGGTTTTACAGTTTACCAATCCCAGAAGGTCGCACTGTGTCATAGCCTAGAATAAAAACTGATGCTCATAATCATGACTTTGAGTCATCAAGAAAAGATTGTGTTGTTAAATGTGCCTGTCTTTTTATTTATTTTTTTAATCTGAGGCCTATAGCCAGTGTTTATGAGGCACTTAACTTTATAGAAAAAGGAACTCAGTAACTGTCATCTTTATGTATAGCTCCCAGAGTCGTGTTTCAATCTTGCCCATGTGCAGGCATTCATTTTCCCATATATTGCTGTCATGAATGTGAATGTGGCTGTCTTTAAAAAGGCATATGTAGAATAATTTCCACTGGAATTGGCTAATATTTGATATTAAGATACAAGTCTTTGTGCTTAAAAAGCTGACCTTTAGTACTTTGGAAATTACTATTTATGTGGAGATTATTTCTCTCTCCATAATGCCAAATAATTAGTATATAAAAATTCCTCATGCTTTGAGTTTTGGCATAGCTAAATGTTCTTACTCAAATTGAATTTTATAATTATAATTCTTTCTCTAGTGACACAGCTGGTATAGTGAGAAAAAAAACACTAAAATGAGAATCAGAAGATTTTCTTGGTCCCTGCTCTACCTCTGAGATGCCAGGCGTTATGGGGAAGTTACTCACTCTCTGGTGCTGTTTTCTCACCTATCCAGTGGGGTTCTCAGACCCCATCCAGTCTGACAAACTATGATTTTTTTGAAATGGTAGCTCAGTAAGTGATAGGTGATTCTCTTTGTGCTTGATGCACGGCTGAACCACAGAGGCTGCCTTCCATCCTGTGGGGATTAGAGGGACTAACCTCAAACTTTACGCTCACCAGCATCCTGTTAAGGTATTTAAAAATGACTCTAAAAGGACTTAGAGCCAAAAATGTTAATAACCTTTACCTCTCAGTGGTGAGAACACAGAAGATTTTTCTTTTCTTTTCTTACGCTTTTCTCATGTTTCCAACATTTCTAAAACAAATGTGTATTATTTTTATAAGGAAAAAAAAGCAATAGAAGCTATTTTAAAAATATAGACACAAAAGAGAAAAACTTGAGGCCTTCTAAATGCTTAGAGAAGTTCGGTCTTAAAGGCAGAGCACGTATGAAATAGAAGGTGGATAATGTTACATCCCCGGAAGTAGAAAATCCACTCGGCAACTATTATGTCTGCCACATTCAGGACTCTCAAAATGAGTGGTAATTTTTCAGACTTGAGGAATAAAAGTAGCATCCAGCAAACCAGGGGAATATGGCATTAAAAGAAAAATCCCCAAATAAACAACTACTTATAATCCTGGGCTCCCAGCTGCCTTTTGTCTTCTAGATGATTATCATGGCAAAATATCCTCCTTGCCAGGGACAATCGCATTGTGATTTGTCAAATGCTAACTGGTTAGACAGGAGCATTTTTCTAGACTCTGAATCTCTGGGTACTTTCCCCAGGATCATCTCCTTGGATAATTGTTAGAAAATCTGCAGCCTACCCAAAACCTGTCTAAAAATACTGGAGAAATAGAGAAGGATCCAGGAGGCTGATGAAGCTCTGAATGTGTAATGTCCCAGGAAACTGGCCGCCTGGATGCTGCCAGCAACTAGGGAACCAGTCGATTGCCGCTCAGGAAAATGGGCCTGGCCCGGACAGCCCCAACTTGGCAACAGCTTGTGGGGAGTAAATCCTCTCACTGAAGGTTTTGCTTAATCTGAATACATTCAATTTCAAAATCTGCCCTTGATCTAAGCCCCTTAAGCTTCTGGGGGAGGACTAAGGGCCTTCAGGGTCAATGCCAATAACAAAAGGTAGGAAAAATCCACCTTTCCTCATATCTCATTGCTGCATTCTATAAGCTGTTAACTCACTGAAGAAAATGTTTCCTTTCAATGAAGTTGTCTTTAGAGAACCCTCCTCCCTTCACTTTAAAGATGACATTCAGTGCTTCCTTTTTTAGATGTTCAACATGTTCAGTAGAAGGAACACCAGACAAAATGTTAGGAGGCCTGGGTTATAACCCTGAATGTGCCCCCACCAGCAGTGGGATTGTGGCAGAGCAACTGCTCTGAACTTGTGTTATCAGTACAGTGAGTTGGTTGGGCCAGATATATTTTTCTCCTAACTGTGGTCTTTGTAACACTTGTCCTTATAAGTGCTTTCCCAGGGGCGGAATGATTATAATCAAATAAGCTTGGTGAACACTGAAGATCACATCCCTCCTTGGAGATTCACAATGTCCATCAGCATATTAAAGGCTCTGAGAAGTCCTGTAGTAGAGAAACTTTTACAAATGTTTTCAATCCAGTATTTCCCAAACTTCTTTACTAAACCAAGAAGCCCCTTTTGTCTGGTAATTCCTATTTTGAAACCAGAGTCCCATTCTGACAATAAAATAGATGGTCCTGTGTCTGATCTACATTTTAGCAGTTACATGAGTATATATTTAGAGGGCATGATCAAGATCAAGGCATGATATCTTTTACATTGCTGGGGGCTTAAGGTTGGGAGATATAATTTATTCATTGGTTTACGGAATTAGGATCCAAAATGACTCAGCAGTTGCATTAGTTTCCTGTGGCTGCTGAAACAAACTACTGCAAATATGGTGGCTTAAAACAACAGAAATGTATTTTCTCACAGATATTGTATTGGTGTTGTTAGCCATCTGTACAAATGCAATATGGTGTAGAGTTATTACCCAAGTTCCTATATGTAATGTAAGACCCTGTGTCCCAGGCCATAAAAGCAGTATTATGTAGTAGTGAATAGTGATGAATTCAATTAGATCAAGATATGAGTGCAGACCTATCACTTAATGTCTACATCACCCTAAGAAGTTATTTAATCTTCAAAGCCTCAGTTTTCTCATCTGTAAAATGGAGATAATAATAGTACCCATCCCAGAGAGTTGTTGTGAGGATTAAATGAGATGAGGCCTGTAAAGAGCTTAGCATGTTGCCTGGCTAATAGTAAATGCTTAATACCTTCTGGCTGTTATGGTAATGCTTATAATTGTAGGGTGGGAATGTATTCTGGGAGACCCCCAAAGGAGTAGGAGCACTGTGGTAGAGATCTGGACCCATGGCATATGAGGAGGACTGTCCCTGGGGGACACGAGATCTGCCTTCAGTTACGCAAATATGTTCTCGTTATTTTTCAAGGGATAGAAATCCAACTTAAACTAAATTAAAAAAAAAGGAAATTAGTAGTTTAACACCCCTAACTTAAAAACTTAGGGAAATACTGGCTTTGGACCTCATTGGATACAGGGATTTAAACAGTGTCCTTAGGGGAATTCCCCGGTGGTCCCAGTGGTTAGGATTCCACGCTTTCACTGCCGAGGGTGTGGGTTCAATCCCTGGTCGGGGAACTTCCCTGCAAGCCACATAGCGTTGGCCAAAAAAAATAATAATAAACACTGTCCTTAGGATTTACCTTTTTCTCTTCAGCGCTCTATCTGTTCTGCCTTTCCTCTGTGTCAGTTCCATTCTTAGGTAGACTTTCCTCTCATAGGGGAAAGATAGTTGCCAAGGGCACCAGGCTTTCCCTTAACTTCTCAGCAGTTCAGCCAGTTTCCAAAATATCCTGGAATTGATTTTCAAGGTTGTCAGGTATCCTGTAGCAGAGACAGGTTTTCTGACATGGGCAATCCAGGGTTGAACTCTAAATGGCCAGGCTTAGGTCACATGTCTCTCCCTGAACCAACCCCTGTGACTAAGGATTTGAAATGCTGTGATTGACCAGCCTGGGTCCCCCGTTTGTCCCTGAGGCCCCCTGGCTTAATAGTGAGGGGAGTGGGGTTTCCTAAGCACACTCAGGGAGCTTTCCCAGAAGGTGTGGGAATGAATGAAAGACAAAGCCATAAATATCCCCTATGGCTGTACTGGGGACCTGGTGGCAAATAGTGAGTAGAATCTTTCCTCTGCCTGGCTGACTGCTCATCTGTTGTTCTGGCTGGCTCATTGCCCCCTAGGCAGAGTCTAGGTGGAGAGAGGCTGAAATTCATCCAGATACCACCCTTAACGTTCCCTGGGGCTGCCCTGCTCCTATGTCCAGTGGACCCTAGAGCTTCTGAGCACATAATGTATTATCCACCCTGGGACACTTGTGAGAGTGAAAGGGGACGCTATGAATAATTGTGCTAGGACAACAGGCATAAGCCAGGGCTGTACCAGGAACCCTAGGACATGTAATTATCCTATTGCGAGCCAACCCAATGCAGTTCCGCCCAGTTCTACCAGTAGTGACAGAGCCCTTACTGTGCTGGCTCTGGGGCAACAGGTGAAAAGGTATCAATTTGGGATGTTTGTTGCAGTTTTAGCAGCTCCGTCTTCTCTTCCCTTCCCCAACTCATCAAACCGTGTTTGCTAGCAGAGGTGTACTTGTCTATCATGCTCCTCAGCGGGAGAATGAAAGACCTCTGTGTTGACCCTTTCAGAGACATAATAAATATAAAGGCTACTCTTTCATTCTGGAATATCAGACTCTGGCTCAGGCTAAGGAATTCAAAGTATGAGTGAGTAGATGGGTGTGGTGAGCTTGAGACAGAGCCCCTCCCTGGCCTTTAAGGCCATACCCCAGTTTTCCCAACACCATTTATCGAAGAGACTGTCCTTTCCCCATTGAGTATTCTTGGTGCCCTTGTCAAATGTTAGTTGACCATTTATGCATGGGTTTATTTCTGGGCTCTCTATTCTGTTCCATGGTCTTTGTGTCTGTTTTTGTGCTAGTCCCATTACTGGTTGATTACTTTAGCTTTGTAATATCGTTTGAAATTAGGGAGTATGATGCCTCTAGCTTTGTTCTTCTTTCTCAAGATCGCTTTGGCTATTTGGGATCCTCTGTGGTTCCATATGGATTTCAGGATTTTTTTTTTCCATTTCTGTGAAAAATGCCACTGGAATTTTGACAAGGATTGCATTGAATCTGTAGGTCACTCTGGGTAGTATGGACATTTTAACAATGCTAATTCTTCTAATCCATGAATACAGGATCTTTCCATTTATTTGTGTCTTCTTCAGTTTCTTTCATCAAAGTCTTAGAGTTTTCAGTGTACAGATCTTTTACCTCCTTGGTTAAATTAATTCCTAAATATTTTATTTTTTTGATGCAATTGTAAGTGGGATTTTTTTAAATTTCTTTTTTGGTTAGTTTGTTCTTAGTATATAGAAACACAACTAATTTTTATATGTTCATTTTGTATCCTGCAACTCTACTGAGTTCATTTATTCTAACAAATTTTTAGTGGAGTCTTTAGGGATTTCTGTATGTAAGATCATGTCAAACAAGATAATTTAACTGCTTCCTTTCCAATTTGGATGGCTTTTATTTCTTTTTCTTGCCTAATTGCTCTAGCTAGAACTTCCAGTATTATGGGTTTTTTTTTCTTTTTTAATGTAGTTGATATACAATACTATGTTAGTTTCAAGTGTACAACATGGTGATTCAACATTTAAATACATTACAAAATTCCAGTGCTGTGCTGAATGGAAGTGAAACAGTGGATACCCTTGTCTTGTTCCTGATCTTAGAAGAAAAGCTAAAAAAAAGAAAAGAAAAGAAAAGAAGAGCTTTCAGCTTTTCACTGTTGATTATGATGTTAGCTGTGAATTTGTCATATATGGCCTTTATTATGTTGAGGAACATTCCTTCTATACCTAATTTGTTGAGAGTTTTCATCATGGAAAGGTGGTGAATTTTTCAAATGCTTTTTCTGCATCAGTTGAGATGATCACATGATTTTTATCCTTTATTCTGCTAATGTGATGTATCACATTTGTTGATTTGCATATGTTGAATCATCCTTGCATCCTAACAATCCATAAACAAAAGAATGAAATTGGACCCTCATCTTACACCACACACAAAAATTAACTTGAAATGGATTAAAGACTTAAAATGTATTAACCTGAAACCATAAAACTACTAGAACAAAACAAAGAAAAAGTTCCTTGAAATCAGTCTTGGCAATGATGTTTTTGAGTATGACACCAAAAGCCTAGGCAACAAAAGCAAAAATAAACAGGTAGAACTACATCAAACTGAAAG
This sequence comes from Balaenoptera physalus, assembly GCF_965194825.1. Classification (NCBI taxonomy): domain Eukaryota; kingdom Metazoa; phylum Chordata; class Mammalia; order Artiodactyla; family Balaenopteridae; genus Balaenoptera; species Balaenoptera physalus. The sequence goes on from NC_138889.1 coordinate 77,036,183, forward strand.
GCTTCTGTACAGCAAGGGAAGCAATCAACAAAATGAAAAGGCTACGTACAGAATGGGAGAATATATTTGCAAACCATGTATGTGATAAGGGGTTAACGTACAAAATATATAAGGAACTCATATGACTCAATAGCAAAAAGCAAACAGCTCAATTAAAAAATGGGCAAAGGGCCTAAATAGACACTTCTTCAAAGAAGATATGCAAATACCCAACAAGTCTGTGAAAAGGTGCTCAATATCACTAATTATTAGGGAAATGCAAATCAAAACCATAAACCTTGCACCTGTTAGGATGACTATTATCAAAAAGACAAAAGATAAGAAATATTGGTGAGGTTGTGGAGAAAGATACTACACCATGCTCATTCCTACCTTAGTACCTTTGCTCCTGCTATTTTCCCTGGTTGGCCCACTCTGCCCTCAGATCTTCCTGGGGAAGACTGTTCCTCTGGATCAATCAGATTTCACCACAGATGTCATCTCCAAAGATCTCTTTCCTAACCACTCAATTTAAATAGCTCCCTCACTTCATATCTCACACTGTTGACATTCTTTGTTGTGGGGACTGTCCTTATGCATTGTAGGGTGTTTAGCAGCATCCCTGACTTCTACCCACTAGATGCCACTGACATGCCACCCCCCACTCCCACCCAAGGTTGTGACAACCCAAATATCTCCAGACGTTGCCAAATGGCCCCTGGGGGCAAAATGGTCCCCAGTGAGGACCACTGGTGTGTTTCTCTCATGATCTGGGGGCACCAGTAACTCCTGATTCAATTCCTTGCTGGCTTCACTATGATTTCCCTCACCATTTACATTCCTCTTGTTAAAGCTCGTGCTCTGTTTGACTCTTTGGTCACACAGGGCTATCTCTCAGCTTCTCTTTATTCTAGATTCCTCATTGAGGAGGAATCATTTCCAGGAACGGGAACTAGAAGTGGTTGGGAAACTAACGACCCTTATCTGGAAACATGAATAATGGGCTGATGAATACGCTTTTCTGGGGGCCATTCTCTGCAGGGCACAAACTGGCTACAGGGTAGAGAGGCAGATTTGGCTTGCAGATGTGAAATATTGGGTTGGGATGGTGCTTTTGATATTTTAAATAGTATGCTATTAGGTGAGACATGTACTCTCCAATTTAGCATGGCATCACCACATCAGTGCATCAGTGTCTTATATCTGTCCCGTTCACATATCTATATGGCCTGCCTGGCCACTATAAGCAGTTGAAGTTCATGACCAATCATGCTTTAGACATAAAGTACTCATCTAAATGGAATATTCTAACTCTAACCTATTCACAAATAGAGAATGGTGCCGTTGAAAGTGGAAGATGGGACTATATTTATTTTCTCCCTTAGGTAGAGAATTTTGGACTCTAGATGGAAAGTGTTCTTTTCTTCTTCACATTGACACCTGCCTATTTGCATTTGGAGTTGTACTCCTGAGTTTAGGGGACCAAGTGGGAGTAGCTAGAAGAATCCTGGTGCCCTCATATGATTTTGTTGACCTTGTGCTATTTGAAGACTCTTCAGATTCTTTCTTGGGTATTTCACCTCCTAAGAATGGATTGCTGATGCATTTAATTTTATCTTTTTTTTTTTTTTTTTTTGACAAATATGGGGCTCACCAGGCTGGGGCTTAATTTGACAAGAGCATTCCAGTAAATAAAAGCTAAACTAAAATACTTTCTATTTCCTGATGAGAAGGTATAGCATGTGCAAACTCTAATCATATTAAAGTATTTCTGGCAACTGCTTATTACCTCAACAGTAATTCTTGTGGGATTTAATAAACAGCTTATCTGTTACATCCTCAGAGAAACGTCCTCTCTTAACTTCTGTGGCAGCTCATTTGTACTGTTCTAAGGATCCTTTTGTCATTACTGCCTTGCTTTGTATAAGGAACAATTTTTCCTTCTAGACTGTAGGGTCCTAGAAGCCTATGATCATGCTTCACACCTTCATGTCTCCACCATGTCCAGCAGAGGGTAAAGATGCACAGGAGATTCTCAGTATGTTCTGTTGGATGAATGAATATGTGATTTGAAATTTGGGAAGGGAGTGCTACAATAAAAAAAAAAAAAACATTTTAAAAAGAAAATTTGCAAAACACAGATATAAATAGAAAACAGACATTATCTATACCCCTATTGTTGACAGTCACTGTAAATACTTCAATGTCTTTTTTCTTTACTATATATTTAGATAATATATTTTGCCATAAAATTGCAATTATACTTAAATGCAAGTTTGCGTCGTGCTTTATTTTTACTCCTTACTACGTAGTTTGAGCATTTCCTAAGTCATTAAATATTTTTCCAACGCACCATTTTGCATGGCTATGTAGCATTTCAATGATGGCTAGATAATGATTTACTCATGGACATTGGATTGGTTTTAATATGGGCTATTGCAGATACGCTTTGATGAACGTCTTTATGCAAAAATAGGATATATAATTTGATATGTTCTTAGAAGTCAAATTATTATACCAAAAATTTAAGAGCTTTTGGTACACGTGTTTGCAGCTCCCTTCCATTTTTCTCCATAGGTGTCCCAAAACAAATTTATTAGATGGTACTTTACTCGCAATAGTGATGCAGAGGATGACCAACTTCTGCGCAGCAGCAGCAGTAGTAATAACTGTAATAAAGATAATAATGATGACACCTGTAGATCAAGTTACAGCTTAGAAAGTGCTTATCTCTCACTTATCTTCTTTTGTACTTAAGACTTGTTTTCTCATGTACTCAGATATTATTTCTGTCTTACAGAGGAAAAAAAACGAAAACTTGAGAAGATTAAATGGTTTGTTCAAAATCACATAACTCATTGGAAGTCTTATATGTTCTTTCAACCACGCCAAGAGGGTTAGAGACAAAAATGAAGAGGAGATGGGGATACGGAAGGACAAACACAACAAATGTAACGAAAAGAACCTTTGAAGTTTGGATATAACCTCAAGAAAGAGAGGGGCAACATTTTGTGAATAGATTTGGAGCTAGGGCTGAAATTTTAAATTCTAGGAACATTTCAAAAAGGGTAGTCCCTTAAGCTCCTAAACCTCAGAAATACTTTCCTAAAATACCCTGATAAATTTGTACCTTTGTGGCCCCCTAATTGTGTCTGGTTGGAGATAACGTTCTAGGCTGGAGGTGATTTTATCAGGAGAAAAGGATGTCTAGAACTTGTTTTAGGTGCCCAGACACTGTCAGAGCTAGAAGGGACTTTAGAAATCATTTTCTCTGATTCCCTCATATAAACTAAGTCTCAGGAGAAGTAACTCACTCAAGGTCACACAGAGATTCAATGTCAGGGTTGAGGCCAGACCTGAGAAATACAGTGTAAATCTGGACAGAGTACAGAGAAGGAACCAGGTTAAAATAAAGCAAAGCAATTTTTTTAAAGTTCTGGACCAAAGGAGTTCTTAATTCATTTAGTATGAGTATTCCTATTGTGTTACATCCAAATGCAGTTTCAGTTTACACATAATGCAAGGAAAAACCCTTGTAAATCACTCAAATAAGCTTTCCTGTTTATTTTATTATACTTGTTTTTTTACCTTTAGCTAAGTAATTTATTTATTAGGATTGTATGAATCATACAAATAAGAAAGCAGAATCATGTATTACCAGGCATCTTAGTAAAGTATAAGTAAATCAGACCAATTGTTTCTGAACCTGGTTGATTCTCAAAATTGCTTGGAAGACTTTTTTTTTTTTTTTTTTTAAGTATTTTTTTTAAACGTTTCTTTAATTAATTAATTTATTTATATTTATTTTTGGCTGTGTTGGGTCTTCGTTTCTGTGCGAGGGCTTTCTCCAGTTACAGCGAGCGGGGGCCACTCTTCATCGCGGTGCGCGGGCCTCTCACTGTCGTGGCCTCTCTTGTTGCGGAGCACAGGCTCCAGACGTGCAGGCTCAGTAGTTGTGGCTCACGGGCTTAGTTGCTCCGCGGCATGTGGGATCTTCCCAGACCAGGGCTCGAACCCGTGTGCCCTGCATTGGCAGGCAGATTCTCAACCACTGCGCCACCAGGGAAGCCCTGGAGGACTTTTTGAATGTACACATTTCCAGAGCCCCACCCCAGGGATTCCAATTTAGTAGATCTGATGAACTTGACTACTTCCTCCTAAACTTGCTTTAAAAAAAAAAAAAAAAAAAGAGATTTTCAACTGTAACTGAAGCCTTGAAAATAAGATCATGAATTCTCAGGAATTCTTAACATATAAACACAGAATGCTTTTCTGGAAATGTCAAAGTCAAGTGACCATTCCTGCTTAAAAATTAATTTGGGGAGGTAAACCACTAAATCTCTATTCAGAATGACCCTATACTTAGAAATGTCTGAAAAAATTAAGTTAGGGAGGCAGTAATAGGCAATAAATGGATTTTCTGTTGTGTAAATGTTTATACAGATGTTGTAAGTGAGACTTTTCAAAAAAAAACCCATAGGTTGCTGACAGCAGACAACTTTGCATATGTGTGTTAACAGGAGAATGTGCTGTGTTTCAAATGAATGGGGAAGCCGGTCTAAATGACTTTCAGATTAGCTGGAACAGATGGAAGGGTCACAGTTGAACAACTTGACACACCAGCATAAAGGCAACATTGGAGTGGAGTTCATTGCCTCTGACAGATACTGTCAATCAACCCCGGCACTCTCTCAAGTTAACCAACAGTCTGGACCTTTAAAGATTTAAAAAAGAATTAAAAAAAAAAAGTATTTTGAGGCAAGAACTGGGATTTATCTTTTTTTCCAGGACCAAACTCTATCCCAGACCAACTAGGGTTTTTAGACAGGAAGCAATAGATTATAGACATTTTGGAAACTAATATGATATAAACTTGGCATTAGGGGCTTTCAATAATAAATTAAAAATTTAGTCCACATGATGGCTTTTGAGGGTTCTTTTGTCACACTAATTAGAATACAGTGCAGAATGCCAGAATGAAGGAAATGCAAGTGTTTTTCTTAACTATTCAGCTTGGATTTTGATCAACTGTTGTTATAACAATATGTACAAGCAAATATTAAAATATACTATAGGTTATTTTTTCTAGGTCTAACTTTGTAACTTGATATGTGTTAAACTTTTGCCTGCGGCGCAAATGGTAAAAAAAAAAAAAAAAAAAAAAAATTCCATTGTGACCTGCTCCTCAAGAACAGGATGGGGCTTGGGAGGTAGCTTTGTCCTCTCAGGCCACTAGGGGACCCTTGAAGAGTCTGAAGACCCTTCCGGACCATCAGCCCCAAGTGGACTCTGCAGAAAGCTACTGTTTTCTTTCCTGCCTCAACATAGCTGATTAATCCGAATTAACACATTGGTTCCTATGTGCTTCTATGCCTATTGCTAGAAGGTTGGAGTCCTGGAAATTTCAGAAAGGGGATTGCAAAAAAAAAAAGAAATGTTACCATTTGCAACAATATGGATGGATCTAGAGGGTATTATGCTAAGTGAAATAAGTCAGAGAAAGACAAATACCATATGATTTCACTTATATTCACTTTGAATCTAAGAAACAAAACAAATGACAAATGTGATACCACAGAAACAGACTCATAGATACTGAGAACAAACAGGTGGTTGCCAGAGGGGAGGGGGTGAGGGGGTGAGTGAAATAGTTGAGGGAGATTAAGAGGTACAAACTTCCAGTTACAAAACAAGTCACAGGGATGAATGCACAGCTTGGGGAATATAATCAATAATATTATGATAACTTGTGTAGTGACAGATAGTAATTAGACTTATCATGGTGATCATTTTGTCATGTATAGAAATACCAAATCTCTATGTTTTTCACCAGGAACTGACATAGTGCTATAGGCCAATTATACTTCAATTAAAAAGAAAAGAAAGGTGATTGCTATTTGCACGTCTCTGTCAGGGAAGGACTCTGATTTTGATCATTGGCTGACTATGGACCCTAATAGTCTGAGAGTGCCCACGGGAAGCAGAGAGGAGATGCTAATTATTAGAAGCGTAGGGAATGACACAGTATGTGTCATGACTAAGTGATTAGCTTTATAGCTTGATCTCTGTCTTTTGAACTAGTGGCTTGAAAAGCAGGTGGATCATTGGAGCATCGTGCTCATGGTATTTATGTGGCCATTTTATATCCTAAATACATTTTCATAGGACCATGGACTGTAGCCCAAAGCTTCAGAGGGTGGAAAGCAATTCCCTTAACCCTGTTCTTACCCAAGTCATAGCATCACCATTTCCTCCGCAAACAATGATCCATCTTAGAAAACCTGTCTTATTCACAGCCTAGAAGAGGGAGCCCAAAGAACTGCATGATTCCAGCCTGGTCACAGCCACTTTTCTGATGTAGACACCTGGATCAGGCTTAGCTAATTAGGGTCTCTGTCCTGGAAGTTGAAATTTAGGTAGAGATTGAGTCAGGTGGCAGTGTTGGTCACCCGAGCTATAGGCATGTAGGGTAGTCAACATGGCTACCCAAAGCCTCAAGCAGGTAGAATTTTGGGAGAATAGAAACTAAAAGCTTAGCAGAGGAAACTAATCCATAAAGAGGAAGAGAAGAGTAGGTTAGATATGGACAAAGGAGTCAAGGTGAGAGATCCACATGGCTCCAGGTAGAGGAAAAGAATGGATAATTTTTCTGTTCTCATGAGACCTTGCTGTACTTTCTGTAGTTGGTTTGTGGGAAATTCCTTTTTATCCTCGTACTAAACTTACTTAATTTGACAAAGTTTCTGTTTTTTTACAAGCAAATATTATGACTAGGAAACCGTGAAATTTCCATTTATTTCTTTAATTTAAGAAGTTTATTGAGCACCTACCATGTAGCTGGCATTGTGCCGTCCTTGGGAAATACAATAATGAATGAAAAAGACAGCGATGGACTCCTCAGTAGTTTACAGTTCATGTCAGTGTCTTGTAGTTTCCCCACCATCTTCTCCAAGCCACTGGTGGGGCTTGTACTATGAATATAGAGAAGTAGACCAAAGTCTTCCTCTGCTCCAATCTCTCTTCCTTTTTCCATCCATTTCTTTGGTAACCTGCCATCTAGGTGCCAAAATGCACTCACTGTGGGTGACTACAAGGAGGTTCTTTTTCCCACTGTTCTCTGCCTCCTCACTTTATTTTATTTTATGTTTGGCTGCGCCATGCTACTTGCGGGATCTTAGTTCCCTGACCAGGGATTGAACCCAGGCCCTCGGTAGTGAAAGAGCAGAGTCCTAACCACTGGACTGCCAGGGAATTCCCTCTGCCTTTCCATCTTAAAACTTCCTTCTCCATGTCCAATTTTCATTAGGTCCCTGCTAAAGAATAACTGTGTATTAATGAATCATAACATATGAATGAATCATTAATGATTTAATTTGGTATTTGTGTCACTTATCTGTTCCTAAGGGGAACCATTTTAACCATTATAGAGTGTACGTACAATAATGACATTAATACACTTGCAATGTTTTGCCACCATCATCCTTATCTAATTCCAGAATATTTTTATCACTCCCGCAAAAAAAAACCCCTACCTATTAAGCCCTTACTCCTCATTGCCCCTCCCCCAGCCCCTGGCAACCATTAATCTACTTTCTATCTCTATGAATTTACCTATTTGTGGACATTACATATATATAGAACCATATAATATGTGACCTTTTGTGTATGGCTTCTTTCACTTAACATTTTCAAGATTTGTCTATGCTATAGCATAGACACTATTTCATTCCTTCTTATGATTGAATAATATTTCTTGTATGGGTATAACACATTTTGTTTATCCATTCATCAGTTGAAGAATATTTGGGTTGTTTACACCTTCTGGCTATTGTGACTAGTGCTGCTATGAACATTCATGTGCAAGTTTTTGTTTAAATGAATGTATTTTTAGAGAAAATTTGATATAGAAAAATTGCAAAATATTCTATAAAGTGAGCAAAAGCCTATGAAATTATAATTAGAGTCAGATTCAATTTTATATTTCAATGTATAAAGACTAGATGGATAGAAAAATCTCCAAAAGACTCAACTGTTACTAAGTCACAGATCTATGGATGATTTTTTTTACATTTTTCAAACTTCCTATAACATATAACAAGGAAAACCAACTCATTTAACAACTTATCTAAGCAGCTTATTTAAAAATGAGTGCTTGGGAGGTGAGAAAATAGAGGTAGTGAGTGCTATCTATTGTTTTGAGGACCATGTCACACAGGAGATGCTAGTCATGTAGTACTAGTAGAGGATGAATAATTGAAGGATTTTTAAAAAGATGGGTGATTTGAACATATTTGTAATCTGCACAGCAGGGTCTGACAAAGAATGAAAGGGTAATAATATAGGGGAGAGAGGAAGAACAAGGTCCTGATCTCAGAGAAATCAGAAAAGGAAGTGATCAGGGATAGAGACTGGCCTAAGAATGGGAAAGATACATCTTCCTGTTAGACGAGAGGGTGGTTGGGTGAGAGTGCAGGCACATGGAGATGAGCTGTAGGTATATAGAGAAAAGTTCGAGGGGTTTCATACCTACTATAGTTAATATTCCTGGTGAAATAGGTTAAGTCAGATGTTGGAAAGAGTAGGATGGATTGCGTTGTAACCTTGAGGAAGAATAGTGAAAGCTTGGAATGTGCCAGGGAAGTAACCAGGCATACCCAGACTAATGCAGTACTCAATCTGCTGTTTAATGCCTTCACTACATTCTAAAGTTCATTAGTTGTACTTTCCTTGTTTAAGAAGACTTTCCTCTGTGTAGGTTTTTTTCCCCTTTTGTTGCTAATTTGATCCTGTTTTATAGATGCAATAGCTTCTAGAGCTTATTGACAGTACAAATTGGAGACGTTTCTATAGTTCTCTTTTGTTTTTAGGTCTTTATATCTTCTCATACCTCATATTGGCCCTTTCTTTGGAATTGCTTAATACTGCTATGTATCCAGAGAATTCTTTCCTTTTGCTCATCCTTACAGTGTGAAGCCTCTATTTGTCCAGTATTGAGGTTTCTATGATTGATTATGTGTGACCTTTATATACCGCTTTAAATTCAGATGAAAGGGAAAGTATACACTTCAGATTTACTGTAGTGTTGCTTTTTGACTCGGTTAGAATTAGGTTGGACTGTATCCGAGATATGAAATTACAGTATTTTAAATGAGAGAGAGATTTGTTTGTGTCATATGTAAAGATCTGAAGACAATCAATCTAGGGTTAGTAAGGCAGCTCTCTCCAAGTCCTGAGGGACGCAGGCTCCTTCTAGCTTTGCCATCATAAGGGTGTGTTTCCTATGCCCATGGTTCAAGATAGAGTTCCAGCCATCACACCCACGTTCCAGATAGCGGGATGGAGGAAAGGGGAAAGAAGAAACTAAGGGAAGTTTATGGAAGCTACCACATGATACTTCCACTTACATTCCATTGGCCAGGGCTGAATCCTACCTGCTAGGCAGGCTGGGAAATGCACGTTTTATTCTAAGCAGTCATGTGCCCCACTAAACATTTCACTACTTAGAAAGAGGAGGAGAATGGCTATGAGGGGCAACCCACAGTCTCTGTCACTCACTGATCAGAGAAATCACTTCATCTCCTGGGGTAGAAGGAAGCAGCCACACCAGCAGTGTCTAAGCAGGGCTACTGACTTTTGTGTGTAAGATGTTTCTTCCTTGGGTATAGCTGAGTTAACCTCACCCATTCTCTTCTCTAACTTGAAGGACTGCTCTTGCCAGGATCTACCTTTGGTAGGTCCTTTGTGTGTTTTGACCAACCATCCATCCATGTCAGGTATGGTCTGTTGCAACGAGATTACCATTCCTTTTGCGTTATAGCATTCTGCCCTTCTAGAGGCTTTAGGAAGCTTGAAATCTGATTCCCTGCACTCATTTCCCCCAAGAAATGCTGCAAGGTAGGGATTGCTGTTTGGGTTCCACTGGGGTTTCTTCCATTGACAACTCATGGCATATTGGTGCTCCCTCCAGACAAATGGTACTGCTTGTGTTAAAATCTGCAGAAATTTCTTAAAATTGCTGGCATGTGAGTTTCCCTAGCTTCCAGTGATAAATTGGATTTTTCCCCTATAATAGTTGATTTTCTTTGATAATTTTAGTAGAAATTTTATTGAGAGAGGAGACATTAAGCATAAAGCTTATTTGGCCTTCCCTGGCGGTCCAGTCGTTAAGACTCCGCACTTCCAATGCAGGGGGGCATGGGTTCGATCCCTGGTGGGGGAACTAAGATCCCACATGCTGCAGGGCGCGGCAAAAAAAAAAAAGGCATAAGGCTTATTATCACATTCTTCAATCAGAATCTATTCTTCGTCTTTCTTAGAGTGTCATAGGTGGTAACTTGGCATATCCCCTCCACTACTTGGCTGTTTCCAAAATTGAGATATTAATATGCATAAGACTTTCTGAAGGCTTGAGATCACTTTATCCAAGAAACCCCAGAAGAGATAAACACCACTGTGTGTAGAGAAGTTTGGGTAACTAAAAGTCATAAACCCATTCAACTAACTTTAAGGAAAGGGGGGTTTTTGTAAGGATGTACAGAAACTGAGTCAGGAACCAGAAAACCACCAGTGCCTCAGGCAGCTGCTCTCTCAGTCTCTCATTTCTCATAATCATGTTGCTGCTTCTGTCCACGTCTGATTCAGGTTCCTTGCTCTCTATCACGCGGCATCCTCCTAGCCTCAGGGTACCTATGGTCCCAAGCAGACACCGCAGCCCCAGGTCTGCCTCAAGACCTTTCTGCTCAGCTCTAGCAGCTACTGTCTTGTTCTTGTTCCGAAAAGAAGAATCTGGATTGGCACAGTTCAGCTTTGCTAACAAGTTTTTTAAGCATAAGTCACAGCTTACCGGACAGGCTGCTCTCCAGGGCAAGGCCACCTCAGTTCGCCTCAGCTGAGGCATAGAGCAGTGTGAGAAGCACGTGGTGCAGAACACAGCTCTTTAGAGCAGTGACGACTGCAGCTCTTGCTCGGCTCGTCTGCACTCGGTTCTAACCTAGGTTGTGTCTAGGACTGCTCCACGTTCATTGTCTTCTTAGCCAACAAGAATAAATGCTAGGGGCTTCTCTGGTGGCGCAGTGGTTAGGAATCTGCCTGCCAATGCAGGGGACATGGGTTCGAGCCCTGGTCCAGGAAGATCCCACATGCCGCTGAGCAACTAAGTGCGTGCGCCACAGCTACTAAGCCTGTGCTCTAGAGCCCATGAGCCACAACTACTGAGCCCATGCGCTGCAACTACTGAAGCCCGGACGCCTAGAGCCTGTGCTCTGCAACAAGAGAAGCCCGTGCATCGCAATGAAGAGTAGCCCCAGCTCTCTGCAACTAGAGAAAGCCCGTGCGCAGCAACGAAGACCCAACGCAGACCAATAAATAAATTAATTAATTAAAAAAAAAAATAAATGCTAGCCTCCTTAGCCACGCATTCAAGGCTACACCCTCTTAAATGTGCCCACTTTGCTGATCATGCCTCCCACTCTCACCCTGTTTGCCAGAGTCACTGAACTATTTACTGCAAAACCCACCATAGATATTTCCGCCTCCAGGCTTTGGTCACACTGTGCCTACCTTCCCTCCCCCACCCCTGCCATCCTTCAAAGGCCAACTGAAGTTATTCTTCCTTTATACCAATAACAGCTACTCTTTGTTGAACATCTGCCATGAACCAGGTAGTCTCCCAGATACTTTACATACGTAACCTCATTTAATCCTTTCTACTTACCTTTCAAAGTAGGTATCATTATTCCCATTCTACAGGTGGGCAAAAGGAGGCTTGGCGAAGTTAAAGTACTTACCCAAATTCATGCAGGGAGTAAATGTCAAAGTTGGAATTCTGGCCCCAGAGTCTGATGCAGAGTCTATACTTTTTCTTAAACCATGCTTAGTCATGAAGAATCTCCTGATGAGTTGAAACCCCAGTTTTCTTGCCCTTTTTTGAATAGTACTTGATGTCTATTCTGCATGACTGATTTGACATTGAATAAATGACTACTTATGATGTAATTGTCTTTTTTTTAAAAAAAATTTATTTATTTATTTATTTTTGGCTACGTTGGGTCTTTGTTGCTGCACGCGGGCTTTTCTCTAGTTGTGGCCAGCGGGGGCAACTCTTCGTTGTGGTGCACGGGCTTCTCATTGTGGTGGCTTCTCTTGTTGCAGAGCATGGGCTCTAGGCGTGCAGGCTCTAGAGCACAGGCTCAGTAGTTGTGGCGCACGGGCTTCTCATTGCAGTGGCTTCTCTTGTTGCAGAGCACGGGCTCTAGGCGCGCAGGCTCAGTAGTTGTGGCTCGCGGGCTCTAGAGTGCAGGCTTAGTAGTTGTGGCGCACGGGCTTAGTTGCTCCGTGGCATGTGGGATCTTCCCGGACCAGAGCTCGAACCCATGTCTCCTGCATTGGCAGGCAGATTCTCACCCACTGCGCCACCAGGGAAGCCCAGATATGATTGTCTTTTGGGGTTTGAACCTTCCCTCCTCCAGTAAGCTCTAAACCAGTGGTTCTCAATGGGATGGCATTGCCGCTAGGAGGCATTTTGGAAATGTTTGGGTGGGGACCAGTGATCACATTAATTGGAGAGGACTGTTGTCATTTACTGTGCAGGGGCAATGCATAGGACAGTCCCAGGCAATGAATAATTACGCCACAGTTCACAAAATTTTGTGATGTTCCACTGGACATTCAAGGTTAACAACTTGTTTATAATTATCCAAGGCTCAAACCTAACTCTGTTTTACATATAAACACCAAGTAATCTTTGCACAGTTTAACATACGGAGAATTTCCCAGGAATGCAACAACCATTGTTAAAAAATGAAAAAGGACAGTTATACTTTGTTTAACATGGCCTTTGACCAAGAGTTTTTTTCACCATTTCAGAAAATGCATCCACTGATGGCAACACTGCTTGTGGTACTTGAGTCTCCACAAAATATAGCTATGTTGTTCTGCTTTTATAGTGATTGCATTTACAGTAATTCTATATGTAGATGAAAACTTCTGACCTCTTATAACTGCTAGTGTAAGCTTCTTTTAAGCATTTACATATTGAAATGCATGCTGTTTTATTATAAATTATTTTCCTTTATTTCTCCTTTATATTACTGAAGAGCATCATTGCTTTTTTGGAATTATATATGTAGGTAGGCTAAATAATATAATATCTGTAAATAATTTTCATATAGTGAAGAGGATGTTAACAGTATGTACTGGGAGAGAAGAGGATGAAGAAGCAGGTCTATGAGCCCTGCTAGGGCAAGGACCAAGTCTCATGCTGGTCCAAGCCAGATGGACTTCCCAGAACTCCTGGTGGAGCTTCGTGTACTTTGGAAATAGGTCACCATTTTGGGGCTCTAACCAGGAGCAGGAAGGTGGCTCCAAACAAGACTGCTAACTGCTGAGGCTATGGGTGAGGAAGGTCCCTATCTCTCAGAGCTCATTCCTGTTTGAAAATTAGATGGACAGTGCAATGTCTCTAGTTCCCGAATGTGCCCTTGGGTCCCACACTTTTGAGCTCTGACTGTTCCTCCACCTGGAAGCTCTTTTCCTCCCCCAACCGATCTCTGCAAGGACAAATCCAGCTTTAGCTTTTAAGGCACAATTTTCCTGATCCTATCCTTTCTCCTCCCTACTCTTGAAAACTGAACTAATCTCTGTTTTTTCTGGACTCCTACGATATTTTGTCTGCACCCCTTTCATGGCACAGTGGATTTTCTAAACTATGCCTTAGAGTTCTTTGTATGTAGTCTCATTATCCCACCCAGAGAGTGAGTTCTTGGCCATGGGGATCTCTTCCAGACTCATTTCCGTATCCCCACACATGGCAGAGGACCAGACACAGAGTAGATTTTCAATAAACAGTTGCTGAATGAATCAGTGAATTACTGACAAGCAGTCCTACTTTATGAGGCTGAGAGGAAAGATGTCCCAAAGTGATGGATTCTCTGCAGTGGGTTAGAATTAGGGCGGGATTTCCTTTGAACAGTTTCCCCCAAGCTTTCCCTCAGAGAGCTTCGCGCTGATCCTAATGGGGGACCAACTCGAATAGTACACAAATGCATTTATTCTTGGTAAGAGAAAGAATGCTAACATGCTCAGTGGGGCAGCCTCCTCCCTAACGTCCAACCCTACTGATTTTATTTTTTTTAAGATTTATTTATTTATTTATTATTTATTTATTTTATTATTATTTTTATTTTGGCTGCACCGGGTCTTAGTTGCGGCACATAGGATCTTTGTTGAGGCATGCAGGATCTTTCGTTGCAGCGCGTGGGCTCTTCGTTGTGGTGCGCGGGCTTCTCTCTAGTTGTGGCAGCGGGTTTTCTCTTCTCTAGTGTGGCACGCAGGCTCCAGGATGTGTGGGTTCCAGAGCACGTGGGCTCTGTAGTTTGCAGCACGTGGGCTCTAGCTGAGGCACGCGAGCTCAGTAGTTGCGGCAGGCGGGTTTAGTTGCTCCACAGCATGTGGGATGTTAGTTCCCTGACCAGGGATCGAACCCGCGTCCCCTGCATTGCAAGGCGGATTCTTTACCACTGGACCACCAGGGAAGTTCCCCTACTGATTTTAGAAGATCTATACACCAATCAGCATGTTGATCAAAACCCTTGTGGTTTCATCAAGGAAGTGTTGCTAGTGCTTGATATTTCAAAACAGAGACCTCAGAGACGGTTCTCCTTGAAGTTTGCGTTTTGTACCAGTGATGTTCCAGAGGAAATGCTGGGGGAATAAGGGGAAAAAAGAGGGCTGCCCCCACTTTTAGATTAATTTTCCTCTAAATGAGAAATCTCTAAAAGGGTCTCTCTATCTTTCTGGAAGAGAGGGGGCAAAGCATTTATTTTGTTTGTTTCACACAGTGAAATAAAAGGTGAGCAAAGAGTACAGAATAAACAGAGCAACAATAAAAAGTCTTAACATACTTTTCTTCCTAAGCGGTCTCAAGCCTCAGTGATCTTAAAACAGGCCTTTGAGGTCATGGGGATATTCACTTCCATTATTTGAATGAGGAAATATAAAGTAATAGGAGGAGGTAGTGTCTCCTTCCCTGAGAAGCCAGCTTAGAAAGATCTGAATGGCAGGTGGTCAGCATCCTTCAGGAGCCAGAGACTGGCCTCAAAGGGCTCTAAGAGTCTGGTGAATCAGAAGAATAACAAAAAAAAAACAGAATAATAATATAGTAATCAAATCTATCATTTATTGAATTCTCTTTCCTACTGGGCACCGTGGAAAACACTTTACATACATGGATCTATTTTAACCTTTGATAGAAAAGAACCTGTGAGATAGATTATTTTTAGCCCTATTTATAGATGAGAAAACTGTGACTCAGACAGGCAAGTGACTTGCCCAAGACCCCGCAAATTAATAAGCGGTAGAGCTTGGAATCACGTCCAGCTTCGTGCTGCTCTAAAGCCCGGGTTCTTCTAGGACATTCTGAAGACAAACATGCCCCCAGCATGTCTATGTCCTGTAGGGATGCCGTACATTTTCAAAACCAAAAGAGACAGGGCTCAGACAACAAACAGAGGTTTTTTCCTTCATTAAAAAAAACAGTCTCCTACAACCCAAATAAATAAACCCATAAGAAGAGCAGGGAGAAGGCCAGAGCCTCTGGGAGTTGGCCTTCACCTGCAGAAGAAAGCACAGAGATTCCTCCTGGGGACCGATGGCCCCATTTTTTTCTCTCTTGTTTCGGAAAGAGGCTTGGCTGTCAGGCTTTGATTCAGAACAGGAGTGCATTCAGAAGCATCCTCTGGCGAGGCTGGGAAGCTGCTCACATCCCCGGAAAATTCAGTGGGAGAAAAAGGTTATGGAAGCGAGCAGGAGTTTATTCAACAGTGTCTGAGGCCTTTCAGAACCATGAGTGAGTGTCTATAAAGAAGCAGTCAAGCATAGGCTGGGAATTATCTCTGTTGGGTGCCTACCTGTGACAGGCCCTCAAGAGCTGCTAAGAGGCTCATTCAGTGCCCGGGGGACAATGGGCAGTGGGGACAGACAATTCAGAGGAGTCTATCATTCTGGTGGTGTTATCTTTAGCACTGAATAAAACCGGAGTTCCCCCTTTCTGCCTCCTAGTCAGCACTATTTTTAGGAGCCAGTGGTACTTTTCAACTCTCTTTCACTATTTTTCAACAGGTTCACAAGGGCACGAAGTGCAGTATATAAAAAGAGGATAATGACTTGAGTGCAGGAAAAGGCCCAATGAACAGAGCAGCCAAGCTTGCCGGGGACTAGAATAGATGAAAGTTTGGAGAAGAGTCAAGAAGAAATGGCATTGTCTGCATGGAGAAATTCCCCATTTTACATACGGTACTTCTGAGATGCTAAAGTAGACTTTCTGAAGTTCAAAGTTTAGAGGAAAAGGAGTCAACTTTGAACCGCCATGAGTGAAAAGCTGGGATAATGCGAGGCGGCCTTCTTGGCTAAACCATTCGTGGTTGTCTTGTGTGTGCCTTTACTACTCGGACGCTGATGCATGAGCTTTCTTTTCGGGGCTGGTTTCATGGGTATGCAGCCTGTGCAGTCACACAGGACCCCAGGCTTAGAAGGGCCCTCATCTGGTTTAATGCTCTACCATAGCTGTCTTGAAATTCTTGATAATTTTTGAGCAGGGGACCCCACATTCTTATTTTGCACTGGGCCCAGCAAATTATGTAGCTGTTCTTGGATTAGAGAAACAAAGAGCTGTCACATTTACACAGTCCCAGACACCAGCCCTTTGCTGTGTCAGAGTTATATAAGGAGTTAAAATATAATGTATATTATATAAACCCCCCAGTTGTGTAGCCTGTCCTGTTTTTTGTTTGTTTGTTTTTGCTTGTGTTTTCATTCCATGCATTGTTCCTGTTATAGGGAGAGAGTTGGTGCTGGATTTTTTTTTAATGCATGCTATTTTAAAATTCCTGGAGGAGGGGAACAGTCTTTGTGCAAACCTGTGTCTGTGCTCTCTGAGTGATTCTGTACTCTGTGTTCCACATGGGATTCCTCATTCGAGATTCCCATATGTGATTCCGTGGCCAGAGGCTCAGGAGGAAATGAGGTCCTTATTGAAATCTAGGGGGAGCTGGATTCATCTTGGGGAAGTTTTTTCCTGGTCTGCTGGGTATGGGGAGGAACAAAAGAAAAGTCAGCCTTTCTGTCACTCTTTCTGCCTGCTGTTTCTAAGCCCAGTCGCAGCCCCAAAGTTGGTGACATCCAGAAGTAAGATGACATTTACGGAAATAGAGGAGAAATGAAAGTTAATACCGTGGGGTGGTGTCTCCCTCGATGGGGATTGGAAGTGTCTCACATTAAAATCAGAGCAGGGCCAAGAGCATACCCCTGATGATGCCCTGCTCCAAATAAAAATTGTGTATTAGTGACATGTTACCTAACTGACGCTGGATCTGAGAGTTGAAGAGAGAGATCATGCCAAACTATGCTATGTAAACTTTCCACCCTTTAAAATTTTTTCTAATTTCAAGGGGAAATTATTATTAACAACGATAATAATGACAATAAACACAGGAAACACACCGGGATAATGATCACAGATGTGGCTTCAAATCTTGATTCCTGCATCTCTAACTGTGATCATGGGCAATTTCCTAACCTCGCTGATCCTTGGTTGCTTCATCTCAAAAGGATGGAGGATATCAGGACGATCTTACATCTCAAGGCTTTTGTGAGACTCAGACTTGGCTAACCTGTCTTAAATCACTTGAAAGTGGAGAACGTTGTCATAAATGGTTAAAGGCAGTTCTCAGCATTCCAGACTCTATTATTTGGACACAGAGCCCTTCCCACCTCTGCCCCCTCCACCCTTTTTCCCTCCTCAAGCTTCTCAGTCCTTGTGTGCTCCGGGAACAGTCTGGGGCCCACGTCTGGAATGTCCAGGTTGCCGGCGGGAGCCAGAACCAGTATCTGTAGTGAGGGATCTGAGACCCCACTGCCAACCCCAACCCCTTGTCATCTTCGTGGGACGATTGTCCCATCGGCCATCGTTCCCTCACCACTGGAGTGTTACCTCACAGATGGAGGACCCAGTCTGTGGGAAAGAAGAGACCATGACTTATCGGAACATATGGTTTCTTAATTCACGTTAAAATGTCTGAACCCTGTTGCATCTGGTGCCATTTTAGTTTGTTAAAAATGCCACACAAGGCTGTGACTAAAGGGGAAGAAATGGAGAAAAATACAGTTATTACACACTCAAGAGCCGGGTTTTGCGGCTCATTACCCAGTGGCCTCCGTGACTAATTAGGTTTTGTCACTGTTGCTGGGTCATTATGCCTTAATTTTTTTGCACAGTTATTCAGCCGTCACTTGAGGAAAAATGAAGTAGAGAAATACCCTTCTCTGTCTCTCCTGCTCTGAATCACTCAGGCTAAAAAACTCTCCCGGTAGAGAGTGCCCGAAACTGATGAAATGATCATTTTGCCACAAAGGGACAAAGAAGTGTTAGTGGATTAAAAAGGCGCTTCTTTATCTGATGGCAAAGGCCTCATTGAGGAGCAGAGGGCACAATTCAGTGGGGAAGATCATTAACTTTGAAGTCAGTCATCCAAAGATAATGTTTGTCCCTTTGCTTCCTTTGTTGCCCAACTGGCCTTAGCAACCTCTATTTTTTAACTCGTCCTTGAAAAAACTGGGAGAAAATGCATAAGAAAATAAAGGCCTTAGGTCTTCTACAGGCTGCAGGCCTAGGTTAATTTTTGCTGGCAGCAGAGGAAATTGAAGACACCATGGTATTAGCACAGTGGGGCTTGTGTTGGGTCTGGGATAGTAAAAGGACCCATGGTGAGAGGGGAGACATTGGTGTCAGTCACGGGGTAGGACGCCACAATGGCTGGTAATTGGCGTGGGTCCACCTTCTACGTCTGTCCCGCTGAGCCCGCAGCCCCCGGCCCACTCTTGAGCCCCATCACTAACAAGTAAACAATTTATCAGGGTTAGGTCTCCTGCGGGTTGCCTCATCACACGCTCCATTCAGCCCCGGTACCCCACCCCCCAACCCCCGTGCCAGCCCCGCCACACACACAAAAATTTACGTACACCGTGCAATTTGGGGCAGACGCACCATGTAACAACAAATTTACAACAGGCCTACCATGAAAATGGCTGTGTCAATATAGCTGCGAACTGGGGTAGCAGAGCAGCTGTGTCGGGCCAGGACTGGTGGCCCCCGGAGGATGTCAGGGGGAGAGGGTCACAGGCATCGGATCATATCAGAGCTAATTATGACCCCTGCATTTTTGACACGATAACTCACACAGATGTTCACTAGAATCAGTCAATGTCTTATAAAGAGCCTAGCCATGTTAACTTCATTCTCTGGATTTGTTTATTCGGAGCTTCATTCTTTGCATGGGTTGAGGCTCTTCAGGAACCAGAGTGCAGGGCTTGGGGCCTGCGGTGAGGATTTTGACAGAGTTGGCTGTTGTATGGAAAACAGAACACTAGACTGTTTGGAAACCCCAGACCTGTCTCCTTTACCAGCCGTGGGGCTTTGGTCAAGTTACCAGTTTCATACCCGATGGGCATGTTTTGCAGATTGCATGAGCTTTTGGGGGAACTGTATATCTAGTATCATAAATAATTCTGTGTAGGGACTTCCCTGGTGGTCCAGTGGTTAAGACTCCGCTTTCCCAATGCAGGGGGCCCGGGTTTGATCCCTGGTCAGGGAACTAGATCCCACACGCCACAACTAAGACCCAGTGCAGGCAAATAAATAAATTAATTTTAAAAACTCTTAAAAAATAATTCTATGTTGATAGAAAAGTAACTTTTATTGAGCATCTCCTACACGCCATCTCATTTAATCTCACAACATTTCTAGGAAGGAAATGTTGTCATCAACCTTTTACAGAGCAGGTAAGTGAAGCTTCAAAAAGTAAAGGAATAATAGGTACCAGAAATGGACATTAGAACCAACTCTGTCTGCCTAAAGTGGATTCTGTTTCCTTGTAGTTTTGCTAGGAACCAGATAGTCTTAGGGAATTTTAAATACACCATCTCATTTTCAGATTGATAAAACACAATTCTGTCTCCTGGAAAACATTTCTTTAGAGGATTGGGATGGAAAGAGAAATCCCTTTCAGATGGGCAGAGCTTGTCAATACGAGAATATTTTGTTTGTTTATCAATTTCTAACATTCTGTCATTGACTTTCACTATGAGATTTTTTTATCCAATCCAACATACCCTCAATTATTAGACACACACTATTTCATGTGCCACCAGAAAAGAAAAATTCCTGCCACTTATAATTTTAGTGTGCTATTAATTATAGGACTTCTGCCTATTTAGGAGATATTAAAATGTAGAAAACTGTGCATTTTAGAATCAGATATATATACTTGGATCTCAGCATCGTAGGGCTGGTAATTTTTTCCAAGTTCTTCTTGGAGAAAGCACTGACTTTATGCGCTGTTTCTCGTCTCTTTCTCAGATGCCAGGAGTCTAGGCAAATCAGGACTGACGCATTAAGCACTGCATAAATAGTAAAAGAGGGAATGAGTGAGTGAAGTCCCCATGTCTTAAGCTTCTTCTCCTGAGAGAAGGTAGAAACCGCACCTTAGGGAGGAATACTTTCTGTCCTGTCCAAGTCCCCAGGTCCTGTTTTGCATTTGCACCCAGAGATGAAGGAGGTCGAGACCAGAGACTACCTTCTTGGCCTTTACAGTTGGAAGTCTGGCTGATCCTGGTGCCCCTGGGGTCTTTGTGTGGGGTGGCCTGAGCCAGGGTGGGGGAAGGGAGAGGGGCTGTCTCCCCAGCCAGGAGTCTCAGCACCATTGTCCTCTGTAGCAGCTGAGACAAAAGAGCAATTTTATGCAAATCAGTGTACGTGAAATGAGCATTTTTTACAAAATTTAATTCTTTCACTTGGAAACCCAGTAAAGGAGCAGAGCCAGTGCAGCCGCATTCCTCAGTGAGGCGCGCAGCTGGGGCGGCCTTGGTCGGGAATGTGTGCAGGCGGTGGAGAACCTGACATAACCCGCCTGGCCTGGCCGTCTCTTTAGTTGGCTCTTCAACTTGGGGCCCTGTGCATCTCGGGGCAGTGTTGCAGCCGGCTGTCTTCGTGGAGATGAAATGAATACACTCACCTGTTGAGGAGAGAAGGCTCCATATTAGAGGGAGAGGGAAATTGGCTGCAGTATCAGGAGCAAAGGAAGTAGGAAAGAGTCTGCATGAACCAGACCTACACAAGGCAACTATATGGGTAAGGCTTCCAGAATAAGGCAGGTGCTTTGCAAAAGCAAAACACTTCCTGCACATAATCTGCTGAGCGTTCTCCATTCTTCACGATGTGTCTCTAACCTCCTTAGATCTCCTACAAGCTTCCGAGGCTCCCGTGCTCCTGCCACACTATGAGCACGCTATGAGCTCACCAGATTCCATGCCCTTGGCCTCGCCCTGTCGCTTCTATTGCCGCGATTGACCTTTCATTCATCTGCCTTACCTACTTCATCTCCATTTGTCAAAATCTTATGCCTTCTCTTCATGTTCTGAATCAAATGACCTTTCCTCCTCCACGCAGCCTTTCCTGATTTCTTATATCAGGAAGGATGTGGTCTCTCCTTCCTTTCAACCCCAGTGACACTATCTTAGAGTTCCCATGGTGCCTTGTGTGATAGTCATTTTGTGTCATTTCATGACTATAGCTTATGACTGCCCAATGCAGCAGGTTGCTACAGCCGTCAAAAGACTGTGTCTGGGAGAAGCACTCTCCACCAGGTGAGGACACTAAGACAGACCAAGATACAGACACTTAGAAATACAGTTCACCGGGCTGAACACTGAGCAATTTTTATAACTTTCTTAAAATAAAAAAGAACACCTTTAATATTAAAAAAAGAAAAACAAAAAGAAGTTTTTAAAAATTGCCTTAATTCTACCACTCAAAGCAGCCTAAAGTTAACATCTTGGCCTTTTTTTCCTTATTTTTTTTTTCCAATGCACATATTTTTTTTTCTCTCAGCAATATAGTTTAGGGCTTCCCTGGTGGCACAGTGGTTGAGAATCCGCCTGCTGATGCAGGGGACACGGGTTCGAGCCCTGGTCCGGGAAGATCCCACGTGCCGCGGAGCAACTAAGCTGTGCCACAACTACTGAAGCCTGCGCACCTAGAGCCTGTGCTCCGCAACAAGAGAAGCCACCTTAATGAGAGGCCTGTGCACTGCAATGAAGAGTAGCCCCAGCTCGCTACAACAACAACAAAAAAAGCCCGTGCGCAGCAATGAAGACCCAACACAGCCAAAAATAAATAAATAGGTAAATAAATTTATTTAAAAAACAAACAAAAAACAATATAAACTACTCCCCCTTCATTAAATTTTCTTCCATAGCTAACTTTTTCTTTTCATTGTTTGACATGGAAACTTCCAAACATATACAAATATAGAGAGAATGGTATAATGAATTCCAGTAATATAATGCAGAATATAATGGATGAATACTATAATGAGTTAACATATTTCTCTGCCCTCTGTATTTCTTATAAGTTGGCACTTATATCTCAGAGTATGGTCCTGGGCCAGCAGCATCAACACCTGGGAACTTGTTATAAATGCAGATTCTTGGGACCCACCCAGACCTGTCCAATCAGAAACTTCAGTTGAGAGTCCCAGCAGTCTGTGTTTTCACAAGCCCTCCTGGGGATTTGAATGCACACTGGGTTTGAGAGCACCTGAACTAGAGGTTTGAC
Source organism: Balaenoptera physalus (assembly GCF_965194825.1). Classification (NCBI taxonomy): domain Eukaryota; kingdom Metazoa; phylum Chordata; class Mammalia; order Artiodactyla; family Balaenopteridae; genus Balaenoptera; species Balaenoptera physalus. Next base: position 77,058,828 of record NC_138889.1, read on the forward strand.
CAGATGCAGGATTGACTTTCTGGCATAACCGCTTTAGAGGAGGTGCTGTGTAAGTCCATCAGGAGGGACACAGTGTCTGTTTGTCTCTAATGTTTGCAACCCTTAAGGATTATTGCCTACATCGAGGCTTCTCATACTCTGTACTATTGACATTTTGAGCCAGATATCCCTTTGCTGCGGGGGACTGTCTTGTGCATTTTCAGATGTTTAACAGCATCCCTGGCTTCTATTCACTAGATGCTATAAGCGCCTCTTCCCCGGTTGTGACAACCAAAATTGTCTCAGATGTCAAATGTCCCCTGAAGGGCAAAATGGCTCCATTTGAGAACCACTGACCTAGACTCGTTATTTCCTTAGAGGTTGCAAAATGTTGATATTCTAAATACATCATTCAGTCTTTAGTTATCAGCTGGTGTCCTTTTATAAAGACAAACTTCCCCTCAGCAGCTGGTGACTTACAGTGAGGTATAGTCAGTCCTATAAGAAAGGCAGGATCAATGCTAAATTCTTTCCCTTTTATCAGTTTTTAAAGAGTTGGTTCCCTAGGCTCTTCTGAAGATCACAAATGAAGTTTTGTTTTGGAATCTTTCGATTAACACTTTGAATTATGAATTTAATCATATTTAATGTGTTCAACCCATTGATGTTGTTATTCTCACTGATATTCAGATTGTCCCAGCTCTGGCCGGTGGAAGGCTCTTCCAGTTGGCCTAATTTAAATGGCTGCAGAAAATGTAAGAATGTATTTGAAAGTCAAGGCAAGTGGCGTTTGCAAGTCGGATCAGCAGTAGTAATATAGGGAGGTAACAGAGGGAATGTGCCCCAGGTGACACATTGTGACATAGTCCTTCATTTACTCATTCATTCCTTCAGCAAACAGATATTGAACCCCATCTCCCTGCCAAGCCCTGGGAATATAATGTGGAGGAAGGTAAGGTTCTCTTCTCTCATAGGTAGGGTGAACGTATAATTTCTTATACAAACCAGAACACTTTTAAAAGGGAAAGGGGATGCTATTAATAATTACACAATAATGGTACTGGCTCAATAGGCATTAACTAGGACTGTCTTGAGCAAACTTACGGAGATGATACTTTCCTGACTGGAACCCCGCCGCCGGGCTGTGTTTCACGAGCAGGGCTTTGGCTTTGGCTTTGGGTTGACTGTTGAGGAGGATCCTTATCCAGGCAGCCAACTTGCTGATCATGTTACAAAGTCCCGGGGAAGAAGGAGAAGCCAAGTTATCAAAACCTTGGCAACCCGAGGTCGAGACCAGACAAGCAGGAAAGGTGGTGATGCTCAAACCCCAAACTGTAGACTAAGGTTCCTTGAATCCTTTCGATTCAGAATTTGCAGATCAGAACTTCTCCTATGGACTGGGGCCACGGTATGACCAAAGGTGGGCACTGAATGATCATGGGGTGAGTCCAGGAGGCCTTGATGGCTTGTGTACCTGTCTTCTACCCCTCCTGGAAGACAGGCTTCTCAGGGTCTTTGGATCTCCTCCCCTTTGCTCCTGCAGCACCTCAGTGGATTATTATACCTTGTTCATGCAAGGACGGGGAGGGACCCTCAACTATTTTGGCTCATCCCTTTATCGTGAATGCCTCTCACTTTACCGATGAGAGCCAGTTTTCTAACATGTATACTATTTAACAGGATACTAGATCATAACTCATAATACCCCCTTCTTGACAGCCTATATGCCAATTAGCAGCATGTGAGTTATTGATCAAGAATGACCTGGCCCCCTCTGGAGTGTATCTTTTCTGAGATAGCACTAGCCAACTGCTCCTGGGCAGTACATTCTAGACGTGTGAGCTGCCCCCCCCTAGAGTTACGGTTTATGCTTCCTGATCCATCCGTACTACCACAAGGTTATAGTGAAGTATTTTAAAGCACTGCAGACATTGTAACCCCCATACTGCTGACCACTGCACTGAGCTGTCGAAAAGGAAAGTCCCAGAATCAGAGAAGCAGAGAGGCAAGACTATTTCCCTAATAGTTTTACATGCTAACTTCTTTTTTTTTTTTTTTTTTTAATTTATTTATTTTTGGCTGCATTGGGTCTTTGTTGCTGTGCGCAGGCTTTCTCTAGTTGCGGTGAGCGGGGGCTACTCTTCGTTGCGGTGCGCGGGCTTCTCATTGCCGTGGCTTCTCTTGTTGTGGAGCACGGACTCCTGGCACGTGGGCTCAGTAGTTGTGGCGCAGAGGCTCAGTAGTTGGGGCGCACGGGCTTAGTTGCTCCGTGGCATGTGGGATCTTCCTGGGCCAGGGATCGAACCCGTGTCCCCTGCATTGGCAGGCGGATTCTTAACCACTGCGCCACCAGGGAAGCCCCATGCTAACTTCTCATTTCACCTCTCAGAACCTCGTTTTCCGCATCTAAAATGGGAATAACTGTGCTAGCCAAAGTTAACACGGTACAACCTTGCGGCGAGTTCAAGTAAAATGTTAATTATCATCCTCTCATTATGTCTCTGTCAATTACCTGTCCCCATGTTCTTGGAATCACTTATTTAAGCTAATTTGATGATTGAGGTCCTGTAATCCCTGGAATTGAGAGAATAGGTTTAATCTCCAGTTCAGACTCTGAATGACACCTGGATGTGGTGAAAAATGAAATTAAGCAGATTATTTGTTTTGCCGATACAGGTCTTAATACCCATATATTTCAAAACATCCTGAAGTGTGCCTGGCTTTGTTTTTTCAGATTTCATCCGAATGTGGACTAGGCCTAGTCAGAGCTTTGGTTTGAAAATTAAGCCCTACTAATTAACATTTGCCTGATGCCCCCTGTGGATCCAGGGTTATGTTCTCAAAAAAAAGTGAAAAACAGCTCATTATTAGGTCTTTGATATGGGATTCCAGACATTTAGAGTTCCCCCCCCATATCAGAGTCTTTGGCAGTACAAAGACAAAGCACTGGGGAGATTAATTTCATGTTTCAATACCATGTTTTATCCTTTGTTGTGTGAAAGGGAAGATTTTGACTCTTCTTCCAAAAACGGAAACCTCTTCCCTTTTTGCAGGAACATACACAACCAAGATTGCCTCTTACTGCGTTAACTTTGTCAAGTTTACTTTGGATGGTTTCCTTTTTGCAGTTTTTAAAAGATAGAACAAGGTTCTGTTGAAATCAATATTTCCTTTTTATGCAGTTTGCTGCCTGCTCTGTGGATCCATTTCCTCATCTGTCAAAATAGACAAAATGATTCCCCACCTCATTGACCCATTGGAAGTTGTAATATCAAACTATCAATAAGTATTTGAAGTAAGCCAGCTTTGGAAAAGGAAGTCTAAAGTAATTAAGCCATTATCTATAGAGTATATATGAAGTTTTCATTTATGAATTTGTACTTTCATGTATTTATTCAATTAATTCAACAAACATGTATTGAATGCCTTCTATCTGCCAGGTACAAAAGTGAATATAGTCTCTGCCCTTAATGAGCATCCAGTATGCTGGATACAGACTATTCTCTTGCTTCCCCACATTTTAAATCTCTTTGTAAATCCTCTCTGAATTTCATCAGTGTCCCTCAAAGGTGACACAAACCCAAACTGTGTTGGCTGGACTCAAGATTGAAGTAGCAAAGATTGGCTAATGCTGTCAATGTGATTACTTTCTATGAGGGGAAAAAAGGTAGCAAACATTGGTAATTCTAGATGTATTCCCCTGTGAGAAAAGTTCTTAGCAACTCAAAAAGTAAAACATTTAAGTTATTCCAATGCTTCAAATTTTCATGAAACAAGAATGGTATAAATTCATACCCATGTTTTTCAGTTGAGTGCCTACTAGCTCTCCCATGATTGTAATTGCATTGTTCCATTTTTCTCTTTTTTCACAAAGGTAGTGGGCATCAGATGTTGAATAGGCTGTATAGTTCATGCCAAAATACCTAGATGTCCTGCCTACATAATAGTAATCATGTGTATTTGGAAGGCATTGTACATATTTGATTTCATAGTAGCAGGATATGTGGTTTATTAATTCAATGTTTCATTTTTGATTCAGGTAAACAAGATAAAAACAACACAACCCAACAACAACAAAAATAAAGGAAGGGAGATTTTGTGATTCAAAAAATTGTAAATGTGCCCTGGAAACCATTCTGCCCTAAGAATGCTGCTGCAAATATGACATGGTGATATCTTCATTCGTTATCTGGCTTTGAGGGTTGCTAACTTACTTGCCTCTGGGCCTCTGTTCCCTATGTAATTGATCTCTAAAATCTTTCTGTTGTGAAAATTATATAGCTCTATTTCTGTTCAGTTATTTGAATACAAATGAAGGACTATTCTGTTGTGGAATTGTCGTTTCCAAAGGAAACATCTGAAGTGGCTATTAATGCTCTGATGCATAATTGGTTAATTTCTTCTGGTGGCAATGGCTGTATGTGTGAGAGATCATGAGGTTTGGGGTCGGCATTTCCTCATCATCTAGTATCTGCAGGACCTAGAGAAAGGATTTCTCCACAGGTTCTGAGTCTCCCCATTATTAAAAGTGGCATTAATAAATGGAGCTTACAGAATTTGTGTAAGGATCAACTTGAGAAGATGTATGCTGTCGTAATGTGTAAGGGATAATCCAAGTATTAAGCGCACTTTCCATCTTACTTCTAATGAATGACCATTCATTAAGCTCTCTGGTGCTAGTTGCCTCATAATATCACCTCGGGTACATGTTGCACATTGATATTATTTTCACAGAATTAAAACTGGTGTTCTTTTTCTCTGCTACCTCTTACCTCCTCTCTGCCAATGCCAGGACCGTCTGGATTCCATAAGCTTGCCTGAAGCTCTTTCCTTTACTAAGAATTGTAGAACCTCTTGCAATCACATACAAGGAACATCTGCTCAGAGAAGCCAGTCAATATTGTGGAAAAGTTCAAAGAATGCAGCCCATTGGTAGTGTCAGCTTTACAACCAGGAGGTAATGGCATTAAAGGGAATGGTCATAATACCCAACAATAGTGACCTCATTAACCAGTGATTTATCATGATGAAAAGACCTGTTTAACCTTTGGTCTCCACAGGCTTTTCCTTTTAACAAAAAAGTCTATTATTTCAAGTTGTCAGGAGATAATTTGTGAGTTGTTAAAGGACAGATTTGATTACTCTTAAGACAATTATATGAAAACTGTACTCACTGCAAGGTGCCTACACAACGATTTTTGTTTTCCTCAGTCTTTTTTTTCTGGGAACAGACAAAAACACAGGAGTTTGATGACTTTTGCCACAAGAATCAATTGCAATTGTACCTTCTAATGGCCCTGCTGTAGATGTCTGGTTACAAATTGGGCTTTCTTTGAAACTAGTGTAAGGGAGACTTGAGTGAAGTGGGCTCATTGGCATTTAAGACAACATGTCAAGCTCCTCTGTCAATTCTGTGCAACATTTACAGAGGGACTATTGCGTGGTCCACTAAGTTGGACACTGTGGGGTGGGTACAGCAGGGGATGAGGCTGGGCTCTGCATTCCAGAAGCTCAGAAACTTCTGTGGAGATGCTCTCTCAGTTTGTATTTTTTAGAGCCCTTCTAATGATTCATGAAATGATTGTGTGCCTGTAGGTCTCCTGCTGGTTGGTTCTGGCAATGGCCAAGGGGCTCTCATGCTAAGGAAACTGATCAGAACAACATCAAAGAGCTAGGAAACAAGAGAGAGAAAAAGGTGCATGTTTGGGGTTTTGCAGATTGCTTGGAATTATTAACTCTGTGAATTTTGTCCCTGTGGTCCAAACTGAGGAAAGAGAAAAACTGTAACATCTGTGCCACTCCAGGTCTGGGCCTCTTTAGAGCAGAAACTGTCAGTTGTGACAAATTGACCCCAATTGTATGGAGGCTTTTGTGAGGTAGACAAATGTCCATCAGGGTCTCAAACGACCACCACACTCAGTTCACTTGTGCCTTCTCTCTAATTTACACCCTGAGGCCCTGAGGTGAGGGACCCTTCTATTTGGTTGCCTGACCACAGTAAATAATACCAACTGGAGAACTTTTAACTGAAGATGTTTAGAAAAAGACCAACTTTCAGAATGGGATGGCAGATAGACATTTCAAGTGTCCGCTCACATTGTTTTATTACCGATGCAGGGGTATAAGAGATATTGGAAATATGATCATCCTTGATGAGATTGTATTCAGAGGTAAACCTGAACTCCAGATTTTGGTCATAGGTTAAAATTTTTGATGCTGTCTTTAAGAAAACATGTTGCTTATTATTCATGTTGTTCAAATATCTTATATATTGTTTTGAATGTTTGCTCTTAAAGACTAATTTCAAATTTTTATATCAGTATTTTCTTGGGGAGTACTGTTACCTACTGCCTGGTTTTAGTTGTTTGCTAATTTTTAAAATTTTTGTTTAAAAAGTTATCTTCTTCACAAACCTAATAAGTTATTTCTGATTTTATTAGGAGAGAAAGAATAAATAATATCCAATTTTACCTTAATAAATATTTCTACCTGATTATATCATTACATGGATTTCATTAAAAGAAATAGATCTAGGCTCTTGAAACACCTCAAAATCCAGTAATTATACAAAATAGTAGTGAATGGAGAGGAAGGAACTAATAGACTCCATTCTTAAATTGCCATTATTAATTTAATCAGTTTACCTTTGAGTGCTATATACCTACTAACTTACACAGAAGTTCTGAGGCAGCTTAAATAAGGTTGTAAGATGGATAAAATGAGAAGTAAAAAAATCATATAGAGGAAGAGTTGAGTAATGTGACCTAGAGACATAGTTATTTGGCTTAAGCCAAAAGGAAATATGATAAATTACATAATTCCCATTTTATAGTAAATGGAAGTACACGGGTTCATCAGGAAAGTCAAATCTTTTCCTGGGGGGAAAAATTATAGAAAGGACTTTATAGATGGTTGGGTTTTAAACTATTAGCTTCAAACTGAAAACCATTCAGATCATTGTCTTCTAAGGTCCTGGCCTTCACATTTCAGCAGAGGAAAAGCCTGGAGATTAGGATTTCTATATAAACCTTGCATTCCACTACTTGAAAATAGCAACAGACTAGAGGAAATTAAAGTTATATCTATTATCTCAACTGAAAAACCTATAAATGAGTAAATACAGAACATTTTTCAGCAAAAAAGCTAAGACAGTGGGAGAGAACAGGGGTGTATCAAAATCAAGCTAATTATCTAATTGCCTGTAGCGATTTTACAGACAATAGTCAGGCCTTTTGGGAAGGGAGGCTCTGTCCTTCTTGGATAACAGTTCCAAATGAGCAGTGAAAACCTTAATCAGTAGGAATAAAAACTTTGAGGAATTTGGAATTTGGGTAGAGTTAATGCTTAATTTACTGAAATTGAAGGAAAGAGCTATTTATTTTGACTGTTGTAATTATGTAATTTTTCTAACATTTCTGGCACTTTGTTACCTAAGGAAGAAAACACAATTGAATGTTTCCTGATAATTCTGGATCTTATGGCTTTGGGATCATCATTTTGAAGAGTAATTCTTATTATAAGATGATCTATAAATCCTTTGAGGGGCAGACTCTGCCTTGTTCATCTTTTCTATTATAAGGCTGAGTAGGGGCCCAATAGAGAGTAGGTATCTGTTACCACTGGTTGAGTTGAAGGGAAGTGTCCAGGATTGGTGAAAAGGACTAGGGTAAGGAGACTTCTCTATGCAATGACCCTGGCAAACACCCTGAGCATTGTTTGTTTTAAATAAACTCCTGGTAGAATCTTAGGATTTTAAAACCGGAAGGATCCTTATGTTGAGGTTTGATGTGGCCAATCATATCCTTTCCCCTCCAATTTCAGGAAGAGTTGAGAATTAGTCACAGATTGCCAGGAGAGCTAAATTGGGAGATGATCTTGTACTTGAGACCCAGTGGAATTTCTAGAATTGTTACTTGCTTATGAAGAGGAGATTGACTCTGCAGGATGGACAGGGACCCAAATCAATTACAAGGGAAACAACTAACACACACACACGGGCACGCACACACACACACACGCATGCACACATACATGCACAGGCCTCTACACCTGCCTTAATAGCGCTTCTAGAACTATCTGTGCTGAAGAACAAGTATTTTCTTTTTTTATTCCTATTCAATAATAGACCCATTAATTTGCCAAATACAATAAGAATGAATTACTAGAGAAATGAAATGAAGAAAGCAAAGACATATAAAACACAAATTGCAATGTTTATTAGATTCAACAGATAGAAAATTACGTTTCCATTAATATAATAAAACAAACAACAGGTTAAAAAAAAGAATTACAAAACTGTATATATAGTTCATTGGAAGTGCCTATAGGCAATCAATATATAGAATCATTATCACACTCATAATTTTTGCCACTTGTCAAGCATAACAAAATTTAAAATTATGAGTGAAATAGCAATTCCCCACATTTAATGCATATATGCACACTTTAGGTGAATGTTGTATATATCGATGTTATTTGTATTAGTCAGGTTTATTGAGCTATAATTTACATACAGCATAATTCACCCTTTTTAGGTACACAGTTTGATAAGTACAAAGGTGTACAGTCATGTAACCAATCAAGATATGGAATATTTCATCATCCCAGAAAGTTCCATTGTGCCCCCTTACAAGTAAACCCTTCTCCCCAAACTCCCAGTCCTTGGCAACTACCTGTTTTCTGGTGCTGTGATGTTTCCTTTTCCAAAATGACATAAAAATGAAACCATATATGATGTAGCCATTTGTATCTAGCTTTTTTCACTTAACATAATGCTTTTGAGATTGAGCCATGCTGTTGTGTGTATCCATAATTCATTACTTTTCATTGCTGAATGGTATTCCATTTGTATGGGATGTGTACAATCTGTTTATCCATTCACCAGTGGATGAACATCTGAGTTGACTCCAGTTTTGGTCAATTATGGATAAAATTGCTATAAACATTCGCATACAAGTCTTTGTGTGGACACATGATTTCATAGCCCTTGAGTAAATACCCGGAGTTGCTGTGTCTGATGGTAATTGTATATTTAACTTTATAAGAAACTGCCAAAATCTTCCAAAGTAGCTTCCCATTTTACATTCCTACCAGCAAAGTGAGAATTCATTGCACACCAACATTCCATACTGTCATGTGAAAATTTTTCAGCCATTTTAATAGGTGTGAAATCATTGTCACTTTAATTTGTATTTCTTTAAATAACTAATGAAAGTGAGCATCTTGACATGAATTTATTTATCACTATAATCTCTTTTTTGGTGAAATAGTTCAATTTTTTTTACACAATTTTTCCAATTTAAATATTTATTCATCACATATACCAGCTATTGTGTTACATATTGATGATGAATAAGTCTACTGGAGATATATATTTAGCCAAATAATTAGAATACAATATGATAAGAACATGGCCCAAACTTGATATACAGAATCACATATGCATAAAGATAATTATTACAATTACTCTGCGACATATGAATGACACAGACAAGGTAAACAATGTAAAACCAATTGGATCACTTTTTAAAAATTTATTTATTTTATTTGTTTTTGGCTGCGTTGGGTCTTCGCTGCTGTGCATAGGCTTTCTCTAGTTGCGGTGAACGGGGGCTCCTCTTCGTTACAGTGCACGGGCTTCTCATTGCCGTGGCTTCTCTTGTTGCAGAGCACGGGCTCTAGGCGCTCGGGCTTCAGTAGTTGTGGCACGCAGGCTCAGTAGTTGTGGCTCACGGGCTCTAGAGCGCAGGCTCAGTAGTTGTGGCGCATGGGCTTAGTTGCTCCGCAGCATGTGGGATCTTCCCGGACCAGGGCTTGAACTTGTGTCCCCTGCATTGGCAGGCGGATTCTTAACCACTGTGCCACCAGGGAAGCCCTGGATCGTTTTTAAATGAAATTTTTCACTTTGAAAAATTTAGATAATACAGGTACAAAAAAAAAAAAAAAACAAAGAAGAAGAAAAATCACTATTAACATTTTGGCCTGAATACTTCCACTCTTTTTTCTTTATAATTATTTTTTCTTAATTTGCCAAATGGGAACATACTACACCTACTTGAACATCTTTCTATGGTGTTAAATATTCTTCTACAATATCATTTTAATGGTTGCATTGACTTGAAACAAATATACTACCAGCTATTTCTCCAGAACAAATGGGTGTATTTGGGATCAGCAAAGAATTACAATTCAGGGTCTGCAACCATGGCGAGCCACATGCAAGTCCCCTGCACAGCAAGAGAAGGAGAATGCTTTTATAGAGGGGAAAAGGAAGTTGGGAGGGCTATAGTAAACAAAGAATCCATGACTTTTCATTGGCTGAGTTATTGCCAGGAAAGAAGAGGAGGTCTGTTTAGTTTTTTATTAAGTCCATATTATCTATTTTTTCCTTTATGGTTCATGTTTTGTGACTTATTTAAGAAATATTTGCTTCATATAAAATCACAAAGATCTTCTCCCATGTTTTATTCTAGGAATTTTATAGTTTTAGGCTTACATTTAAGTCTATGATCATTTTGGGTTAACTTTTGTATATGTCGTGAGTAAAAATTGAGATTTCATTTTATTTGACATGTAAATGTTCCACTTTTCTTGCATCATTTACTGAAAAGACTATACTTTGTCCTTTGAATTACCTGGACATCTTTGTCAAAAATCAGTTGACTGTATATCCGTGGGCATGTTTGTAGACCCTCTGTTCTGTTCCATTGGTCTATGTCTATATTTACTCAAATATTTCACCATCTTTATTAGTATAACATTGTAATAAGTCTTGAAATCAGTTAGTGTTCTACTTTTTCAAAGTTGTTTTGGCTATTTTAGATACTTGATTTTCCATACTAATTTTAGAATAAGCTTTTAATTTATAATTTATACAAGATATCCTAATAAGATTTTGATTGAGGTTGATTTGACTCTATAGATCAATTTGAGAAGAGTTGGTATCTTCCCAATACAGAATCTTACAGTCCACCAATATGGTATACCTATTTATTTAGGTATTTAATTTTTCTTATCAGTGTTTTATAGTTTTTAGCATACAATTCTGGCATATATTTGGCTAGATTTATCAATAAGTATTTCATGTTTTTCAGTGCTATTGCAAATGCATTTAAAAGATTTCTGATTGTTCATTGCCAGTATATAGAAATATAATCAATTTTTGTATATTGACTTGAATATTGCAACCTTGATAAACTCACTAATTACTTCTAGTAGCATTTAAAAAAAAAATAGATTCCGTGGGATTTTCTACTTAGATGACCATGATGTCTGCAAATAAAGACATTTTTAGTTCTTTCTTTCCAATTGTTCATCTTTTATTTCTTTTTCTTGCATTGTTGCACTGGTTACAATCAATGTTGAATAAGAGTAGTGAGAGCAAACATCTTTGCCTTCTTTTTTATTTTAGTGAGGAGAGCATTCAGTTTCTTACCAGTAAGTATAATATTAGCTATAGGTTTTTCATAGATGGCCTTTATAAAGTTGTTGAGGTTCTTCTCTATTCATAGCTTGCTGAAAATGTTATCATGAATAGATGTGGATTTTGTCAAATGCTTTTTTTTTGCATTTTGTTTTTAGTCCATTGACATGATTGATCAACTTTCAAATGTGGAATCAAATTTGCATTTTTGGAATAAACTATTTAATCATGATGTATAATATTTCATATACTGATGGTTTTGATTCGATAAAATTTTGTTAAGGATTTCTCTGTTAGTAATCATGGGGGATATTAGCTTGTTTTTTTTTTCCTACAATGTCTTCTCTGGATTTGCTGTCAGGGTCATGCTGGCCTCATAAAATGACTTCGGAAATATTTTTCCTCTATTTTATGTAAGAGTTTGTATAAAATTGGCATATTTCTTTCGTAAATGTTTGGTAGAATTTACCAGTGAATACATCCAGGCTTGAAGTATAGTTTGTGGAAACGTTTTTGATAATCAGTTCAATTGCTTTAATAAATAAGGACAATTCAGATTATCCATTTCTTCTTGAGTAGTTTGTGTCTTTTAAGGAATCTGTCTATTTTACCTAAGCTATCAAAATCATTGGCATAAAGATGTTTACGATATTATCTTATAATCCTTTTAAATTCTGAAGGCTCTATATTGATATCCTCTCTTTCTTTGCTAATATTGGTAATTTATGTCTTGCCTCCTTTTTTTCTTGATCAGTATGGCTAGAAGTTTATCAATTTTATTGCTCTCTTCAGAGAATCAGTGTTGACTTCATTGATTATCTCCATTATTTTATTTTTATTTTATTGATTTCTGCTATTATCTTTTTTATGTCCTTCCCTTTGCTTGATTTGGTTTTAATTTGGTCTTCTTTTCTTAGTATCATAAGATGGAATCTTACATTATTGCTTAAAGGAATTATTTGTTTTCCAATATAAACATTTAATGCTGTGTATACATTTACCTCTTGGCTACATCAATATTTAGTTTTTAATGTGAAAAATGAGCTTGCTTCATGGATTGACAGATTTCTAAATACTAATGACAATGTCTGCATTACTTATCATGGATCAGTCATAAACATTTTGGTCAGCAGGTCACATTTGAGTGTCTCTGCTTTAGAAGACGGGACCTGGCTTCTAACCTAGGTTTTCTCACCCCATGGCTAAAGACATGAGGGCTAGAAGGAGAATATTGTACCTGTGACCTTTTGGCCAGACAATCAGAAAGAGAAAAGGACAGACCTTGTGGAAACATCAATCTTTAACACTGCGTACCACCCAGGAGAGAGAAGGGGCTGCAAGGAATCAGACACTAGCCGTTTCCCACCTTAGGTAAGGGTCAATGAAAGGAAGGGCTAACAGTGCCATTCTGATACCTAAAAGAAAGTAGAAATTTCCAGTCTACAGACCTATATAAATAAGGAGAAAGAGAGGCCATAGCACCACTCTCCTTTCACGGCCCCCATTACCATCCAGTTTTCCAATTGACACACCTTAAAGATAAACTACGACATTTAATAGTTTCCTAACTAAACTCACAGTGCTTAAGTGATATGCCTAAACTCAACCAACTGGTTAATATTAACAGGAGAGAATAGGACTTCCCTGGTGGTCCAGTGGTTAAGACTCCGTGCTCCCAATGCAGGGGGCCTAGGTTCGATCCCTGGTCAGGGAACTAGATCCCACATGCTGCAACTAAGACCCAGTGCAGCAAAATAAATAAATAAATAAATAAAACAATAAAGAATAAAAGATTTTTTTACTTTAATGTACCCTTTTCACAATATTAAGTTTATCATCTTTTCCTTGACTTTTAGCTTCTAACTAAAATGCAGGGGTGTGTGTGTGTGTGTGTAGAGAGAGAGAGAGAGATGTGGATTTTAATTATTTAAAGGTTTTGATTAATCAACTTCTAGCTGATACAGATAAATGTCATATCAAAGATTTCTATCCTAAGAAATAGGAATTTTTATTCAAGTATAGTTGATTTACAATGTGTTAGTTTCAGGTGTACAGCACAGTGGTTCAGTTATATATATTTCAGATTATTTTCCATTATAGGTTATTACAAGATATTGAATATAGTTCCCTGTACTGTACAGTAAATTCTTGTTGCTTATCTGTCTTTTAAAACTTATTTATTTATTTATTTATTTGGTTGTGACAAGTCTTCGTTGTGGCAGACGGGCTCCTTAGTTGTGGCAGGTGGACTCCTTAGTTGTGGCTCTCCAGCTTCCTAGTTGCGGCATGTGGACTCCTTAGTTGCAGCAGACGGGCTCCTTAGTTGCAGCTCAAGGGCTCCTTAGTTGTGGCATGTGAACTCTTAGTTGCGGCATGTGTGTGGGATCTAGTTCCTGGACCAGGGATCGAACCCAGGCCCCCTGCATTGGGAGTGTGGAGTCTTAACCACTGCGCCACCAGGGAAGTCCCTCTATTTTATTAATATATGTAGCAGTGTGTACCTGTTAATCCCATGCTCCTGATTTTTTCTAACCCACCTCCCTTTCCTCTTTGGTAACCATAAGTTTATTTTCTATGTCTCTGAGTCAGTTTCTGTTTTGTAAATAAATTCATTTGTATTATTTTTTAGATTCTACATATAAGTGATATCATATGATATTTGTCTTTCTCTGTCTGACTTACTTCACTTACTATTATAATCTTTAGGATCATCCATGTTGCTGCAAATGGCATTAGTTCATTCTTTTTTTATGACTGAGTAATATTCCATTGTATGTATATACCACATCTTCTTATCCATTTATCTGTTGATGGACACTTAGGTTGCTTCCATATCTTGGCTATTGTAAATAGTGCTGCAGTGAACATTGGGGTGCATGTATCTTTTCAAATTAGAGTTTGCGTCTTTTCAGGATATATGCCCAGGAGTGGGATTGCTGGATCATATGGTAACTCTATTTTTAGTTTTTTAAGGAACCTCCATACTGTTCTCCATAGTGGCTGCACCAATTTACATTCCCACCAACAGTGTAGGAGGCTTCCCTTTTTTCCACACCCCTTCCATCATTTATTATTTGTAGACTTTTTGATGATAGCCATTTTGACCAGTGTGAGGTGATACCTCATTATGGTTTTGATTTGCGTTTCTCAAATAATTGGTGATATTGAGAATAATTTCATGTGCCTGTTGGCCATCTATATGTCTTCTTTGGAGAAATGTCTATTTAGATTTACTGCCCTTTTTTTTTTTTTAATTTTTTTTAAAATTTATTTTATTTATTTATTTTTGGCTGTGTTGGGTCTTCCTTTCTGTGCGAGGGCTTTCTCTAGTTGTGGCAAGCGGGGGCCACTCTTCATCGCGGTGCGCGGGCCTCTCACTGTAGCGGCCTCTCTTGTTGCAGAGCACAGGCTCCAGACGCGCAGGCTCAGTAGGTGTGGCTCACGGGCCCAGTTGCTCCGCGGCATGTGGGATCTTCCCAGACCAGGGCTCGAACCCGTGTCCCCTGCATTGGCAGGCAGACTCTCAACCACTGCGCCACCAGGGAAGCCCACTGCCCATTTTTTGATTGGGTTGTTTGGGTTTTTTTGATATCGAGTTGTATAAGCTATTTGTATATTTTGGAAATTAACCCCTTGTCAGTCACATTGTTTACAAATAGAAATAGGAATTTTAATATACCATATTGTTAATTGTGAGTTATGTCAAAAGTCATTTATCTTAAGAGCCTGGATCTGTCTGACTCAAAACTCTGTGCTTTTTTCACTTTGTCTCATTTCTTCTCACATGTGATTACAAGCCCCAAATAATAAAGACACTTGATGTTTGCTTCCCAAAAGCATAATTCTCTTGCTGTTTTCTCAGTTGGGCAACACTTGCCCCCAGGGTACTGACTCTAGGACACAGGGCTCTAAATAACTGCCCTTGTTTTCACTTTACAAGAGGAATGAAGGCTTTCATGGGTCTGTTTGAAGTTGAAATTAGTGTTGAAAGTGAGGTTGCTCCTCTTACTAAATTGTCCCAAGAGCGAGGAGTCAGGTGGCTCTCTCTCTCTTCCCAGCCAGCCTCCCACCCCCAAGCCACACCCCTTTACTAAAGCAAAGGAGTATGCATCTATCTGCATAGTCATTAAAATGCACGGAGTCTCGGAACTGGCTTTCTCTCCCCCCATTCTGCTGCCTGACAAAGGATTTGGGACAAAAGACCTTCTTCCCGGTTTGTAAAACAGTTGTGTAAAACTTGGACTGTAAAGTCACAGTTGACTGCTTTAATGTGGAACAGCTGGGAGGGTGTAGACGCACTGGCAGGTTGAGACAGGGACTGGGAATGATCCTCCATTCTGCCAAGGGTCGACTTAGTCACACCACCTGCTGCCCCTATTATGTCAAGAGCAAACCAGTCATGACAGCCTCAACAGACGGACACACGGCACCAGACGGTGCAAGGGAAGTTAAGAAAAGATAAATTAAGTGATCAATAAAGATAAGGGACCTGCTCAGCAGTAAATGGTGCTGACAGACCAGACAAAACATGAAGCAAAGGGGCATTTGATGACGTGGGGGTGTGCGGGGCTTAGCGTCAACCTTCATAGTATTGACATTTCGGAGACCACTGGGACATTGGCAGTGGATTTTTCTGGCTGGGCTGACTTGAGTTGGAGGTGGCTGCCTTTATCTTTCCATTGTACATGGAGACGGGTTCAGGGCACAGCTTAGAAGTGTAGTAGCCACATACACGGAAGAGGTCACTACTGGCCTTGACCCAAGCCAAACTGAACAGTGCATGGTGGGTGAAATCCAAGGTTAAGGTCCACAAAGCTTCCTCTTTCTTTTGACTTACTTGTTGAACATTCATTTATTCATTCTATCTGGTCTTTACCGAGCATCTGTTATGGGCTAGGCACAGTGCTAGGCCCTAATGGGGATGGAGGTATGGTAGTGGTAACAGTGATGATGATACAAGATTGCAGTCATTCTCCTAGAGGATATTGTAGACTAATGAAGGAGCCAGCCCATTCCACTTTAAACAGCCCACCCCCAAAACGAGTTTAGATATTATCTCTTAAGTACTATAGTGGAGGGATGTACAGCATGCTAGAGAGTGACTAAGTCTGCTTGAAGGAATCAAGAACACTTTTACAGAGGAGGCTGGGAGGGCCAAGTTCAAGGAAAGGCATTTCTGGCAGAAGAAACAGCACCAAAAGCACAGAGATGTGACAGATTTGGGATTCCTTCTCAGATCTGGATCTGGGGGGAATTCTCAAAGTCACAAGCTACTCAAGGTTGACTGATTTAAACAGTATAGTCTTATTAATATAAATAGGAGGATATTGTGGAGGAGAATAAAAATTTAAATTAATTTTTTGAGATAAAATCTGATACTTCCAAGAAATTTTGGGCTTTTACATAAAGCTATTTCAGGCTTTGTCTCCAGATATGCCTGGGGTCTGTGCTTATTCTTCTCTGCCATCAGTAAAAAAGTTTGAGACTAGTGTATGAGGTGGTCAGTTTGGTGTAGCTGGAAAATGAGGTACATGGAAGGAGGGGTTGGGATGGACAGAGAAGGGAGTGAGAACAAGACTGGTCAGAGAAGTGTGGCCATAGTGGGAAGGACCTTGATGCCTCCCTTTTAGATAGAGTTTTACAACATACAAAGTACTTTTACAGAATTATTTCATTTGACCTTCATCATAACCCCATTAATGACTTTGCAATGGAGATAATTGAGCACATGTATTAAATTTGTTGTTTAATAATTGGAATTTAAGAAAGGTTCTCTGAGTATAGTAACAAGAATGGATTTGATTGGAAAGACGAGAGAAAGAAACTGAAATTATTGAGTGCCTACAAAGTGCCAAGTACTTTATCATCCATTATCTTATATGGGTTTGGCTGCAGGTGACAGAAAACTCAGAATAAGATTAATTTAAACAAGGTTGGTTATTTTTAATCATTCTTAAGAGATGTTCAGAGGTAGTCATTACAGAGCTGGTACTGGAATCCCACTGTCTCAGGATTTAGGCTCCTTCCATTCTCTGTTAAATTATCCTCAGGGGCCACAAAGTTTTCTGAGTTCCAGCCATTATACCTTTGTTCCAAGAAATAGGAAAGATTAATGAAGTGCCAGATAATACTCCTAGTTATACCTCACTGACCAAAATTGAGTCATGTGACCATGACTAGCTGCAAACGGAGGTGGGAAATGTAGTCTTCTAAGGAGGCAGCAGTCTATGCAAATAATAAGGAAGGGAATGGATACTGGGGTCAATGACTAGAAGTTTGGCCACAGAATTATTATCTAGGCAAGGAAACAGTTCAGAGAAGTAAATTATTTGTCCCAAGTCACAAAACTGTAAAACAACAGAGCCTAGATTCATCTGTAGTTCTCCCTGAATCTGAATCTGATGCCACTTCTATTTACAACACTCCGCCTGGACATGGACTGTGGGGATATGGAGTGGTGGTGGAGGTGTGGGTGAGGAGTAATAAAATTAAAGCTGCAAGCATAGGAGTACATGGAATAGCATAATACAGGTCAGAATTGAAGAAAAAATAAAGAATCTCATATCTTATTTTTAGTAATAATAATAATAGACCGCTGTTGCTTGAATCTTGACCACATACAAGGCTTTATTTTATTTTTGATTGTTAAAATGATTTATTTTTAATTTATTTTATATTGGAATATAGTTGATTGACAATGTTGTGTTAGTTTCAGGTGTACAGCAAAGTGATTTAGTTATACAGATACATGTATCTATTCTTTTTCAAATTCTTTTCCCATTTAGGTTATTACAGAATATTGAGCAGAGTTCCCTGTGCTATGCAGTAGGTCCTTGTTGGTTATCTATTTTAAATATGGCAGTGTGTACATGTCAATCCAAAACTCCCAATCTATTGCTCCTCCCCACCCTTCCCCCCTGGTAACCATAAGTTCATTCTCTAAGTCTGTGAGTCTGTTTCTGTTTTGTAAATAAGTTCACTTGTATCTTTTTTTTTTTTTTTTTAGATTCCACATATAAGCGATATCATATGATATTGTCTTTCTTTGTCTGACTTAACAAGGCTGTGTTTTACATTAGCTCATTAATTCTCCCAAATTTGGGAAAGAGTTCTCATTAATTATTATTTACAGATAAGAAATCTAAGACTCGCAGGGGTTAAGTAATATGCCCAAGTATGACTCTCTCTTTGGGCTTTATTTTTATGCCACACTATCTCTCAATGTATCATTAGAAAACAATGAATTTGGATTTATAGGTTTTCATTTATCAGCAGTTTTTTTGAAGTATTACTATCATTAATTCAGAGCTGAAAGAAACCTTAGTCCTCACTATTCAATTTCCTTTTCACTAATAGTGGAGACACAGAAATGTAACGACAGCAATGACGACAATGACAATAATTATAATTAAGGTATATTGAGTGCTGTCGGGGAGGTGAGTCTTCCAGCCTTGTCTCCCAATGCTGGCCCTACTTCCACTCACTTTCTACGACCCATGTCACAGGAAGAAGAGTTGCTAAAATGAATAACAAGAATCTAAAACATGGACTGGGTCATGGTTATCAGTAGACAGGGTCACTGTGTTAAAAAGCACCTGCCATCTCCTCCTGCCTGTATGGTGAGCAGATCCAGAAAGAGCTGGCACAGCAAGCTGGGCCCAGTCACCTCTCTCTCCCTCTCCCTACACCTCCTCCTCCCACTGCTCCTGTTTCCTCTCTCTCTCTCTCCCTTTTTCTCTCTCTCTTTCTAAACCTAACCAACTTTTTCTCCCTCTTTCCGTTGACCTCCCTCCCACATGAATCCACCAGAAGGTGGACGATTCTGAGATTTAAATTTAGGAGGAGAGTGGGAAGGCTCTGCCTAGTCCTCAAGCTAATACCATGTGCTCCATCACAGCTTTTCCAGAACTCAGGACCAGGGGGTGCAAGCAGTAATGCCCAAATGGAAGTTTACTTTCCATTGAGCTCTTGTTCCTCATGTGTTTATCTCCCTCAAAGGAAAGGGGTGATTGCAGGGCAGGACTTGGACACACCTGGGTTCCTCGCTCTGATACTATCAATTCATCCTTCACCAGTGAGAACTGACCACGTGCCAGGTACTGTGCTCAGCACTTTATGTGCAAGACCTCACACTGTCCACACAGTCACATGCTAGTAAAGCTGTTCTTCTTACTGACGAGGAATCCAAGACCCACCGAGCGAAGGACTTGCCCAGTGCATGGCAGTGCCACCAGGATCAAAATCCAGGTCTGTTGGACTGCACCCCTTGCTCTTTCTGAAGGCTTATGTTGGTCCTCTCCAGTGTGTGAAGGGAGCCTCGTATACCAGTCTAGTCTTGAGTGGTAGCTGTGACAATCCTAAATTAAGTAGAGGATCCCAGTTTTCCAAAGTTGTTCCGATAGTGACCATCCTAGTCTTTGATGAATGCTTTGTATCTGTGAGCTGATCACAAATCAAGCTGGCTGTGGAATGGTTTCCTCTTATGAACCTGGCTCCACAACCCTAGTCCATGGAACTTCATGCTTCATGTTGCCGTACCTACTTACTAGGCCCACCAGCTCCAAAAATGAGTTTAGCCAATGACCGTAAATGTTGTGACAGGGTGTGGCATGCACCAGGGGTGGCCATCTCATGCCGCATTTGGCTGTTTTGCCTTCATCTAGTCCAGGTTTTCTTAGCAATTTCTGGAGGTCTTTTTCCTCCACACGTGACACTTTCTGATTTAAATAAGTGAGACCTTGGGGGTATCATGGAGAAGCCTGCCGCAGAGTGGCCGAAGACACCAGCCCTGGTCCAGGCTCTTCATCCCAGCTGTGGGCCTCTCCGATGCTCACCTTCTCTGCACACCACTGTCTTCAGCTGCTTAACAGCGTTGACAAAAATGCTATTGAGCTCCAGTGAGTCAATAATATGCATGAGTGTGTTGTGAAATAACCAAATAAACGTCGTTTTTTGGTAATGTCTTCCACAGTAGAGTGTGAACTTTTTAAGAAAAGGGGCCGTGTCTTATTCACCTTAGTTACCTGTAATCAGGGAGAATAACATCTACCCTACTGGATTCTTATAAGAATTAAATGAAAATATAAAGCACCTAGCACAGGGCCTACATAAGTAGGTGGTAAATAAATATTAAATCTTTCCCACCCAATTCCTTTTTTTATGTTCCTAGGCCTTAGCACGTGCTAAACATAAGTAAATATTGAGATAGGCAGTATAACATATGTGTTAACAACAATGACAACAACAATAATAATAATTGATACTTATATTGTGCAGAGTCTGTACCAGGCAGTATTCTAAGTGCTTTATATATATCCACTCAGTCTTCATAAATATCCTTCTAAAAGGGTCCTGTTACTATCCTTGTATTACAGATGAGAAAATAGGCAGGAAGAGGTTAGTTAACTTCCCCAAGACATCATGGCTAACACCTAGCTGAGCCAAGATTTGAACATACACTGTCTGGGTCCAGAGTAAACAGCATAAACCACAGACCATATGTTCAATTGCAAATGGCCCCAAATTCTTTGCAGCTCCTCCCACCAAGAGGCAGAATCTATTTTCCCACACGTTAAGCCTGGGCTGGCCTCGTGACTTGCTTTGATCAATAGAATGCAGGGAAGTAACCGTGAGTTCTGAGCCTAGACCTCAGTAGATCTTGCAGCTTCTGCTCTCACTCTTTTGAAAGGCTGCCTCCATATGAACAAGTATGCATTAGCCTCCTGAAGGATGACATGGAGGGAGGGCCAGCTGTCCTAGCCATCCCAGCGAGGCCTGGCCTTATGAGTGAGACCCTTCTAGGCCATCCAGCCCCAGCCATGCCAGCCTAGATCAGCATAACCTCCCAGCCAAGCCACAGAATCATAAGAAATAATAAAATGGCTGTTGTTTTAAACCACTAGGTTTGGAGTAGTGATTAGGCTGATCTGCTTAAAGGCTGTGTGTCCTTGGGCACGCTGCTTAGCCTTCCGGAGCCTCCGTTTTATTATCTATATGTGAGCATAATTATTCCCACTTCACAGGATAGTACATGTTTGGTACCTGCTGTATGGTGTGAGTAGGTGCTCAAAAAATGTTAAATTCCTTCCCCATGAAGAATATATTATGTAAAGATAAGTTTGAGAGGAATGCAAAGTGGCTAGAAGATCAAAATTACAAAAATTGTAATTTGTAATCAAATTGTAGATCAGAATTACAAAAATTGAAGAAGATGATAGGTCCCAAATGCTTGGAACAGATAAGGAGGTATACTGAATTTTGCTGTAGGGGATTTGGAGTATTGATTGCATGACTGGATTTGAGGATCTTTAAGGTTCATCCTATTCTTGACGTTTGATGAATCTCTGTCTTCAAGAATCATTATGTGAGCCAGGATAAAACTTTCTCCTATTCTCTTTTCCTCACTACCTTTCCAACTAGATTTCCTTGATTGCCCACTTGGTAATTCGGGGTAGTGGTTGAAATCTCACATGCTTTGTTGGGTGACCCTCTTTCTAACCCTACCTTAAACACAGCAAGAGTAGGGACTCAAAAATGTTAGCTGAATTGAGCATCAAGCACAGGGGATCCAGTTGCTTTAACAGGAATGGAAAAATAATTAAAATCATAAGGGCAGAGGGAGGTAGAAATGGCAAAATTTTTCTTTTACTGATTGATCAAACACACATAAATGCCTGCAGGATGGTTACTGTGTGGTGTTTTTATTTATTTGTTGTCCTGGCTTGTTGGCTTGGTGTTTTGTTTGTTTTGTTTTTAAAGATTGGATTTGACTGAGGGAAACCTTTCGTAAAAACTGTCTCTTCAGTTTCTCTGTCTGTTGCCTATGGGTGTCTCATCTGAATTCCTTGATCTCGATAAATGATTTCACTAAAAACCCTGCAAATGACCTAACTCAGACTTGCATTTGGTGTATGGTTTTTTTTTTCCTTCATTAAAGACATTTAAAAACATAAACCCACTTGAAATGGAATATTTCAGCAAGTGATAAAACTAAGTTTCACATCAGAATTTTTGGGAAGCGGTCGTGGCTGTGGCTTTTAATAGAGAGAACTGAAAATGTAAAATAAACCTTCACAGGGTCTGAGTTGAAATATTCTATACTTCTCCGGTATTTTTAAGGAAGAAAAAGAATTCCCCAATCCACGTTTCCCCCCTGTCTCCTCTGGCTTCAAGCTCTGGCCTCGTGCTCATCCAGCCTCCCTTCTTCACTCTTTGCTGGTGGAAGTCCTCATCTCCAGGCTTTGCAAACCCCAGCCCGGCTGATGAATCAACATCGTTCTGTCTGTGGCGCCCCATACACTTTGGAGACAATGGTCAGCTTCAAAGTTGGCAGAACTGTCCAGTCTGGTTTTGTGGACGATACTAGTGGGACCACATTGTCGGGGTGAGGGGTGAGACAATGGCGCATCTCTGACATCACCAAGCACAAGAAGCTCTGTCTCCAGCTGTACAAACAGCACAGGAAATGGATTATTTTCCCTTCGTGTTATTTTTTTGTCTATTAAAATTATGCAAACCCGGCAAATACTACAATTGCTTTGTTAAGTCTCCGAAATGTCTTAACGATTCATTTCCCAAATAAGGAGCCTGCGGTGCCTTTGATGCTGAGGATGGTTAATCCCAAATGTGGAGAACTAATAAAATAATCAAAAAAAAGCCCCCAGCAGTGTTGATAAATTTCAATGATCTCTTGCTCTCTCTCCCAGGATTGGACGAGGCGGGATGGGGCTACCTTCAAGTAGTACTTGAGTCGGAGCTGCATTTTCTCTTCCCTGGGCCCCTGTGGCTGAATCGCCTTAGCGGGGCTGGGGTTTGGAGGTGCTTGGGGCCAGAGGAGACAAAGCAGGCCCGCTTCACAAAGGCAGGGGAGCCAAAGAAAGCAAAATTGAATCTCTAGCACCCTGCTCCTGAGTAAACAGACAAAACTAATGGGTCTGCCATTTCTCCTCCCATCCAATTACTGGGCTCCAGTACAGAGAATATGGCAGCACCAGCTCACACAAATTCTAATACTCCTAATCCCTTCCATACATATAAATCTCACATCCACCCACATGACTTCATTACCAAAGCCACCCAGGCAGGCGGTGTGAAGGAATGGGCCCACCAGCTGCAGAAACCTGCCTTCTTCAAGTTTTAATCAGCTAATGAGGGGTATGCAAATGAAAAGCTTATGGGATTACGGCTTGTCCGACAGAGGTTCACCCTGAGTGATGGAGGACTAATACAGGTGTTAGTAAACGGGTTATTAGGCCCGGCCTAATTTAGGTCTATTCATGCTGGCTTGCACTCTTAGCCTAACCGTTTGTCCTCCCGCTGGGGGCTCAGCAGGAGCCATCTTTAGGCCTGTGGTGGGTCTGATGTGAACTCCTACTAAAGATATGAAGTTAATAAATCCAGCTCTTGGGTGTTTAGGCATACACAGCAACACAAGAGCAGTCTCTGGTAGAGGCTTTTCTTCCTTCCCCACAGGGAGAAGGGCCTGAGAAACAGCTGTGAAGCACTGAGAGGGAATTTTATCCAACATGATTCACTGCTTATTACTGCCTTTCCATACACCATCAGGCAAATGCTATCCGGGAGTTGCACCTGGCCCATCATATTTTTTTTTCTTGTGATGCAACGCAATGACTTGGTTTCCCATCTCCAGAGGGATGTACCCGGTACAGCCTATCTGCAGAATGTGCAGCTGAGGACAGGAGTCAGAGGCCGCCTGGCTTCAACTGGGCAATTTCCTTGGAGAGGTCACTACCATACAGGGTCAGATGCCCAGCTCTGCCCGCCTGAAGCCTAATAAGGTCCATACTCCTCCTCTGCAATTCTGAAATCCCCAAAGCTCAGAAAATCAAAGGTTTTTTTTTTTCTTAATAATTCATGTGGCAGCAAAGCCTAGCATGAACTGATGCGAGGCTTCTTATAATCTTTCTATCCTATCAAATGTCAGTGTTTATATATTTTTTTGCCAAAATGTTAATATGTCTGATTATGAGGTGCTGCTGAGGGTTTTATGTAATGTGTAGTATATGTTTGATATTATCGTTCTCAAGTTAAAAAAAAAAATCTGAATCCTGAAACATACCTGGCCCAAGGGTTTCAGGAAAGGAGTTATAGAACTGAATAACCAGTTAATCCAGAGACAATCAAGATTCTACTTGATTGTCTGCTTGATTTTGACAGTCAAAAAAACTACTTTGTAAACCTCTACGTGAAAGAGGAAACATTTTCCAATGACTAGGATACTGGTAATAAGTACAGGTTAGCCTCTTTCTAGTCATTAAGTTACCTGTGAAAGCAAAACAGTAATCAGAAGTTAGAGGATAAGGGCTTCCCTGGTGGCTCAGTGGTTAAGAATCTGCCTGCCAATGCAGGGGACACGGGTTCAAGCCCTGGTCCAGGAAGATCCCACATGACGTGGAGCAACTAAGCCCGTGTGCCACAACTACTGAGCCTGCGAGCCACAACTACTGAAACCCGCACGCCTAGAGCCGGTGCTCTGAAACAAGAGAAGCCACCACAATGAGAAGCCCGCGCACCGCAACTAGAGAAAGCCCGCACGCAGCAATGAAGACCCAAAGCAGCCAAAAAAAAAAAAAAAAAAAAAGAGGATAAGCATAGAATAATTCAAACAAATAACAATAACGGTAGCTAATATTCATAAAGTATTTAGTATATGCCAGGCTTTGCAAACACTGTGTGATTTGGCACACACAAAAATCTCCAAAGCAGGTACTATTATGATTCCCATTTTACAAATGGAGAAACCAAGACTCAAAGAGGTAATCTCCCGATAGCCTGCAAGTATCTTGAGAGAGATTTCATCCAGATTCAGGTAAAACATAATAAATTCTAGTTACCTCGCAGCAGAATTCCCAATTCTTGTACCCAGAACACTCTAACTTTACCTCTCTCCCTGGGATGCCGTAGCAGAAACATTGACCAAGTATTACGGATAACTTCTGGTTCTGAATGTTATTTGGCCTCATTATTTCCTCATGACAATTGACTACTTTCATTTTCTTTTCCATTATTCTCACTTTTCTGAGAATACAACCTTCAGCATTTCAGGTTTACTGTCTTGTGGAGCTTTCCTCTTCCTTCCTTTCCCATTATTATTTATATGTGTGTTTGCTTATAAAGTATCTTGAGATTAGAATTCCAGGCTTAATTTATCCTCATGTCTCTAATAGTGACTAGTACAATGCTTGAAACATGGAATTCATTCACAAGATACTTAATGAACATCTGTTGTAAGCCAGATGCTGGGAGACAGCATAGATGAAGAAATAGATGAGGTGGAAGTAATTAACATTTATTGAGCATTTACTGTTTTCATTCCTAGACAAATACTAACCTGTTTAATTCTTCCAAAAATCTTTGCAAGAAAGAGTTAACGTGATTTCAACTCTGATTGTAAAGCCGGAAGAGGTGAAATGAATTGCCCCAGGTCAAAGAGTTAGCGTGTAGCAAAATCGAGATCAGAATTTAGGCAATTCAACACACAGTACCTGTGTGCTAAACTATTTTGCCAGGTTGCCACCCTACAGGAAATAGTCTCTAGAGAAGTCCGCAGACTCATGAGGAAAACTAACCTGTAAAACAGTTACAATTCAGTATAACCAGTGTAAGAATGCAAAATAGTGAGAACACAGAGGAGACGTTGACTGCCTGGAGAACCTGGGAAAGCCTCCTGGAGGAGGTGGCATCAATAGATTGACTGATTCATTTACTCTTGTTTATTAACAGGTTTTTATTAAATACTTACATGTGGCAGGAACAATGCAAGACACTGATTCACAAAGAAGTAGGGACACAGACAGTGGTGTGTTGGTAGATGGTTAACAATCGGCTTTCCAGAAGAGGAAAAAAAGACCGCGATTTGTAATGTCTGATGACTTCTGTGCATTAAACAGTCCTGCCTGGCTGATAACACACAGCCAACGTGACATCAACCCCCTTGCAAAAATTCCTGTAAAGTTAACAATCAGCTCTTGCAAGCCAATACAAGCTGGCTCCAGCACACCACTGGACATGAGAGCATGAGGTCTTGCTCTCAGGTTAATTACCGTCCAGTGCAGTAGGTCTCACAGGGGGTCTGTGAGGTCAAAACTATTTTCATTTTATACTAAGATGCTATTTGCCTTTTTTCACTATGTCGACATTTGTACTGATGGTGCAAAAACAATAGTGATAAAACTGGAGGCTTAGCATGAATCAAGGCCTGGCACTGCTAGTACAGTCTTTCTTCAACACTGCACACTTGCAGGGAAACAAGAAATTCCAAGTTCTTTTAAGGATTTCCTTGATGAAGCAGTTAAAATTATTAATATGATTAAATATTGACCCTTGAATACATGTCTTTTTAACATTCTGTGTGATGACCTGGGAAGTAATAAATAAAGCAGTTCTTCACGCCAAAGCATGATTACCTCAAGGCAAAGCATTGTGTGATTGTTCAAGTTGTGAGCTGAACTAGCTGCTTTTTTGTGAAACACCGTTTTTACTTGAAAGAGCGACTGACAGACAAACTATGCTTACGCAAACTGGAATATTTGACAGACATTTTCTTGCAAATGAATGAGGTGGGCCTGTCACTTCAAGGGAAACAACTGACAGTACTTGTTGTTAATGATAAAATTTAAGATTTCAAGCAAAAATTACAATTTCAGAAAACTGTATCCCCCCCATCATGAATTTGACATATCCCAATAAAAAGACCTCTTCAGTGAGATGAGGGGTGATATTAGTGAAAATGACATTTCAATATTGTACAGTGAAATGTGTCAACATTTGAAAGATCTGCTTCACTTAGTGAATCAGTGTTTTCCAAATGACAGACGCTGATGTTAAAAAATCAGGCACGGATAAAAGATCCATTCAGAGCGTCAGGTAGACTAATGGATTTTAATTTAACAGAGTATGAAAATTCCATTGAAATGGTTTCAAATTCCACATTGCAACTAACCTTTCAGAAATCACCATTTGTCTAGTTTGGGCATAATGTCAAAGAATAAAATCCACAGTTATCTGAAAAGGTTATTACTTTTTTTCCAACTACATACCTACCGGTGAGGCCAAATTTTCTTCATATACTTCAACCAAAAACAACATATCTAAACAGATTCAATGCAGAGGCAGATATGAGAATTCTGCTGTCTTCTACTAAGCTAGACACTAAAGGGATTTGCAAAAACATACCAAATATGTTTTGTCATGGAAAATAGTTATTTTTCATAAAACATGTAATTTATATTGTTGTTTTTAATGAGCTAATAAATATTTTTTAAACTTTTTAGTTTTATTTTTTTACCACTATAAATATCAAGAAATATAACCCTCATAAACAAAAACCTTTGGAATTTCTCAGTAATTTGTAAGAATGTACAGGGGTCCTGAGAACAAGAAGTTTGAGAACTGCTGGTCTAATAGAACATTATTATTTGTTTTGAAGAATCAGTAAGAGTTTGCCTGTTGGAGATGATGGGAAGGGGAAGCCAAACAGGCTGTGTGAGGCCAAGAGAGCATGTGCTTGGGTTACCCTGAGAGGGTCAGTATGCCTGGATTTGAGATGTGTGGGCAAGCGGAGTCGATGGGGGCAAGGCACAGCTTGTGAAGCTGCAGAAGCAGGCAGGAGCCTTGTTGGGCTGCCTAGGAGTTTGTATTTATTTGGGGGGCACCAGGAGCCACAGGAAGTCTTTAAGCAGGGTCGTGATCTGATCTGATCTGCAATTTAGAAAGGTCACTCCGGCCCCTGGGGTCTGTAGCATATTTATCTAGGGGTCAAAGGCTAATGAGTGAGAGCCCAACTCCAGGATTTTTGCTCAGCTGGCACTGTGTTTCAGAAGTTTGGAATTTGATATCCAGATTGTTCCAGGCCCCACCATTCCCTTTTGTCTTACACTCCTCTAATCCCCATATTTATGCTATCTTCTTAGTCCTCATAGTGGTGTGAACTTGAGAACACTACCAGAAGGGGTGCACTCTCTTGACTGGGCTAAACTGGGGACTTCTCAGTGCTTTGTGAGGATCCCCTTTGGCTAGGACCTTTGAAATGCAATTGATATTTGGGACACACAGAAAGAAAAGAAGAAGGCTTTGTGTAATGAGTAAAATCAGGCTTAGAAAATTTTAAATCTCTAATTTTTAGATTTCTCTGATTTTCTTTTAGTGGAAAAAAAGGGCTATTACATGTTATAACTTGATTTTCTACAAACTGTCTCTTCTGGAAAAGAGCAAATTTACATGCCCATTATGGAAAGAGGTATCTCTTATCCTCCTGAGGACAATCTTACAACAAGTTGGACTTTAAAAAATTTTTAACTGTCATTTATTTTCCAAGGAATATTGTGATATAATCAAAAGCTGAGAGAGAGAGAGAGAGAGAAAGGAAAAAAAAATCACCTCTAATCCCCCCTCAATACAGTTTTTATTATTTTTTCATGGTCTCTCTCAAAGTTGGCTCACAAGCATACACAATTATAACACACTTGTTATCATAGCATAAAAATAATTTTATATTTTACCCTTCCTTTTCATTAAGGCATGGAGAAAAATGGACATAACCGACTTCTATTTGCACTTCCTTCTGTACACTGAATAATTGCCAGTACCACTACCAGCACCTTCCTCCCCACAAATTTACCTTTCAACTAGATCCATACACTTAATTTTTAAAATTTTGTAGTTTATAGGGTTTGGAGATAGTTTCATGTACAGTAACTTTGGTTTTAATTTTTTTCTGGCCTATCATTGTAAAATCAAGTTAAATTCCTATTTGATTGGTACCAGGTTCATATGGATTTGCTAATGTGATCCTTTGCATTCTATCTCTGCCAGCATCTTCAGAATTCAGCAAGGTGATATGAGAGTTCTGGCTCTGGATAAATTTGACCAGGGGTCTCTTCAGAGTATGTTGTACAAATGTCTAAAGAAATACTCTTCTCTTCCTTCAAAATACCATTTTCCGGATTCATGATCTCATTGCTATAGAATTGCTATTGAATAACAACGTACCCAAAGTCAATGCTTAAGTGCTTCCCAGGATGACTGAAGACAATTTTTCTGGCCTTGGAATGTGTGGGTTTGGGGGGGGGTGGGCAGGTGTCCAATGAGTTTCTTTCCTCGTACTCTGAAATTATCTCCTTCTTGCTGCCCTTGCCTCAAGCCTAGTTTTTACTGAAAAATTCACTGCCCTTAAAAGTAAAAGAGCTATTAAAAGTATTTGGATGTCAGTGTAACAGGCAACCACTTGTACTTCTTGGTGGTTCTGTTTCTCTCAGTGGAAAAGTAATTCCAAATGAAAGTTACTGAACAAGGAGTCTTGCCAATATGATGTTGGTTCTCAGAACACAAAACGAGCTTCAGTGTTTTTTATCTGTAATTGTCTCCTTGAAATAGGGGAAGAATTTTTAACTTTTTGGTTCCCTTGGAGAAGAGAGGACCTAACTAAATTTCCTGAATTCTTCCACACAAAAGTCTTTTTTTGTTCCCTAAATACTTTTGCTGTTGGAAATAAAGAATTCGGCAGACTAAGTCCTTCAGCAAATGTTTCAGACACCTAATATGGGCCAACACCTTGTCCTGGGATTGGCCTGTTAACCTTTCACCCTTTACCCAGCCTGCTATGGGGCAATGATCCTCTTAGAATCCTCCCCAGACAAGGCTACAACATGGGATGCTTAAGTCTGTTTAACCTGGGGATTTGGGGAGGCAGCTTTTCCACACTGCATTGTTCATCATCTCCATTTGTTTTCTATAGTTCCTCCCAATTAGTTGGCCAGGGCTTTGAAAACACATGTGATTTCTAAGGCCTTGTAAGCCATTCCTCTATTTTGAGTGGGAGAAACAAGAGTAGGTTCATGATTTATAAGATGTCATTATGCTTACATGCTTAAACATAGTCCATAAAGAAATAGGTGTCCCACATATTACAACATATGTGAAGAATAATAACTGATGTCTCCAACATGCTTTAGAATTTACAAACTATTTTCTATGTCTAATTTCTTTAGTTCCTTACAATAAACCTGTGGAGTAGGTGGCAATTATAAATGCCCATTTTACAGATGAGCAAACTGAAGTTGAGGGAAGTAAAGGACGTTTCCAAAGTTGCTTGGTTAGGTAAAACTTATTTTATTGCATGTTTCCATTTGTTTTTTTTTCCCATCTGAATAATAAGCTTTAAATTTTTATTTATTTTTATTTTATTTATTTGTTTATTTATTTTTTGGCTGCGTTGGGTCTTAGTTGCGTAATGCGGATCTTCGTTGCGGCATGCAGAATCTTTCGTTGTGGTGCAAGGGCTCTTCGTTTCGGTACGCGAGCTTCTCTCTAGTTGTGGCGTGCGAGTTTTCTCTCTCTAGTTGTGGCATGCGGGCTCCAGAGTGCGTGGGCTCTGTAGTTTGCAGCGTGCAGGCTCAGTAGTCGTGGCGTGCGGGCTTAGCTGCATGTGAGATCTTAGTTCCCCGACCAGGGATTGAACCCACGTCCCCTGCATTGGAACGCGGATTCTTTACCACTGGACCACCAGGGAAGTCCCCCCAAGCTTTTTAAATTTAAATAATTTGCTTTTTCGTTTGATTAACTCATTTTTATTAGTGAAGAACAACTAACCATGGGAAGAAAAACTTACCATAAGTCTCCTGTTCTCACAATATAGAATTGGCAAGAGCAAAGAAAAAGAAAAGAAAACCAAAGCATCGGAACCATATAGAAAATCTAAAAGACGATTTAGTGCATTTGAGAACTTCTGTGTTCAAGGGTGCTTATTATAGCAAAGCTTATCATCATAAAAACAAAAATAAAATAAAACTGGAAGTATTAATTAATAGTGGTATATGGCAAATTGTCAAATAAATGAGTACATCAACTCTATAGAATATTTTTCAGCTTCTAAAGAAAGTTATATCTTTATCTCTTAACTCAGATGGCCATGATGTATTTAGTAAATGAAAAAAAAAAAGAGAAATGAATCTGGTATGATATATTTTTACTTTTTAAAACTTTACGTGTGTCTGTGTATCTGTATGTACTGTGAAGACATGCACCACTCTTAGGGTCATATTGATAAGTAATATGAACTTCTTAATAGTTTTAGGTAGGAAAAGTTAGCTACTCCCCTACAATCTCACTACTAGGCTGTAATAAAAGCAAGTGTCTGACTCAATTATTATTTATTTATTTATTATTAGCATACAAGCACAAACAGGTCACATCACCAGTTCTGGAAGCTTAATTAGGTCCAGCTCTGTCTTCTAGTTGCTTTATTCACTGCCTTGCACAGCAGGTTCCCTTGAGCCAGATGTGACAATACTGCAGGGGCAGGATTCTATTTCCCTTATGGTCTTTCAGGCCATCAGAAATCCCCCAAAACAAACTAGACAGTACCCTTTAGGATCAGGCCTCAGACACCATCCCTAAGGGAGCAGGCTATAGCCGTTACTGGAGTCTTAAACTCTATCTGTGCAAGGAAGTGGAGTGTCTGTAAAAGAGTTTAAATAAGCCATATATAATTGAATACCACCAGTTTCACCAATGAGAGCCCATTTGAACATCTATCATGCTAACAAGCTACTCATTTCACCTGTGAAAATCCCATTTCTGACATTCACTATATAATCAACCAAATGTCCTTGTGTCCTTCAAAGATGAAGATTGCTGAAGCAGTTATAGTAGCCACATCTGGATCAGGGCAACTGACTGTTCTTGGCTTGTGACTTGAACCAACTAACACACACATAATACCACACTGTCTGGATCCAAGCATTTCAAAACAATTTAGCTACATCATAGCTGTTTCATAGAGAGGAAGAGGAAGATTCCACACACAAGCAATGTATATTTGTTGGGTAGACGCGGAATGAGAATGGAGATAGAGAATATTAACTTATTCTTAAAGACCTTTATATTATTTCATATAACACAACAAGCTCATATTATTTTTGTACTTTAAAAATCTTAGAAGCATATTTAAAAGGAGGCAGTAACTTTACAAACTTTACAAAAGAAAAAGCCAGATTGCCTTTGCTCATGCTCTTCTTTCCATGTGAAACACCTCCCTTGCCTTTTACATTACCAGGGGTCTCTTCCTGCTCCAGTTCTCAGTTTAGACCCTACATCCTTTGGGAAGCTTTTTCTAACTGCCCCAGACAGTCACAAGCTTGTTCTCTATGCTCCTGTTGCACCCTAACCATTTCCTAGCAGAACACTCATAACAATTCCTATTTGTCTGTTTCTTTTGCTAGATTATACATTTTATGAGAGCAGGAACTTGGCCTTATTTGGTGCTGTGTCTCCTAACACCATGCCTAGCTATAGAAGGCACTTGACAAGTATGTGCTGAATTTATGAAAGAAAGAATGGATGAATGAATAAGTGAATGTCGAGACATAGAATTTAGTATTTTTGCTGGACTTTTACCTTCACAATGTTTATGAAACAGGCCCAATAGGATTTCAAGCTTTCTTGCTCAACTAGTTTCTTACCATCATTTCATGAGAGAAGATATAGGTCACCAGCATAATTTTCAATACCAACATTTGCATTCTATAAGGAAGGAGTAAAAATCTCCTCCCATAAGAAATGATCAGGTGGATCAGTGGTGGAAATTACACTACTCCAGACCTATAGTTCGAGTCTTGGACTCACCATTCACTAAATGTGAAATTTTGGAAGAGACATTGAACCACTCACTCTGAGTTTCAATTCCATAATCACTTGTAAAATGAAATAAAAATTGCTACTGCAAAGGTTTATGGTAGGGATCAAATGAAATAATATATGTGAAAACACTCTGTTAACTATAAAGTGAGAGGTACAAATGTATTTTTGATTATAATGAAGGTAGAATGAAGTTTCTCTTTTCCTTCTGGAACATTAAGGTTTATCCATTGTTAGGGCCTAGGCGCACCACATTAATCTTTTGGGCACATCAGAAGGGAAGAATAATAGAATCATAAAATAATAGAGTCTGAAGGGACCACAAAATCCTAGGTTACCCTCCCCATTTCGTAGCCAGGAAAACCAAGGTCCAGATAAATTGTATGGCTTTACTCAGGCCACAGGGCAAGTTGGTTCAACTGAGGTCACCATATCCAAAGGATCATCTTAGCATCTTTTTCCAGTTTACTTTTTTTGTGCTGCAAAAAGAAACTCATTTCAGGCAGAACTTGCCTTGCTTTGACAGAAAGAAATACTCTTAATCCCAAGCACAACACAAAGACTTCTTTGAGGAATTTACTCATGTGTTGAGCAGTGAATTCAATTATTGCAATGACAAATGCAAATTTCCCTGAAAAAACTGTGTCATCTGTTGGCCAATTCATAAATGAATCTTACTGCACAGTCTTCATGAGCTTGTGCAAGTCTTATGCAATGCCAGTGAAACAAATATTAACAACTAAAAGACCCACAAAAACTCTAAAGTCTGACACAATAAAAAGAAAGGCTATGAACCACAAACCTTGCCTTCCCATTGATTTGTGTTTGCAGGAATTGTTTTGGGAAGAGAGCTTAGGGTTTTGTTTTTAGTATGGTGATAATAATGATCCCTTCCATTTCTGAAGGCCCTCAGAATTTTCAAAGAGAGATCACACACATTCTCACTTTGATCCTCACAACAGCCCTGTGATGGAAGCATGCAATTTTCTAAGAAGGTCCACTTATGTTTTTCAACTGATCTCCTCTTTTGTTTCAGGCATATTGCAACTCAAGGGGCTACAAGTCTCAAGTGCAAAGAGTCAGAATAATTCAGAAAGACAAACATAATGGTTGAGTTTTTCTGAAGGAGCTGTGTGTGAGTGTGTGTATTTATGTGAATGATAAAGAACTAATAACAAGAAAATGTGGGAGTGGGGTGGCGGATAAGAATTCCAGTAGCCTATGGGACTAGAATACCTACAGTAACTGGATTTACTGTTTTATATTTTCTATTTATATGCTTCTCTTAAGATAAGGCTAAAGACTTTGTAGCTTCAACTTTAGGGAATTTTTAAGCTTGTCGTGGCAGTGGTAGTTGTGATGGGATCACTTGTTTAGTAACTGACATCACCAGCTGTGTGATAGCAACATTTGGGACAATATACTATGGCCTCTGGTGTCAGACTCCCTGAGTTCAAATCCTACATCCCAAACTTATTAGTTGTATGCGATGTTGTGTCAATCCCAAAGCTCTTGGCCTAGTTTCCTCTTCTGAAAAATGGGCATAGTAATAGTACCTACCTAATAGGGTTATTAGGAAAATTGAATGAGTTAGTATATATAAAGTGCTGAGAACAATGTCTGATACAAAGTAAGTACTGTACACTCAGCCCTCTGTATCCGCGGGTTCGGCATCTGCAGATTTAACCAACCACAGATCAAAAATATTAAAAAAAATTTTTTCAGAAAGTTCCAAAATGCAAAACTTAAACTTGCCATGCACCAGCAACTATTTACATAGCATTTACATTGTACTGAGTATTATAAGTAGTCTAGAGATGTTTTAAAGTATACAGGAGGATGTGCATAGGTTATATACAAATACTGTGTCATTTATATAAGGGACTTGAGCATCCAAGGGAGGACTGTATGTGTGTGCTAACATCTGCATTGTTTCTGAATTTGTGTCCTCAGCCTCTCTTTTCACTAGTTATTAGAATGCTAGGTGTGTGTGTTATGATGTACAAGGCTTCATAGCTTGGGATCGGTATTTTCTGAACCTTTTCACACAAAATTGGTGTGAAAGTATTTTGCAACTTGGTTTGGAATTTCTTACACAGGGATTAGGAGTCCTGGCTTGAGAGCCACACTACATGCACAGAGTTTCTCCTCTACTACCTTCAAAGCTATGTGATCTTGGGCAGGTTATTTAATCTTCCTGGAGCTGAGTATAATAATGGTACCTATCTCCTTGGGTTGTTTTGAGGGCTAAATGAGATAATATATTCAAAGTGCTTACCAAAGTGGCTGCCAAGTAGTTACAGAATTACTCTTAGTCAGCACAGGAGGAGGAGGAAGAGAAGTATACTTGTACTCAGAAACGAAACTTCCATTTTTTAAAAAAGGGAATCAAAAGAATCGCTAAAGTGTAACGGGGGCTTACTATTTGTGCTGAGCCTTATACTAAACTCTGTATGTGCATTATCTCATTTAATTATATAATTATAATAGTATTATATATATCTATATATAATAATATATATTATTGATATATATTGTATATATACCTCTGTGACACAATTTTGAGATCATTTTTTCCTCTGGCCAATCATTGTCAGCAGGCCTGGACTTAGGACACTTTAGTAAGAATGCTAAAATAGTGAGAACTGTGTCAGCTTCTACAGCAGCTCTCATCAAGACAGCAGAGGCTCCATGCTATGGTCCTCTAGTGAGGAAGGGCGTTATGCTTCCACAGTCAACAGTGTGTTCACTTAGTATCCCTCCCTCCCTCACTGGTTCAGTGGCAAAAATACAGATGGAGGATGAAAATAAGAATTTCTCATTTTAGTTGGTAATATATCTTGGACTGAATCCTCGAGAAGTTTCTGAGTTAGAATCTCTGGTGTCCTTTGAGAGCTAAAACTGACTTTAAGTGGATAAACTGCTAGCCTGGAGAACGGTTTGATTTTTTGAAGGCATTACTCATTCTTTTGCTCTAAAGCGCATCCTGGGTTGTTTGTATGCCTGTTATAGGTGATATTGTATATTTAATATTTTAAATTAAGTATAGTTGATATACAATATTGTGTTAGTTTCAGGTGTACAGCAAAGTGATTCAGTTATATGTGTATATATTCAGTTATATGTATATATGTATATATATTTTTTCAGATTATTTCCCATTCTAGGTTATTACAGGATATTGTTATACAGTGTTATACAGTAAATTCTTGTTGCTTAGATATAGCAGTAGTATAGTAGTTTGTATTTGTTAATTCCATACTCCTAATTTATCCCCCCCTTCCCCTTTGGTAACCATAAGTTTTTGTGTATTTAATTTAATAGATAGATAGTATGAAAAATATGGCGTAAGCTTTATGCTTCATTTTCACAAGCAAAGTGAAATACATACTGCAGACGATTTGGGGCAGAAATTATCTAGATCAGCACTACAACGATAGAAACGTTCCATATCTGCAATGTCTTATATGGTTGTCACCAGCCACATGTGGCTGTTGAGCACTTGAAATGTGACTAGTGCAGCTGAGGTATTAAATTTTTAATTTTATTTATTTTAAACTTAAATTTAAATAGCCAGGTAGCACTATTATTTGTGATACTATGGCTGCTTCTTTTAAGGTCTGACCACTGAGAAGATCCGAGAGCAGTGAAAGGGCTGGAAGAAGCAAAGCCCCAAAGCAGTAGCAATAGCAAATAACAATCTGGTGCCCAGATCTTGGCTCCTAAATACCATTCTCCTTGAAAAGGAACCAGAGCTCCTTTGAGAAATGACTGATTTAAGGGCTGGACGAGGAGAATGTAAGATGAGCCTGGAACACCTTATTGAATCAGAAAGCAAAGATGTGTTC
This sequence comes from Balaenoptera physalus, assembly GCF_965194825.1. NCBI lineage: Eukaryota > Metazoa > Chordata > Mammalia > Artiodactyla > Balaenopteridae > Balaenoptera > Balaenoptera physalus. The sequence continues at coordinate 77,095,731 of NC_138889.1, forward strand.
AAAGAATAATGGAGACATGATGAAAAGACACAAGAGTTCTGGTTTTGGTCAGCATGGAATAAGCATACTATACTCTATTGCTTTCTCTGACTACAAGTAAAAATCCTGGATAGAATGTGTAAAGCAACTATCAGAGGACTCCGGGAGGGGGATCAGAGCAGGAGGACTGGGTAGGAAACCCAGTCCTTGAGGGACAACCCAGCAGTGAACTTCCTGGGTTGCTGCTCTTTTTCCCTCCTAGAGAGCCTGTCTCTGGCTCTAGGGCAGCCTGAAACTTACAGCTACGAGCGGGTACAGACAGAAAAGGCTTTGAGGAAAGCTCATGCTTTCTAGCCTGAGGACTTGGAGGAAGAAATCCTGCGGGACAGAGGTCTTTTAACTGTCCCTGGCTTACTCCAGGTGAGAGGCAGCGAGGAAACAGCAGACCTCCCCTCCCCATCAGTGACAGCAGCAGCAGTGGAAGTGGCCCATGTAGGGTGCAGCTCTGGGGATTCTCCCCACCCTCTACGGGGTGAGCTCCAGCAATGAAGGGGCATGCCTTTCCCAACATTAGCGTGGTGGAGGTGGCCGCTACAGGGCTGAGCCCTTGTGAGTTTCTGATATATACCAGGTGCAACAAAGGGACATTATTGAGATACTCTTTTTGCTGTGGCCAGTCATTCAAGATGGTTGTATCTACTTGAGTTGGAAAACATGAATCCCTTATCAACCCTACTGATAGGACAAACAAAGGAAAGAGACAATACAGAATAGAAAATAATATTCTTCCCTCCTGCTGTGGACTCCCTATTTGGCTCTGTTGTAGGCAGCCATTGGCTGAGATGCAGCCTGGAGGCAAGAAGGCATCAACCGTTTCCCACCTCAGGCTTTTATTTTGCTTAGCAGAGGCCAAAGTGGTGCCTAATGATCAGAGTGGGAATTAGCTAAATTGGCAAGACTGTTGCTAAGCGACAGAAACTGCAAGGGTGGTGTCTACATCTGAGGATCATGAACAAGATTTCTGGCTTTGGACCTTAGTCCACTGACACTAACAGATTAGCAGCTAACTGTGGTTTTAAGGATTGCTTTTGCCAGAGAGGTCCCAAGCTTGCAAAATAATGTCTTGAAATCGATCACCTCTTTTTTTTTTTTTTTTGCAATCCCTAGATGCCAGAGCTCAAACTAATAAGAGAGAACTGCTAAAGCAATATAGCCTTCAGAATAGGAATTCCACTAGAAAATACTTCCCTGGAGTGGCCATGAAGGCAAAGGACAATTGGGTTGCTGTCACTTGCAGCTTAAAAAGCCTTTACTAGTACAAACAGAACTTTGGTTCTCTGTTTTCCTGGCAAGTTGTCTCAAGATGTCTTGTGTGTATGCTTTTCTCATATATTCCCAGTCCCAATATCCCCTCCTTGGGTCATCCTTCCAAGTTCACCCCAGCCCTGAGAGTAGAACTGAAAGCAGAGTAGAAGGGGAAGCTCTGTTCTCTTTGGACCCAGCTGACATCGTGATGTCCCAAGCCTGGCCTGGCACCTTTTTCCCACTCCAAGAAATACCCCAGCTTTGAGAAACATCATCGCTGCCGGTGGTAACTTACGTATTATGTGTAAAATGAGAGTTTGAACTAGATGAGTTTTCAAATTTTTTCCAGATTCCTCTGGGGCGTGGGACTCAGGCATCTCATTAACTAAAGTGCACCCTATTTAAGGAGCCATGGCATATGAATGGGTCCCTCTAATTCCCTGGCACAAAGCCATGCTTGTAGTAGGTTTCTTAGTGACTATTCCATTGATTACTAATCTGGGGCAAAGCCAACACGCTAAAGCTTTCTCCATATAGGTTCATTCTGTCTTACAGTTCTTGCCTTGGGCTGTTGTAGTCTTTTGATGAAGGTCTTAAATTAACAAGCTCATTTCACATCTAGAACTAAGACAACCCTTCCTGTTCTCCCCATTCCAAATGAGGGCAATTTCATCCCTATCACTCCCAGATCCCTCGCCCCCAAAAGCTCAGATACCAATTAGCCTCCATTGGAGATTAATAAACAATACAATAATGACAGATAAAAAGACTAATTCTGTGGCCGAGAGAATCACTTTAATTAATTTAATCCTGGCTGAAAGATCAGCTGTGCTCAGGCCTGCTCACCAGCAGGGCCCATTTATCCCAGTCTGTCCCTTCCTTGAAAACCAGGGTATGCTCCGGAGCCGGCACTTAAGCAACAATGAGAAACAGATTGTACTGTCAGGCTTCATTAAAGGTCATCATTAGTATTCCAATTTGAAGACAGTTGCTCCAGCTCAACCTTTTACCAATTCTTCCCTGGCGCATTGTGAAGTTTGGTTCAGCTGTGAAACGGAAAAATTCTCCCTGGGCTCCCAGCGTTGGGATGGGTATCATTTGATGCCTGTCGGCTCTGCAGCTTAAAGGGCAGATCCCCTGGGGAAGTGACGGTCCCGGACTCTATTTAAAAATCAGGTCATGTGCAGCTGCCTAGAATCCAGACATTTCAAGGAATAGAACTTTCTAGGACTCAGCCATAATAATCAGAAATAGGATAGATTTGTCATCTTCCCCAGGAGCCTATTTCCACTGTTCTTTTGCAAAAAAAGCTGGAGAAGATTTTCTAATGGAACCGGAGTGAGTGACAGATAGGACTCACCATCAGAGTGGGAAATTGTTTGGGGCCTAGGGCTCCATAGAGGGTCAGGAGACAACCCTGGTAAGTCTTTAAAGGCAACCACCCTCAGCGCATAGTCTCAGCTGGCTTTTTGGGGAGACAGTTTTCAGACTGCTCACTTCACACGGGATGTGAGATTTTAATTTCCTTTCTCTGCAAATTGCCAATTTTTAACTGCTTTCCCTCTGCTGAAGCAGTTTTATTTGTAGGTGGTTGTGTGCACAGGGGTAACATCTTACATATTTTTTTTTACTCTTTTTCCTAGTAAGTAGAGCCATCCTAACTAGGGTGTAAGGTGGTATATCTCGTTGTGGTTTTGATTTGTAGTTCCCTGTTGATAGTGATGCTGAGCAGTTTTTCATGTACCTGGTGGCCATTCATATATCCTCTTTGGAGAAATGTCTATTTCCTTTGCCCATGTTTTAACCAGGTAGTTTTTGTTGTTGTTGTTTAACTGTAGGCAGGTCCCACTCCTTATTTCCTCTTTGGGTACTTCCATTTTGTACGTAGTCTTGGTAGAAGATAGTAGCTCTTATCCCAGGATCCCCAAATGCCAGATTTTACCCTCCATCCCATGTGCAAAAGAACAGATGTGATTTCCATTTGATCAATCAGACACCTTCTCATCTTCTGCGAGCACCTAACATCTATCTAATGAACCCCCTCTTTTTCTAATATAGCCAGAATCTGTTTTTGTTGCTGCAATAAAAAATCCTAATGATACTCTCTGCAAGTTCACTTTCCATCTGCCTCTCCCTCTATAGATTTTCCTGTGAAGACAATGGTGTATGTGTCAAATGTCTGAAGGGAAGGACACAGGCAAAAGAGACTTGAGCTAAACATCATGTTCATAGAGTCTCACACCTCAGTTTCTCTCTGAGTGCCTTTGGAATAAGAATAAATGGACTTGTACTTTACCAAATATTGATAGTTAGCTAAAGCTAAATCACTATATCCTGTAATTGGGAAATCTGGAATAGACTATGTCCTGTCTACCTTCCTCTTTCAGGGCTATCCAGTGGTTCCTGATCTTTAGCATGCCTGAGTTATCTGGGACATTGTTCAAACATAAGATTCCTGGACACTCTTTCCCTACTCTATACCCCAAGATTCTGGTTCAATAGGAGAGTCTGATGAGGGTGGTCTCAGGACTATACCCTGAAAAACACTGGAAGCCAGCCTGAGGATAAAGCCATTACACAAAGAAGGAAAAATTAGAGAAATTCAGAGAGAAACAAAGTTAGAGCCCCAGTCAAGCTGTGCTTGAAGCTTCATCCACTATGGTTTTAAGAAAGAGAATACATTCCTTGGAGTATTTATGCCAAAATTAAAATTGGTTTTCTGTTACTTACAACTGAAAGCACCCTAACTGATATAAAAATACTTTCACCTCACACATCATATGATTGGATAATCAACACCACCCCATGAAGAAGGTTTTAGTTTTATTCCTATTTTCTGGATGATGACACCAGCTTAAAAAGCTGGAATCTTTGCTTAAATTCAAGCATTATATAGAGCCAGATGCATGAAGGTAGGTCTTATTGAGGCAGAGGGACCCTCTGTTAAGGAAAATAAAAAATTTCCCCCTATTATTACTGGATTCATGTTTCACTACCTTCCTGAAGTCTTTTCTGGAAACTGGGCCCACACCATGTTCATTATGTGGCTACCAATTGTAAACAGATTCAGTGCTACAGACATACAGTTTAATTATTCTTAAATAGTTTTTAGTGTTTCAGTATTTCTCTTCTTTCCTCCAACTCCTCATTCCCCTAAAAGATGCTCAAACAGTAATTGCTAATTGTTGTCTGGCTGAGTTAAAACAAAAGGACAGGTAACCTAAAGGTAGAATAAACTGTGGTTTATTCATATGTGTGACTGAGTTCTAGTAGTTTATGACACATAGTTTGTCCTCAATAAATTTTTGCCGAATGAATGAATATCAGTCACGCCTTTCTATTACAATGCGACTTCACACCCATGACATTGGAGAATGGGCTTTTCAGTGAAACACTGAAAAACAAACAACAGGTTAATACAGGGTCTCATCTTGCTTTCAAAGAATAATGCTTTGAAATCGACAGCAATTTGTAGAGTTCCACTGGACGCCCTTAACATCAGTGCTAGTAGCGATAACCATGAGATGTTTACAACCCAAATTTCACATAACTTAACATCAATATCTCTGCCTTGTTATACAGGACAGAACAAGAGTTTCAACACATTCAGTGCGAGTTACAGCATACTCAGACCACAGGCTAGGGCCCATATGGCAAAAGGTTTAAAAATTAAGGAATCCAACCATTGCTGAAAACCAAAATTGAGATTCTTCATTTTATAATATGTGTCAACCATGTTTTAATATTAATAATTGAAAAATCTTATATGTTGCCTAGGTCCTGAAAGTTTAAAAATCTGCCCTTAATTTGGCATTTCAACATGACAGGGTAGAGTGAAAAGTAATTGTTTTAGACCAGAACACCTGGTTCCATTTCTGGCTCTAACATTTACCTGGTATGGACCTTAGGCAAGTCATGAACCTATTGGAGACTTCTTTCCTCTTTTATGAAATGGAGATGAGTCACTGAGTCATTGTGAGTGTCCAATTGTGCAATATATGATGGCAAAGTCCCTTATATATTAAATAATATCATGTCAAATAATTTGTGTGGCAAGAACAGAAAATCAATTTCAAAGCTTAAATCTAGAGAGAAGGTATTGGCTTTCATAACCCAAAAGCCCTGAGATGGATAAGGTGCCGTTCTTTTCTCTACAATCTCAGGATAGCTGCCAGCAGCACACTGGGCTACAGACTTTCTCTTTCACATTCTGGTGGCGGCGGGGGGGGAAGATGCTTCCCATATCCTCCAAACAAAAGTTATAGATTTTACTGTGATTGGATGGCTCCTGAGTAATGACAGAGATTAAGATTATCCAAACTGGTTTAGATCAATCAGGGCCAACCCTAAGACCATAGGATGAGGTCAATACCACCCAAAGTACATAGAGCTGGACATGAGTGATGTTTTCCCAGAGCAAAGAATGGGAAAAAGGGAAATAAATGCTGAGTAGGCACAAATCTCTACTTCTTTGTATGAATGGCACAGATTTACATTCTGATGGATATTAGTATCATAGCTCAGTTTGGTATACATCTGTGTATTTAATCTATTTTACAGTTTTAAGATATTTAAGTGGTTCAACTCATATTTCCTTCCTTTTTGTTGCCACCTCTCAGATTACTGAGATTACTCCCATGATGCAGTCATATTACACATTTGGTTTGTAACACATGGAAGAGCTTAGAAAACTGTAAAGCGCTATGCAGATGACAGATACTTTCCTTGCTACTGTGCTTGTCACAATGGTCCTTTGACTTTGGGGTTGCTGGCTAGCATGTTAGGATCATGTGATTCTTTGGCTAGTCAAGTTCCTTGGTAACTAGATTTATTCATAAAGGATAAGCCTTATAGGTTCCAAGAAAAAACTCCTCACCCCAGCTCTTATTAGACAATCTAGCCTGAGGTTTTTCTGAAACAGGTGGCTCACTCGCTCTTAGTATAATAGTACTAGTCATTTTTGTAACAGCTTAATTCGTATGATGATTTACAGTTCACAAACTGCTTGAAAAGGGTCTGAGAGCAATGGATGGATGTTGAAATTTTGTAGACTTGGGGCCTAGGGGTCAGACCCCTAAGTGAGTGGTTTGTCTAGTGTAGACTGAGAACTATCATAACCAAGATTCCTCATAGCATAATTATTTAAGATCTAAGCCCTAAATCTTTATTTCTTTCTAAACTTCCTAATATCATAAGGCTTAGGATAAAAGTCTGCAGCTTTATAATTATTGCATGTTTTTACATACCTTAGCTCATTTGATTCTCACAACCTCCTTTGAGATAGGTAAGGATTATTAGCTTTGCTTTACAGATGAGGAAACTGAACCCCAGAAAGGATAAAGGACTTGCTGAAGGTCAGATAGGAAGTGTCAAGTCCAGGTCTTTTGATTCCAAGTTCAGTACTCCTTCTACAACAGCGTGGCGTATACATTTGGAAATTTATGGGGACCACAACAAAAATATCAGATTCACTTTGGGCTCTAGGAAAGGACTTAGACATCTGTTGTTAATAAGTGCTTAGAATCAGTTAGTAAGCTAGGAGTAGAATCTTCATCCTTGGGGAGTTTTACAAGTCAGAAGAATCTCCAGCCTAATCTGAACAATGGCTACAAGAAGAGCTAAATGACGTAAAGTCTCCTTCAACTCTTAAATTCTAGAATTCTGGAATCTATATTTCAGGGGCAGATCATCATGCCAAGGGCAGATCATCATGCCATGATTACACTGTCAGGAATAACTTACCCATATTAAAGCATCTGTTTCTGACAATTAGCATGGTTTACTAACAATTAGGTCCACTTTTGAACTATGACTGCAGAAGCAGCTAATGTTCTCAGGCAGTCCATCTTATCCTGGAAAAAGAGAGTAATACCAACCAAATGAATTCATGTTGGCTCTGTAGAAAGTGTGTGATCCCCTCCAAGCAATTTCAAGGGAAAAGGCCATCCAATTTTAAATTGAGGAATTTGGTTTGCAGATGAAGTCATTCATCTTGTGACCACTAACCATAGTTATCCAATTGATAACCTTCCCTCTCTTTGAATTCGAGTAGGTTTGATTTAAATCACTAGATTTCCTACAAAGAGCACATTTTTGTTTTTTATTGTATAATCCTATATGATAGTCCTTGCAATTCAGATAGTTCATTCAAAAGCACAATACATTGAAGATAGTAATTTTGATATCCATTTTTATAGCATGTTAGAAAACGGAAGGATGATTTTGTAATAAGCGGAGCTAATTAAAGTAGATGGTTTTGAAATTACTGGAGAAAACGGTGAATCATCTCCAGTGTAACGTGGATTATACATGGGGGTTATTTTTGTTGTGTTAGCATAACGAATCTATTGCCAAAATTACATTATCTTTGAATAAATACTTGCATTTTGGATGTTTTCTCTTAATAAGCATATGTAATTATTTTAACACAACAAGCACGTGTTTATTTTAAAATGTAATTACTATGTTTTCATTTAATTTCATTCCTTTACATATAGCTAGATTTGTACCAAAAAGAATATGAAGCAGAGCGCTATCTTTTAATTTAAAAGATTTTATAAATGCATATAACATAGAGTATTTCAGTTCAACAAAAGAAACTTAAAATATTATCAGCCAACTTTACTCTCTTCTTTTTGTTTATGTACAACTTGGGAGTAAACCTAAGTCTTTCCACTTTTCAATTCCCAAATGAATTCTTTTTTTTTTTTTTTTTTTTTCAGAGTGCACATTCATTTGTACAAAAAACTTTTCCAGGAGCTATTCAGGCTAGTTCAGCCTCTATGTTCAAAAGGGTGCACATTTTTCACTGAAAAGGAAATAGTAACCAAGTGTAAAGGTAACAACTTAAGGAAAACCCAGTTTGAATGGACATGAATAATTTCCAGCTAAGGTGTTTTCTACAGTGGATACCACCTCACTGATTACTGTTTGCAATAGTTATTCAGTCTTTGGGTCAAACTGTACTTTCCGAAGTCTCTTTTATTTTTTCATTTGTATTGGAGTGTAGTTGATTTACAATGTTGTGTTAGCAACACAGCAAAGTGAATCAGTTATACGTATACATATAGCCACTCTTTTTTTATATTCTTTTCCCATAATAGGCCATTACAGAGTATTGAGTAGAGTTCCCGGTGCTATATGATAGGGTCTTATCAGTTATCTATTTTATATATAGTAGTGTGTATATGTGAATCCCAGTCTCCCAATTTATCCCTCTCCCCCTTAACCCCTGGTAACCATAAGTTTGTTTTGTACATCTGTGACTCTACTTCTGTTTTGTAAATGAGTTTGTTTGTACCCTTTTATTTTTTCCACATATAAGCGATATCATACGATATTTGTGTTTCTGTGTCGGACTTACTTCACTCAGTATGACAATCTCTGGGTCCATCCATGTTGCTGCAGATGCCATTATTTTGTTCTTTTTTTATGGCTGAGTAATATTCCAAATGAATTCTTGATTCAGACTGGATTTGTCCAGGCCAGTAGTGGTTGGTAGAAATATTTCTGAACTGCTATTAAGTGTTAGATTCTCACACAATAACCTCTAGTGGACCAGGCAGCTTCTGTGACTCCTCCTATTCCTTGGTGTTTTTTTCTTTATACTCTCACCAGCCAATATTTATTTGCTAAGTGATTTATCCGTAGTACAGTGATTTATCATGACTGACCTTATGGCAGGATGACTTGGATGCCCAGGTGAATTCTCCTCGTCAGTTAAGGCTTAGCAGTCTTGTTGACTGGAAAAATAAGGACTACTCTCATTATCATGACTATCATTATATGACTATCGTTATTGAATCAGGTATTGGGGTTTGACAAGAAAAACTGGATTATAAATTCTTGGCTTGCTGGGCTGTGCTCAGAAAATTTTTCTTAACATCATCTTAACACATAATAGTACATTTTCATCTGCTGTGGCTCTGCAAGAACTCTGATTTCTATATTTGAATGAGTTATACTGATCTCCACAGTCATTAGATGGTTTTTCAGCGTGAGAATGAATGTGACAGGGCTAAACTAATTACACTTTTCATCCATGATGAGGATGAAAGTAAACTGTCTGCTGTTATAATCAGATTGTATATCACTTATCTTGTTCAGAAATGGTAAATACTATGAAAATAAAATTCAACAATAATAATAGTTATCAGTTATGCTGCAGCTATTATGTCCCAGGCTCTTCCCATACATTGTCTTATTTAATCCTTCCAAGAATCCTGTGTCCCAATACGTCCATTTTACAGAACGCTTGTATCCTTTTACTAACCTTCCCCATTTCCCCCACTTCTCAGATCCTGACGAACACCATTCTACTTTCTGTTTCTGTGAGTTCGACTTTTTTCCTTTCCTTAATGTCATGTTTAGATGCAAATCTGTGTATATTTCAGGCAGTCGGTGCTGAGATAGTTAGCACTGCACTGCCCTCTTGTGCTTTCAACCAAGTTTACAGCATCAAGACTATTAAAATCTCACTGCCTTCCTTCCACCCAATCTTCTCTTTTCCACTTCAACAGTTGAGTTTGCCTGCTAGTTTTAAATTTAAATTGAGGTTTTACAAGGCTCTTAGCAGATAATGGTGGCTTTGTACACGCTGGAATCCTGAATGCTTCCTCCCTGCAAGATTTTCTTCCCTTCATTGCTCTCTGTTACCAGTAAATTGCATAAAAGTGGTGAAAAGACCCCAAAGCAGCCAGTTTCCAAGAGCTCAAATGTTTGAAAGAGAAACTGCAATATTTATCGCTGAGAAGTTGACTGTGTTCTGGTAATTCATTTTTATAATTAGTCAATTATGAATTCCCAGTTATAAATAATTAATCGATGTTAATCGTATCTCCTGAGAGGAAACACATTTGACAAATGGTCAAACCGATGAAAAACCCAGTTCCAGGCATCCTTAAAATGACTTTAAACAGAAAGAAGAAAAGAAACTCTGAGAAATTTTTTTTAAATGACAAAAATGCCAACAGATGTAAAATGGCTCTCCCCAAAGTAAACCAAAATAACCAGTTTTAAAATTGTTAGAAAATTGAGAAAATTGAAAAACTGAGAAAATTGTTTTCATCAAACTTTTATTTTGACCAGATTATCCTCTGAGCCAATTTAATTTCAACTAAACTGCTTTCTTCCAAATCATATTTGGATAAATTGTTTCCAGTTTGCCTTTAGCCAAATCCTATGCTACCCACCCAGACCAATCAATATAAGGAATTCAGTAATCACAATGAGATTTTTTAACCTATTTTACCTAGAAATGTATGAATTCAATTTATGTCTTCCCTTATATATCTTGCTTGGTTTTTTCGTGTTTTCATAACCATGTAATTTGATCCTCACAAAAAGCTGAGCGATTATTTCTATTTTACACCCAAGGAAATGAAGGTCCAGTGAGACTAAAGGATTTGTCCAAGGCCACATGGCTGGCAAGTGGAAAAGCTAGAATGAGACCCCAGATCTTTCAGGCTCTATGATGGGACCAATTCCATCACAACAGTGCCAAGAATGTAGACCCTGCCTTGCTCTTAGGGATGGAGCCTAGAACAGAGTTTGGGAACTTTCACACTCAGTTTCATTGTACTCACCAGGTGCTCACAGAATCCTGCTGCGGAATCTGAGGGAAATGAGCTCATTTTAAGGGTAGAGTTGATATATCTATCAGTCAGTGTGTGTGTGTGTGTGTGTGTGTGTGTGTGTGTTTCGCTCCTACAATGTGACGATATGGAAGAAACAAACAAGGATTTTTTTTTTTTTTTTAAACAAGGATTTTTGACCAATGTTATCAAGTGTGTAATGTTCTCAAGGGTTCTGCTCTCCAAGTTGTCCACCGTGGTCAAGGAAAGCCAACCCACACTTATTTGTTCATTCATTCAACAAATATTTATTTTGTGCCTATACTGTGTCAGGTAACATCCTAGGTGTTGGGATGTAACAGTGAGCAGAACAAAGTCCTGCCTTCATAGAATGTTCTTTCTAGCAAGACAGTTAGTGAATAGTATATAGCACAGTAGGTAATTGAGGGATACATTTGATGGCTCTGATTATAGTGACTTTGACCAATACTCAGGGAAAGGAAAAGTCCGTGAAGGTTCGAGGGGTGTGGAAATGTGTCACTGTTACATGGAACCAAAAATGACTGAGGTCATACTTTTTAAACATGTGTTATACCAGAGGGTATTTGTGTCATTTGGGGGAAATGACAGTTTCTGAAAAAAATGTCAGTTTTACAATAAGAGTAAGACTAGAAACGGATTCAGATCTTGATTCTTTCCTTTATTAATTGTGTGATCTGAGATGTGTTACTTAGTGGTTTTTACTCTCAGTTTCCTCATCTGTAAAATGGAAATAATATTAGTACCTGCCTCATCTCTACCTCTTACTTCGAAGCCCTTGTGCTTAACCATTACACAGAATCCCTCTGAAGACGTTAATGGGTGAACAGGTGAAGAGGATAAAGAGAGTTTTAAATAAGAAAAAATAAAGTGTTATGATAATTTTGACTTCTGATGTTACTAATAAGTTCAATGGAAAATTGCGGGTTCATTTATCTTTGCACTCACAGCATCTAACCAGCAGACACACAGAAAGCAACTAATAAATGTTTGACAAGTGAATTGATTCATCATTAGCAATCTTCTTTACCCTCTGCATTCTCCAACACTGCTTACATATTTTAGCGTTTTCATTTGTGAACTACCCACCTCACCCGAAAGTATTAGCCAATAAACTTATGCACATAGTCATTTCATTTTTTAAAACTCAAGAGAACTAATAATAAGCATCCTTATATAAAGATCAGAGAGGACTTTCTAACACTGAGTGGTTCCTGGGAAAACAAAAATTTCCACCTTCTCTGGCGCCCTCTTGTGCTTTGTGGTGGAAACTAAGCAAGAGTGATGCTTCCAGGAGTTGAGAGATCTGAAAAAATTCTACAGAACACACACTCTTACAGATTAAATTTTGTTTCCCCTCTCTGCCTGTTAACTCTGATCAGTGCTTGTGTCAGGAATTGTAAAATATTATGTAACCTGAGTTTCCCTAGGCCCAGTAGGCTGTAATTTACCTTATCAGTTTGAATTTCCTCCAGCTCATATTCCTAGAGACTCACACAACCTATAAATGCATTTATGTGTTTTTTGGAAGTATGTGTCACATGTGTTATCTGGCAAGAATGCTCTCATTGCTCTCTCTCTCCTTCACTCTCTCCCTGTCTCTCTCTTATCCTCATGTCAGGGCTCTGATTTCCTTAAGAAGTTAAAGGGTAGGAAATTCTCTTTGGAAGACGGAAGCATATCCACTCTCCTTTCACTTTGCCTTTACTTACAGGGCCCCTTGAAGCAGTGTTGCGTGTTCTTCAATGTCTTGCTGAGTTTTTGTTCGTTCACTAGTACCACAGGCCTTTTAGCTTTTCAAGTCCCCCTGCACCATTGGACTCTGACATGTGAGCACTGGAAATGTACAGAGGCTCAGGAGGTAAATGCAAGTGATAGATTCTGCATTGCCTTAAACCAGGTGTCCTGCCCGAGCAGCTTGGTAAACAGGCTCAGATATTTCAGATTATTAGTTAGACTTGAGCTGGAACCTGCATTATATTTCTATGAAACTGAATAATTAGTGATAATATTAAAATGATTAATAATGGCTGACTTTCATTTAGTGCTTAGTAGGTACTAAATACATTGCTGAGTGCTTTACAGGCAGCATTTCACTTCATTTTCACAAGTCTCCTAGGAAGTAGGTAATGTTATAATCTTCATTTTACAGATAAGAAAACTGAGATGTAGAGGTTACATGCTTTGAGAGACACTATAGCTTTGAGAGAATCTGTTTGCTATAGTTGTTTGAGCCAGAAGACTGCAGTTCCAATACTGGCTCTACCACTTTCTAACTGTGTGACTTTTGATGATCTGCTTAACTTCTCTGTGGCTCAGTTTCCTTATCTGTAATAATCACTCCTGCTTCATAAGGATATTGTGGGTATTAAATGCGTTAATGGTCCTTGGCATATCATAAGTGCTATGTAAGTATTGATACTTTTACAAAAAGGAAAAGCGAAGCCCAGGTTGGTTCAGGCTACCATATGGTCTCCCTAAGATAAAGACTATGCTTTTTCTCCTGATGGATGTTGTTAGGAAATGGATCCTAATAACATGTCCTGCTGTGGTGAATTTCTCCTTTGACTGTGCAGCAGAATCATCTGAGGATGTTTAAAAACTACTGGTCCTGATTCAGTAGGTTTAGGGCAAAGCCCAAGCATCTTTATTTTTCTAAAGCTTCAAGAGATTCCCATCTGTAGCCAGAACTGCAAGTCACTGCTGTAAGTACTTAGATGTTGACAAAGATCTTTCCCATAATAAGATAATATTTATTCAGTGCTTACTGTATTTTAGATGCTGACTGCTTTATTTGGATTATCTCTTTTAACCCTCCAACAAAAACTTCATGAGTTAGGTAATTATTATCATCTATACTTTACAGATGGGAAAACCAAGGAATAGAAAGTAAGCAACTTGCCCAAGGTCACTTACATAGCTGGGATTTTAAACCAGGTGGACCGATGCTGTGGCCTGTACACTTAGCTACCAGCCTAGACTGCCTTCCCATGTGGTGTCTAATTTGAATTTTGCCATAAATCTGTATAGTGAACTGGTTTTGCCATTATCCCCAATTTATAGCTGCAGAGACAAAGGACTGGACTGAATGTACACAGCTAGTCAGTGTACACGCTGGGCCTTACACCTGGGTCTGATAACTTGAAATCCTATGCTCTTTCTATATTGTTGCAGAGAACTTCAAATAACCAAGGTTGATAGTTATTTTATAAGGTCTTTCATATGCATTACCTCCTCCTCTTTCCTGCAGTGACTGCTTTGGTCCATGCCTTCATCCCATCCGGCAAGAGCTTCAACCAAAAACCCTCTTCTATTTTTATCCCTTCTCTGTACCCTACTTCCAGCTTCTTTTTTATCCACTAAATGTAGAGCTCATCAAGCAACTCTTTTGCTTAAAATTTGGCTAACATTTGTCCTGTTTGCCATCTGTAGTAGGTTGAATGGTGCCCCCGCCCCCCAAAAAAGTATGTTCATATCCTAACCCCTGGATCCTGTGAATGTGGCCTTATTTGGAAAAAGGATCTTTTCATGTGTAGCTAAGTTAGGGATCTCCAGATGAGACCATCCTGTATTTCCTCTCGGTTGGCTCTAAATCCAGCAACAAGTATCTTTCTAAGAGATAGAAGAGAAGGCCCAGACGCACAGAGGAGAAGGCCCTGTGAAGACAGGCAGAGATTGGAGTCTGCAGCCACAATCCAAGGGATGCCCGAAGCCACCAGAAGCTGGAAAAAGCAAGGAAAGAGCCTCCAGAGGGAACATGGCCCTACCGACACACTGATTTCAGACTTCTAGCCTCCAGGACTGTGAGAGAATAAATTTCTGTTGTCATAAGCCACCCAATTCATGGTAATTTGTTACAGCAGTCCTAGGACACTAATACACCATCTCTTCACTTCTTGACTTTCACAGTTCATGACACCTGTGGCTTCTCTGCTCATCAGGCTCTGTGTCTCAAATAAACCCTCTGCCCCATCTGGTGCTTCTTCACTGTCTTCTGCATGGGACACTTGGATCCTTTATGTGCCTTCCCTCAGTTTGCTTCCTCTTTGTTGGAAAGAAGACATGCTATCTCAACAGAATTTACCCTCAGAAGGAAACTGTCTTTTGAGGTGGGTGATATGGGGAAGGAGATGAACTCTGTCAGGACAGATGGTGGAGTGGGCAGGGCACCCTTTGCCCATGAGTTACTTGCCGTGTTTTCTCCTTTTAAACCCTTTCCTATGTTGCTGCCATTAAAGAGCCCATCTGAGGCTTACTACTTGCACAAGTTATACCTCAGCCTTGTGAAACAGGAGAGAAGGGGGCAGGACACAACCTTTAAAAGCATAACCTAGCCCAAGGACATGACATAAACTGATGAGAACCAAATAGGTCCAAGATGGCAGACGAGGCAACTTCCACTAGTCCTTGAGCCTCAGTATATGCTCAGTGTAACACATCAGCAAGCTAAATGACACACCCACAGGTGCCATGACAGTTCCAAGGCCATCCATAAGTGTCAAAAAGTGGATGGTGGCCCAATTCCTGGAAATCCCCACCCCTTCCCCAAAATAGCTGGAATACTCGTCCCAATCATTAGCCCATGGAATTACCCACCTCTATAAAAACTGACAACCCCATACCCTGGTGCCGCTCCTACCTTCTGAGATGGCCCACACTCTGTCTCTGGAGTGTGTTTCTCTCTAAATAAATCCACTTCTTACGTATCATTTTGTCTCTCACTGAATTCTTTCTGCGACGAGATACCAAGAACCTGAGCTTCACTAAGTCCTGAGACCAGGTGTGTGATCTCAGTTAAAAGACTGTGGATTCAAGTCCCAATCTGGGTTTTGGCTGTGTTCGAGTCCTGGCACGTGGTTTCAAGTCCCAGTCTGAGTTACCTGGTTTCACTTGTGTATCATCTGAGAAGTAAGAATGTTTGACAAGTTGCCCTCTTACTCTCCTTCTAGGTCACATAAAAGATGAAATCCATCCATACAAAAGTTTTTCTTGAGTACCAACTAAGTATTAAACACTACCCCCAAGAGCTGGGGCTGTATTGGTGAGATAGATGTGGTGCCTGAACTTACAGGGTAGAGTCTTCCCGGGTTGATGAATACTGTGCTTCTCTACTTGGACTTGCCCAAGGTCACACAGCTATTAAGTGGCCAAGATTCGAATCTACTTATGTCTGATTTCAAAATTCATGCTTTCCACCACATCAGGCATACCGGTCAGGGTTCTGGCAGGAAAACGCAGAGTGTTGAAATGGGATAAGCGAGGAGACTTTAATAAGAGAAGATTTACAAGAGTGTGGGAGGGTTAAGAAAAACCCAACAAGGAATAGTGCTGTGTCCCAATGGTAACAACAGCCGGAGGCATTACCACACTGGGGTCTGAAGGGTGTGGTGGGGAGGTGGTTACAGGAACCTTAGAGAGTACCTGTATCTGTGAGGGAGATCTGGTGGGAGCAGTGCCCTTTAGCAGAGGACCGACCCACAGTGACCCTGTTGCAAGGGATGTGGGGAAATAGAGACCCTTATCTCACATTCTTCCCCTTTTCAGATCCAACCAGTGCCTCCCATTGGCCAAATCCAGCTAGAAGACACATAACAAGGGAAACTGGGGTGATACGGGCCTTAGAGGTCAGCTCTGGGGTCACAGAGAAGGTTGCAGAGGGTAGAAAGTGGATCTGAAGGGGCAAATGAGAATGCCCAGTACGCCAGTATTTCACAAACTCTTCTCATTCAAATATTTCCTTCATGAATTCGTCATATCCCATGTGTACTCTACACTCACCTATTCTTAATATTTTTAAAACGTCCTCACTTTTACACATCTTATTAAATGTATTAATAGTAATAAGTACTAATAAATGTATTACTAGTAATGTAATATGCGGCTACCTTAAATAGAGGAAAACCATTAAAAATGCAATGAAATCAAGTTTGCTGAATTTAAAAAATTAAAATTGAATAATAATTATAAATGATGATTTATCTTATGAGGGCAGGTACAGTCTGGCCCCTGCCTGCCTCTCCAGTGTCCTCTCCCCCACCCCTACCCCATGTGTTTATGCCTCCATTTCAGTCATATTGGGTTTTTGGCCCCTCAAAACCAGCCATACTCTCACCCACCACAGTGCCTTTGCATAGGTTGTTATTCAGCATTGATCAATGAGAGAACACTCTCAAAAATGCTAGGGAACCTGAATAATACAACAAAATAGGACAATCAGCTAAAAAGAAGAGGAATTATGCTTTCCTGAAGACTATTCTAGAATTGCACTGGTATCGCTAAACACTTTGTCATTGATCTGGATATCCAGGTTCTTGTCCTGGCATCAAACTTTAATTCTATGATCTTAGAACAAATATTTAAGAGATATGTGACTCAGTTTCTCCATCCATAAAATGAAAAAAAATTAGCATGGAAGCAGGAAACGTGAGCACATATGCCAGCAGTTCTCCACTCGTACAACTTTCAAAAGGGGAAAAAATTACTGTCAAGAATGTGATAAATGTACCAAATCAGCTACCAAATTGTTGAATGCATTCATGGTTGCATTTGTTCTGTAACAGGGGAACACAGAAACATTTTCTTCCAAACACCTACCTTTTCCAAGTCCAAACTCTTTTTACCCCACCAGATACCTTAGTCATGCTACATTTATTTATAACTCTCCTTTGCAAAAAAATCATTCAGCATACATATTTATATGAATAAATGGGATAATAAATGGGGAAGAAGTATGGCCACTATAGATACTGTTTAAATCCATTCTTCTTTCTTTTTTTAAATAGTGACCTCTACTTCTCAGCCACAGCAATCAGAGAAGAAAAAGAAATAAAAGGAATCCAAATTGCTACTTTCCTTAGGGGTACGACCTCCTTCTCTACTCACAGACATGTGGGAGGCGTTGGCCCCATCTAGGCTTCATTCCTCTGGCCACAGTGATGGTCAGGAGGGTCTCCTTAGTTCTCCTCAGGCAGAACTGAGACACAGCTGGGGACTTTTGCTTACAATTTTGCCCTTTTCTGTTGGACTTAAATCTAGAAGGATGCACTGATATCTTGAATAATCCACTCTCTCCATTTCTGCCCCCTGCTCTATGCCCTAAAGAAAATTGGTCTGCACAATATAAGCTCCTTCTAACTTCTAATTGA
Organism: Balaenoptera physalus; assembly: GCF_965194825.1. NCBI lineage: Eukaryota > Metazoa > Chordata > Mammalia > Artiodactyla > Balaenopteridae > Balaenoptera > Balaenoptera physalus. The sequence continues at coordinate 77,113,771 of NC_138889.1, forward strand.
CTGCAGCCAATTAGGAGTAACAGCAGGAGATAAGAGAAGGAGAAGAGTGAGGCTGGGCTACTATTCCCCTGACTCTTCCTCTGTGGGGTTGCTGCATACTGGCTGTGTTCCTCTACTGAAGATCACAGGTCCTGTGAGACAGCTCTCTCTGTCTCAGTTTTGGTAACTGATCCCCTCTCCTCCTTTGCTCTTTGAAACGTCATCCATTTAGTACCTTTGCCTTAGACTACCCGCTTTGAGTGCCATGTCTTTCCTATCTTGGACCTTGACTAAAACAGAGGATGACAGGCTGGAGCTGCCCACCGCCTTCGAGTCATCTTGTGGGGTCTGAAAGTAAGATGGACATGAAGGAGAGCAGAGCCAAGGGAGGAGGAGGGATTGAGTCCTGGCCTTACTGTCTGACCGCCTGACTCCAGTGATGTCTGAGGCTGTCACACACACTGATGTTTTCAACGATATGAGTCAGTGTATTTCTTTTTTTGCTCAAAACATTTTGAGTTGGTGTTCCAATTGCTTGAAACAGAAAGTCTTTATTAAGGTGTCACTAGAAATATGGCTCTAAAGTGAAGATGCGTGGATCCCTGATGCTAAAGACCCTACATTTGACCTAAATACAGAACTACTTTCCAGTTCCAATCTCCATGAGGCCCGATCCTACAGCAGATCCTATTTTCAGATCTCTCTGAGATTCTGTCTCCTTTACACACTATGTGTATCCTTACAATAGTCACCGTCTTTACTCAAGTTAACATGAGTGAGTCTCTGTTTCTTGGAGCAAAGTAAACATAATAAAACAGTTTCCATTTTATAGATAAGAAAAGGGAGGCCAAATAAATGAAGAAACTTCATCTAAGTCAAAGGTAATGTCAATCCTGGACTTGGCAGGCAGGTCTTCCGGCCCAGGACCTTTCCATGTTACCCCAGCTTCCTTGTGTTCCCTTTGCCTTTTTCCGTTATGTGTTTGCCTTCCCATTTGCCCTGAAATTTTGTGGCCCTGTCCCCCTAGTAGCCTAGGGTGTGTCACATTATCTCAGGGCCTTGATGCTAGCCAACTGTCAGAGAAGAAAAGCCATGGGCTTATCTTTTTCTAAGTTTCCATCCCTTGTCTGTCCACTCATTTGGCATTTAGCATGTGTTACCCTATGAAAGTTTGGGAGATGTTGGATAATGTTAACTTGTACTTTTATTTAGCTCCCCAAGTATTCATAACTTGCCGTCTCAGGTGAGAGTACGTTTATCTGGTATCTGGTTCATCCTGGAAAAATCTATAGTGCTTACCACAGTATTTAGCTCACATTAGAGAATCAGTAAGTATCCATTGACAAGATTGACTTAAAGCATCTTATATTAGGCAAAATGCTGGCTTAGCTGCTGTGACACAATTACAGTGGCTCCAGCATGACAGAAGTTGACTTCTCTCCCACAGCCCAGAGGTGGGCGGACAGTCCAGGGTAGGTAGGCAGCTCTGTTCTATGAAGTCATCCAGGGACTCGGGTTCCATCTTCTTACTCTGACATCCTCTAGGGTGTCTTTCTCCACATGGTCAGAGCTGGCTCACTTGTACCACATTCACATCCTGGCCTAAGGAAAGGAGGAAAGGGAAAGGGAAGGGAAAGCAGGTAGCTTTCTTATTAAAATGTGATTCAAATATGCACATATTATCTCAGCTTGCAGCTCATTGGCTAAAACATAGTCACATGGTCACATCAGCTTGCAAGTGATGCTGGGAAATATAGAATCTAAATAGTCAGCCATGTGGTCTGATAAAACTCAGGACTTTGCTGCTAAAAGAAAGATGAGCCATTTGACCACTTACCATCCACTGGAATGACTAAAATTACCAAGATTGATTTTCACCATTGATTGATACCAAGTGGGTGGGAGAATAAAATAGTGCACCCACCTTAGCGAACTCTTTGGTCATTCCTCTCCTAGGTATTAACCTAAGAGTAATGAAAACATATGTCCACTGGTACAAGAATGTTCATGGGAGCCTTAGTCATAGGAGCAAAAAACAAGAAACAGACTAAATATCCATCCATAGGAGAATGATTAAACATGTGTTGGGATAGTCATACACTGGACGGCTACTCAGCAATAAAAATGAACAAACTGCTTATACATCAACCAGGGTTCACTTACCCATTCAGCATAGTAGGCACAGAGCCCAGGCCTGTGAAAATGTTTTAATTTCTTTTAATATCAAAAGGAAAAAATGAACTTTTAGGTTGAAGAAAATATTTTATTACATAAGACGGATATATTTGTCATTATAGTAACACAGTTATAAGAGATACATTTAAAATTTTATTTTTTATGAAGGAAGGGGCCCATGAAGTCCCTAGGACCCATGAAGGTCATAACGCAGCCCTATAAACAATAGGGATGAATCTTAAAAACATTATTTCGAGCCAAAAAAACTGGAGACACAAGAGTACATGCTGTATGATTCTATTTAGTGAAGTTCTATAACAGGCAAAAATAATCTGTATTGATAGATCAGAAGGTGGTTGCCTCTGGGATGTGAAGGGATTGAAGGCACTTTCTGGGGTGAAAGAAATGTTCTGTATCTTGTTTTAGGTGGTGATTACCTAGGTGTATGCACAATTGTTTAAAATCATGGAACTGAACCTTTTGCATCCATGCATTTTATTGTATATTAATTATGCTACAATTTTTTAAAAAAGAAAATCAGTGCAACAGATTTGATGAATGAATTCTTGAGACAGTATTAGCTGACAAGATTTTCAGCTGCATTTTAGTAGAAAATTGTTAGGAGCTCAAAGGGAAGAGTTCAGGCACTGTGGCAGGCCAATGTGGAACAAACCACTCTGCTCTGTATCGGTCAAGGTTTTTGACTGCAAGCAACAGAAAGTAGCTTAAGCAGAAAATGAAATTATTGCAGGAATAACAGGAAGTATAACAAACAGGCTCTGAAAACAGGCAGGAATTAAAGGAAGCAAAACAGAAACAATCAGACAATCAGATCACTGGCAGATCCCACAATGCCATTATCCTATATCTTTGCTCCACCCAACCAAACTCTATCTCAGTTTTCCACCGCATCTTTTTATCACTCCCCCCAAAGTAAAAAAACCTGGTTGAGAGTGTCTGATTGGCTGAGTCTAGATCTCACCTACATATAATAATCTTCTAGGACTTGGGAGGGGGAACATATTTCACTTGGCTTCTAGAGTGGCAGGTAGGGCCCTGTCTCCCACTTATTTTGGAATTCCCTATAATAAGATGTGTTTGAATGCTGGGCAGCCAAAAATGACCAATGTCCACAACACTATCTCTGTTGTTCAGATTCTGGCGTGTGATCCTAACTCCTGTCCAGGACTTCCAGGATCCAGGATAGGCCCAGTGTAGATGGTTATGTTCTAAACCATGGCTCTTGGCTCTGGAGAGTGAACAGGAGATCAGGTGTGGAAGGTCGCCCTGGCTCAACCATGTAGAACCTGAGCGGGGAAACCAGTTGTACTGGTGAGATACAATGAGAACTTGAATTACATGAGAGAGTATTTGAAAGGCAGAGAAGATAGCAGGCCTTGGTGATTAATCTATAATGTGGTAAGGCGGAGAAAGGAGTCAAAGGTGACAGTCCGAATTTCTGACTTGAGAGGGAAGGGGTGAATGAAGATTGTGCGGACGAATAGGGATGGTGACACTGAAGAGAGGCAAGGAGTAGACTGGTTTTATTGCTGTTTGGGGTGGTTAGAAGGGAAGGGTTACGTTTTGATCTGGTGAATTCAAGATGAAGATGTCCAACACACAGTTGACATTACAGGTTTTAGAAAGGGATCAACGAAGATCAAGTCTATTGGCTGAGGCCTTGGATGAGGGCGAGCTCAGCCCAGGTGGTGAGGAAGAAAGCCGGGGAGAAGGTTCCGGAGATTCCCGATATTTAGGAAGTGGTCTCCGAGCTTCCTACCTAGCTTGGTGCTGCGCACGTGCTCTGGGCCCCCCTCGCCAGCGCCCAGGTACCCTCTGGTACGCGCGCGGGCCACCCCTCCACATCCCGCCCCTGTGGGCGGGGTGAGCGGCGATATAGCGAAGTCACCCGGAAGACGAAGTCGGGTAGGCGCGGACCGGGGAGGGGCCCCGCAGAGTCGGGCGAGGGGAGGAAAGCCGCCGGGCTGGAGGGATGGCCGGATGTCCCTGCCCGCAGCCCTGAGCGCGGCGCTGGCGGCGGCGGTGCTGGTGATCGCGCTGCTCGTGCTGCAGCCTGAGGACGCGGGGCCGGGGGCCGGCTCCAGGTAAACCCTCCGCGTGGGGGACCAAGCTGGGCTCCGCGCCCCTGCGGGCGGAGGCAGGAGGGGCCGGAGTCGGGTACACCGTGGGGGAACGAGGCCTCCTGGTACCTGGGCGCATTCCCTGTTCCAGCCCCTTCCAAGGTGTGGTTTGGCTCAGGAGCGGGGAACCAATACGGCGCCCCGCCCTGAGGGTGACTCTGCACTTTCCCCTGCGCCCAGACTGCGGAGAATAACCATATCTTCCTCCAGAACAAATAACCTTTGTTCCCAGGGTAAGCACGGCTGTCCCTTTAAATATCCCGAGACCAGCACCTGTTAATGTTATTTCTGTAGCATGGCTGAGACAGAAGCGCTACGGAGGCTTCGGGAAGACTTCAGGATGCAGAATAAATCCGTCTTTATTTTGGGTGCCAGCGGGGAAACCGGCAGAGTGCTCTTGAAAGAAATCCTAGAGCAGGGCCTGTTTTCCAAAGTCACGCTGATTGGCCGGAGGAAGCTCACCTTCGACGAGGAAGCTTATAAAAACGTGGTGGGTATTTGAGCTGGGTCTCTAAAATGTACCCGCAGTGGTTCCTCAGAGTGAGCATATTTTATGCTGCAAGGCTGAACATTGCCCTGCAATGGCGGCAGGAGGTGTTCAGAGCGTGAGCACGATTGGTCTGTGAGAGGCCTTACTGGAAGCTGGATTGTAGGTCCAGGTGGGCCTCTCCCTCACTGGCAGGCCTTGGACAAAGCCCTTCTCTCAGTCTCGATCCCCATAAAGTGGGGCCTAAGTGTAAGGGGGTCTAGGGAGACAGAGAAGAGCCATGCTTCCAGGGTACTTTAAGCTGGCTTCTAGAAAAAAAAAGCCCTGTGACCTTGGGTAATTTTCTCAACCCCATTGCTTGTTTTGTCCACCTGTCCACTACACACTAAAGTTAGCGAATCAGAAATTGCTTTGCAGAGGGGGAAAGGCCTATGGCACTGAGAGGTGGGGTTATTCACCTACAAGAATTTGCCCTGCCTGACTTCTCAGGGCTGCAGGCTTGTGTCTGTAAGTGGAATAGTCCCTTTTCCTGTCACTTACACTTTCCGTGGTTAACCCACTGATACAGCAGACTTCAGTCCGGTGTTAATCCCCTAAATATTTGAAGCCTGAGCTTGGTGGAGATTCCTTTCCCCTTGTAAATGGAGTTATTTGTGAACTGCAGTAAATTAAACTATAGTGTAATTCTGAGACCCCCCCCCCCCCCCCCGGACCCACAGGTGGAACATTCCAAACAACAAACGGTCTCACAAATAAATGTTCATGACTCCTGCAGGTCCGTGATCAGGTCATTTTGCATATGTCTTTGGTCCCTCAGGACTTTTCTGTTAAAATGGACATCTTTGTTCAGACTTAGGCAGGTAATATGTGATCTTCATCGTCTGGCTTCATGGGGGTGTGTCAGACACCTCTGGTCATTAGAAACTGAAATCGAGTTCTGTGCTTTGACAGTTGAGTTTTGATGGCGCCTCTTTTGGTCAGGCACTTTTTGTAAACATACTTTCCTTCAGCATTGTGTATGGTGCCAGGAAAATGCTTTTGAAAGAGTCGATGGTAGAGAGGGAAAGCAACATTTTATTTAAAGTCCTGAATGATGGGAACTTCCCAAACTTTTCTTTTTTAAGCTTCACAACAAACTTAAGAGGTTAGATGGAGGTTCTTAAATTTCCATGGGCATGAGAATTACCGAGGGTGCTTATTAAAAGTGCAGTTTCTGATTCAGGAGTATTGGTGTGAGACCTAGGAATATGCCTTTTTGTCAAGCACCTGCTGACTGATTCTAATGCAGGTGGGTCATGGTGTAGACTGAGGGAAAGATTATCATTCACATTTTACTGCTGAAGAAACTGAGACATATAAGTAACTTGGCCAAAATTATTAACATACCTAGTAAGTAGCAGACCCAAGACTCAAACCTAGATTTTGAGACTCCAAACACCATTTCCTTCCCCAACATTACACCTCATTGGTATTTCTCCTGGTAGTATACAGACAGGTCTTTTATTTTTCCAGAGAGAAAATTATAATTGAACCTGACTTTAGAGATCTAGATCACACCTAGTCCAATTGTGTGTACTGTGGACGTATAAGTACATTGTTGATTTTTGAATTCAGATTAATTGCTTTTTGGTGGGAGAAAATGAGCTTGCAAAATTTGATGTTAAGTGGGTGGACTCTTTAGTAATGTTCTGTCATTTATTCTTTAAATCTAGAGGGGGTATTTTTGTCTGTTTTTTGGTTTTGTTTTGTTTTAATAACATCAAGTAATATACAGCTATGTCTTTGTTGTCTAGAATCAAGAAGTGGTGGACTTTGAGAAATTGGATGACTACGCTTCTGCCTTTCAAGGTCATGATGTTGGATTCTGTTGCCTGGGTACCACCAGAAAGAAAGCTGGGGCGGTAAGGAAGGAATCTACCCTTTTCCCTTTTCTCTGGTCAGTAATGTCGAAGATTCCATTTTTGCTCCCTCTTTTGCTTTATATTTGCTGCACTTAAGTGTAAATTAGCTCTTATCATTTAAGATTCCATATACTGCCCTAGCCTTTGCTATACTTTGAATAGTACTTATAAGTTCATCTTTCCTTCAGCATAATCCTCGAGTTCAGGCCTGCATGCTGGAGATGTCATAAATGTTTACATGGTCTTGCCTTTTGCAGATATCGTGGTCACTACTTGCCCTGACTTACGCAAACCATTATGTCTGAGTAAAAGTAACTGGCTCATGCTCTTAGCAGTAAGTTTTTTTGGTTTCTTTATAAATGTCTTAAACTTAAAGCATTCTCTCTCACTTGAGTGATTTGCTTCAACCTGTTTTCATGCCAAGCTTTAAACTTCTGGGCTAGAACATCAGAACAGAGGCACGATTCAGCTAGCCTCCGGTGATGACTCAGCCTCCAAGCGATGATTCAACCCCAATGGTGATTCAGCCTTAACTGACGCAGAGCTGTCCTAACACACGTTTTATTCTTTTTTAAATGATGTTCTAAATTGCGTCGGCCTCTGTCTAGAAGTCAAATTTTGCTACATAGTTAGAAATCAGAGCTTACTATGTAGATCCCGGGCAAGTGTTAATACGTACATCTTATTTAATTTATACCTTGACTATAGTTTATCCCTTTGACAAAATTTACTTGCTGGAGTTAAACATGTGTATTAAACGTGCAGGACCACGATGCTGCCATGGGGGCTTACCATAGGTTTATAAACAGGCCCATGCAGCAGAATCATTCCGAGAGCACAGAACTATTGGTTTATACCAACCAAGGAGTTAGGCTCAGATGTATTTCTCCGGGCTTTCTGGTGATCCAAAGAATAATTCTATTTATGCTTTCAGTAGGGACAAATTTCCAAATCTTCTGTAGTTCTACCATGTGCCCGTGGGAACACAGCTGAGTTTTGAGCTCTGTGCTGGGAAGTGTGGATTATCGAGAAGTTTGACTCTCCCGGGAATTGGCACGTTGTTGTCTCTCCTAGGAAGGGTCATTTTCCTGCTGATCAGCTCCTGCAGTCTTTTCTGTCCCAGGGACAGTCACAAGGCATGTGCCCTCTGACAGCATTGAAAAACTTTTGTTCTAGTACACTGCAGGTAACATTGTCTCAAGTGCCAGCCTGACTTTGGTGGTGACTCAGCAAAATAAAAACACTACTGCATTGGGCATAGAGCAGTTGATTTTCAAGACATAAGGCAAATCTCATTATAGGGCGCTCCAAGGGAAAGTCTAAATTGCTTTGTTGCATCCAAATCACGTAATGCAGTTTTAATCAGAGGAGTTGGATGTCTTCCCTATCCAGAATATTTTTTTAGATGGAGTTGGTTCTCCACCCCCCAACTAAATACCTTTTGTTCTCCAAAATCAGTTTGGAAAGATAAAAGTAATTAACGAGTAAGCAAGACAAAAGACTGGTAAACCAAGTGTAATCTCAGAAATAAGTTAGGACTTAAATGGTTTAAGAGGATAGTGACAGAAAATAAGCTGACATTTCCTCCAGGAAGTCATTTTTTTTTTTTTTTTTAATTTGAAGGTAATTTAGATTGGATGCAGTATGAAGTTTGGAGGTTGTGATAACTTCAGGCAGTTTAAAAGAGGTGACAATTCACAAGTGGCTAGGCAATAATAGTTGTTTGGGGTGGGGAGGGTGTGTGGATTTCCAAGCTCACTCCACCTGGTATTCTGGTCAGCAGCGTTCTCTGTAAAAAAAAGAGAGCATCAGATGGGTATAGCAAAGCTGGTGGCAAGCTTAGTGTCATTCTGTAGCTGTTTTGTAACTGGAGCAGCCCACATTTTACTTTAGCAACTTCAAGAAATTCAGGGTTTCTGTCTCAGTGTTGAAATCCTGTGAGTAGCCTGCTTATTTCCCTATGACCTTCAGTTTAGTTTCCTGGGGATGGATGTTATAACAAAAAAGCATAATCAAGGTGGCTTAAACAACAGCCATTTTCTGTCTCACAGTTCCCAAGGCTAGAAGTCTGAGGTAGAGGTGTTGTCAGGATTGGTTCTTTCTGAGGGCTGAGAGGGAAGGATCTTTTCCAGGCTTCTCTCCTTGACTTGTAGATGGCTGCCTTCTCCCTGTGTCTCTTCACATGGTGTTTTTCCTACGTGCCTGTGGCTATGTCCAAATTTCTCCTTATTATAACAACACTAGTCAAACTGGATTAAGAACCACCCTACTTGGAATGACCTTATCTTAACTAATTACATCTGCAAATAAGGTCACATTTTGAGGTACTGGAGGTTAGGACTTCAACACAGGAATTTTGAGGGGGGAACATTGCAACCCATAGAATTCAGTCTACCCAGATTTCTTTTGACACTGGTGCTAGGGATAGGTCTGTTAGCTTTCTTCAGCTGTTTGGAAAACCATTTTCTTTAGCAGTAGCTGGTTAGATGCTAATCTTCTTTCTTTTCACATTCACAAGCCATAGTTGTCTAATGAATGCAGTGACCTTGTGACTTGGCCCTAATCCAGATCTACTGGATCAGAATCTCTAAGGTTGGAAGCCTATTCTTTTTTTTTTTTTTTAGAAAGTGGTTTCTTTTTTTAAAAATTATTTATTTATTTATTTATTTATTTATGGCTGTGTTGGGTCTTCGTTTCTGTGCGAGGGCTTTCTCTAGTTGTGGCAAGTGGGGGCCACTCTTCATCGCGGTGCATGGGCCTCTCACTATCGCGGCCTCTCTTGTTGCGGAGCACAGGCTCCAGACGCGCAGGCTCAGCAGTTGTGGCTCACGGGCTTAGTTGCTCCGCGGCATGTGGGATCTTCCCAGACCAGGGCTCGAACCCGTGTCCCCTGCACTGGCAGGCAGATTCTCAACCACTGCGCCACCAGGGAAGCCCGGAAGCCTATTTTTAACATGCTTCCTGGGGGATTCTGATGCAGCCAACCTTTTCTTCTTGTTGGACCTGCTTTCAGGATGCATTAGACAGTATTAGTCCTCTTCACCTGCTGGGTTTCCAGGTACTGTTGTCCCAGATGGCCTTCACCTTGCTTTGGTAAGTAACTTATGTGCTAGTGAAGGTTGAAATACCCTTTGAAAACCAGATCTACGTTGGCCATAAGTGAAGAGCAAAACCTCACAGGGGCCAGAGAACGGTGCTTTCCCCTTATTAAGAGAAGGATTTGGTGAGTGAGTTTGAGGGGGTGTGATTTAGTTTCACCTTTTCATTTGTCTCCTCACCTGGTAGGCACAGGCTCCAGAAGTCCAGGCTCTTGTAGTCTGTTGAATGGACGATGCCATTAATGTGATGAATGCAGCCATTGTCACACTTATTAGGCATCATTAAAGTCTCATGGCCTCTGATTCAAATGATACACTCTTCTAATCCAGAGGCCTGTAAACTACAGACTGTGGGCCAAATACAGCCTGCCTGTTTTTGAACAGTCCTTGAGCTAAGAATGTTTTTATATTTTAATTAATTATTTATTTATTTTTTTAAAGTTCTTTTTCTTTTGAATTTTTGAATTTTATTTTATTTATTTTTTTATACAGCAGGTTCTTATTAGTTGTCTATTTTAGACATATTAGTGTATATATATCAATCCCAATTTCCCAATCCATCCCACCACCACCCCCCCACACACTTTCCCCCCTTGGTGTCCATACGTTTGTTCTCTACATCTGTGTCTCTATTTCTGCCCTGCAAAAAGGTTCATCTGTACCATTTTTCTAGGTTCCACATATATGTGTTAATATACAATATTTGTTTTTCTCTTTCTGACTTACTTCACTCTGCATGACAGTCTCTAGATCCATCCATGTCTCTACAAATAACCCAATTTCTTTCCTTTTTATGGCTGAGTAATATTCCATTGTATATATGTACCACATCTTCTTTATCCATTCGTCTGTCGATGGGCATTTAGGTTGCTTCCATGTCCTGGCTATTGTAAATAGTGCTACAATGAACATTGGGGTGTGTGTGTCTTTTTTTTTTTTCCACTTTAAAGGTTTTATTTTTATTTTTAACATCTTTATTGGAGTATAATTGCTCTACAATGGTGTGTTAGTTTCTGCTTTATAACAAAGTGAATCAGCTATACATATACATATATCCCCATATCTCCTCCCTCTTACATCTCCCTCCCACCCTCCCTATCCCACCCCTCTAGGTGGTCACAAAGCACTGAGCTGATCTCCCTGTGCTATGTGGCTGCTTCCCACTAGCTATCTGTTTTACATTTTGTAGTGTATATATGTCCATGCCACTCTCTCACTTCATCCCAACTTACCCTTCCCCCTCCCCGTGTCCTCAAGTCCATTCTCTACGTCTGTGTCTTTATTCCTGTCCTGCCCCTAGGTTCTTCAGAACTTTTTTTTTTTTTTTTTTAGAATCCATATATATGTGTTAGCATACAGTATTTGTTTTTCTCTTTCTGACTTACTTCACTCTGAAGGACAGACTTTAGGTCCATCCACCTCACTACAAATAACTCAATTTCGTTTCTTTTTATGGCTTAGTAATATTCCATTGTATGTATGTGCCACATCTTCTTTATCCATTCATCTGTTGATGGACACTTAGGTTGCTTCCATGTCCTGGCTATTGTAAATAGAGCTGCAATGAACATTGTGGTACATGACTCTTTTCGAATTACGGTTTTCTCTGGGTGTATGCCCAGTAGTGGGATTGCTGGGTCATATGGTAATTCTATTTTTAGTTTTTTAAGGACCCTCCACACTGTTCTCCATAGTGGCTATATCAATTTACATTCCCACCAACAGTGCAAGAGGGTTCCCTTTTCTCCACACCCTCTCCAGCATTTGCTGTTTGTAGATTTTCTGATGATGCCCATTCTAACTGGTGTGAGGTGATACCTCATTGTAGTTTTGATTTGCATTTCTCTAATAATTAGTAATGTTGAGCAGCTTTTCATGTGCTTCTTGGCCATCTGTATGTCTTCTTTGGAGAAATGTCTATTTAGCTCTTTTGCCCATTTTTTGATTGGGTTGTTTGTTTTTTTGATATTGAGCTGCATGAGCTGTTTATATATTTTGGAGATTAATCCTTTGTCCATTGATTCGTTTGCAAATATTTTCTCCCATTCTGAGGGTTGTCTTTTCGTCTTGTTTGTAGTTTCCTTTGCTTTGCAAAATCTTTTAAGTTTCATTAGGTCCCATTTGTTTATTTTTCTTTTTATTTCCATTACTCTAGGAGGGGAATCAAAAAAGATCTTGCTGTGATTTATGTCAGAGTGTTCTTCCTATGTTTTTCTCTAAGAGTGTTATAGTGTCCAGTCTTACATTTAGGTCTCTAATACATTTTGAGTTTATTTTTGTGTATGGTGTTAGGGAGTATTCTAATTTCATTCTTTTACATGTAGCTGTCCAGTTTTCCCAGCACCACTTATTGAAGAGACTGTCTTTTCTCCATTGTGTATTCTTGCCTCCTTTGTCATAGATTAGTTGACCATGGGTGCATGGGTTTATCTCTGGGCTTTCTATCCTGTTCTGTTGATCCATATTTCTGTTTTTGTGCCAGTACCATACTCTCTTGATGACTGTCGCTTTGTAGTATAGTCTGAAGTCAGGGAGGCTGATTCCTACAGCTCCGTTTTTCTTTCTCAGACTGCTTTGGCTATTCAGGGTCTTTTGTGTCTCCATACAAATTTTAAGATTTTTTGTTCTAGTTCTGTAAAAAATGCCACTGGTAATTTGATGGGGATTGCATTGAATCTGTTGATTGCTTTGGGTAGTATAGTCATCTTCACAGTACTGATTCTTCCAATCCAAGAACATGGTATATTTCTCCATCTGTTTGTGTCATCTTTGATTTCTTTCATCAGTGTCTTACAGTTTTTTGCATACAGGTCTTTTACCTCCTTAGGTAGGTTTATTCCTAGGTATTTTATTCTTTTTGTTGCAGTGGTGAACGGGATTGTTTCCTTAATTTCTCTTTCTGATCTTTCGTTGTTAGTGTATAGGAATGCAAGAGATTTCTGTGCATTAATTTTGTATCCTGCTACTCTACCAAATTCATTGATTAGCTCTAGTAGTTTTCTGGTGGCATCTTTAGGATTCTTTATGTATATATCATGCCATCTGCAAACAGTGACAGTTTTACTTCTTCTTTTCCAGTTTGTATTCCTTTTATTTCTTTTTCTTCTCTGATTGCTGTGGCTAGGACTTCCAAAACTATGTTGAATAATAGTGGCGAGAGTGGACATCCTTATCTTGTTCCTGATTTTAGAGGAAATGCTTTCAGTTTTTCACCATTGAGAATGATGTTTGCTGTGGATTTGTCGTATATGGCTTTTATTATGTTGAGGTAGGTTCCCCTCTATGCCCACTTTCTGGAGAGTTTTTATCATAAATGGGTGTTGAATTTTGTCAAGAGCTTTTTTTGCATCTATTGAGATGATCATATGGTTTTTATTCTTCAGTTTGTTAATATGGTATATCACACTGATTGATTTGCATATATTGTAGAATCCTTGCATCCCTGGGATAAATCCCACTTGATCATGGTGTATGATCCTTTTAATGTGTTGTTGGATTCTGTTGGCTAGTATTTTGTTGAGGATTTTGCATCTATATTCATCAGTGGTAATAAGAATGTTTTTATATTTTTAAATGGTGAAAAATTTTCAGAGAGGACTAATGTGTCATGACACGAGAATATAAGAAATTCACATTTCAGTATCCATAAATAAAGTTTTATTGGAACATTCTCATTACTTTATATATTATTAGTGGCTACATTTGCACAATGATGGCAGAGCTGTGTAATTGCAATAGAGGCCTGCAAATTTGAAAATATTTACTATCTCACCCTTTATAGGGAAAGTTTGCCAACCCCTGTTGTCACCTATACTATTTTTTTGATGTCTAGGAGGGGGCTTGTGAAGTGGTGAGGCCCCAGATGTTTCGTGAGACCCAGATCATAGCCTCTGTTTGGGTACCAAATGGCTGTGGGACCTTGGGTATGCTGGTTAGCTCCTGTGGGCCCCTGTCTCCTTGTCTGTACTGAGAGGGTGGTGACCACCGAAGCCCCTTTGGCCTGCAGAACTCTCTGACTTTCAAAACACAAAGAAAGGAATGCCCCAAATGGAAAAAAATGTGTGATAACATAGAGATTGGCTCAGGAATCCTCTGTATCTGTAAGATTTTATTTTTCTATCCAGAGCTCTTTCTCTAACCAAGATCTTGGTTCCCTCTCTGTACATCAAATATAGACGTGCCCTCCAGGACACAAATAAATGGGGTCTCAGGTCATACCATTTGTTGTTTGTCAGTGTCTCTGTTTTCTAGTCTAATTTATAGGGTTGGATTGAAAAGGGAGTGAAGGAGAAAGAATCTGAAGCAGAAATATGGCCAAGTGGGACCCTTTGCGGAATGAAATCCTCCCTTCTTGGAAAAGGGTCTTCTTGACCTTGACTCATTCCTGCCTGCTTGCATGTCAGTGCTGAAATACCTTGTCAGGATGAGTTGTTCTTAAGCCACGGTGTTCCCAGTTTGCAGGCATTGGTAAAGAATATTAGAAGGAATACTTAGTAGCTTTGGATTTTCCTAAGACTTAAAATAAAGAGTAATTAGAGAATTTGTCTCCCTAGATGTTTGTAGAGCCCATGAAGATATCTCTGCTGTGTCATTTCAGTATATTGTGTTTATTTTTTCGAGCAGGTGCTGGGAAAGGAAATTTATAGTGGGAATTTATTTAATCATTTCCTTTTTCTAGAAGGACTCTGATTCCTGTCTTAGAGTAAAACACACCAACTGTGGAATCATAAAGACACAAAGACGTAATGGACTTAATGCTCTCAGAAGAGACATCTTTTTTTCTGCCATATGGTTGGGGAAACTAAATATGGTTTTTCTGAAAATTGTGTTTCTGGGATATGGAGTAGCTTGTTTTAGTTTGTTTTTCTATTCTTTTATTTGAGCTGCTAGAGAACAAGAAAGGGTTTAATAATAAGATCTTAAAGATAGCTCCCTTCTCTCTGTAAAGGGAGTCTTCCTCACTCCAGAGAAAATCAGTGTGTGTCGGTATCTCTGAGTCAGTGTCCGGGATCCACGTTTAAGTTTGGTTTCTGAGTCCTTGAAAGCCGTTGACCCCTTTGCTTTTGAGTTTCATTCACCAGCTAAAAGGCCACGCACCACGGTGGGGGAAGTGAAATTCAAAGTTTGTGGGCTTGGAATGGTGCGTATTTATAATCAGCTTGAGGGCTCAGAGGATTTGTGAAATCGTTTTGGATTAACAGCCATTGATTGCTAATAAAACAGTATTGAGCTTTGTCCAGAGAACAGCGGTGGAGAAAGGTATGGGCACCTTGTCGACAGGACCCATTGAGCAGGGATGATGGGCTAAGTGTGAGGGTCTCTGCAGCAGCGTGGGTGCTCGTCCTGCATGGAGCCGTTGTCAGTCCTTCGCCAGGCGGGTGAAAGGAGGGACGCCAGAGGCTGATGGCTGGGGTGGTATTGATGTGCCTTAGCTGACTAATCAGATTGAAAAAGTCCCATGGTATTTATGTCACTTTAATTTTCATCAAACAATTGGAGACGGCAGGACTCTATTAAGGAGAGGTTGATCCAGAACTAAAGCCAGATAAATTGGGGTCTCAGTTTAATCAAATTATCCCTTTACTGGCCCTGGATTAAGTGAGAGGGACAGCGTCGGTCTAGAGCCTTGTGATTGGCTGAAGCTTTCCCGTATTTTTAAAGACGCTGATGAAAGAAGAAACATTTTAACAGAGACAACTCTAATAATCCTTCCAAGAAATAGTGCTAAACCAGCAGCAGCAACAGAATGGAATTTATTTCACTAGTCAACGATGTAATTTTATTGGGAATAATGAACGTGTTATCAAAATCAGAGTTCTGGTGAATTGGAGTGAGGGGAACAAAATAGATGTGGAAGAGAAATAGAGTGTTTTAGAATTTTTTGATGTCGTTTTGGGTTGTTTTTCTTGGCACATTTTGAGCACATGTAAAAATCTCAATCCAGAGAATGGCTCTGAGGAGATCAATCACAGCCCGCCCTCAGGATGTGCTGAGTATTAAAACTGGTTTGCTGCACACTGATTTAAGAAAGCAACAACATGAGTTTCAATCAGTGTGTAGGACAGGTCGCTGAGTCCGTTATTAGGATTGAATGTCAAAGTCTACAACACAAAAGGAGATGGGGATGATTCCCGGCTAAGAGTTAAGTTTATATTACCTAAAAAGAGAAAGAGGAACAACATTGCCCTGCAGGTCGTGGACATAGTTAAAAATGCTCTGTAAGTGATGAGAAGAGAGGACAAGACAGGCTTTTGGGGTAACGGTGGTGCTCTATTTCTGGATCTGGGAGCTGATTGCAGAAGATGTTTATTAGTTTATGAACAGTTTATAGTCAGCTCTATACTTAGAATATATTTACTTTTCTTTTATGATCTACCTCAATACAAAGTTTGAAAAGTTTGCTTGGGCCCCTTGTTTTAGAATTGAATTCTGTATTAATTTCCTATTGCTGCTGTAACAAATTGCCTCAAATTTAGTGGCTTAAAACAACGTAAGTTTATCATCTTACAGTTTTATAGGTTAGTAATCCGATGTGGATTTTGCTGAGATAAAATCAAGGTGTTGACAGGGCTGGTTTCCTTCTGTAGGCTCTAGGGGAGAATCCATTTCTTTACCTTTTCTGGCTTCTAGAGACCACCTGCATATCTTGGTTCATGGTGCCTTCCTCCATCTTTAAGGCCAGCAATGGGGGATCAAGTGCTACTCATGTTGCCTAACTCCAGCCTCCTTTTCTGCTTCCCTTTTCCACTGTAGGGACTCTTGTGATTACATTGGGCCCAGTTGGATACTACAGAATAACCTTTTTCAAAGTCAGCTGATTAGCAGCCTTAATTCCACCTGCAACCTTAATTCCCCTTGGCCATGTAGCCTCTAACACGTTCACAGGTATGGGGATTAGGGCATGGACATCTTTGAGGGGCCATTATTCTGCCTACTACCACAGTTATGAATTAATTGTGTTATTAGCTGGTGATGGTAAGAAGGAACATGAGTACAGTGGAGAGCATGGCTCAGAGAGTCAGGAATTTGCACTCCGCTCTCAGCTCTCTCACTTATTAGCCGGTAGTTCCTGGATCGCTGGACCTTGTTGTCACATCTCCACAGTGAGGGGGTTAGGCGTGATGTTTCCTAAGGTGCCGTCTATCTATCTTATGAGAGATACATGTCTCCATACAAAATACAACATTGAGGGTCAGTAACTACCAGAGGGCAGATTTTTAATTAAAAAAAAAATCAGTGGGGGGCTTCCCTGGTGGCGCAGTGGTTGAGAATCTGCCTGCCAATGCAGGGCACACGGGTTCGAGCCCTGGTCTGGGAGGATCCCACATGCCACGGAGCAACTAGGCCCGTGAGCCACAACTGCTGAGCCTGCGCGTCTGGAGCCTGTGCTCCGCAACAAGAGAGACTGCGACAGTGAGAGGCCCGCGCACCGCGATGAAGAGTGGCCCCTGCTCACCGCAACTAGAGAAAGCCCTCGCACAGAAACGAAGACCCAACACACCCCAAAATAAGTAAATAAGTAAATAAATAAATAAATAAAAACAAAACAAAACAAAACAAAAAAAATCACTGGGGCAGTAATCCAGTCTTCAGATTTGGAATCCTCATTATATGAAACCTCATTATATAGTTGTGGGTGCCCATGAAGTTCAGCTTCAGTAGACTTTAGACTGCTCTTCAGCTGTACCAAGTTTGAGGATGCCAGACTTTGTGGTGGTCCCAAGAAGCTGTTACTACATGGAATTCCCTAGTCTGGGTACAGGCCGGTATCCTTCACTTAGGCCCTGGAAATCAGTCTGTATTCTCTTGTTTGCACCATCCTCTCCCCTCTTCGTTTGATTGCCACTTAGTTCTTTTTTTTTTTCTAATTGGATTTACCTTTTCTCTGCTTTCGCTGGACTTTTATTCGTTCATTCAAATATTTTTGGAGCACCTGCCATGTGCTGGGCATGTACTGATGATGTGAATTAGCAAAGACCCAACCGCTACCCTCACTGGACTGAGTCTAGACCAGGGGTGTCCAAACACTCTTGATTATATACCTGTCAGTAAAAAAAATTTGCAGATGCACTCCTTACTAACGTGTAAAGTATGTTGTAAAACATACACAAAAATTGGAAATTAAATAGACTTTGTTCTCATAGTGCGTGGGTAGTGTTCTCAGCCACCCTTTGAGACCCTGCTATGTTAGCGTTGACACACAAAAAAATAGAGAAAACAGAGAGAGGGTGGTAAGGTTGTAAAGGATTAACGACAAAGAAATGTGAGACTAAAAACAGTTCCTTGGGACTTCCCTGGTGGTCCAGCGGTTAAGATTCTGCGCTCCCAGTGCCAGGGGCCCGGGTTTGATCCCTGGTCAGGGAACTAGATCCCGCATGCCACAACTAAAGATTCCACATGCCTCAACTAAAGATTCTGCATGCCACAACAAAGATCCTGCATGCCGCGATGAAGATCCCGCACACCACAACTAAAGACCTGGTGCAGCCAAGTTAATAAATAAATAAATATTTAAAAAACAACAACAAAAAACCCCAGTTTCTCAGCCTGATATTACTGTTCCTTTTGCTCCTTGCAGATTTTCTTGGTGTCTGTGTGTCATTGTCCTTGTTTTTTCATTGCAGTCTGGCCTTGCTACTAAAGCTGGTACATCTATCCTGAGCATCATACTGGAGCCATTCCCAGGGTCTAAGCCTGACATTCTTGTTTTTTTGGATGCATTTTATTTGGATCCCCATCCTCATCCCCCCCCCCCACCCCCCCCCGCAACAAGGACTCTTAACCTGCCACCCAAGCTGATAAGTAATCTTTAAGATGAACTCACAGCTTTTTGGAAATAACTCACATCCTTTTCACCCTTAGGAGGGATTTGTTCATGTTGATCGAGATTACGTCCTGAAGTCTGCAGAGCTGGCAAAAGCTGGAGGGTGCAAACATTTCAACTTGCTGTCCTCTAAGGGAGCTGATAAGTCAAGCAATTTTTTGTATCTGCAAGTCAAGGTTTGTGCATGTTTCTATCTTTTGTATACTTTGGAGAACCCTGGCTAATTGGCAATACTAAAAAATATAAAATGCTAAGTAATACCCAAATGCATTAAATGCATTATATTATGCATTTTTTATAACTACAGGGACTGCTTTTTTGCAGAGATATATTTAGTAAACAGGAGTGATTTGAAAGATAATTTCCAATGTCTTCCCCTCTGTTGATTATCTAGTAATCATGAAATGAGATGTTGCAGCCCTGGTCTTGAAGATCAGCCCAGAATCTTAGCATGAGAAGAGACTTTGAGGCAGTGATACTTAAACTTTTCCAGAGTAGATTAAATGTTATTATTGGGTATGGTTCTTGTCCTCAAGGAATTATAATCTCCTTGTTTGGGGGGATCCCCAAAGCCAGCCCCAAGTTTGGGAATGTGCTAGAAGGCCTCCCAGGACTGCCATATAGTTATCTTCACAGCCATGATGTATTACAATGAAAGAATATAAAGCTGAGTCAGTGCAGGGAAAAAGAAGTGCATGGAGTGAGCTCTGGAGGAATCTACGTTCAAGCTTCCAAGGGTCTTCTGCCAGTGGAGTTACACGTGTTTCATTTCTCCAGCAATGAGTATTGCCTACCAAAGAAATTCACCTGAGCTCAGGAGTCCAGGGTTTTGATGGGGGTCAGTCACGTAGGCACCCTCAGCCTAAAAAAATTACAGACTTCCAGAAGGAAAGCAAGTGTTCAGCATAAACCACATTGTTTGTACAAATAGTTTAGGCATAGTAAAGTACCCTTATCAGTTAGCTAATGACGGGAACACTCCTAGAATCTGAGTTCCCAGACACAGGCCAAAGGACAATCTGGCAAGCAGACCTTTCTAAGAATAGCAGTTTCAGCCTGGTACTCTTGTACACATGTTGCTAATAGAGACAAAACACATCTTTGTAAAAAGCCAACTACGAAATGCACCCTCATAAAAGACATCATCAGAGACAAAGAGTTGAAACAACTCAAATATCCATCAGCTGATGCATGGATGAATAAAATGTGGCATATACCTACAAAATAACATTGATTTAACTATGAAAAGAAATGACATATTATAGCATGGGTGAACGTTGAAAACATTATGCTAAATGAGAGAGGCCAGTCACAAAGGGCCACAACTTACATGACTTAATTTATAGGAAATGTCCAGGATAGGCATATCTATAGAGACAGAAAGATTAGTGGTTGGCTAGGGCTTGGGGGAGGGGATGGGAGTGAGTGCTAATTGGTACGGGGTTTCTTTTGGGGTGATGAAATACTCTAGATTGTGGTGAAGGTGGGACAACTCTTCTGTGAATGTATTAAAAAACATTCATTGAAAAAAGTTTTATTAATACATTGATTAAAATGTATTTTTTTAATATATTGATTAAAATGTATTACTGCAGATTATACAATGCTGTAGGTTAAGTGCCAAATGAATGGTATGAACAGGCCGAGAAGGAGGAGTCGAGCAGGCTGCTTAGTTCATAGGCCTTTTAAACATCCCTGTGGCCGAGCTTCTCTGGCATTTCTGTTTATAGAGATGCCTGGCGTGAAAATTCATGGATTGTTCAACAAATTTAATTTAAAGCATCATCTAGATGCTCTGTCTCTTGAAATGTGGTGGGTTTTGTTAGGAAGTGAGTAATACAAGGGAGTCTGTGGTTCTTCTGACCTCCTGAAACTACCTGGAAGCCAAAAACGGTTAACGTCCCCTGGCCTGCAGCACCGATTCTGGAGTGACGGGCAGTTCTTTTATGGCTGAACTCCTAACATGTCACTCTCTGGATCTGTTTCAGTAGGTCACATGACAGGCTGGACTGACTATGCAGCCATTTACTCATTCGGTGCATCTTTTTTCACTCTCTACTACATATCAGGATTAACTGATCTC
Source organism: Balaenoptera physalus (assembly GCF_965194825.1). Classification (NCBI taxonomy): domain Eukaryota; kingdom Metazoa; phylum Chordata; class Mammalia; order Artiodactyla; family Balaenopteridae; genus Balaenoptera; species Balaenoptera physalus. The sequence goes on from NC_138889.1 coordinate 77,134,459, forward strand.
TTCCTTAACTTACCAGATTCTCTGGAATCTAAAAATCTAGGGGGGGATGTTAACTAGTATTGAGATCTGCAGAAGTAGATTGTCTTCAAAACCCCAAGTTATTCTTGTTATTCTCTCTTAAGCATTACAGCAAGTTGGTCTTGATTAAATACTAAAAATGTTTTTTTTTTGTTAACAGGGAGAAGTGGAAGCTAGGGTTGAAGAGTTAAAATTTGATCGTTACTCCATATTTAGGCCCGGGTAAGTATTCCTACTGCCTAAGAGAACACCACTGTTGGTTATTCCCTAGAAGCTGGTTTTTCATTTGAAGAGGCTGACAGATTTCTAAGATATGAAAGAAGTTGGCTGGAGGGAGACTGCTTCTCTGAAGAACCTACTTTTAGCTTTGAAGAAAAGGGTAGACGGTTGGTGGTGCCAGGTTCAGAATAGTCTGAAATTTTCTGGGTAGCTTTGGCTGCCTTCTTCTTTAAAATCCTCTTCGTGCCCAAATAAAACCATTTATGCACTGTATTAGTGTGTTTGGGCTGCCATAACACTAGCACTGCAGAATGGGAGGCTACAAGTCCAAGGTCAAAGTGCCACCAGGGTTAGTGTCGGGTGAGGCCTCTCTTCTGGCTTGTTGATTGATTGCTTCTTCTCTCTATGTCCTTCTATGGTCTTTCTTCTGTGTGAGTGGAGAGAAAGAGAGAAATATCTGATATCTCTTCCTTTTCTGTAAGGACACCAGTCCCATCCGATTAGGGTCCCATCCGTATGACCTAATTTAACCTTAATTACCTCCCTAGAGGTGTGTCTTCAAATACGATCCCACTGGGGATTAGCGCTTCATGAATTTGGGGGGACACAGTTCAATCCGTGACATCCTGTATGGTCTGAATGCAATTTACCATCTCTTCCTCTGCTCTTCTTTTTCTCTTTAGAGTTCTATTATGTGATAGGCAAGAATTTCGCCCAGGTGAATGGTTGGTTAGGAAGTTCTTTGGCTCCTTACCAGAATCTTGGGCCAGCGGTCACTCTGTGCCAGTGATGACGGTGGTTAGAGCAATGCTGAACAACGCAGTGAGACCAAGTGACAAGAAGAAGGAACTGCTGGATAACGAGGCCATCCACGACCTGGGGAAAGCTGATGGCTCTCTCAAGCCATGACCACACTGGAGAAATGCTTTCTGTTGTCAAACTCAACACCCATCACCTAATCGGTAATTACAGTGTCTAAAAAAAACATGTGCTTTAACTGTGGTTTCACTATTCTCAGTCGCCCAGATCCAATCAAAAAATGATCGTGCTCTGCATCAGCATTTTAGAGCCTGATTGTACATATGTAGACATCACCCGGGGAGCCTTTCAAAAATAGAGATCCAGCAGCTCCCTGGTGGTCTAGTGTCTCGTGTTCGGTGCAGAAATGAGAGGTTCATAGGCCCTACCTCAAACTTTCTCAATCAGAATTTTGGGGGCATGGGCACAGAAATCTGTTGTTTTATTTAAGCTTCTCTTATGGTTCTGATGCCACTGGTGGGGAGGCCAGCTTTGAAAGCTTGTCTGCAGAGTCACAGCAGCAGTGAAAACTTTATGTATCATGCAGATGAGTCCTGAACAAAAATTGTTGACATTTGTGTCTCTGAGTTACCCAGTGCTGACTGCATGTTAATTGTGTAAGTGAACATTGTGCCTTACTATTTCTTTAGAATATATAATAAAAGTTATTATATAACTGAGCTTATATAATTCATGGGAGGATTAAATAGAAGAATTAAAATAAATGGACAAGTCGTGGGTTCCCTTAGATTGTTAGAAAATGCCCAAGTATCGGTGGTAATATGCAGTATTTTGGCCAATGGGATTATAGAATAGCAGCTAATATATATCAAGTGCTTGTTAATTGCCAGCTTTTACACATGATGTCTGTCCTTTAACCCTCCAAACAATCTTTATAATTCTTACAGGCAGTACTATCATCCCCCTATCTTAGGTGGGGAAACCGAGGCTCACTGTGGTTAAATGCCTTGCCCAAGGGCTTAAAGCTGAAGCCTGAAGCTAGGAAATGGCAGAGCCAGGATTCTAACCCAAGTGAGCCTGAATCCATAGCTTCTGTTTTTCACTACTCTGCAAGAGCATCCAGTATCTGTATATTTCCAGGAAGTTCCAGTTAATTGTTACTGGATCAGTACATGCCATGGATGAATACAACAGAAATGTTTGGGTTTCTCCATTGGTCTAGGATCCCTCTAATGATTAACTACAAAATGTTCACATAGCCAGTAAATGTATATCTCAAAGTGCTTCACTTTAACAACTATGGAAAAGGAAAGGAAGAGGCAGAAGGAAGGGTCAAAGTCAAGAGGAACACACTGTTAATTTCCATCACGGAACAAAGGATAGTAGTGAAATTTGTCTTAACTTCTGTGCTGGGGGAAGCAAAGTAATAAATTTCAAGCTTCAGTGGACACCTTTAGTGTGTGTGTGTGTGTGTGTGTGTGTGTGTGTGTGTGTATATCTTTAGAAGGGATTGGACATTCCCAATGTCATCTAGGAAAGAGGCATATTTTAGGATGGGGTGAGGACTTGGAATGTGGGGTTTAGGAAGGAGATGGAAGGAACATCTTCCTCCTGCCAGGTGGGGTTCCTTTGGGGCCGGACTCTGAAGAGCCTGTTTGTTTAGGTGATAACAAGCATGGGCTCCAAGAAGTGAGGCACGAATTAAGGGGACTCCATGAGGATATCCTGAGGCTGGTGGGTTCTAAAAGCAGCTAAACCCGGTGGCCAGTTTTCAGTTATTCTCTGTGTGTTGAAATTCCTTACCCACAAACCTTCTGTCAGGTCTTGTTCAACATTCTGTTCTGATCTCAGTAGTGAAGTGGGGTGATGGGAGAGGGTCTGTGTTTATCTTTGGAGTAAAGAAAAAAGCTCTTCCCTCCTAAGCCCAGCATTGTGGAGACATATAAACTTCCAGGAACAAGATTCTGGCCCAGTCACTCCTCTGGACTGGGTGTTACTTCGCTACTGTTAACATGGAATGATTGGGTGTTAATGGGATTTAGCAGGTTTCCCTCCAAATGTTATGCAGATGGGGAGAAGATGGACCTTGCTGGAGAGTATGTTGGAAGGATGAAGGAAAAAGCTGGATGAGCCCAGGCAACAAATGACCTTGAAGTTCGTTCAGCTTATTGAAATGCCTCCTACGTGCCACTGGGCACGTAGGCAGTGGGTCTACATCAGTGAATAGTAAGTCTAACCCAGCAAAGCCAGCAGATATTCTGGCAGTGGCCTGCAATGTAAGGGGGCTTCCAAACTAATACTTGATGGATTCTGTCCTCTAGGGGTTTACAGTCAAGGGAAAGGAGTGCATTCAGAAGAGTTTAGCAATAATACAAGGCATCATTCTCATTCAGCAATTTTTTTTTCATTCAGCAAATTAATATTGAGTACCTACCTATGAGTTAGGCCATATATTATGGGCCAGAGAAATGAAGGTAGAGACATGGCCCTACCCTCATGCTCAGTGTTGTGACTAAAGACGGAAAGAAGAAAGGAAAAAGCAAATGGTAGGTGATAAGAAAGAAAACTAACAGAAGGCTGCTGGAATGACAGTGGAAACTACTTTAGAAAAGATGGCCTGAGGAAAGACTTTCTGGCTGAGACAAAAAGTATCTACCCTTTTGTAGAACATTCTTAGCAAAGACCTTGAGGTGGGAAAATGATTAGCACCAAATAAAAGGCTGGAGGATGGGGCCAAGGTGGAGGGTTGAGGTGAGATGTTAGGATTATGCAGAGCCTGGTAGGCCACGGTAGTCAATTTAACTGGATAAACTTGTGCCAAGCCCAGTGCTAGCACCTGGGACTAGAACTTGGGACATACACTTTAAAGACTAAACTCCTTAAAACAGCCCTCGAGGCTCTGGCCCCTCTGTGGCCCCTGGTACACCCACTGGCCCCTGCAGTTCCCTCTCCCCAGCCGCCCCCCACGGGGACCAGGGAGACCCGGAACCAGTGCGGAGTACCAGCCTCTCGCCTGCGTTCGACCTCCTCCGTCACCAGAGGGCGCAGCGAGCAGGTCGCCCCTCTACTAGCCGCTCATCGCTCGAATAAGGGAAGCACAGGGGGCGCGATGTCGACTGCAGAACCGCTTCCACCTCTGGGCTCTGGGCCGCGGTTTAGGACTTCCCGCTAAGGCCTGCCGCAGCCCGAGGAGAACACAAAGGCCAGGTCCAAGCCTGCAACGCCCAGCCCAGGTTTCAACGCTTACTCGGCGCACGCTGCGTCAACCCTGCGGCAGGAGGCGGAGCCCGGGCTCTCGCCCCGCCCACCCCAGCTCACGTGAAAAACGCAGCGGCCCCGAAGCCGGAAGCGCTCGCGAGCCGGCGCGCGCGCTCTCCTGTTTCCAGGCGCCGCAGGGTTCCCGGAGCTTCGGCCCCGCCGCGTGCTCGCGCTCGCGCTCGCGCTCACGCTCACACTCACGCTCGTTCCCGGGTTCTCGGGCCGGGAGAGCTCGGAGGCGGTTGCGCGTGCGCTGCCCAGCCTGGTCCCCGCCCCCAGGCGCGCCGGGCTCTCGCGGCACTACCGCCATGTGTTCGTTAGCGTCGGGCGCAGCCGGTGGGTACCCCGGCCCCTCAGCACCCAGGCCGCGCCGCCGTGGGGCCGGTGAAAGCCCCTTCCCTCCCCCTGCTCCCGGGACGCGGAGCCGGGGTGGTGGGGCCCTGCAAGGAGGGAGGGGGAGGTGCGGGGGAGGGCCCCTCGTCCGCGCGCCTGGCACTGGGGTCCGAGGCAGAGCTGACCGTTTGTGTGTGCTAGGCGGCCGGGGCGCTGTGGAGGAGGAGGAGGAGGAGGAGGATCTGCCAGGACTGTCAGACAGCGGTGACGAGGCCGCCTGGGAGGATGAGGAAGATGCCGATCTCCCCCAGGACAAGCAGCAGACCCCCTGCCTGTTCTGTGACAGGTTCGTCCACCTCAGCGCGAGGCGCCAGCCCTAGGGTGGCCGGGCCCCGTGTGTCTGTGTGGTCTGCTCATCTGGAGTCCAGCCCAGGTGGCTGCCCTGGAAGTCTGGAGCCCGTGGTTTGGAGTGAGGGTTTGTTGAGCCGGGAGACCCGCGGTGGTTTACAGGGAGGAACCATGAACTGGAAGCCCGGTTACACTGCTTCACTTCGACGGGCCTCAGTTTCCCCTTGTGTGAAATGAAAGGGTTCTGGGCCGGATCTGTGGTTCCCACATCTGGTTGTGCACCTCTGTCACCTTAGACACTTAAGAAAAAAATACACAGATGCTAAACTGTGCACCTCCGCCCTTCTAAATCAGGGATAGGGTCCAGGAATCTGTTTCTACAAAGACCCTATCTGAAGTGATTCTAAAGAGTAACAAGTTTGGGAGTCACTAAACTCGATTAATCCCTCAGAACCTTCTAGAACCGTTCAGGCTCTCCCATTCTATAATTCTTTGACAATTAGAAAGCTTATCAGGTGTAATAGTTCCATTTGAGCCGTTTAAAGAATCACCTTTGTTAGGGGCTTCCCGCCCCCCACCCCACCCTACCCCACCCCCCACCCCACCCCGCCCCATTGAAGGGGAAGGACTTGATGCCATTTTCACTTAGGGAAAAAGACGCTGCAGTAACTTGTTCAAAGTCACAAAGCTGTGGTTTGTCTTATAACCAAATCCATGTTTTTTCCACTTAAAATTCTGCCTCTTCATCTTTGACTTTGGCTGCTGTCCTGGGCAAGTGGGCGTGAAAGAGGCCTGGTTGGCACTGGCCAGTGTTACTTTAATAAACATTTTACCAGTATCCCCTGAGTCTGAGCATGGTGCTGATTGGTGGTATATTAGCTTCTGATGATTCGTCATTGTTCCCACGTGTAGCCACATGTGGGTAGGTACGGGATGTCTGCATATACTCTAGTCGTCAAAAAATAATATTTACTGAGCATCAGGGAGGTACTTCTTTGTGATAGGCTGTGTAAATACTGTACAAATAAGCTCTCTTGGTAAACGTTTGTTGAAAACTGCTGCATATGTGCTAAGCATATAGAAGAGGTAATGCAGGTTCTCTGCTGTGTGTTCCTATCTTATTACACGTCCTTCAGTTTTGCAGGTCACAGAATAAAGGAGCTTGGGCCTCACAGTGTCTATAATACAAATCCTTGGGGAGCATTGTAAGACCACTTTTTGAAATATGGCACTTTGGGAATTTACCAGCTATAAAATTACATTTTATGCTTTATTTCTGAAAGCAGTTTGAGCTGTGTCAGTTCAGAGCCTCTGAAAGCAGAGTTGATACTTAGAGGAGAAAAGAATCTTATGCAGTGAATTTTCATGTCTTAAGAGACACAGTCTGTCAAAGGGAGTTCTCTTTCTTAAAAGCCTTGTGATAAATTCAGTGCTATTATTTGGCAAATTAAGCTCAACATTTTAAAGAGTAGTTTGTTTTAGGTGTAAAATGGGACTCAGAAGTACTAATTCCCTTTAGAAGTGCTGGGTTCCTCTCTACAGGTGTGTTTGTTTTTTTTTAATTAATTGGAAGTAAAACTGGAAACCTGTAGAGTGAGGGGGAAAAGTTTATATCTAACATGAAATCAGTATTTAGACTTCTTAGGGGACTATTTCATGAAGCTATTGCTTGGTTTTTCAGGTTATTTACATCTGCTGAAGAAACATTTTCACACTGTAAGTCTGAGCATCAATTTAATATCGATAACATGGTTCATAAACATGGTGAGTACTTTTTGGAATAAAGAAAATTTTAGTTGTGAAATTTAAGTTCAAACATTATGTTTTTCCAGACCATTCCTTTCCTATACAAATCGAATATAGTGAAACACATGACAACAACTTATGAAAATGACGTGTTTTTTTTTTTTTTTTTTTAATGACGTGTTTTTGACAAATGGCTTTTGAGGAAAGATTGATAAATAAGTCATTCTTCTAGATATGATTCACTGTATTTAAGCTTAAATTGCCTTCACAACTAAAAAGGAAAAAAACCAAAAAAACCTTGGCATGTGATTACATTTTAATCATTTTAGAATTAGGAAGACAAGGGGCGTGGATATTAGAATTAGGGAGAGCAAAGGATAGAGGTGGACTTTGGAAAAGGAGGTGGATCATTATGAAAAATGACTTATCAGGTCAAAGCATAACATGGACTTAAAGGCATACAAGATTGAGTTTTATAAGAAGTTTGGTAAGAGAGTGTGGAAAAAGCAAGTGCTAAAGTTAAGGTGGTAATCCAGAGATTCAGCTGATGATTCTATTGAAACTTGCATCTAAACATACTTAAAATTAAAACCTTCTAATTTAAACGAATATAGAAGAGCTACAGTATCCCACTAATATTAACTAAATACAGAATTGGCTTTTTGGTCCCTGTATTTACTAACAACTAGAAAGGACGTTACTGAAGAATACCAAATATTAGGCAGATTTTGGGTCTCAGATAAACATATGATACAGTATATTTATGAATCATAAATTCAACTGCAACTACTTTTGTAAGATATAAGTGACTTAGTTTCATTTTTTTTTTTCATGTTTTTAATGTGCATTTAAAAACTGAATTGGAACTGTACTTTATATAATTTTATATCTTTTTCAATACCAAATAGGGGTTTTTGTATGCTATTATGCATATGAAACATTTTTATATGCTGGTATGTTCTCATAACAGTATTTCTCATGACAAATAATAATTGGTTGGATATGCTATTGCTTTCCCTTATTTTAAATGCTGCTTCATTTCTGAAAAGATGAGAACCAGATAACAAACCTCACTGTTTTTTCATTTGCATCATTTAACTTAATGTAAAAGCTAGTATACTTTGTTTACTCTGTGTCCTGGCAAAATTATAGTTTGGTAGGTACGATAAAAATTGGGGATTTAGAAACTTTAGTATCAACTCTAGTATTAACTGCCAAATACTTGGTAAAATCAAGGGCCTAATTTTCCTCATTTGTATTGTTCTGATAAGTGAGGAGTAGAATTCTAAAAATTAATTTCCGATTTTTCAGAAATGCAAGAAAAGCACTTAAAAATTTGTCCTTTCTGGCTGTTTCTCAATTAAAATATTCTGAAGTGTCAAGAGTTACTGTTTCTAGTTCTTAATAAGAAATTCAAAATTTTTAAGTAGCAGTTTAGAGGACGGAAATATTTTATTGTCTAACCAGAGAAGCATCTTTGGAGCAGGTTAATGGAACAAAACTCATGTTATGTTAAAATAAGTGAATTATTTTTTTTTTTTCCCTTTTAGGACTTGAATTTTATGGATACATTAAACTAATAAATTTTATTAGACTTAAGGTAAGGTGGTAGCTTAATCTACAATTTTGTTTAAAACCTAAAGAAGTACTACAGCACTACAGATTATCAATGCACCGATTTTTAAAAGAATATGAGGAACTGCTATATAAGGAACTGTTTTAAATTTGACACTCATCATATTGGGGGAATCATGGACGTTAGGAACTAGCACAGCATACAGCACCAAGTAAATGGATACATACCATACTTAAGTGTGGTTTTTAATTTTGTGTAAGAGATGAATCAATGTTATGTGGCAAAGTAATTCACTGTCAGATAAAGGGGAATACTGATAGTCTTTCTGTAAAATCAGAAATAATTTCTAGTGTGATTTTTAAGTGCTTTGGTTGCTTTTTTTGTTCTGTTTTTTTAAATACTTTGTTCTAGTCAGTTGATGTTTATATTGCCATTTCCTCAAAATCCAAACAATATAAAACTGTGCATTGAAACAATTAAGCAATCATCCAGTCAAGTTAATGAAATGGCAGGTGAACATAGACTCTTTAAATAGAGATTTTGTGTGATGTAGACATGATTTCCTTTTTTGTTTAATTTTCCCAGTTTTTTGATAGGGGGATTTTGTGATTATGTGCAGTGAAAAAATATGCAATTAATTTTACTTCCAGAATCCTACAGTAGAGTATATGAATTCCATATACAACCCAGTGCCTTGGGAGAAAGAAGAGTATTTAAAGCCGGTATTAGAAGATGACCTTTTACTTCAATTTGGTAAGATGAACATATGGTATCTACTTTAAAGCAGCGTCATTTGTTATGGCAAAATAGTGGTTAGGTGTTACAGGAAAATATATCATCCCCTTGATTCTCTAAAGACCTCGTCAGGTAGCTGGTTTCAGTAGGAACGTTAAGTCACTTAGAAAGTGGGAGTCGCACTAACAATTACCAAGGAAGAATATGAGCTTGGGGTAAACATTGTGTAGAAGATGTTTTGCAACATAGGGAGACTTGAGAGAATAATTTTTAGTTGTCAGACTGATTTTTTTTTTTAAAAAAACACATTTCTTTTTCTTTTTTTTTTTTTTAATGTTGAAATGGACCTCAGGTTATTTCTCTTTTTATTTATTTATTTATTTATTTTTGGCTGTGTTGGGTCTTCGTTTCTGTGCGAGGGCTTTCTCTAGTTGCGGCAAGTGAGGGCCACTCTTCATCGCGGTGTGCGGGCCTCTCAATATCGTGGCCTCTCTTGTTGCGGAGCACAGACTCCAGATGCACAGGCTCAGCAGTTGTGGCTCACGGGCCTAGTCGCTCCGCGGCATGTGGGATCTTCCCAGACCAGGGCTCGAACCCGTGTCCCCTGCATTAGCAGGCAGATTCTCAACCACTGCGCCACCAGGGAAGCCCCAGACTGATTTTTAATGTAACTAAAATCGACGAAATTTTAAATTTAAATTAAAAAATTTAAATCAGTAGATTTAATATTTAATAGATTTAAGTAAATTTAATAATATTGCTGCTTTTACCTCATGATCCAATCAGATACTTGACTTTTCTTAAGACATCTAATTTATGGAGCTTCTGTTTTGGTGCAGGACAGATTCCACGAAAATTCCCCACGTACACTAACTCTTAAGCCTCCCTTGTGGCAGGGTCACTCATCTTTTGACTGTAGCTTTCTTAGTTTCTCGCTCTGTGTTTTGGTTCATTCCTTATTGAACAGGAATCTTATGAAAATTCTGTCGGCTCTCTATAGGTCTAATTTATTGGAGTTCATGATTTATTATTTTTTTTAAATGTATGCTTTCTTTCATGTTTTTTGTGCCAGTTAGGTGAGATAGAGGGGTTTGCTGTCTTCAGATCAGCAAGACCATTCTAAACAGACACATACCTTCACAGATAGTAGTTTGACAGTGTGTATTTGAGCAGTCCTTTGGTAAGTGGGAACTGTGGAAAACCACTCATTTCCTTGAGAAGTACTATCAAGAGAAGTTGTGTGGCAGTGTGATGCAGTAGTGAGAACCTTAATGTAGGATTCAGGAACTAGGTGACCCTGGACAAAGCACTTAAGCTTTCTGTTTTTTAGGTCTTCATCTATAAAATGAGAACTAGGGCCAGATTTCCAACTTTCTAACTCTAAAATTTGGTGAGGCCTAGGTTGATTCTTTCCCATTTTTACAACTTCTATTAAATTTTATTTCTCCTCAAAGTAACCAAAGTGATCTCTTTGATACATGACAAAGTGCCCACTAGGTGTTCTTCGTGACTCCCTAAACTCAAAATTGAACACTCACAGGTTGAAAGTAGTATGTTAAATACTTTAGAAACATGAAGAAATGAATCCTTCCCATTGGGAGCCCACAATCTAATAGTAGGAGTGTTTTGTTTTTGAATGACTGTCCTGTATTATAAGATAAGGTGGAATATAGTAAGTTTCATGAGAAGTAGGAAAAATAGTGCAGTTCAGAAGAGGAAGAGATTACTCAGATCAACAGATAACCAAGTGCTATTTGCTGGTCACTATGGATACAAATCGGTATTGACCTCTTCACTCTCCAAAGGTAAATTAACTTCTTTCAGACCTAATTTTAATTTCTATAAAGGTGATAATGACACCTACCTTATAAAATTGTTACAAAGATAATGCATATTAGCACAGTGCCTGTCAGAGAGTAAGTGCTTAATGAAGGAGAATTTATTGTTATTAGTAAGTAAGTTCTAAGGAGTTTAGATGAAGAAGTCACGACCGAGATCTGGAACAGTTAAAGGGCCTAGTAAAGGAGGTGGAACTTGAACTGGGCATGCTTGTTAGTGCACCGCCTGTGTCTCTCAAAGGATCTGTGGGACTTCCCTGGCGGTCAGGTGGTTAGGACTCCATGCTTCCACTGCAGGGGGCACGGGTTCGATCTCTGGTCAGGGAACTAAGATCCCACAAGCCACACGGCACAGCCAAAAAAAAAAGCAAAAGATCTGTTCTCCTGGCCATTGGTGTAGAGAGATGGAAGAGAAGATCTTCATTCTCATGGCTCCTGGCTTGATTACTGACCATTTCACCTGCACTGTCTTTCAGTAAATAGTTATTGAGCATCTGCTTTGTATTAGGCTTTGAGAATATAAAGATGACTAAATTTAAAAAGGAGATGACTAAGAAAATAGACGATGAAAGTACAGTGTAAGTGGGGAGAAGTAACTATACTGATGGAGAAACCTGGCAAACACTGCCTTAGCCAGGTAATGAAGGTTAACATCATCGGTGATAAGACATGTCAGTGGTATGGACCCTTTATATCATGTGATGAGAATGGCACTTTACCTCAGTGGTCTTCCTCCCAAGGCCAGTAACCTCAGTCTAACCATGAAAAACCATGAGACAGACACAGAGTGAGGGACATTCTACAGACTGCCTGACCAGTACTCCTCAAAACTGTCCATGTCATTAAAAACAAGGGAAGGCTGAGAAGCTGTTGTAGCCAAGAGGGGCTTAAGGAGACATGACAACTAAACATATGTGGTATCCTGGATGGGATCTTGGAACAGAAAGGGGACATTAGGGGAAGACTGATGAAATCTGAGTGAATAAAATGGAGTTTAGTTAAGTTTTTTTAAAGTATGGTATAATATTTGAAACATGTTCCACAAAGGGTTAATATCCTTTTTATATAAAAGACTCTTGAAAATTAAGGGACAAAGGATCAAAACAGTTGATAGAAAAATGGGACAAAATTCTACCAAAAAAAAGTAGGAAAATAGCCCAATAGCAAGATACCATTTCTCACCTCTCAGACTGGTAAAAAGTTTTACAATATGACAACACATTCTACTGACAAAGCTGCGGAGAGACAGGCACTGTCATAAGATTGCTAATAGAATGCAGATTTAGCAACACCTAACAAAACTGAACATGCGCTTTTTAACTGAACAGTTTCACTCATAAGAATTAGTCTTGAAGATACACCTCCAACATTCTGAAAATACATATAAAACAAATGCCTATATAGAGGAGAGCGGTTGAATAAACTATGGCACGTCCACACCATGGAGTAGTATACCTCTATCCTCTATTACAAAGAATGAACTGAACTGGTACAGAGTGTTATCAGGACATACTGTCAAATGAAAAAGGCAAAGCTCAAAAGAATATCTACTGTGATACTCTTCACATAAGAAAGAAAGAGATTTAAGAAAATGCTTATGTGTCTGCTCATTTGCGCAAAAGAAATACAGGAAGGATAAACTAGAAACTGAAGAGATTGGTTACTGAACGGGGTTTGTGGGACAAGGATGGAAGGAAGGGCACAGCGGGATTGAGGTAACAGGGATGAGGATCGAGTGACACTTTGCTGAGTATATCTTTGTATAGCTCCAACTCTCAGGACTATAGTAATGTTTTTTATAGTCTTCATATAATCAAAAAAATCAACAATTGAAACAATGAGGATGTATGTATACAAGGGTGGTGCTGGTGCGAAATGAAATGCAGGCACTAACAGATGAACTGAACTGTAATACAAAGGAATAATGTAACCATACTGCAGGGAGTGGGGAGGAAAAGAACTAGGTGAGTAATTGAAACCTTTAATGGATGTTGTGCTGAGGCTACAGATAAAAAGAACTGCATCAACGTTGTAATCCAGTAAGAAAGGGCATTTCTTGCAGGGTAAGGATTAGCAATTCTGACACTATTTTTGTGTATGCTAGAATGGAACAGGTAAGTTAATAATTTATGGATGGGGCTTCCCTGGTGGCACAGTGGTTAAGAATCTGCTCGCCTTCCCTGGTGGTGCAGTGGTTGAGAATCCGCCTGCCAATGCAGGGGACACGGGTTCGAGCCCTAGTCTGGGAAGATCCCACATGCCGCGGAGCAAATGGGCCCGTGAGCCACAACTACTGAGCCTGCGCGTCTGGAGCCTGTGCTCCGCAACAAGAGAGGCCGCAATAGTGAGAGGCCTGCGCACCGTGATGAAGAGTGGCCCCCACTTGCCGCAACTAGAGAAAGCCCTCGCACAGAAACGAAGACCCAGCACAGCCAAAATAAACAAATAAATAAATTTATTAAAAAAAAAAAGAATCTGCCCGCCAGTGCAGGGACACGGGTTTGAGCCCTGGTCTGGGAAGATCCCACATGCCGTGGAGCAACTAAGCCTGTGCGCCACAACTACTGAGCTTGCGCTCTAGAGCCCGCGAGCCACAACTACTGAGCCCGTGTGCCACAACTACTGAAGCCCGCCCGCCTAGAGCCCGTGCTCTGCAACAAGAGAAGCCACCACAATGAGAAGCCTGCACACCGCAATGAAGAGTAGCCCCCGCCTGCTACAACTAGAGAAAGCCCGCTCATAGCAACGAAGACCCAACACAGCCAAAAATAAATAAATTAATTAATAAATTTATTTTTAAAAATTTATGGATAAAAGCCAGGTTTCTCACAGTTGGAGAATGAGGTTTTAGATAAGGAAATGAAGGATGAAATGAGTCCTGTGTTGACAGATTGGAATCAGAAGTGTCAGTGTAAATTCATAATTTTTCTTATACAGACAGACAGATACAGAAATATAGATGTGTGTGTGGGGGGGTTAGTATAATACATATACTTCCTAGCTCTGCTGAAAGGGCCTAGAAAAACCCCGGTAGCAATGAGCATACCTAGTGCCCAGATCTTGATTTATAATCCTTTATTAATAAAAGGAACCAAGGGTCCTTAGAGAGGTGATTGATTTCCAGGTTGGGCAGGGAAAATACAAGATAAGTCTAGGACATCATGTTCCAGAAAATAAGGAAGTACTTAAGAAAAAGTGGGGGAAGAGGGGACTTAACCTAAAGAACACAGAAACCAACCTGAAGGGGCTCCTAATAGCCAAAGCTAGAAGAATTTAATCAATACAGAAAATGACAGTATTGGGTTTTAACCCGTAGGATAAAATAAATGTCCATGAATTCGTATTGACATGAATAATCAACCAAATAAATAAATGGGGAAGGAGTAGCTCCGCTTTAGCGTAGAATTCCTATTAATAAATGTCAAAGGGAAAAGAGAAACAGAAAATCAGCATTAGGCAAACACCACAGTAGTTACTTGCAGGAAAGAGCAACCCATGCATGCTAAGATTAGTGGGCGAAAATTTAGGCGGGTGAGATAGGATTTGCATAGTTCAAAGTATGTCCCCCAAGAAATTTGGTAACTACAAAGGAGCTGTTAAACTTTTGAGTGGAAAAACCGAGCAGACACTACCATAACCAAGTGATCAAGGTTAACATCAGTAATAAGTGTACTGATGCCATGAACCCCTTGGTGTAATGCTCTTAGGAGGCAACTTGCCAAAAATGTTTAACCTCATTCCAATAATGAAAAATCATCAGATGATCCCAGGTTGAGGGACAGTCTACTAAATTACTGATCAGTGTTCTTCAAAAGTGTCAAGATACAGTTGTTGGGTTCAGTATTATGTAAATAATTCACGGTGCTGAATATTTTTGTTCAGATCTTTTATGTCTTTTTGGATTTTTAAAAATCTGCCTCTATCAGTTGTTGATAGGGGTGTATTTAAATCTCTGACTGTGATTAGAGGATTGTCTCTTTTTGCCATTATTTCTATCAGCTTTTGCTTCGTGTATTTTGAAGCTCTTTTGTGAGGTTTATTCTCATTTATAATCGTTATGGCTTCCTGATAAATTGACTATTTTTATGGTAGTTTTTAGCTGCCAAAATGAAGTATCCAGGTGATTTGAACCTCCTGAGAATGTAGATGTGGAAATTCATCTTTCTGAATATGGTTTAGGACTTTAAATTAGACTGTTTTGATATATTATAGTTATGCATCTTAATGTTTACTGAATCCTTTCTCCTTTTCAAGTCTATACACTTAACCTTTAATATATAATTATCTGTGTACAGTTGGCCTTCATATCTGGGAGTTCTGCATTTTTGGATTCAACCAACCTTGGATCAAAAATATTCAGGAAGAAAAAAATTCCAGAAATTCAAAAAGTAAAACTTGAATTTGCTGCCCGGTGACAACTATTTACATTGTATTTATAAATATTTATATAGCATTTACATTGTGTTAGGTATTATAAGGAATCTAGAGATGATTTAAAGTGTTATATGTAAATACGCCTTTTTATCCAAGGACTTGAGCATCTGCGGGTTTTGGTATACGAGGGGGGTCCTGGAACAAATCCCCCACAGATACCAAGGGACAACTGTGTTATTAATGCTAACAGCTTTTATTCTGACTCACTTCTTGCAGCAGAAAGCAAAACAGAGAAACTAGCCAAAACAAAGAAACCAATTTCTTTGTTTATTTCTAATCCATAACTTAAACTAACAAGGTGGTTTGCAGACCGTGGGAAGAATTTTAAAGGCAAGGTACACAATGAGAGTTGTAGTAGTAAGTAGAAAATATAGTACACCATCCTTTAATAGTTTGGCAATATTTTGTTGCTCTCATTAATTTTTGGTGAACTAAATAGTGGATGAATCTATAGTTTTTTAAAACAATGAGTCAGTGTTCTGCTAGACTGTTTAGAGTTTTGTGGCACACCCGTGCTGCTTTTATAACAAGTTCAATTTAGGCTCTAGTCTCTAAGTTATAATATTATCATGTATTTGTTAAGCTTAGTTATTTTGTCCCAGCTCTAAAGAAGTGTTGCAGGTAAAAACTGAATAGGAAAAAAAAAGTCGGGTTTCCCTCAGAGCTGTACTGAGGAGACAGTATAATATCTGCATTGTTTTTATTGCTTTCAGTTGATTCGACAGTTAATTAGACCGGTCAGTGGACATTGGGATTTTGTAAAACTCACTAGTTCCATATATTAACTTCTGTTTGCAGAGTTAATGATTTACATATATTAACTTCTATAGCAGAAGTTAATGATTTACATATAGTGAAATTAAATTTAAATCAAGAATTTTTAATAATATTAGGAATTAGGATATTTAATAATGTCAGCAATAAGACAGTGTATAGATTGCACACCACCTTACCCACGATGAAAAAGTTATTGAATGTACAGAATTCCTTACCTACACACTGTCCTTAAGGAACATCTAAATGTCATACCTGTTATTCTACAGATAAAGACCCAGAGGCTGGAGGTGGCCCTGTGTGGTGGCAAGAACATGGGCTGGGAAGGCAGGCATGGGTTTGAATTGTAGTTCCTTCATTAAACAGTTGCAAACAGTTCCTTCATTAAACAGTAGTCAATTTCTCTGAAATTGTTTATATTTTAGGTTTGTTTTGAAGATGGAATGAGATGTAATGCATGAACTTGAAAGATACCTGATGATCAATAAATATGAGTTTTTTCCTTCTACTTTTTTGTTTCTTCCTGGGTTTGGTTCAGTACAATTAATGCTTATTTATGTGTTCAGTTTAGCCAACTAGTGAAAAGCTTAGACTAACAGCATGCTTTTTAAACTCAAATTGGAATAGTTTGGATATTAAATATTTATTTAATTAAAAGTACTAATTTTTCTCAGTTGGCCGCATAATAGGCACTTAGTATATACTTATTCGTAACACATTTATATGTGCTTCATTGTTATAAGATGGCCTGATAATAATGTCCATTTATTTATTTAGATGTAGAAGATCTTTATGAACCCGTGTCAGTTCCATTCGCATACCCCAGTGGACTCAGTGAAAATACATCAGTTGTTGAAAAATTGAAACACATGGAAGCCAGGGCACTGTCTGCTGAAGCTGCGTTAGCTGGAGCGCATGAGGATCTGCAAAGAATGAAGTAATTTATCAATCTTATAGAAAATTAATTGTTTAGATCCCCCAAATAATATAATTCATAAAAAGGTAGAATATGGTAAAATATTTCATATACTGGAAAGCACAGTGTAGATATTTAATTTCAGTAATATTAAAGATACACGGTATTTTTTATACATTGTGGATATAGTTGATTAACATAAAATTCTGTAGCTTTATCTGTCCTCTTATATTTCTTTATAATTACTTTTGTACTAATGATAATTGTTCTGGGGAGTGTTTTCCTCTTGAGTGCTTTTTGTTCCTTGATATTGCCTGCCTTTGAATTACCTTATTTCTAATAGATTTCTCCATTTTACTTTTCCTCTCCTGGACTTTTTAAAGTGTAGGGATTAATATTTTTTAGGCTTGGGGAAAATACAGGGTTGAAGTTTTTGTTTTTAAAGAATCAAAATATAATTATGATGAGGTATGTAATCAGAAAACCAGCTACATAGGATGGTTTTCTCTAGTGAGTAAATTAACATTCTACTGGCTTAGTACTTGTCAGAATTTAATGTGCATATGAATCACCTGGGTATCTCGTTAAACTAGATTCTGATTCAGGAGGCCTGAAATAGGTAGTGTCTGAGATTCTGCATTACTACCAAGTGTATATACCTCTCGCTTAGCCTATTAGATTTGTAAGTTGGTTGCTATTGCCTGATTACCCATTTGATGGTTTGCCAGAATGTCCAGCAGGACAAATAGTATAGCTGATTGTAGGTTCCCTTTTTCTGAGATTTTATGCTGGGTAATCTAGTAACCAGCAACTCTATTATGTGCCTCTTTACACTTCTCTCCCATGTATACCTCATAGATTCTTGATGTGTTGTGATCAGAGAAGGAACTGAGTTTTAGAGCCTGAGCGGATGGTGTTGATGTGTGTAAATAATTCCCAGTTTGGGTCTGCTTTCTGCCTGTATAACCCTTCCATGAGATACTATGGTTTTAAAGAATACTCATAGCATTGGAATATGCTATATTGATTCAGCTGCTAAAATAAGATTTTGGAACAATAGAAATAATAAAGTTGAATAAAGTCATAGTGTGCTTATTTTGTTCACTTGAAAGATAAAACAGCCATAGCCTGCAGTTGGCAGTGCTTTTGTGATTTGTAGAAGGAGTGCTTCCAACTGGGTTTGAATATGTCATTGCTTAAGGTCCAGCAGGGGGAGCTTTCCGTTGCTTAAGACAGAATGTGATTTAGAAGGCTCACAACACCCCGCACTCCCCTCCTCCCCCTTCCTCTTCCTCAGCCTCTAGCCTTTCCTTTTTTCATGGTCCAGTAAACTTGTCTCAAGGGTGTATTTCAAATTGATTACAGACAATTTGCTCAGGATTTTGTGATGAACGCAGATGTCAGAACCTACTCGTCATCTACAACTGCCATTGCAGACCTCCAGGAGGATGAGGATGGCGTTTATTTCAGCTCATACGGGCATTATGGGATACATGAAGAAATGCTGAAGGTTAGCAAAGAGCACAGATGTACCAAATCCATACCAAAGGAAAAATAGAGTAAAAAAGGTTCTTAATACATATGCTGTGGGAGAACTGCTTTTTTGGTTTTTGGTTTTTTGAGAACTGCTTTTTAAATCTTTTTGGTGCTTGATAGCTCATCTTGCGTTGAAAAGATTATAGAAGCATCAGAGACACTGTAAATTCTGTTTAAAATCATTATTAATCTTTATTATGAGATTACCTTTTGCTGGGAATAGAACATTTGAAAAAATTGCCGACGATTTTAGTCTTCTTAAGAGCAACTTTTAAATAGGAAGAAAAATATGTTTGCCTTTTAATGTGTGAAGGAAATGATTAATTTTAGTGTTTTAATTAGCAGTACTGACTTTAGTTTGGGCGAATAATAATTCTTTGGTACGAAGTTAATTATAAATAATTCTCACATTTGTTACGGCATTACTTTTTTACATTTGAAATCATTGCTATATAGAAGAATTTCCTAAATCAGATACTTGAATTTGGTTGGTTTTAATTTTTATAATGGTCATGTCCATATAAACTATAAGTAGATTTCTAGGTATACCTGGTATATTATGTACATTTTATCATGTATTATATTATAGATTATAAAATAGCAAAATGTTTTTTAATTCAGTAAAACTGAAAATATCTAACTAGAGTAAAATAAATGTTGGAGTGTAAAAATTACTGAAAACTTTAATGTTTATCTCTGTGAATTTTAGATGCCACTACTTTTTTTTTCTTAAAAACCAACAAACGAAAAATTCCTTTCTGAATCCTTCTTCAAAAGATTGGTTTATTTTACGGATGCCCCAAGACTATGTTCCTTGAAACATGCCCATTTAAAATAACCAGGGGTAGTTAATATGTATATATTTTGTTGAGTCAGTTTTGCAGGATCACAGAGTGGAGGTTTGCTGATTAATAGTAATTGTAATTACTTGGGGTCTTTTAAAGCAATGTCATGTCATTTCTTTGCTAATGACTTGTCACAGTTGGTTGTGCTTTTTGTTGTCACTTGGGTGGTTGCATAGCATTACAAATAACAGTTACGTTACAAGTAATAAATTAAGTCCAGAGTGAATTTGTTTAAAAGAAATTGACATACTCCATTTTCTCTGTTAAAATTAATTTTATTGTGTCTAGAATATTTCCTTTAAAGGAGTTAATCTAAGCCCATATTTGCTGTTTTAAATCACCCCATCAATTTAAATGCCATGAACCTTTAATGCTTTTGATATGGAAATTGTATTGGGTTTTTCAGACAGATAAGGTTACTGAGACTCCTAGAAGATAGTACATCTGAGTGCTCTCAGTACAGTCATCAGGGAAATCCAGTTTGGACTTACTTCCAAATCTCTGTCCTGGACCCTTGTAGCTCTGTATCAACAACTAGAGGATCTTTACACCTGATGGAATATTTTAAGTCCTTTTGATGTACATATATATTTAAGAAGTTCCAGCTGGAAGTTTCCAGTGCTGTCTTTTCACTTTTAGAGAATCACTTAAGACTCCTTATTAATATAATTTTCCATGCCTTAATTCCCCTTTGCTGTTATACAATGTAACCACCTTCTCCTTGGAGATAACTTGATTAAGTCTTCATAGGGAATATGGATATATTTCATTCAAAAAGAACTATTTGCCCATTTTATGTTTTGTTAAGTTACATACTGTGGATGAATATGAAATGTGCCTTATATCAAGCAATATTTCTTCTGTTTCTTATCAAAGCAATTCTTAGCACACATAATTTTTTCAAGGTTGTGCTACTACTGGAGTCTCACCTGATCTTTATAAATAAATTAAAATTGAGAAGCCATGCATACAGGACTTATTTTTATGCTTAGAATTGGCCTTGCTTTTATAAGAATATTATTTGGATTTTTTGTTGCTTACTAGTCACAGGTATTTTAATGACACTTTTTTGGCATATATTGTGATTATAATTATAAATAAAGATAGTTTGTAATCTTATTTTCCAGAGTCAAGGTGAAGATAACTTTTTTGAATTCCAGAGTTAGCGGGATAGTGGACATTAACTTTCAAAATCCTTTGCCACTTTAATCTTTCTGAAGAAGAGTCGTTGTTGCTAATGTTATAAATCAGAGATGCATCACTCTCTCTTCTTTTCTTCCCCCCAAGTAAAACATTGTTCATCCTGGTGAAAATTGATCACAGATTATAGTACCATTAAATAATTTTTCGTTACTGCATTTTCCTCATTGTATCTGCAGCTGACTCTTGCATTCTGTCCACCTTCATGAGCCTATACATTTAAAACATACTGTTACTTATATAGGTAAAATTTATAATACATAACTTTTCTGTTGTCTTTAGTCTCATACTTAAATTTTTTTAATATTTGTAGGAATTATTCCATTATACAGTACTAGCCTTAAAAATTGTCTTGCTTCTTAATATTGGACCTCTTATTTTATTCTTCTTTTGTGCTTCTTAGTTTTACTAGGTTAGTGCAAAAGATAACTTTATTTCTGTTTATTACCTTATTTTATATTGAAGAGTTAGTCTTTTGTTAGAATAAATTTTTAGAAATGGTTTGAGGGCTAGTCTTTGATTTGCTTGGATTTTCATGTTTAGTGAATTTTCCTTTCAAAAATTCATTTATTAAATTGAAGCTCTGCGATGTCCACGGCTCTGTGTTTAGTAGACTTTGAATTTCATTGCACCAGGGTGAGCATAGGAGCGAAAGCAGATGGATGTGTAGGCAGAGACTGGATGAAGGATTGTAGTTGAGCTGAGCGACAGTGCATGGATTTAGGACAGGAGTCGGGATGCTAGTGATTAAGTTAGAGCAGCGGTGAGGCAGCGCGATTGGTGAGAGCTTTCCGAGTGACTGCCTTCTTGACTGATGTTCACCCTTTGTAGGTTTTGTTGTGTCAGCAAAAATCACTGGTTACAGTGTAAGAAGAGTATAAAAATGGTAGAAATGTATGAAATGGTATTTTTAAAAAAAAAAAGACAGTTTTTAAATTAATACTATGTTTAAATTCATTTAAAACTTTAAATTCTCATAGTAATTCTTTTTTATTTATTTATTTATTTTTGGCAGCGTTGGATCTTCGTTGCTGCACACGGGTTTTCTCTAGTTGCAGTGAGCGGGGGTTACTCTTCCTTGCGGTGCATGGGCTTCTTATTGCAGTGGCTTCGCTTGTGGCAGAGCACGGGCTCTAGGTTCGCAGCTTCAGTAGTTGTGGCACATGGGCTCCAGTAGTTGTGGCCCGTGGGCTCTAGAGCGCAGGCTCAGTAGTTGTGGCGCACGGGCTTTGTTGCTCTGCGGCATGTGGGATCTTCCCAGACCGGGGCTCGAACCCGTGTCCCCTGCATTGGCAGGCATATTCTTAACCACTGTGCCACCAGGGAAGCCCCATAGTAATTCTTAAAATACATTGAGGGAAAGATTTAAATTTTTAAAACATGATTTAAAATTTTGTTTGTAAAGCAATTAGAAATAATTCCATCAGAAAACATGGAATTAATTATGGAATTTCCCTTTTTTAGATCCAGCAATTAAGTAAAACAGCTTGCCTTTTAATTTAAGCCCTTCTTTGTACGTTTTTTTTTAATCCCAGTATTGGCATAAAAATTTTTTTTGGAGGGTATGGACTGTGTAAAGTTTTATGTTGTAGTATTTAGTGTAGCTACTTTTTTTTTTTTTTTTTAACCTAGTGTGAAACCAAAAACTAGAATTCCCAATCTGAGATATTTTTTATTGTACTCACTCGGAAGCAGAACCCCTTACTGCTGAATTTGCTGTCAGCGTGTGTCTCAGCTGAGGTGATTTAAAAGGGAATCAGCTCTGTTCATGCACCAACATATATGTTAACATTCAGTGCCTGCCTTGGTCACAGGTCATGTGAGACTCCAGAGTGGAGAAGTCTTACAATATGGTCTGCGGGGCTCAGCGATTGACTTTTAGGCTTACAGGCTTTTAAGCATCATTTCCTACTACAGACATTTCTAGAAACAAAACAGGATTATAAATCAGATAGGTGCTGATCAATGACTTTCTTAGGAAACTATACTCAGTTGAGCTTCATTTTTCATATGTAACTGTAACTTTTACATCTATCTAGTTTGATGTTTTCCTCCCATATTTTAACGTAGTTCTACCACAGGGAATAAGGCTCTAGATTCCAGGCCCTATTTAAAGGAGTAAAACATCATGTTCATCTTCTACTAGCATTAATTATCACTTGAAGTCTTATAATGCATGTCAAGATGAAAATATGTACATTTTTAAGAACTTAGGTCTTATTTGACTTTCAGTGTTGTTCTTAAATGTTTTCTTTGTGTGTTGTTGCTATTTCCATTCTTTATTATTTTCTTTTAGGAAAAAAAGATTAGGCTTGGTTTTCCAGGCAAAATTGTAGCTATGGAAACCAGAAGTGTGTGATAAATTAGCAAATATCTTCCTTAAATATTTTTACTTGTTCAGACTATCCTGTAAACACAATGTCTTCCTCTCTTTACCCTAGGACAAAGTACGAACAGAAAGTTACCGAGATTTTATATACCAAAATCCACATATCTTCAAAGATAAGGTGAGTAGCATAGACTACAGAATTGTACATTTCATGTGGATCTTGGGCAGCAGAAATCCTCTTAGATCATCATTGTGATAGCAGTTGATTTCATGTACACTGGCTTTATTTCATGGAAGACTTTTGTGATGCTGCTCTGTGGTGCAGTATACTGATAACAGAAATGCTGATTGGTGCTGTCATTCAATATACTCTTTTTTTTTAAATTGAAATTTATTAATTACAGTGACATAGCTTAGTTAAACTTTGCTTATCCAGATAATTTTGCTTAAACCATATTTTTTTTTTAATTTTTTTTTTATAGCTACTTTTTATTTATTTTATTTTATTTATTTATTTATTTATTTTTGGCTGTGTTGGGTCTTCGTTTCTGTGCGAGGGCTTTCTCTAGTTGCGGCAAGTGGGGGCCCCTCTTCATCGCGGTACGCGGGCCTTTCACCATCGCGGCCCCTCCCATTGCGGGGCACAGGCTCCAGACGCGCAGGCTCAGCAGCCGTGGCTCACGGGCCCAGCTGCTCCGCGGCATGTGGGATCTTCCCAGACCAGGGCTCGAACCCGCGTCCCCTGCATTGGCAGGCAGACTCTCAACCACTGCGCCACCAGGGAAGCCCTAAACCATATTTTTGATTTACTGTGATTCCTATTCATTTCAAATGTATAAGCTCTATACCAAAGCACTTTTAATTATTATTTTAGTTTGTGTTAATTAGTTACAAATTAATAATTTTAAGAAGTCATTATTGGTAGGTAGGGTCAAATATTGTAAGGTAGAATTTATTTTATGTGTTTTTTTTAAGACCTCATTTATTTACCCCTTTATGAGTTATTTATTTTTAAAATTTTTTTATTTTTTATTTTTGGCTGCATTGGGTCTTCGTTGCTGCACGTGGGCTCTCTCTAGTTGCGGCAAGCGGGGGCTACTCTTTGTCCCTGTGTGCGGGCTTCTCATTGCAGTGGCTTCTCTTGTTGCGGAGCACAGGCTCTAGGCGCGCAGGCTTCAGTAATTGTGGCACGTGGGCTCAGTAGTTGTGGCTTGCAGGCTCTAGAGCACAGGCTCAGTACTTGTGGTGCATGGGCTTAGTTGCTCCACAGCATGGGGGATCTTCCCGGACCAGGGCTCGAACCCGTGTCCCCTGTATAGGCAGGCGGATTCTTAACCACTGCACCACCAGGGAAGCCCTGAGTTACTTTAAATTTTACAGTTAGTGTTAATACTGCCTCAGGTTATTTCAAAGGTGATCTTTCACTTTGTATATGGGTGGGTGTGTTAAAAATGTGTCATTTGTTTTTCCTCCCTTGTGAATTTTTCAATTTTTCTTCTTCACTTTCTCCTTCCCTCCCTCTCTACATTGGCATGGTTATCTAAAGTTCAGGTTTTCTGTTTTTGTTCCTCCTTATTGGAAATTAGTCCACTAATTTAGTCAAATATATTATCGTCTCTGCCACTTATATACTTTTGCTTGGGAATTTTTCCCTACTTTTTCTACTTCAAAAACATGTATATTGGTAACATCAGGTTTTTATAATTCCCCTTTCACCTCCATTTAAAAGATACTTCTCTCAGGTTAATTCATGGGCTTTATGTGATGTTGCAGCAGTGATTAACAACCTTCATATGTTGAAAATCTCTTTACCTGATTTTTATGTTGTTTGGAATATCATGTAGATTGGCTTTTCATTTTCCATACCTGTTTCCTAAGAGCGGTGTTTCACTTGTGATCTAGCCAAGTTGGACCTGCAAAATTTATATGGTGCTCTGATATCTTTTGGCCAAAGCATTATCTATGAGGTAATGATGGTATATGTTTCTTTGTTTTTGCTAATTCCCCTATAGACAAATAGATTATTTTATTTTTAAAGTATTAGTTTTTATCAGTTCTTTATACTTGGCTTTTTTGTATGCTTTTTATATGTTTTTGCAGCAGAGACTAAGAATTTTTTTTATAGTTTTTATGTTTGCACCCAAGTGCTGGAACAATTTATTTAATATTTGTCTAAAAAACCACATTGTTTCCAGTAAAGCAAATATGTTACTATTAAAAATGTTGCCTTATATTTACAGTTCGATTTTGCCTAGATTTTTATTTTATTTTTTCCTTAATATGTTGTATAGAAATTAACCATGTTCTAGTCTGGGAATCACTAGTCCTGCCTGGCTTCTTAGGAACCATCTACATAATAACTTTAGACAGTGGTGAATCTCTGTGGGCTTCACTTGTAAAGTGATTTTTTATGTATAGCTGATTCACTTTGTTATAAAGCAGAAACTAACACACCATGGTAAAGCAATTATACTCCAATAAAGATGTTAAAAAATAAAAAAAAATTTAAAAATAAAAATAAAATGATTTCTTAAACCTTTCTGGTTCTAAAATTTTATGATTTTTGTTTTTATAAAAGCACTATCATTTTCTTTCTTTGAGCCGTCTTTTTTAAAATAATTTTTGATTTGAATGCCGTAAGAATTCGTTAAGTAAAAGTAGTTAGAAGTTTCTTTTTCAATATGCTCTGAATAGACTTTTGTGTTATATTACATAAGAAAATACTGAAAAGGCACAAGTATTAGTAAACATGAGATTAATCATTGGGAAATTAAGTAATTATGAATATTTCTTTGTATACGAAGCACATCTTACTGGGTTCATAGACCTATACACAGTCCCTTTCTGCTTTTAATTTTTTATTTGTAACAGTCTTATAGAAATATTGTATATATTATATTATACATTTTTGGACAAAATACATGACCATGGAACACATAGAATGTTTAATTATTTTGTGTTCCACTTACTGCTTTTACTGAAGAGATTAAATCTGCCCAAGTCAGAAAGGGGCTTACTAATAAACTGGGAGTATTTTTCCTTAGTACTTTGCCTAAGATGCTTTCATTTAATTTATCAATGTGTAATTAATTTTGCTTGGCATTTGTGTTTTCTCAAAAGTATACTGTAATGTAAAATATTATGTGTGTCAATTTCTAACTCTTTGAAGTATATTCAGGATATAATTTTCTATAATTAACAATATTAAATAATCTAGAGCTTTCATATTTTTAAATGATTTGGGATACTTTTCTTTATATTATACTATGACTACAGATTTAAAAAATATACAACACATATTTAAATAGCATTTGATAATTTATAGAATACTTTCAAGCATGTTGTCTCATTGTTGCTATATAATATACCGATATGGTGTATTCATAGCAGGTATGTATTTATCTCTATTTTTCACATGAGGAAATTTGAAACCAGTAGGTTAATTGACTTTCCCTAAAACAGGCAGCTAAAAAAAAGCAAACAAACGAGGGTTTTAGTCCTAGTCTAGTGCCCTTAACCCTGTGCCACTACACTTTGAACACTGTTATGTTAAAAGAGAATGAGTAATTAGGGTGGGATTCATTAATGATATTTTAATTCACACTAGTTTTCATATATAGGTCATATAATTTCTGTGTGCCATGACAGAACATGTTCATGAAATTATTTAAATATAGTTCTTTTTAAAAATGTATGAAATAACATGTTTTCTTAAGTTTTATTACCATTGTTTTTGTTTGCTTTTATCTCCATTAGGTAGACAAATTTCATATCACAGCACTAGCTTCTGTATCATATTATTTAGTGAATGGTAGAGATTTATTTTTCAAAAAGGTGCTTATAATTTAAAATGTGTTCCTTCCTTCCTTCCCTTCTCCTTCCATCCCTCCCTTCCTACTTCCTTTCCTTCATTCCTTTCTTAATATTGTTTTAATTCACAAAGCTCCTGTGGAGGCCATATGGTTTCTCAGATTTAATTTAACTTTGGGTGGCATAATTGTGTTATCACTCACTCATAATTAATTTCTATTTGTAGTTCACTGAAGAAATTCACAGTTAGGTGCCTTTTTTATGCTTTTGACTATTATCTAAGTTAAAATTGATTCACTCTTTTTCCTTTTTTTTTTTTTTTTTAGAAACAGTGAATCACATTCCTTCATCATTTTATAGAATAATGTTAGTGTATTCTGTTATCATTTCTACCTCTTTCTTTGATTCTAGCAGGTTTTAGTTTATTTGCCCAACTACCTAGATCTGAGCTAGATGTAATAAATAATTAGTATATAATTTAAAATATAATTTAAATATAAGCTTTAAAAAGCAGATTGACCTATGTATGTTTGAGTGCTACCTTTACAAATTACCAGCTCTATGATCCTGGATCTGTTACTTTCCTTGTCTGAAGCTCTCCTTCCTTCAGAAAAGGTTAAAGAAGAATTTTATATATATATGCATATGTATACAAATTATATATGTGTGTATATGTATAGTCTTAAAAAAGAACACACACTCTAATTGGAGTAAATGATACATATCCTTCTGTACTTAGCTTTTGTAGCTCAGCAATTTCTCTAAGATAATCCCTTATTAACATTATTTTAATGGCTCAAAAACCCAATGTAAAATTGTCCATAAATTGTTTTGATTTATATTAGAAATAATGATGCATGTAAAAATATAAAATATTAAAAATCTTTTTATAAATATGAGAGAAGAATAATAAGATAAATTCCTAGCAGTGGCCTCCCTAGGTCAGAAAGGTTCTACCCAGGATGGTTTTAGGGCTGCCAACTTGTCTTTCCAGAAACTGTGTGTGGATATTGATATTCCCAAACACCATTGCCAAAGCACTGTGCTATCAAACTTCTAAATTCCACACTGATCTTTTATTTTTAATTTTTTAATTTTGCAAATATCTTATTTCAATGAAAGTTTTTGAGAAGTTATCACTTACTATTGTGTTATATATATTTTTATATTTTATGCCACATAATATTTCAAACTGATATACTATAACCATACTATAAATATATATGCTCTGTGTTATAGTATTTTCTTGATGTTGTGGTTAATAATTTTATTTGTAACTTTAAAAAAATAGTTTTGTTTGCAGTGATGTTGTATAGATTGCATCTTACAATTTTTAAACTTTCTTGTGTGTGAAATGGTTATGTTAAAATGTGCTGACTCACCCAGATAGGCCACATGAGCAGGAACAGTCACATTCTCCCTGTGGAGCCATCTGGGCCTCGTCCTTCTTAGAGCAGTAGCCTTTTGGCAACCTTATTTCTTCAATAGAAATTAGACTGTTTAAATTCTGTCTCTTCTGGAGTCAGTTTTGGTGTATTATATTTTCAAGATATAATGGAACAGGGCTTCCCTGGTGGCGCAGTGGTTAAGAATCTGCCCACCAGTGCAGGGGACATGGGTTTGAGCCCTGGTCCGGGAAGATCCCACATGCCGTGGAGCAACTAAGCCCGTGCGCCACAATTACTGAGCCTGCACTCTAGAGCCCGCAAGCCACAACTACTGAGCCAGCATGCCACTACTGAAGCCCGTGTGCCTAGAGCCCGTGCTCTGCAACAAAAGAAGCCACCGCAGTGAGAAGCCTGCGCACCACAACAAAGAGTAGCCCCCGCTCGTCGCAACTAAAGAAAGCCCACATGCAGCAACGAAGACCTAACGCAGCCAAAAATAAATAAATAAATTAATTTAAAAAAAAAGATGTAATGGAACAGACTTCACTTATACTAGTAAACAATACAGAAGATAAAATGTGTAGGAACAGACTTAACTAATGTGCAGGACTTATATGAAAAAGATTTTTTAAAACCCCAAACTCCTGAAGAACATAACAGGTGATTTAAACAAATTGAAAGTCATACCATGTTCCTGAATGGAAAACACAAAATAAAATTGTCTGTGTTCCATAAATTTATATTTTAGTGCAATCCCTATAAAAATGCTAAGACTTAAAAAAAACAAAGAAACCATAGACAGGCTGATTTTCTTGTTCTTGTGGAAAAATAAACATATAAAATTGTCCAGAAACACTGAAAACAGTTGGCAGTGAGGGTGGACCAGCTTTACTAGATAGAAATTCTGCCAAGCTTCTATAATTAGAATAATTACTGGTACGTGATTGTATAGATTAATGGAGCAGAATAAAAATCTAGAAATAAACCAAAATATACACAGATCTCCACAGGGATCCCTTCCTCTCCTCTGTCATGTGAGGACACAGCAAGAAGTCATGTCTGTGAACCACAAAGCAGGCCCTCACCAGAGTCAACCTGTGCCTTGATCTTAGACTTTCCAGCCTCCAGAACTGTGAGAAATAAATTTCTCTTGTTTATGGTATTTTTGTTATAGCATGCTGAATGAATTGAGACAGGGACCTTCAGCATTCACTAAAATTTCTGTGTGTTTTGGTCTGTCCCCATGTCATAATCACCTCCGAAAGGCCCCAGCTTCTAATACCATCACCTTGGGGGTTAGTATTTCAACGTATGAATTTCGGGGGGATGCAAACACAGACTGTTTAATAACATGTTGGGACAATTGGTTAGCTATCTGAACAGAAGTAAAGTTGGAACCATACCTCTTAGTGTATACTATGATAAAAAAAAACTGTAGTAATGAAACTATAAATGTACCAGAAGGAAGTGTGAATGAAATAGAGAATATGGGCTAAGGCAGTCTAATTATGATCAAAATCCAGAAGCCATTAAAAGAAAAGATTTATGAGTTTGACTGTTAGTAAAGAATTTCTACATAGCAAAGATCAGTGTAAGCAGAATCAAAAGATGAAAAATCATATGCTGAGAGAAAACATTGCAAGTCATATTACAAAGGTCTGATCTTAACTAACAAAGAACTCTTATTTGATAAAATTTGATAAGAAATTTGGTAAGAGAAGGACTAACAACTTGGTGGAGAAATGGAGAAAGGATATAAGTAGATGGTTCACATAGAACTACAACATATGAAATAATGCAAAACCTCATGATAATGGAAATGCACATTAAATCTAGACCAGTATATCATTATTTTGTACTTGCCATATTGGCAGAAATCTGAAAGTTTGATTATATGGGCTAGTGTCACCTGTGAGGAAATTGGCCCTTACACATTGCTGATTTGAGTCTTCATGAGTAGAATTGCCCTATGGCGGGTAATTTATGTTTAGCAGAATTACAAATATGTATATTCTCTCTGACCCAGTGTTTTTATTTGTAGGAATAGATTTACTCCTTTATACTTCTGTAGAGTTCCTCATGTATGAATGGGGTTAGGTATAATGTTATTTACAGCATTGATTGTCATGGTAAAATTTCAGGAACTACGTAAATGTCCATCAGTAGAGAACTGGATCAGTAGATTATGGTACAACCATGATACGGAATCCTATACAGCTATGTAAGAGAAAGAAGTTCTATAAACTGATATGGAAAGATCTCTAAATTATATTGTTAAGGAAAAAAGCAATGTGTAGCACAGTGGGTATAATATGCTTCCATTTGTGTAGAGGAGGGAAGGAAATACATATATAGTATTGCATTGTATATGCATAAACATTCTTTTGAAGGATAAATAAATACACTTTTTGATGTTTAAACTGTATGAATGTTTTACCTAGTGAAAAAGTAATTGTTGAAAAATATAATAGATTCTTAATTCTAGTTCTATTTTTCTTACAGTAGCTTCCCATTACTCAGAATAAAATCCAAGGGCTTTATGTGATCTGACCCGTGCTTAACCCTGATCTCACCGCCATGGAACCTTTCTCACCCAGCTCAACCACAGTGGCCTTCTTGCTTTGCCTGGAATCTTGTGCTTTGCATTTAATATCTTCTATGGCTAGAAGGCACTTCCTCCAGATCTTTGACTGGCACACTCCTTTACTTCATTTCCTTCTCCGCTCACACGTATCAGAGAAGTATTCGCAGACCTATCTAAAATTCTAAAAGAGTGTGTCCCCCCGCCCCTTGCTCTAACCTCTACTCTGTGCTTGAGTTTTCTTTATAACACTACTATTCTCTGTTAACATTCTCTGTTCTTTATTCTCTATTCTTTGTCTGTTCATTGTCTTTGTCTCCCCCACAAGATTGTAAGCTCTGTTAGGACAAGGACTTGGTCTTGTTTGTTGCTGTACCCCATCACCATGATCAACGCCTGCACTTAGTAATGCTCAGCGAATACTTACAGTAGAAGACTACTGAAATAATTTCATATTTTGAGACAAGTATATAGGGTTTCAGGTCATTGGTAATGAAAGACTTAAGGCACTTTCGGTAATTTCTAGTGTACCTCTGAGTATTTTGCTGAATGTGTTTCCTTGGTAATTAGTTTTTGTTTTTTACTGTGAACCAAGCAGGTTTCACTATACTGTTCTGGGAAGAACCGTATGAAATTCTTGATTAGAAATAATTGCTCCCTGCCTATCCCCAATAACATCTTAAATTTGGTTCTTCTTATTTCTTTCACCAATGATAATGACTATCATTTTTCAAAATTAAATTCTCAAGTTACTGAATTCTAGAAGCCAATTTGTTTTTATTGTACCTGTATTATTAAAATGAGTTGAACATTTAATTTTGGAAGTAGAGAGGTTATGGCAATATTCTATATCCATGATTCCTTTATTTTTTTTTTTTACATCTTTATTGGAGTATAATTGCTTTACAATGGTGTGTTGGTTTCTGCTGTATAACAAAGTGAATCAGCTATATTTATACATATATCCCCATATCCCCTCCCTCTTGTGCCTCCCTCCCACCCTCCCTATCCCACCCCTCTAGGTGGTCCCAAAGCACCGAGCTGATCTCCCTGTGCTATGTGGCTGCTTCCCACTAGCTAGCTATTTTACATTTGGTAGTGTATATATGTCCATGCCACTGTCTCACTTTGTCCCAGCTTCCCTTTCTATCCCCCTGCCCCGTGTCCTCAAGTCCATTCTCTACGTCTGTGTCTTTATTCCTGTCCCGCCCTTGGGTTCATCAGAACCAGTTTTTTTTTAGATTCCATATATATGTGTTAGCATACAGTATTTGTTCTTTTCTTTCTGACTGACTTCACTCTGTATGACAGACTGTAGGTCCATCCACCTCACTACAAATAACTCAATTTTGTTTCCTTTTATGGCTGAGTAATATTCCATTCATGATTCCTTTATAACCATTTTTAAATTGTACTGGATCAGGCTATCTTGCTTAAGTTAATTCCTGCTACTCAAACTTGAGAAAGTTTATTTCTGTTAAAATTTAGAATTACTAAGCCTAAATTAGAGCATACATACAATAAGGAAATAAAAAACAGAGACTAATTCCCTCTTAATAAGTCTGTGGGAATTGCTTATTTCATATAAAACATTTCTTAAATTTACATTGTTGCATCTGATTGCAGCAGACTGTGGCCAAAACACTGTTATGAATTTAAAACAACTTAATGTAATTATATTTTCAGTTTCCCCAAATAGAAATTATTACCATATTTGATCGGTAAAGTTTAAATTTTTGTTATCTATTCCTAGCCAGAAACATCATCATATATGAATAGGATTTAAAGTATTAGACCTTCTCGATAATATCTGTTTTTTTATTTTACCAGGTAGTTTTGGATGTTGGTTGTGGAACTGGAATTCTCTCTATGTTTGCTGCTAAAGCTGGGGCAAAGAAGGTTCTTGGAGTTGATCAGTCTGAAATACTTTACCAGGCAATGCATATCATAAGGTAGATGCATTTTACGGCTTGATTTAAGATTATTTTTAAATATAATGATTAATATCAATTGATTTTCTTGTCTTTAATAGCGATCCAATGCAGACTCAAGACACTTGTCTTTTAGTAAAAATTCATTCCAGAATAATAAGATTTTAAGTTGGATTGACCTAGACATGTTTGAGCTATGAATAATTTTTATATAGTTTTCTGTCCTTCCAATTATGGCTATAGATATGCTAATTACAATAATATGAAATTAGAAATCATGGACATACAAGGCAGTGTTAGAAGACTTGCTACAAAACTCAATATATCAGTAGTATTTCCTTTAGCAAATAGCAGTTCAACTAAAAAGACTAAGGATTATCTTTTTCTTTTTGACAACACTAGCCCTTGTGCCTCCTCAAATTAAAATAAGTAAATTCCAGAATGGCTACAAACTTAATTATGTTCTCTAAAAATATCTCCTCTCTGAGGAATTAAGTTGGTTAGGTTAATTGATATGTGATTGATTTTACAGTTGGCTTATATCCTAGTAAGAAGACCTTCATTTGAACTACAGCTTTTAGAACTAGATTTTGTTAGCTGTGTACTTAACCAAAGCATGTTACATTTGGAACTTTGGAATAATTTCCAGAATAATTTTAATAGCAGGCTTCTTAGTGATTCTTTTTTCCCCCAGCTTTATTGAGATATAATTGACACATAATATTGTGTGAGTTTAAGGTGTAAAATGTATTGCTTTGATACATTAATATATTACAGAATGATTACCACCATAGTATTAGCTAACACCTCCATTGTGTCACATGAAATAATTACCATTTCTTTTTTGTGTTGGAAACATTTAAGGTCTACTCTTTTAACAGCTTTTGTGATGCTTACGTTAGATTCTCAGCAATGATTCTTAAATGGTCTTCCCACTGATACATATGTTTTATTCTTAAAATTGGTTAATATTGATCATTTCTGATTCGTATAAAATTTAATTATGTAAAATGTTTAAATTTTTAGATTTTATTGCATTGAAGTCTAGTGTTGTGGTTAAGAGTGCAAAGTTTGAGTCAGACAGGTTTGAGTCCTTGCTCTGTCCCTTCCCTGTTGTTTGAACTTCAGTTAAATTATATCAAACCTCTTTGAAACCTCAGTTGTTTTACTGTCAAAATGAAAATAATGATGACTACCTCATATGGTTATGAGTAAGGTAAATAAGTTATAAGTAAGATATGCACCTCAGTCTCTTTGGCATATTGCCTGCCCTGGCATGTAGTAGGTATTCAGAAGTTAGCAACTGTTATTACTAACAAGTACCAAATTAATGTTAATGAAAAAATGACATTGCTCTTGCTTAGATTTTTTCATAGAGGTTTGTGGTTATTATTTTCATATTAGAGAATATGCATCTGTGTTGCATATGCATATGCAATCCATAATCTAGTAAAGTTTTTTTATTTCTTACGTTGCCATTAACTACAACAGCATCATTTTGGGGGTTCTGTAAAGAGCACCCTCTCGTGCTTGGGCATTACCATCCAAACAGATATGAGAACCACTGTCCCAGAGAAGAGATTGTTTTAGATGAATTATCAAAATTTTATTGTTGTGACAGTAAGATTACTAATAGTAAGATATTTCTATTAGAAATTCTCATCTTATGAAAGACCATGTTCATTTATGTATTCATTTGTCATTTTTGATTTCTGTAAGGTGAGACTAGATGTGCTCTCATTTTAATTCCTTTATGGCAGAAAAAGATAGTGATAGCACTCATTTTATTTTGTTTTGTTTTCATTTTATTTCACAGAAGCCCTGATTCCTAGTGACTTTTTAGAAATATGTTTGTACAGTGATTATAATCAAATTCATTGTGTATGAAATTTAGTGCTGGAGTGTATGGAAATTTTGCATGAGAGCATTTATTGAAAATGACTTAGCATTCAATTCTAGGTACTTAAATTTAACAATAAAAGTTGCTAACATTAACTTACTACTTTCTATTTAATTTCTTTTGAGGTAGGTACAAAAACAGTACATATATATATATATATATATATATATTTGTTTGTTTTTATAGAGATTAGGAAATTGAGACAGAGACTATGTAACTCTCCTTATTTGTAGTGCGGCCAGGATTAGATCCCAGGCAGCCTGACCCCATGGTCCATACTCAAAGCCAATTTACTATGCTGTCTCTCCATTTCACTACTCACAGGGCATGTATTGGTTGCATTCAGTAGTTTGCTTTACTTAGAACCTATAGAGTTTGAAAATCAGACCTTTTTGTTTTGGATGAGCCAACATTGTGCTTTTCTTCAAAGATGTTCTCCTTTGCCTTCTTTTTTTTTTTCCACGTCTTTATTGGAGTATAAATGCTTTACAATGTTGTGTTAGTTTCTGCTGTACAACAAAGTGAATCAGCTATATGTATACATATATCCCCACATCCCCTCCCTCTTGAGCCTCCCTCCCACCCTCCCTATCCCATCTCTCTAGGCGGTCACAAAGCACCGAGCTGATCTCCCTGTGCTATGCGGCAGCTTCCCACTAGCCATCCGTTTTACATTTGGTAGTGTGTACACGTCACTGCTACTCTCTCATTTCATCCCAGCTTCCCCATCCCCCCATGCCCTCAAGTCTGTTCTCTACATCTGCGTCTTTATTCCTGCCCTGCCACTAGATTCATCAGTACTGCTTTTTTAAATTCCATATATATGTGTTAGCATATGGTACTTTTCTCTTTCTGACTTACTTCACTCTGTATGACAGACTGTAGGTCCATCCACCTCACTACAAATAACTCAATTTTGTTCCTTTTTATGGATGAGTAATATTCCCTTGTATATATGTGCCACATCTTCTTTATCCAGTTATCTCTTGATGGACATTTAGGTTGCTTCCATGTCCTGGCTATTGTAAATAGTGCTGCAGTGAACATTGTGGTATGTGACTCTTTTTGAATTACGGTTTTCTCAGGGTATATGCCCAGTAGTGGGATTGCTGGGTCATATGGTAGTTCTATTTTTAGTTTTTTAAGGAACCTCCATACTGTTCTCCATAGTGGCTGTATCAATTTACATTCCCACCAACAGTGCAAAGGGGTTCCCTTTTCTCCACACCCTCTTCAGCGTTTACTGTTTGTAGATTTTTTGATGATGGCCATTCTGACTGGTGTGCGGTGATACCTCATTGTGGTTTTGATTTGCATTTCTCTAATGATTAGTGATGTTGAGCATCTTTTCATGCATTTGTTGGCCATCTGTATGTCTTCTTTGGAGAAATGTCTATTTAGGTCTTCCGCCCATTTTTGGATTGGGTTGCTTGTTTTTTTGATACTGAGCTGCATGAGCTGCTTGTATTTTTTGGAGATTACTCCTTTGTCAGTTGCTTCATTTGCAGATATTTTCGCTCCATTCTGAGAAATGGAAATTCTGTCTTTTCGTCTTGTTATGGTTTCCTTTGCTGTGCAAAAGCTTTTAAGTTTCATTAGGTCCCATTTGTTTATTTTTGTTTTTATTTCCATTTTTCTAAGAGGTGGGTCAAAAAGTATCTTGCTGTGATTTATGTCATAGAGTGTTCTGCCTATGTTTTCCTCTCAGAGTTTTATAGTGTCTGGCCCTACATTTAGGTCTTTAATCCATTTTGAGTTTATTTTTGTGTATGGTTTTTAGGGAGTGTTCTAATTTCATTCTTTTACATGTAGCTGTCCATTTTTCCCAGCACCACTTATTGAAGAGGCTGTCTTTTCTCCATTATATACTCTTGCCTCCTTTATCAAAGATAAGGTGACCATATGTGCATGGGTTTATCTCTGGGCTTTGTATCCTGTTCCATTGATCTATATTTCTGTTTTTGTGCCAGTACCATACTGTCTTGATTACTGTAGCTTTGTAGTATAGTCTGAAGTCAGGGAGCCTGCTTCCACCAGCTCCATTTTTCTTTCTCAAGATTGCTTTGGCTATTCAGGGTCTTTTGTGTTTCCATACAGATTATAAAATTTCTTGTTCTAGTTCTGTGAAAAATGCCACTGGTAATTTGATAGGGATTGCATTGAACCTGTAGATTGCTTTGGGTAGTATAGTCATTTTCACAGTATTGATTCTTCCAATCCAGGAGCATGGTATATCTCTCCATCTGTTTATATTATCTTTGATTTCTTTCATCAGTGTTTTATAGTTTTCTGAGTACAGGTCTTCTGCCTCCTTAGGTAGGTTTATTCCTAGGTATTTTATTCTCTTTGTTGAGATGGTAAATGGGATTGTTTCATTAATTTCTCTTTCTGATCTTTGTTAGTGTATAGGAATGCAAGGGATTTCTGTGCATTAATTTTGTATCTTGCAACCATACCAAATTCATTGATTAGTTCTAGTAGTTTTCTAGTGGCATCGTTAGGATTTTCTATGTATAGTATCATGTCATCTGCAAACAGTGACAGTTTTACTTCCTTTCCAATTTGTATTCCTTTTATTTCTTTTTCTTCTCTGATTGCTGTGGCTACAACTTCCAAAACTATGTTGAATAATAGTGGTGAGAGTGGGCAACCTTGTCTTGTTCTGATCTTAGAGGAAATGCTTTCAGTTTTTCACCATTGAGAATGATGTTTCCTGTGGGTTTCTCGTATATGGCTTTTATTATGTTGAGGTAGGTTCCCTCTATGCCCACTTTCTGA
The DNA here is from genome assembly GCF_965194825.1 of Balaenoptera physalus. Lineage (NCBI taxonomy): Eukaryota > Metazoa > Chordata > Mammalia > Artiodactyla > Balaenopteridae > Balaenoptera > Balaenoptera physalus. The sequence continues at coordinate 77,171,711 of NC_138889.1, forward strand.
AGTGTTTTTATCATAAATGGGTGTTGAATTTTGTCAAAAGCTTTTTCTGCATCGATTGAGATGATCATATGGTTTTTATTCTTTAATTTGTTAATATGGTGTATCACATTGATTGATTTGCGTATATTGAAGAATCCTTGCATCCCTGGGATAAATCCCACTTGATCATGGTGTATGATCCTTTTAATGTGTTGTTGGATTCTGTTTGCTAGTATTTTGTTGAGGATTTTTGTGTCTGTGTTCATCAGTAATATTGGTCTATAATTTTTCTGTGTGACATCTTTGTCTGGTTTTGGTATGAGGGTAATGGTAGCCTTGTAGAACGAGTTTGGGAGTAGTGTTCCTCCCTCCACAATTTTTTGGAAGAGTTTGAGAAGGATAGGTGTTAACTCTTCTCAAAATGTTTGATAGAATTCACCTGTGAAGCCATCTGGTCCTGGACTTTTGTTTGTTGGAATATTTTAAATTATGGTTTCAATTTCATTACCTGTGATTCGTCTCTTTATATTTTCTAATTCTTCCTGGTTCAGTCTTGGAAGGTTGTACTTTTCCAGGAATTTGTCCATTTCTTTCAGGTTGTCCATTATATTGGCATATAGTTGCTTGTAGTAGTCTCTTACGATCTTTTGTATTTCTGCGGTGTCAGTTGTAATCTCTTCTTTTTCATTTCTAATTTTATTGATTTGCATCCTCTCCCCTTTTTTCTTGATGAGTCTGGCTAAAGGTTTATCAATTTTGTTTATCTTCTCAAAGAACCAGCTTTTAGTTTTATTGATCTTTGCTATTGTTTCCTTTGTTTCTATTTCATTTATTTCTGCTCTGATCTTTATGATTTCTTTCCTTCTATAATTTTGAGTTTTCTTTGTTCTTCTTTTTCTAGTTACTTTAGGTATAAGGTTAGATTGTTTATTTGAGATTTTTCTTGTTTCTTGAGGTGAGCCTGAATTGCTATGCACTTCCCTCTTAGAACTGCTTTTGCTGCGTCCCATAGGTTTGGATTTTCGTGTTTTCATTGTCATTTGTTTCTAGGTATTTTTTGATTTCCTCTTTAATTTCTTCAGTGATCTCTTGGTTATTTAGCAGCACACTGTTTAGCCTCCATGTATTTGTGTTTGTTACTGTTATTTCCTTTAATTGATTTCTAATCTCATAACATTGTGGTTGGAAAAGATGCTTGATATGATTTCAGTTTTCTTAAATTTTCCAAGGTTTGATTTGTGACCCCAAATGTGATCTGTTCTGGAGAACGTTCCGTGTGCGCTTGAGAAGAAAGTGTATTCTTCTGCTTTTGGGTGGAATGTCCTAAAGATATCAATTAAGTCTATCTGGTCTATTGTGTCATTTAAAGCTTGTGTTTCCTTATTTATTTTCTGTCTGGATGATCTGTCTATTGGTGTAAGTGGGGTGTTAAAGTCCCCTACTATGATTGTGTTACTGTTGATTTCTCCTTTTATGGCTGTTAACATTTGCCTTATATATTGAGGTGCTCCCATGTTGGGTGCATAAATATTTATAATTGTTAAGTTTTCTTCTTGGATCGATCACTTGATCATTATGTAGTGTCCTTCCTTATCTCTTGTAACAGTCTTTATTTTAAAGTCTATTTTATCTGATATGAGTATTGCAACTCCAGCTTTCTTATGATTTCCATTTGCATGGAATATCTTTTTCCATCGCCTCACTTTCAGTCTGTATGTGTCCCTAGGTCTGAAGTGGGTCTATTGTAGACAACGTATATATGGGTCTTGTTTTTGTATCCATTCAGCCAGTCTGTGTCTTTTGGTTGGAGCATTTAATACATTTACATTCAAGGTCATTATTGATATGTATGTTCCTATTACCATTTTCTTAACTGATTTGGGTTTGTTTTTGTGGGTCTTTTTTTTCTCTTGTGTTTCCTGCCTAGAGAAGTTCCTTTAGCATTTGTTGTAAAGCTGGTTTGGTGGTGCTGAATTCTCTTAGCTTTTGCTTGTCTGTAAAGCTTTTGATTTCTCCATCAAATCTGAATGAGATCCTTGCTGCACAGAGTAATCTTGGTTGTAGGTTTTTCCCTTTCATCACTTTAAATATGTGCTGCCACTCCCTTCTGGCTTGCAGAGTTTCTGCTGAAAGATCAGCTGTTAACCTTATGGGGATTCCCTTGTATGTTATTTGTCACTTTTCCCTTGTTGCTTTTAATATTTTTTCTTTGTATTTAGTTTTTGATAGTTTGATTAATATGTGTCTTGTTATGTTTCTCCTTGGGTTTATCCCGTATGGGACTCTCTGTGCTTCCTGGACTTGATTGACTATTTCCTTTCCCATGTTAGGGAAGTTTTCAACTATAATCTCCTCAGATATTTTCTCAGACCCTTTCTTTTTCTCTTCTTCTTCTGGGACCTCTATAATTCGAATGTTGGTGCATTTAATGTTGCCCCCTGACGTCTCTGACACTGTCCTCAATTCTTTTCATTCTTTTTTCTTTATTCTGCTCTGTGGTAGTTATTTCCACCATTTTATCTTCCAGCTTACTTATCTGTTCTTCTGCCTCAGTTATTCTGCTATTGATTCCTCCTAGAGTATTTTTTATTTCAGTTATTGTGTTCATCACTGTTTGCTGTTTAGTTGTTTCTAGATCCTTGTTGAATATTTCTTGTATTTTCTCCATTCTGTTTCTGAGATTTTGGATCATCTTTACTCTCATTACTCTGAATTTTTTTCAGGGAGGTTGCCTATTTTTTCTTCATTTATTTGGTCTTGTAGGTTTTTACCTTGCTCCTTCATCTGTAACATATTTTTTTGTTGTTGCTTTTTTTTTTTTTTTGATGGGTGGGGCTGTATTCCTGTGTTACTGGTTGTTTGGCTTGACGCGTCAAGCAGTGGAGTTTGCAGGCAGTTGGATAGAGCTGGGTCTTGGTGCTGAGATGAGGACCTCTGGGAGGCCTCACTCCTATTAGTATTCCCTGGGGTCTGAGGTTCTCTGTTAGTCCAGCAGTTTGGACTCGGCCCTCCCACCACAGGAGCTTGGGCCCGACCTCTGGCCTGGGAACCAAGATCCCGCAAGCCGTGTGGCGTGGCAAAAAAAAAAAAAAAAAGCAATACAATAACAAAGAATAAAAAACAGAATAAAATTAGAAAGATAAAAAATATATTAGGAAAAATAAAAATATAATTGAAACGACTGCAACAAGGTAAAATAAAACCACAACAGAAAAAAGAAAAAAAAGGGGGGGGAGCAAGCCAAAAGTAGCAGAACAATAACAAAGTATAAAGAATAAAAGAAAATTAGAAAAATAAAAGATTTATTAGAAAAAATAAAAATATAAATGAACCAACAAGGTAAAACACAACCCCAGTCTAAAAGAGGAAAAAAGAAAAAAAAAGAAAAAATAAGCCTTGGCAGAGTTTAGGCAGGAGTGGAACTTAGGCAGGGGTGGGTTTTAGGTTGGGGCAGTACCTAGGCAGGTGGGGGGTGACGTTTCAGCATGGGGCGGGGCCTAGGCTCAGGACCCAGCAGCCAGAAAAAGTCTAGGGAGCGGGGCCTAGGCAGGCAACGTTCATGCCTGGGGCGGGGCTTCTGCTTAGGACCTGCGTGGAAGGGGAGAGGCAGCAGGTACAAAGGAGGGCCTCTTCAGTGTGGGGTTCCAGAGTTTGGAGGTAGGACCCTGGGTGAGGGTGTGTGGGTGGGGTTTAGGCCCAGCATGGTTGGAGGGGTTCACAGAGGGGGTCTCCGAGTGTAGAGGTGGGGCCCTGGGTGGGGGTGTAGGGGCGGGTCTTGGGCTCTGCCTGGCAGGAGGGAGGCTCCAAGGGCAGAGGATTAAGCCTGGGAGCCCAGTAGGCTCCCTGGTGCCTAAGTGGACTGGGAGAGCACCGGCTGTGTTCTCTTCCATGCCCCCCCACGCCCACTGTCTCCCCCAGGGTCTCCCTGGTCCCCGCTGGACCCCTAACTGTGTGTGTGTCCCGCTGGGTGTAGGAACTCCTCTCCTCCCCCAGCCACCCCTCAGGGATGCCAGTCCGGGAGGTCCGGCCTTTACTTTTCCTCCCCCTTCCCCCCCTCCCACTCCCTCAGGACCCTCGTGGCTGGAGGGGGCCTAGGTGGGCAGAAGATCAGGCCCGGGATCTCAGCAGGCTCCCGGGAGCCCAAGTGGGCAGAGAAAAGCTGGCCACGCTCCCTTTTGATCCTCTGCCCTCCTGATGGTCCCCCAATTTCCCGCTTTGGGCGTGGGATCCCTTCCCCTCCCCCAGCCGCCCCTCTGGCCACCAGTCCCGTCCTGCCTCCACTTCTCCTCCCCCTTCACTCCCCCCCACAGCCCCCATCCTACCCAGTTGCTGTGGGTTCCTTCCGTCCCCTTAGGTGTCCATGGTGCCCCACTGGTGCCTGGTAGGTGCCCTGGTTGTTCAGAGACGTGAATTCCGCATCCTCCTAGTATGCCATCTTGACTCCACCCCCTGCTTTTTTTATATTGTGAAAAGATAGCTATTTCCATAGTGTTCTCAGCATCTCTCCTTTGTCTACCATTCGAATATTTGAAAATTATACTGTGGGGTGATATAACCTCTGTTCTTCTGTTTGTGAATGTCCCTGTAGAAGAATATTCAGGAAACAGGTTATTGTTAATATTCCCAGCATTTACTGGCTCATTATTCTACCAGTTGAGGAGGCAGAATAGCATACTTCTCTCAGCATCTGGAACCATATGACTTGATTTCTAATTTTGGCTTTTTGACTGTTTAGCTTTATGAAAATGGGCAAATTGCTTAACTTCTTTAACCCTGGTCTCTTCATTTATAAAATGGGGTTGATGGTAGTACCTATCTCACAAGATTATTTTAAGGATTGAATCCATTTATGGTGCTTTACAAAGTGGCTGACATGTATCTGCTTACTAAATGTTAGTAATTATAATAATATTAGATGATAATTGTAGTGGTATGTTTGACTTGGCACCAGTGCCTCCGATAATACTTTACATTTGGTTGGTTATGTTTCTAAAATGATCATTTCTTGCAGCTGTCCCACCAACATATGATGACTCTCTTTTTTGTATTCTTTCTGTTTCACAGTCTATTCTCTTACACCATAAAGCTTCAAGTATTAGCCAGCTGTATTCCGTATTCACTCTCCTCCCTTGAAATCTACCCTAAGCTTCTCGTATACTTGTCTATTATTGCACTGGAGTTTTCTAGAACTATCATCAGTCAGTGAAAGCAACTCTTCTGATTAGCAGGCTGTGAATTGTCTTTAGTAATTCTGAGGCTTCTTTCTCTGTCAGAAATCTATACACAGCAGGATTGCTGTAAAACTCCATAAGCTTACATCTGAAAAAAGTACTTTAAATTCTAAAAGATGGATACTTTTAAAATACATGTTTAATTATTCTTTTAGATATATTCAACTTACAATCCTTGAGTTGTGTTCAAAATAATGATAAAATAATTTTTATTTTTCTTTGTTTAAAAAAGAGATCTAACATTTCTAAAGAAATGAGTGTAGAATGGAGTAAGTTTTGGCTTTAATGTAAACTGATATATATATATATATATATATATATATATATTAGGGCTTATATACATATATAAATTATTTGTATATAAATTGGGACTTAATAAGAAGGTTAGGCTTGCAGTTCTGAGGTTGCAGATGTGAATAAAGTAAAGTAGAATATGGATTTTTAAAGATGTTATTATATTATCAGGGACAAATAGAACTCAAAGTGATATGGAAGGAATGAGAAATTGTTTCTTTTTCTAGCTGTCACATTCCAGTGAATGATCATTTCAGAAACATAAACTTACCTAAGGACAGCAAAGCTATTCAGTTCCCAGACAGTTGTATCCAATGTTCACCCTCAGGAAGCAGATGTAGCCTCTGGCAATATTTTTACCATTACTCTGGCTGCCTTTGGTTTCTCATTGACTCCGCTATGGAATAGCTCATTATTCAGACTTTTGGATGTTATTGCAGAGGAGTTTTCATGAGAGGATTGATCTATCATATGGCTACAATGCAGTGCTTTCAATCTCAGTATGACATTAAAGATGCAGTCTTTTATATTGCCTGTGTCTAGAATACTGTTAAAAATGAAACATTAAGAAAAGCCTAGATCTGTTGTCATATTTATGTAAATGTCCTCTGGATTCTAGGATAGGAGCTTTATCTTCTGAATATTTTTATCCCTGTAACACCTGGCAAAGTGTCTTATATGTGGTAGATACTTAGTGAAAGGTTTTTGAGAAGAATAAAGTAACTTAATGAATTTAAAGGTAGTGGTGGTATATATAATATTTGGAACAAGATCACAAAATACACCAGGATAAATTCTTGAAGTAAGGGGTGTTTCTTCATATTTGTTTCTAAATATAATAGAAATAATAGAAGAGCACGTTAAAGCTGAAGGGAACTTTGAACCACTGATGAAGCTAAAATGCTAAAAAAAAAAAAATTTGCTGCTCAGGCGTCTTCTAATGAAGGTAATGAAGGTGATCAAGACGCCTTACATGGAAACTAAATTCAGTTTTTCTTGCATCCCACCATCCCCTTAATTTTGTGTCAACTCAGTGGTCCTGTCTTGGGGGTCCCATGACTACCCACTAGTTCAGTGGTTCACTGGAAGAACTCACATGACTCAATATAAAGTTGTGTTCCCAGCTAAGATTTATTACAGCAAAGGATATATAGTCCAGGGACAGCAAGAAAAAGATATCCATAGGTAAGGAGGTCATGTACAGGCTTCCACAAAATCCTTTCTTCTCTGCAAGAGTCACACAAGATGTACTTTTCCTTCTAGCTGTGAACCTCAGAGACTCTTATGATATGTCTCTACCCAAGGAAGTTTGCTTGAGTCTTAGAGTCTATAGTTCTCAAAGAGAACTGGTCACATAGGCACATACCTGCTGTGTGACCAGCCATTGTACAAACCCATGTCAGATACCAGGTACATATCAGGAATCTTCATGTTTACTTTAAACATGCTGTCCTCCTGATTTGTCTTGGTCCACAGCTTCACGTGTATAGAATAGCATCATTAACCAGAAACTACATGAATGTTCAGGAGTTTTGTTCTTACGGTTTGATGAATTATTGCCACGGTTACAGAGATAAGTAAGAACTGAGAGAACAGACCTGCATTAACTCTTCTCACAGGTCAAATGGAAACGTGGGACTCAAACTTGACGTTTCCTTCATCAGCACACTTGCTGGAGATAGAGTCCTCTTGAAAAGCCTTATTGTTTCTCAAATCCATCCCTTGTCTACAGTTGATGTTTCTTTTATATTTATTTATTTATTTTTGGCTGCGTTGGGTCTTTGTTGCTGCACGCGGGCTTTCTCTAGTTGCAGAGAGCAGGAGCTACTCTTTGTTGCAATGGGCGGGCTTCTCATTGTGGTGGCTTCTCTTGTTTTGGAGCACGGGCTCTAGGCGTGCAGGCTTCAGTAGTTGTGGCACGAGGGCTCGGTAGTTGTGGCTCACAGGCTCTAGAGCACAGGCTCAGTAGTTTTGGCGCATGGGCTTAGTTGCTCTGTGGCATGTGGGATCTTCCTGGACCAGGGCTCGAACCCGTGTCTCCTGCATTGGCAGGCGGATTATTAACCGCTGCGCCACCAGCGAAGTCCCTCGTTGATGTTTCTTAAATCCGTGCCTTAATTCACATTCTTGTATTGTGTATATACTTACATGAATTAACACATCTGCACATAAGTAGCTCGGTTGTTTGTATTCAGTTATTTGGTTTTCTGTCATGTACTCTCTTAGTGCAGCCAGATTGATTTTCCTACCAATTCTCTTCCCCTTTAAATAAATAAAGGAAGAAAAGGGTAAAAAGTTGTCTTTGTGTTGGGAATACATGAGAGGATAAAGGAGAAACTAAAAATGAGATCTCACTATCAACATTTTGGTAAGGCTTTTTAAAGACTTAGGTTACAGGAGATGAAATACATGGAAATGTAAGCTTTACTAAAAATATCAGCTCCCTAAGGTTAGACAGGGATTTTTCTCCGTTTCATTCACGGATGTGCCCCACCACCTGGAAGGGTACCAGGCACACAGGTAGGTATTCAGTGTAAATACTTACTCAGTGAATGAATGAATGAATGTATTTTCAAGACCCAGGACATCAAACATTCAAAGCCAGATAAATCATCAACACCAAAGACTGAAAACATATCGTCTCTGCTTGAATCCAGGTTATTCTTTCTTCGTTGTTTTTCACTGTGTTAGAAGCTAAGCTATTGCTAATTTTAAATAATAAATGTCCTCAGTGTTAGTAATTCCACAGCTACACTCCTGTAAACACAAATGGTACATTTGGGAGGGAGGCAGCTCATGGAATAGATTTGTTCTAATTGCAAGTCTGTCCCCTACATTGAAATTATCTGCCTGGTAGTACTTGTTGTTTATGAGATGTCCTTACATCTTTCCCCTATCTCAAATAGTTAAGGATTCTTGTTTTTTTACATTTATGAATGGAGGACTAGATTATTTCATAAAGGTAATTGGTATGGGTTTTCTCTCATCTCCCTGAGAAGAAAGGAGGGAGATCTGTTCTAGGCACCACTTTTCCTATGATTTTTCAGTTCCTTTGTCACTTCCACTTTGTATACCTCTTGACATCAGGGATTTGTGTTGTGAAAAATGGCTCCCACCTCCACTACAGTCTTCTCTGATGTGTGCACTGAGCACTGGATCCTTCTTCACAGGTTTACCAAAATGATTTGATTCTCCTTTTTTTCCCCACTAAATTTATCAGAATCTTTGGTTGTTTGATATCACCTTCTAAAATTGCCATGAGTTTATAAATTTATTACATTTTGTATTACTTTATTGTCATTTCAGCATGCTTGGGGAACAAGAGAGAAATATGTATGCTTGGGTGCCATAGCTAACTGAAAGCAAAGTAATATTATACCTTGTATATTTTTATATCAGGGTATTCCCTCCCTGTCCCCCTGCCTCATATGCATTTTGAAAAAATAGTTGTTATCACCCATGTATTCTTCTAGGTAAACTTTATAATAATTTTGTCACCAACTTTAAATGCCATTTAGTTGATAAGGTGTTCATTGTATGAACCCCTGTGGTACTTTATGCTGTTTGCATGTCTGTCTCCCTGCTAGACCATGTTCTTTCTTAGAACCTAGACTATGTCTTTTATCAAAATCACATTGGGCAGAGGTACATTACAAATTTGATCCTATATTTCTCATTCTAAAAATCCTGAAATGGCTCCTCATTATCTCTAAATAAAATCTAGACTCCTTTGCATCCCCTCTAACTACTTCCCAACTTTGTCACTACATACTACCTCTTGTTGTTCTAATCATACTAAACTATTTATAGCTCTTCAAACTTGGAATTTCTTTTCCATACACACACACACACACACACACACACACACACACACAACCACAGGCAGTTTGTGCACACAGAGATGAGGCACCCTCCTTTACCCCCATGCTCGCATACATCTTTGTGGATGCTCTGTTTTTTTCCTGACTAAGCTCAAATGTCACTCACTTAGTTAAGGGCTTATTATATTAGCTCCTATGGACCCTGTGTTCTTTACTGCTCTGAATCCCTTAGACCATGTTCTTAAGTGCACAGACCATGTCTTTTATCTCTGTATGCCCAGTATCAGATAATTAATCATGATGATGTCCCTGTATCATGAGATAAAGCTTAAATTGCTACTTTTAAGATAGGAAATAATATAGGATAGTGATTGTTGTTCTAACAAAATGTTCACTTAGAAAAATAGATAATTTGTGTTTATTGGATCAGTTAAGAGACTTACTTAACATACTCTTTTTATTATGGTGTTGTATTTCTGTAGAGTAAATCTATGCTAGTTTTGAGCAGGTGTTTCCAGAGATAGAATTCATTTCGAATGCTTTTATGCTAACGTAGGGTTTAGTGATTGGACACTTGAGAAAAGAAAAATAAGTAAAATCTATAGTTTCTTTCATGAATGGTAAATCAGGTGGTGATTAAGATGAGCAGTCTCATAAAAGGGGTTATCTACATGAATGATATCTGTGTTGTGATGTTTTAATACAGAATTACTGGGAATTATGGCCTTTGTCTTTTTTTCTGTATTCCCTGAAATCTTAATCTTTCCAGTTATATTTGAACAAGTAATTACTGAGGCAAATAGGATTATGACTTGTAGCAGACAATAAACAGCCTGAGCAGATGGCCTTTTACAGGACACACCTTGTTTCGCATGAGCATTCTGAAGATATTTCTACGGCAGTGGGAACATTTTGCTCTTTTTAGAAGATTGCTTTCTGTTTCCTTTGAAGTGTTTGTAATTGTGAAAGCCCAATTAAATATTTCAGTAAATAGTAAGCAACTGCAGCAATTTTTTCATAGAGAATTTTATTAAATACCTCTTTGAAAAAACTCAGATGGGATATAAACATCCTTTCTTTTTTACCTTTGTGTGAGATATACATATTAAAAAGTGCATAACACATAAATGATATGTTCTAATATGCATATGTGTGGATAAATAATAGGAAAGAGAACATTTCCAGCACTTCAGAATTCCTCCCACCTCCATTTTCCCTTTTTCAGTCAGATGCTCTCCCTGCTTGATTGAGGTAAGTACCATCCTGACTTTGGTGGTAATCACTTCCTTTATATTTTAACCACTTAAATGGTCATAGTTTAGTTTACTCAATTTTGACCTTTAGATAAATGAAATCATATATTATTCATTCTTTTTGTCTAGCTTGTTTTGCTCAACATTATTTTTAGTGTTCATTCATGTTTATTGTTATATAGAATGCCATTGATTAATATATCCCAATTTATCTTTTCTGTTCCTGATGCGAATTTTTGTGTTTTCCAGTTTAGGTCTGTTAAGAACGATTTTGTCATGAACTTTTTGTACATGTGCCTGGTGCACACATCTGTGGGGTATATATTTACATATAAAATTACAGGCTTTAGGGTATACATATCATCAGATTTTCTCAATATTGCCAGGCTGTTTTCCAGAGTGGTTATACCAATTTATACTTCTACCAATAGTATATAACAGTTCTGGTTGGTATTGCCTACCTTTAAGAATTTTTTCCAGTTGGTTGTATAACAGTATCTCATTGCAATTTAAATTTGCATTTCTGTGATTATCAGTGAGGCTGAGCATCTTTTCATGTGATTATTGGACATTTGGATTTCCTTTTCTGTGAAATATCTGTTTATGTCTTTTGTTCAGGTTTCCATTGAGTTGGGCCTTTTTATTATTTGTAGGCAATCTTTAAATTTTTTTTTATTTGAGTTGTTTATAGGTTTTATGTAATGAAAAAGTTCTCATTCTTGCTTGCTATTTCACTCTCTTCATAGTGTCTTTGATGTACTGAAATTCTCAGTTTTCATGAGCATCATTCATGTTTATAGTTGCCACTATATGTGAGTTGGGTAAGAAGTCTTATGGAGGTGTTTTCCTATATTCTCTTATAAATTTTATAGTTGTGTTTTTTACATTTAGGTTTGTAATCTACCAGGCATTGTTTTTTGTATATGGTATGAGGTAGTGATCCAGATTTTTATTATTACCATTATTATTATTATTTGTAATCTGTTTAAATGACCTAGTTGTCCCAGTCTCACTTAGTGCAGAGACCATTCTTTCCTCTCTACTTTGCACTGTCATATTTGTTGGGAATCAAGCATCCATATATGAGGCCAGTATAACCTTTATACCAAAACTCTACTAAGGCAGTAGAACAGAAAAGTATAGGTCACTCATTTGTGAACATATGTTCAGACATCCTATTCAAAATATTAGAAAATTAATTGAGCGATATATTGGAAGGTAAAGTTTATCCCAGGAGTACAAGTTTGGTTAAATTTGAGAAAATCACCCAGAAAAATCTTTTGAGATATCTCAGGAAAAAAAGTTTGGTAAAATTCCATATCCCTTCAATGTATCTATATATTAAAACTCTTAGCAAACTAGAACTAGAATGTTATATTGTAACATGGTACAGTGTATCTACAAAAACCAAAATTACAGCCTAGAACTTGATGAAGCTTTGAAAGTGTTCACTTTAAGTTCAGGAACAGGACAGGGATACTTGCCATCACCTTTTCTATTCAACACTGTAAAGGAGATCCTAGACAGTGGAGCAAGGCAATAAAAAGAAGGGTATAAGAATTGGAAATGAAGGAACAAGACTGTTCTTGTTCCCTAGTAATATGTTTGTGAATATTGATATCAGAAATAAGCTATAAATAAGTTATTGCAATAATAAACTATCAAGGTGCTGAATACTTTAATTTTTTAATTTGATGTATAGTTGATTTACAATGTTGTGTTAGTTTCTGGTGTACAGCAAAGTGATTAAGTTATACATATATATATTCTTTTTCATATTCTTTTCTACTATCATTTATTGAAAGATACTGAATATAGTTCCGTGTGCTATACAGTAGGACCTTGTTGTTTATCTGTCTTAATATATAGCAGTTTGTATCTGCTAATCCCAAACTCCTAATTTATCCCTGCCCTCTTCCCCTCTCTGCCTTTCCCCTTTGGTAACCATAAGTTTGTTCTCTATTTCTGTGCCTCTGTTTCTGTTTCGTATATACGTTCGTTTTTATTACTTTTTAGATTCCACATATGAATGATATCATACAGTATTTATCTTTCTCTGTCTGACTTATTTCACTAAGCATAATATTCTCTAGGTCCATCCATGTTGCTGCAGGTGGCAATATTTCATTCTTTTTAATGGCTGAGTAGTATTCCATTGTGTGTGCGTGTGTGGGTGTGGGTGTGTCTGTGTATCATATCTTCTTAATCCAGTCATCTGTTGCTGGGCACTGGGGTTGCTTCCATGTCTTAGCTATTGTATATGGTGCTGCTATGAGCATTGTGGTGAATGTATCTTTTTGAATTAGTGTTTCTGTTTTTTCTGGATATATACCCAGGAATGGAATTGCTGGATCATGTGGTATTTCTGTGTTTAGTTTTTTAAGGAACGTCCATACTGTTTTCCATAGTACCTGCACCAATTTACATTCCCACTAGCAGTGTAGGAGAGTTCCCTTTTCTCCACATCCTCTGCAGCATTTATTATTTATAGACTTTTTAATGATGGCCATTCTGGCTGGTGTAAGGTGGTACCTCATTGTAGTTTTGATTTGCATTTCTCTAATAACTAGTGATGTTGAGCATCTTTTCATGTGCCTATTGACCATCTGTATGTCTTCTTTGGAGAACTGTCTACTTAGGTCTTCTGCCCATTTTTTCATCGAGGTGTTTGTTTTTTTGTTATTGAGTATTATGAGCTGTTTGTATATTTTGGAAATTAAGCCCTTGTCAGTTGCATCATTTGCAAATATTTTCTCACAGTCTGTAGGTTGTCTTTTTGTTTTGTTTATGGTTTCCTTTACTGTACAAAGTTTGATTAGGTCCCATTTGTTTATTTTTGCTTTAATTTTTCTTGCCTTGGGAGACTGACCTAAGAAAATATTGTTACAATTTATGTCAGAGACTGTTTTGCCTATGTTCTCTTCTAGGAGTTTTATGGTGTCATGTCTTATATTTGAGTCTTTAAGCCATTTTGAGTTTATTTTTGTGTATGGTGTGAGGGGTCTACATGTGGCTGTCCAGCTTTCCCAACACCACTTGCAGAAGAGACTGTCTTTTCTCTACTGTATATTCTTGCCTCCTAGGTCAAAGATTAATTGACTGTAGGTGGTGGGTTTATTTTCGGGCTCTCTTTTCTGTTCCGTTGATCCATATGTCTGTTTTTGTGCCAATACCATGCTCTTTTGATTACTGTAGCTTTATAGTGTTGTCTGAACTTTGGGAGGGTTATGCTTTCAGCTTTGTTCTTTTTTCTCAGGATTGCTTTGGCAATTCTGGGTCTTTTGTGGTTCCATATAAATTTTAGGATTATTTGTTCTAGTTCTGTGAAAAATGTCATAGCTAATTTGATAGGGATCACATTCAATCTGTAGCTTGCTTTGGGTAGTATGGCCACTTTAACAATATTAATTCTTCCAGTCCAAGAACATGGGATATCTATCCATTTCTTTAAATCATCTTCAGTTTCCTTTACCAGTGTTTTATAGTTCTCAGTGTATAAGTCTTTCACCTCCTTGGTCAGGTTTATTCCTAAGTATTTTTTTTTAAATGCAATTTTAAAAGGGATTTTTTTTTACTTTCCTTTCTGATATTTCATTTTTAGTGTAAAGAAATGCAACAGATTTCTGTATGTTAATCTTGTATCCTACTACCTTGCTGAATTTCTTTATCAGTTCTAGTAGTTTTTGTGTGGAGGCTTTAGGTTTTTCTATATAAAGTATCATATCATCTGCATGTAATAACAATCTTTTCTTGTCTGATTGCTGTGGCTAGGACTTCTGATACTATGTTGAATAGAAGCGGTGAGAGTGGTCATTCTGTCTTCTTCCTGAATTTAGTGGGAAGGCTTTCAGCTTTTCACCATTTGGTTTGTTGAAAAATTTTGCATGTATATTCATCGAAGATATTGGCCTCTACTATATATGTGTGTGTGTGTGTGTGTGTGTGTGTATTTTCTTTTGTTTTTTGTAGTGTCTTTGTCTGGTTTTGGTATCAGTGTGATGGTGGCTTCATAGAATGACTTTGGAAGTGTTCCCTCCTCTTCAGTCTTTTGGAATAGTTTGAGAAGGATCGGTATAAGTTCTTCTTTGTATGTTTGGTAAAGTTCCTCAGTGAAGCCATGTGGTCCTGGACTTTTGTTTGCAGGGAGTTTTTTTATTACAGTTTCTATTTCACTTCTAGTGATTGTTCTGTTCAAATTACCTGTTTCTTCTTGATTCAGTTTTGGTTGGCTGTATGTTTCTAGAAACTTGTCCATTTCTTCTAATTTGTTGGCATATAATTGTTCATAGTACTGAATACATAATTAATATATAAAAATCAATTGTATTTCTGTAAAGAACATGAAGCAGACACTGAAAATTAAACTATATCAAAGTGTATTGTTAATATTTCTAATCTCCTCCCAGACAATGCAAGGACTTTAAGTCACTTTTAATGGAAAACTCATCCAAAGGATGAATGTCCCCCGATAGATGCTGTGCATGAACTACCAGTCAGCTGTTTTAACAACTTCTTCCCCATTTTACCCTCTGACATTGGTTAGTATTTCCTTGCCATGTACTTCTCTGGTATCTTTACTCTTACAACATTTTCTACAATGATTTCTGCAAAGAAGAAAACCTGTGAAGACCCTAATGACTATCAGGATTTGAACCATTCTCTACAAAGCTTATTAATAACTCAGTAGAAATGTTATCTAATTTCTCTTTTTCACATCATATTTCGAAAGCTATCTAAACTCCCCTCTCAGTGAGCTGGTTTTTGTTTCCTCCCTCTGTCTTTTCTCCTGTTGATGCCCCCATTCTTTTGTATGTCAAAAACATCATGCAGTCCTATTCTTGTTAACTGAACAAAGTAATCAGATACTGCCTCTTGAATATTCTCTTGGCTTCCATATAACAAGATTACATAAAGTGCTCAAGAAGGAGGAGTTGCTGATTTCCACATCTTTTCTTATCTTTGCCAATAGCATTAAATTATATTGTTATCATAAAGCCAGTCTAAGTTGACTTGCATGCATAACATGCCTACTGTTTTAGAGAACTGTTCTACTTGAGGGTTGGGGTGACGACAGGGGATTACCTCTCTTGGGATAGATAAACTGCAGCCCTGCTCTTACTCACTGTAGTAGTTTAGTTGTTGTATCACCTGGAAGCATCTGTTCACAGCCTCTTAGGGATCTGTCATCGACCCAAGTAATCCTTTCTACTCAGTTGTATGTAAAATAAGTGATAGTATCCTCCTGATTGTTTATCCATGCCAGTAATGATTTCACCAGCTTTTTCTGGGATGTCTCTCAAAAATGTCCTATCTCTTTCACAAAATATTCTCAGCACTCAGGAGTCTTCTGACCGTGTCCTCCTCCGTTTGTATCGTCTTTGGGGTAACCCCAAGCTTTAAGTTCATTACTTTCTTAGTGGATACTTCATCTTCCCAGGCAGCCATATAAGCATAAGAAGGCCTTCCAGTGAGAGGAAAAACTGTTCTTCTAGCCTTTCTTTTGCCATCATTTCTTCTCTGAAAAGACTGGCATTTTTTCAGAAATGCTAGTAACAGCCAGATAGTGTATTTTTTTACTATCTTCCTCTCTGCCTGCTGCTGCCTATCAGGCCAGTAGCTACTTTCTCTGAATCTCAGTTTTGCCACTTCATACCAAGGATGAGTAGGCAGCCATCCCAGGATTAGATCCTCCTCTTATTTTTCAGTCTCCTCCTTTTTCTGGCTAAAAAGTGCCTCAGCTTTTTTGATTCATGGATCTGTATGAGAGTCCTCCTCACAGCACTACTCTGAGATAAAATATTTTCAAATCAGACACACAGAAACCTGATTACCCAGGATTACCCAGAGAGATGATCCAGTATTAAGCTTTGTTAATCATTTCCATGATACAGGCAATCAAGAGACTCAGAAAAAGCAGGGAGCAATCTGGTACATAGAGCAGGACTCCTTACTGTTGAAGTTAATAACCTATGCAACTTACTTAGAGGCCTGTCTACTCTAGGCCAGAGTGTGCATGTCTAATACAGGGAAGGGAAGAATAAAGAAGTTGCTTTGCATGTCCCAGACTTCTCCCTGATTAGTCTGGACCTCTTAATTGCCCGTATTTTTGAAATTATTTGTGAAGCCTGACACTGGGTAAAAAAATCTCTGGCTTATGTGAGTCAGATTTGACAGTCTGATCCTTTGTATTCACTCACCCAGATATGTCCATTCTCTTTTCTCATTACTTCCTATTGGGACATAGAAATGCTGTTTTGTTTACATATTATCTGAGAGCTGATCCTAAAATTCATATGGAAAACACAAATGACCTAGAATATCCAAAAGAATTTTAAAAGAAGAATAAAGTTAAAGGACATACACTGTCAGACTTCATGACTTGATTTAAAGCTATAAAAATCAAGGAACTGTTGTATTAGCATAAGGATATGCATCTAAATCTTGGAGCAGAATTGGAAGTCCAGAAATAAGCTTATACATTATGGTTAATTGATTTTTGACAAAGATTCTGAAATAATTCCATGGGTTGGTAATACTTTTTCTTCAACAAAGTTGAAACTATTACTTGTGATAGTTTTTCCAACAAAGTTTTTTCATTATATATGAAAAAAATGATCATGATGCTATATTGGAAAATATAACTCAAAACAGAAACTAAAAAAAATTTAGAAGAAAACATAGGTGAAAATATTTGATGTAGGCAAAGATTTCTTAGATATGTCACCAAAAGCATGAACCACAAAGGAAAAATGTGATAAATTGGTTTTTATCAAAATTAAAAACTTTAGCTCTTCAAAACATATCATTAAAAAAATGAAAAAGCCACAGGATGGCAGAAAATATTCACTATACTTAAATCCGTCAGGGTTTTTATCCAGAGATGTAAAGAACTCTTAAAATTCAATAATAAGAATACAACTGAGCCAGTTTTTTAAATGGGCAAAAAATTTGAACAAAAGATGATAGGGGAATATGGCCAGTAAGCATATGGAAAAAATACTTGGTCATTAGGAAAATGTAACTTTTAACCATGATGAGATCTTAACACACAGTTAAAATTTAAAAGATCAGCAATACTAAGATGACTAGGTTGTGAAGCTATAGAGAAAACCATAATTCAAAAAGACACATACACCCCAATGTTCATTGCAGCACTGTTTACAATAGCCAGGTCATGCAAGCAACCTAAATGCCCATCGACATGGATAAAGAAGATGCGGTACATATATACAATGCAATATTACTCAGCCATGAAAAGGAACGAAATGGGGTCATTTGTTGAGACGTGGATAGATCTAGAGACTGTCATACAGAGTGAAGTAAGTCAGAAAGAGAAAAACAAATATCGTATATTAACGCATATATGTGGAACCTAGAAAAATGGTACAGATGAACCAGTCTGCAGGGCAGAAATTGAGACACAGATGTAGAGAACAAACATATGGACACCAAGGGGGGAAAGCCGCGGGGGGTGGGGGGGGTGGTGTGATGAATTGGGCGATTGGGATTGACAGGTACACACCGATGTGTATACAATGGATGACTAATAAGAACCTGCTGTATAAAAAAATAAATAAAATTAAATTAAAAAATTAAAAATAAAAAAAGGAATGCTCATATATTGCTTGTGGGAATGTAAAATTGTATATGAACTTTGTAAAACAAAATCGCAGTTTCCTAAAAAGTTCTATCACTTCCATTTAACAGAGCAGTTCTTGTACATAAATGTTAATAGCAGCTTTATTCATTATAGTACAAAGCTGGAATAATCCAGAATTCCATCCCCAGGTGTGTGGGTGAAAAAAAGTGTTTTATTCATACAGTGGAATACTACTCAACAATACCTAGGAATGGAACTACTGATATACAGAAAGATATGCATGAATCTAAAAAGTATGCTTTTTGAAAGAAACCAGACACAAAGGGGTACATTCAGTATGATTCCGTTTATGTAAAACTCTACAAAATACAAACTTTTTTTAAAAAATAAATTTATTTATTTATGGCTGTGTTGGGCCTTCGTTGCTGCATGCGGGCTTTCTCTAGTTGAGGCGAGCGGGGGCTACTCTTTGTTGTGGTGCGTGGGATTCTCACTGAGGTGGCTTCTCTTGTTGTGGAGCATGGACTCTAGGCACGCGGGCTTCAGTAGTTGTGGCTCGCAGGCTCTAGAGCTCAGTCTCAGTAGTCGTGGTACACAGGCTTAGTTGCTCCGCGGCATGTGGGATCTTCCCAGACCAGTGCTCAAACCCATGTCCCCTGCATTGGCAGGCAGATTCTTAACGACTGCGCCACCAGGGAAGTCCCCAAAATACAAATTTTAATATGTAGTAAAAGAAAGAAATCAGTGGTTGCCTGTGGATGGGAGGATTTTCTGGAAGGAGCACTAATGAATCTTCATAAGAAAGTAGAAATGTCTGTATATTGATAGTGATGGTGGTGGTCACCCAAGTATATCTGTTTTTTTTTTAAATTCAACAAAATTTACCCTTAAAATGCATTTAATCTTACGTATATAATACCTCAGTGAAATTTGGGGGGAAAAATCCCTCCTTTGTTAGCAGAAGAAATCCTTTATAATTCAGATGTACATCCTTTGAAGGTTGTGAATTTATTTAACTAGATACAAGCTTAGTAGCTTGCTTTTAGCTTTTTGGAATTATCTCTTTAACTCTGTTGTTTATTTGAAACTGCAAAAGGAGGGGGTGAAAAATATGTGCTAATCTTGTGATCAAGCATGTAAACATATCTAATGAATGGTATTGGACAAGGTTAAATTATTTATGATGGGAGGAGAATTTCAAGTTTTACACAACATACAGTATTTTGTTATTCATGATAATACGTTACCATTATATAGTGCTTGAGGATGTGTACATAGCTTTCACAAATATTTCATCCTCATAATAGACTATGAAGTAGTTAGGGAAGGTATCATCTTTCTGTTTTACACATGAACACACAGGCTCAGTGAGATTGTTACATAATTTGGTGAAGATCACTTAGCTGAAAAGTGCTAGAGGACCTGGAAATCAGTGTAAGAGCTTCTGGCCCTAACTGTCTCTCCACTGTGACACACTACTTCCCTTTAAAATATACTTTTGTTGTCTGGTCTGGTCTGTCTGTCTCCACCTCTCCCTTTAAAAAAAAAAAAAGACCCATTAACTTTATTGACATGTGTTTTTAATAGAATTCGAGTTTCTTTTCATGCTGTAGTTTTAAATGCTGGTTTAGTTGTATTATTGTATTAACCAGAAACATTCTAGGGGGTTCATGATGTGACCAAAAAGCAATTACAGTGCCCAGAGAATAAACAAACTTTGAAAAAACATACCTTTGCGTTCCATAAACTAAAATGAATGGTTGCCAAGAAATTATGTAATTTGACTAGTTTTCAGAATCTGTTTAACATACTAATTTAATTCATTATGACAATTTTCAGACTAAATAAACTTGAAGATACTATTATGCTAATTAAAGGAAAAATCGAAGAAGTTCGTCTTCCTGTAGAAAAAGTGGATGTTATTATATCCGAGTGGATGGTAAGTGTTTGCAGAGAAAACTACTTTTATTAATTTTTTAAAAAGGCAATGAATAAAGTAGCAGGTTTTTCTGCATTTAATTATATTTAATAAATGGCAGAATGGTAGCATTATTTTAAAAACAGCTACAATCTTTTTACGGTAGTTTATTCTGAAATGGCACTTATTTACTGGCCATTTTATAATTTTTTAAAGAAGAGAGTAAATTAGCCTTTTTACTTTTAAAGTCATAATAAAGAATTATTATTTTTCTACTTTCTAGATTTGTAGAGACCTAAATATGTTTTCCTAAAAGCCTACAAGGACTAGTTAAGGATTTACTAAGACTGTTTATGTCAAAATAATGTGATGTTGCCACTGTTGTTGTCATACTTAATATCCTGTCTTTCTGATCTGTTAGGTCATGTAATCAGTGTCCTTTATCACATAAAATAGAATTTATTGGCATTATTAAGATAATAAAATTAAGGTACAATATATAGCTTTATAATTTGCTTTTGAAACCACAAATCAAGACTATTTATTTTAAAGAGTCTGTAAAGTAAAATTAATGGTATTGTCAACTGATTTAACTCACTGATATGCCACTTCAAATAAGACAAGTATATATTATTTCCAGATATACGAAGGATTTTTTTTTAACCATTTGGAAGTTGTTAAGCTTTTTCTTAAAAAAAGTATTTGATAACATGTATTTTCATTAAATGAATTTATCAAAACTTCTTGAAAAGAGTGAGTTTTGCTTTACAATTTTCTATAAATTTTGAATAAACATAGAAAATAATAATTCTAGCAAAATTGCACTGATTTCAGGGAGCTTTTGAAATGTTCAGTTTTTAATGTAGTCGTTTTAATTTAGAGCCAGTGACAGTCACTGTTGTTGGCAGTTACTCTTTTGCATGTGAAACAGTGTGTTGATTTTTTCATGCTAGGCTTGGCTTTTAACAATTCTTGATCACAATATCATTATTCTTCTTATACCAAATAATTTGTATCAGCACTCTGATTTCCCTTATGAATTGAGTGAGAAGGAATGAATTTAGTTAGTATAATTAAAAATTCAGCATCTTTTTAAAGACTACAAAAAGGTGTTTTGGAGAAAGTACATTTGAGGCATCTGCTTGGCAACAACTTTAAGTAGTTTATACTAAATGTTGGCTGACATAATCCTCATTTCTCTAGGGACCATTTTATTTTTCTTGGAAAATGCATCTTTAAAATTACCCCGAATTACTAGAAGCAAACTAAAAGATAGACTTCAGTAAACTTCCTGTCACCTCAGTTAACTAGCTGGGTAGTTCTTGCCCTGCCTAGCAGAATTATCCTTCTGGGTAGTTATGTTCTAGGAATTTTCATTTCAGAACTTGAAATGTAGTCTAGAAATATTAATATGCAGTTGAAATCTTAAAGCCAGTTGGTATAATAACAAATGATAACTTAGCTAGGTTGAGTGAATTTATGAGATTGTTACAGTTATGATGTGAACTTTACTGGAAGGTATGCTGGTCTTGGGCTTATTTTGCCCTCAGATCCATTTGACACCCTTCTGCTTTCTTCTGTCTGATGGAGAAGGGCTACCGCTGCAGGTGGCTTTTCCTAGGCTCCTGTGGCAGCCGACTTCTATTGGGTTTAGGGAACCTAATGGGAAACACTAATGGGAGATTTATGGAAGGGAGAAGACAGGGCATTTCTTTACTTCTCTTTTGTCTCCAGTGGTGTTGCTGACAGAAGCTGTTTCTTTTGGGGCTCCAGTTCCCACTTGTCATAATTCCAGCATCCACTGTGCGACCCTAGCCCTGGGCTCTTGTAGCAGTGCTTTTTCATTTTGTTTCTCTCTTTTAGTTAGACTCTAATTGATATAAAGGACACCTTTCATTTTGGAGGATTAGTCAGGCATGATCTCTGCCTTTATCGGAGAGGCAATGTCACACAAACAATACTGAGTTACTGGAACCTGAGATGAAAGGGGTCAGTTGTTTGGAACCAAGGTGCTTTCAGAAGCTCTTCAGTAAGGGAAACAAATACGTGTGTCCAGGAAGTGGTAACTAAGAACTTTCTTTCTTCCTCTTCACAAAGGTATAACTTAAGAGTTTGCATTATCTTACTATCTGCCTTTCCTTGTAAGTATCAGTGAGGTTGGAGTCTAGCAGATTGTGTTTAACGTGTTAGGTGGAACATTAGACACTGTAATTTATGGCAGTCACCGAGTCTTCTTTGTGGCTTGACAGTATCATTTATAGTATCTTCTATAAGTAAGTCCCCTCCTAACTTTGGTACTTCTACTCGGATTTCTGAGCTGAGAAGCTGGAAAATTCTAATTACATAATTAAACAAGGAGAAGGTATGCTTCCTAAAATATATTTAAGATTTTTTCAGATATTCCTGCTTTGGCTTAAACAATGGGCAAGTGGCAAATAACTGACTATTCTAAATTTATTTTAAAGCCACATTTTCATGAAGCAGCATTTAAAATTAAAATACCTTGCAAAGAATCTTCTGTCTTTGATTTTTTTTTTTTTTACATCAGTCAGGATACAAAAATCTAGAATAATCCAAGTTTAAGCTATAGCATAGACTTTTTTTCTCTTTTTAAAAGTATTTTCCACAAGGAAGGGCCAAAAAAAGAAAACACCCTGCAGTATTGAACACAGATGTTTAATGGACGTGTAATCCAGTATAGCAATGTAGGCATCATATATTGCAGAGACGTACATCTGTTTTCTTCTGCTGTGGTCCACTAACTGATCCATGGCTTAATCTAGATATGTTTTTTGTCTACAGCTGTTCATGAACTTTGCTTTTATTTTGGAAGGTGTTCTTAGATAAGAATGTAATTTTAAAAGCCAGGTCATTGCTGTTAGCATGTCAATTTAATAAACTATCACTTGTCTCTTAGGTTTATGCATTTCTACATTTAAGTTTGCATTTAATTTTACATTTTCATTTTTATTGAATGAAATTTCTATTTGATAAAATTGTTATAATTTAAATAAAAAGAGTTTAATTTCTATAGGATTTCATGCCTATGAGTATCTGTTCTCATTTTTTACATTTTACTGTACCAACAGAGCCATTCTTTATGACTTCCCATTTCTGATCACCTAATAAAACTGTTCAAAGTAAGCATCCCTAATTCTTGTCCTGTGAGCCAGTAAAGCCAGATTGACTCATGTGATGTTGCTGTTTTCCATCTAAGTTTTCAGCATGACCTCCTTACAAATAGATAGATAAGATCCTGGCATTGCATGATACAACTGCCAGAGGTGATTCTTGTTTAGACATGTTATTTTCTGTCATCAGGACCATCAGGAAAATTATACATTAGGTGAATTTACATTGTCATGATCACTTATAATATACATTCAGGTTGTCTAAAGTCCCTTGTAATTTTTCTGTCTAGGCTTGCTCTTCACAGAAGTGACCTAAAATTTTGTCACCTTTCCCATCCCATTTTCACCAACACAAGTGTGTCTGTATAGTGCATGCATGCACGCACAGGCCCACACCCACAATGATAGGGTATTCTTTGTTCATATTTAGTATTCTTTATTGTTCGTAAATAGCTTTTCAGGATTTTATAGCTTTTATCACTTAGAAACATGACTTGTGATTTGGTTTATCAACAGTCCAGAAACTGGGCCATAAAGCCTGTCATAGGTCATATTTTCACCTGGTGCGTGTTGAAATGTCTTTGTTGTTTTTAGTTTGGTCTGGCAGTGAAACCATGCCATTTCAGCCAACTGCCATGAGGAACAGGTGGCCTTTCCTGATCTTTCTTGCCTTAAATGATATAATAATAATTATGTAGTAGTTCAGTAAATTAGATAAGTTGAATTAATCTTAGAGTTAGGGAAAGTATAGGAGATTAATTAACAACACAAATTTTCAATTGTACAGGTGTGTTTTTGCCTTTCCTGTCCATAACAAGAAATATGCTTATGACCTGAATTTAAGGATTTTTTTAAACTCTTCTATTTTTCCTCTTTTATATTTATTACTCTGAAAATTTTAAGCGAAATAAAACTGTACATTTCTAGTATGTATTGTTTTGTCTACTTAAAAGTGGACATAATCTCTTATGTCCAGTGGTTCAAGATAAGGAAATGTAAGACATAAAGACATAACATAAAGACATAACTTTACCTCAACTCTATACCTCTTGCCATTTTTTTTCTTGCTTTTCTTATTTTTCTGTTGGTCCATCAGAGAAAAAGGCATGTTTTTACTGCCAGGTTTTTGGTATATTTTTTAAAGTCAATAAATAATAATCAATAATAGGGACTTTCCTGGTGGTCCAGTGGTAAAGAGTCCGCCTTTCAATGCCGGGGACACGGGTTCGATCCCTGGTCAGGGAACTGAGATCCCACATGCCGCGGGGCAACTAAGCCTGCATGCCACAACTACTGAGCTCATGTGCCTCAACTAGAGAGTCTGTGTGCCTCAAACTACAGAGCCCACGTGCCCTGGAGCCTGTGCGCCACAACTAGAGAAGAGAAAACCCGCACGCCACAACTAGAGAGAAGCCCGCATACCGCAATGAAAGATCCCGCGTGCCGCAACTAAGACCCAACACAGCCAAAAATAAAATTAAATAAATAAATGATAAATCTTTTTTAAAAATAGTAAAAAATAACAAAGGTTAAAAATCAAAAATACAGTGTTACATAAAATTCACTGTAAAAAATGTTCCTTAGATGACAAAGATTACTGTTGTTTTAAAGTCTTTTGTTTCTATGTCTAAAGTCACGTTATTATTAGTGTGTTTTTGGCAGAAATAGTTTGCCCCTTAATGGAGGATACTGATGATTAGTGAGAGCAAAATATGTGTTAGCAAACTGCCTTATTTCTTTTAATGTGTTTTACCTTCCCTGTCTGGCAAACTGCTAGTAGTTCTGGAAGACTCATCTCAGACATCTCCTCCCTTATGCAGCTTTCCCTTTTAGCCCCTTGATCACATATAAAATCTCTTTTCTCCTTTCTTTTGTAGTTTAGTTTAAACTTCTATTATACACTTTTACAGTGTATTAGAATTAATTGTTCATGTACCTTTTTCGATTCTCTTAAGACTGGGAACCAGGATTTACTTGGTATGGTCATATTCTGTAAAAGGAATCAGCATTAGTAAATGATGGGGGAATATACATCATAAGAGAACTTTCCCAGATAGAAACTCACTGGCCACAGACACGATCTTATTTATAATTTTCTGTACATCACAGGAAGGCAAGGATGTAGCATGTGACAGAGTTAAGAATATTGCTCCAGAGTCAGACCACCTGAACTCTTGGCCCTATTTTGCCGCACCTAGGTTTGTTACCTTGGGCATGTTACTGAACCTCTCTGTGAGTCAGTTTCCTTTTCTATAAAATGACGATAACAGTAGTACCCACTTCACAGGGTTTTTGTGAGGATTAAATGCAATTAATACATGTAAATGTCATAAAACATTCTGGCACATAATAAGACCTCAGTAATTAGCCATTCAGTTTTTAAAGTTATGCAAACTTTTAAGCACTGTGTAACTAGTGCATGAGCTGCTTGAGTAGGTTATTCAATAAATAAAAGTTGGGAATGATAATATACGTGAAGTAAAGAATATTAATACTTGAGGGAAGAACATTCTTGGGGCTTCTGCCTTGGTTTATCAGCCCTTTGTAAGAGCAGAAGGTCCTCTGTTTCCATGGCTAGCATTTACTAATTGACTCTGCCTATAATGAGTGCAAAGAAGTATGATAATCAGCTGATGGATGTGGATTATTGGGGTTGGGAATATTTTCGATATTTTTCTTCATATGAATTAAAATGTATTATATGTATGTTTCAAGAAAAAGTCTCAGTTTGCTGCTCTGTAAACAAATTTTAGGTAGTACTGATAATACCTAATTATTTTACATAAAATATAAAATGCATATTCAGTAGGAATTTTTTGAGTACTCTAAATATTAACAGAGAGATAGTTACTGTATTTGAACACTGAAAGGAAAATTGTGGTTTATAAGCATAATTTTTTCACAGATGTGCTGACATCTGAATTAAGAATAAAACGAAAACAAAGACAGTAAAAATGTAATTAAGAATAGGCCTCTTGGGCTTCCCTGGTGGCGCAGTGGTTAAGAATCCGCCTGCCAATGCAGGGAACACGGGTTTGAGCCCTGGTCCGGGAAAATGCCACATGCCATCGAATAACTAAGCCCGTGTGCCACAACTACTGAGCCTGTGCTCTAGAGCCCACGAGCCACAACTACTGAAGCCCACGCGTGTAGAGCCCGTGCTCTGCAACAAGAGGAGCCACCACAATGAGAAGCCTGTGCACCGCAACGAAGAGTAGCCCCTGCTCGCTGCAGCTAGAGAAAGCCCGTGCACAGCAACAAAGACCCAATGCAGCCAAAAATAAAATAAATAAAAACGAATAAATTTATCCAAAAAAAATAGTCCTCTTATGTATAATTATTTCAGTTTTATAATCTTTACATTTGTTCTTAGCTGCACTCTTAGCCACCCCCCAGCCTCTCCTTTATTTAATCTTAATATTTGTTTAAATTAAAATTCACATCACACTCTGCAGCCATTTTATTTCTTACTCTAGAGAGGAGACCGTTTTGTAATAGTGGGATCTTGGTAGCTGTAGGGAAAATTTAACCCTTTGAGAAATTGTTTAAGTGGATCTCAGGCTATTTTATATTGCAGGTACATTAGAAAAGTGTAGTAATATGTATCATATTCAAATATATGCTATTTGTTTTTCTGTGCTTGAGACCATATTTAAGTGAAAATGTTTAGTCCCTTAAGGAAAGTTGTTTATGTTGAACCAGTTATGTGTTGTGGGTAAGTTTTTGCTTTTGAAACATAATATTTTGGATGTTTTATATCTCTTTCATCAAATTTCTGGAAGTTGCATTTGCCAAGAGATTCAGTGCCTCATATGTGATTGATTCAATTGGATTTATTTGCTTTTTGGCTCTCCGTAATTCCATGTTGCATTCTAGTTGTGCTTAATGTTTTCTCAATGAGTTGTAAAGATAAAGGGCATAAGTTATTCAGGAGTATGTATCAACTGTCCTTACAAAAACTTTTCACTATATTAGCCAGAGAACATGAAATATTTGTTAATTTTTATTTCAAACTCAAAATTGTATAGCAATTAAAAAAATTTTTTTTCAGTGAAACTGTTTACCTCTACCTGGGAGTGAAAGTAAGCTCCTAAATTTTAACAGTTTGCATTCGCAGAGAGATGGGCATTCATTACGAACTCAGATTGTTTTCATGTAACTCAGTTGTCTCAGTCATAATTACTATAATAATTAGTATGAAGTGGTTCTACTTAAGAATTCTCTTAGGACGGATATTTGATTCACAAGCCTTGAGTAATCATATGAATGCCACCAATTTGTAATAAATAATACCTGCTCCAGTGCTCCACAACCTGGATTTAGAGAACCCCCAATCATGTGTTTGAGAAATAACAAATTATATCTGTGTGAAGATTCAAGGGGGGCATTATTAGTATTTTTATGGAGTGGAATGCAAAATTCTTACAGATTTTTAAAGTAAAACACCTGCCTTCTTACTTTTTTGAGCCCTTGCAGAGCTGATTTTAGTAAGGTACTCCCTAATTCCTTGGGAATTCCAATTCATTCTCTTTAACCATTAGAAGTACTTTAAGGGACAAGTTTAAGAAGCCATGACTTACAGTTTTTTGAAACTGATTTAAAGGACTTGATGGAGATAACTGTCCTCTTAGTTTTTCCTCCCTTTTAGCATAGATCTTTCATACTATCTTTAATAGATCCTCCAAATTGGCAAAATTTAGGTGACAGGACTCTGAAGTAATTATTTATTTAGGTGAAATGAAAATTTTATCTGGAGTTAGTTACATTAAATGTTGATCTGTTCTTAGTAACGACTTTCTTGACCTCTCAATACATTACTTGTTTTGAGTAAATTTTTCAGTAGTGGGTATACATTGATTTGATTGGCTCCATTTTCACTCTCTTTCCTCTATCCCTTTTTAATACTAGAATATTTATTTGGAGATACCCAATTTAAAGTCAGGACTATAGCTTTGAAGTTGAATGAATGTGAGGTTAACTGCCCTTTTCATGAATTCAGTCTTCAACCTTATTTTTATTAATTTGTACTTCTGTCCAGTAAAAGGAAGAATAAACCAGAGGCTTAATCTGTTCCCTTAATGAAATTCCTGTATCATTAAGAAATTACATGTGATTTGTCTTGATCAGTTTTGCTAAGGGTTTATAATTTAATACGCTTTTCAAAGACCCCAAATTTTGGCTTTGTTGATTTTTTTCTATCATACATTTGTTACCTATTATTTATTTCTGACTTTATTATTTCCCTCTACTCTTTTAGTTTGACTTGCTGCTTTTATTCTAGCTTCTTGAAATCAAAGCTTATTAGATCATTGATTTTCAGATTTTCATTTTCTAATATTTTGCATTTGAGGTTTTATTTCTAAGTACTGATTTAAGTGATTTTTAAAAATAGTTCTAAGTGTTACTTTTTTCTGAAATGCTGTTATTAAAAGAAAAACCCAACTACTGTCATATTTTAGAATTAATCTACCATTAAAAAAACAAAGGCACTGGCACTTCTTCTTGTGTTAAGGCTAACTAAGTGCTGTAAGGGACCCTCTTATTGCAGAACCACAAAACCCCTGAAGAATATACATTTTATGGGTTTTTTTTCTTATTATGGAAGTCAGTTTTTCTGTTATTTTCTCTTTCCTGGTTCAGTTCTGTTGTGACTATATTTTTTAAAAGAGAAGGAACACAATTTTAAATAAATTTTATTTTATTAAATAAACATTAAACCAGAATATGATATGCATCACTGGCAATCCACTAAGAGATTACAAAGACAGAAAGAAATCTCACCCTTTTATATAACCAAGCACATACAACCCATTGCATACATGTTCTCAAGATAAACAGTATTATTGACCGGTTTTAATTGCTAATTTTTGCTCATTTCTTTATGTAATTTGGGAGGGAAATTCTAGAGTGCAGTTATATAAATGTTTAAGAACTAACAGTTTTAAATGAGCTTACAGCTCATTTTGGCATTGTCTTTTATGAAATTTCTGTTCATTTATTTTGCTTATCATTGTATTTGGGATTTTTGTCTTTTTATTATTTTTCTGAAAGAGTTTCTTATTTATTCTAGTTACCAATCTGTTACTAGGGCTATTCTCATATCTTTTGCTTCTCCTTGTTTCTGGGCACATAGGAGAATTTATCTTTCTGTCTCCTTTGAAGTTAGATGTGGCCCTATGACTTGCGTGACTCCCTGAGTGATTATAATAAGCAGTGCTTCTTGTCAACCTGTAATACCAGAAATAAATCTTTTTTTGTTTTAGGTGATTATTTGGATGTTGTTTGTTAATGCAGGGTAACCCAACTTGTCTTGACAGATACATTATTCTCTATCAATTATGTTTGTTGGCAGTGTGTGGCTTGTCAGTTCACTATTTTTTTGATATGATTTGATGAATAGACATTCTTAATTTTTGTGTATCAAATTTATCAAACTTCTTTATGGTTTGAGTTTTTTGTGTCTTGTTTAATACATCTTTCTAGAGTTACCATTGTATATTTATTAGACTTCTGCATCTTCCATGCCTCCTCACCTTTTCATATTTTCTAATGTTTTGGCTTTCTGGACTGCATTCTGGATAATTTTTTCAGTTCAGTCCACCAATTCTTTCTGAAGTTACTTTTAA
This sequence comes from Balaenoptera physalus, assembly GCF_965194825.1. Classification (NCBI taxonomy): domain Eukaryota; kingdom Metazoa; phylum Chordata; class Mammalia; order Artiodactyla; family Balaenopteridae; genus Balaenoptera; species Balaenoptera physalus. The sequence continues at coordinate 77,201,564 of NC_138889.1, forward strand.
TCTGTTAAACATATCCATTGTTTTTTTTTTTTGTTTTTTTTTTGTAATGTCTGAAACATTTATATTAACATATTTCCATACATATTTCCATACAAATACAAATATAAGATTTTTAGAAATTTCATGTAATGTCTGAAACATTTATATTAACATATTTCCATACATATTTCCTTACAAATACAAATATAAGATTTTTAGGAATTTCATGTAATGTCTGAAACATTTATATTAACATATTTCCATACAAATAACCCAATGAAAGTTTAGTATTAGTTGTTTTGTTTGTTTTTTTATACTGCAGGTTCTTATTAGGCATCAATTTTATACATATCAGTGTATACATGTCAATCCCAATCGCCCAATTCAGCACACCACCATCCCCACCCCACCGCAGTTTTCCCCCCTTGGTGTCCATATGTTCATTCTCTACATCTGTGTCTCAACTTCTGCCCTGCAAACTGGCTCATCTGTATCATTTTTCTAGGTTCCACATACATGCATTAATATATGATATTTGTTTTTCTCTTTCTGACTTACTTCACTCTGTATGATAGTCTCTAGATCCATCCACGTCTCAACAAATGACTCAATTTCGTTCCTTTTTATGGCTGAGTAATATTCCATTGTATATATGTACCACATCTTCTTTATCCATTCGTCTGTTGATGGGCATTTAGGTTGCTTCCATGACCTGGCTATTGTAAATAGTGCTGCAATGAACATTCGGGTGCATGTGTCTTTTTGAATTACGGTTTTCTCTGGGTATATGCCCAGTAGTGGGATTGCTGGGTCATATGGTAATTCTATTTTTAGTTTTTTAAGGAACCTCCATATTGTTCTCCAGAGTGGCTGTATCAATTTACATTCCCACCAACAGTGCAAGAGGGTTCCCTTTTCTCCACACCCTCTCCAGCATTTGTTGTTTGTAGATTTTCTGATGATCCCCATTCTAACAGGAGTGAGGTGATACCTCATTGTAGTTTTGATTTGCATTTCTCTAATAATTAGTGATGTTGAGCATCTTTTCATGTGCTTCGTGGCCGTCTGTATGTCTTCTTTGGAGAAATGTCTATTTAGGACTTCTGCCCATTTTTGGATTGGGGTGTTTGTTTCTTTGATATTGAGCTGAATGAGCTGTTTATATATTTTGGAGATTAATCCTTTGTCCGTTGATTCATTTGCAAATATTTTCTCCCATTCTGAGGGTTGTCTTTTCGTCTTGTTTATGGTTTCCTTTGCTGTGCAAAAGCTTTGAAGTTTCATTAGGTCCCACTTGTTTATTTTTGTTTTTATTTCCATTACTCTAGGAGGTGGATCAAAAAAGATCTTGCTGTGATTTATGTCAAAGAGTGTTCTTCCTATGTTTTCCTCTAAGAGTTTTATAGTGTCCAGTCTTATATTTAGGTCTCTAATCCATTTTGAGTTTATTTTTGTGTATGGTGTTAGGGAGTATTCTAATTTCATTCTTTTACATGTAGCTGTCCAGTTTTCCCAGCACCACTTATTGAAGAGACTGTCTTTTCTCCATTGTATATCTTTGCCTCCTTTGTCATAGATTAGTTGACCATAGGTGCGTGGGTTAATCTCTGGGCTTTCTATCTTGTTCCATTGATCTATGTTTCTGTTTTTGTGCCAGTACCATATTGTCTTGATTACTGTAGCTTTGTAGTATAGTCTGAAGTCAGGGAGTCTGATTCCTCCAGCTCCATTTTTTTGCCTCAAGACTGCTTTGGCTATTCGGGGTCTTTTGTGTCTCCATACAAATTTTAAGATGATTTGTTCTAGCTCCGTAAAAAATGCCATTGGTAATTTGATAGGGATTGCATTGAATCTGTAGATTGCTTTGGGTAGTATACTCATTTTCACAATGTTGATTCTTCCAATCCAAGAACATGGTATATCTCTCCATCTGTTGGTATCATCTTTAATTTCTTTCATCAGTGTCTTATAGTTTTCTGCATACAGGTCTTTTGTCTCCCTAGGTAGGTTTATTCCTAGGTATTTTATTCTTTTTGTTGCAATGGTAAATGGGAGTGTTTCCATAATTTCTCTTTCAGATTTTTCATCATTAGTGTATAGGAATGCAAGAGATTTCTGTGCATTAATTTTGTATCCTGCAACTTTACCATATTCATTAATTAGCTCTAGCAGTTTCCTGGTGGCAGTTTTAGGATTCTCTATGTACAGTATCATGTCATCCGCAAACAGTGACAGTTTTACTTCCTCTTTTCCAATTTGTATTCCTTTTATTTCTTTTTCTTCTCTGATTGCCGTGGCTAGGACTTCCAGAACTATGTTGAATAATAGTGGTGAGAGTGGACATCCTTGTCTCGTTCCTGATCTTAGAGGAAATGCTTTCAGTTTTTCACCATTGAGAATGATGTTTGCTGTGGGTTTGTCATATATGGCCTTTATTATGTTGAGGTAGGTTCCCTCTTTGCCCACTTTCTGGAGAGTTTTTATCAGAAATGGGTGTTGAATTTTGTCAAAAGCTTTTTCTGCATCTATTGAGATGATCATATGGTTTTTATTCTTCAGTTTGTTAATATGGTGTATCACATTGATTGATTTGCGTATATTGAAGAATCCTTGCATCCCTGGGATAAATCCCACTTGATCGTGGTGTATGATCCTTTTAATGTGTTGTTGGATTCTGTTTGCTAGTATTTTGTTGAGGATTTTTGCATCTATATTCATCAGTGATATTGGTCTGTAATTTTCTTTTTTTGTAGTGTCTTTGTCTGGTTTTGGTATCAGGGTGATGGTGGCCTCATAGAATGAGTTTGGGAGTGTTCCTTCCTCTGCAATTTTTTGGAAGAGTTTGAGAAGGATGGGTGTTAGCTCTTCTCTAAATGTTTGATAGAATTCACCTGTGAAGCCATCTGGTCCTGGACTTTTGTTTGTTGGAAGATTTTTAATCAGAGTTTCAATTTCATTACTTGTGATTGGTCTGTTCATATTTTCTGTTTCTTCCTGATTCAGTCTTGGAAGGTTTTACCTTTCTAAGAATTTGTCCATTTCTTCCAGGTTGTCCATTTTATTGGCATAAAGTTGCTTATAGTAGTCTCTTAGGATGTTTTGTATTTCTGCGGTGTCTGTTGTAACTTCTCCTTTTTCATTTCTGATTTTATTGATTTGAGTCCTCTCCCTCTTTTTCTTGATGAGTCTGGCTAATGGCTTATCAATTTTGTTTATCTTCTCAAAGAACCAACTTTTAGTTTTATTGATCTTTGCTATTGTTTTCTTTGTTTCTATCTCATTTATTTCTGCTCTGATCTTTATGATTTCTTTCCTTCTGCTAACTTTGGGTTTTGTTTGTTCTTCTTTCTCTAGTTTCTTTAGGTGTAAGGTTAGATTGTTTACTTGAGATTTTTCTTGTTTCTTTAGGTAGGCTTGTATAGCTATAAACTTCCCTCTTAGAACCGCTTTTGCTGCATCCCATAGGTTTTGGGTCGTGGTGTTTTCATTGTCATTTGTCTCTAGGTATTTTTTTATTTCCTCTTTGATTTCTTCAGTGATCTTTTGGTTATTTAGTAACGTATTGTTTAGCCTCCATGTGTTTGTCTTTTTTACGTTTTTTTCCCTGTAATTCATTTCTAATCTCATAGCGTTGTGGTCAGAAAAGATGCTTGGTATGATTTCAATTTTCTTAAATTTACTGAGGCTTGATTTGTGACCCAAGATGTGATCTATCCTGGAGAATGTTCCGTGCGCACTTGAGAAGAATGTGTAATCTGCTGTTTTTGGATGAAATGTCCTATATATATCAATTAAATCTATCTGGTCTATTGTGTCATTTAAAGCTTCTGTTTCCTTATTTATTTTCATTTTGGATGATCTGTCCATTGGTGTAAGTGAAGTGTTAAAGTCCCCCACTATTATTGTGTTACTGTCGATTTCCTCTTTTATAGCTGTTAGCAGTTGCCTTATGTATTGAGGTGCTCCTATGTTGGGTGCATATATATTTATAATTGTTATATCTTCTTCTTGGATTGATCCCTGGATCATTATGTAGTGTCCTTCCTTGTCTCTTGTAACATTCTTTATTTTAAAGTCTATTTTATCTGATATGAGTATAGCTACTCCAGCTTTCTTTTGATTTCCATTTGCATGGAATATCTTTTTCCATCCCCTAACTTTCAGTCTGTATGTGTCCCTAGGTCTAAAGTGGGTCTCTTGTAGACAGCATATATATGGGTCCTGTTTTTGTATCCATTCAGCCAGTCTATGTCTTTTGGTTGGGGCGTTTAATCCATTCACGTTTAAGGTAATTATTGATATGTATGTTCCTATGACCATTTTCTTAATTGTTTTGGGTTTGTTTTTGTAGGTCCTTTTCTTCTCTTGTGTTTCCCACTTAGAGAAGTTCCTTTAGCATTTGTTGTAGAGCTGGTTTGGTGGTGCTGAATTCTCTTAGCTTTTGGTTGTCTGTAAAGCTTTTGATTTCTCCATCAAATCTAAATGAGATCCTTGCCGGGTAGAGTAATCTTGGTTGTAGGTTCTTCCCTTTCATCACTTTAAGTATATCATGCCACACCCTTCTGGCTTGCAGAGTTTCTGCTGAGAAATCAGCTGTTAACCTTATGGGAGTTCCCTTGTATGTTATTTGTCGTTTTTCCCTTGCTGCTTTCAATAATTTTTCTTTGTCTTTAATTTTTGCCACTTTGATTACTATGTGTCTCGGCGTGTTTCTCCTTGGGTTTATTCTGTATGGGACTCTCTGCGCTTCCTGGACTTGGGTGGCTATCTCCTTTCCCATGTTAGGGAAGTTTTCGACTATAATCTCTTCAAATATTTTCTCTGGTCCTTTCTCTCTCTCTTCTCCTTCTGGGACCCCTATAATGCGAATGTTGTTGCGTTTAATGTTGTCCCAGAGGTCTCTTAGGCTGTCTTCATTTCTTTTCATTCTTTTCTCTTTAGTCTGTTCCGCAGCAGTGAATTCCACCATTCTGTCTTCCAGGTCACTTATCCGTTCTTCTGCCTCAGTTATTCTGCTATTGATTCCTTCTAGTGTAGTTTTCATTTCAGTTATTGTATTGGTCATCTCTGTTTGTTTGTTCTTTAATTCTTCTAGGTCTTTGTTAATCATTTCTTGCATCTTCTCAATCTTTGCCTCCATTCTTATTCCGAGGTCCTGGATCATCTTCACTATCATTATTCTGAATTCTTTCTCTGGAAGGTTGCCTATCTCCACTTCATTTAGTTGTTTTTCTGGGGTTTTTTCTTGTTCCTTCATCTGGTATATAGCCCTCTGCCTTTTCATCTTCTCTATCTTTCTGTAACTGTGGTTTTTGGTCCGCAGGCTGCAGGATTGTAGTTTTTCTTGCTTCTGCTCTCTGCCCTCTGGTGGTTGAGGCTATCTAAGAGGCTTGATGGTAGGCTCTATCCATTGTTTTTTATTTTCCTTTTTTTTTTTTTACTTCTAGGTTTTTTTTTTTCAATTGAAGTATAGTTGACTTACAATATTGTGTTAGTTTCAGGTGTACAGCATAGTGATTCAGGATTTTTGCAGATTATATTCCGTTATAGGTTATTACAGGATAATGGGTATAATTCATGTGCTATTAACATATCCTTGTTGCTTATCTATTTTATACATGGTAGTTTGTATCTGTTAATCCCATACCCCTAATTTGTCCCTTCCCCTTTCCCTCTCCCCTTTGGTAATGTTTCCTATATCTGTGAGTCTGTTTCTGTTTTGCATATACATTCATTTGTGTTATTTTTGAGATTCCACATATAAATGATATATAGTATTTGTCTTTCTCTGCCTGATTTATTTCACCAAGCATAAAATTCTCTAGGTCCATCCACATTGCTGCAAATGGCAGTATTTCATTACTTTTCATGGCTGAGTAATATTCCTCTGTGTGTGTGTGTGTGTGTGTGTGTGTGTGTGTGTGTGTGTGTGTGTATCACATCTTCTTAAGCTAGTCATCTGGTGATGGGAACTTCGGTTGTTTCCATGTCTTGATTATTGTAAATAGTGCTGCTGTGAACGTTGGGGTGCATGTATCTTTTTGAATTAGTGTTTTTGTTTTTTCTGGATAGATACCCAGGAATGGAATTGCTGGATCATATGGTAGTTCTATTTTTAGTTTTTTAAGGAACCTCCATACTGTTTTCCATAGTGGCTGCATCAGTTAACATTCCTGCCAACAGTGTATGAGGGTTTGCTTTTCTCTGCATCCTCTCCAACATTTGTTATTTGTAGACTTTTTAATGATGGCCATTCTGACAGGTGTCAGTGATTCTCATTGTGGTTTTAATTCTCATTTCTCTAATAATTAGTGATATGGAACATCTTTTCATGTGCCTGTTAGTCATCTGTATGTCTTCTTTGGAAAAATGTCTATTCAAATCTTCTGCCCATTTTTAATTGGATTGTTTGGGTTTTATTTTATTTTTTTAAATATTCTTTTGTTCTTCTAAAACTTTGCTTGTTATTATTATCTTCAACCCTCTTTTAATCTCATGAATCATGAACATTCTTAGTTTATATTTTGTTTTTTTAATTACAATATCTCATTTTTGCAGGTCTGCTTTGCAACTTTTGTTTCTATTGGCCCTCACTCATGGTGTTTGGTTCTTATTTATTTGAGTGTTCAGTACTATTTAATGTTGTGCTGTGTATTTTCCAAGGAACTTTATCTGTGGAAAATCCTTTGAAAGATGCCTGGGTAAACAATTTACTAGGGAAATTTTTCAATGTAAAAAATATAGAATGAATGTTTCATTGAGCCTCATGAACCCATCACCCAACTTAACAGTTATCACCACTTTGCCATTTTTGTTTTATCTGTCTCCACACTATTTTTTTGCTCTCTCTTACTGATAAGGACTTTTAAAAATGTACATGCATTATACCATTGTTAAGCAAAACAAAATTATTGATGTAGTCACAATTCTGTATTATATTTAAAAATTCCTTACTATCTAGTCTATGTTCACATTTCCCTAATTGTTTCATGAATTTTATTTTACTTTTATTTACATTTGATTTGAATCAGGGTGTGCGTTATGTCCACATAACTGCATTTGATTAATTTGTTTCATAAATCTTTAATTAAGCTTTCGGTTTTGAGATAATTGTAGATTATCACATACAATTATAAAAAATTGCACAGAGATTCCCTGTATGTTTTACCCAGTTTCTGTCAATGATAACATCTTGAAAAACTATCATGCAGTGGCACAACCAGGATACTGATATTGATACCATTGAGATGCAGAACAGTTCCCTCACTACAAGGAGCCCTCCTGTTGTCCTTGTCCAATCCCAGCCTTGACCTGTGGTAAACACTTACCTTTTCTCAATTTCTGTCATTTTGTCTTTTCAAGAATGCTGTGTAGGAGACTTCCCTGGCGTTCCAGGGGTTAAGCCTTCACCTTCCGGTGCAGGGGGTGGGGGTTGGATCCCTGGTCGGGGAGCTAAGATCCCACATGCCTTGGGCAGCCAAAACACCAAAACATAAAACAGAAGCAATATTGTAACAAATTCAATAAAGACTTTAAAAATGGTCCACATCAAAAAAAAAAAAAGAATGCTGTGTAAATGGAATCATACAGTATCTGACCTTTTGGGACTGGCTTTTTTCACTTAGCATAATTCACTGAAAATTCATCCAAATTACGACTCGTGTCAATAGTCTGTTCCTTATTTCTGAGTATTATTCTATGGTGTGGATGTACTACAGTTGGTTTAACCATTCATCTTTTGAAAGACATCCAGTAGATTGGGGCTGTAACAAATAAAGCTTTATGAACATTTGTGTATAGATTTTTGTGGGAACATAAGTTTTCATTTCTTTCAGAGAAGTGCCCAGTAGTATAATTGCTAATCATGTAGTAATTGTATGTTTAGTTCTATAAGAAACTGTCAAATTATTTTCCAGAGGGGCTGTACTATTTTATATTCCTACTAGCAACATATAATTGATCCAGTTTTGCCACATCCTTGCCAGCATTTCCTACTGTCACTATTTTTTTTTATTTAAGCCACTCTGATGTGTAGTTGTATCTCATTGTGCTTTTAATTTGCATTTCTCTAATGGCTTATGATGTGAAACATCTATTCATATATTTATTTGCTGTCTGTATCTCCTCTTCAGTGAATTGTGTGTTTCTGTCTTTTCTTCATTTTCTAATTGGATCATTTTTTCAGTGTTGAGTTTGATAGTTCTTTTTACTAGTTCTTTATCGGATATGTAGTTTGCAAATATTTTCTCCCACTTTGTAACTAGTCCTCTTAACAGAGCCTTTTGCAGAGCAAAAGTTTTTAATATTGATGAAGTACAAATTATGTTTTTATTTTTATGCATCATGCTCTTGGTATCAAAATATTGGTATCTAAAATCTCTTAATCTGTAGGTTCACCTTCCTCTTTTTTTTTTGTCATGCAATTCTTTGAAGAAACTGGGCCATTTGTCCTGTAGAATTTCTCACATTCTGGATTTTGATGATTACATCCTCATGGTGTCATTTAATATGTTTTTCTATCCCTTGTATTTCTTGTAAACTTGAAATACAAGGTCAAGAAATAGAGGGTTAACAAATTCAAGGGGTTTTCCCCCCCGGAACACTTCATGTGTGATGGTGGTGATTAGTTTCTATTGTATTGAGTCGGGGGACTCTTAGTGTTTGGCTGTCTCTTACATTGAGATTGATCATTGGTTTTGGAGTTGTCAGCCTAATCTACTTATTATAAAGTTCCCTATCAGCCTTTGACTTCAAGATTTTAAAATTCATTGAAAATGATTTCTTACATTCATTATTTCATTAGAAGGTGTAAAATTGTGATATTCTAATTATATCATTTATTCTTTATTTGTTAGGTGAAGTTATTCTGTAAGTACTGTCTCATCAAACATTTGGTTATGAACTATACTTTATATAGGAAAAAGGGGATAAATGCCAGATATTTTCTACTTAACCATTTTCAAAATAATGAACTGTTTCTCTAGCATTTTCTAAAGGGATTTTTTGGTTTGTTTTTAGTGTCATTATGAACTCATGGATTTTTAACATATTTGATGTGTTTTGAACCATTGTAATTACTATTTTTGGTGTTCGAATTGGCCTATTTTTAGCTAATGACATTTGAACTTTCCTCTTATATCCCTTTAACAATTCCTAGTTGTCTTCAATATAATAATGAAAAACAAAATATAAGTATGTTTATGTTTCAGATTATACTTTCTGGTACTGTAAGATATTTTACAGTCATTTTATACTGCCTAAACATGGAATCAAAGAATCCTGGTTCTTTCACTGGAAAACGGTATATACAGAGATCACAGTCTGGGTTCTAGGAGTGCTCGTTGCTACTGGACTGCCGTTGGTTGTATGTTGTTCTTAGTGGATAGGTATAGCTTTTTTTTTTTTTAAAGATTTATTGATTGATTGCTATGTTGGGTCTTCGTTTCTGTGCTAGGGCTTTCTCTAGTTGAGGCAAGCGGGGGCCACTCCTCATCGCGGTGCGCGGGCCTCTCACTATCGCGGCCTCTCTTGTTGCGGGGCACAGGCTCCAGACGCGCAGGCTCAGTAGTTGCAGCTCACGGGCCTAGTTGCTCCGTGGCATGTGGGATCTTCCCAGACCAGGGCTTGAACCCGTGTCCCCTGCATTAGCAGGCAGATTCTCAACCACTGCGCCACCAGGGAAGCCAGCTATTTTTTTTAATATTAAAAAAAACCATGAGTTTACACTGATATTTCCAATTTAAGATTATAGAATTTTTACTTAGAGTCTTTAATTTTGTACTGTATCTCTTTTCTTCTATGCAGAAAATTTTGATTCTTAAAATAATAATTGTTTATTTACTTTATCATATAATAGTTTACCTATAATAGTTTCAAAATTTTTATATCAATTTTACTACTAACAATAAGATTTCTAATGCAGCTTATGATCCCTCTATATTTTCTTTTGTCCTAGAATATATCTCATGGAGATACACAGTCTAAATACTGTGTTTCAAAGTTACTTGAATTAATTATTTTCCTCTGGTTATGTAACCAACTTGACATACAATCAGATTTATTTGTTTCCTTTTTCTTCAATTTGGGGGAATTGCTTCTTTTTCCTTTTTTAGTTTAATTTTGTTTTAATTACAAAAAAATTTATGTGGTTCCATTCCTTTTGTCCCTTAGTGAATAGGTAACTTTTTTTTTTTTTTAGCCTTTGGTTTATTAAAAAGATATTAGATATGTATATATTTATATTTTCACCCTAGTGTTACGCAGAGTTAACATACTCTATGCATTGTTCTGTGCTTTGCTTTTTAAATTTAAAATTTTATCTTGGCCATCACTCTGTATCATTATAGAGAGATACACCTCATTCCTTTCTATGGCTATATAATACTCCATTGTACAGATAAATATAATGTATATAACTCTCATTTAAATATCTATCATTCTTTTGCTGTTACAACTAATACTGTGTTGAACATTCTTGTACATATTTCTTTTCATTTTCCTGGAAGTGGGATTGATGGGTCAAAGGGTTAATTCATATGCATATGCAATCTTAACAGTTTTTGCCAAATTCTCCTCAGCACTTACCTTACCATTCTGCTTTCTTACCAACAGTAGTATGAGAATACCTGTTTTTTCACGGTCTTAACAACAGAGTATGTTGCAGAATCACTTTTAAATTGCTGAGGTTTTTCCTGCCACCTAGACATTGTAAATTAGGGTTGTATATTTGCATGAGGACTGGCTTATGTTAAGAATTATTGGAGGCGTGGGTGGGGTGGGGGGGGGAGTATGTGTTTGACCACCCAGCACCAAGGTTCTAAACTGGGTTGTCGGGGAGGGAGCAGGGTGGCAGCAGGTGAGATTTTAAATTTACATTTACTCTGTAGATATATTTGGTTGTCTCTGTTTTGTTATTTGGGTCTTATATTCCTCACTTTGGCTGGACCATGGCTTTTATCTCCTGTTTTTCCAGGTTTATTTACTAGCTTTAGCAAATGGCTCTCAAGGTGAAAGCCAGCTTACTGACACATCTAACTAGATGTTCTTTTTTTTCTTCTGGTGTATATGTTGTACTTAGAGGATCAGGAGCTCCTAAAATGCATTGGTGCAGGAAACGGAATGAGATCTTGTTCTTTAAGCCCTGAATCATACTGTTAATAGAGTTCATCTTTCCTGTAGCCTCAAACATCTATAATTTACGAGTTTTGTAGGACCACCATGTTACATATAACTTAATTAATTCTCATCGATAAAAGTGCTAGCAAGTAATTTAGTTGTATTTTTAAGAGTAGAATTTCCAGTTATAATTAATGATCTTTTTCAATCAGTGTGCAGGATTGGAGTATTGTTTTAGAAATACAGATGTATCTTTCCCCAGAGAAGACATGCAGATGGCCAACAGGCACATGAAAAAGTACTCAGTAGTGCTAATTATTTGAGAAATGCAAATCAAAACTACAATGAGGTATCACCTCACACCGACCAGAATGGCCATCATCAAAAAGTCTACAAATAATAAATGCTGGAGAGGGTGTGGAGAAAAAGGACTCCTCCTATGCTGTTGGTGAGGATGTAAATTGGTGCAGCCACTGTGGAGAACAGAATGAAGGTTCCTTAAAAAATAAAAATAGAGTTGCCATATGATCTAGCAATTCCACTCCTGGGTGTATATCTGGAGAAAATTAATTCGAAAAGATACATGTACCGAAGTGTTCATAGCATCACTATTTATAATAGCCAAGACATGGAAGCAACCTAAAAGTCCATTGATAGATGAATGGATAAAGAAGATGTAAGATATATATACAATGGAATATTAGTCATACAAAAGAATGAAATAATGCCATTTGCAGCAACATAGATGGACCTAGAGATTATATTAACTCACGTAAGAGAAAGACAAATATCATGATATCACTTATATGTGGAATCTAAAAAAAAAAAGATACAAATGAACTTATTTACAAAATTGAAACAGACTCACAGGCATAGAAAACAAATTTATGGCTAGCAAAGGGGAAGGAGGGGTGATAAATTGGGAGTTTGGGATTAACATATACACACTACTATATATAATATAAATATATATATAACAGGGACCTACTGTTTACACAGGGAACTGTATTCAATATCTTCTAATGACCTATAATGGAAAAGAATCTGAAAAAAATATACATCTATGTATGTATAACTGAATCACTTTGCTGTGCACCTGAGACTAACACCACTTTGTATAAATCAACTATACTTCAAAAAATAAAAAGAATAGGAAGGGAAGAAGGGATGGATCAAAGTATTTTTACCTCATTACTCCATAGATTTGCCACACTGGATACTGCATGACTTTTTAATTATTGCCAATCTGGTAGTCATTTGGTAGTCTCATTGTGTTTGAATTACTAATGAAGTTCAGCATCTCTGCATATGGTTATTGGTGATTTCCTGGCTCGTAACTGTATATAATTTTTTTAGCCCATTTTTCTTTCGGGTTGCCCGCGTTTTTCTTGTTGATTACTGTTCCTTGTTGGAGATGGAAATGTGTATGTTATCTTTCCAAACTCTATGACTTATTTTTTATTCTTCTGATGTCTTTTGATGAGCAGAGATTCTAAATTTTAACGTAGTCAAATTTATTAGTCTTTTTCTTTATGGTTAGTACTTCCCCCCGCCCAGAAAATGGAGATGTGTGTGTGTGTGTGTGTGTGTGTGTGTGTGTGTGTGTGTGTGTGTGTATAAAACTTCATACCTTCCCCATTTACATTTAAGTTTTTAGTCACTCATGTAGTTCTGGTAGTAAAAATTGTCATAGTCTTTCTATGGGGCAGTTTTATGACACAGATCATAATTTTAAATGTGCATATCCTTTAATCCAGAAATTCTGCTTTAAGAAATTTATCTTAACCAAATACATAAAACATTGAACAAAGATGTCTGTGTGTTCATGTTCAAAGCATTATTTTTTTACCCATTTTATGGCAAATGAGTGCAAAGGATACAGATATTCTTGTTGCTTGATATCATCGGCCGCCTTACATTTTTCCAGGTGTGTGAGAGTGTAATGTAATCTGTCTCGGTTACTGTAGAGTTATCAGTAAGGAAAGTATCTTACCCAAAAGTATTTTACATAATTGCTTAAAAATTCTCATGTAACTTCCTTATCATATTTTTGATAAATAAAATGGTTAGTTTTAGCACATTTTAAGGTGAAAGAGTCAAATCACAGACTTGGGAATCACTGAAAAAACTTTCACTTTAGATGTTCAATGTCTAAGGCTATTATAAATATAACAGTGAAGTAAATAGAGGTTCTTTTACATCCTTTAAATCTTCTAAGATCAGACAAGATCGGGCACATCCTGTAAAATCTTCAGTTTGGTACATTTCTAGCAGAGAGCACTGTAGATGAGAAGAAAATGCTTATCTAATTATTTTTGTTATATCTCTAGAGCAGTGATTCTCAGCAGTGGAGGGAGCATGTCTAATTTTGCCCCCCCCGGGATATATGGGTAATGGGAAATGTCTTGGAAACATGTTAGGTTACAACAGTTCAGGAGAGATAGGGACTGGAGGAGAGTGCTGCTTAAATACCCTACAGTGGACAGAACAGCCCCTACAAGGAAGTATTATCTGGCCCAAAATGTTGGTAGTGCCAAGGTTAAGAAACCCTGTTTTAGAGTTCTCATTTCTATGCCTTGATAATAACTCATACCTCAACTTAGATGATATTATACAGGCCACCTGACCTAGTCTGAGGCATCAAGGAAGTTTTCCCTTAAAAGGTGACATCATGACAGTATACTTTGTCACATGCATGTACAATTGAAGCTTCCTAACCAACCTGCGTTTAATTCACCAAATTAATGATGCTTTGCGTTCTTTTTGTATAACACCTGCTAGATTCCTGTGGCTACCTGAACACTTAGGCTAATGAGGTACCTTTAGTGTGCTGCTCCTCTTCTGCTCCTATCAGTTGGATTGTATTGTTTACCAAGAGCTTACTGTATTTGTTTGCCTACTTATTTATGAAAAATCAGTTAATACTAACATAAACTATTGAACAATATTGTAAGAAAAAAATTGTTGTAAAATAAAGCACTAAAACAATTGTGAAGGACTTAAGAATGAGGGTGGGAATTATAGGATTGAAGGATTCTCCACTTGGCAAGTGAATATTGGTAATATTGGTAAACAAACCTACATTTGTATGTTTTTACTTAAAACGTTGTTTTCAGTTAACTGACTACTAGTCCCAGTCACATTGGATAACATTCTATCTGTAGTAAATCTTACAGAATTGAGAGGAGTATTGAAAAAGAAGTCATCAGATATTTATTATGCTTCAGAAATGTACTTAAGAATTCGAGATTAGATTTCACAGGTTTATTTATTTGTTGGAAGTAATCTTTAAATATTTTAAAATAAATCTTTATTTTTTATCTTTAAATAAATCCAGATTATTGACTGTCACTAGACTTTCTACACATAAACTTGTCATTTTATTGTTGCCTTCCCCTTTCCTCACTTTTTAAAATAGTTAATTCTGCCTAAGCGTGTGTCAGTAATTCAGTTATTTGAACTGAAAAAACAATTAGTCAAGAGAAGCATCTTATTCTGAAGATATCACAAGTTTCTTTTATCATTAATTTATCTATTCCAAGAAGATACCATGAGAAGGCATTTTAAAATAAGGTTCCTATTTCAGTGAATAATGTTAATGGTTCTTCTAGTTCCAGATTTGATCCAGTGTGTTCCTTTTGTAGTTATTAATTTTTGAAGTGTAAATGCAAATTTTAATTTTAAAAAGTGAATGTCAGTTTGGGAAGAAAAGTGCCCCATGAGCATCATGGGAGAAGTATTGGGTATAATTCTCTTCCAGATGGCACCCCTACAGGTGAGGCAGCAGCCTGTGAAATTACAGTCTGAATTACACTGCAGATGAGCAGGGCATTTGGAGCAAAGCCTTCTGATATCAGTAATAAATGACTTGGTTCAGAACCAAGGACAATTCCCAGGAAATTAAAGCCTATTCTATCACGTAGGGAGCCTATAGTAAAATGAAGCTTAGCAAAGTGGAAAGTGGAGAGAAAGGACAGTAACCGCAAGCAATCCATATATGAAACTTTTCACCTGCTAATATTTTTAACTAGACATTTTCATTTATCTCACGAATGTTAAGTTTTGTTTCTACATATATTCTAGTATATTCATTGATTTTCTAAAGTAATATTTTTCACAGTGAATGGTGGCTAACAGCCACTTGCCAAATAAGCTTTCACGCTGAAATATTATTAATCAGATACCTATTGTAAGTTCTAATCTTGTTTAATATGCTCTATGGGAATTTTCTTATTTCAGAACACTTGAGTCCTTAATTACAAATGTAGTATAATATAATACAAATACCAAGTCTTATTTTCAATCAGGTAAATGAATTTAAGAAGCAACATAGAATAGTTATTCAGAACGTGACCTCTGTAGTCAGACCAAGGTTCCAAATTCTGACTTGTTCAACTGTTTCTGTGACTGTGAGCTGTTTTTTTTAAGTCTTAGGATTTTAGGTTATTTAACGTTTCTAAGCCTTAATTTCCTCATTAGTTAAATGGAAATAACAATAACATGTGCTTTAGGGAAGAATTAAATAAGATATTCCATAAAAGAACACTTAATACTATGAACTTTGACAGTTTTCACCACTATTATTATTTGAGAATTTTAATTTTAGAAAGCAAAACAGCATTTTAAAATAGCCAATTTTAAGTGCTATGATAGAGTACAAAGCAGGGTAAAGAGACAGAGTTTGGTGAGGGAAAAAGAAGATATTTTATGTGGAGACATTAGGAAAATCCCTTTTGAGGAGGTAATAGTTGAGCAGATATCTGGATACTGAGTGAAATAAATGACCAGTAAAATTGTCAGTCTTCATTGAGTATTAAATAATGTGGCTTGGGAATTCCCTGGGTCCAGTGGTTAGGACTTGGCGCTTTCACTGCTGGGGCCCAGGTTCGATCCCTGGTAGGGGAACTAAGATCCCACAAGCCTCGCGACGTGGCCAAAATCATAATCATAGTCATAATGTAGCATATTTAGTAGATAGACTAAATATGAATATGTATAATCTATTCTTGTTTTGAAGGAATGCTTTTCTACTGATTTGCTAGTTTAGTTATTCTTTAACGTAAAGTTTAGAAACTGCTTTGACAGAATAGAAGCCTTGTCATATACAAGAAATATCTTGCTACAGAAATAAAAAAGTTATTGTCAGAAATAAAGTATTTAATTATACACCAATGAAGAGAGAAAAAGGAGAAAAAAATGGAATGGGAAAAGACGAAAA
The DNA here is from genome assembly GCF_965194825.1 of Balaenoptera physalus. Taxonomy (NCBI): domain Eukaryota; kingdom Metazoa; phylum Chordata; class Mammalia; order Artiodactyla; family Balaenopteridae; genus Balaenoptera; species Balaenoptera physalus. The sequence goes on from NC_138889.1 coordinate 77,217,876, forward strand.
AAGAAAGACTTGCTTCAGCCTTCTGCTTCAATCCATTTTAGCCCAGTTTGCCCCATGGTAGCTGACCCCATATGATGACTTCTGCCAAATTAGAGTTATACAAAATGGTCCTTTATAGGTTTTATATGTTAACTCTGTGCCAGGCACTCTGCTAAATCCTTTACATGTATCAACAAAAACATTTGATTATTTGCTTTCAGAAACTCTCTGACCTCATAATGTTGGCTGACTCTAAAATATGGGAAGTAAAGACATGGCATTTATGAAAGGATGTTTTTGCTGCCGAGTATGATTATCTTTGTTTTGTTTGTTTGCACCCTTATCTCTTGTTGAGTTTAGTTAGCAACATTGGGAATTGAATCTTAAGGCCAGTGTTTATGAGGGCATCTGAAAATTGTCCGGTATTATTTTTCCAGCTACATGACCTAAAATACCTCACTTAACCTTGCTAGTACTGATGTCTCTAATGTGCAAATTACATTGTTTAAATAGTTAGAACCTTAGAAACTCTCTGATATTGTTTGATCAGGATTCTGATCTTAGCTAAGGTGATCATTATGGGGTATGTGGAAAAGTGCTTATTGGTGTTTATTATTTTAAATGGAAGCAGACATGTAGGAAAGTCTTAAGTATAAATACTAAAGTTCAGAGGATTAAGTAAAATTAACTTTTTTAGCCCAGGGAAACAAATCTCTCTGTCTTTGCAAGAAGAATCTTAAAGTTGGAATTGACACTAATTTGGCCAACCTGATCAAATTATTTCGATTGGGTTTAAAATTTTGTTTCTTAATTTTAAAGAAATTTCAAGCATTTTAAAGAAAGGTTTCTTATCTTTTATCTTTATTTTTTGTATGCACACACATGCGTATAGTCTTGGCTGGCCTGAAAAAAAAAAGTGACTCCTGGGGGGGAAAAAAAGAATTTTAGTTCTGACTCGTGGATTTTAATATAGGACCATTCACTAAGTATTATATAATTCTGGACAATCTGGTAAGCCTTCATTCTCTAATGTATTAAATGTAATTTAAAAATTCTCACTAGCCTTTACAAATATTTTTAAGTAGCTCTTAATTTTTTTTAGTTAAACTAATTAGGTTTACTGTTCTAAACCTTTTTACATGTATTAACATATTTAGTTCTCATAACAGCTCTGTGGTGTAGAATACCATTGTTATTGTCACTTAACGTCGCTGAGTCTCCGTTTCTTCATTTGTAAACTTGCCCAACGTCACATAGAGAAAGAAGCTCCTCTAGGATTTAAATCCAAGAGTCCACCCTCTAAATTGGTTCTATTGGTATTGACCATAGTACCGATTTAAAATACGGTTATTTAATCTCAGATGAATGGCTAATTATAACTGTATCTTAAATGCAATAAACGAGCCTGTTGCTAGAAGGAGCTACTTTCAGTTATTGATCGAAAAGACTTTTTTGGTTTGATTGTAGTATATGGAAGTAAGATGGAGTTTGAACTTACAGAGGGAAAATACTTGGATTTAACTAGCTACTTTGAAAAAATAATACTAGAAACAGTTTGACATAGTGCCAGATCAGTAACACACTATACTTTTTGCCCCCTTCCAAACAAGATTGGACTATAATGAATACTCAATTTGTACGAAAATGTGATTTTATTTTATTTTAATGTTTTAACATGCAACAATCTTCCAAATAAGGACCGTTTTTTCCCCAGCCTATTAACATGTTTTACCAGCTGATCTTTTTCCTCTTAGGTAAATAGATGCTTCCTCTTTAAATAATTTTTTTGGCAAAAATTATAATTCACTTTAATCAACTGATGAATGCTTATTTATAAGCATTTGTGTTCATAGATCTGCATGAATTATGTCAGATTGATAAAGATTTCTTAGTTGAATTCCAGAAGGCTCTTGTGCTTTGATACACAGATGATATTAATGAGGAACTAACTTATAAGAGTTAGACATTTTACTGAAGTGCTCTATCCAGGAAAGCAGTTTCCACCAAATCCTTAATTATCCTAGTGTAAACACAGTAATAAAAGAGTTTTGTTGCTAAGTCTGTCTTTTGTAGGCAATTATTTTCTTATCAGTGGATTAGTGTGTTGGTAAATGTGAGAAGGTAAATGCCAATGTAGAGTTGCTAGCAGCAATTTAATTAGGTTCCTTTATAAGTGATTCAAGCGCTAGAGCTGTATTTTCTGTAAATTTAAATTTGCTGTTTATCTCTTGGGAAGATTATCCATTCTGGGTTTGCAGGTTTTTCCTGTGCTAGAGAAACATTTAAAACATTTTTGTTCATGGTGTTGTGTATTGATCCTCTTAGTTATTTGTGCACAGAACAAATGAGTGAGAACAGTTTTGATTTAGAATGCTGACATGAGGGTAACATTCATTTTGGTTAACCCTTAGCCATAATAGGGTGTATTATGTGCTAAGCACTGTGCTGAACGCTTGACTTTCCCTGCTGCTCAGGGCTATTGGAGGATGGGCCCCAGAAGAAGACTGACAGAAACTGGCACTGATCTCTCACTCATGATTACTTTATCATTTCTATAATAAAGTGTATAGCATACTATTAGAATGTACTGCGTTTGTGACAGCAGTAGTGGCAGATTATCTTTTCATTTGTGCTGTGATTAGCCATTCTTGGTGGAAGAGTCAAGTGTTCTCCAGAGTCTGGAGCACACTGGGGCCGAGTTTCATGAAATGTATTTCAAACAACATAGTTGTGCAAGGTGTTGATACACGTTAAATAGAAAAAAAGAGGTTTCTAGTTAAAACGTGGGTGATACTTGTTTAGAATTTGTTCAGCCATCCTCTTTACCATAACACTTCTCAGAACTGTTAATGTGCTGATGTGCATTATGAATCTCTATGAGGAGGATATAGCATCTGGTCTTTCTCACCTCTCCCCTCCTTTTTTTAAAAAAAAAAAAAAAACTCTTCAAAGAGAATGTCTTTGGGCAGGAAACATTTTGGGAAAAGGTGTTCCAGACCAGAGTTTCTCAGCCTTAGCTCTATAGACATTTGGGATCAGACATTTCTTTGTTTGGGGGCCGTCCCGTGTCAGTGAAGGACGTTTATCAGCGTTGCCCCCCACCCAGTTGTGACAATCAAAAATGTCCCCCAGGGGCAAAATCTAGTTAAGGACTATTGCTCTAGATTAATATTGCAGTATTCCAGGAAATTATTGGATACATTAGCAATTTCTATCTGAAAGTTTCCTTTTAATGTGGAAGAAATAATAGTCTAGAAAGTGGAAGCACAGGTAGAGAAGGTTCAGTACATTCTGCTGTAATAAACTTTCTGGACTTTCTGGATCCAGTTTGTACCCTGGCCTGATTTTCTTTTCTTTTCTTTTTTTTTTTTTTAACATCTTTATTGGAGTATAATTGCTTTACAATGGTGTGTTAGTTTCTGCTTTATAACAAAGTGAATCAGCTATACATATACATATATCCCCATATCTCTCCCTCTTGCATCTCCCTCCCTCCCTCCCACCCTCCATATCCCACTCCTCTAGGTGGTCACAAAGCACCTAGCTGATCTCCCTGTGCTATGTGGCTGCTTCCCACTAGCTATCTATTTTACATTTGGTAGTGTATATATGTCCATGCCACTCTCTCACTTTGTCCCAGCTTACCCTTCCCCCTCCCCATGTCCTCAAGTCCATTCCCTGGCCTGATTTTCTAATAATTATTATGTGGAGAATTTACTGCAAAAAATAATTTCAAACTTTACAGAATATTATATGGTAGAGACAAAAAGTATATTTTCCATTAAAACACTAGCCAGATATTTAAATTGATCTGCATATGATGATACTGCACTTTTCTAAAATCCATTTTTTCTTTTTTTATACAGGGCTATTTTCTTCTTTTTGAGTCCATGTTAGATTCTGTCCTTTATGCAAAGAACAAATACTTGGCAAAAGGAGGATCGGGTGAGTATAAAATTCTAGTTTTAGTAATCTAATTTTAGTCTGGCAGAACCAAATGGACCTTTGGATTTCAAATAAACTATGCATGACTGAGAAGTTCCCAATAGAGACGAAAGACATTTCCATCAGAGGAAGCTTTAAGACATTTGTTTAGTGTACCATTGATAGTAGAACATTATATAAGATATGCAGGACTCTTAAGTTAATGGCATTCTCATGAACACTTTTAATAAAAATACTAAGGACTAGATTCGGAAGCTTTTTGATATTCAAATAAAAATCTAACAGAGACTCTTTGATTTTTAATCTTTGTGACATTTAGGGTTTTTTGTTTTGTTTTTTTGTTTTTTTGTTTTTGTTTTTGTTTTTTCCCAAAAGAATGTTTCATACTAGGTTGGAGATCATTCACTTTGGTAGCAAATATCCCATGACTTCACTGAATGTATAAACCTGGCTTCTTTGTAATTTAACAAGTGCATTTAAGTAGTGAGTGGTTTCTACTAAGTTTTTAAACCACAGTATACCCAATCAGTATTTTTAAGTAGATCCCAATAAATTTGGAAGGCTTCCTTTTCATGGCCATGGTGAACTTTTTTTTTTTTTTTTTTTTTTAAAGATGGACTCCAGTGGACATCATTAGCTTTTTTTTTTTTTTTAAAGAAATTCACGTTCATTTATTTATTTATTTATTTATTTATTTATTTATTTTTATGGCTGTGTTGGGTCTTCGTTTCTGTGCGAGGGCTTTCTCTAGTTGCGGCAAGTGGGGACCATTCTTCATCGCGGTGCGCGGGCCCCTCACCATTGCGGCCTCTCTTGTTGCGGAGCACAGGCTCCAGACGCGCAGGCTCAGTAATTGTGGCTCACGGGCCCAGTTGCTCCGTGGCATGTGGGATCTTCCCAGACCAGGGCTCGAACCTGTGTCCCCTGCATTGGCAGGCAGATTCTCAACCACTGCGCCACCAGGGAAGCCCCCATGGTGAACTTTTAATCATATTAGCTCTGCGTACTCAAAGTGAGATTGTGATTTTACAGGCTTTCTGCCGTGAACAGTTGTTTACAAATAAATGTGCTCAGGGATTATGTTTTGCTCATCTTTGGCTCTTCACTGAGCTCCACAGCTCCTGGAACATAGATAGAACATCATACATGTTTTTTGCATTGAATCATTAAAACTGAATTGAATAGCATGTCTCCCTTCATTCACCTTTCCCTGTACCTTCCCTTTCTCAAAGTTTCAGAACCAATAAATCACTTCCATGGTCAGAGTACAGTTGATAAAACTGTTATATAAAAGTGGGTGAAAAGGAGGATACATTTTGAACTGGTGACATAAAGCACTTGACCATACTTATGCCTCCTGCCCGTCCATGTTCTATGAAATTAGTTTGGCAGTAAAAATCAGTAAGGCCAAAACATAAAGCACAGAGAAAATTCTCCAGTACAGTTGAGTTCTTTTTATAATAGCATTTAAATAGATTGCCTTTGTTTTTCAAAATGCTCTCATTTTATCACTGTATTTCCTGCAACCATTTCAAGATACGCTTCTGATCTCTGACGTGAACGTGGCTAGAACTTTTAGATATATTTTACCCTGCAACAATTGGCTGTATCTCTCAATAATTGCTGTGATTGTTTTTTAAAGACAACTACACTTAATGACTAAAAACTAATATTATCTACCATTTGTTGATTGCCCAATAGTTGCCAAATGATATACTGTACCTTTATTTATCTTATTACATGTAACCCTCACAACAGCCCATTGAGATTTTAGAAACATAGGTGTCCTGGATGGTACATATTAAGTGTCCAAGCCTTGAATTTTTTTTTTTCTAAACTCAGATCTGCCAGACTCCAGTATTCTTGTTCTTTTCACTATCCCTTGTTGTTTCTTTACTAAAGTGCATTTTATTGAATCTAATTCTTGCCTTGAAGTTGATCTAGGGAAGATTCAGAAAACTGTTTCCATACCTCCCTGAGTGGTGTTCATTGATCTTACTGAAGGACTGACAGCAACTTAATACATTTAAATTGAATTCTTGATGAAATTGATTAAGAACTTACAGCCATGTGAATAATGAGGTTATAGCTGAAACAGTGGCAGAGCTATTTCCCATCATCAAAGGGATAAAGTGGAGGCTTTATTCTAGCTCTTTCCATATTTTTATTTAACTGCTGTTAGCACTAAGATAATATGGAGGTATATTGAAGAGAGGTCAGCATTTAACTTCATAAGCAGTGCTGTTGAATGTTACTTGTTAAAAGAATCAAGAAAAGTAGGAAAAGTCAGAAATGAGTAACATGAAGTGGTTTAGCCTATTTTGTGTATTTGAGTATGCCTTGATGAATAAACAAAGTTTTCTTTCATGTTTTTCTGAAGGAAGGATTTATTAAGCAATTAACAATGTCAAGATTTTAGAAAGAATGATTAAATTATGAGAGAGGGAGACTATTGGAGACCATATAAGCATGAAGGGACCACAATTTATTTTTACATGAATCCAGGTTCAGTTTATGTCTCACTTTATATTTAATGGCATGGAGTAAAGCCTTTATAAAACACACTCAGCCAATAACTTGAGTATTCATGCTCCTTATCACCAAGCAATTCCACAGTACTTTAGGAGGTACTCATTTACTACTGTTATCACTAATAAAAATAAAGCTTTGTGAGGATTCCCTGGCGGTCCAGTGGTTAGGACTCTGCACTTTCACTGCTGTGAGCCCAGGTTTGATCCCTAGTCAGGGAACTAAGATCCCACAAGCCACTCAGTGCGGCCAAATAAAAAAAAAACTTTTTTAAGTTTTGTAAAGTTAATGAAAGTGGATTTACTATTTTCTTCTATTATTAGCTAAGACTTACTAATTGTGTATCAGAAATTGTTGTGTTTTGCATTCAGCCAACCAAGAGATCAGGAGCAAAACCAAGAAAATGTTAGGTTGAGATCAATGCATATTTTTACAAGGAATTAAGACGAAAACCAATGTATATTTTAGGATGACAGAATAGAATGTAAATGCTTTATACCCTAAAAGTGTCAAATACCACATCTCACAAAAATTGTAAAGGGAATGCAGGAGGTAGGTGGGAAAGTGTGTATACTTAAATGGATTTATATTTAATAGGAATTTATGGGATATCATTTAAAGCTGACAACTCAAGTAATAGCATTAGAGCACATTTAGCACTACAGAGGTAATATTAAAATGATATTGTTGATTAAAATTCAATGGTGAGGCTTGTGGTCATTGATGCTGTCTGTATCATGATTGTAGTGGTGATTGTATAACTCTATGTATTTATCAAATCACATAGAATTATACACCAAAAAGGACAGAGAGTGAGTTTTACTGCGTGTAAATTTTACCTCAATAGAGATGACTTAAAAAAAAAAAAATGAGGGCTTCCCTGGTGGCACAGTGGTTAAGAATCCGCCTGCCAATGCAGGGGACACAGGTTTGAGCCCTGCTCTGGGAAGATCCCACATGCTGCGGAGCACCTGGGTCTGTGCACCACAACTACTGAATCTGAGCTCTAGAGCCCGTGAGCCACAACTACTGAGCCAACGAGCCACAACTTCTGAGCTCATGTGCCACAACTGCTGAAGCCCGCACACCTGGAGCCCGTGCTCTGCAACAGGAGAGGCCACCGCAATGAGAAGCCCGTGCACTGCAACAAAGAATAGCCCCCTCTCGCCACAACTAGAGAAAGCCCACGCACAGCAACAAAGACCCAACACAGCCAAAAATAAAATAATTAATTAAAAAAAAAACAATGAAGCAGCATCTTCCACCTCCTTCAGGTCAAATGAATTATGACATAATTTGATTTCTAGCTATTTTGAAAAATATATTAAAACTCTGTACTAACTCTATACCTACTTCTGTAATTGTTGTTAGTATTATCAATACATCTCTTTTTGTAATTAAAAAAATAATTGGGTGATTAAGAAGAGGAAAGGAAAGGGAAGAACAAGGAAATATACTAACTTTATCATTACTCGCAATAGGAGATTAGTAAATACTGTTAAAAATAGACAACTAAAGATATTCTGTAAGGTTGTAATTATAAAGTTAGCTACTAGAACAAAAAAGCAAACTTCGTAAATAAAAGAATTAATACTTAGGAAAAAAGCAAAAAGACCATGTAGTTGAACTACTTAAAAAACAAAATAAAACAAAAACTACAGATACAGAATAATATAAAATGGTAGAGCTGTGAACAAGAAAAAGTTCTCATATCAATAATGTAAATGGACTAAATTCATTTATTAAATGAAAAAATTTCAGATCGGATCACAAGAGAAAACCCAATTCTGTGCGCTACATAGTGACACACCTAAAACAAAATTATATAGAAAAGTTAAACTTGGGTTAAAAAAGATACTCAGGCAAATAGAAAAAAAGTCATGATATTGATACCAAACAAAAGGGAATTTGGGCAAAATATTATATAATTATATGAATAGGGCTTAGCATTAAGGAGCAAAGTCATGCCCATCTTCATAGCTACTGAAAAGGTTTTTATATATAAAATGAATAATCTGAAAGTTTAAGAATGGAATATTTACCTAGCTAGTTTCCAAGAATCTCCCCACAAAATATCTACTAATTACAAAAGAGAAAAGAGTAAATTTCCATGTAGAAGCCTAGCAGACTCCACTTTAGTCAAGTAATCAGGGTTGACATCCTCCAGAATTGGACCAATTGAAATTGTAGGAGCACAAAGAAATAATTCGTTGCTTTGAAACTTCCTCAGAACTAATAATAGTTTTGTAAAATCATAATTGTTGCATAGAAATGTAGGCGCCCATTAAAGGAGACATCTTCCATGGTACTGGAAAAGAATGTTGTTTTCATTGCCTTTCATTGCAAGGAAAATGAAAGGTTTCTTCCCCCCTCATATGGTCAGAACAAAACTCAACTTTCTCATGAGGTCCTTCAGAGTGTACATCTTCTCTGATTTATAGTTGTCAGGATTATAAAGTTGAGCACTATGTTCAGTACAAAGCAAGTTACTAAGACAGCCGTTTCCTGAGTCAGTGTTTCCTAATCTCGGCAGACCATCACAGTCACTGGGACCTTTTGTGGAAAATACGGATCTTCAGACTCCGCGTCAGATCCTCTTGAACCAAAATCTAGGGGAAGAGTCCTGTCGTAAGAATTTATTTAAGATGTACCCAGCAGTAGGTATTGCTGCCTCTGAAAAGTAGACACAGGTTTAGGTGTATATCATTAGTAGAGCCTAAGTCATGAGCTCATGCCTAACTTGCAAGGGAGGGAGGGAGGGAAAGCAAGTTTTTGTCATTTTCAGCTTTTATAGAGGGAAGTAGGCCCTGCCTCAACATAGGAAATCTCTCAAACAGTTCAGAGAGGGGGCAGCAAAATAGTGGCAGATATGTACTATATACACTGACAGATCTGTCTCTCTCAGGTTTTGCATTAGAATTTGCATTGGAAACCTGATCTATCCTAATAAGAAATTGCCTCTGTTATAAAGTCCAGGTTTACAAATATACTTTTCTTACTATTTCCTTCTCTGTAGAAAGCTGAGCTGTAGAGTTTACTGACTCCTCTCCCATTTCTGCTTGGTTGCTCTCCTTTTTAGGATCTCTTTTGCCTTATCACCTCATTCCTTTACTCAGATGGAATGGGTAAGGCTGAATGTTTCCATTTTCCTCACTTTGCCCTGAAATTTTATTAATCTCTAAACTTTCTCAACCCTTTTTTCCTTCCTCTTTCTTTTCCAACAGGTGCTCATTTACTGTGGGATAGTTGAGTTCCTCTTTCCTTTTTTTCCATTTGAAAAGCATAAAATGTGGCATCATGAATAAATGGAAAGCATAAAGATTTTGCAGTCAGACCTTGAGTTAAATCCCTGCTTCATCAGATGATTAGTTAACCTAGTTAGCTGATGAAGACCAGTAATTTGGGCAAGTTACTTAACTTTTCTGAATTTCAGTTTCCTTATCTGAAAAATGAGGATTATAATCCAGCTTTATAGAATCAATCAAAAGTCTAAATGAGATGCTTGACGTAAAATAGTTGCTCAATAAATGTTAATTCTCCTCCTGAGTTATAGCTGGTAAACATGAGATTAGTGTTAAGTTTATACCTTATAAAAGTTTTGAAATGAATTTAGGCACCATGGTATTATCACCTGATGTCTGTATAGTACATACCTCAGTGTCATCAGCCACTAACACTGTCTCATAGTGCGTAGAGGTTTCTTTAGTATTTCCATAATTTACTGTGTACTTCCTCATCTTCAAATCTATTTTTCCCACATTTATTATTTTTGTTCTGTTCAGTGATATTGCAGTAGTGTCATTTTCTACTTTTTTTCATATTATAATTTTTCAGTGCATATTGCAGCAACATTTTAGCCTAGTTAAGCTTTAGAATGTGGGCCTAATCACTATTTATACATTTATTATAAGTTAACGATGAGAAAATGTTCCACTTTCCAAATAAATAGTTAATTTTTAAGATAACCTTATTATATAAATTAATTTTTTAAGCTTATTCAACTCCCAAATTATTTATGCATGTCAGTCATTGTATTGTTGACTATTATTTCACTGAAGTCTTTCTCCATGTGGTTCACATATATTGTGAAAAGGACAGTCTATTTTGATTTATTTATTATCTCCTTTCTTTCTAAACCTTTTTCCTCTCTGGTTATTTATATACAAGCAGTGATGCTAGTGTTTACTAGGAATTGTTTCTTTATGCATCTCAGTCTTATCCTTTAGTGTCCAAAAGTTTGTGAGGCATTTCTAAGGGATAAAGGATTTCCCATCTTTATCTGTTCACCATGTGAGCTGTTCTAGTGACAGATGAATTCTGGGCAGTGAATCGAGAAGGACACAGATGTCAAAGCCATGAATTTATAAATGGTCTGTTAAGAGGGTGCTTTTGTCCAATCAACACTTTGTTAATTTCACCTACAAGAAGGAATAATTATTCAATTATGCTTCTTTCGGACAAAAATCAGATGACAAATGTGTCAGAATATGAAGGTAAAGGATTAGTCAGGATTCTGACAAGTGGCCCCAAATTTTAGCCAGCTGTGAGGAGGTGGATAAAGAATCAAATCGACCTATAGCATTGATAACAAGTCTTTCATAAATATTCATAGATCTTACTAACTGAAAGATAAAAACTAATTTCATTTCTAAATTCTAACAAATACAGGAACCGTGATTTTCTGTATTTTATTTTATTTTATTTTTTTGATTTTCTGTATTTTTGTGAAATATAGCTTGAAAAATAAACCTTGAGGGACTTCCCTGGTGGTCCAGTGGTTAAGACTCAGTGCTCCCAATGCAGGGGACCTGGGTTCGATCCCTGGTTGGGGAACTAGATCCCACATGCCTGCCTCAACTAAAAGATCCCGCATGCCGCAATGAAGATCCCACGTGCCACAACTAAGACCCAGAGCAGCCAAATTAATTAATTAATAAGTTAATATTAATAAGTAAGTAAACCTTGGAAAAGTTAAATAATATTCCTCTTTAGTCTGTTTCTTCTTAATACTAACATATTTTCAAAACTTTTAAATTAGTTTTAGTAACTTATAGTTTTTCCTTATGAATGAAAAAGTTATCCTTATTTCTTAGTAATATTACTAACTAGTACATCATATTGCTTGATACAGAGCCGGAGTTCAGAAAACTTTTTCTACAAAGGGCTAGATAGTAAGTATTTTAAGTTCACTAAGATTTTTAATAATATTCTAAAATAGAAGAACTCTGTGAACCATGTTAAGTAGCTTGAGTGTACACTGCGCAACTCCAGGGGATATTTGGACACTGGGAGTGGTGCGCCCAGAAGTAGCGCAGTATGATGGCCCTGATAATGACCTCCCTCATGCGGTTTTCCCTCATCTATATCAGGGATATCTATATCTGGTGTGCTGCCTGTTTTTGTAGGTAAAGTTTTATTGGAAAATAGCCATGCTCATGTATTTATATATTGTCTGTGGGGCTTTCACATCACAGCAGCAGAGATGAGTAGTTTCAGTAAAGACCATACACAAAACCTAAAACAGTCACTTCACATAAAATGTTTGCTGACCCCTGATCTGTACCCTTATTATGTTCCTCTTTAAGGGTGAAATTAACAGGATATAATGTTGGAAAGCTTACATGATGGTCATATTAAGTCTGACAAAGTATACAAAAAGAAGTTACCAACTATCTAACGTTGCTTCAGAATTCTGTTTCTTCTTCAGTGTTTCTCATAGTAAGGACCTGGTTCAGGAAACTAAACATACATACCTTTCCTGTAGCAGATACTCTTGCTGGGTCAGCATTTCCAGGAGCACATCATTTACTTTGAAGAATTTGCATTGATCAGAAATTTAAACACAGTCAAGAGGCTTAACACATCTGTGGAGGAAGAGGAGGGTAGAAGTAACTCAGTTTACACAGCAGTCGACTCCAGCCCAATGCAGCTATCATATCTGCCTTACATGCCCCCTTAGAGAAGACTTGAGAAACTTCTTATCAGTGACATAGCACCAGTTATTTTTTCTGGGTATCTCAAATGTCAGGTTTGGAAGAAGCAATTGCTTTGATGCCAGCAGATCTTACCATGGGCTTTATTTAGAAGATAATTTAGTGCTGCTGTCGTTGAATAATAAAATTCCTACAGCTGTGGAGAGAAACAGAGTTTGGGGGAAGGAGAGGGTTATTTCTCTGCTGTTTACGTCTGAAGGCTAGTTAATAATAGTAAAATTATTTCCTTTGTGCATTTCTTTGGCACATATGTACTTGCTTTCAGTTTGTTGATATAGAGGTATGTAATTTATATTTGAATTAACGAATCCCCTAAATGTTGACATTTGAAGGACAAAGTTAATTTTGCTATTTATTAGTCCAAAAAAAAGAACATCAGTACTATGTTTCTCCCTGAACACTCTCTTCCTTTACCTCTCTTTAACACTTACTCTCTTGGTTTTCTTCTTACTTCTGTGGTCTAGCTTCTCAGCCATTTCTTTTCAGCCTCCTTTTCTTCTACTCATCCCTTAAATTCTGCTGCTCATTATGTATCCCTAGGTGACCTCATAAGCTCCCATAACTTATACTTGCATTTATGTGCTCATGGTTCCAAATTTATATATTGAACCCAGATCACCGCTTTTGAATTTCAGACCTGTATAGTCAGCTGGTTGTTGGATATTTTTACCCGTTTGTCTCATAAGCATTAAACTCTCATATTCCTCTTGAATCTGCCCTTTTTTTATTTCCTATTTTAATGGTTAGTACCACAGTTTACCCAGTTGCTAAGTCTAAAACCGTGTCATCCTTGACTCTTCCCTCTTTCTCACCTTCACAGCCAGGCGGTCTTACAGCCTTATGAGTTCTACCTCCTAAACACCCCTTGACTGTATCTCCTCCTTTCCATTCCCACAGCCGTCACTCTATTTCAGATCACCTGTATTATTACATTTATCTCTTAGTTTGTCTCTTAGTCTTGCTCCCTACCTTTTATTCTCCACATTGCACTCAAGGTGGCTTTTCTAAGACCAAAATCTGATCAAGTTGCTACCCTATGTAAAATTTTTCGCTGGCTTATCATTATTCTTAGTATAAAGTCTAATTTATTGATGTGGTTTACTCAGCACTGTTTTCTTTGGTCCCTCCTTTGTCGCCTTCTGTTTCACTGTTCCTCTCAAATTGGAGTGTACTGTGCCCCTACATGCCCACTGCCCCCTCTGCCTAGAACACACTTCCCCTCCCACTGGGAACTTACTTGGTCTTCAGTTCTTGCCTTAAACAATATTATTGTTCCCCTGCTATAGCCAAATCTGAGTTAGCTGGTTTTTTCTGTAGGTCCCTTAGTAACTTATGCTTCCCCTTTCTTAGTATTTATTACATCACTAATAATTGCCAATATGTTTGTCAGAATTGTGTAAATGTAAGTTTGAGTAGGGACATGTATCCACAGTCTGTAAATTAGAATAAGACTCAGTGCTCCCAATGCAGCACACATTTGGTGCTCATAAATGTTTACCTTTTATATTGAGTAAGAGAGGGTAATATGAACTGGTCTTCTACACAACTGTAAAATTCTATCACACGACACACCTTTTTAAAGGATTTGTCTCTTCACGTTTCAGAGGAACATTTAAAGTAAAAATCTAGTACCTCTTTTACAGTCAGCATGTTTAATGTTAATAAATATGTTTATTTCAGGATTGTGTCCATCCTTTTTAAGTAATTTGAGTGGGAACCCATCATTGAAATCCTTGTTTTAATCTTACCATCACAGTAATAGAAATCTTTTATTTATTATTTTTTTAAAGAGGCTACAACATGGAACTTGGTTATTTTCTCTGATCTACACCTTTGTTAATCCCCCGCTGCTAGTAATCATTTACTAGCAATCTGTACTGTTGGATTTGATATTTATATTTAGCCTTTAAAAATTATATTTTGTTATAAAGAGAGATAATGCTAAATTGTTGGATGTTTTATTTGTTACAGTCTACCCTGATATTTGCACTATCAGCCTTGTGGCAGTAAGTGATATGAATAAACATGCCAATAGAATTACTTTTTGGGATGATGTCTATGGCTTCAACATGTCCTGCATGAAGAAAGCAGTTATTCCAGAAGCTGTGGTGGAAGTTTTAGATCCAAAGACTCTTATTTCAGACCCCTGTAGTATTAAGGTAGGTATTTTACTAATTTTATTTTCTTTAACAGTATGGCTATTTTTCTTAGTTTTCATTTATGAGTTTAGTATTTCAAATTAATATATTGATTTTATATATATATCTTCAAAACAGTAATTATTCTTTCATTTTAATTAATCTAAAGCAGCTTGATGTCATAATATTTACCAGTTCACTGTGTCATCCCTTTGGAATCACTTCTCTTTATATATTGAAGTTCCTTATACTGAAGGCTTGAATCATTTATTTTGGCTTAGTGAAGGCAAAAAGTTCTGCTGTACTGTCATTTCTGCTTCACCAGCACATTCTGGCCTTATCCTAGCATCTCGTTTACAGCCAGATTATTCGCTCATATATGTTTCACACAACTTCTCTCATTCAGATTTCTTCCAGCCTTTTCAGATTAAGTAATTATAGTGACTGTGCCCATGAAACTAAAACCCTACTATGTTCACATTGCTTAGTTAATTCCTTTTGTGTTTTAATCTTACTCTTCACCATGTTAATCTCTAATTTTATTGTCAATTTTGCTATGTCGAATTTACATGGGTGGAATAATAACTTTGCAGTGAGTGAAAGTCCTATTGCTTTTTTAAAAGACTTCTTAATTCATCTGTTTCAATTGTATCATAAAATAAATATAGCCTGTTCAGTGTTAAGTTCAGAACATTGTCTCTTCTTTTTTAGTCCACTGTTACTTTCATAGTATCAATAATTGTTCTCTGCACAAAGTAGATATTCAGTTAGTGTTCATTAATTTTCTTAAATTGATGAACTATTTTAAATTAACACATAAAGTTTCTCAACAACAACCAGCTGATTAAAATTGCATTCAGCTTTTAAGAAAAAAAATACAGCCTGGTTAATGACTGTAGGACTGTTCGCTGCCCTGGTATACTGAGTGTAAGGGGTTTATTTGGATTCTTTGACTCAGGGTAGGGGTGTAAGCCACCTCAGCATTAAGACTGAGCAGAAAGAGGAGGGTCATGTGGGTGTGCTAATTTCTCTCTTTAGTTATCTCTTTGCTTAATGCCAAAAAATGCTCTGAATAAATAAAATAGTTGAAATAGAAAATTTAGGACTGATATCAAACTATTTAAAATAGAGTATTGTCTCAGGTAGTCATATGAACTGTGTTCCCTGTACACCTACTCATGGTAAGTCAAATGTTGACAGCCTTTACAGCATCATTTGGTCACACTGCTGTAGCTGAGTCCATCTACTCTCCATAGTGAAATGGAGAAGGATTTGAACTAGGTAGGGCAGAATAAGAAAATAAGGATATTTGGCCATTTTATCCCTGAAGTGAATCTTCGTAGTTGGTTTTGCTCGGTTGGAATTGTTGTGGTTTTTCCTAGTATGTAACAAACTTCAGATGCACTTACAAGAGCGAATTCTAAAACACCTTGTCCTTTTAAATAGCATATGTTTTCAAGTTGGCATTTCCTACAAAAATATTAACTGTTATCACACATAATTTATTGTAAATGTATACCACCGGTGGTATACAGAATGATTTTAGTTGGAACACAGGAAAACATTTTTTATTTGAGAGTATTTTAATGTGTCTTAGAAGAAACTTTAGCACAGCAGAGCCATGATTTGATATATATTATTCTTATAAGAAGTCTAAGTAAAAAGTACTAATTTGATTTAAAGAAAAATTAACTGAATAATAGTGCTAGTAGCCCTTAAATTTAGAAATAATCCCAAAAGTGGGGTGTGAATGATTAAAGTTGGCAAAGCATTGGTTTACAGTAATCCTTTTTGCATAAAAAAAAGAAGGAACACTTATCTGTTTGTTTCTGGTTTTGTTTTTACTATTTTTACTAAGTTCTTCCCTCCACTCTTTTTTAATGGGTAGCATATAGATTGCCATACGACATCTATCTCAGATTTGGAGTTCTCTTCAGATTTTACCCTAAAAATCACAAAGACATCATTGTGCACGGTAAGCTCTTTCATTCTACTTTCACAAATCTCTCTAGTAGTGCGGTTGATTGGCAGGCTAATGAATTACCAGGCTTGTGATAAATGAAAAAGACTATTGCCTTTGACAGTCTATCTTTGTCTTTGTTAGACTATCCAATAGATCTGTTTTAATAGGTCACTAGACTTCAAAAAAGTTAGTTTAGTTCAGAAGAGAAAGTATTAGGGAACCATGTTTACAGAGTGATTTTTCTTTATAGATTCATTATTACCTATCATATAATTAACTGAGAACACTCAGCTTTATCTTCATTGACAAAAATTAATGTCCTGCTCCTCCCAGTAACTCTTAACACTCAATTTAGATGGAAATAAGATGTTTATTTGGTGTAATATTTTATATTCTTGTGAGAAAAATAATGAAGAAACTGATTGTTTACCTTTCCTTAAAGAATCAACCTGGTGTAATAGAAAAAGTATGCACTTTAGAAGGGTTAGACAAATCTGGTTTCACATTTGGTTCTGCCACTCACTAATCTGCTACTTTGTTCAAGTTACCTAGGTAATCTGTACCTCAGACTAATCAACTGCTTTAAGAAAAATGTTAATAATCCTTTCTGTCTAGAAGACTAGTTACATTGATTAGTGAGATAATATGTGAAAACACCTACAATGTAGCCAGAAATGTTATTAAAATATAGTAATTTTTTTCTTAAATAATTTCTAAATGTATATTCATACTAAGGTAACAGTATATGCCTTTACTGGGAGACTCAGAATGTTAATAAAATGTAGGCCTTTACTTAAGAAGGTATGAATTTACATAGGTGTTATGATATAAATATTTATATTATTTTAAAATTTAATTATATTGTTTTAAAAATACTCATTATAACTTCAGAATTAAAATTTGTATTGAAAACTGTATTGTCAGAAACTGTGTGAAACAGATTATAGACTTGTTAACTTTGACTCTTCAACCTGATTCTTTTCAATACGCTGCTCAGATTGACATACAAAAGATTATATGATTTCTTTAAAATTTTTTCAGTTCATTTTGAGCCAATAATTATTTTATACCCAAATGAGTTTAACTGTGTTCTTTGATGTTTTGAGGAATTCTTTTTTTCATTGAAATTGGTTTTACAGTTTTGAAAAGTTAAGTATCTAAATCTCAGATTTATGATCATTAAGCACCAATTATATTCATTTAATTGGTGAAAAGCAAAATTTCATTCTTCCCATTCGTTTATCCCAGATTTTCTAATTCTGCTTTTTAATAACTGAAATGATTTGGTCAATTGAAATTACAGGCTAAAGTCTTTAACTCCTAGACTTACTCTGTGTTTTGATGTTGTAATCCTTGAGAGTTAAAAAAGACCTCCTTTTAAAATAATTTATTGAAGTGTAGTTGATTTACAATGTTGTGTTCATTTTTGCTGTACAGCAAAGAATGTATATATCTATAACATATATATGTATATATGTTATATGTATATACACATTCTTTTTCATACTCTTTTCCATTATGGTTTATCACAGGATATTGAATATAGTTCCCTGTGCTATACAGTAGGACCTGGTTGTTTAATCCATTCTATATATAATAGTTTAAATCTGCTAAGCCCAACCTCCCACTCCATCCCTCTCTACCCCACCCTCCCCGCAACCACAAGTCTGTTCTCTATGTCTGCGGGTCTGTTTCTGTTTCGTAGGTAAGTTCATCTGTGTCATAGTTTAGATTCCACATATAAGTGATGTCATATGGTATCTGTCTTTCTCTGTCTCACTTACTTCACTTCGTATGATAATCTCTAGATCCATCCATGTTGCTGCAAATGACATTATCTCATTCTTTTTTATGGCTGAGTAGTATTCCATTGTATACATGCACCATATCATCTCTATCTATTCGTCTGTCAATGGACATTTAAGTTGCTTCCATGTCTTGGCTATTATGAATAATACTGCTGTGAACATTGGGGTGCATGTATCTTTTTGAATTATAGTTTTGTCCGGAAGTATGCTCAGGAGTGGGATTGCTGGATCACATGGCAACCCTATTTTTAGTTTTTTGAGGAACCTCCATACTGTTTTCCATAGTGACTGCTCCAATTTACATTCCCATCAACAGTATAGGAGGGTTTCCTTTTCTCCACACCCTCTCCAGCATTTGTTACTTGTAGATTTTTTTAAATGATGACCATTCTGACTGGTGTGAAGTGGTACCTCATTGTAGTTTTGATTTGCATTTCTCTAATAATTAGTGATGTTGAGCATCTTTTCATGTGCCTGTTGGCCATCTGTATGTCTTCTTTGGAGAAATGTCTATTTAGGCCCTCTGCCCATTTTTCGATTGGGTTGTTTGTTTTTTTGTTGTTGAGTTGTATGAGCTCTTTGTTTTTGGAAATTAATCCCTTGTCAGTTGCATCATTTGCAAATGTTTTCTCTGATTCCGTATGTTGTCTTTTTGTTTTGTTTATGGTTTCCTTTGCTGTACAAAAGCTTATGTTTGATTAGGTCCCATTTGTTTATTTTTGCTTTTATTTTTATTGCCTTGGGAAACTGACCTAAGGAAACCCTGGTACGATTTATGCGAGAGAATGTTTTTGCCTATGTTCTCTTCTAGGCGTTTTATGGTGTCAGGTCTTATGTTTAAGTCTTTAAGCCATTTTGAGTTTTTTTGTGTGTATGGTGTGAGGTTTATTTTTGTGTATGGTGTAAATCAACTTCATTGATTTACATGCAGCTGCTCTGTCCAGCTTTCCCAACACCACTTGCTGAAGAGACTGTCTACAAAAGACCTCTTGTTTAATGACAATTGATTGATCTATAAGGGAATTCTTAGAAATTACTTGTCATATTACCAGTACTGTTAAATTATATTATTTCAAATCTACTTGCAATGACCTCCACATAAGTCAGAGTAGAGCAAATGTAAAACTGTGGTGAAGATCTGAAAAACTGTTTTTAGTTGTGCATATTTCTGAACTTTATATAGATGAGTTTATTGAGTTTCATTGAAATGTTTTTTATTTTCTGGGTATTGGTCTGTGTTCTTATTTTCGGATAACAGAATCCAAATCAGCTTGTTTAAGCAGAAAGGGATTTACTAAAGGGAATAAGAGGATTTCCAGACACATTGGGAGAGCTAAAAGAACAGGCAGCATTTTGAACTTCCAGAAACAACTTCTAGAACCACACCTTAGAACTGGCCTGCTACAAAAACTGTCTTCACCACTGCAGGCCCTGTAACCCCCAATGCCACTCCGTAACTGGTAGCCACCACTGACAACCCCAGATGAATGAAACCCTCACCACCATCCTGTTCTAGTCCCCCCACACCCCGCCCCCACCTCCTGCTGTCCAGTTCCTCCCTACAGATCTTCATTCCGCACCTCTGCTCAGCTAAACGCAGGTCATGTGGTACCCTAGTTACAGGAAATCTTGGAAAGTAGTTTTAGCTGCAGTGGTGTTATGCTGGAGAAAGAGTTTCATAACACGTATACTGGATTCCCCCGCTGTCTGAAAGTAGAGCATTCCTACGAAACCTTTCGTAAGATGAAATGGCGTAAAGTGAAGAAGCAATTACCTTAGGACACATCTTGCTAACAGTGGATAAAATAAATTGAAATAAAGTGCAGACACAGTTCAAAGCTCTGGTGGCTCGATGCTGAGATGCTGAGCGTAGTTCCTGGGGAAGGAGTGTGGCAGTGCTACTCTTGCTCCTGGGGGCGCGCGCTGCAAAACAAACACTGAATGCTGCTTTTGCTTTTCACCTTTCTTCGTAAAAACAAAAATCCTTTTCAAATTTCTTTGTTAGGGAAAATAGGTACTAATGTAGGTCTTTCGTAAAAGCGACATGGTGTAAAGTGAACTTTTGAAAAACAGGAGATACCTGTATAGAATTTTTTCTATTTCCTATTATTTGGGATGGAGTACCAGAAGCTTTATGTTAAAAGGAATTGTATTTATCCTTTGGTGATCTTAGTTTTCATTCTGTATGTTTTAAAGAGTAAAATAGAAAGAAACAAAACAAGAACAAAAACTGGTAAAGTCTGTTTAATCCAAAGATTGTAATTACAGTGTTTATGTTGAGAAATAACGTATCAAATAGATGGTGCTGCATGTGCAGTCAGAGTTCCATATCTGTGAAGAGCCTTTTAGAAGTACATTTTTATTCCCAGCTTGCCTGAATGATTTTAGTAGAAAAGTCTGGAAATGAGGTTGGCCTGGAGTTTGAGAGGAAGGTGGCAGGAGATTGGAAGGGACTTGTATGTGTCTGATCACTGCTGAATAACATGGTTCTATAATTTACCTTGAGAGGAATGTATAGTTTCAAACCATATTTGTTGGCTGCATGCCAGGTATTGAACAGATAAATTTTAGTACTTAACATTTATGCTAACTCTTCTGATATTATTCTGTCAAATAGTCAATATAAATTATCTTCTGATGGTGGTGGTGATAATATCTAACAGTCATTGAACATTTGTATGTCAGGCAATGTGCTAATCACTTTAAAAGCATTATTTCATTTAGTCTTCATAATAACTAGTTGAAGTGGATACTAGTATTCCCATTTTATGGGTGAAGAAAAAAATAAATCACTATAATGTTTTGTGAAATATCCTTACTCTTTCCTGACCCTTCTTGGTGGGATTGTACAAACTATTAAAGGAACATTGAGAAACCTTATGAACGGGTTCTTCCAGGTGTGAAAGAAAGGAGGTTGCATTGTTCCGCTTTTGAAACAGATCTGAAAAATCTTATTCCTGGCCAATAGTCCAACAGTTGTTGGGAGGGAGAGAGAAAGAGAATGTGTATGATCACAATGTGCTCTTCCTCAGGGATAGGACTGACAGATTTATATGATACAATAAGTCCCATATCCCATCCTCTTTGCAGCAGAGAAAAAGGAGCTCTTTGAAAATGTTTTCTTCACCCTTTCAGAGTAAGCTTATAGTTGTTTGATTAATCATCTATATTTCTTAAAACCTTCCTTTCCGGGCATCCCTGGTGGCGCAGTGGTTGAGAATCTGCCTGCCAATGCAGGGGACACGGGTTCGAGCCCTGATCTGGGAAGATCCCACATGCCACGGAGCAACTAGGCCCGTGAGCCACAATTACTGAGCCTGCGCGTCTGGAGCCTGTGCTCTGCAACAAGAGAGGCCGCGACAGTGAGAGGCCCGCGCACCGCGATGAACAGTGGCCCCCACTTGCCACAACTAGAGAAAGCCCTCGCACAGAAACGAAGACCCAACACAGCCATAAATAATAAATAAATAATTAATTAATTTAAAAAAAACCCTTCCTTTCCTTCCCAGTATGCGTCCTCTAACATGAGCCTGATTTGTAAGATTTGTGGCCTAGTGCGTTTATTACATTTCCATTGTCTGTGAATTCCAGCCACCCACCCGTACCTGCTCCAGCTGTCTTTTGCTCTTTGACGTTGTGCCAGCTCCTTACACTCTCCCCTGCCAGCCATCTGGAGGTATTATGCAAGCCTAGTCTCTACGGCTACTTTTTAGATTTTTTGCCTGGTTACTTGGGAATAATCCATTAGCAAAGGTATTAAGAGGATGAGTGCCTAATTGGAACTTTGTTTCTCCATTACATAATCAGAAGAGTTAATGGAAATATGGGAAATAAAAAACAATGCCTGGTAAAGTGATGGAGAAAGTTACTTTGGGGAGGAAGAGGTGAGGCTTTCTTAGAGTGAAGAAAAAGATATCCAGTTTTGTACTGCTAAGTACAAACCTTCAAATACATTAAATGCTTGCTTTCTTGTGCTTGAAACTTGAATGAATAGCTAAAAAGTAAGATGGACAATTTCTCTGAATAGTTAAGCCCATTTGAAATATATGCATAACCATTTATTTCTTAATGAGATTCTAAATTTGTGGCCTAATTAAAATATTGAAGGAAACTGGATTTTTCAAACTAACAGGATGCTTAGAACACCCTCTTTGAATTTAATTTCG
Organism: Balaenoptera physalus; assembly: GCF_965194825.1. Classification (NCBI taxonomy): domain Eukaryota; kingdom Metazoa; phylum Chordata; class Mammalia; order Artiodactyla; family Balaenopteridae; genus Balaenoptera; species Balaenoptera physalus. The sequence continues at coordinate 77,240,397 of NC_138889.1, forward strand.
ATCGCATGTGTGCTATAGACTGATAGTGCTTTTAGATGGCTTTCTCAAGTGTGTTGGAGCCTTTAATGGAAAAATATCTTTTCTTTGCAGTCTCCCCCACCAACATACACACAGACACACACACATACAGCCCAGAAGAAATTTGATAGCATTTCTAATTTAATGGTTTGCATTAGCAAACTTTATGTTTTGGGGAATTTAACATGATGTGATACTTATATGTAAATGTTTGAGTCTTGGTTGTCTATAATGGTTGAAGGATAATTTTCCAGTGAATACTAGTAACACATACATAGCAATTTTCTGACCATTTTTTACTGTATCAGTTGATATTATTGACAGTTAAGGTCAAATCACCTTTGCTTTTATGATGAGGTACGAAGCTTTAGTTAGCAACTGGCTTCCTATCTATCAGCCTGTCTAACCTTGCAGTAAATGAAGAATAAAGTCCATTATTTTTATGGAAAGTTTATAGGTGTTCAAAAGCAAATGATTTAAGGCTATACGATTTAGAACCAGTGTGTTTTATCTTGTGAGTTATGGCTTATTTTTTAATGTCATTTATGTAATTGTGTAATGTTCTCTTACTCTGTTCCAGCAGCATTTATATTGGCATCTGTCTGTATAAGCTCCTTAAAGATATAGACAAGCATCCTTTTCATAATCCTTGGTATACATTAAATGACTTCTCATACTTCCTTTTATATAAAAATGAGTTGTTTACCTTAAGAATGAAAATATTTAAGACAGTTTTATCAGATTACATGCTCACATATGTAATGTCTTTGACATGTAAAGATTTTTTTTATTTGATACATCATCTCTTAAAGCAATCATTTTTCTATCTTAATTTCAGCATTATATTTTCTGTCTTTTATTCTGCCTCTCTATTAGTGTGCACTAGAATAATGACTGTACAGCAATGTTCAGTTTGTATAAACTTTCCTTAATATGATTTTAAGCCTCATTTAACAAAGAATATTATTTTTTCTAGCCATTTTTCTTTTACTGCAGTTGTTAAAGATGAACCAGTGGATTAAGTAAAAAATATCAGACTTTTTCAATACTTGTATTTAAAAACCTCTTATATTTTAGATTTTATAAAAGTGCATAAATATGAGTTCAGTGACATTTGAGAGCTATTTAATTTTTATCATAACTTTTTAAATCTTTATAATAATGTAAAATTTTATATTAACAGACATTTCAGTTTGTTAAACAAATATTAAATGCTGACTATGTGCCAGATACATGTCTGAAATCTGTGGGCACAAAACAAAACAAATAAAACTATACTCTGTCCTGAAAAGGCACTTAAGTGAGAGGACACAGGTACTGACAACATTTTAGTATGAATAATAAAGATAGGAATATAGAGATATTAACAGGGTAGTCTGGGATTGGGAGCACAGAAGTGAGGTATTTTTCTGGTGGAAAAATTATAGTTGGTAATCAGATTTTACAGCCAAGATTTCATGACGAAGAAAAAAAACTTTACCTCTCTCTCAAAAAAAAAAAAAAGATTTGTGTTTTAAACAAGGAAGCCTATTCTGTTGCCAAGGATGAAAAGATTGACAGAAAAGCTAAAGTATGGTAGCCATGTAGGAAGTTCATTTTAGGATAATTTCTATTCACTTATTTTTTAATTCACTGGTCTTTTCTTCACCTGTATTCTTTCTGTTGTTAAGGTCGCCAATAAATATTTTCATTTTAAATATCATGTGTTTTAGTTGTAGAATTTCTGTTTTGATTGAGTTATTATTTTTCATCTTTTTAACCACTTTGGTCAATCTTTTTACCTAAATTCCTTAACATATTTATAATAATTCTTTTAAGATCTGTTTGCTAGTTCTATGAGCCACCTGCGATTCTGCTTCTGTTGCTTTTTTCTTTTGACTGTGGTCACATTTTCCTATTTCTTCTCATATTTCATAACTTTATATTTTATGCTAGACATTGTATAAAAGATAGTACAGTCTTATGTAAGTAATACTTCTCCTAGACGGGCTTCCACTTACCTCTGTCTGGTAGCTAGGATGACGGCCTGATCCCTTTTATCTAATCTGGAGTTGGGCTTGATCAGGGCTGGGTACCACTGCATTTAATTTACTGTGACTTGAGCATAAGATTAGGCCTCTCCCTCTTGCCAACTTCTTGGAAAGACCATCAAAATAAAGCTGAGTTTAGGGAGAAAAACAGAGTCAGGATATTTATGAGGTTTGAGAGATCTGATTTTCAGAGGGTCTGTCAATGCAGAGCAAGGGATTAGAGGGGAGAGGAAAGGTCCTGATCTGGATTTGGCATAGTTCATGATCTAGTTGAGAATTGGTAGTGCCAACTAAAAATTGTCACTTGCTGTCTGCCTTTACAAGGATTAGGTCACTAATCTTCGTCAGAGATTAGTTGCTCCCTCTTCGGAGCAGTTCCTCAGTGCTATCTGAGACGCTGTGTCCTGGGCTAGAGTCCTCATTTTGCCCCAAATAAAACAACTCACAACTCTCACGTTGAGCATTTTTTTTTTTTTCAGTTGACCGTAGACACAGTGAGGGGTGGGTTTCAGAGTGAGTTTTGAAGAGTAAACAGTGTAGTTGAGCCATCTGCTTTTGAGAAGAGGGTGGTGCGTATTTACTCTCAGACTTAGCTGAAAAGTTTATTGTTCATATAAATGGGTTTTCTTGAGGTGCCTGAAACAAACCACCTCATCTTTCTGGGCAAGAGTTTGTGGAATAGCAGAGAGCTGAATAGTAACACCATGCTAATGGTGACAGTGAACTGTGTGGCCGCAGATGCTCTTGGCTTTGAGATCTAAACACTGCAAGAAAACCTCTCTCTTCCTGTTTCGTCATACAAGCACCAGCTTCATCTACCTTCTTAGTTTGCAGAGACGACTAGCCATCCCTTTCAGGATTCTCCAAATTCCAGTGCACCATACTAGCCCAGACCTGGCCGTCAAAAATTGGTTGGGTTTTCCTTATCCCAGCAAGGTTCCTGTGCCTGTGGCATTTTTACTGCTTTGTGCATCCATTGCCCCAGCATTGGATAGACGCTCTCGGGTGACAGCAACTGTTTCTGTCTGCTCAGTTGGGAAGGGCTCATTCCTCTCTGGAAATAGTTTATTTAGACTTATTTGCATCCAAGGCTTTTTGATGGTTTTAGTGAAAAATATAATTGCTTACTTTACCCAATTTTTTGTTGTTGTTGTTGTTGCATCAGAGTAAGGAGAGGGTCTTTTGCAAACATACCCTACTAGAAACAGAAGTCCCTGAATGCATTATCTTAAAAGCCCAATCTAGAAAATAAATCTGAGTCTACACATTTAGGATTTTTTTTAAGTTAGGAAAAGTAAATGAAAATAAACAAAAGTTAATGAGTGAACTGAAAATAAATTATATGTTACCTCTCAATTCTCATTTTGTTTTTTTTTTCTTTATTTATTTTTTTAATAGATTTGTATTTATTTATTTATTTTTGTCTGTGTTGGGTCTTTGTTGCTGCGCGCAGGTTTTCTCTACTTGTGGCGAGCGGGGGCTACTCTTCCTTGCAGTGCGCAGCCTTCTCATTGCAGTGGCTTCTCTTGTTGCGGAGCACGGGCTCTAGGCACGTGGGCTTCAGTAGTTGTGGCACATGGGCTCAGTAGATGTGGCTTGCGGGCTCTAGAGCGCAGGCTCAGTAGCTGTGGCGCACGGGCTTAGTTGCTCCGTGGCATGTGGGATCTTCCCAGACCAGGGTTCGAACCCGCATCCCCTGCATTGGCAGGCAGATTCTTAACCACTGTGCCACCAGGGAAGCCTTTTTTCTTTTTTTTTTTTTTTAAATGATATACTTGATAAATGGTAGAAACATATATTTAAGAGGCACTGATATTTAGCTTTGGATGGAATCAGAACAAGTCTTGAGTTACAGTTTTTAAGGCTAATGCAAATGTTATTAAAAGAAACTTTCAAGTGTTTACCATTCAGACTTTCCTGATTCTCAAGGAGTACTCATAGTACTCCTTGTTTTCATTTTGAGTTTTAATTAAGCTTTAAATTTTTCTGATGGCTTAAGAAGAAACATCAAAATGAGCCCATTTCTTTGCAGTTGTGTTCTTTAACTCTTCTTTCAAAGCTTTTTGAAAAATCTCTGACAGTCGAAGCCTACTAATTTTAAACTCATTCCTTGGTATTAAATCAGTTCTTAGTACTTTTGGGTGTAAATTGACGTATTTTGACCTTGCAAAGCTAATCAACTAAAGAAACTATTAAAACACATCTGTGCTGCTTAGAAATAGTAAGATTTGTCTTGAACTTGCATCATAGATTTTAGTGGAACATCTGGTATATATTTTAACAAGCTTCGTTAAGTAAATTTTATGTCTCAGAGGGAGAGCATTTCTAATTGTAAGACTCCACCTCTACAGTCAGCTTTAGCTTTCTACTTAAATGAATAACCATACAGTCTAGAGCCTGGTCCTGAACTTTCTGCTCTCTTCTGAAACCGGAACCTTTGGAGTTAGACTTAGGTGGTGTTGAGAATACTTAAATCTCTTTATTTCCAGGAACTGGTTATTGACTAGTATTACGTGTTAAGAGCTGCAAGGCATTGGGAATATAGTAATAAGCCATTAATGCCTCTATTCATGAGGCATTAATGGGGGAGACAGATATTAACATTCACTTTGTGGCTATTAGATAATACCAAAGAATTAATGAGAATTTGGTTATATGTGATAAAGGCATTGTAGTTATATAAGGAAATGTTCATATTTTTTAGAGTCGTAAACAGGTAGGTAGGGGAGAAGTGACATGATGTCAGGCATTTGCTTCAAGACAGTTCAGCAAAAAGAGGGGCGCAGGGCAGAGGGAGAATAGATGAAGCAAATGTGCCAAATACTGGTCACTATTGAATATAGGTGATAGGTACTCAGAGGTTCTATAATTGTGTATATGTTTGAAGTTTTTCATAGTCGGATCTTTTTAAAGGATCATACTAATGACAATATTCTAAGAAACGCCTAAGAGTGTTGAGGCAAATGTAGTGTGCTAAGTTGCTTCTATAAAACTCAGCTATCTGCTGTAGCTACCAAGGCTGAACACATGCTTACCCTATGGCTTAACCTTTTCACTCTTAGAAATACCTTCATATATTCACCAAAAAGACATGTACAAGAAAGTCCATTGCAGCATTGCTCATTAGATCCCTAAACTAGAATTAAGCCAAACATTCATCAATAGTAGAATGGATAAATACATGCAGTATATTTATGGAATAATATACATCAGTGGGAAAAAAAGGTGATCTTGACTACACACTATGACATGGATGAATTTCATGAATACAGCATTCATGAAAAAAGGAAAAAAAACCAGATACAGAAACGTTTCTGTCTTTAAATTTCCATAACAAGCTAAACTAGTATAATGGTGGTAAACATCAGAATAGTGGTTACATTTTGTGGGCAGATTTAATCATTGGATTGGAAGGGGAATAATAGAAGCTCTGGGGTCTTGAGAGTGGTCTGTATCTTGATCTAGGTAATGGTTGAGTGTGTTCACTTTGTAAAAGTTCACTGTGCTCAGTCAGTGATTTCCTCACTTTTATGTGTGTGTTATATATTTTATACTTGTATTCTTCAATAAAACATTTTTTAAATGATTCCCACATTGGCTAAAAAAAAAAATCTCTATTTTTTGCATGTACATAATATTTCAGTTTAAAAGTTCTTAAAGAACAAACCAAAAAAGGACATCCGGTGGTCAGAAGCTTGGTGAGTAAAAGGAACTGGAAGAAGCCCAGCATGGCTGGCACATGTAGACCAGTGCCGAAGAGGGTGGCAAGCTGTCCAGATCATTTAGCACCTGTGCTATTTGTTTTTTTCCTTAGACCAGTGGGAAATAATTGAAGTTTTTTAAAGAGAGTGATACGACCTGAAGGGCACTTGAGAAGGTTCATGGTTGGAATGTGGAGAACTATTAGGAGACCAGAGTGGATATGAGAGGCCTATGAGTCAGCTATTACAGTACCTCAGGCAAGAAATGACAGTGACTTGCACAAAGGTAGTTTTAGTGGAGATGGAGAAAAGTGGATGTATTTGAGAGCTATCTAGAAGGTAAAATTGCCAGGACTTGAGCATGGATTAGATAATGAGAGATGAAGGAAAGAGGTCACAGTGGTGACTGCAAGGTTTCTCGCTTTTACAATTTGAAGAATGATGGTACTATTTTGTAAGACAAAGAAACCTGGAAGAAGAACAGGTTTAGAGGTGAGGATAAGAAGCTCGTTTATTAGTATGTTGAATTTGAAATGCCTTTGAGATATGTAAGTAGTGATGTCCAGTGGAAATTAGAATACTCTTCTGTGGTCTGTCTTGTCAAGTCAGACTTGTGACATATTCTGTCCACATATGATATATGACAGATATGTGACAGTAGAATCAAAGAAGTATAGGCAATCATAAAATCACTCTTGAACTAGGATGTATTTTCTAACCTGTGCTACTTCTTGAGGTTAATAGGCTCTAAAGGTTTTCTTTTCTCTCTCTCTCTTCCTTTTTTTTTTTGGTAGGCAAATCCAAGGGAGTAGCGTCATGTGCAAATAGAACTTGATCCAAATTAGCTATTCAGGTAGAAGAAAAAGAGTCCATGAGAGAATTAATGGTCTAATTAGTGCAGATGATACTACCCTCCATTTTACTTAATGAATATGTGCCCCAAAATGAGCCTGAGGTGGGAAACACATCTGCTGTTTCTTTAGTTATCTTCCGCTTCCAAGTATTTCTGTAGTATGAGCATCTTGCTGGACTGCATGTGATTCTTGCCTCTAAAGGTATATACAGTAGTCACCCTTATACACAGTCCAAGACCCTCAGTGCATGCCTGAAATCAAGGATAGTACCATACTCTATATATACACTGTGATTTTTCCTATATATATATATACCTGTGATAAAGTTTAATTTATAATTAGACACAATAAGAGAATGTTCAAATTGCCAGCATCACTACTCTTGGAGTTCAGGGCCATTACTAAGTACAATAAGGTTTACTCAACAATTGATCAGATACCCGAGTTGGCTACTGAAGTGATTAACGGGTAGGTAGGATAAACAGCAAGGATACTGTGGATACTGTGGATTAACGGGTAGGTAGGATAAACAGCAAGGGTACTGTGGATACTGTGGATTAACGGGTAGGTAGGATAAACAGCAAGGATACTGTGGACAAAGGGGTGATTCTCAACCTGAGCGGGATGGAGCAGGAGGGCGTGAGGTTTTGTCACACTACTCAGAAGGTCATGGAATTTAAAACTTATTGCTTATTTCTGGAAATTTCCATTTAATATTTTCATGGGTAACTGGTACCAAAGAATGGAAAACTGCAGATAAGTGGGGACTGCTGTATTTTTAATACAACATGGCACTCTGCAAGCCATCTGCTTTATCTGGAGCCCAACCAAAGAAATGGTGATTTGTGCCATTGCCAGAAGAACTGGTTGTATTGAACATATTGAGCGATGGTTTATATTTCAGTCTCCAGTGCAAAACCTTAAGGGGCTTTCCTGAGTGATTTTGATTATCTGAGATTTTTCCAATATGTGACTTATCCTCTATATAATATATGACTCTACTGTAAAAGAATGCTTTGTCTCATATTTAAAGGGATTCTAGCTAGTTCTGATATTTTTGAGATTTGGTTAAAGTCCAGGTGTACCCTATGCATTACCTACAAAATTTTGGACACTTCCACTTAATCCTGTCTTATTTTTCATTTTTCCCAGCCACAGAGGGTCCATCCTTCTAAACTGGACCCCTAAGGATTTTAACCTTTTAAAATCTGGATTTCTTCAACCCATTCTCCATGTTTAGTTGCCCCCTTACCTACTTTTGTTCTCTCTCCTTGGAAACATACCACTAAGAAAAACTTAATTTTTAAAAAGATATCTTTCCCACTTCATATTAACTTTGAGGTATATGTTTATTGAGTAGAATAGTGGGAAGAATCACCTGCAGTATTTAACTATTATTTAACCTACGCAGAGAGAATGCAGAAGTCCACAAAATGAGGAACCCTGAAGTTGAGTAAGACATCTTGTCCTTGGAGTCAACAGAGATTCCTGTGCTTTATCCTCTTTTGAAAGCCATGCTGTAAATGACACTTCTGAATCTGCATTTTTAAAAATTCATTAAAATTGATTCTGAAGCCGCCTATTGAGTTATGTTATAAAAGGATTTGAACATCAGTTGTTCTGAAATACAAGTTGAGTGGAATGTTGAAATTCTTAAGCTACATTACGATCATAATTAGTTTTAGATAGGTATAGGGTCATGCTTAAAGTCAGCAATGCCCAGGGTCAGAATAAATTTATGAGAGAAATAATCATACTCAAGCCCGACTGAAATATTTATCTTAAGCACAGCAATAAGCATAAAAATCAAATAATCAATAATAGTGGACTCTTGATTAGAGATGTCAGGGAAGTTCTCCCCAGCCTTATCTCAGAGGCTGCCAATCAGCATTATTAGGTTGTGATAGTAAATGAGTTTGACCAGGTATTTTCCTCTCTGATTCAGGCAGTTATCTCTGGAATAATGACCTATAAGGAAGTAATTTTCTCAGTTCAGATTCCCTTTGACTTAAGCTCTGGCAGAAACCATCGTAAATATTGGCATTCAGATCTTCCAAAAATCCTAAAACACTTAGTATTTCCAGACATCTGAGGTATATGGATGTATTCACAGGAGAGATCAGTCCACATGCAAAGATGAGTCAAGAATTGGAAAAATAAATTTTTGTTGTATATACCTGTTTACCTAAATCAGTCTATCTTTTTCTTATTTAGAAGACTAGATGAGAAAAGGACCAATCTTGAAATAGAAGGGAGTTTTCTAAAAATAATTTAAATCAAAGAGGAAAGTTTAAACAGTGGTAATCTAGCACTGTGGTTAAAAACTTCAAGCTTTGGGCTTCCCTGGTGGTGCAGTGGTTAAGCATCTGCCTGCCAATGCAAGGGACACAGGTTCAAGCCCTGGCCGGGGAGGATCCCACATGCCGCGGAGTGGCTGGGCTTGTGCTCCACAACTACTGAGCCTGCGCTCTAGAGCCCGCAAGCCACAACTGCTGAGCCCACATGCCACAGCTACTGAAGCCCACACGCCTAGAGTCTGTGTTCCGCAACAAGAGAAGCCACGACAGTGGCAGGCCCGTGCACTGCAACGAAGAGTGGCTCCCGCTCACCACAACTAGAGAAAGCCTGCTCACAGCAACAAAGACCCAACACAACCATAAATAAATAAATAAAATTTTTAAAAATAAATAAATAAAGCAAATAATTAAAAAAAAAAAAGCGTCTTGTAGAGATTGATCTCCTAGTCACAAAAATGAGTTTTAATAGTTTTCAGTTTAAAACCTCTGCAGCAGTCACAAAACTGATTTCTTTTTTGTTCTGTATTCATTTTTAATTCAATATATCTACTCTTTTGTCCTTAAAATTAAAAATATAATGTTTACTTATCATTGATAGTATATTCTGGCATTTGAGGAATGAGGAGTGGGCCATAGAGGCCTTATAGCTTTTAAGGAACATTGGAAGTCAGCATGAAAAATGGAATATAAGGAAACAGTAACCATTGACATTGAGCTGTGAGAAACGGATGACATGTGAGGAAGCAGGAGATAGAAAACTAGAGAAGCAGTGGGCTGTAAGAGTTTTTAAGTGGCAAGCACAGACACACACACACACACACACACACACACACACACACACACCTTTTCAAGATGACTTTTCATTCAAGCAGCATGTATTGGATACTAGTGCTGTGTTAGGCACTGTGAATACAACAAAGAATGTAGTCTCTGACCCCAGAGACCTTCATTTAGTAGGAGAGGCCAACATATAAATAGATAATTGTACTATGGTGTTCTATAATAGAATTTAAATACTACAGGCATATATAAAAGATAGCCTTGACCTGGCACACTCTTACTTACTCACTTTCCTCGAAAATCTTGCACATATTTAAGGTTTTTACCTTATTAGGCATGGCTTTCTTCCAGAAAGCCTTCCTCATACTGTATGCAGTAAATTAGTGGGGAGTGATTAACTGATGTTGGTACAGACATCAAGGAATGTTCTAGAGTAGTTGACATCAAATATGAGTTTTGAATAAAAAGTAGGAAATAATAAGAGAAGTAAAGCCTCATGGTTTTCTTTTCCCAAAGGTCGGTAGGAGTTGAACATAATATATCACTTCATTTCTTTTATTTGTTCACTCAATTAACAAATCTTTATTAATTTCCTTTAGTCCCCGAACATCCCAGGCTATTTCATGCCTTTGTAACTGCACGGCTGTTTTCACTAAATGTTTAGATTGAATGCCCAGTCATTGTGCTTAGGCACTGAGGGTAGTGAGGTGAACACAGTTGCAGGGAGATTGCCCTAAAGGGCCTGTTGGGGTTTACAATTGAATAAAAGACATTGAACAAAAAGCATTATGAATATGGTGAATGTTATTGCAGGGAATGCAGGGACATTTAATGGATGTATTATAATCTACTCTGCGGGATTAGGGAAGGCTGCCCAGGGAAAGTAACATTTAAACTGAGACATAACAAGTAAGAAGGAGCTAGTTTAGAGAATGGGGAAGAGTGTTACGGGGGGGGGGACCTTAGATAGGAAAAAACAACAACAACAGTGCAGTGATGAATCTGCCTTCTGTAACAGTGGACTGTGTAAAAGGAGTTACCCTTTTACTGAGACCAGCTACAAAAGCTGAAAAAACTACTAAATATTATCTGTTTGAAAGTACCAGAGAGATAAATTAGTAAAGCATTACCAAGCCAAGACTTAGAAAAGAAGGAAAGCCAAAGAAATGAAACTGGCATTTGGGACTGCTTTTGCCCTGTAGGCATTTACCAGTTCAGAGGAAGCAGCTAAAGGACTGTGTAGCCCTTTTGATAGCCTCACATGGTTAGGAATACAAAAACAAAGCCCTTTAAAAATTCCCCAGTGCTTTCCATTGGGACCCAGAAAGACTGTACCCAAGGGTAAGGTAAAACAGAGGTAAATGAGCCCTTGCAGGGACTGCAGCCCCACTTCAAATCATCTGGGTGGCCCAGGAAATTCTCAGACCCCATTTTAATTTTTTATTTTAATTTTTTTATAAATTTATTTTTTTTATTTTTATTTTTGGCTGTGTTGAGTCTTCGTTGTTGCACGTGGGCTTTCTTTAGTTGCAGTGAGCAGGGACTACTCTTCGTTGTGGTGCGCGGGCTTCTCATTGTGGTGGCTTCTCTTGTTGTGGAGCATGAGCTCTAAGCGCGCGGGCTTCAGTAGTTGTGGCTCATGGGCTCTAGAGCACAGGCTCAGCAGTTGTGGCGCACGGGCTTAGCTGCTCTGCAGCATGTGGGATCTTCCTGGACCAGGGATCGAACCCATGTACCCTGCATTGGCAGGTGGATTCTTAATCACTGCGCCATCAGGGAAGCCCCAGACCCCATTTTTAGATTAAGATGACTTGGCCTTTGCCAGCACCCCCAGGTTCCTGGCAGAAAAAAAGATTTTTTCTGGAAGAGTATTTTTATAGGTCTGAAATTATTTCTGCAGTTTTTCATATGTAATGTTCAGAACATAATCAAAGATAATTAGTCACACAAGGACACAAAACAACATCAATCAAGAACCAGCTAAAACAGGAAATAAAAATAGAGCGCCAGGTGTTCCAGGTGTTAGATGTATAGATATGGGCTTTAAAATAACTATGCTTACTAAGTTCAAGGACAAAAGAAATTGCAGATGTCAAACAAATAGTTGGAAATATTTAAGAAATAATAATATAACAGATTTGAAAAAGAACCGAACAGATATTCTAAAACTGAACTAAAGATGAGTTTAACGGTAAATATTAAATCACTAGTGTAGAGAGGATTATTGAACTGGATTTTATGTCAGAAGGAAATATCCAGAAAGAAGCACAGAGGAATGCCAAAATTCAGCATTGTGAAGGGCAGGAGATATAGAAGATACAAGAAATGGTCTAATATATGTTTAAATGGGAGTCCCAAAGGGGAAAGGAGATGAGAATATTTCAAACTATTTGAAGAGATAATGGCTGAGAATTTCCCAAAACAGACGAAAGACAGTGAGCTACAATTTAAGAAGTACAACATAACTTGAATAGGAATGGATGGATATTTTACATTTCTAGGTATATACCCAGGAGAAATGAAAACATATATCCACACAAACACTTGTTCATGAATGTTCATAGCAGCATTATTTATAAAAGGTAAAAAGTGAAAGCAATCCAGATGTCCATCACCTGAAGAATGAATAAACAAAATGTGGCATAGCCACACAGTGAAATATTATCTGGTTATAAAACAGAGTGAAGTACTCATACCTGCTACAGAATGTATGAACCCTGAAATGATGAGTCTTGAAAACATACAAGCGAAAGAGACCAACTACAAAAGAATTCCATTTATATGATATTCCATTTCTATGATTCCATTTATATGAAATGTTCAGAATAGGCAAATCTGTAGACAGGGGATAAGACAAGGAGTATGGATATAGGGTTTCTTTTGGGGGTGATAAAAAATGTTCTAAAATTAGATTGTGGTGATGGTTGCACAACTCCAAATATACTTTTTTAAAAATTGAGGGACTTCCCTGATGGCGCAGTGGTTAAGAATCCTCCTGCCAATGCAGGGGACACGGGTTTGAGCCCTGCTCTGGAAAGATCCCGCATGCCGCGGAGCAACTAAGCCCATGTGCCACAACTACTGAGCCCACGTGCCACAACTATTGAAACCCGCACGCCTAGAGCCCGTGCTCTGCAACAAGAAGCCACTGCAATGAGAAGCCCGTGCACTGCAATGAAGAGTAGCCCCCGCTCGCCGCAGCTAGAGAAAGCCCATGCGCAGCAACAAAGACCCAGTGCAACCATAGATAGATAGATAGATAGATAGATAGATAGATAGATAGATAGATAGATAGATAGAAAGATTGATTGATTTATACCGTTTATTTAACTGGGGAAATTTTTATGGTATGTGAATTATATTTCAGTTGAAAAGAGGGGAATAAATCCACACCTAGATACATCCTACTAAGAATACAGAAACCAAAGAGAACATTTTAAAAGCCTCAGTGGGGCTGTAAGTAGAGCATTGGGATTACCTTCAAAGGAGCAGTAAATAGATGATTTCTCAGCAGGAACAGTGAATTGGAAAGACTGAAGATAATTCAATGATGACATCCTCACAGGGACTTCCCTGGTGGCGCAGTGGATAGGACTCCACACTCCCAGTGCAGGGGGCCCAGGCTCGATCCCTGGTCAGGGAACTAGATCCCACATGCATGCCACAACTAAGAAGCCCGCCTGCTGCAACTAACACCCAGTGCAACCAAGTAAATAAATAAATATTTTTTAAAAAATGATATCCTCACTGTGCTGAAAGAAAGTAACTGCCAACTCTGAATTTTACCCAACTAAAATAACTTTTAAGAATGAAGCTGAAATAGATATTTCAGGTGAACAAATAAAAAGAGAAAGAGGGACTTCCCTGACGGTCCAGTGGTTAAGACTCCACACTTCCACTGCAGGGGGCATGGGTTAGATCCCTGGTCAAGGAACTAAGATCCCACATGGCGCAGGCAAAAAAAAAAAAAAAAAATAGAGAAAGAATTTGCCCCAGGAAACTGATTTCTGAAGGGTATATAGGCAAACAAAAACGATCCCTGATGGAAGGCCAGAGGTAAAGGAAGCAATAAGATTAAGAAAAGTTATATATGCACGTATATATGCACATAGCAATAGTTTCACTCCTAGGTATATACCCAATAGCATTGAGTACTTATGTTCACCAAAAAACATTATAAAAAAAGTTCATAAAAGTGTCAACTTAAAACTACTCAATACCTGTCAACAGTAGATTGGATAAATAAACTGTATAGTCACATATGTCTTAGAGCCATATAACAGCGTAGGTAATATGCAATAGTATAAGTGAATCTCAAAAACAATAATAAAGAAAATCAGCCAGACACAAAAGACTACACAATATATGTTGAAGTACGTAATAGGGAAAATGAATCTGTTTTAGAAATCAGGGAAGTTAGTGAGATAAGTGTTGGCGAGGATGTGGAGAAAAGGGAAGCCTTGTGCACTTTCGGTGGGAATGTAAATTGTTGCAGCTACTACAGAAAACAGTATGGAAGTTCCTGAAAAAATTAAAAATAGAACTACCATATAATCCAGCAATCCCACTTCTAGGTATATATCCAAAGGAAATGAAAACAGGATCTTGAAGAGGTATCTGCACTCCCATGGTCATTGCAGCATTATTTATGATAGTAAAGATTTGGAAATAACCTAAGTGTCCATCAGTGGAATAGATAAAGAAGATATGCCATATACATATATATATACACACACACACACACACACACACACACACATGCACACATATATGGAATATTATTCCACTGTAAAAAAGGAAATCTTGCCATTTACCACAACATGGATGGACCTTGAGGATATTATGCTAAGTGAAATGTCAGAAGAAAACAAATATTGTTTGATAACACTTGTACATAGAACCTAAATAAAAAGGCCAGACTCAGAAACAGAGATCAGAGATCAGATATCACTTGTACATAGAACCTAAATAAAAAGGCCAGACTCAGAAACAGGTAGTTACGAGGGAGTGTGGGATGGGAGAAATGGGGAAATGTTGGTCAAGGGTACAAACTTCTAGTTATAAGTTGAATAAGTTCTGGAGATCCAATGTACATCATGGTGATTATAGTTAATAATACTATATTATATACTTGAAGGTTGCCAAGAGAATAGATTTTAAATGTTCTCATCACACAAAAAAAATGTGATATGATGGGGGTTTAGCTAATGCTATGGTGGTAATCGTTTTGCAGTGTATTAGTGCATTAAATCAACACATGGCACACCTTACGTTACACATTGTTATATGTCAATTATATCTCAATAAAGCTGGGGGAAAAAATCAGGGTAGTAGTTACCCTGTGGGGGTGCCTAGGGTTGGCTAGGTGCCTAGGGGGACTGCTGGGTGCTGGGGTGTTTTGGTTCTTGATCTGAGTTTGGGTATCATAGCTGTATTCTGTTTGAAAATTCACCATGGTGTGCACTTCTGTGTACTTTTCTGCATGTCCATTATACTTTAAAAGGTTTTTTTAAGTGAAAATATTGGTAAATCTCAGTGAATATTGAATGTATAAAATAATAATATCTTGTGTTTATAGCTAGGAAGAAATGTAAAGGAGTTAGGCCACGTAAGGTATCAATCTACAGAACGTCAGAATTAAAGTATTTACGTTTTAGGTTCTGAAGAGGTGATCTCTTCTGCTCCGTAAAACCACTTTCATAAGCAATTTTGAAATTACAAGGGAGAAATACAAGTAAATTTTAAAGGAATTTCAGTTGTAATTTGGGAACATTTTAAGTAGATGAAAAATTAGTTATGTTGAGTTTTTCAGTAAAAGTACCTTTTAAAAATATTCTGAGACCTGTGGTCTGTTTTGATGCTTTCCATATTGCTTGATCTATTTCTAAACACTACTCAGTTTGGCAGTATCCCTTGAGAAGTATATGGCACTTAACGTGTATTGTTCCCTAGAGGAATCAGGAAAGAAAGAAAAGATGCAAATTTCCTCTTGGGATAAAATAGAAAATTAATTGAAGAGGGAAGAGTCTATAATTTAAGCTATTGTTAACATTGGGAGAATATCATAATATGTAATTTTCATTTTTGTTGATTATGTCTTCTTAGTTTAAATACCAGTTATCACCATCAGAGTTCATGCTCTTTATGCAGCAGCTTTGTATGGCCTGTATTTGTATCTTCATCTGGTTGATTTATAGACAATGATGTAAGCTTAAAACGTATAATCTTTTTTATGCAGTATCTTCTTACTCTTTCTTTACTTGCTTCAGACTCATCGTCAGTTAGCTTTTGAATTCCATACTATGATTTTGAAAGAAATACTCCAACAAAAAATGAATTGTATTTTTGTTATAGTGATTCTGCTGCATGGATTACAAGCACTCTATCTCCATGCTTGGATAAACTCCATCAAAAGCACATTATCCTCCTACTTCTGTGGCCAGCTGCCTAATTGTATCTGCTGTAACCACACGCTGTTGGAACATGATACCAATGAAGAACAGAAATGATAAATTACTCCCTGCAGGTGATAGTGATAATGATAATTTTTAATTTCCTTCTTCATCATAAGGTGTAGTCTGATCTTATTTCATTGGCTGCCATCCTGTTACATACACACATGATATGTCTGCTTTAAAGAAGTACTCATCACACCAAAATACATGAGAAAGTAATTCGTTTTTATTCCATGTCATTGTCCTTCAAATGAGCATGTATAAAACGAACTGCATCTACCTTTGTATGTATGGGATGAAAAAGCAAAAAGTGGCTTAAAACAGATTTTCAAATGATTCAATTTACAAATGCTGTGAGTTATGTTTTTCCTTTTTGTGAAATCCACAAAGCAGAAACAAACAGCTCATTGTGAAACTCTATTCTAATACTTAGGAATATTTAAGATGCACAATAAAGCTACATGTCTGTATTATTTTCCTGTGTACTTCAAAGTAATTATGGAAGATTCTCACCAAATTACAAGTGTGATCAAACTATCCCAGAAATTTACTGTATATTTTTCTTTCATTCTGTTTCCTTCTGTCATTATCACTGTTGTTCGTAATTACCACTCATTCTTTCTCTCAGTCTAAGTGACTTTTATAACTAAAATTTTTCTGACTGTGGTGTGTGGTGTAAGTCAGTGAAATTTTATTTATTTCATTGTAACCTTGCCTTTGCAGATTAACCCAGCTCCTATAGATAACTGATTTCAATGCTTATTTTTCTCCTTAGCATTCCCTTTGCCCCTGACTAGAGATATGTATGGAACAAAAGGGACATTTATTCTGTGGTCAGGCCTTCAAACCTATCTGATCTTTTTCAAGCACATGTCAAATTGTGCTGCAGTTATTTATTACCATTGCCTATTAGTCATCATTTTCAATTTCCTGTGGTGATTGTTTATTCTTGTATTTGAATGACTTCCACAGACAGAGTGTAAGTTTATTGAAATTAACCTTTAAAACACCTAGAGATAGCCTGTCAAAGTGATGGTAACAAGGAGGTGAAACTATAATTGAAAAATAGTTGTATGTTTATATTCTGCAGCAAAATGAATAGTTTTGTCCCCAAATCAGCTGACATATTTGATTGTTTATAATGGCCTTGCAGAAATAAAAACACTGATCATAGTTCCACTAGTTTATATGACTATGTTTCAAGTTTAAGGTTTTTTCCTCTTTTTTTCTAATATCTATTTTAATTATCAAGGATCATTTATACGGGGGGGGGGGAAAAAAAGGAAGCCCTTTCCCTAACGTGGCATTTTAGGCCTTGCTTGTGTTTGAGAGTAAATACCATTTTAAAACCAGAAAATCCCTTTGATTTTTCAGAGCAAACATCTTCCACTTTCTCAGTTAAGTGAATGCTGCCTCTCTGATGAGTACATTATCTGCATGTAATTTTAAATCCCAGGTGAATTTCCTTCTGACTTCTCCTCATGCTTCTGATTAATGTTTGCTATGGAACTGATTTTAATACTACCTTCAACCAAACATCATTAGGGGAGGGTAAATCTGCATGAGGAGTTGGATATACTGTAATGTACTTCAGAGGGAACTATAAAATAGCTGTCTTTCATTTTTATTTTTCTTTCTTATTTTATTTATTTGTCTTCAGGCTTATAAACTGTTTTTTGGTTACCCCCAAACTACTCAATATTTCACTGTAGTTTTGGGTATCTGGGCAAGGGTTAATTTCTTTTTTGATTTTTAACTAAATTTCATAGATAGTTGGACTTGGGGATTGGAAGACAGTTCTATATCTTTGTATTCTCAAATCTTTTTATCTTTATTTTTTAAATTTTGTTGTAAACTTGTGTATCAGCTTCTTCTCTTTGTTAAGACCTATATTCTATAATTATAATTCTGCAGTGTTCTACTATATTAACATTACCAGTCTGTTTTTTGTTTTTTTTTTTTAATGAGTTTCAACATATTTCTTTAGCACTGACAGTTGCCTTTCCCAGTCTGCTGCTGCTTAAGAAATTCCTAATTGTTTGTTTGTTTGTTTTTAAGTTTTAATTTTTATTTATTTATTTATTTATTTATGGCTGTGTTGGGTCTTCGTTTCTGTGCGAGGGCTTTCTCCAGTTGTGGCAAGTGGGGGCCACTCTTGATCGCGGTGCGCGGGCCTCTCATCATCGCGGCCTCTCTTGTTGCGGAGCACAGGCTCCAGACGCGCAGGCTCAGCAATTGTGGCTCACGGGCCTAGTTGCTCCGCGGCATGTGGGATCTTCCCAGACCAGGGCTCAAACCCGTGTCCCCTGCATTGGCAGGCAGATTCTCAACCACTGCGCCACCAGGGAAGCCCCTACCAGTCTATTTTTTATCAGAGTTAAATATATGACATATCACTTAGTGTATTTTATATATATTTCAGACTCAGGTCACATTTTCTGATAATGTTGTAAGAGCTTTTTTTTAACCCGAATTTGTTGTTTTCACAAAAGGTTTTATTAGCTAACTAGGGTTTTTTTTCCCCTCCACTTTCTTTTTTGGTAACATAGAGTATAAGGGATACATAAAAACGTATGTATAACTTAAAGAATAGTTATAAGGTAACTGTCTCCCCATGAAACCCACTTACTAAAATCTTTAAAAATCTTCTTAATGTTTTCATATAGTTTCAATAGTTTTTATTACTGTTACTATTCTGTTTACACCTTTTCTCCTCTACCTACTACTTTCCCTTAATTTGCTTTTGCTAATCTCTTCTTTGAGAAGAAAAATAGTTATTGAAAATGTTCTTTTTGTAGAATTACTAGTTGGGGAAAACTTGTCATTCTTTTTCTTCAAATTCATTTAGTTCCTACTGTATATTAGACACTGCCCTAACCCTTGGGGTGCAGAGATGAGTGATTTTTGAGAGTCATTAAGGGAAATGTACAAAGGTAATAGTTGAATTGAATGCCTCTCTATGCAATACTATAGATTATTTAACTCAAGTATTATTAAAAATAACTTATTATCACAGAAGTTGTTCATATTTATGGGAAATGTAAATTATAGATAAGCATAAAGAATATGAACATTCCAAATCTATCATCCACTTTCAATAGCTTGGTGAAATCTTTCCATATAGATGTATATATTCACATTTGTGTAACACAGAATAAGTGCCCATAATAAATATATATTATTCTTTTCACCTAATAGTATATCACAACTATTTTTCAAAATCAGTAAATATTTGTCTACAGGATTACTTTTGATGGCCAAATGGTATTCTATTATTTGTAGATTTTATGCTTTATTAACAGACCACCTGTTGTTGAAAATGTGGGCTAAAATTGACATGTTTAAATCTTTGCAAGCATACTTAATTTTTGGAAGTTTTTAATTACTGGATCAATGAGTATGTACATTATATGAAATCTTAGTTGTGTGCATGAAAACAGAAAAGTGCACAAATCGTAAGTATAGTTTGGTAAAATTGCACAAAGTGATTACCCCGCCATATACCCAGCATTCAACTTAAGAAACAGAGTATTACCAGCAACCCCGGAGCCTATCATGTAACCCCTTCCAGTTTCTACCCATATTGCAAGGATAACTACTATTCTGATTTGTAACACTAAATTAGTTTTGCTATCTTTGAATTTCCTGTATATAAATTGAATCATATCGTGTGTACTATTTTGTGTCTGACTTCTTTTTAATATAAATGTTTTATCTTTTAATACGTATTACTTAATTCCCCTCGAAAGGTTATTTCAGTTTACTTTCCCAGCATGAATGCTCCTTTCCCCACTAATTGTAGATATTATCATTTAAAAAATCCTTTCCTCAACATGATCAAGGAAAATTGTATCATGTTGTTTTAATTTACTTATTTTTTTCTAAGTAGGTGAAACAGTTTCTTTAACATGTTTATTAATCATTTGATTTTTCTTTTGTAAATTTCCTGCTTTTCTTTTGTTAGTTTCTTTTGACGTATTGCTTTCTTATTAATTTGTAGTAGCTTAATGTACAAAGGACAGTGACCCTTTGTTACCTATATTGTAAATACTCTCAGATCTGTTATTCATCTTTCAATTTTGTTACTAAAATTTAAATTTTTCTTTATTAAGTTTCTGCCTTGCGTATGATACTTAAAAATAAACCTTCTTTATTTCCAGATTTTATAAACACTTGTATATACTGGTGGGATTTCATTCTTCCTCCCTCCTACCCCTCCACCCCCTGCACTGATCTTTGTGCATACATGTGCATACATTGAAAACCCCACCAGATGATGTTATAATTTTTGCATTAAAAAATCATAGGTATCTTAAAGGAATTCAGAGGGGAAACATAGTGTTTTATATTTACCCAACTATTTATCGTTCTTCTCTCATTTTTGATGTTTCAGGTTTCCTTCCAGTATTATTGCCCATCAGCCTGAAGAACTTCCTTTAAAATGTCTTCTAAAAAGCCTGTTGGCAATGGATTCTTTTAATATTCCTTCACTTGAAAATTCATTTATTTTATCTTCATTCCTAAAGGATGTTTTTCCTGGATATAGAATTTTGAAAGGTTTTTTTTGTTTGTTTTTGTTTGTTTGTTTTGTTCCAATATCTTTTTCTTTTCCATCTGGACCTCCTATTACGTGTATGTTAGCTCCACAGGTCCCTGAGGCTCTGGGCATTTTATTTCAATCTTTTCCCCTTGTTTTTTAAAATTAGATAATTTCTGTTGATCTAACTTCAGATTCACTGACCTTGTCCCCCTCTATCATCTCCATTCTGCAATTCAGGAATTCAGCCCAGGAAGTTTTTTGTTTCAGTTATTGTGTTTTTCAGTTCTGAAATTTCCATTTGGTTCTCTTTTCATAGTTTCTATTTCTGTACTGAGAATTCCTATCTTTTGATTCATTTCAGTGTGTTTCTTTTACATCATTGCTATTAACTTATACCAGCATAGTTATTTGCTTTAAGTCTTTGTCTAATAGTACCAGCATCTGGGTCATCTCAGCATTTCATCTGTTGATTGTCTTTTCTCTTGAAAGTTGGTTACATTTTCCTGGACTTTGTATGTTGAGTAATATTGGATTGTATCCTGGATATTGTGGACTCTTAGTTGGGTTATAATCATCTGGACAGTGTTGATGTTTGTTGTTAACAGGCAGTCCATCCGAAGTCAAAATATAAGTTCTGTCAACAGTGTCTTGGCAGACAATGGTTCACATCTCATTTCCATTCTCTAAGAGTTTGCTATACTGTTTTGGGTCTCTCCTGCACATACACAGTTTAGGGATTGGTCTGAGACTTATACAGGTTTTTCAGTTTGACAGAATTATATAGTATTTTGATTCTCTCTTGGTATCTAAAGTATAATGAACCTCAAGGTTAAATATTGAATTTGGTTTGGGCTCAATCCACATTAACCCTACGGATCAATAAAACTCCACATTCTTAACAAAAGCAGGAAAGTACAGTAATTAGCTTTGTAGTGATTTTTCAGTAATCAGTTTCCAGTTTTTAAGACTTTATAAGCTTTATTTAATGCCAGTTTTAAAATAGATTAAGTCAAGCCTGTCCCACTAGTGAAAGAAAAAGGAATGGTATCATTTAAATTTTAAACAAAAATAAGTGAAAATTATTTATTTGTTTGAACATGTTAATTTCTTCTAGAGGCCTTTTTGTAAACTGTTAGAGTAAACCTGAGAGTTACGTTGGAGTTTCTTCTTTGGGTATTTATTTGCCTACACATACGTTTAATTTGAATAGTCTTGTTTTTGTTCTCAGGAAAAAAATACATAATATTTTAAAATTTCATTTATCTCATCACAAAAATAATCATAGTACTTTGCTTTAAAATTGGATGAACAAGATGAGAAGAAATTAAATGAGCTGGCTTCATATAAAAGAGTATGTTTTAGTTATTTAGTGCTATGTTAGCAAACCACTCCAAAACTTAGCGCCTTGAAGTAAAAAATCATGTAGGTTTACTTGTCTGTGTTTCTGCAGTCTGGACTGGACTTACATACTAGTTCTGCTCCTAGGATTTTTCATGCTGCTGCAGTTGTGTGGAGGCTTGACTCACATGGCAGCATCTCAGTGGAAGAGTCTGGATGGGCGAGGGGCCGCATGAGCCTCTCTCCATGTAGATTCTCACCTTTCAGTGGTCCACCACGGTCATTTCTCTAATTTAACACATACTGAGTATTTGATTAGCCTTGTTACCCTTATTATTATGTTGTTTCTGTGGGGAAAAGCCAAATTCTATTACTTTATTTTTACTAACATCATGTTTTCCAGGAAAAATAGTGACCTGCCATAAGTTTAAGAGTGTCTGATATTGGAAATGGTTTCTTATTTGCCATGGCTTAAGACTGTATAATCAATTGTTATGTAATTAGTTTAATAATTATTTATATTCCTTTGTTTTTAAACAGGCATTTGCTGGCTACTTCGATATATATTTTGAGAAGAATTGCCACAACAAGGTAAGTATCACAAGTTGTCTCATAAGAATTAATTATGTGAAATACATTGTATTTTATTTTTGTGCCCCGAGGTGTTTGATCATAAGCATTTTGCTGTTGTAAGCAGTTGGAGCTTGTATTTGATGTAGTAGATTAATGTACCATGATATTAAAAATCTTGTACTTCATCAGGTACTTTTGAACTCTACCAATGCAGGTCGTGTTCTCTACGGGCCCCCAGAGTACCAAAACACACTGGAAGCAAACAATATTCCTATTGGAAAAGCCATTTTCAGTTAAAGCAGGTAAGAAAGAAAAAGGGGGAAAATGTCTTATCCGTTCTGAAGTAAACAATATTCATTCATTCTACAACCACTTTTTCTATGCCCACTGTATTTGAAGCAATATGACACACTAAGATAAGTTGTTCTTAGAGTTTACCATGTATATAAATTTTAGGTGGCATATCGTTTCATTAAAGAAGTAAGTTAAAGAAAACTTTTATTTAAATTTAATTTCTGCCAGTTAAAATATATGTGACATTATGTAGCTCTTATCTTGAGTACCACAAAATCAGAAAATTTTTCTTTAAGCAATAGCTAATACGTGTTAAGTAGCAAATATAAATAAAAGAAAATGTTCTCATTTCCCAAGTGACTAAAGAGAAATATCACCAATAGAAGTAAAGTATAAATTAAAGACAATGTCATTCAGTAGTTATTATATTCAAAATATATTTTTGTCTAGAATGCTCTCCACTGTGTCCACCTCCTCAAATCTTACTTAGTGTTTGAAGACTGATCCAATTCTACATTCATCTCATTGATTGTTCACTTACACGAGCACCTGTAGTTCTTACATACCTACACATTTAACTCCAAAAGTTAGAATTTGATTAGGAATTTTTTTTTTAACTGCTTATTACGTATAAGTCTTCTTGTCCCATCTTCACTGAAAGCCTTCTGACTGTAGGAAAACTGAATGTAGAACAGACTTCATTGTAAAGATGTTCAACATCAAATTTTTTGTGTGTCTCTCAAAAGCAACACTGAGCAAAAATTTGCAGAATGATTCCTACAATATATGATTTATATGAAGTTTAAAAACATGTAAAACAGCTGTATGTACACACACACATAGTAAAAGTAAGAAGCAACACTTAAGAATGGTAACCACTGAATTCATGGTAGTGGTTCCCTTTAGGGAAGGGTGGAAGTAGGATCAGGGAAGGCTACAAAGGGGGTTTAGTGCCATGTATCTGAACTATTTCTTTTAAAAACTGAAGGAACTGTGGCAGAATGTTAAGATTTGACAAAGCTGCGTAGAGGTCATTAAATCATTCTCTTTGTGTTTAAAATATTTCATAAAATTCTAATGTGGTTTTGATTTCACTGTTGAGGCATAAAGGAATTTAGTAGATGCAAATAAACACTGTTAGAGTAAAGCAGCACCTTGTCATTTTTTCACTTTGAGGTTGCAGTGCTATGGAAATAAAACCTTGATGGCGTCATTTTCTCTTTCTCTAGAAAGCTAGAGCACAGCAAAACTGAAATGAAGCCAACACATCCTCATTTCTGTTTCTTTGTTTTGTTTTTTGTTTAGCTCTGGTATTTGGATTGATTTTGGGAAAATTGAAAATACTGCTTTTTTTCCTCACTATAACCATTTTGTTGTCTTAATGCTAAAATTCTAAAGGCAATATTAATTCTTTCATGTTTTAATCTTGAGGGGGATTTAAGGATAGCATTAGAATTTTCTCCTACCTAATTACAACAAAGTATTACTTGATGCCTAGTGAAATTTTGAAATCCTAAATATTCTTTACCCAGTAATCCTTAGAGTAATTGATTCAGCTTTTTCAGAATACTGTGAAGAAGGTCTATGATTCTAATGTTGCCCTCTGGCACCATCTACATTCTCTATTTCTTTCATTGCCATTGTGTGTACTCATATTTAAATGGTAAGGCCAATAGGCTCCCCTAAAATAGCACAGCCTGCGGAGAGTTTGAAAGGGGAATTTCAAAGTAGGGAAAATGTGGTCATTCTCAGTTACAAGAATTTTTTTTTTAACCCTGCTATAGTAAGCCTTTGGTGGTAGTACTGATGAATAGAAGCCAGAAGCTCTGGGGCAGAGTATTGGGGTACACACTAGTCAGAAAAAGAGCTCTGGAGATCTCCATAAGATACGCCCTTGAGTTTTAGATGAGTGCTAAGATGTGTGTATGTGGGATGAAATGCCTGAGGTCAGGCAAAGCAGTTGGAGTAGTTGTGAACCAAATATTTCCCAGCATTTACACAGGGCTGTGGGGTATTCAAATTTCAACAAGCTAGAGTAGGGCGTCTTTCTGGACTCTATTCAGTGGAGATTCCAGAAGGACCATAGTAGCGGGAATAAACTATCCCTTGAGTAAAGGCAACTCTGGATGGTCCTTAACAAAGCTTAAAAACAAGTCTTAAGAGGAAAAACTGAACTGCATGTAACCTTAATAGCAACAAAGGAGAACAATAAAATCAGATGTTCAACGACATAAAGTTCAAAATGGCCAGCATTCAATCAAACATTGAATGCAGGGAAACACCAGTCAGTAGAAACAAACCCAGAAATGATAGAATTAGCACACAAGCATGTTGAAACATATTATAACTACTTTTATATGAACATAGGAAAATATGAGAAGATATTTACAATCCAAATAGGACTTCTAGAGATGGAAATTACAACATCTGAAGTGAAAATGTCATTTGATGGAGTTAACGGCAGGAAAGATCAGAGAACGTAAAGATACAGCAATAAAATGTATCCAAAAAGAAGCACAGAGAGGGAGAGAAAAGATTTTTTTAAAAAAATTAATGTATCCACAGTAACCTGTGGGAAAACATGCAGCATTCAACCTTAAATATAATAGTAGAAGTCCATGGAAGAAGCAGGGGCAGAAAACATAATGTATAAAATTTTCTTATATTTGATAAAAACTGTAACTCACAGATTGAAGAAATTGAGTGAACTCCAAGAGATTGAGTGAACTCCAAGAAGGATCAACACAAAGAAAACAACCCCAAGATACATCATAAACAAATTGCTGATATGCAGTGATAATTAAAAAAAAAAAAAAAACTTTAACCAGAGAAAAAGAAAACATAGAGGAGCAGACCAACAATACAAAATATATTAAAGTAAGCTCTTCAAGTGGAAAGAAAATATCACCAAAATTTTCAATATTTAGAAAATTCCACTCTAAACAAAGGAGTGGAAAATGCTAGAAATGGTAAATGTGTGAGTATAAAGAAAAGCCTTTATTTTCTCACCTTTTAATTTCTTAAAAGATAATTGACTATTTAAAGCAAAAATAATAATGCATTGTGTGTTTTAAAACGTATGGAGACAAAATATATGGCAATGATTAAAAAAAGAAATTAATTAGAAAATGGAAATATATTGTAAAGTCCTTACACTTAGATGAAGCAATTTAATGGTGAACTGATGAATTAAGTATGTACATTGTAAACCCCAGAGCAACAGCTAAAAATTTTTAAATTAAACCACAAAATATAGCTAATAAGCTAGTAGTGGAGATAAAACAGAATCCTGAAAAGACTATTCAATTCAAGAGAAGATGGGAACATAAACAGATGGACAAATAGAAAACAAAAGGTATGATGGTAGACTTAAATTCAAACATACTGATAATTATATTAAATATGAATGGTCTGTACATCCAGACGATGGAATTTCATTCAGTGCTAAAAAGAAATGAGTTATGAGCCCATGAAAAGACATGGAGGAATCTTAAACACATATTACTAAGTGAAAGAAGCCAATCTGAAAAGGCTATACACTGTGTGATGTGTGATAATGACATTCTGGAAAAAGCAAAACTATGGAGATAATAAAAAGATCAGTGGTTGCCAGGGGCAGGGGATACAAATAAGCAGAACACAGAGGGTTTTAGGGCAGTGAAGATACTCTTTATGATATTATAATATGGATATATGTCATTTACATGTGTCCAAACTTGTAGAATGTGTAACACCAAGAGTGAACGCTAAGGTAAACTACAGAATTTTGGTGATTATGATGTATCATCAATGTGGGTGCATCCTTGGTTTAAAAAAAAAATACCATTCCAATGAGTGATGTTGATAGTGGGGGAGGCTGTGCATATGTGGGGGCGGGGGGATACGGGAAGTCTCTGTACCTTCCTCTCAGTTTTGTTGTAAACATAAACCTGCTTTAAAAAGTTTAGTCTTTTGGGCTTCCCTGGTGGCGCAGTGGTTGCGAATCTGCCTGCCAGTGCAGGGGACACGGGTTCGAGCCCTGGTCTGGGAAAATCCCACATGCCGTGGAGCAACTGGGCCTGTGAGCCACAATTACTGAGCCTGCGCGTCGGGAGCCTGTGCTCCGCAACAAGAGAACCCGCGATAGTGAGAGGCCCGCGCACCGTGATGAAGTGTGGCCCCTGCTTGCCACAACTAGAGAAAGCTCTCGCACAGAAACGAAGACCCAACACAGCCATAAATAAATAAAAATAAATAAATTTTTTAAAAAAAGTTGTCTTTTAAAAAATGTTAATAGTCTAAACATGCCAATTAAAAGGCAGAAATAAACTGAATAAAAGCAAGAACTAACTAAATGCTGTTTACAGGAAACACAATTAATATAAAGACAGTAATTCTGGTTCCCAGTGATGTAAGTGCATTCATCCCATCTGTCTCACTGAATGCAGCTTTAAAACCAGAATGCATGGAACAGCTCTTTGAGATCTCTGAAAAGTACATAATAGCGGATAAGTTGGAGAAGATGACCAGAATTCGAAGTACCCCTGAACTGGTGGTAAATTTGTGATTAGTTTTCCTTCAGTATCCCCTAGCCTGGACTCCAGACAGCCTGAAACTCAGAAGAGGGCCTCAGCACAGACAGGAAGAGCTCCCAGAGGAGCCCTCTGATTCTAGCTTGAGGAGTGGGGAAAGGGTCTCCTAATGCTTAGAGAGAGTGGGGGGAAATTCCCATTTTTCTTTTCCATGTTTCTTCTCTGTTCTCCCGTATTGCAGCCCCCAAGTAATCCTACAGTGGTGGCAGCAGTAACAGTGGCAGCAGTGGGGACCTGCAGACCCATAGGTAAATGAGTGGGTGTGGCTGTGTTCCAATTAAATTTTATTTACAAAATCAGCAGCCAGACTCAAAAGCCTTCCATAAAACAAATCTCCAGGCACAGATTGCTTCATTGCAAATTCTCCCAACGACTTAAAGGGAGAAATAACACCAGTTCTACATAGTCTCTTCCAGAAAATAGAAGAGAGCTAATTTTATGAGGGCAGTATTATCTTGATACCAAAAATTAGACAAAGGTAGTACAAGAAAATTAAACTGCAGCCCAGTGTCCCTCGTGAATATAGATGTAGAAATCCTCAACAAAATAGTAGCAAATTGAATCCAGCATACATGTATAAGAAGAAAACACACCATGACCAAGTGGGTTTTATTCCAGGAATGCAAGGCTAATTCAATATTTTAAAATCTTGTAATGCAGTCCACCATGCTAACAGTCTAAAGAAGAAAAGCCACATGATCATATCAGTGGATGCAGAAAAAACATTTGACAAAATTCAATATCCATTCATGACAAGTACAGCAAACTAGAAATAAAAGAGAACTTCCTCAACCTGACAAAAGGCATCCATACAGTCTGTAGCTAGCATCATACTGAATAGAGAAGGACTAAATGCTTTCTCCCTAAATTTGAGATAAGGCAAGGATGTCCACTCTCACCACTCCTACACTCTTATATTGGAAGTCGTAGCCAGTGCAATAAGAAATGAAAAAGAATTAAAAGCCACTGGAAAGGAAGAAGTAAAGCTGTTGTTATTTATAGATAATGTGTACATAGAAAATTCTAAGAAATCTACCAAAAAAACTACAGAACTAGTAAGTGACTTTAGCAAGGTAGAAATTGACAGGCTGATTCTAAAATTTATATGCAAATGCAGAAGACCTAGAGTAGCCAAACAATTTTAAGAACCATATTGGAATTCTTATACTATGTGAATTCTGAACTTACTTAAAAATTACATTAACCAAGGCAGTATAATATTGGCATATAAAAAGTAGATACATAGATTAATATAACAATAGGAAATCCAGAGTCTCAGTTTTGTATAGTCAATTAAATTTTTCCAAAGGGCCAATGTAAATTCAATGGGAAAAGGATAGTCTTTTCAAAAAATGGTGTTAGAATGACTGAATATTCATAAAGAAAAATAATGAATCTCAGTTCTTATCTGACACCAAATATATAAAAACCAACTTTAAATGGATGAGAGACCTAAATATAAAAGCTTGAAACTGTAAAACTTCTAGACGATAACATAAGAGAGAATCTTGAGACTTGAGGTAGGCAAAAGTTTATGAGAGTGAGATATTACTAAAACTCATGGAACTGCACATTTTACATGTTACAGTTCTATTGTATATAAATTACACCTTAATAAAGTTAATTTTTTAAAAACCCACACTGGACCGTCAGGATATCCAGGATAAAATCCAGATTCCTTACCTTGGCCCTTTACAGTCTGACCATTTTTCATCATTTCCAACCCCACCCTGTCACAACCCCACATAAGCCCATCATATGCTCCAGCTCTACTGCTCATTTTTTAGCTAACTTTCCTGTCTTTTTTTCCTTGCTTTTGTCTAAGATATTCTTCTACTTAGGAAATTGTTTTGACCTCTTTCACTTGATGAATTCCACTTTTCCCTTTATGACCCAGCTTATTTCTGTAAATCTTTCCTCATTGTCCTTAGAAAGTTAACTGCTCTGTTCTTTGTTCTCCCAGATCAATTCATGCATACATCTATGTTAGAACATACCGGTGCGCTGTGGTAAAGGGTTCTAATAGAAGATGAGTTAATTTGCCTCTATCACTTCTTTTTTATCTGATGTAGTATTTGGCATATTAGAAATATCCTGCTGAACGAATGAATAAGTACAGTAATATGCGTTGTCATTGAAATTAATTTCCTCTCATCACTGTGGGTGACACATGCCAAGGGCACTTATCTAGCTGCTGTATTTGGTTGCCCCATTTTGTCAGCTCTGATGTTCTCAGAAGTTTCGGCATGGCTGAAGAGAGTTCTCTGTTGAGTTAAAAAGTAGTTTTTGACTCTGTATGGCATAAAATTTTTAGATAAAACTAAATAAAGCCAAGAGTCTAATCAGGACAATTTGCTGTGTATGTACTGCTTATTTGACTATCCAGAAAGTAATATGACAAGATTTTTTTAACAAATAAAATATTGTATACATAGCTGTACAGTTATTCTGCCTAGTGTGTGTGTGTGTGTGTGTGTGTGTGTGTGTGTGTGTGTGTGTGTGTGTGTTAATATCTTCAGTAATGATAAATATTTTTTTCGGAATGGTAAATCTACCGTTGGGGGTAGACTGGATTTTTGGAAAGCAAGAAAAGACGGTGTGAATAGGAAATTTCTCAGACTAAGAATTTTACATTTGGCCAAAAGCACAAGGGAACTATAAAATGATGAGCCTAGTTCGTTTTTGCTTCGTTTTGGGTTTTTGTTGTTACTGTTGTTGTTATTTTCACAGCCTAGTTCTAACAATAGTTCCAAAAGAAGTACTCTACAACATTTGAGAACTTCCTGCATTGTGGGAGTTAGAGACCAGACTTCCAGGATGAATACTTTGAAAAGATTTAAAGAACACTGACTTTAAATTCAGGGTTTTTTTTTTTCTTTTCCTTTAAAAATAATGTACAATTTTATTGTAAAAACTTACGTGGCAGATTATTTTAAAAATTCAGATCTTTTTCTTGTGATTTGGCTTTGAAAAATATTATTAAAATCAGGCTGTTTAGTTCTCTTTCTCTGTATATTATTAGTAAGGTCTTATGTGATGGAGAATCCATTTCTTTTTTTTTTTTTCTTCTACTTTTTAACGCTAAGCTTTAATAGTGATAATAATGATTTTTTATTTATCCCCCTTGTGGGGAAATGAAATTTTATTGCTCTGGAAGAAACTAATTTTAAAAAACAACTAGGACAGAATTGAAATGAAATCAATTTTGTTCTTGATTGAACTGCAGTGCTGCTTTGTGGTATACTAATAGCCGTCTGCCAGTGATAAAAACAAAGTGATATAGCTCAGTTCCATAGAGAGTGTCCTTTGCAGCTCTCACCACAGTATGCACACTTAACAGTATCAGTCATTTTATATCTATTTGACACTGATTAATTACTCAGATATATTCTGGTATTATAGCCACTGCCTTGGCACTTTAGTCAGGCTTGAACAATTGAAGTGAGTGCAGCAGTGTGAACTATGTATTTATTACTGTGACCCTTCGTGCTATTTAATTAACTTAAATAAGTGCTGTTTGCACCCCCATTTTGAAATTAAGTTTATTACAGAAATAGTTATTTTACTGGTATTTCATTTTAAGACATGAAAATTACAGCATCAGCTTATAAGACAATGTTATAACTTTTTTTTTAAAATAAATTTATTTATTTATTTATTTTTGGCTGCGTTGGGTCTTCGTTGCTGTGCGCAGGCTTTCTCTAGTTGCGGCGAGCGGGGGCTACTCTTTGTTGGGGCGCGCGGGCTTCTCATTGCGGTGGCTTCTTTTGTTGCGGAGCACGGACTCTAGGCACGTGGGCTTCAGTAGTTGTGGCTCGTGGGCTCTAGAGTGCAGACTCAGTAGTTGTGGCACACGGGCTTCGTTGCTCCGCGGCATGTGGGATCTTCCCAGACCAGGGATCGAACCTGTGTCCCCTGCATTGGCAGGCGGATTCCCAACCACTGCGCCACCAGGGAAGTCCCTTAATGTTATAACTTTTTAATTATTCAGATATTTTAATTTAATATTGGTACTTAAAATTTTTTTCTTTTGTGAAAATTTAACAAAATTATCCACTGCCAGTTCATCTTGAGTTGGGCTATATTTTATTTTATTTATTTATTTTTGGCTGCGTTGGGTCTTCGTTTCTGTGCGAGGGCTTTCTCTAGTTGTGGCAAGCGGGGGCCACTCTTCATCACGGTGCGCGGGCCTCCCACCACCACGGCCTCCCCTGTTGCAGAGCACAGGCTCCAGACGCGCAGGCTCAGTAATTGTGGCTCACGGGTCCAGCTGCTCCGCGGCATGTGGGATCTTCCCCGACCAGGGCTCGAACCCGTGTCCCCTGCATTGGCAGGCAGACTCTCAACCACTGAGCCACCAGGGAAGCCCTATATTTTAAATTAAGGGGTACATAGACTACTTAAATATATTCTTTAAACTTGAAATGCAGAATTAGCTAACCTGCTTTATAGGCACCAGGGAACATTTCCATTTTGACCCTACACTAAGGATTGAATAAGACAGTCACAAACTAGCCAACTTAACATTTTTTTTTAACATGTCTAAAGCAACTTAAAGAGCAGCAACCATTAGGGCACATGCACTAAAAAGAAATATTTGCAACAAAACCTCATATACATCAACAAGAAAATCACTAAAGGTAAATGTTCAGAGGATTTCTTTTTAGATAGTGGTTAAACATTTGAAATATTAATAATACCCATCACTACTGATAATCACTGAATTGCAAATCAGAGCAGTCAGATTCTGGTTGTTGTTTATCTAAATAACAAAAATGTTTTTATCATTTTCTTTCATTCTTTTTCTGTTGTTGCTTGGTTTCCCATAACGCCCAATATTGATGAAGATGGCAGGAATGTAAAACTGGAACACACTTTATGCGTTTTTTTAAAAAGTATTCCACTTCTCATAATCCATCCTAAGGGATCGAGTGAAAATTTACTTTTTTAAAAAATCTTTGCTGTTCTAAGAAGTGAAACTAACATTGTTGTAATTTGCTTTTCTTTAGAGTGTCCTGCTTTATAGAATTTTTTCATTTTTGTATAAACAAATCTTCAACCTTTTCCTTTTGGTTTCTGACTTTGGTTCCATACTAAAAAATTTTGTATTACTATATTTACACATTTCTGTTGACTCCTTTCCTCAGTGAGTTAAAATGCCCCGCTTACCATGTACTGAATCTCCATAATGGATCTTTTGGTTTCTCTACTATATTCGATTTATCTATGAATTTATTCCTAAGCCACCACATTTTAAAAACAGCTTTATTTTATATCTACATACAGTAAAAATGCACACATTTTAGGGCTTCCCTGGTGGCGCAGTGGTTTAGAATCCGCTTGCCAATGCAGGGGACATGGGTTCGAGCCCTGGTCTGGGAAAATCCCACATGCCGCGGAGCAACTAAGCCCGTGCGCCACAACTACTGAGCCTGCGCTCTAGAGCCCATGAGCCACAACTACTGAAGCCCGCGCGCCTAGAGCCCCTGCTCTGCAACAAAAGAAGCCACCGCAATGAGAAGCCCACGCACCGCAACGAAGAGTAGCCCCCTGTCGCCACAACTAAAGAAAGCCCACGTGGCAACGAAGACCCAACGCAGTGCCCCCCAAAAAAATGTCCTCCTTCTAGAACTTGCAATCTCTTTAAAAAAAAAAAAATTCACACATTTTAATTGTACAGTTTAATGAATTTTGACAAATGTATACCCCACCCTAGTTAAGATATAGAATATTTATATCACTCTAAAAAGTTTCCTTGTTGATCCCCTCTGCAGGCAGTCATCCCCACTAGAGTTGGTCATCCCCAGCTTCAATTTCCAGACCAGGAGAACCACTGATCTGCTCTCTATCACTGTGTATTAGTATTACTAATAGATAAGGCATTAGTATTCTTTTAGAATTTTATATCAAAGTTACTATACAGAATATACTCCGGTTTCTTTGCTTTTAGCATATTTTAAAAATTCATCTGTGTATCAGTAGTTTGTTCCTTTTTATTGCCAAGTAGTATTCCTTTGTATGGACTTACTGTAATTTACATATGCATCTACTTGCTGCTAGACTTTTGGATTGTTTTCAGTTAGGCGCCATTATGGCTAAAACAGCTGTGGACATTCATGTAAAAGTTTTTGTGTGGGCATATGTTTTCATTTCTCCTGGGCAGATGCCTAGGAGTGGGATTATTGGGTCTTATGGTAAATATATATTTAACTTTATAAGAAATTGGCATATACTTTTTCACAGTGACTGTGCTTATTCAACATTCCTACCACTGTTGAGGGTTCATTTGCTCCACATCTTTGTCAACACTTATATAAAAGGGCAAGTCATTTTAATTTAAGTCATTCTATTACATGTATATGTAGTGACAGCTGTTTTTAATTTGCATTTGCCTTATGACTAATGATGTTGAGCATCTTCTCATATGTTTATTGGTCATTTGTACATCTTTTTTTTTTTTTAAGGGTCTGATTTTTTTATTTATTTATTTTTGACTGTGTTTGGTCTTCGTTGCTACACACAGGCTTTCTCTAATTGTGACGAGTGGGGACTACTCTTTGTTGTGGCGCGTGGGCTTCTCATTGCGGTGGCTTCTCCTGCTGTGGAGCACAGGCTCTAGGCGCATGGGCTTCAGTAGTTGTGCCTCGCGGGCTCTAGAGCGCAGGCTCAGTAGTTGTGGTACACGGGCTTAGTTGCTCTGCGGCATGTGGGATCTTCCCTGACCAGGGCTCGAACCCGTGTCCCATGCATTGGCAGGCAGATTCTTTACCACTGCGCCACCAGGAAAGTCCCTGTACATCTTTTTTTGGTGAGGTTTCTTTTAAAATATTTTGCTCAATTTTTGATTGGGTTGTCATCTTATTGAGTTGTAAGGATCTTTATATATATGCATACAAGTTCTTTGTCAGATGTATGTGGTGCTAATATTTTTATTCCAATTCCTAGTTTGTCTTTTCATTTTCTTAAGGTCTTTTGAAGTCTGTGCTTTTGTGTACTAATTAAGAAATATTTGCTATCTTAACATCAAAGTTTTTCCTATATGGTTCCTCTAAAAATTTTATAATTTTGTCAGTACATCTAGGCCTATAATCTATTTCATGTTGATTTTAAGAATAATAGTTCATCTTTTCCCAAATGTGTATTAGGTTGTCTCATCATCATTTCTTGAAAAGACTATGCTTTTCTCATTTAATTATCCTGGCTCTTTTGTCAAAAATTAATTGACCATATATGCGTAAGTCTATTTCTCAGCTTTATTTGTTCCATTAATCTGTGTCTGTCTTACGCCAGTAAGACACTATCTTTGTAAGATGATATAAGTCCTACTTTATTCTTTTTCAAAATTGTTTTCACTATTCTAGATCCCTTAAATTCCATATAAATTTTAAAATCAACTTGTTAATTTCTGGCAAAAAAAAAAAACCTACTAAGATTTTGATAGGGACTGTGTTGAATCCATAGATTGCTCTGGGGAGAATTGACATCTTAACAGTACTGACTCTCATCCACAAGCAAAATGTATCTCCACATTTACTTAGATCATCTTTAGCAGTGTTTCATAGTTTGATGTAACTAAATGTTACATATATGTTGTTATATTTATCTCAAGTATTGCATGCTTTTTCAGTGCTATTGTAAATGCTATTGTGGTTTTTTATTTCAATGTCTAATTCTTCATTGCTCACATGTAAAAATGCAATTAATTTTTTGTATTGATCTTATATCCTGAGATTGCTAATCCTTTCAGTTGTAGTAGCTTTTTTTTTTTTTTAATATTGCTTAAGGATTTTCTATTTGTTAAGACCATATGGTCTGCAAATAAAGACTGTTTTACTTTTTTCCCCCCAGTCTATATATTTTTTTCTTCCCCCACATCTTAATGCTGTGACTAGGACATCCAACAGAATACTAATTAGAGGTGGTCAGGATGAGCATCCTTACCTCAGTCCCAGTCTTAGGAAGAAAGCATTCAGTCTTTCACCATTAATAATGATGTTATCTATAGTTTCTCATAGATTTTCTTTATCGGGTTGAAGAAGATTCCTTCTATTCCTAGCTTGCTGAAAGATGTTAGAAATTGATTTTGTCACAATTTTACTCCAATAAAAAAAAGAAATTAATTTTGTCAGATGCTTTTTCTACGTTTGTGTGAGACAATCATGATTTTTCTCTTTTGTTCAAAGGATTTTTTTTTATTTCTTATGGAGCAGGTTCCTATTAGTTATCTATTTTATACATATTAGTGTATGTTCAAAGGATTTTTGAATCTTTTTTCATAAGGGATATTTACCTGTAGTTTTCTTCTAATAAATGTATCTTCTTTTATACTAATACATATAAAATGGATAACTAATAAGAACCTGCTGTATAAAAAAATAAATAAAATTCTAAAATTCAAAACAAAAAAACTTATTTTATTATCAGGATAATGCTGCCCTCAAAAGATGAGTTATGGAGTATTCCCTCCTCTATTTTTTGTACATTTGGTATTACTTTTCCTTAAATATTTGATAGAATTCCCCAACGAAGACCTTTGGGTCTGTCTTCTGTTTTCTAATATAAGCATTTCAAGTTATCAGTTTTTCCTCTAAGCACTGTTTTAGCTATCATCCACCTGTTTTTACATGTTGTGTTTCATAATCATTCAAATCGAAATGCTGTCTAATTTTCGTTTTGATTTTTATTTTGATTTATGGAATATTTAGAAGTCTGTTTAATTTCTAAATATTTTGGGATTTTTCAAGTATCTTTCTGTTACTGATTTTTAATTTCATTCAGTTTTGGTCAGAGAACATATATGTTTAAATGTATTAAGATTTGTTTTATGAACCAGTATATGATCCATCTTGGTTCTATAGATGTCAGCCAGGTCAGGTTGGTTAATAATGTTCAAGTCTTCCATATTCTTTCTGATTTTCTGTCTAGTTGTTATTATTATCAACAAAGGAGAGGCGAACTTTGCAATGATGATTGTGGTTATGTCTGTTTCTTCTTATGGTTCTGTCAGGTTTGCGTCATACATTTTGAAGCTCTGTAATTATATGCACACAAAAGTTTATGATGTCTCATTTATGAATTGAACAACTTAATCAATTCGAAATGTCTTTGTTTATCTCTAGTTATTTTTTTTTCCTTTAGTCAACTTTGTGTGAAAGTAATATAGCCATTCCAGCCTCTTTTTGATTAATGTTTATGTAATCTATCCCTCTCCTTCCTATTACTTTTAACCTGTGACTTTATATTTCATTTTATCTCCTTCCTTGACTAATTAGCTATACTCTTGGGTTTGTTTCTATAATGGTTGCTCTAGAGTTTCTAACATGCACCTGTAGCTTATCAGAGACTAACATCAAATGATATGATACCACTACATTTGTAGTTTTGACTCTTAAAACAATACTCTTCTGTTTAGCCCCTCTGATCCTTTGTGCTATTGTTATAAAAACATTTGACTTCCCCAAATGTTTTAAACCCCACAATACAGTGTTACTATTTTTGCTTTAAACAGTCAATTATCTATTAAATAAATTTTTAAAAGGAAAAAACATCTTATATTTACCACGTACTTACTATTTTCTAGCACTGTTTATTCCTTTGTGTAGATCCAGGTTTCTTTTTGGTGTCATTTTCCTGCTGTCTGAAGAACTTCCTTTAACATTTCTTGGAGTGCAGGCCTCCTGGAAAAGAATTTCTTGCTTTTGTTTCTTTGAAAAAAGAATTTTTTTCTTATTTTTCATTTATTAAGGATTTTTGCTGGATATCGAATTTTTAACAGGTTTTCTTTCATCGCTTCAAAGATGTGTCCAGCTGATGAAAATTTTGAGATCACTCTTTTCTATCTTCCCTTATATGTAATATGTCTTTTTTTCTCTGAATATTTTACAGATTATTCTTTTTATCACTGGTTTTCAGGAAGTTAAGATGTGCCTTGATGTGTTTTTGTTATTGTTGTAACTTTTTTTTTTCTGCTTATAGACCTCAATTTGCAGCTCTTTAAAAATCTAGACATTTTTAAATGGATGTCAAACACTGGAAGTGTTATTTTGCTGAATGTTTGGATTTTGGTTACTTTCTTTTAAAAAGTATGTGAAGTTTGCTTTGGCAGGCAATTAAGTTATTTAAAGATTACCTTGATCTTTACAAAAAATGTTTTAAAGCTTTGTTAGAGAGCAGTGGTGTGGCCTTTACTCTTTGGGTGGTGTAATGCGAAAGCGTAATCTGGTGTCTCTAGTGAATCATCATAAGTGTTCAACAGGTTCCTTCTATTCTGGCTGCTTGGAATTCAGACATCTCCCAGCCTGTGTGAGCTCTGGGAATTGTTCAGCTAATTGCTCCCTAGGAATTGTTCTTTGCTCAAAATCATGAAATTTTACCATACACATACAGAGATCAGTATTTAGTTAAAGTCTCAAGAGAACTCAATGAAGATTTCTGGAACTCTTTCCCTGAAAATAACATTTGAAATTAATTGTATCTCTTTTTTCCCCCGTAATAGTAGTACATCTGTATTCTTTTTTTTTTTTTTTTTGACTGTGTTGGGTCTTCGTTTCTGTGTGAGGGCTTTCTCTAGTTGCGGCAAGCGGGGGCCACTCTTCGTCGCGGTGCGCAGGCCTCTCACTGTCGCAGCCTCTCCCGTTGTGGAGCACAGGCTCCAGACGCGCAGGCTCAGTGGTTGTGGCTCACGGGCTTAGTTGCTCCGCGGCATGTGGGATCTTCCCAGACCAGGGCTCTAACCCGTGTGCCCTGCATTGGCAGGCAGATTCTTAACCACTGCGCCACCAGGGAAGCCCCACATCTGTATTCTTAATTTCTGTTTTATGTCATATTGCATTGTGTAGAACATTCAAGAATAATGTTAAATAATATAGTGATAGTGGTATTTTTGCTGTGTTCTCACTTTAATCTAAATGCTGCTGTGTTTGCTTTTTATCATATTTGCTCTCAGATTTTGATAAATATTCTCTCAACAAAGAAAGTTACTCTTTATTCTTATGTAGATAAGAGACTTTTTCTATGACTAGATGAATTTTATTAGTAAAGGCCCATTTATCATTATGTGGTAATTTGAGCATGTGTATGTCCTAAAATCCTGCAGTTTCCATCCTAGAGAAACTCTTGTCTTATGGACACAACAGACATATATAACAGTAATCATAGCAGCATTATTTGTAATAAAAAAAAATGGAAATTATTTAATGGAAGAACAAATAAATAGCAGTCTATTAATACAGGATACATCTCTGTGAAGTGGAACTATTTTGAATAGGTAATGGTAACAAGAAATTAGAATCGTGGTTACCACTGGAGGTTGGAGAAGAGATGTGATTGGAGGGACATAGCATCATAATACGGGGTTTCAGTGGTTTGTGTAAAATTCCAGCCTGATGTTGGGTCTGTGGAGATCATTTCATTATTTTTATATCTCAAGTATACATTATCTGTCTTTTCATACATAGGAACTACTGTAGAGAAGCAACTAATTAAGTAATTTACACTAAGACACATTGCTTATAAATAGGAAGGAATTAACAAGCCACTAATTTGTAAAATTCAACACTTGTTAACTTGTGTTGATAATTCAGTAACAGTAATTTAAACCTAATGACCAAGTTGGTAATTACTCTTTTCTGTCATATACTTATAAAACCAATAGCAGTTTATCGTAGAGCAGCTACTCATTTCCAATTTTAGTATCAATAAATGATAAGTTCAGGATATGACTGTTGGTATAAAATAACAATTTTTAAATGTTGGTAAAAAAATAGAAACAAGAAAATATTGCCTACATATTCAAAAATGGAAAATCTCTTAGATTTGTTGAAGATACTTATGACTTCTTCCCTAGGTTAATGTCTTAATGGTCAAGAAAACATGTATTATAGCTTATTAAAGTTATAGAATAAAAATTATTATATAAAATTTAATATTAGTAAAATTTTTATAAAGTGGCTAATTGTTTTTACAAATAATGTCATAGAGTAGTAAAATTTTGACTGTCTCATGTCCATTAAAGTGTATTAAAACTATAATAATCAATTTTCAGGTAGAGATATGGGGGTACTAGAATGTAGTTGAAGAACATGGGCTCTGGAATCAAACTGCCCTGCTTAACATCCTAGTTCTTCCCTAACTGGCGGTATGACCTTGGGCAAATTGCTTAGCCTTCCTGAACCTTGTTTCTCATCTGTAAAGTGAGGGAAACGTACTTAACCTCACAGAGATATTTTGTAATCATTAAGTGAGATAAATCACATAAAGGCTTTAGAATAGGGCTAGCACAAAATAAGTGTTAAATAAATATTAGCAATTATTATTGTCTAATAATTAACCTGAACTTTCTACAAAGTTTGTAGAACTACCTCATAGGTAATCTTTGTCAGGCTATTGATGAGCTTGGCGTGTGATGTAGTTTTGTTTCATTTTCTTAGTAATACAGAGGAATAGGTCAGATACAGAAGCCAAAGAAAGCCAGATGTACGTATTAACATAACACCTACACGTAAAATCACTGTTATATTAGGTTACATAGACTGCATCTTGGGCCACATTATTTTTTCCATTACTCTAATTCCTTAATTTTGTATTAAACTATATAAGCCTTGCCTTTTTTACAGGCTGTGTAGAATGTATCAGTAATGGAATCTTTATACTCTGAAGTATAACTATGAGGTGGTTATGTTGTGTTTTACTGTGTTATTTCACTACCATATTGAAAAACATTCAGATTCTTTATCCCTTAATGTGGGGGATTTGATTTGCAGTGTTTTTTGCAATTACAATTTTTTTTTTTTTTTAAATTCATCAATGCCTCTTCCCTACTTTTTTTTTTTTTTTTCACACACACACACTGTATTTTATTTTTACAAGAGATAAATAGACTGACACCAAGCACTGTACATGGATGACCACAACAAAAACAACAATGATTGCAATTACCAAACATGAAACACACTCATACTATGTCATAATATTGACATTCAGT
This sequence comes from Balaenoptera physalus, assembly GCF_965194825.1. Taxonomy (NCBI): domain Eukaryota; kingdom Metazoa; phylum Chordata; class Mammalia; order Artiodactyla; family Balaenopteridae; genus Balaenoptera; species Balaenoptera physalus. The sequence continues at coordinate 77,280,830 of NC_138889.1, forward strand.
CCAGTAATCCTCCACTGTAACAGCTCCTTTACTTTGCAGTGAAAATTGATTTGTATATTCTTTGCCTCTGAGTCCTTGTGGGATTTTTTTTTTTTTTTTTAATTCAGACAGAAAGTCACAAAAATTATACTCATCCTCAACAGTTCACTCAGTCCCATGTAATTAATTGTTTTTTATCATCTTGATCTTTTGTTAGCACTTTTATGAGTTCATCAGTTTTTCATCAGAGTTCTGAAAATGCTTATTCATTCAGTTCAGCAGTACAGTCAGTTACCAGAAACCTGTACTTGTCAGAGTCTTTTCCATGAATTTCTTGAAGATGAAACCCTTTTATAGGAACATATTTGCAAAATCATCAGAGTACACCCAGAACTGTCTGTAAATGACAAAAGACTTAAAAATGACCACGGTAAAAGATTTGATGAAAGTTCATAATAATGCAGTTGACAAGAAAATTAGTTATTTCTGAGATATACATTTTAAAGTAATAACTAGGATTATGACTTATAACATTATACCAGAACATATAAGATTTTTAGAAATTTCATGTAATGTCTGAAACATTTATATTAACATATTTCCATACATATTTCCATACAAATACAAATATAAGATTTTTAGGAATTTCATGTAATGTCTGAAACATTTATATTAACATATTTCCATACAAATAACCCAATGAAAGTTTAGTATTAGTTGTTTTGTTTGTTTTTTTATACTGCAGGTTCTTATTAGGCATCAATTTTATACATATCAGTGTATACATGTCAATCCCAATCGCCCAATTCAGCACACCACCATCCCCACCTCACCGCAGTTTTCCCCCCTTGGTGTCCATATGTCCATTCTCTACATCTGTGTCTCAACTTCTGCCCTGCAAACTGGCTCATCTGTACCATTTTTCTAGGTTCCACATACATGCATTAATATATGATATTTGTTTTTCTCTTTCTGACTTACTTCACTCTGTATGACAGTCTCTAGATCCATCCACGTCTCAACAAATGACTCAATTTCGTTCCTTTTTATGACTGAGTAATATTCCATTGTATATATGTACCACATCTTCTTTATCCATTCGTCTGTTGATGGGCATTTAGGTTGCTTCCATGACCTGGCTATTGTAAATAGTGCTGCAATGAACATTCGGGTGCATGTGTCTTTTTGAATTACGGTTTTCTCTGGGTATATGCCCAGTAGTGGGATTGCTGGGTCATATGGTAATTCTATTTTTAGTTTTTTAAGGAACCTCCATATTGTTCTCCAGAGTGGCTGTATCAATTTACATTCCCACCAACAGTGCAAGAGGGTTCCCTTTTCTCCACACCCTCTCCAGCATTTGTTGTTTGTAGATTTTCTGATGATCCCCATTCTAACAGGAGTGAGGTGATACCTCATTGTAGTTTTGATTTGCATTTCTCTAATAATTAGTGATGTTGAGCAGCTTTTCATGTGCTTCGTGGCCGTCTGTATGTCTTCTTTGGAGAAATGTCTATTTAGGTCTTCTGCCCATTTTTGGATTGGGGTGTTTGTTTCTTTGATATTGAGCTGAATGAGCTGTTTATATATTTTGGAGATTAATCCTTTGTCCGTTGATTCATTTGCAAATATTTTCTCCCATTCTGAGGGTTGTCTTTTCGTCTTGTTTATGGTTTCCTTTGCTGTGCAAAAGCTTTGAAGTTTCATTAGGTCCCACTTGTTTATTTTTGTTTTTATTTCCATTACTCTAGGAGGTGGATCAAAAAAGATCTTGCTGTGATTTATGTCAAAGAGTGTTCTTCCTATGTTTTCCTCGAAGAGTTTTATAGTGTCCAGTCTTATATTTAGGTCTCTAATCCATTTTGAGTTTATTTTTGTGTATGGTGTTAGGGAGTATTCTAATTTCATTCTTTTACATGTAGCTGTCCAGTTTTCCCAGCACCACTTATTGAAGAGACTGTCTTTTCTCCATTGTATATCTTTGCCTCCTTTGTCATAGATTAGTTGACCATAGGTGCGTGGGTTAATCTCTGGGCTTTCTATCTTGTTCCATTGATCTATGTTTCTGTTTTTGTGCCAGTACCATATTGTCTTGATTACTGTAGCTTTGTAGTATAGTCTGAAGTCAGGGAGTCTGATTCCTCCAGCTCCATTTTTTTGCCTCAAGACTGCTTTGGCTATTCGGGGTCTTTTGTGTCTCCATACAAATTTTAAGATGATTTGTTCTAGCTCCGTAAAAAATGCCATTGGTAATTTGATAGGGATTGCATTGAATCTGTAGATTGCTTTGGGTAGTATACTCATTTTCACAATGTTGATTCTTCCAATCCAAGAACATGGTATATCTCTCCATCTGTTGGTATCATCTTTAATTTCTTTCATCAGTGTCTTATAGTTTTCTGCATACAGGTCTTTTGTCTCCCTAGGTAGGTTTATTCCTAGGTATTTTATTCTTTTTGTTGCAATGGTAAATGGGAGTGTTTCCATAATTTCTCTTTCAGATTTTTCATCATTAGTGTATAGGAATGCAAGAGATTTCTGTGCATTAATTTTGTATCCTGCAACTTTACCATATTCATTAATTAGCTCTAGCAGTTTTCTGGTGGCAGTTTTAGGATTCTCTATGTACAGTATCATGTCATCCGCAAACAGTGACAGTTTTACTTCCTCTTTTCCAATTTGTATTCCTTTTATTTCTTTTTCTTCTCTGATTGCCGTGGCTAGGACTTCCAGAACTATGTTGAATAATAGTGGTGAGAGTGGACATCCTTGTCTCGTTCCTGATCTTAGAGGAAATGCTTTCAGTTTTTCACCATTGAGAATGATGTTTGCTGTGGGTTTGTCATATATGGCCTTTATTATGTTGAGGTAGGTTCCCTCTATGCCCACTTTCTGGAGAGTTTTTATCATAAATGGGTGTTGAATTTTGTCAAAAGCTTTTTCTGCATCTATTGAGATGATCATATGGTTTTTATTCTTCAATTTGTTAATATGGTGTATCACATTGATTGATTTGCGTATATTGAAGAATCCTTGCATCCCTGGGATAAATCCCACTTGATCGTGGTGTATGATCCTTTTAATGTGTTGTTGGATTCTGATTGCTAGTATTTTGTTGAGGATTTTTGCATCTATATTCATCAGTGATATTGGTCTGTAATTTTCTTTTTTTGTAGTGTCTTTGTCTGGTTTTGGTATCAGGGTGATGGTGGCCTCATAGAATGAGTTTGGGAGTGTTCCTTCCTCTGCAATTTTTTGGAAGAGTTTGAGAAGGATGGGTGTTAGCTCTTCTCTAAATGTTTGATAGAATTCACCTGTGAAGCCATCTGGTCCTGGACTTTTGTTTGTTGGAAGATTTTTAATCAGAGTTTCAATTTCATTACTTGTGATTGGTCTGTTCATATTTTCTGTTTCTTCCTGATTCAGTCTTGGAAGGTTTTACCTTTCTAAGAATTTGTCCATTTCTTCCAGGTTGTCCATTTTATTGGCATAAAGTTGCTTATAGTAGTCTCTTAGGATGTTTTGTATTTCTGCAGTGTCTGTTGTAACTTCTCCTTTTTCATTTCTGATTTTATTGATTTGAGTCCTCTCCCTCTTTTTCTTGATGAGTCTGGCTAATGGCTTATCAATTTTGTTTATCTTCTCAAAGAACCAACTTTTAGTTTTATTGATCTTTGCTATTGTTTTCTTTGTTTCTATCTCATTTATTTCTGCTCTGATCTTTATGATTTCTTTCCTTCTGCTAACTTTGGGTTTTGTTTGTTCTTCTTTCTCTAGTTTCTTTAGGTGTAAGGTTAGATTGTTTACTTGAGATTTTTCTTGTTTCTTTAGGTAGGCTTGTATAGCTATAAACTTCCCTCTTAGAACCGCTTTTGCTGCATCCCATAGGTTTTGGGTCGTCGTGTTTTCATTGTCATTTGTCTCTAGGTATTTTTTTATTTCCTCTTTGATTTCTTCAGTGATCTTTTGGTTATTTAGTAACGTATTGTTTAGCCTCCATGTGTTTGTCTTTTTTACGTTTTTTTCCCTGTAATTCATTTCTAATCTCATAGCGTTGTGGTCAGAAAAGATGCTTGGTATGATTTCAGTTTTCTTAAATTTACTGAGGCTTGATTTGTGACCCAAGATGTGATCTATCCTGGAGAATGTTCCGTGCGCACTTGAGAAGAATGTGTAATCTGCTGTTTTTGGATGGAATGTCCTATATATATCAATTAAATCTATCTGGTCTATTGTGTCATTTAAAGCTTCTGTTTCCTTATTTATTTTCATTTTGGATGATCTGTCCATTGGTGTAAGTGAAGTGTTAAAGTCCCCCACTATTATTGTGTTACTGTCGATTTCCTCTTTTATAGCTGTTAGCAGTTGCCTTATGTATTGAGGTGCTCCTATGTTGGGTGCATATATATTTATAATTGTTATATCTTCTTCTTGGATTGATCCCTGGATCATTATGTAGTGTCCTTCCTTGTCTCTTGTAACATTCTTTATTTTAAAGTCTATTTTATCTGATATGAGTATAGCTACTCCAGCTTTCTTTTGATTTCCATTTGCATGGAATATCTTTTTCCATCCCCTAACTTTCAGTCTGTATGTGTCCCTAGGTCTAAAGTGGGTCTCTTGTAGACAGCATATATATGGGTCTTGTTTTTGTATCCATTCAGCCAGTCTATGTCTTTTGGTTGGGGCGTTTAATCCATTCACGTTTAAGGTAATTATCGATATGTATGTTCCTATGACCATTTTCTTAATTGTTTTGGGTTTGTTTTTGTAGGTCCTTTTCTTCTCTTGTGTTTCCCACTTAGAGAAGTTCCTTTAGCATTTGTTGTAGAGCTGGTTTGGTGGTGCTGAATTCTCTTAGCTTTTGCTTGTCTGTAAAGCTTTTGATTTCTCCATCAAATCTAAATGAGATCCTTGCCGGGTAGAGTAATCTTGGTTGTAGGTTCTTCCCTTTCATCACTTTAAGTATATCATGCCACTCCCTTCTGGCTTGCAGAGTTTCTGCTGAGAAATCAGCTGTTAACCTTATGGGAGTTCCCTTGTATGTTATTTGTCGTTTTTCCCTTGCTGCTTTCAATAATTTTTCTTTGTCTTTAATTTTTGCCACTTTGATTACTATGTGTCTCGGCGTGTTTCTCCTTGGGTTTATTCTGTATGGGACTCTCTGCGCTTCCTGGACTTGGGTGGCTATTTCCTTCCCCATGTTAGGGAAGTTTTCGACTATAATCTCTTCAAATATTTTCTCTGGTCCTTTCTCTCTCTCTTCTCCTTCTGGGACCCCTATAATGCGAATGTTGTTGCGTTTAATGTTGTCCCAGAGGTCTCTTAGGCTGTCTTCATTTCTTTTCATTCTTTTTTCTTTAGTCTGTTCCGCAGCAGTGAATTCCACCATTCTGTCTTCCAGGTCACTTATCCGTTCTTCTGCCTCAGTTATTCTGCTATTGATTCCTTCTAGTGTAGTTTTCATTTCAGTTATTGTATTGGTCATCTCTGTTTGTTTGTTCTTTAATTCTTCTAGGTCTTTGTTAATCATTTCTTGCATCTTCTCAATCTTTGCCTCCATTCTTATTCCGAGGTCCTGGATCATCTTCACTATCATTATTCTGAATTCTTTCTCTGGAAGGTTGCCTATCTCCACTTCATTTAGTTGTTTTTCTGGGGGTTTTTCTTGTTCCTTCATCTGGTATATAGCCCTCTGCCTTTTCATCTTCTCTATCTTTCTGTAACTGTGGTTTTTGGTCCGCAGGCTGCAGGATTGTAGTTTTTCTTGCTTCTGCTCTCTGCCCTCTGGTGGTTGAGGCTATCTAAGAGGCTTGATGGGAGGCTCTGGTGGTGGGTAGAGCTGACTGTTGCTGTGGCGGTCAGAGCTCAGTAAAACCTTAATCCACTTGACTGTTGATGGGTGGGGCTGGGTTCCCTCCCTGTTGCTGTGGCGGTCAGAGCTCAGTAAAACCTTAATCCACTTGACTGTTGATGGGTGGGGCTGGGTTCCCTCCCTGTTGGTTGTTTTGCCTGAGGCAACCCAACACTGGAGCCTACCCGTGCTCTTTGGTGGGGTTAATGGCAGACTCTGGGAGGGCTCACGGCAAGGAGAACTTCCCAGAACCTCGGCTGCCAGTGTCCTTATCCCCCCGGTGAAACAGAGCCACCACTCGCCTCTGCAGGAGACCCCCCAACACCAGCAGGTAGGTCTGGTTCAGTCTCCCCCAGGGTCACTGCTCCTTCCCCTGGGTCCCGATGCACACATTACTTTGTGTGTGCCCTCCAAGAGTGGGGTCTCTGTTTCCCCCAGTCCTGTCAAAGTCCTGCAATCAATTCCCACTAGGCTTCAAAGTCTGATTCTCTAGGAATTCCTTCTCCCGTAGCCGGACCCCCAGGTTGGGAAGCCTGACGTGGGGCTCAGAACCTTCACTCCAGTGGGTGGACTTCTGTGGTATAAATGTTCGCCAGTCTGTGAGTCACCCACCCAGCAGTTATGGGATTTGATTTTACTCTGATTGCGCCCCTCCTACCGTCTCACTGTGGCTTCTCCTCTGTCCTTGGATGTGGGGTATCCTCCTTGGTGAAGTCCAGGTTCTTCCTGTCAATGATTGTCCAGCAGCCAGTTTTGATTCTGGTGCTCTCGCAAGAGGGAGTGAGAGCACATCCTTCTACTCCGCCATCTTGGTTAATCCTGCCGATTTGCAGTGTTTTTTAAAATAAGATACTGATTCAGTATTTTGATAGTTTTATATAGATTCCACAATCATTTTATATGGAGCCTCACTGTATCCATCCAGATTTTCAAAGCTATACCTGATAGTATTTGCTGTGATTTTACTCTTATTAAAGCAGGGAATGGTGATCAGTTAGTTACAACTTAACAATCTCGTTTTTATTTTTAAATGGCTGTTGGTAAATAAATGAAAAAAACTTAAAATGAGAAGTATCTATAATCAGAAAAGCACATAGATATAATTCCATTTTGGAATAAAACAAAATTTGGAGCATACAGGATAAGTTTTTAGAGAATCATTCTTTGCCTTGTATTTTTTGTGTTCACTCTTTTACCTGTGTAAGCTCTGTTTTACATTTACGATGTGAGTACCTTAAAGGCCAACAGCCTTGTCATGTGCCTCTATAAAATATACATTTATTTTCGCAGCTGTAATTTTCATTTCCCCAAAATGCCATTCACCAAGGGCTCTCTATACGTGTTTTCTCTTCCTTAAAAGCTGTTCCATGTACACTCCTTAAGGTAACCTTGACTTTATTCCTCAGATAATTCATCCATTAATTCTTGTGTAACTTTGCCTTTTACTGCCTTCTGACCATCCCCAATCCTCACCTCCAGCACACTTTAGACACATACCTGTTGTATAATTGTTAATGTAGCTGTTTCTCTTCACCCCTGACCATGAACTCTTTGAGGGCAGGGGCCATGTCTTATTTTTTTTTTATGCCCAGGACGCACCATAAGGGCTCATATTGAGGAGTCCAATAACACAGCCCCCAACCCTGCAGTGACCACTGTAGTTTTGCTTACTCTTTCACAAGCATTTGACACTTGTGCTGGGTAAGTTAGATCTGTTTTGTTCAAAAATTAAACGTAAAATTGCCCTAAAAAATTTTAAGTTAAAAAAAAATTAGTGAAACATTTCACAACAAAAAAAGAGCAATACTAGGTCTACTGTGTTACTTTTCTGCTACATTGTATTCCTTGAATTCTGAAACACACTTTTTGCCTTTCTTCTATAGGTGAAGCCTTGAAAGGAAAGATCACAGTGCACAAGAATAAGAAAGATCCACGGTCTCTCATTGTGACCCTCACATTGGATAATTCAACTCAGACTTATGGTCTCCAGTGAAAAGGCCACAAAAGCACAACTACTTTGCAGTTTTTGTTGTAGGGGAGGGGTGGGTAGGGAGGGGAGGGAGGGTTTTATGTGAGCACATGGATGATGGGTCCTTTCCTGAGCCTCCGCAGTAGGAGAGAAGCATGGCCGGGATCTGAGGATTCAGCTAAGGAGGGCACTGCCTGATGCTGGTGATCCACCGCCGTAATCACATTCTTGGACGTCTGGTCAGTGAGATTTAACCAAATGTAACCCCTGCATTGAGTTTACCTGCATTGAAAGTCATTTAAATTGGCCTAAATTTGGAACAGAGATAGTCTTTTATTGTTTTTAATAAGTTTCTTACTATAAATTTTAAACACTAGTAATTGATTAGTTATTTGGATGTTTTATTAAACTAGTCACCGTACACAAGATATTACATATTTTATTGCAGATTTCCTTTCTGAGGAGTAGTTTTAATTGTATTTGCTAGAATATCAGGATATAATACATTAAAAGAGCAAGCATAAGGGACTAAAATATGGAAACGAGACCACACAAATTGTATTTGAAGACAGCTTAGTTGATTGCTATATAATTCTGTTCTCATTTTTTAGCTTCTTCTCTCTTTGCAAATATTCTTGAGTCATATAGTTTTCTAGTATTGCCCAGGAAGTCTAGTTTCATACATTTACCCTAGGTTTCATAAAAGTTTTTAAAGATTGGGATAAATATGTACTTATTTACTAATACTTTTTTCAGACTAGATTTATGTGCAAAGTTAAACATGTAACTGTTAATATACTTATATCACTCTATACAATTGTGTCATTTACAATTATTGACTCAGTTTGAAACGCAGAACAGAAAACATTCAATTAAATGTATACAACAACCATTAGCATTATAAAGTGACATTTCAATATATTAAAGCCTTTTATAAAATCAGAAGCATTTAAAACAAGTCTTAACAAAGGAATCTTTTTTTTTTTTTTTTTTTTAATGTTAGCTACTATTTCTAGGTAAAGGGAAACTCAACTAGAGTGGGAGATATTCCAGCTAGGATTTTATTAATTAATTAATTAATTTGTCTATTTTTGGCTGTGTTGGGTCTTCGTTTGTGTGCGAGGGCTTTCTCCATGCGGCAAGCAGGGGCCACTCTTCATCGCGGTGCGCGGGCCTCTCACTATCGCGGCCTCTCTTGTTGTGGAGCACAGGCTCCAGACGCGCAGGCTCAGTAGTTGTGACCCACGGGCCCAGTTGCTCCGCGGCATGTGGGATCTTCCCAGACCAGGGCTCGAACCCGTGTCCCCTGCATTGGCAGGCGGATTCTCAACCACTGCGCCACCAGGGAAGCCCAGGAATCATTTTTAAGATAATGGAAATTTTAAGGAGAGGTGGGTCACATGCTTCTTTTCAGTTCACCAGCTGGTTCTTTTTCAAAACAAGACACACACAAGGCAGCATAGTTTAGTGTTGAGAAGCATGAGCTCTGGAGCCAGTTCAGGCCTTGGCTGCAGCTCTTACTTCCTGTGTAATCTTAGGTTCCTTAACCTCTCTCCCCCTCCATGAATGTTGCCAATTCATAAACTGATACATTTCAACTGTTGATACTTAGATCAGTGCCTGGCACATAGAAAACAGTCAGTACATGCTAGGTGATATTAATTATCATCATCATACAGACAGGGACCCCTTCCAAAGAAGATATGGCATCAACATTAGATCAGTTTGTGAATTGTCAACCTCATCAAATACTACACTAGTATGTGTGTGGGAAGATTACAACAGAAATTAATATTTAATGTAGCAAAAACTCTATCAAAAAGAAATCGTCTTTTGGTCTTTATTAGAAAACTGGACTTCTACCAATGGGAAGATTAACCCCTTCAAATGATGATATTTCAGATCTTAGTCTAAGTCTTCCTTCATAAGCATGATTTCTCTTTTCACTGGGCTAAACTAGTCAGCTTGTTTTCACCATGATTTGAATTCAGACCATTACTAGAAATGTGTAGTGCTGATAATACAGCACAAAGTACTTTAAATTTTTGTCTGGAATGGCTTCATGTACAAATTTGAGTAGGGTGGGATGATAAAACAAAAATAAGGCCGTAAGATTTACCATTAAATTTTTAAAGTAACCAAAATTTACTTTTTTCTTTTGTTTTTCTTTTTTATAAGTGCATAACAGATACTTTCTACTATTTAAAAGAGTACTTCTCAAAAATGATTTCTTATTAAAACTCTTCTTTGATTTTCAGGGGATTTTCACCCAGTGGCTCTTCTGATTTTCTTCTATTGGTTATAAGTAGTCCAACCATAGTTAGTGGATCTCTGTTCTTTTCAGTTAGCCTTTCCAGGCTGGAACATTCTAATTTGTGTAACTAAACATCTTATGAGATGTGAGAGTCCAAATATTAACTCTTTGATTAGAATTTCAGCCGTTAAACTGTTGTGGAAAGTAAGTACTTTATAGCCCTTTACAGTGATAAATGCAATTTTCTTTCATGCTGTGGCAGATGGGCATTTATGGTTAGCAGTTTGCTCTGTCCCAAGGATCTTATTCCCATTAAGAAAATACATTTTTCTCCTATTTTCCTTTGTGAAAACTAACATTATAATTTTGTAATGTGTGGGGTTCATCCAAATACGATTAGTCATCTGTTTAGTAGAGCAGTATTTTCTAAAAAGAGCATTTTGAAAGGAATATTCTAAGAAAACAACTGAGAATGTACAGTGGTTGCACAGTGAAGGTGGTTCATACATAGCCTCAACTGCTAGGAACACACTTTAGAATGAATCAGAGAGCTGTCAGATAACTTTGAAATAATTTCTGTTTGGGGAGGAGGGTAAGGCTCCACAGAGTTATTTGCTTTCTTATCACTTAGTCTAGATTAACAGTCTGGTTCACTTGTGTCTCTCAGCATTCTACCTCTGTCACTTTTTTTTTTTTTTTTTAAGATTTGTTTATTATTTATTTATTTTACTTATTTTTGGCTGCGTCGGGTCTTAGTTGTGGCACGCGGGATCTTAGTTGAGGCGTGCCGGATCTTCCGTTGCGGCACATGGGATCTTTGTTGCAGTATGCGGGCTTCTCTGTAGTTGTGACACGCGGGTTTTCTCTTCTCTAGTTGTGGCACACAGGCTCCAGGGCGTGTGAGCTCTGTAGTTGTGGCGCGCGGGGTCCAGAGTGCATGGGCTCTGTAGTTTGCGGTACACAGGCTGTCTAGTTGAGGCACGCAAGCTCGGTAGTTGTGGCGTGCAGTCTTAGTTGCCCTGCGGCATGTGGGATCTTAGTTCTCTGACCAGGGATCGAACCCGCCTCCCCTGCATTGTAAGGCGGATTCTTTACCACTGGACCACCAAGGAAGTCCCTACCTCTATCACTCCTTAGAAAGGAATATTTAGAATGTATTGTGTGACATTGCTGATTTGAGATCAGTCTAGACTAATCTCACCGATCAGGCTATCAAGTGGAGGAAGTAGGGTAACAGTACAGCTAAGAGCATTCAACAGGAAAAATTAAAACAGGATGAGGCGCCACTTGGCTTCCACTGGCCATTTGGTAAGCTTCTGGGCCATAACATATCCAGAACGTCCAGGTATTCAGATTTTCCTGTGTAGTGGAATATCTCAAAAATATATATCAAGTGTGCAGTACTGTCATAGAGTTTCAATCTGTTATGAAAGGCAGGGTAAGTAAGATAGCTGAAGTCAAGCATTGTCTACCTCAGGGTCGGTAAACTACAGCTTCAGTCTCAATATTAGGTATCATTCTCACTACCTATCTTTTAAGCTCACTCTCTTTAGTATCCCAATTCCAGTAATCCTGCAGCTGCACCAAGACCAAAATCCACTGATACAGATCACATTTTCACTGTCCCTCACCTCTTCATGTGTACATTTCCCACTTTACCCACCTTAAATCCATAATCCATCATTATAAGCACTGTTTCAGCATGTCTCCCCTGTGTCATCAGGTTTTCCCTTTACTGCTCTGTGATCAACATACAAATAGGCTATTATTTATCCTACGTTAAAAAAAATTTCAACTCCACTTCTCCCTCCTGCTGTTGTGTCACTATTCTAGCTTCCCCTTTACATTGAGACCACTCAGAAAGACTTGCTGATGTTCACTGTTTTGTCTCTTCCCATTATTTTTAAGTGTACAAGATAATGAGTTTTGACAAATGTATGCATATAATCAGCATTCTATTAATATTTAGGACGTTTCCTTCACAGCAGAAAGTTTTCTTGTGCCACTTTGCAGTCAACACTTAGCCCTACTCCCCTCCCTGGACAAACACTAATCTGATTTCTATCAATATAAATTTGTTTTGCCTGGTTTAGAACTTCATATAAATGGAATCATGTAGTATGTACTCTTTCATTTCCAGCTTCTTTCAGCACAGTGTTTTTTGAGATTCATCCATGTTGATATGTGTCAGTAGTCTATTTTTTTATTACTGGATACTATTCCACTTTATAAATGGGATTCTGCTCATTTGTTTATCCATTCATCTGTTGTTGAACACTTAGACTGTTTCCAGGTTAAAGCTGTTACGAATAAAGCTGCTGTGAACATTTGTATAAAAACCTTTCTTGAGCCCACCCTCACCAGAACTTCTGCCTCCACAACTCCATTGAAACTACTCCAAGGTCACCAGTGAACTACATGTTGCTGATTCCAGTGACCAGTTCTCAGCCCTCGTCTTACTTGCCTTACTAGCAGTACTCAGTGCTGATGATCCCTCTCCTGGGAACACTGGGCTTGGCTTTCCCTCCTTCCTCCTTGGCCACTCTTCGGTTTCTTTTGTTGGCTTTCTCTTCACCTTTGACATGTTGGCACCTTGGTCCTGGGATCTCTTTTCTGTCCATCTTCCCTCCCTTGGTGATTTCATCCAGTCTTACGGTTTTAAATACCAATACCTAGATGTATATCTCCAGCCATCTTTCTTCCACGGCAGTCTGTATCCGGCTGCTCAGATGACATCTCTAGGTGTCTCATGGGCATCTCAAAATTAACATTCAAAACTGAATTTCTGATCTTCCCCAAACCCTGCTGTCTTCCTCCATCTCAGTAATGGAACTTCATCTTTCAGCAGTAGCTCAGGCCAGAAAACTTGACCCCTTTCTTTCACTCCACATCCAAGCTGGGCAGCAAATCTTACAGAATCTTCCTTCAAAATACATCCAGAACCAAAATAGACCTCACTACTTCCACTCCTGCCACGCTGGTCCAAACTGCCATCATCTTTCATCTCGATCACTGGTTCTCAAAATGTGGTCAACACACCCCTAGTGACTCCAAAAAAACCTCTTACAGGAAGTCCAGGAGATCAAAACTGTTTTGCAATAGACAGTGTTTGCCTTTTTCACTGTATTGATATTTACACTAATGGTGCGAAAGCAATTGTGGGTAAAATTGCTGGGCCCCTAGCACAAATCAAAGTACCAAACTATACTAGTAGTCACTGTATTCTTCACTACCACATGCTCTCATTAAAATGTCCTCATGAAGCTGTAAAAAATATTAATTTCATTAAACCTTGACCCTTGAGTATATGTCTTTTTAAATTCTATATGATACTAATAAAGCACTTTTATTGCATACTACAGTAACAATATTTGTCTGCAGGAAAAGCAGTTGTGTGATTGAGTTGTGAGCTGAACCAGTCATCTTTTTCATAGAACATCATTTTTACTTGAAAGAATGACTAACAAACTATGACATTGTCCTGCAAAAGAAAAAAGTGAACTTACCACTTCAAATAAGACAACTGATAGAATTTGTTGCTAGTTTCAAGTTTTTAAACTAAAATTAGAATTTTGGAAAACATATATCTACCACTGTGAGCTTGACGGCTTCCCAGTTCTTCCAGACTGAGATAAATGGTATAGGGAGGAAAACCTCTTTTTCCTCTACCATTTTAAGTTCTCCACTGAGACTTCTGTAACAAAAGACAGATTAACAAGAGGAAAGCATACGAATGTATTTAATACAAGTTTTTATGAGACACACAGGCCTTCATAAGCAAGTAAATGAAGACCTTAAGAAACAATTAAACCTGAGTGTTTTTATGTTAGGTTTGATGAAGAGTGGGAAGCCTTGGGAAGATGTAGTAGGACAAAAGTGAGCTGAATTTAGTAAACCGGGAAACAGCAAGGCCCGATTGTTGGATTCTTCCTGGCAGCCCTGTGTCTTCGGAGATAAGGATGTGCCTTTCCTCTGGGTACAGGGAGGGCACCTCTCACATGATGGTTTTATGACCTGCTTCAGGGGATGGTCAGGAGGTCCTTCCTGAAGGTGGAAGAAATAAGAACAAATCAATGTTTATTCTCATAGCCTCTGTTGAGCACTGTGGGTTCACCTGTTTGCTGAGAAGCAACAGGTCATAAGCAGACTAACAAAATAGAAAAGAAAAGAAAGAAAGAATCTTCCTTCACGTGCCATTTCTCAGATTTCTTCAGCTTGAAATATTCACTATGCCAAGGTGCCATATCTGGAGGTAGCATGTTCTGAACCTGGACAGTGGTATAATAACTGATTTTTGACACTGTGTAATGAAATGTGTCAACATTTGGAAGATATGCATAATTTAGTGAACTAATATTCTCCACTCACCAAATTGCATAATGCTAATAATATCCATTCAAGGGGCAAAATAAACTAGTCATGTTTGGGTTTAGTATTGAAGATTATCTATGTGAGGCCATACTTTCTTCATATACCTCAACCAAAACAACATTTCATAGCAGGCTGAATGCAGAAGCCACTATGATAATCCAGCTATGTTATTCTAAACCAGATAATAGAGATTTGTAAACATGCTAGACAACACCACTCTTGTCAATAAATATTGTTTTGAAAAATATAGTTATTTTCATTAAAAAATGTTATTTCTGTGTGTGGGTTTATTATTATTCAGTGAATTAATCCAGGACTATAAATGTTTCTCAGTTTTAATTTCTAATATAATAACTAGCAGTAGATGTAATCCACATAAACAAAAGCTGTCTGGGGTCCTTAATAATTTTTAAGAATGTAAGACCCTCCTAACTTTTTTTCTCTCAAGACGTAAATCAGATTGTTATTCCTTTACTCAAAACACTCCCAAGAAGCTTCTCATCTCCCTCAGAATAAAAGCATAAGTCCTTACATTCACCTGCAAAGCCCTACACAGCCTCACATCCCATCACTTACTTCTCTGAAGCATTCCCTACTGCTCCCCCACGGACCCACCTCCAGCTGCCCTGGCCTTGCCTTCCTTCCTCACCCTCGTTCCTCACACTGGAAGGCACACTTCTGGCTGAGGCACTTCCTTCTGCCTAAAAAGCTCTTCTCCCCAGTTGGTCCCCTGACTTATTCCCTCGTCTCCTTCAGGTCTGGCCTCAAAAGTCAGTTTCTCAATGAGACTTCTCTGGCCAGCCAATTTAAAGTTGTACAACCCACACTCACGCTCCCAATCCCCTCCCCCTCTTTTATTTTTCTCATAGCTCTTATTGCCATCTAATATACTATCTATTTTACCAATTTATCTTTTTTATTTTCTTTCTCCCTCCACTAGAATGTAAGTTCCAGGAGGACAGGGATTTTTGTCCGTTTTATTAACTGCTGTATTGTACCCTGGCACATAGTAGGAGCTCAATAATTATCTGTTGGATTACAAAATGAATGCAGGGAATTCCCTGGTGGTCCAGTGGTTAAGACTCAGCGCTTTCACTGCTGAGGCCCAGGTTCAATTCCTGGTCAGGGAACAAAGATCCCGCGAGCCACATGGCCAAGAAAAAAAGAAGAATGCAGCATTTACTGGCCAGTCATCTAGACTTGTGGTTTGCTACAATTAACCAATGATACAATGCTGGTTTATCCTAATTAATTATTTTATTATCTATGAATTATTTTTGCCTTTCTGAGTTAGGAAACTTCTTGCATATCAGTTGTACATATTTAAATGTTTCTGGTTTTTCACCCACCCTGATGTTTTAAAATTTCAGAGCCTAGACTATCATATGGTTTTGAGCCCACAGAAGAACCCTGGGTTTGCATACGGACGAGTCATTTAGTTGACATGTACACATTTACATAGTTTTTAATTGACTTGCGTGTTCATCCTTTTGTATATTTCAGAATTGGCAAAGTAATTCTGCTGTTTGGTAAGTGTGTGGAAACTGCAGAGATATAGTTTAAACTTCTTTTAAAAGATCGAATTATTTCTAAATGCTGTTTTCCTTATTTATGAATTAGTAGATACGGAAACAAGGACAAAATTATGAGTGACTCTCAAAATCTCTTCAACGCACGGCTACATAAACTAATAACATTCATAATAGGAATATTTTAGCTAATGAGAAATCTTGACCATAAATTTTCAAAATCTTACAGAGTTTTATAACAATAGTGACAGCAAGGATTTTTTTAAGTCATATTTTTGTCTCCATCTCTATCCTAAAGGATGTTGAAAGAACAAAATGTCTTGTGTGGTTTAAGCAGTGCCTTTGGAATGTTTTCTGAAAGCAAACAGCACATTTCCCCCCCTTGGTGACTGGAGCAGAGACCACATGAACGTGAATGTAGCCCCAGGTCATTCTTTCATTAGTGTGTGTGTGTCTCCAATGACCCTCCTGCTGGGAACCCTAATAGGATTTCTTCCCCTTACACCTTCATCTGCCCTGGCTTCTCACACTGTTCTATGGTGTTTGGTTTAATGAGGCAACTCCTGTGATTGGGGCGGGGGGTGGGGGGGGAACCTTTTTCCTTAAATAGATACAAGGATAGCTGAGGGAATTCAAAATTATGTTCTGTGTTTCTTGCCATTATATGTGACCCAACATTTGATGACAGGCCTGAGTATGCTGAACCAGGAAGATCACAGTAGTCACTTAATCTCAGATCTCAGCCATGGCTGGGCAGGTTGCATCTCACAGAAGAGGCTCCATCTAGCCTTCATAATGTGGAAAGGCGGAAGACACTACCTGGGAGTGGAAAGGGGTGGGTGCAGAAAAGCAGAGGAGAAAGTAGGAACACTAAAATTTTTCTGATGAAGTGAGAACTTGAAATACAATCTGGTGTTGATGGGATAAGCAATAAAATCGATGTGTAAGATGTCTGAAGTAACCAATTATGGAAATCGGAAGGGTAATAGATGCTGGGAAGGTTAAGGTAGTATAAGTAAGTAAAACCCTCTTCTGCTGTAGAGAAAGGTAATAACAGATACTGCCTAAGACGGATGTATCAAAAAATAGAGTTATAAATACATTACTTAAGGATTTAAAGGTGACGGCAAGAAAAATTTAAAACAAATTGTTTAACGAATTAAAAGAGGTTGGTTCTGGGGAGGAGGAGTGGGGTTGAAGAGGACTGGGAAAAGGGAATCTTGTCTTATTATTATGATCTCTTACAATCTTTGATTTTATAACCAAGTGTGTATGTGTAAATACATACATATACATACATATCTGCTAGGTAATAAAGGTAAAACATTTGAAACTGAGCCCAAACTAGTGACCTCTCTGATAGTCGATGGAGAGGTGGAGCAGTGTCTGGGATGTCCGGCTCGGGTCTGATTCAGTACATCAGCTTCGGCTGTTAGCCTTGTTCAGATGTGAATGATGCACAGAGGCTGAGAACGGCCTGCACTGATCCTGGTGTCTCAGCCTTGATGTTGAGATTTGGATGAAAGACAAGTAAAAAAGCTCGTGATAGTAAAGAGCATTACTAAGTGCAATTTCAAAAAACTGAGTTATTTGCACATCCTTCGGATGGCCTAGAGAAATGGTCCTATCCTAGTTTGGTTACCTACAGAGAATTACGGACACAGAGTAGCTCTGGGGAGCAGGGAGACCCTTTCTCTGCCTCAGCTCTGTATCAAGTCCCACTTGGGAAAGAGAAATCTTGATTTTATGCTTGCTGCTTATGCTGGAGGTGGAAGAGAAGCATAACTCTTCAGAGCTCGTTAGTCCAGAAATTTCCTTATTTTTTCCTGCTGGTGGTTTAACCACTTGTTCCCAAATGCAGGTCCACGTGTCCTGGGAGCTTTATTTAAAATGCAGATCCCTGGGCACCATCCTGGAGATTCTCATGCTGTAGATCTTGAGGAACACTTGGGAATCTATAGTGATTCTGATGTGCAGCCAGGTGTGGGAACAACTGCTTTAATCCAGTCTAGTTATGTAACCCTCACAAACCATCTGAAGAAATAGAAGATCAAAGTTCAAAGACACTGAGTCATTTTCTCAAAATTGCACTTACAGTGAAGTTAGTATTTTAAGCATATGTGTCTGCAGTGGTGTGCTGGTAAACGTTTAACATCCAGTTCTACAAAAACAGACCTCCTCCCCTTCAAAAGAGCTCCAGTTTGGAGCCCTTGCCAATTTTGGTGGTGTAAATACTCTTCCCACGGCTGACTTCAAGCTACCAACGTGACGTCACTGAACTTGGAGGTGGGAAGAGATGCTTAAGAGATCCTAGATATTTCCACCATGTAGACACAACAACATAAATAGACATATAGACAGAAATAACCTTAACATCAAGGACCTACTGTAAAAAATATATTTATCTATTTTAAATATAGCAGTATGTACATGGTAATCCCAAAGTCCCAGTCTATCCCTCCCTACCGTTGAGATTGGTATAGTGTAGGTCCTAAGAAGTGCTGAGGGAAAGAGACCTGATAACCCTGACCCAAAGTTTCCTTTTTTGTTTAACAACATTCAGCATCCTGCAGGATCAGTGTTCCTTAGAATCCACTTGCGGACAAGCTGTGCATTTGGGGAAATTCTAGCAAACTGATTAAAGCACAGACTCTGGAGACAGACCACTTGAGTTTGAATCCTGACTCCACCATTTACTAGCTGTGGGTCCTTGGGCAAATATAACCTTCTTGTCTCAGCTTCCTCAGCCATAAAATAGGTACAATAATACAAGCACACCTTGGAGATATTGTGGGCTTGGTTCCATACCACCGCAGTAAAGTAAGTCACATGAATATTTTGGTTTCCTATTGCATAAAAAAGTTATGTTTACACCATACTCTAGTCTCTTAAGTGTGCAATAGTATTATGTCTTAAAAAATGTATATACCTTGATTTAAAAATACTTTATTGCTAAAAAATGCTAACCATCCTCTGAGCCTTCAGCAAGTTGTAGGGGGTAATATCAAAGGTCAGTGCTCACAGATCACTATAACAAATATAATAATAATGAAAAAGCTTGAAATGTTGTGAGAATTACCAGAATGTGACACAGAGACGCAAAGGAAGCAAATGCTGTTGGTAAAATGGCACCGATAGACTTCCTCAACACAGGTTACCCCGAACCTTCAATTTGTAAAAAAATGCAATCTCTTCGAAACGCACTAAAGTAAAACGCAGTAACATAAGGTCTACCTGTAATACCTATTTCATGTGGTCGTTGCAGAGAGTAAATGTGTGAACGCACATATAAAGTGCTTAGGGCAATGCCAGGCATCTAAAAAGCGCTATGTAAATATAAGCTTTTAGTGTCGTGTTATTCTCATACCACTAGGCTTCCAGCCCAATCGTTCCAGTCTCCCCAGCTCTCAGGTTTCCTGTCAAGCAATCTGGAAGAAGGCAAAGGGATGGGAAGGAAGGGTCTCTGGACATTCTTTTCTGACATCACAGCATCTCTAGCCACACTAGAGGGATATAGGATTTGCCATTTTCTTCCCAGAGCCTGCCAACGGGGACTGTGATTTTAGATGTACATGTATTGAAATAAAAATGCCCTTAACTAGAAACCATTTAGATATCCCATGACATTGGTTACAGAGAAATTTTCCTTTGCATTAGAAAAAAAATAATAGTGAGTTTGTAGTAGGCCTCTTCCTTCTGAGTCAGCATCATCAGGAGCAGGAATTGTTACCCTTCACGGAAGACTGGTTCCAGGTTCTGACCTTCCGTAGCTATCTCATATCCGTGGCTTTTTCCCAGTCAAGTGAAGGGCATGAACCCTTCCATTTTTTTGCCTTCTTGCCAACTTAGCTGATTGTATTCTGCTCAGTAAAGGTGCTGAGGTAACAGCATACAGAATTCCATAAGAGTTGGCTTAAGAGAAGCTAGCAGTGACTTCATCCTAGTTTTGTGAAAATCTGATTTTATTTGAAAAAGAGTGTGTTGAGGTAAAGAGCATGAAGAAGTCATTCAAAAAATATATATCTAAAAGACCAACAAACAAAAATACTTCTAACCTCACTAGTAATCAAAGAAATGTAATAAAATTAAGATGTCATATTTCTTCTATCAGAGCAAAGATTTTTTTTTTTTAATTGGCAAAACCTAGTAGTGGCAAAAGTGAGGAAATAAGCACTTTATTGCACTGTTATTCTGAGTATACAGTCTTTTTGGAATAATATTAGATAATATGCCTCAAGATTCGAAATACATATGCACTTTGCCATAGCAATTTGACTTTAGAAACTTATCACAAGAAGAAATTGGGCATGTAAACAAAAGTGTATGTTCAGAGAGGTTCAAAATGGCTCATAATAATAAAAAACTGGAAACCATACTAATTATCTATGTATTAGATTGAATGGTTGGTCTTCTTCACCCCAATCTGCACATGTCTTCATTGTAAGCAAAGTTTAGACTTGGCCATGTGGTGAACTTTGGTCAGTGGTATGTGGGCAGAAGTGACATTAAGCCTAAACGTTAAGAGACTTCAAGTGTTTCTGCTTTCCCTCCTGTGTTTTTGTATTCTCCCTAGCATGACTCAGTTGGCTCTTTGGCCCCAGAAAGAGGATGAGAGACACATGGAGAAGAGCCATCTTTGCCAGCCTATAGATAGAGCAGCTATAGACTGAAGCAGAACAGCCCAGCTGAGGCCAGGCTAGCTCAGCCAAACTCCAGCCAACCTGCAGACATGTGATATATGTATGGAATTTATATAGAATATGTATAATTTATATAGAATATGTATACTGCTTAAAATTGTTTTAAGCCACTGAGTTTGGGGATGATTTGTTATGTAGCAGTAGTTAACCAATACAGTCCATCAATAGACTGTAATATGTTATTATATGGTAAACCATACTACAAAACTGTTATAAATGGTGATATGATCTATATTTACTGACATGAAAAGATGTCTATTCAATATAGTTAAGTGAAAGAAATAAGATTTCAGAACACTATCTAGGTACAATTACACACACAAACATACATACATAGATGTAAGAAAGGATGTTTTGCAGTGCTTATTTCTCGGTGGGGCAGTCAGGAATCAGGAAAAAATTTTTTTTCTTTTCTCTATAGTTTTGTTTATTGTTTGATTTTATTTTTCAAAGAGCATCCACCTGTTTTATAATCGGAAATAGGGTAATGGCAATGATTATCATATGTACTGAGAGAACAAAAAGATAAGCCTTTGTAGAATAAAGAGAAATGCAGTTAGAGAGGAAGAGAGGAGCCCAGATTACATGCAGCCTTGAAAGGTGGCTAGAGTTCAGATTTGATGTATGAAGAATTAGAAGTAGACATAATAATAGTTAGCATTGATTATTGCTTATGCTAAGTATGCCGGTAAGTGCAGTGTCTCACTTGGTCCTCATAGCAATCTTATGAGGTCAGAGTTTTAACTTTCCTTACTTTACAGAAAAAGAAACTGAGGTTCAGAGAGGATAAATAATTTGCTGTGGCTCACACAGCTTGGACTTGAACCCACGTCTGTGTCCAGAGCTCATCTT
Source organism: Balaenoptera physalus (assembly GCF_965194825.1). Lineage (NCBI taxonomy): Eukaryota > Metazoa > Chordata > Mammalia > Artiodactyla > Balaenopteridae > Balaenoptera > Balaenoptera physalus. The sequence goes on from NC_138889.1 coordinate 77,302,338, forward strand.
CTCTCCAGTATACACGCTTATTCTCACTGCATGGCTTTGAGCAGAAGGAGGACATGGAGGAGTGACCAGGAAGCACCAGGTATGGAATCCAAATACCTGAGGGACTGTGGATAAAGGATAAGTAGAGGGTGTTAGAGGATAGGTCACAGAATCAGCCAGAATGCGAGGTCAGATCCTACCCCTGCAGTTAGGAGCTGAGTAATTGTGCACCAGTTACTTAGGCCCCTCCAGCTCCGGCTCTATCCTTCCATGAAAACAGAGAATAAATAATAAATGCCTTCTTCCTGCTCACAGGAATTACTTCAGTGCCTGGCACAAAAGACACCAATAAATGATTGCTAATATTTTAACGTAAGTAAAGGCACTTTGGAAACTGTAAAATGCCAATCAGATACTAATAGTTGCTATCTGTAATTTGAATGATCACAATAGTTAAGGGAAATTGATCAAGTCGGCTGAGGCGAGATTGGAGTCGCCTGAGGCGAGATTGGAGTCGCCTGAGAGACGGCTCGCCTGACCTGTGAGTGTCTGATGGGCTCAGCGACGGGCTGGCAGTGGGGATGCCTGTCAGGCAGGGGAGACATTCCAGTGGAAGAATCCACAAGAATTGGCAACGGGCTGGTAACTGAAGATGCATGTATGTGACAAGTTTAAAAGGCTACCAAGGTTTCAAACCTGGAAAAATAGTGATCTTGATGAAGAAAGCTTCATTCTCAATTTGTGGGAAATGTTTGAAAAGTCAGGGAAAAACTCTCTGTGAAGGATTTGTTCATTCATTCATTCATTCACAAATACGTATGGAGCAGTTGCCATGTGCCCGGCACTGTAGTCTACTCAAGCAGATTATGGTGTGTGGTAAGGGCAGCGGGAGACAAATATTAATCAAACAAGCACACAAATCAATGTAAAATATGCCTCTGATACAGGGGGTGATGGAAGCACAGAGCTGGAAAATGCTTCCTGAGAAAGTGATGATTCAGCTGAGCTCTGAAGGAGAGTAGAAACGTGAACAGAGTTTGGCTCAGGCTGTCACTTTGTAGATGCGCAGATCAGCTATCCCAGAGGCCATTTATATCTTGCCATGTAAATCAGAGGTTCTCAAACTTGAGTGTGCACTTGAATCATGCTGAGGGCTTCTTAGTACACCAGCTTCTGCGCCTTCCCCTCAAAGTTTCTGATTCCGTGGGTCTGGGTGGGGCCTGAACACGGGTGCGTATCTAACAAATTCCCAGGTGACGTGATGCTGCTGATCTGGGGGCCACCCCTTGAGAACCGCGGCTCTAAATGAACAGCCACACCACCTCTTGCCAATTCGTAGTTCAAAACATGAGCAACTTCTAACAAATGTTTCCCAGGTTGCTCACCACAAAAATCAATTTCCAAAGTCTTTGGGTTGAAATGTTTTTACACCAGGTTGAATGTTAACATTACATGTTCAACCTTTCTCTTTACTGAAAAAAAATAAAAAAACAAAAAACCACGGCTGTAATCGTAGAATCGCCCTGCATTTAGCTCTGGGTGAACAAATGTCAAGGCCCTGCAAACAACTCTAATGGAATCTTGGAAGGGAGAAGGTGAGTGCCTGGCCTCTGAGACCGTCCTGAGAGGCAGAGGGCTGTTTGAGTGCAGAGCCAGGCAAGGCACATGCTGGGGGGAGTGGCCTGGTTTGGGATGATCCTGTAATTGACGGCATAGGAATTGTGTTCCTTGGAGGCTGGGAAAAGGGGAGCCTGCCAGCCACCAGCTACTAATATATTTTAATACTTAACCAAAAAAAACAGTCTTTAAGATTACACAAGTCATGCACAACTATGTCACCTTTCTAAACAAACCAAAGCAGTAAAGATAAGGCCTCTCCAACACTGATTCTTCTCTCCCTTTCCCCAGAACTAATTTGTATTGTCAATTTGGCGTTTATGTTGCCAGGCTCTCTTCTATACAGTTTCAATGGGAACAATTGATTACTGTTTCCTGTGATGGTATCATACTCTCTTGTTCCACAACTTACCCTTTTTTCACCCATGGGTATGTGCTATGGATTTTTCCATGTCAGTTCGTATCTCCACCAGACTCTTAATATTTGCATATTACTGCATAACAGAACAAATGAGGTTTATTTATAGACCAGCATTGAAGTGGCTTCCTCTCCATCCGTTTTTTGTTGTTGTTTTGTCTCGTTTCTCAATGATGACAAACAGTGCCCGAGTCGCCATTCTTTACGTGCCTCCCTATAGGCAGGTGTGGGTGTTCCTCTAAAGGACAGATTGAGAAAGAGAACCACTGAGTCCCAGTATTTGAAGGTTTGTTTTTTTTTTTTACCTTTTAACAGATATTGCCAAACTGCCTCCCCCTCCCACTAACAGGGTCACTGCTTGTCCCTTCATCAGGCTGCTTGTGTCCCCAGGTCTCACACAGTCCCATGAAAACAGCTTCTCTAGCTTCTGCCTGTCCTGTAGGGCTCAGACACGGGTCTATGGGACCAGGCTGGGGATCCAGAGCTGAGCAGACACGCACCCCCTCACCTCCCCAACCCCGTTTTTCCCCTTCAACTCCAGCCACATTTCAGGATTAGGAAGCCCAACTCATCCGTTCATCACATGGACAGCTGAATCCCATTTTTAGGCTTTAGTTGAGACCTCTGGTGTACTTGACAGATAAAGGGCCCCCAGGAATTTTACTATTGCTGATGCCTGCACTTCAGAAAGAATCATTTTCACTGGGCCTGAGAGATAGCCCTGCGGTTTTCATTCATTCTCAGGACTTAGCCCTTGTGGCCCCAAAGACTTCCTGGCATCCCTCCTCCGGTCAAGTCAAGAGCTCTTTTTGATCTACAGACAGAGGCCTGTGGGGGATCTGACTCCTGTCTGATTCGGTTGCAGCCATTTATAGTGCTGCCACGCCCATCAGACTGGCTGAATCTTGAGAACAGATGATCCTGCCTGCCTTTAAATTCCCAGTTTACTGCCTGGCGCTTTTAGGCACACAGAAAATGTTTGTCCAGTGATTGAATGAGGTAATGAGACATTGAGATCTTCTGGAAAGCGGAACTATCACTAGCAGATGGGTTCAAGCACAAACCGGCTTGGCAAGGCAGGTAACACGGAGGCCTCTCAACACGCGCTGGGTGATGTTTGTCCCTTTCTCTAGGCTGTGCGCTCATGACAACAAAGACTCCTTCCTGCTTACTGCTGTATCCCCATACCTAGAACAGAGCTTGGGACAGATAGGCCCTCCATCAGTATTTATTGAATAAATGAACGAACTCCAGGTATATTTCCATCTTTCTTCTCTTTAGAGACACTAACTAGCTTGATTTTCTGGTTTTCTTCCCCTCCTGGGGAGGAGGGCATGGAGCTAATATTTCTTCCCCCCTCCTAACATGATGGTGTATTGCAGATGCATTTTTGCAGATGTAAGCTTGAACCTCAATGTAGGTAAACCAGAAGTACACCCCGGAGAGCTGTCAACCAGAGTCACGGTAAGCTGTCACCCAGAGTCACAGTGCTACAGATGGGCTGAGGGCAGATGAGAATTTGGTCACTGAACTGAAACTGTAGGGCAGAAGGTAGAGGGTATTATGCTATATATATATATATATATATATTTTTTTTTGTTTGTTTGTTTGTTTGTTTGTTTTGTTTTGTTTTGTTTTGTTTTGTAAGAAGTGGCCCATGTACCCAGAGAATGATGAAGATAATGTAAAAATCACTACAGATCCTGCACTCCTGAGGCAACCACTGTTAACATGATGATGAACATCCTTGCAGGAATGTGTCTAGGCACATGCATGCCTGTGTGTGTGCGTGTATTAGGTTATGTTTAGCTACAAATGACGGGCAACCAAAATAACGATGATGGAAACGTGATAGCAGCTCATTTCTCTCTCACCTGCAAGTCTTGGTGGGTGGTTCGGGACTGGCAAGGTTCTCCCTGGTGTCAGTCATCCAGGCTTATGCTATCTTGTCATTATATTGTATATGGCCTCCACCTCATGGTCCAAAGGACAGCATCTGCATTCTAGAAAGCAGAAGGAGGAAGGAACAAAAGAGAGAGAGAGAGGTTGTGAGAGAGAGAGAGAGAAATGCCAAAGGAATACACAATATTTCTGCTTATATCCCATTGGCCGGAACTAAGGTACATGGCCATACCCAGCTGCAGGGGACTTTGGGAAATGTAGTCCTTGTTCTAGCAGCCATGTGCCCAACTAGAAATCCTATTACCATGAAAGAATGGAGAAATGGATATACAGGGGTATCTGGCAGTCTCTCTCATAATGTTTATGCAACATTACTTAACAGGATCACAGAGACGGTATAATATAGATTACAGTCTCTGAAGATGACTGTGGGCTGAAATCTTGCTTCACCACTTACTTTTCAGTTTACTTGTTTATAAATTAGAGATCATAACAGAATAAACCTATTTCATAGGACCAATGTGAGGATTGAATGAGCTAATGTATGTAAAAGGGCTTAGCATGGTACCTGACAGTAAGCTCTCAGCACGAGTTATTAATTAATCTCCTGCTCTTTTTTTTTTTTAACACTCACCAATATAATATGGATAAGGTTCTGTGTCATCACCTGTAAATCTCCTTACATTATCCTTTTCAGTAGCTGCACAGGATTTCATTATGTGGCGAGAACATAATTTATTTAACTAGTCCCTCATTGATCACCATCTTAGGTTGTTCTTAATTTGTTGCCTTTATCAACAATTCTTGCATCCACATCATTTTGTACTTGCATGAATATCTCCTTAAAGTAAATTCGTAGATGTGGGATAGATGGGTCAAACTTAGCGCATATTTTATATGTATTGACATATCGCCAAATGTGGGTATCATTAACAGCTGATTTCTGAGGACACTGGAGTATTCCATTTTGACCACAAGTTTTTGAGCACCTACTACATGCTGAGCCTTGTGCTAGTTGCTACAGAGAGTCCAGAGATAAAGCATGCCCTGCCATCGGCAAGGAAGTAACCAATCAGGATTTGTGGATAGGAAATTCAGGATGCTACGAGTGCTGGTGACCCAGGGCTTGAGAAGGTCTCCCTAAGGAAGTGCTATTTCACCTTGAACCTGAGGCCCAAAACATGTGTGGGTGTGGTGGGAAGGGGAGAATTGGAGAAAGAGAGCATATTCTAGTGGAGAAGGAATGTGTGTTGAACAGTATAATGTAGAGGTGAAAAGCATGCATTCTACAGAGTGTCTAGGTCCAAGTCATGGCTCAGCTACTTATTACCTAAGAAAGACCTCTATGCCTCAGTTGACTCATCTTTACAATAGGGATGATAGTAATAGTAGGGTGGTTATGAAGATTGAATAAGTAATGCACAGAAGTACTTAGAAGAGCTCCTGGCTGATAGAAAGCACACTGTGTCCGTTATTAATACTTTCATCCTGACTTTGCTTAAAAGTCTTAACCCAAGACTGTGAGAGTTCAACAGTCAGCACCAAAGCCCCCTCTTCATTTTCCCCAATGTTGAACTCATCCATTCAACAAATATTACTGAACACCTCTAAGGGAGATGGTGTAAGCAAAATACTCCCAGACCCAGGCTTGAAGGAACAAACTGTTTGGTGGTGAAGATATTTTAAATGAAAAATCCCATACAAACAGAAGCCCAATTAGCTACAAAGCAATCTGTGCTGTTTCGAGAAGCACGGGGTGATCTGTAAGAGCCTGTCAGGGGCTTTTCCAGTGAGGACATGACAAAATGACAAAGAAACCAAGACCAAGGGGTTGAGGAGGCTTCAGCCAAGTGGAGGGGGTGAGGGGAGAGAATAGACCAGGCAGAGGGAGAGCTTATGGAAAGACCTTGAGGAGGGATGTCCAGCACATCAGAGGAAATAGTGGTGGAGGGGAGTGGTGGGGTGGAGGGAGTGAGGGTAATGGGCGGAGCTAGTGGGGGGAGTGGTCAAGGGTGAAGTGCAGAAGTAAGCAGGGCTGGGTCACGTGGGGTCTCCAGCTCTCAGATAGAGGCGATCCCTGGACTCTAACGGTGAGTATGGAGACGGAGTCCCCTCACGAGCAAGTGTGTAGCCCCTCCAAGGTCTTAATTTCTGCCAGCCAAAAGGTACCTCCTGTCCAGTAGTTCCTCAAAACTTTTCTTGCCCTTGGCTCCCAAAGAATCCTGAGACTCAGCAGAAAAGTTCTCCACACCAGCACTTTTTCAGGAAAAAGAAAAGAGCATTTAATGAACATCTATTATGGGCCAAGGAATGTCCTGAGCCTTTTACCCATCTTACCTCATTTACTGCCCAACAATCTGCAAGATAAGTAGTATTACCACGAAAACAGAGACTCAGAGAGCGTAAGTAACTTGTCCAAAGTCACACAGCTATCAAATAGTAGAGTAGGTTTCTGAAGGCAAAGTCATGATTATTGACTCTGTGTTGCTCTGACCATGGGGCAGGCATGGCCTGTTTCACACCAGCTTCTTAGAGTCTCAGGAAGCCACTTCCCTGTGCAGTGTGATACATTTTCAGGCAGCACTGAGCTGAAAATTACAGAAACCTCTCTTCAACCAAGTGTAGAGTTCATTAAGCTGCAGGGAGCTCTTATTATCTTCAGATATTTCAAGGCAGCTCTCTGCTCCAGGAATAAAGGAAAGAACTAATACCCATCCCCAAAAAGGTGAATGAAAGCCTTTGCTAACTAAATACTGCAGACGAGCATCTTCCTCATTTGGCTGCAATTACCTCAGTCCCAAGTTACATCATTGCTAGTGAAATGATTAACAAAATAATGGTAATGGTACCGATGGTAAATTAAATGGAAATAAAAGGAGCTCAGTGTACTGTTCAATTTCCCACTTGGAAAATTTCCTAAGTTGTGTTCTTCAGCTTCCCACTGGGAATTTCCACATGTAAATAAATATGCCTGATTGAAACTGCAAACCCACTCCTCTGTGCTTGGCTAACACTGAACTGGAAGCCTGGGATTGCTTCTCTCCATCCCAAGGCTAATGTCAGTGAAGATGGATTTCCCCTCGTGAAATGTTCTAATGAATTATGTAAATAGAGACAAACACCTTATAGGACTGACCTCTGCCATGGAATATGACATCCTCCTGCCGTAGCCAAACCAAGTGGAAAACTGGATTTAAAGAAGAAGAATCAGGACTTCATGACAACTCAGATGCTTGTGGCGTCTGGGTTCTCGCCACCACGAATCAACACCACCCAGCAAGAGAAATTACCAACAAGTGTGACAAGGAATGGGCATGACAGCTGGGGTCCAGTTCAAGTCATCAGCAGATTCCTATCTTTTTAGAAGCCCCTTATTAGGGTGTTAGCCATAATTGTTAGTTTTTCTAATAGGACAATCTACAAGAAGAGTAAGAGCCCTGGGTTTAAAACCCAGCTCGGCCTCTTATTAACTGTGGGATTTGGGACATGTTATGCAAAAATCTTTCTGAGCATCCATTTCCTCATCTTTAAGGTAAGGATAATAATAGCACCTATTTATGATGTGGCTTTGAGAATTAGAAAGAGAATGCATGTTGCACAGTGCCTGACCCAGACTGATTGCTCAAGAAATGGGATCTGTTCTTATCATTATTCGCCTCAAATGAAAGGTTGATTCCATTTCAGGATGAATATAAATTGGGTTTTAGACTCTGATTTTTTAACATGACTTGAGACCCTCTTTGGTCTTGAAGTTAGATGGATTTCAGGTTGTACAAAATTAAACTGTCTTTAAAAAAATTACTTATCTGACACTTATTAGCAGTGTAACTTGGAGCAAATCCTACCTTCACTGGGTCTTAGTTTCCTTGTTGGTTTAAATGAAATAATTGAAGCTAAAACTATAAAACTCTTAGAAGAAAACAAAGGAGTGAATTTTCATGACCTAGGATTAGACAATGATTTCTTAGATATGACCAAATGTGTACAAACGATAAAGGAGAAAGTTGACAAGTTGGACTATATCTGAATTGAAAACTTTTGTGCTTCAAAAGACACCATCAAGAAAGTGAAAGGACAACCCACAGAATGGTAGAAAATATTTGCAAATTATATATATCAGATAAGAGGTGTGAATCCAGAATATATAAAGAACACTTACAATTCAACAACAAAAAGATGAACAACCCAATTTAAAAATGGGCAGAAGACATTTGTATGGTCAGGCCATTCAAGATGGCTGTTCTCTCGCTCTCTGCACGTCCCCTGCTTGACCAGTCCCGCTTCACTCACATGACTATCCAAATCTCTTAATTATAGAGCTTAATTAGTCCCTGGTAACTAATGATGAGCCCACCTGATGTCAATTCCCCCTGTAAATGGTAGCCTCCTTCTCCCCCAGTAGCGAAGACTGCTGCCATTCTTGCCCATGGTCTGCCACACACAGTGGGGTGTCCCTCCAGGACCATTTGTGTAAGATCCCCTGTCCCATGAACCACTGATGTTTCTGTTGCTGTCTCCAGGCTCTTTATTTGGTCTCAAGGCTCAGCAGCTACTAAGGCTTGCAGGCCTGTGGAGTGCAGCCCGACAACATTTCTCCAAAGAAGTATACAGATGGCCAATACAAAAGCACATGAAAAGATGCTCAACATCATTAGCCATCAGGGAAATACAAATGAAAACCATAATGAGACAGCACTTTATACCTACCAGAATGACTATAATAAAAAAGACAATAACAAGTGTTGGTGAAGATGTGGAGAAATTGGAACCTTCGTACATTGCTAGTGTTCATGTAAAATGGTGCAGCCACTTTTGGAAAAGTCTGGCAGTTCCTCAAAGGATAAACATAGAGTTACCGTTAAGACCCAGCGGTTCCAATCCTGGTACCTAAGAGAAATGAAAAAGTATGTCCACACAAAAACTTGTACATGGATATTCACAGCAGCAATATTCATAATAGCCAAAAAGTGGAAACAACCAAATGCCCATTGGCTGATGATGAATCTTGAAAACATTAGGCTAAGTGAAAGTCAGTCATAAAAGACTACATATTATTTGATTCTATTTTTATCAAATGTTTAGAATAGGCAAATCTATAGAGACAGAATTAGATTAGTAGTTGCCTAAGGCTGGGGGGCTGGGGCGGTGGGCAGGGAGGAACTGGAAAATGACTGCTCCTGGGTACCATTTTTGTGGGGTGGGGTGATGAAAATGATTCAAAATTAGATTATGGTGGTGGTTGGGCAACTCTGAAAATATACTAAAAACCGTTGAATTATACACTTAAAAAACTAAATGATCTGGACAAGATGATTTGTTTGGATCTTGCCCAATTTAACATTTTCTGGACGAGAAACACATCTTGGAATGCAGCCAGGCCCTACTGGAAAAGAATGACCCTGCCCATGTAAGTGCACCAAGAAGGGAGAAGAGGTGGATAGCTTCGCCTGTGCAAGGTGACAGGATCCCATCCCTGGACCATAAACATTAGCTAATTCACAAGTTATCTGCTGCATATGCAAATTGGTGATCACATGCTTAATAACCACTAATGCTTGATAGGATACTTGCCATATGCCTGGTCCTAAGCACTTTCCATGGATCTCATTTAACCCTCACAACAGCCCTATTAAGCTTCAGATGAGAAACTGAGGATCGGAGGGTTACAAACATAGGAAGCTGAGGGATCAGAAGCAAATACAGTTTGACCAGTGGCCCAAGGCCTGTGGTCCTAACCTCTCTCCATGCTGCCCAGCTTTCTCTCTACATCCACCTGGGTGTAAGGAAAACGTGTGCTTCATCAGCAGTGAGCAAATAACTGAGTTAAAAATAACCTTATCATTTCTTGCTACAGTTCTTAAAAGCGGGGGTTATGATCATTTCATTTTTTAAAAGCCCTGAATTCAGCTTTCTCGCTGCTCTGGCAGGTACTGCTGTTTGCTTGCAAGACACACACTCCTGGCTTCCCAAGGCTAGATGTGCACCGCTTATCTAAACCAGGCTGACTGTTCTCTCTTCTTTTTCCTTTGCAAATGTCTGTAATCCAGCAGCTTCCTGGCGGGCTCCAGGAGCTCTGGATTGCTCTACACCTGGGAAGTTTGCTACGGAAGCCTTAAAGGAGCCAGATTTTGAAGCGCCAGCTATTTGTTTTTCCTCTCACCTCCAGCCATAATGCTTTGTTTGCAACCTAGTGATTGTACCACAGCCAGTGATTCCTCCATCATAAACGCAAGAAAATGACTGGGAATGAGGAGAGCAGTAGGAGATGTGAATTGTGCTGCCGGCCTTTGCCCCAGCTATCCTGACATCAGAGCCTGGGCTGCGGGGCGCTTGCCTCTTGCCCGCCTCTCCCTGCTCACACAGGTGGCCCAGCTCTTATGCTGCTATCAAGCGGGGCCCAGGCCAAAGCTCAAACCCAACAGAGGCTGCACAGAAAGACCTGAATGTCTGCTTATAACTGAGAAACACCTCTCAGTCCAGCTTTGGAGCTTGCCATGGATATATGGAAGGCTGGTGCCCAGGTCTCAGAAAGAACTGCCAGGCTCCATACAGGCATTTGGGCCTCCACCACGTGGACAGCCCCACAGGTGAGGCGAGGCTGCCATCCTGCCCAGATCCCCGCCCTCATCCCTGCGCAGCTGCGAGCTAGGAACGCTCGCCGGTTGACGGGGCTCAGTGGACTGCCGTGGGCCCCAGAGGTCCCTTCGGAATGATGCTTTCTTTGCAGATAACTAGTACTTGTGTGAACGAATTGCCAAGGTCTGTGTTTTCTAAAGATTCCAAAACCTGAAAACCAGAGTTGTATGATGACCTCACCTGGAGTATCAAAACAGCCCAGAGCGCTGGGTCCCTGCCCCTCCACATACCCCACTTCCAGTGAGGGCCCCCTGGGGGTGCTGAGCCCAACCCTGGGATTCCCTGTCTACCACAGATTTAGGGGTGGTGGAGAGAGAGTCCCAGGGCCATGCTTGGGCTACCTTCCTGCATGGCCTGATCTCCCAGGGTCAGATTTACTTCTCCAATGAATGTTCCTTTCTTCTTTAGCAAGGCAGCTTGAAGAGTAAGTAGAGCCTGACTGAGCACAGAGCCAGATCCAAGGACAAATCTACTGTCTCCAGTCCCTGCAAGGAGGGCCAAGAAAGCAGCGATAAACGTAAGGAGATGGCGATCATTCTGTTTTCCAGGACTCCATGGAGGTAAAGTAACAGGCATACTCTGATAAACCACCTAAAGTGGGTGCAGGTGGTGAGACCTTCCAAAATCACTGCCTGAGTAACAACAGGTAAGTGCTGCCTCCTGAGCTGGAAGGGTCGGTGGGAAGAAAAGTCTGGGCCAGAGCTGCTTGGGTCAGGAAGGAGAGAGATGGAGCCCTGCTCTCCGTGCTCTCCGTCTCAGCCATTTCCTGCACGGCTCAGACTCTTCTCTAAATGACTAAAGAATGTCTGATTGAAGAGGCGTCTAATTATCAGGCTCCCAGGATCCCCCAGGCCTGGTCTGGCTGTGTGGCTGGTCCGTCCCCCTGCTCCCCAGCCCTTTTCCAGGCCTCCCTTTCTGCATGTGGAGAAGGTGGGGCTGGACCACATGGGTCTCTCAGGGTCGGGCCTGCGGGGTCAGCCTGCGTCTGTGCTGTGATTCACTCTGAAACCCAGGTTGAGTAATAGAATCTGAAGCTCTTCCTGTAATTTTCATGATGGTTCCCTTGGGTTTGTTTATCCCTCTCAGTCTCCCTGATTCTGGCCTGAATCTGAATCTAGGCCACAGTTTGATGATCAAAGCAAATGGTGCAAGACAATTGCTTAGATTTGCTGTTTTCTTCAAATCTGGATTACAGTTGCCCTTCTAATTAAGCCTCTCAGAGCACAGGATTTAAAAACTCACAGGTGTCAAGGTCCTTAAAAATCACCAGTCCTTCCAATCGGTCCTGAGACTCCCTTTCTTTAAAAAAAAAAATTTTTATAATACCCTCTTTACTAACCTGAAGTGAAACTCATAAATAATATAAGCCGCCTGTATACATAATTTTTAAAAATCATTATTATATCCTTATATTATATAATAATGATCCATGGCACAATGTGGATGAACCTGAAACATGCTAAGTAAAAGAAGAGAAACACAAGAGGCTATATATTGTATGATTCTATTTATGTGAAATTTCTAGAAAAGACAAATCTGCAGAGAGAGTAAACAGATCAGTGGTTGCCTGGAGCTGGGGGTGGACATGAGAATTGACTGCAAACAGACCCGAGGGAACATTTAAGGAGGATGGAAATGTTCTGAAATTGCATTGTGGTGATGGTCGCCCAACTTGTCAATTTTACCAAATCACTGAATTGATTAAAACCTTATCTGAATTGAACACTTTTAAAGTGAGTGAATTTTATATTATGTAAATCACAACTATTTTTTTTTTCTTTTTTTTTTAAATTTAGGGAAGGCTCTTTTATTTATTTATTTATTTTTATATTTACTTTTGGCTGTGTTGTGTCTTCGTTTCTATGCGAGGGTTTCCTCTAGTTGCGGCAAGCGGGGGCCACTCTTCATCTCGGTGCGCGGGCCTCTTCACTATCGCGGCCTCTCTTGTTGCGGAGCACAGGCTCCAGACGCGCAGGCTCAGTAGTTGTGGCTCATGGGCCTAGTTGCTCCGTGGCATGTGGGATCTTCCCAGACCAGGGCTCGAAGCCGTGTCCCCTGCATTAGCAGGCAGATTCTCAACCACTGCGCCACCAGGGAAGCCCCTTTTTTCTTTCTTATTGAAACATAGTTGATTTATAATATTGTGTTAGTTTTGGAAATCACAACTATTTTTTTTAAATGTACTTTATCCTTGCTTTACATGGTAACTCAATTTTTAAAAAATTCAGTGTATGTATACTGGTTGTGCAAAAAACAAATTGTGTTCATATTTAAAGCAGAGCTAGATTCCAGAGTCAGAGAACTATGAACAAGTTCTTCATCTACATGAGTGTCCAGTAGGACACAAGACAGTTGTGTAGGGTATGGGATAATTCTTCACTGTGAGGGATTGTCCTGGATACTGTAGGATATCTAACATTCTTGTCCCCTGCCCACTAAATTCCAGAAGCAGCCTCTAATCATTGTAATACTGAAAAATGCCCCTATAGAAGTCCAGATCACCCCCTAAGAAGTGGCTTCACCCCCATTGAGAATCCCCTATGTTGTCCAGCATCACATGGGGAAACTGAGGCCAAGCGAGGGGCAGAGACTTGCCTGGGGGCACAGAGTGAGCTGGTGCTTAGCTGAAGTCAACCCAGACGTCCTAAATCAGACTTCAGAGCTCTTTGGCCTGTACCAGGCCTTTTCACTCTTGCTTGTCTTTCTCTCCCGACTCCGCCGTCATTCTGGTACCTAACATGTAAACAGCTCCATCTCATTCAGAGCTATGGAAAAGACAGACAGGGGGCCAGAGCTTGTCACTATTATGCTCTGTCATGAAATTCACCCACAGGGAATCCAAGCCTCGGTGAGTGTGTGAGCCCAGGAATATCAAACATCCACTATACAGACAGCTGTTCCCATCCCTTCCCATGGTAGATATTGCTAATCAATGATGACGTGCTTGCTCTCTGAGACTGAATGCAGACTCTGCCTCTTTCTCAAGGCAGCCATTGTCAGTTACCTGAAACGTGCAGAAGAGATAAATCAAGTTACTATCCTAGGGGTGCTGTGTCTAAAGAAAGGAAATAGGCTGGGTGCAGACCTGAAACAAAGAGCCACCATTAATCCAAGAAGTTCAATGCAGGGGAGGAGGAGAAGGCTTCTGGGCGTGATAAACAAAGGAACAGACCAAAATGAAAGACGAGACAAGGACACCGGAAACAACACTTCAGGCTTTGGTTGAGGCAGATGGGTCCTGAGAGAACAGATGCTCAGTAACTGCTTGACGAATGACCACCGAGAGAAGAACAGGGACTGTTTGCCCTGGCTTCATAGCAACCTCTTGGTCAGAGCCCAAGGAGGTGTGTGCTGCTCCCCAAAGTGAGGCTGGAATCCGGAGGCCTCTGAAGCTGATCTCATGGGCTAGATTCTCTGGAGGGTCCTTGCCCCTTATTAGAGGTAATTCATCCGGGGCCCAAGGAGTTCCCCAGCACAGCTGGAGGCAATCACAAGAACACGTTCCTCTTAAAAGGCAACCAGAGAGACTCACGCAATGTCTAAAATTTGGAGAGTAGAGTCTAGTAGCCAAGTGCATGGGCTTTGGAGTCAGACAGACCTGGGTTTGGATCCCAGTGTTGCTAATTACTAGCTTTGGGATCTCAAATTGCTTGACTTCTTGGAGGTCATTTTTCTCTTCTCTCTGTGGGATCTAATTCACAGAGTTTTGTGAGGGTTAAATGAATAGACATTCATTTGGCTTTTCAATATCCATTCATCTCTCTCGCTATTTAAAAGTAGCCATGCAGTTTAGTTAGGATGGCCTGCATCCTAGGCTCCAAGGATAGACCATCACTGATCTACCCACTCAGGATAATCCCAGCCCTGTTGCTACACTGATTGGTTCAGGGATGAGTTACCTAGGCTATGCCAACCAACATGTGGTTTTCTCCTGGTTAGTTCAGTTTAGTTCTGTTAGAATAAATCCAGAAGTGTTGTTTGATGGTAGGAAGAGGTCTCTCTCCTTCTCTCTCTCTCTCTCTTTCTCCTCCTGGATATGAGTGAGGGATTGTGTGTCCTCAGCTTCTGCCAGAAGTCATTTCGCATCCAAGTCATTTCACAATCCAGCCTGAGGAAAGCAAACACATGGAATAGGGCAGAGCCAAATCACAGAGAAACCAAGCCAGACCCCTGATCAAACTTTACCTGACCCAGTCTGATCTGTCCCTGAACTTTTAAAGCAAAATTTGGGTTGAAATTCCTGTTACATTTAAGTGCTCAACAAATGGTAGCAGTCGATCCTATTAGTATTATGATCAAAAGGATTACTAAGTAAAGCCAAAAAAAGGGTTTGACATTTTCATTACAAGATACAGTACAATTTTCCCAGTGGTATTCATTTATTTCACAAATTCATCAAACAAATTAATTCAACAAATAATGATTGAGTTCCTACTATGTGTCCCGCCTGGTGATAGGTGCGAGGTTAGAGTGATGAGCAAGACAAGCTTGGTACTGCCAGATGCTCAGATCCCATCCTCACCCCTCGGAGAGGTCTCCTTCTTGCTGAGCTGGAAGGGAGGCTGCTTGTTCACAAACGTGTGCATATTTAAAAGGAAATGAAAAATGGTCACACATGTAGAAGCTCTACATCAAAGTCAAGTGGTTCTCAGCGTGAAGATGGCAGGACTTACTCGTATCTCTTCCTGCCTTCACGCACTCCACTTCAGCCAGGCACACCCTCCTCACCTTCCTCTTGCTCTTCACCTTCATCTGCCTTCGAGACCCCACCGGAAACTCTATAAGAGGCTTCCTGGCTGATGTAGATGCTTGCTTTCCTCCTCCTGGGACCTCACATCTGTTTTTCTTTAGCTCTCACTATGCTCTTGTAGTCACTCTGGGTCTCCTAGCTGCCAGGTGCCCACTCTTCTAGCTGATCATCGCCTTGCCTTGCCCTCCAGGCTCTGAACCCTTAGTTTGCATTTACCACCATGATTTCCAAACTACTGCTCTGTCCCAAGGGCCTGCTGTAAACCTGCTGGTAGTCCCACTTGCCCAGAGGTGTTTATAGGTGGTTTAGAGGTGATTTATCTGAAGATAATTCAATTCCTATGTTCTTTTTTTTTTTTTTTTAAGATTTTTTGATGTGGACCTTTTTTTTTTTTTTTTGGCTGCGTTGGGTCTTCGTTGCTGCACATGGGCTTTCTCTATTTACGGCAAGTGGGGGCTACTCTTCGCTGCAGTGTGCAGGCTTCTCATTGCGGTGACTTCTCTTATTGCAGAGCACGGGCTCTCGGCGCACGGGCTTCAGTAGTTGTGGCATGCGGGCTCAGTAGTTGTGGTACATGGGCTTAGCTGCTCCGCAGCATGTGGGATCTTCCCGGGCCAGGGCTCAAACCCGTGTCGCCTGCATTGGCAGGCGGATTCTTAACCACTGCACCACCAGGGAAGCCCCTGGACCATTTTTTTAAAAAGTCTTTATTGAATTTGTTACAACATTGCTTCTGTTTTATGTTTTGG
Organism: Balaenoptera physalus; assembly: GCF_965194825.1. Taxonomy (NCBI): domain Eukaryota; kingdom Metazoa; phylum Chordata; class Mammalia; order Artiodactyla; family Balaenopteridae; genus Balaenoptera; species Balaenoptera physalus. Next base: position 77,318,389 of record NC_138889.1, read on the forward strand.
TTTCTTGGCGGGGAGGCATGTGGGATCTTAGCTCCCTGACCAGGGATCAAACCCACACCCCCCCCGCATTGGAAGGCAAAGTCTTAACCACTGGACTGCCAGGAAAGTCCCTTCAATTCCTATGTTTTTGTACCTAAATTCCTGACTTCTAGTTCCTGGCTCCTGGCCTTGACTTGCCTGGTGCCTAAATAAATTCCTGCCATTAACAAAGGAGCTAGTGCCTGGTCCTAACTCAAAAGTTATGTTGTAAAAAGGGGAGGGGGGCGGAAATGCTACATTGCTATCCCATCTTCCCCAGCACTGCTTTTCCTTTTATGATATCAATATATATTTAAAGCAAAAAAGTAGCACATGCTTAGGGGAAAAATTCAAACAGTATAGCATTTGGTAAAGTGGAAAGTGAAAGCCTTCCCTCCATTGGCCCTTAGTCCCTCACCCCAGAGTCAGCCATGCTACCAGTTGGCTGTGTTGCCCAGACCCAAGGTGGTCCCTGGGCTCCAAAGGCAGGTTGCCTGTATTCAAACCCAGCTCCATCATTTAGTAGCCATAGACGTTGAACAACCCAGCTAACCTCCCTGTGCCTTGGTATACTTATCTATAAAACTAGGATAATAACAGGACTTGCTTTTGAGGTTACTGGGGGAAAATATTTTTTAATTTCAGTAAAGCACTTAGAATAGTGATTGGCACATGGTTAAGTGCTTAATCAAAGTGAATTATTATCTACCTCTTTTTTAATAACAGATATTAGGGTTCTATGGTGTGGATGTCTTTTATTATAACCCAATTGGTTTATACATTCACTAACTAGTTTCTCCAAACTCAGGATCCAATACTGAGAAGCTGGGGCCACATGGAACATCAAGAATGTGTGGTTTTGGTTTTCTAACTTGGAACCCAGTGACATCAGAGCTTGCAGGGGTTCACGTGCTGGCCTGAAGATACTGTAAGAAACCATTTTCTAGCTGGGGTCACTTCTTCATTCTTCTAGACCTAATGTTCTCAAACCAGACACCCTTTCCTTCCTCCCAAGTTCTGTGTCTGGGGTAACCAGCACCCTGGACGATGAGCTCTGCTCTGAGCTTAAATTACTACCAGTTAGAATTAGAGCAGTTTTTCTCTCTGCTCTTCAACATGCTGGGCTGGAAGTACTGTGGCTTCCCAGCAGGTTAAAGTGATCACAAGTATCTTGGAATAGGTCTCTTTCCTGGAGAGAAAGAAGGGAAACAACACAAACCAGATGGATCTAAATTGAACACACTTTTCTCGGCACTTAATTTCCCTTACACAGAGCGCAAAAGGCATTTTGATGGCCTCCTGGGAATACTTCCCAAGCAATGCCTGGAGTTTTAACCATTTGACAGCCGTTAACCATGTTGAGCCTCATGGGGCTTAGCTCCCCACCCACCAGTGAAGAGCACCATCAGAAACTACCATTCGCCCTGGGAAAACGTCCTATAAGTAGCACCAACAAATCTTCCCCCAATAAGAGCAGGCCACAAGCAATGCTGACAACAGTACTCGGCAGAGCCTTGATCTGAAAATGCCGAGGAGAAGAAAGAGAAAGACCCAAGATAGCCCCTTGGAAGCAAATTTTCCACCTTCCTCAGTTAAGATGTCCATGCCTCTGTTGTTCCTTTTTGTTGGTGGCACTATTCCATAGCACTCATGGGGTTAAAGGCAGATCAATAGGAGGTGGAGTTCCCAGATATTGTTATTCTTTCACCTCTCATATCTAATCAGCTATGGGTCAGGTCTATTCAGTGATGGGTCTTCCATCCATCCCACCTTGTGCATTGCTAATATGTATTTCCTGGTTCAACAAAGTGTACTGGAAATTTTGGGACTTCGTTGACACTCAGCTAAGGGCACAAATTCTAACAATTGTTGACCTCCAGCAAGCCACTTAACTTTGCTGAGTCTTGGTCACAACAGTTTAAGGAGGAAACCAATGCTGAATGCAACATTATTGTAAAGATTAAGTGAGAGTCGCATTACAAGTGCCCAGTGCTGCTGATACCTGCTAGATGCTCAAAAAATACCTGTCAGGCTGATGAAGTAGAAGTGAATGGAGACTTCCGGTTAAATGTGGTGGAAATGACATGTATATGTAATTTTACTCCTTCCCCAAACCACAATAAAATGGTAATACAGGGCTAAAAACAAGTGTAAATGTATAAGGACACAGAGAACGAAAACAGCATAGCCTTGATCTGTGTGACCTATAATTCAAAGGGAACAAAAAAGAAAGCTTCATTGTAACACCTCTGTATCAGTTATCACTTGCATAACAAACCATCCCAAAACTTAATGGCTTAAAACAAACATCATTTTATTTGCTCACAGTTGTGAGTCAGTGATTTGGGCTGGGCTCACACAGGTGGATCTTCTGCTAGAATTAACTAGCTCACCCATTTGCAGTAAGCTGGGAGCTGGTATGACTTAGGGCTGGGCTCTGCTGGGATGGTTTACCTTCTCCCTCCACGTGGTCTCACCATCCAGGAGGCTGGCCTTTGCTTCTCCACTTGGTGGGCTCCGGGTTCCCAGCAGCCAAAGGATAAGACCCAATGCACTAGCCTCTGCATGCCTCAAATTTGGTAATATCTCATTGGCGAGTCACAGATTCAGTGGCCAAGCCCAGACTCAATGTGGGAGAGATCTACACAAGGTCACAGATACCTTGGTTCATTCCTGCAACAGTCTACGACAACCTCTGAAGCACGTTTACCATCTTTCCCAATTAAGATGATCATGTGTGTGTTGCCTCTTATTAATAGAGATGCTATCCAATGGTGCTGACAGAGTCAAAGCTAGATCAAAAGAGATCAAAAGCAGGTGGACAAGAAAGACCAACTTAGCAGACCAGAGAAAATGGAAACCAAAGCCTGAAGTGGGGGACTGAAGGAAGCTGGTTCATTCTATAGAACCCCAGAGATTCAGAAATTGAAGCTACCAAGTATAATACATCTGAAATTCAGAGTACAGGTGGGGCTAAAAACAGAAGAATAAGCTAAAAGTCTGTGTGAGAGGCACTATCTTGACCTTCTGCATCTTTGTTCCTGCCCCACACAACCAAGTGAATACCTTTCCATATCCCAGGATTGAGGTATACTCTGTGGAGAGGTAAAAATGGAGAGATTCTTATCTTGGGATACCAGGCATTGCTAAAGGTGGGGACACCATTTTGAAAACAGGGAGATTATCCAGTTGACAGTAAAAGACCATTAATGAGAAAATTAGATAATTCCACAATTGATTAGTAGGAATTCCAAAGAGCAAGAAGACAGAGGAAAAAGAAAGTGAAGAAGTTATCAAAGACTTCAATACATTTCAATAAAATTTCCCAGAACTTAAGTAAATGAGTTGGAAAAGACCCACTGAGTACTTTGTGGAATGAATTTAAAAAGAAAAAACAGAACTAAGGCAAATCATTGTGAAATTCAGGATATCAGGGATAAGAGAAAATCCTAATGGCGTCCACAGAGAAAAGATCAAACAAACAACAACAATGAAAACAGGTGACATACAAAAGTTCAGAAATCCACATGGCATCAGACTTAATGGCCACAGGAGATGCTAGAAGATAATGGAGCAATGCCTTCAGAATAATGAGTGGAGAGGGGACCTCCAAGATGGCGGAGGACTAAGCCATGGAGATCACCTTCCCCTCAATAAATATATCAAAAATACATCTACATGTGGAACAACTCCTGCAGAACACCCAGTGAACGCTGACAGAAGACCTCAGACTTCCCAAAAGGCAAGAAAATACCCACGTACCTGGGTAGGGCAAAAGAAAAAAGAAAAAACAGAGACAAAAGAATAAGGACGGGACCTCCACCTCTGGGAAGGAGCTGTGAAGGAGGAAAAGTTTCCACACACTAGGAAGCCCCATCACTGGCAGAGACAGGGGGGTGGGCGGGGGGGAAGCTTCAGAGCCATGGAGGAGAGCGCAGCAAAAGGGGTGCAGAGGGCAAAGCGGAGAGATTCCCACACAGAGGATCGGGACCAACCAACACTCACTAGCCGGAGAGGCTTGTCTGCTCACCTGCCGGGGTGGGTGGGGGCTGGGAGCTGAGGCTCAGGCTTCAGAGGTCAGATCCCAGGGAGAGGACTGGGGTTGGCTGCGTGAATACAGCCTGAAGGGGGTTAGTGTGCCACAGCTAGCTGGGAGGGAGTCCGGGAAAAAGTCTGGACCTGCCAAGAGGCAAGAGACAAATGTTTCGGGGTGCGTGAGGAAGGGGACTCCTTCCCCATCTGCCCACAGAAGGCAGAGCACCACCTAAGTGAGCTCTAGAGATGGGCGTGAGCCATGGCTATCAGCTCGGACCCCAGAGACGGGCATGAAATGCTAACACTGCTGCTGCAGCCACCAAGAATCCTGCGTGCAAGCACAGGTCACTATCCACACCACACCCCCACACCCACCCCAGGAGCCTGTGCAGCCAGCCACTGCCAGGGTCCTGTGATTCAGGGACAAATTCCCCGGGAGAACACACGGTGCACCTCAGGCTGTTGAAATGTCATGCTAGCCTCTGCCGCCACAGGCTCACCCTGTATTCCAATTATGACTACCGTACCCCTCCCTCCCCCTGTCCTGAATGAGTAAGAGCGTCCCTACTCAGCCGCTGCTTTAAGCCCCTCATGTCTGGGCGGGGAACAACTGCCTGAGGGTGACCTACACTCAGAGGTGAGGCCAAAATGAAAGTTGAACCCCAGGAACTGTGCGAACAAAGAAGAGAAAGGGAAATTTCTCCATGCAACCTTAGGATCAGCAGATTAAGTCCCCACAATCAACTTGATGTACCCTGCATCTATGGAATACCTGATTAGACAACAAATTGTCCCAAAATTTAGGCAGTGGACTTTGGGAGCAACTGTAGACTTGGGGTTTACTGTCTGCAACTGATTTGTTTCTGATTTTTATGTTTATCTTAGTTTAGTGTTTAGGGCTTGTTATCATTGGTGGATTTGTTTATTGGTTTTGTTGCTCTGTTTTTTTTTTAAATTATTACTATTTTAATAATTTTTAAATTTTTATTTATTTATTTATTTTTTATTTCTTTCTTTTTTTCTCCCTTTTCTTCTGACCTGTGTGGCTGACAGGGTCTTGGTACTCTGGCCTGGTGTCAGGCCTGAGCCTCTGAGGTGGGGGAGCCGAGTTCAGGACATTGGACCACCAGAGACCTCCCGGCCCCACGTAATATCAATCGGCGAGAGCTATCCCACAGATCTCTGTCTCAACTCTAAGACCCAGCCCCACCCAACGGCCAGCAAACTCGAGTGCTGGATGCCCCATGCCAAACATTTAGCAAGACAGGAACACAACCCCACCCATTAGCAGAGAGGCTGCCTAAAATCATACTAAGTTCACAGACACTCCAAAACACACCACCAGATGTGGCTCTGCCCAGCAGAAGACAAGATCCAGCCCCACCCACCAGAACACAGGCACCAGTCCCCTCCACCAGGAAGCCTACACAACCCACTGAACCAAACTCACCCACTGGGGGCAGACACCAAAAACAACAGGAACTACGAACCTGCAGCCTGTGAAAAGGAGATCCCAAACACAGTAAGTTAAACAAAATGAGAAGACAGAGAAATATGTAGCAGAAGAAGGAACAAGGTAAAAACCTACCAGACCAAACAAATGAAGAGGAAATAGGCAGGCTACCTGAAAAAGAATTCAGAGAAATGATAATAAAGATACAAAATCTTGGAAATAGAATGGAGAAAATACAAGAAATGTTTAACAAGGACCTAGAAGAACTAAAGAGCAAACAAACAATGATGAACAACACAATGAATGAAATTAAAAATTCTCTAGAAGGAATCAATAGCAGAATAACTGAGGCAGAAGAACGGATAAGTGACCTGGAAGATACAGTAGTGGAAATAACTACCATAGAGCAGAATAAAGAAAAAAGAATGAGAAGAATTGAGGAAAGTCTCAGAGACCTCTGGGACAACATTAAACACACCAACATTTGAATTATAGGGGTCCCAGAAGAAGAAGAGAAAAAGAAAGGGTCTGAGAAAATATTTGAAGAGATTATAGTTGAAAACTTCCCTAACATGGGAAAGGAAGTAGTCAATCAAGTCCAGGAAGCGCAGAGGGTCCCATACAGGATAAATCCAAGGAGAAACACGCCAAGGTACGTATTAATCCAACTCTCAAAAATTAAATACAAAGAAAAAATATTAAAAGCAGCAAGGGAAAAGCAACAAATAACATACAAGGGAATCCCCATAAAGTTAACAGCTGATGATTCAGCAGAAACTCTGCAAGCCAGAAGGGAGTGGCAGGACCTATTTAAAGTGATGAAAGGGAAAAACCTACAACCAAGATTACTCTACCAAGCAAGGATCTCATTCAGATTTGACAGAGTAATTAAAACCTTTACAGACAAGCAAAAGTTAAAAGAAGTCAGCACCACCAAACCAGCTTTACAAAAAATGCTAAAGAAACTTCTCTAGGCAGCAAACACAAGAGAAGGAAAAGACCTACAATAATAAACCCAAAACAATTAAGAAAATGGTAATAGGAACATACATATCAATAAATACCTTAAATGTGAATGGATTAAATGATCCCACCAAAAGACATAGGCTGGCTGAATGGATACAAAAACAAGACCCATATATATGCTGTCTACAAGAGACCCACTTCAGACCTAGGGACACATGCAGACTGAAAGTGAGGGGATGGAAAAAGATATTCCATGCAAATGGAAATCAAAAGAAAGCTGGAGTAGCAATTCTCATATCAGACAAAATAGACTTTAAAATAAAGACTATTACAAGAGACAAAGAAGGACACTACATAATGATCAAGGGATCAATCCAAGAAGACGATATAACAATTGTAAATATTTATGCATCCAACATAGGAGTACCTCAATACATAAGGAAAATGCTAACAGCCATAAAAGGGGAAATCGACAGTAACACAATCATACTAGGGGACTTTAACACCCCACTTTCACCAATGGATAGGTCATCCAAAATGAAAATAAATAAGGAAACACAAGCTTTAAATGACACATTAAACAAGATGGACATAATTGATATTTATAGGACATTCCACCCAAAAACAACAGAATACACTTTCTTCTCATGTGCTCATGGAACATTCTCCAGGATAGATAATATCCTGGGTCACAAATCAAGCCTTAGTAAATTTAAGAATATTGAAATCGTATCAAGTATCTTTTCCGACCACAACGCTATGAGACTAGATAACAATTACAGGAAAAAAAACTGTAAAAAATACAAACACATGGAGGCTAAACAATATGCTATTAAGTAACCAAGAGATCTTTGCAGAAATCAAAGAGGAAATCAAAAAATACCTAGAAACAAATGACAATGAAAACACGTTGACCAAAAACCTATGGGATGCAGCAAAAGCAGTTCTAAGAGGGAAGTTTATAGCAATACAATCGTACCACAAGAAACAAGAAACATCTCAAATAAACAACCTAACCTTACACCTAAAGCAATTAGAGAAAGAAGAACAAACCCCCCCCAAAGTTAGCAGAAGGAAAGAAATCATAAAGATTAGATCAGAAATAAATGAAAAAGAAATGAAGGGAACAATAGCAAAGATCAATAAAACTAAAAGCTGGTTCTTTGAGAAGATAAACAAAATTGATAAACCATTAGCCAGACTCATCAAGAAAAAAAGAGAGAAGACTCAAATCAATAAAATTAGAAATGAAAAAGGAGAAGTAACAACTGACACTGCAGAAATACAAAGGATCATGAGAGATTACTACAAGCAACTATATGCCAATAAATGGACAACCTGGAAGAAATGGACAAATTCTTAGAAAAGCACAACCTTCCAAGACTGAACCAGGAAGAAATAGAAAATATAAACAGACCAGTCACAAGCACTGAAATTGAGACTGTGATTAAATATCTTCCAACAAACAAAAGCCCAGGACCAGAGGGCTTCACAGGCAAATTCTGTCAAACATTTAGAGAAGAGCTAACACCTATCCTTCTCAAACTCTTCCAAAATATAGCAAAGGGAGGAACACTGCCAAACTCATTCTATGAGGCCACCATCACCCTGAAACCAAAACCAGACAAAGATGTCACCAAAAAAGAAAACTACAGACCAATATCACTGGTGAACCTAGATGCAAAAATCCTCAACAAACTACTAACAAACAGAATCCAACAGCACATTAAAAGGATCATACACCATGATCAAATGAGGTTTATCCCAGGAATGCAAGGATTTTTCAGTATACGCAAATCAATCAATGTGATACACCGTATTAACAAATTGAAGGATAAAAACGATATGATAATCTCAATAGATGCAGAAAAAGCTTTCAACAAAATTCAACACCCATTTATGACAAAAACTTTCCAGAGAGTAGGCATAGAGGGAACCTACCTCAACATAATAAAGGCCATATATGACAAACTCACAGGCAACATCATTCTCAGTGGTGAAAAACTGAAACCATTTCCTCTTAAGATCAGGAACAAGACAAGGTTGCCCACTCTCACCACTATTATTCAACATAGTTTTGGAAGTTTTAGCCACAGCAATCAGAGAAGAAAAAGAAATAAAAGGAATCCAAATTGAAAAAGAAGAAGTAAAGCTGTCACTATTTGCAGATGACATAATACTATACATAGAGAATCCTAAAGATGCTACCAGAAAACTACTAGAGCTAATCAATGAATTTGGTAGAGTAGCAGGATACAAAATTAATGCACAGAAATCTCTTGCATTCCTATACACTAATGATGAAAAATCTGAAAGAGAAATTAAGGAAACACTCCCATTTACCATTGCAACAAAAAGAATAATATACCTTGGAATAAACCTACCTAAGGAGGCAAAATACCTGTATGCAGAAAACTGTAAGACACTGATGAAAGAAATTAAAGATGATACAAACAGACGGAGAGATATACCATATTCTTGGATTGGAAGAATCAACATTGTGAAAATGACTACTATCCAAAGCAATCTACAGATTCAATGCAATCCCTATCAAACTACCACTGGCATTTTTCACAGAACTAGAACAAAAAATTTCACAATTTGTATGGAAACACAAAAGACCCCGAATAGCCAAAGCAATCTTGAGAAAGAAAAACGGAGCTGGAGGAATCAGGCTCCTGGACTTTAGACTATACTACAAAGCTACAGTAGTGAAGACAGTATGGTACTGGCACAAACACAGAAATATAGATCAATGGAACAGGATAGAAAGCCCAGAGATAAACCCATGCACATAGGGTCACCTTATTTTTGATAAAGGAGGCAAGAATATACAATGGAGAAAAGACAGCCTCTTCAATAAGTGGTGCTGGGAAATCTGGACAGCTTCATGTAAAAGAATGAAATTAGAACACTCCCTAACACCATACACAAAAATAAACTCAAAATGGATTAAAGACCTAAATGTAAGGCCAGACACTATAAAACTGTTACAGGAAAACATAGGCAGAACACTCTATGACATAAATCACAACAAGATCCATTTTGACCCACCTCCTAGAGACATGGAAATAAAAACACAAATAAACAAATGGGACCTAATGAATCTTAAAAGCTTTTGCACAGCAAAGGAAACCATAAACAAGATGAAAAGACAACCCTCAGAATGGGAGAAAGTATTTGCAAATGAAGCAACTGACAAAGGATTAATCTCCAAAATATACAAGCAGGTCATGCAGCTCAATATCAAAAAAACAAACAACTCAATCCAAAAATGGGCGGAAGACCTAAATAGACATTTCTCCAAAGAAGATATACAGATTGCCAACAAACACATGAAAGGATGCTCAACATCACTAATCATTAGAGAAATGCAAATCAAAACTACAATGAGGTATCACCTCACACTGGTCAGAATGGCCATCATCAAAAAATCTACAAATAGTAAATGCTGGAGAGGGTGTGGAGAAAAGGGAACCCTCTTGCACTGTTGGTGGGAATGTAAATTGATATAGCCACTATGGAGAACAGTATGGACGTTCCTTAAAAAACTAAAAATAGAACTACCATATGACCCAACATTCCCACTACTGGGCATATACCCTGAGAAAACCATAATTCAAAAAGAGACATGTACCACAATGTTCACTGCAGCTCTATTTACAATAGCCAGGACATGGAAGCAACCTAAGTGTCCATCGACAGATGAATGGATAAAGAAGATGTGACACATATATACAATGGAATACTACTCAACCATAAAAAGAAACGAAATTGAGTTATGTGTAGGAGGTAGATGGACCTAGAGACTGTCATACAGAGTGAAGTAAGTCAGAAAGAGAAAAACAAATACCGTATGCTAACACATATATATGGAATCTAAAAAAAAAATGGTTCTGATGAACCTTGGGGCAGGACAGGAATAAAGACGCAGATGTAGAGAATGGACTCGAGGACACGGGGTGGGGGGAAAGGTAAGCTGGGACGAAGTGAGAGAGTAGCATTGACATATATACACTACCAAATGTAAATTAGGTAGCTGGTGGGAAGCAGCTGCATAGCACATGGAGATCAGCTTGGTGCTTTGTGACCACCTAGAGGGGTGGGATAGGGAGGGTGGGAGGGAGACGCAAGAGGGAGGGGATATGGGGATGTATGTATACATATAGCTGATTCACTTTGTTATACAGCAGAAACTAACACAACATTGTAAAGCAATCATACTCCAATAAAGACATTAAAAAAACCTGTTATATAAAGTTTTTGTTATACAAGATGCGTAAGTTCTAGACATCTACTGTACAACATCATGACTATAGTTAACAATGCTGTGTTATGCACTTCAATAAATGTTGAGGGTAAAAAAAAAAATGATGAGTGGAAATGAATTTCATACCAGAGTGCCATACTCAGCCAAACTATAATTGTGATGGTAGGCTAAGGATATTTTAGACATTAAAGATCTGAAGAAATGTACCTTACATGCATTCTTCCTTTGGGAGAAATGAGGAAGACATAGAAATCAGAGAAAAGGTGTGCCAGTTATTAGCTAATTGCCCGTTAGCTGCAAACCTATACTTGTATACTCTGCTGTGTGATGCTGAGGCCAAGACTCTAAAAATCCCTTTCACCTTGGCCAGCTGACCCCCTGTTAAGCTCGCTAATGGGGAGAGATTACTAGAGAGAGACTGGAGGTCTGGAGAAGGAAGAAGGGACTTGCTTCTTCCTGTTGGATTCCTGTCTACTTGTAGTTCCTGAGAGCAGCACACTGGCAACCCTTCACCCCACAGAAACAGTTCCTTCCTGTAGCAACAGTTGAGTCCAGTCTGCAGTTTTCTCAACACTTGCAGAAGCAACTTTACTGATGCCCTTTAGAGATACCAGCACCAGCTATGCCACCTCCTTCACCCCCAACACGTGCAGTTAAAATAACTGGCATGGTTTCTAAAGCCTGACTGATATATAGGGGATCCAACACAGGATAAAAAGCAAAAACTCCAAGGATGATAGTGAGAGGAGATCCCAGGGCAATAGCTATGCATCAGACTGGTGGGTTGCTTGAATTGATAGCCCCAGTTCGCGACCTTCCTGTATCCATGTTCTTTGCAAAGTGACTTTTCAGATTCTTCCATCAAGACGTGGAGTCTATTTCTGTTCTCCTTGATTCTGGCCTTGTGACTTGTTTGGCCAATAAAATATGATGGGAGTCATGGTGAGCCAGCTCCAGTCCTAGCCTCAAGAAGGCTTGCATATTTCCTTTCTCTCTCTTGGATCCTTATTTCCATCATGAAGTCTTGTCTAACCTGCTGGAAGATAAGAGACCATGAGGCACGCCATCCAGTAGCCAGCTACCCATCCCCTCCCCAGGCAGAGATGCAGTTAACTGCAGATGCCTCAGGAAGTCCTGCTGAGACCATGAGGACCATCCAGCTGAATTCAGCCCCAAATGCCAACCTGCAGAATTGTGAGCTAAATAAATGATTGTTGTTTTTAACCACTAAATGTTTGGGTGACTTATTATGCAGAAACAGCTAACTGATCCACGGACTTAGAGAATAACCAGCCCACACTGGATCAGGAGGATTGAAGGCTCACGGATGAATTCAAGAAGAAAAAGTGATATCATTAGGGAAGCTAATATGTTCTTTGGAGGGCAATGGGGTGAGTTGGAGCAAAGGCTTGCAGCGTCTTCTTGTAAGCCTTGTAGAAATATTCGGTGTGACCTATGTATATGTATAACAGATAGAAATAAAATTCAAATTTACAAAAATGAATGGACTTTGTGGATTTCCTTCTGTAGTTAATGTCAACTCACGATCGTGGACTTGAATCCCAAGACGTGGTTTCAGCAATCTTGTCTTTTCATGACTGCTGTTTTCACTAGTGGACATGCAGGCAGTATTCATCAGTAGTACTCATCGTGCTGCTTGGGCCCTCACTCCCAAATCCAATCGTCATCTTTGATTCTACCTCCTAAATATGGCGGTCCACCTCTCTCCATTGCCATGCCTCTGCAAGAGCTCAGGACACCATCTCTCACTTGGACCATTGCAGCATCTTCTGAACTAGTGTCCCTGCCTCTCTTCTTTCTTGTTTCCTTCAAATAGTCTTCACTGAGCTGCCAGAATGATCTCGCTAAACAAGCCATCTCAGCTCATGGCCCTGTCTAAAATCCTTTATTGATTCTCCTTTGTCTGCAGGACAAAGTGTAAACTCCTTAGGATGGCATACATGGCCCTTCATGCTCTGGACTCTTGCCTTTCCAGATTCACCTCTTGCCAACTGTCAAGCTTGTCTCCAGCCTTACTGAGCCTTTTCCCACCCCTCATTTTTGTCATGCTCTGCTTTTCTGCCAAGTTTTTGCACATTGGATTCCCTCTGGCAGACTCTGTTTGTTGCCTACTCAAAACTCACTCTTTTATTTTTGCCTACAGAATCCTAGAAATCCCTTGGTCTCAGGGAAGGTGAGCCTTAGCCCTAGTCTAGAGGTAGACATATACCCTAGTTCTGGCTAATTATTTGTAAGAGGAAGTCACTATGGAACATATGGAAAGTTTTTCCCTTCCTGATAAGAGGCAGGTATGCCAGTCAAAACTCTCAACCCCATGGTCCCCTAGCTTTCTTCCCTAGAACTTGGACCTCCTGTAGACCAGTAGGAGGAAGGAAAGGGATGCTGACTGGAACCCAGACTTCATAGAGCCTCTGCACCAATGCTAGAAACCACTTGCCACCAGACATTCTGTTATGTCAAGAAATAACTCCCTCTTTGTTTATGCCACTGTTCGCTGGGCATTTCTTTCTTTCTTTTTTTTTTTTAAAGGAAGGACTTATTTATTTATTTATTTATTTATATTTTTATTTATTTATTTATTTACTTATGGCTGTGTTGGGTCTTCGTTTCTGTGCGAGGGCTTTCTCTAGTTACGGCAAGTGGGGGCCACTCTTCATCGCGGTGCGCGGGCCTCTCACTATCACGGCCTCTCTTGTTGCGGAGCACAGGCTCCAGACGCACAGACTCAGTAATTGTGGCTCACGGGCCCAGCTGATCCGTGGCATGTGGGATCTTCCCAGACCAGGGCTCGAACCCGTGTCCCCTGCATTGGTAGGCAGATTCTCAACCACTGCGCCACCAGGGAAGCCCACTGGGCATTTCTTGAAGCTGAAAGCATTTATGGTGGATATTATCTACCTTCCCAAACTAAATCCTGCTCACCCTACAGGACTCAGCAAAGTCACTACCTGGACCAGATTTAAAAACTCTGTCCCCTAACCCTATGCACCTAGAGCTTCTTTAAGTATTAACATAATGGCAAAAAGCACCAGCTCTGAAGCCAGACTGTCTAGGTTCATAGCCTAGCTCTATTACCTGCTAGTTGGTAACCTTGGACAAGTTATTTACCCTCTCTGTGCCTCAGTTTCTTATCTGTTAAATGGGGGTGAGACTATTACTAACCTCATCTAATTGTCGTAAGGGCTTATTGAGTTAATGTATGTAATGTACTTTGTAGCTGGCTCCTGTTAATCATTCAATTAATGTTTGCTGTTATTAATACAAGCTTCATCATTCTCTGTTGCAATAGCCTAATAGTCCTCTTCCCTGATAGATTAATGAATGAATTTCATTCATTGTATGCATAAGGTTAATGAATGCAGAGGTGCATCTGTCAAGTTTATTGCATTCCCAGGGATACCTGGCCTAGAGATACTGCCCAGTAAATATTTACTGAATAGATAAACATATATCACGCAATGTGAACAGTATATGAAAAGTAAACCAAGTCAAACATTAACCCAGCTGGGATGGCTTTTTTCACATGAAGCCAGGGAAGGAGTTACAAATCAGCAACTTAGTGAGTTCTAGAAGGCTACTGCAGGAAAAATTCCCATAGTTGGCTCAAAGGACGAATACCCATGTGCTCATAAAGCCCCTGGCTATCCAGCTTCATGCAATCAAGAGAAAAAATCACTAGATCAGCCAAGAGATATTCATCAGTCAGTGTTGGGCTGTAGCATTTTGCCTTGTCCTTGTCCAAATCTGGCCTTCTAAAGATGAAGTCTGTAATCAAAGGTAGAATGTAGGAGATAACAATGAATCAAAGCACCCCGATTCCAGATAATCATTTCCCCAGTATCTTTCTTGTTTCAGTTTGAATTACAATGCTTTTTCTCTTGCCACCCACACTGTTAGCAGGGCAACTTCCACTCTCTGGACTTTCGGCTCATCCTTATTCTTCACTTGGGCTGGAACCTCACGACAAAGCTATTCTTTGTAGCGTGTGTGTGCGCGCTACATGTGCAAGTGTGTTTGTGTATTTGTGTAAAAGTAGGGAAGGGAAACCTAGTACAAGAATGATTGCATACAAGTATTTTCTGGTGAGTGTGCAGTTTTATTCCCTCATGTCTGCTGACAAGTAAGACAGGGAAAATAATTGCTGGATCTTCAGAAAGCTTCTATTATTGCCCTTCATGATAATTTACTTTATCTCTTTCTTTTGCATTCACCTTGAGCCATTATGGCTTCTTTCTTTGCAGCTCAGTAATTGGAAAACTGTTTTACAAATCTGCTTTTTCTTCACTTAAGGATTTTTTCCTCATCACACATAGAATCAAGGGAAAGAGAAGAGAAAGGGGGAAAAGAATGCACTTTAGTGAGATCTAAAAGGATGAAAATTGAATTTATTTACTATTCCCACATATTATTTTTCAGGAAGAATGGGAAAAGGACACAGGAATTTGATACTTTGGATAACACAATGCTAAAGCCACACAAGGGATTTTTTTTAATGTATTTAAAAGTATTTGTAACCTCTGGATCAAAGACTTTGAACTACCTTTGTGGGAGGATGTCAGCTCCAGAGATCACTCCATAACAGAGAAATAACAACAACAATGACAATAATGATATTAACAGCAGCTCACCTTGATTAAGGATTGTGCTAACTACTTTATATATCATACGTCATTCACTCCCAGCAAACCCAGAGGTGGGTTCCATTATTACCTCATTTTCAAAAAAGGAAACTAAAGTTAAGAGAGGTTAAAAATAACTTACCTGAGGTCATGGAGCTAATACATGGAGAGGCTAAGACCTCAAACTAGGTCTGACTCCAAAGCCTACAATCTCAACCAGCCTGGGAATTTACATAGCATGCATGACCAGTATGGGAAGGTTTTCTGGACCCACCGCAAAACTACCTCCATTTTGTCAGGGGTCTCCCATTCAAGTTCTTGTGATTTGAGAAGCCTGGTTTTGATCAAAAGGATAACCAAAGAGTGTAGGCAGGGGGTAAAAAGTACAGCTGGCACATATGCTTTGCTTGCTCCAGAAGTATTTTTTAAGACTACTTAATTAGGCAGGTATTTTTAATTTGCAAAAACAACCAAATCCCCCATACCTTTCCAGGAGCCCCTGTAAATGCAGAGAACCTCTGTGGAGGTAGACGGTGCAGTCAGACTGCCGGGAAAAATCACCCTCATCTGCCTCTCACTAGCCATATGATCTTCTGTAGGTTCTTCACCTCCTTTTTCTTATCTGTAAAGTGAATATAATGATAGCATCTGCCTCAAGTCCTCCAATCCAGAGAATCATCCACAGGCCTTGAAACCTAATGGAATTTGCCCGTTGGGTTTTGAAATTTTGCAAGGGTGACCTCTTTCTTCTTTACATTTTCTCCCTTTGGAATGGGAATGTCTGTAACTGCCCATCTCACCATTGTATTCTGGAAGCAGGTAACTGGTTTTCTAATTTCATAGGTTCACAGGTAGAGGGGAATTTTGGCCTAGGATATTATCCTACAGAGTCTCACCCCTACTTGTTTTAGATGATTTAAGTGATGAGATTTGGGACTTTTGAGCTGATGATATTTAGATGAGATTTTTGGACAGGTTGATGCTTTAATGGGTTGAAATTTGGGAGGATGTAGGGATGGGGTGAATGTATTTTGCCTGTGGGAGAGAAATGAATCTTTGGGGCCCAGAGGACAGGTAACAATAGGCTGAATAATGCTCCCCTACAAAAGATATCCCTGTCCCCGTGCCTGGAACCTATGAATGTTATCATACGACGCGAGAGAAAGAGAAAGAGAGAGCTTTGCCGATGTGATTAGGAATTCTGAGATGGTGAGATTATCCTGGATTATCCAGGTGGGACCTGAATGCCTTTTGTTTGTTTGTTTTTGTTAGTATTATCATTATTATGGGCATTGGAAGGCTTTCAGGAAATAGAACTTTGCAAGGGTCCTTCAGTAGGGGTCTGTGGATGTTCTGGGGTGAATTATAAATTCCCAGAATTTGTGTGTGAAATTTGGTGTGTATGTGCATCTAGTTAGTTGTTTATTCGTTTCCCAGGACAGCAGTAACAGTATCGCAGGCTGGGTGGAAGAATCTGTTCTAAGCTTCCCTCTGGCCTGTGGATGGCTGTCTTCTCTATGTCTCTCACAGCATTGTCCCTCTATATGTGTCTGTCTACGTGTCCAATTCTCCTTTTTTTTAAAAAAAGAGATTCATTTATTATTTATTTATTTTATTTTATTTTTGGCTGTGTGGGGTCTTAGTTGCGGCGCGCGGGCTCTTTCGTTGAGGTGAGCGGGCTTCTCTCTAGTTGTAGTGTGGGAGTTTTCTCTTCTCTAGTTGTGGCACGCGGGCTCCAGGGTGCGTGGGCTCTGTAGTTGTGACACGTGGGTTCCAGAGCGCAAGGGCTCTGTAGTTTGAGGCATGCGGGCTCTAGTTGAGGCGCACGAGCTCAGTAGTTGTGGCACGCGGGCTTAGTTGCCCCACGGCATGTGGGATCTTAGTTTCCTGACCAGGGATCAAACCTGTGCCCCCTGCATTGCAAAGTGGATTCTTTACCCCTGGACCACCAGGGAAGTCCCCAATTTCCCCTTTTTATAAGGACACAGGTCATATTGGACTAGGGCCACCCTCATTTTAACTTGATCGTCTCTGTTAAAGACTCTGTCTCCAAGTAAGACCACATTCTGAGGTACTGAGGCTTAGGAGTCCAACATATTTGGTGGGGTGGGGGGCATAACGATGTGGATGTTTCCAGAGCTTTCATCAGATCTCAAAGCATCCAGTACACACATTCATGCTTGCACAGGCACACATGCTCACAAAGATTAAAACCCTCTGAAAGGATGAAAGCCCAGAGAGTGGGCAGCAGGTAGTCAATGGTGGTGGGGAAAGGCTCCCAGGCCCTTGGATTCTCATCTCAATAGGCAGATGCCAGCTTTGCTAAGCAATATTAAACCATGTTTTGAAGTAGGCAGCTTATTTGAAGGCAGTGTATGGAGTGGAGGAAGCACAGGCTGTAGAATGAGTCCAATCTGCCTTGACATCACCTAGGCTGTGTTGCTTCAGGGAATTCACTCAACCTCTCTGAGACTGTTTCTTGGTCTAAAAAATACCATGTACCCTAAGGCTGTGGATATAAAGTACCAAACTCAGAGTCTGGATCCTAGCAAACATTCAAAGACCCATTATCATTATGGGTGGGGTACAACTAATGAACAAATATGCTGCTCTGCCTCTGGAAGCCTAGGTCAACAGCAGCACAGAATAAAGGAGTAGTGGTGGTGACTCACGCTCTGCTTTCAATCTGAGACAGACCATGCTTGCCTCGTGTATGTGACTTTGGCAGGCCGGGCTGACAGATATGGCTTTCAAGAAAATGGCTCATTGGTCTTCCAGTAAGTCAGGGAGGCAAGGAATCCTTTAGTCGGTTGCATGGTCACTGCCTCAATTTGACAAAAGACTCTTGCTCCCACCTGGGGCAGGCTCAGGTTGATGTTGTATGGAATGTCCAGTGTGTTAGTTAGGGTAAAGTCTGAGCTGCTGTAACAAACAGCCCCAAATATCATCAGCTTAAACCAGATAAGAATTTATTTGTCTTAATGTCATAGCAGAGAGATAAGAGGTGCTAGGTTGATAGACTGCCTTGCCATTCTTAACATGTGGCTCTTCCTTGTAGGTACAAAGTGGTGGCTCTTCATCTCTTAACTATCAGGGAGGGAGAGCATATGCTCAAGATTTTAAGAGAAGACCCTGAGGTCACACATCATTAGCTTATGTCCTATTTGGCCAGAAGTTAGTGACAAGGGCTCATCGAGCTGTAAGAAAGGCTTGGATGCATCATCTTTAACTGGGTTGCCATGTGCCCAGCTAAACTTAATTATTATGGGAAAAGAAGAGAACTAAGAGTGGGGACTACAGCTAGCAGATTGCCTTTTCTGGATCGTGGCATCTTTTTCTCATTCTGGGACTGTCCCTTCCTTAAGTAAATGACCTTGATTATACTCCTCTTTAAGAAACACCCTTCTCCTGCAACACACACACACACACACACACCCCTGTATGATTCAGCCCAGATGTGTGGGTATCAGGCCCATGAATATTGGAATATAGAGGTTCAAGTTCCCGTGATTGCATGGTATTTTACAACCACCTAGCTCTCTCCATTCCATTACCTTATTTGATCTTCACCTCAGCTTTGAGAGTTAGGCACAGCAAGTTTTATTATCTCCTTACAACTGCAGAAAGTGAGTCTCAGAGAAGCTAGTAATTTATCCAAGGCTGCACAATTCACTGGTTCTAGACCCAAGGCATCTGATACCTAATTTAGAGCATTTCCATCTACAGCCAGGGAAAAAGATGGGAAATTGGAACTCAATTCAATTGGAACAAATTCATTCATTCTTATTAGTGATTCTAGGGGAGTGATGATTGAAAGTAGTTGAAAAACAAGAGAGAAAGTTTACCTTTCTCAGACATCTTTGCACCTCCTGATACCTCTCTTCTGAGAGCTCCCACGTCCAGAATCATCATGTTCTCTTCTGGCAACATAAATTTGTCTACTGTTGGGGGCCTCCAGTACGATAGCTTATGGTACAACACTGTCTATCCACTCCTATCTTTGCTAACTAGGGTTTTCCTTTAAGGACACTTCATGTGTCAACTAGGTGTAAGGAGGAAAGCCATATAATAAAGTTTACACCAGGATGTAAATGTGTAATTAGTTGTTCTAGGAGCATGTTAAATTTAAAAAAACTTGGTTATGATACTAAATGGACTTAGAATTGGTGGAATTTCAGGGGGGTTGGTGGCCAAGTAAAGATGGTTGAGTTTGGGAGGTTCTTTTGACATAAGGCCCCAAATCTTTGCCTGGCAGGAAAGTCTGCCTTAAAATAAGGTTAAGGGATCACAGCAACACGTTATCATTAATTAAGCACCTACTATGTCTCTGACTCTCTCCTGGGTATATTACCTGCATGACCTAATTCAAGTCTTATAACAATGCTGTCAGTAAGGTGTGATGGTCCTTATTTTACAGATGATAAGAGTAAGAGCTGCTATTTTGTTTAGCATTTACTACGTGTAAGTTAAGATATGAGGTTTTGTAAGATTAAATACATTGACCAAGGTCAAATACCTAGTAATAAGAATTAGAATTCAAACGCCAAGCCCTATGACTCCAAAATTGGTGCTCTTTTTAACATTGCTTCCTCTGATGCCCGCAATTCTACCACTAACACTTTTTCCTCTGGGCAGAGAGGCTACTGGGGATTTCGTATATTCATCTTCCCAGTGCACTTTTTTTCTTTTAATTTGGTTGTGCCGGGTCTTAGTTGTGACAGGCGGGCTCCTTAGTTGCGGCTCACCTGCTCCTTAGTTGTGGCATGTGTGCATCTTAGTTGCTGCTGGCAGGCTCCTTAGTTGCGGCTTGCGGGCTCCTTAGTTGCGACTCACCAGCTCCTTAGTTGGGGCACGTGTGCTCCTTAGTTGTGGCCGGTGGTCTCCTTAGTTGCGGCATGCGAACTCTTAGTTGTGGCATGCATGTGGGATCTAGTTCCCCAACCAGGGATTGAACCTGGGCCCCCTGCATTGGGAGCTCGGAGTCTTAACCACTACACCACCAGAGAAGTCCCCCCAGTCCACTTTTAATCAAATCATTTAGTACAAAAAATTTTAAATATATTGACTGATATATTTGATATATTTCTACAATATATTCATATAAAGTGTTCACTATATATTGAAGTGATTACATATTATTAAGAAAAAAGTGAAAGTATACATAGATGGCATGTTTCCAGTTTGGAAGGAAAAATGTATAAATAGATATAATCTGGGGCTTTCCTCGTGGCACAGTGGTTAAGAATCCGCCTGCCAATGCAGGAGACATGGGTTCGAGCCCTGGTCTGGGAAGATCTCACATGCTGCAGAGCAACTAAGTCCGTGAGCCACAACTACTGAGCATGCGCGCTAGAGCCCGTGAGCCACAACTACTGAGCCCACGTGCCACAACTACTGAGCCCACGCACCACAGCTACTGAGCCTGCATGCCTAGAGCCCGTGCTCCACAACAGGAGAAGCCACCGCAATGAGAAGCCTGCGCACTGCAACAAAGAGTAGCCCCTGTTCGCCACAACTAGAGAAAGCCCGCGCGCAGAAATGAAGACCCAATGCAGCCAAAACTAAATAAATAAAATAAATAAATTTTAAAAAATAGATATAATCTGGAAGGATATTTACCAAAACATTCAGTGGTTATAACTCTATAACAGAATTAAAGTTTGGAAGTGAATATCTTTTATAATTATGATGATGATGATGTCCATCATCTCTCCTGCACATATTCTGATATCTGTAATTGACTACCTCCCCCTTTGCTTTGGGAAATTTCTTCCCCCTCCACGTGCTTTGGATGGAACTTCCACTCACAGCACGCTGCCCCACTGTGCCTAAGAAATGGACACAAGCCTGGACCAATCAGTGTCCTGTGTGATTGGTCTCAGTGGGGAACAAGCTAAAGTGCCGTTTTGATGCCCCATCCACACTGCTTTGTCCCATCTCTGAGTCTGCCGGCAGTAGTGCTGGAGAATTTCCGGGGTACTGACAGCTTCCCACCTCAGACATCCATGTCTCTCTGTTTCTCTATCTGAGAGTTTTTCCCAGTGCTATAGAAACTTGCCCAGCCCAAGTGCAGAGTGCTCACAAGAGCTGGGAATTAACACCCTCAGGAACCACCCTCAGCCAGTTAGGGATGGGAGTCTGTGGACAAATCATCTCCTGGCTTCCCTGTCCCCTGGTGGGAGAATTCTGACTTGTGTTCCACGTGGTACCTCTGAGGGACCCAGCAGGCCTGAACTCCAGTTGCCCACAGTGGTATCTCACTCACTAACACTATGTTGACTCTTCTCCCATCTGTTGAGCTTTCCTTGCTCCCTCATCTGTTCTCCCTGGTACCCTTTCCCAAATACTCTACCTGCATCAAAGGCCTTGTCTCAGGGTCTGGCCCTTTCCCAAAACTTCCCAAACTCAGGTAGAGATGTAGCTCTCTCTTTCCCCTTGGATGATAACCCATGAGCATTAAACCCAGAATTCTGGAGGCATGACTTCTACAACATGAGAGTCTGAAAACATGAGACGGATGGACCAACAGAGTCCAAGACGCAGAGAGAGGGTCCTCATGCTGTGGGCATCCTGGGATCCAGCCCACCTTGAGGTCAGCTCCCCTCTGACCTTGATCTAGCCATTACTTGTTACCTTGAGCTTCAGCTAGTTTTGAATAGGGTTCTGTCCCTTGCAAGCAAAAGAGTCCTGGTAGGATGATGTTTATTTTCTTTTTTTTTGCTTATATTTTTCTCTAATGTAATATACAGAAACTTTTTAATGCAAAAAATATGGCAGAATAGGGCAGCTCCCTGGTGGTCCAGTGGTTAGGATTCCGCTCTTTCACTGCTGTGGCCCGGGGTTCAATCCCTGGTCGGGGAACTGAGATCCTGCAAACTGTACGGTGCAGGGGGGGAAAAAAAGGCAGAATGACATTCTAAAGGGAAAAAAAACCCACTGGAAATGTCATTGACATTGTCACATAAATAGCGCATGTGGGTGCACAGTTCACCTTCCTCTCTTAGTATCAGTGAAACCAGGCCTTCCTGAAACAATGGATTCATTGAACCATGAGTCTCCACAGGCAATCACACTCCCCAAATGCTCCCACGGTGCTGAATGACAGAGGGTGTTTCCTTTGTCAGCTCTACCAATCACCCCGACTCTTAGAATGATTTGGATGTGGCTTCTCATTTGGCCCCAAAGCTGTGCCCAAGTTAATGACTTGGAAAAACATATCATCATCCATGTAATCTGCAGAAACCAGAGAGAGCCCTGAATCACGCATTTCCACTGCAGAGGAAGCATTCACAAATCCTGCACATTTTAGCAATGTTTGTATTATTTCTCACAACTATTTAGTTAAGTGCTGTATAAACAGATGGGCTTATTTGTTTGGTCCTAATAGTTATAAAATTTGAATATTGTGTATATTGACAATTACAAATATTTGTACTTGCCAAGTAATATTCTTTCCATTTAAAAATTCCTTTATGCTAAAGAGAAAGCTGGTTTAGTCTTTATAGAAACATACTATGGCTTTATGTTCCCATGGCTTTTCTATAACCAGAGGTATTCACAGATTGCTGGGTATCACTGGGAAGAGGAATGGAAATAAACCACAGAACACTGTCACCTTGTACTCAGAGCTTGGTTACATCTTCACACACAGCTCCATGTCTATGTCTTGAGGCAAACATCAACAAAACAAAACTGGCGCAAATAAGATGGCTCTAATTCTCAAAAATGTGCAATTCCTTTAAACTATAATTCCATGTTTAGGAATCTGCACTAAGAATCCAAATTAGAGATGTGAGCAAAGATATATATAGATAGATATGTAATGCAGTAGTATTTATAATAAATATTGGAAACAATTCAAATGTACCATAATTATTAGTTAAATTGTGCTGTATTCATATCATGAAAATCTGTGCAACAATTAAAAACAATAATATAGATTTCATGGCAGTGGGGCAGAGCTATATCAACAATATAAGTGAAAAAAGGCAGATTACAAAAGACTATGGGGACTTCCCTGGTGGCACAGTGGTTTAGAATCTGCCTGCCAATGCAGGGGAAATGGGTTCAAGCCCTGGTCCGGGAAGATCCCACATGCCGCGGAGCAACTAAGCCCGTGCGCCACAACTACTGAGCCCGCGTGCCATAGCTACTAAAGCCTGTGCGCCTAGAGCCTGTGCTCCACAAGACAAGCCACCACAGTGAGAAGCCTGCGCACCACAACGAAGAGTAGACCCCGCTCTCCACAACTAGAGAAAGCCCGTGGGCAGCAACGAAGACCCAATGCAGCCAAAAATAAATTGAAAAAAAAGACTATGAACAGCATGATCTCAATTTTATAAAAACAAAGACCATACCTTTATACACATGAAAGTCTAGAAGGTCTTACACCAAAATATTAATAGGATATATTTTGGGATGTTGGGAATATATAATTTTATGTTCTTCTTTGGGCTTTTCCAAATTTTCTGTCATGAGCATGTATTATCTTTATAATGAGAAAAACAAAATGAAAAAGAATAAAAAGGCAGAGTAATATGATTTAGAGAATGCAGTAAGGTGACATAAGAAACCAAGAGGTTATTCTATGACTTTTAAGTCACTCATTCAAATATACTAAGGGCCTACTGTATGTCAGTACAAGTAGAAATACAGAGGCTTTAAAAAAATCAAGCTCTTCTGCCTTTGAAGGCTTCACAATTTAGAACAGCACTGTCCGATAGAATGTTCTGGAATGATGTAAATGTTCAGTGCAAGTAGCTATTGGGTATTTAGTATGACTGAGGTATGGAATCTTACATTTAATTTTAATTAATTTAATCGTATGTAGCCACATGTGGCTAGTGGCTTCTATAGAAGAAAAGGCACACTTGGAAATAATTATAATACACTAGTGCTAGAGAAGCACGGAGCGTGGAGATATTAACTCTGTTCAGAAAATGCCTCTGAGAGGAGATATTTGGGCAACGAGTCTAAAGGTGTAGTTAGGAATTCACTCTGTAGGGAGGAGAATTTCAGGCAAAGTATACTGCAGATGCAAAGGCAGAGTCATGACTGTGCCTGGCATTTTTAAGAAAGACAGAAAACAAAAAGCAAAGCAAACAAAAAAGGATACCAGAAAAAGCTCAGAAAACAGAAAAGGACACCAGAAAAAGCTCATGACCCATCAAGAAAGATGGGGAGAATGAAATTTGGCCAACAAATCCAGTAATATTAAGCTCTCGAGGAAGGAGTCATTCTGTTACATTGCTAGCGGAATAGTGTTAATCAAACCCACTAAAACCCACTGTCCCACGGTAGGAAGAGCTCTTACTCTGTGCCAAGCACTGTACTAGACGCTTTCAAATGCTTAATCTCATTTAATTACGACAGAAGCTCCATTTTACTGAAAAAGAAAGCAAGGCTCAGAGAAGTAACTGCCCAAGAACACACAGCCAGTAACTGAACTTGGATTCAAACCCCTGAGTCGTCTAATTCTAAAGCCCTATTTTCACCATATCATGTTACCCCCACCTAGGAATATGTTTAGATAGAACATAGAAACACTCTGCAATGGAATGCAGACCCTGAGAGATTATTTTTAAACATATCATGGGTCATTTCTAAGCTCTCATGGCTCTAATGGTGACATCCTGGGGGCAACTACCATCATGATCAATGAACTCTGGGTTGTCTATCAAAGATAGTAGACTGAGCTGGACTCTTCCAGGCCATTGTTTCATATGATCTCATGCTGTATTGAATGCTGTAGATTACTAGCATTTGGTGCCAATGTCCATAGCCCCCTAAGCCCAATTTACAAGAGCACCACCGAATGACAAAATCATAAGGCCCAGAAACCTATCTATGCTGCCTGGCAGCTCCCACTCACGTAAAAGATCTTGAATTTTCAGTGTGCCACTTTCTGGACCACTGTCCTCACCATTGTGTCTTTCTGTACCTTGCTCAGATTTGACTCAAGAGCCTTGAGTTAACTCCATCAACTGCCTATACAGTAAAGCTTCCCAACATCTATTCTGCTCTACTTGTGGGAACTCTTGCTAGGTTTGCATGATATTGAACTCAAATTTTTTCCTCCACTAACTAGGACAGCAACAGAAGGCCAAGGGAAACAGGGACATTCAAGAAAAAAAAAAAGACTCTTCTTTACTAACATTTAATAAAATGTCAATTCTCTTGTACCCCACGTATTAGAAATCTTCTATTTCTAATAATGAATATATTTGGGACCTGATCTCTCTTTCAAGGATGGTTTCCCCAACTTTGGGTTTGGGAACTTTGAGCAGAAGAATAAACACAGAAGACTTAAACTTGGAAAGTGATTACTAGGTCGTTTTACCAAACATATGCAACCGTTAAAGCAGGGCTACCAAAAGAATGATTAAAAAAAGGGGGGCGGGGAGCAAGGGAAAGAAGTGAATATGTTGTTGATCAGACAAGTATCAATGTTGTCATTATGGAAAAAGTAGAAATCAGAAAAAATTTCAGTTTAGTGTTGTTTTAGTTTAAATTATTTTATAGTTTAATGGACATTGCAAGGATGGGGGTGGGGGGAGCAGAACATCATCATATTTTCCAAAACTATGTTCTCTAAAGGTTTTCATTAGGCCCTGGTTCCAGCTCAGCAGAGCTAGGAGGCAGAAACAGCAGGACTTTAGGAAGGAGGATTAGTCAAATATCGGTAGCTCGGATCCTTAATTAACTGAATTCATTTTTCTGAGTTCTACTCCTCAGAGAAAGACAGTCAAATAGATGTAGGCTTAATACTTCCTAATGAAAGTAGCTTGTTTGGTGACTATCCTCATTAATTAAAGCAGTAGGTTCTAGTACTGAATTTTTTTTCTTTTAAAAATTGTTTATACACTTTTTAACATAAATTTATACATATGACAGTTGAAACCACTTTTAAAACATCTTTATTGGAGTATAATTGCTTTTCAATGGTGTGTTAGTTTCTGCTGTATAACAAAGTGAATCAGCTATACATATATATATATATCCCCATATCTTCTCCCTCTTGTGTCTCCCTCCCACCCTCCCTATCCCACCCCTCTAGGTGGTCACAAAGCACCGAGCTGATCTCCCTGTGCTATGCGGCTGCTTTCCACTAGCTATCTATTTTACATTTGGTAGTGTATATATGTCCATGCCACTCTCTCACTTCGTCCCAGCTTACCCTTCCCCCTCCTCGTGTCCTCAAGTCCATTCTCTACGACTGCGTCTTTATTCCTGTCCTGCCCTTGGTTCTTCAGAACCATTTAAAACCATTTTTTTTTTTACAGTACAGCCTTTTCCTTCTCTTTTCCTTTTTTGTTTGCCTCTTGCCCTCTCTCCTCTCCACTCACATCAATGCCCATGCTGCCCACCAGTAATCCTACATACTACCCAGTGTGTATGCTGGAAAACACACACACACACGAACACACATACACACACGCAGGAATGATATTATATACATTTTAGTGCATCTGCTGTTCTCATTCAATACCTCATGAGTATCTATCCAAGCCAACTGTATGGCTCTAAACCATTCTTTTTAAGGCTACAAAATCATTTCATGCTTTAGACGTACTATTGCTCTAATGTGGATATTTTTTCCCCTAGGCTTCATTTATCAACTGTGCTATAATAAGCATTCTTGCACTGTACTGTTGTTTCTTTGGGATAGATTTCTAAGAGTGAGTTAGGTTGCTGCATCGAAAAATAGTGTAGTTGCTCTTTTTTTCTCTCTCCTTTTAAAAAAAGAGATGATGCTAGACTTTGTTTCTTATTTTGCAAGTGACCTTGAGCACTCACTTCTCTTCCCTGGACCTCTGTTTTCTCACTGTAAAGCAGGCATGTGGGACTATAGATGACGTTGAATGTCCTTTGCAGCTTGTTTTAAACTTCTCTGCTTCTGGGCCTATGCCCACTGCTCTGTGTTTTGCTGCAGTGAAGTGAAAATCATCACTGCTGCTGACTCAAGAACAAGCGTCCTGCCTGTCTGAGTCTCAAGATTTTGGACCTACATTTTGCACACAGACTAGTTACTTAACTGAAGCACTGATTTCCAAGTACAAACTCTTCTGAAATGCTATAGTGAGGGAAGATTGCCTTGATTAGTTTGTGTCTCCTTGACACCCGCGGTTCAAATGAGAGCTGGACAGCGAAGCTGACTGCAGAGTTCTAAGGTTCTGCTGTGTATGTTTAGATTTACCTTCATCTAAACAGAACACACACCTAGCAGCCTCTTTGATTACTTTTTCAGGATGCTCCCAATTTTCTTTTAATGAGGATGAATACTTGATTATTGCATGACCACACCACTGAATGAGGAGGGAAAATGTTGCACAATGGTTATCTACTTTGTCAGGCTTTCTATTCTGTGCATGTCTACCCATAGTAAAGCTTCTGGACCAGGGAGAAAGAACTGTTTTATTTGCTAAATCTAAGGGGCTTCAAACAGATAATTCTTGCAGTCTGAATAATAACAATTGCTTATTGCAAGAATACCACACAGCTGGTCTCAGTGTAGGTACTTCACACGCATACTCTCATTTAATCCACAAACAACCCTTGAGGGAGGTTAATACATATTCTTATTATCCTCATTTTACAGATTGAGAATTTCCCCCCAAGGTCACAGAGCGAGGAGGTGGTGTAGTCTATCTGCAGAGCCCACATTCTTAACACAGAACAACACTGCAGTGGAAGCCGGCAGTAGCAGACAAGTGGGACAAACATACTGCATGGCTTCTTGACTATCTTATCAATGTCACCTGAAACCCACACTGAGCCCCCCACCCCACCCCGCACCCATCATCTATAGAAGCTTTAGGTGCTTATGGCTCCCATAGCAAAATCATCTGAACACAGATACAGACTGTGGACCAGAGTCAACACAGACCGTGGGCTCAAATTCTGGCTCTGCCCTCTGACCTTAGGCAAGTTTCCTCGCCTTTCTGTCAAATTGGCCAGGCAGCTGTTTCTCACCTGCTGCCCTGAGGACGAGAGGAAGCTGGCACCACAAGCGGCAGGCTAACACCAGAGCCAGGGCTTGTAAAACGCCGTTTCCTCTCCATTTCTCTCCTCCTCTAGTGCGGAGGAGGGCAGCATCTTGAAGGCAAAAGGCTGCCCTCCAAGCCCTCTCCTGCCTGGGTTCCAGTTTGCCCCCTGTGTCTTGGCACAAACACTGGCGTCAGGGCTGCCACGGGATGGCCTCCTTTTCAGTAGACTCACCTTCCTCTGCTCCCATTCTGCTGGGTGGACAGGGGGTTTCAAAAATAGCTATTTATTTGCTTAACTGCGGGGCGGGGGGAGCAGAGTGATCAAGGGCAAAATCAATTACTATTTTTCATCTTTGACAAAGTAATTAAGGCCATAGTGACTGGCTAATTCCGACCGAATGGCTGCTCAGTGATGGATGCGGATTTATGGCCTGCTCGCCGGCGGGGCTCAGAGCCCGATTATCACTCCAAACAGGCGGCGGCGTAGGGCGTGGGTGGAGGCCCGCCAGCGCAGGACTTGAGCCTTTTCTTCTTGTTTTTCTAAATACTGCGGCTCACTCCTCGGCGCTTCCCGAGCGCTGATACCCAACGGGGCGCAAGGCCGCCCCTGGCCTCCTGTCCCCGCACGCTCTCTCTTGCCTTCGCCCCCTACCCGGCTGCCAGGCTGATGCCCGCCACTCCGCATCCGCGTTGGCTTCAGAACAACCCCTCTAGGTCTCCCCGCTCCGAACTCTCCCTCCCCTCTCCACGCGGCCCCTCCTCTGTAGAACGTTGCGGCTGCAAGTGGGGGGAAGGTGGGAAGCCAAAGCAGTGCCTCCGCCAACCCCTTGCAGCCTGCGCGTCAACCGCCTTCGAAGGACCTGACGCACGTCGGGCCCCAGGCGGGAACCGAGTGCGCACTTGGCGAGGGAGGGCCTGCGGGAGAAACGTCAGACCCGGGGCGGGGGGGCTGAGCCGGGGCTCGGGGCGGCGAGGACAGCAGTACTCCGCCCCCTCTGCGCGCTTCTTCTCGCTCCAGCCCGGGCAGGGACGTCAGTGCGCCCCGGAGCGTCGGTGCGCAGGCTGGACGCTCCGCTGGCGCCGGGCACTTGGCGCGGGAGGCTCAAATGCAAATTGCGAAAACTGACTTTCGAAGTCGTGACTCCCTCTTGGAAGTCGGCCCAGGGCCCGCCGAGGGAGGCCTACCCTGACCTAGGGGCGCGCCTCCTGGCGCGGAAGTCGGGGGGCTGCCAGGCCTGCCCTTTACAGTTCTCGCACCCTGGTTTGGCTCCTTGGAAACTGGGGACTGTTTCCGAAGAAGCGCCCAGCAGAGCCCCTCGGCTTTCCCCGTGGCTCCCAGAGTCCAGGGTGTTTTCGAGCGCCCACCAGGGCCGAAGCAAGCGCCCCTGTGGGATTCCTGGCCCCGCCTTCTCTCCTGACTTCCCCCAGCGAGAGCCCACCAAAGTCCCACCCCGTCTCCCTTCCTTCCCGCTCCCGACCTCGCTGGGTTTGCCTTAGAGCGGTCCTCTAGGGAGAGCGCGATCGGCCCCCAGGCGGCCCTGTGGGAGGGTTTGGGAGATTCTCCAGGGTTCGAACGCGACTTTCTGAGCCTCAGTTTCTGCAGCTTTCAAACTGGGAGTTTCTGAGAGGTTGTTGTTAAGGCTAGATGGGGTAATTCATGGAAAGCCCTTGCACGATTGTTCAATATTGAGAGCTTAATAAATATTACATCAAAGCTACAATAAAAAGCGGCCTGAAGCCCTCAAGGAAGCTCACTCACAAGGAAGGGCTCTTCAGGGAACCTGTCCTCTTTCCATAATCATCCAGACCTTGGGTCCCCAGCCGGCTGCCCCTGGAGGGGCTGGGGGCAGAGTCAGTGAGCTGAGGCCTCCGCATGCGTTCGCGCGGCTCGGAAGGAGGCGGGAGGGGCCCGGCAGTACTGCTCTGGGCGCCCACCGCAATCTGCCGCCGCAGCCTCGCCTGCGGCCGCCGCCGCATTATCCTCGCGCCGCGTGGGGACGGCCCAGTCGAGTGTGACGGAGCCGACACGAGGCAGTGGGCACGGCTGCGGGCAGCAGGGAAGGGACAAAGTGCTTTCCGTAGCTCCCCATTTCCGAGGCCTGGAGTTCCCTGAACGAGCCCGGCCAGAAAGGAGAGAAGGGAAGCGTTCTGATACGAATCCTCTGCTAGTCTCCAAACTACACCTATGTAAAGGTGTTTTCCCTTTCTAATGATTATAGCCATTGCTTTGTACCAGCAGGAAAGTCCATCTTTCTATCGCCACGGCCACCTCCACCCCAGCCACAGTGCAGTAGAACGTCCTCTGGTGGCATCTCGGAGGGCCAGCCCTGCCGCCGGGTTGCAGCAGATGGTGATTTGGAGGGTCTATAACACCTCGTGCGTCCAAATCATTCCTGGCTCTGGTGAATTTTTATTGAGAGGGCTAGGAAGAAAGAACGGGTTCCCTTTGACTTTGAAAGTGACCTAAGAACCAGGTCAGTGTTGGAAATAATTTCCTTTTTATTTATAATATTTTCAGAGGAGCTTAAAACATACAATGAGAATAGTCCTAATATTACTCAGGAATTTCTCTTAATTGTGTTAATGGAGATAAAATAGAAATGCAAACACTAGACCTCAATTTTTAAGTGAAAACGTAGGATCTCTCCAACACTGGTTGACTGGGAGGGTGGGCTGTGGGAATCTGAAGTCCCACACGCAAGGTTGGTACAGCCTTATAAACGCAGGACCCGTGTGTACAGCCATTGCAGAACTGTGTCGCTTCGTGAGACCCTCGATCTCTTTATAGTAATATTGCGGAATCCGCTGCCTGCAGGTTTGGAGAGGTGGCAACAGGATCTAGCCGAAGAGAAAGAGGGAAACATGACAGTGATTTAACTCCTTTCTCTGCGCCCACCTCAGCAGCCCAGTCCGCTCCTTTGGCGGCTGCGCCTCGGCTTGGATGCAGTGAGACGTGTCCCTCCCATGTTTCCCTTAATTAGGAGGAGGCAAACTTCTATCATTCCCTCCCGCCGGCTTCGGTTTAGTAATCAGACCCACATGAGTCACGCCAAACACGCAGCCCCCTCCCGCCCGAGTGACAACTGGCCAGCGTACTCTCAGCTGTTGTCCCTTTAAAATTCGAATCCAAGGAGGTAATGATTTATCAAACTTGTCTTATCAAGAAAATGTCAAACGAAGGGCACCTTGCTTTGCACTGACGCAAACCTGGCCTTTCCCAAGGAGATATAGAAAGCGCCTCTCTTGCTGGAGCCGAACCCAGTCTTGTCAATAGCTGGTTTCACTCTCTACCTTCAATCTATTGCCAGTTTCAGACAATGGTGAGTGTTTGCTTTGTTCTTTTAAGGGGAGAGGGGGCTGCGAGGGTAGGAAGGGCAGATTCGTTTTGGATATTTCTTTTTGAAATGCTGTGTGCGTTCTGGAAGGCGAAGGGAGCTCACATTGTACTTGTGAGCAACACCTGGGGTCGGAAAGAGGTTTCCGAGGCTGTGGAGCTGAGAGGTTGGAGGTGTCTCCCTACCTCGCTATTCTGAGAACTGTCCTTGGTGCTGAAAAGCCAGGTGCCACTACTGAAGAGAGCCGCTGTGCGTCCTAGAGGCTATTGAGATAAGAATGCTGGCTCGAACTGAGATACTTAGATTTGGTGCAGATTAACTTAGATTTGGTGCAGATTAAAGAGTTCTGATCTGTGCGTTTGTGAAAGAAGGTTAGACGAGAGGTGTGTGGTTGAGGTGAAGGTAATATGATTATTCTTACCGTATAATAGTAATTATTGGAACTAATATTTACAAAACCCTGAAAGATAACACGAGGGGAGAAAGTGGATGGAAAAAACACCGCTGGCAGTTATTTTCATTTGAACCTCAATTGGGAGAAAGCAAATGAGAATTAGTCGTGAGTTTTGGTTCCCAAGCCAGTGTAGGGGCATGGATATTAAACTCTTGTGAATAGTTATTCTTGGGGAGTGGGAGGACCAAAAAACTTCTCACGTTCTTTTACATGTCTGGGAATCTAGAAATGAATGTAGGTTGTGTAAGATAAATCCAGTTACTACCTTGTGTTTGAAATCTGGTTTATTACTGTTCTTGTGGGGTTGTTGTTACTGTTATTTTGGTCGTTATCCTTATTCTTGCTTTTGGTACCTGGCGGGTGGGGGTGGGTTTTGGAGCGCTGGGATTCGCACAACCGATTTGGCCTCAAACACTCGCAGGTGCCAGGGCATCAGCTTTTGTGGCCGCAGCTTGTTTATCGCTTATTAAAAAAAAAAAAAAGCAACGTGCATTGTTGAATGACAAAGGAAATGGGGCGGAAAATTAAAGAATCTTTCTACAATGGTGTTGGGAACGTGGGCACCCTACAGTCGTGATGTGAAATCCAAAGAGGGCAGGGACCTCATGGCTGTAGGGTTATTTCCGCCCTCCACTTCTCCCCCCTCCAAAAAACATTTCTGCATCTTTTCTTAGCTCACCTTCTATCAGGGAGGAGAATATTAGTTTCTTTATGTCATCCAGTTATCCACAAGACGGACAGACTGAGAAATAATGATTACAGTTTTTCCTGGAGAAGGAAAAAAAAATCCAGATTCCAATTTGTTCCCTAGATATTATGTCGGGACCTGAGTTGTGAACGTCTCTATATGTAGATACAGGTATTTTTTAAGCTGCCGTGACTTTTTTTTTTGCACGAACTTCGCATTATGTTTGCAGGATTGCGGTGCTCCCAAGGAAATGAATAAACAACCAGCCAACAGCCTGGAGGCGGCGGTGACGCTGGGCCACCACGATGGCTCGTGCGCACCCAGGACGAGCCCGGAGCAGGGGCTTCCCGCGGCGACCGCCGCGCCGCCGCCGCGTGTGCCAAGGTCCTCTTCCACCGGCGCCCAAACTTTCCATTTCCCCGACGCGCGAGCCTGCGAGGCCGAGCGGCCGGGAGTAGTGGCTTGCAAACTCGGTAGCCCGCGGGCGCCGGCGGCCTCGGCGGCTCTGCGGGACTTGAGCGAGGCGCATGGCGCGGAGGCCGCTCCTCCTTCAGGGGGCGCCGGGTCCGGCAACGCGCTGCATTGTAAGATTCCGGCCCTGCGCGGCCCGGAGGGGAATGCGAACGTGAGCGTGGGCAAGGGCACCCTGGAGCGGAACAATACCCCGGCCGTAGGCTGGGCGAATATGAGCCAGAGCACCGTGGTGCTGGGCACGGATGGAATCACGTCCGTGCTCCCGGGCAGCGTGGCCACGTCTGCCGTCCAGGTAAGCAAGTCGCGCTCGAGCCACGCCGCCTCCTGCTCCCCAGCCGCGCGAGAGGCGAGCCTGGCCGAAGCGGGTG
The DNA here is from genome assembly GCF_965194825.1 of Balaenoptera physalus. Taxonomy (NCBI): domain Eukaryota; kingdom Metazoa; phylum Chordata; class Mammalia; order Artiodactyla; family Balaenopteridae; genus Balaenoptera; species Balaenoptera physalus. Next base: position 77,352,076 of record NC_138889.1, read on the forward strand.
CACGTGTGCTGATGGGGAGACCGGTTGGCAGTGCCAGGTGATGGATGCGGGAGGCAGCTTTGGGGCTTCGGAAACTCGCACTGCGCTGGGGTCACTAGTTCAGGGCGCGAGGGCTGCAGCGAAGCTGCCAGAGGAATTGCGACCTCAGTACCTACCGCTACCTGCCCCTTCCCAGCCTCAGGGGTAGCGGAAATCCAGGTGCAGACTCATTAAGCAGTTGAGGCATTTAGATTCTTACCCCTTTCTGCAGACAGGACTCCCCCTCTTGCTAATGACTGGGTCTTTTTTTTTTTTTCCAAAACAATTCTTAATTTAAAAAAGGAGAAGAAAATACAGAGAAAAACCTGGGGGAATAATAATTTAAGTCCTGTAGGCTTTGCACTGCGAATTACATTTATCACATGAGAACTCATTTGATGAGAGGTGGCTTACATGAGGCCATACTGAAGTTCAAGCCTCAGAGCCTATATTTTCCAAAACCTGGTACCTAATTTTGTATATATATATTTTTTCTTAGAGTACCTCTCTCAATTGTATGAACCTCAGGCCCCAAAAACCTGGATTCACCTGTGCATTTGATCCTTTACGCTCAACCAGAGGCATGAAAAGCCCACAAAGCAAATCCCAGTCCTGAGTTAGGGATGAGGCAGCTATTCCTGGTGGCCCCCCTCCCATATGGACTTTTGTCTTCTTCCATCTCCCTCCAGTTTCTCTTCCTCCTTCCCTGATTTCTTTCCTCCATCCCCTTTCACATACTTTAGCTCTTCCTTTCCCATTGCCTGCCTCTACGCTATCTCCTCTCCTCCCCTGGGCTCAAGGGCTAAGCGTGTGTAGCCAGTGGTGGGCTCTTGAACCAGAACATCTGCCTGTGTGAGATCTAGGGTGTGTATAGCCCTTCTTAGTTACTCTAGTGTTTGTACACACACACACACACACACACACACACACACACGCCCGTGCAGCAAGAGCTCAGCTGTTACAATAATTAGAAATGCACATAAACTTAGGCTTTCCCACTTGCCCTTGCTTTTGGGGTCCGCCTCTGGAGCGTTTGACTGTGTGCATTAACAGCCAGTGACAGCATGTGCCCAAGAGTGTGACCTCAGGTAGAGGCAGAAAATTTGTTCCGCGTGCCTTGCTTAACCTCCGCACTGCGGCAAAAGGAGCTGGAATCCCCACCCTTCGTAGCCCCGGAAGAATTGAAGTGGGGGGGCGGTGGCTGGAGGTGGTATGTGTGTGGGAGGAATGTAGTGGGGATATTAAAGGTGTTCAGTATAGATCAAGCCCTGCCTTTGCCTATTTTCAGCTCTGCCCGTCTTTCTGATTCTCGCCTTTCTGACGCCCACCTCGGCCCTCCTCCTCTCTCCCCAAGACTTCCTTCCCATTTTGGCAGCTGCTTCTTTACCCTCCATGGCCTGTGGAACAGTGTGGACGTGCCAGGTTGCTAGAATGAGGTGGAGGGTGACTGAGGATGTGGAAGCTGTGCAGTGGCTCGGGTCCCTGGCAGCTTTGTGTGGTGTCCAGGCGTCCTGAACATTTCCCGAGTTTATTTGAGGTGCCTTCACCTACAGTTTTTTCTGCTTTCCAGTGAGGCATTCCAGAACCAGGGACTGCCCCAAGAAAGCATCTTAGTGTGAGCTTGGAGAGGTGAGCTCCAAAGATCCACAGACTGCGGGAGCTGGGGGGTGCCTCAGGGGACAGTGATTCTGAGCCCCTCAGTTTACAGATGGGGACACAGAAGCTCAGCAAGGGCCAGTGGCTTGCCTGGGGTTATCCAGCTGGGAGGCTAAAGTTTAGACCAGAACTCAAGGTTTTCAATGTCCTGTCTCTTTGCATGTCTGTTTCTCCATTCTCCCTGTTGTTTCACCCTCCCCCGGTGTCTCTCTCCTTCCCACCTCCCTTGCCCCACTGCTGAAAGGTGCCCCCTTCAATGAGCTGACCAGGCAGGTCCTGCCCGTAGGCTTTAGAGAAAGTGAGGCAGGGGCTCTGGCTGGCTTCAGGCATTGCAGCTCTCCTTCTGGCCTTAGCATGGGGTCCAAAAAAAGAAAGGGCTGAGTAAGGGGTGTGAGGAATTTTGGGGGGAGGGGTTGGTTAGGGACCTGCTTGCTGGGGACTCTAGGCATGATATTGGGGGCCTGCTTGCCAAATGAACTCTTGGTCATGGGTTGGGGATGGAGCGACCTGCTTGCAATCAACCTACAGTTCAAGGTTTGGGGAAAGCTGCTTGCTGGTGTGATTTGACTGCAGGATTTGGGAAAGAGGGGTTCAGGAGTCTATTTAAGATGGCTCTTCAGATCAGAATTGGGAGCCTCCTGCTGAACGACTCTCTGCAGGGTTGAAGGGTCAGGGCCCTGCTTGTAGATGCATCCTCTCTTCAGAATTGGGGTCCTGCTTGCCGATGCATCCTCGGTTGAAAAGTGGGGTCCTGCTTGCTGGGAAGGATCTTCAGCAGTGGGGGAGGGGCGGAATGGGGCCTGCTTGCGGACCTTCTCCGGGGCTGGTATCCGACCATGTGCTTTTCCGCCCCCAGGAGGACGAGCAAGGGGATGAGAATAAGGCCCGAGGGAACTGGTCCAGCAAACTGGACTTCATCCTGTCCATGGTGGGGTATGCAGTAGGGCTGGGCAATGTCTGGAGGTTTCCCTACCTGGCCTTCCAGAACGGGGGAGGTATGGCTTTTCCGCTCTTTCCGCCTGCGGCGGGGCGGGGTGGGCACTTGTGGGTTGGGGGGTGACGCAGAGCCCCGGGACGGGGACCGAAGCTGAGAGGAGAGGCTCAGAGAAGCCTCCTCACACTCCAGTTCGTCCCCTGTGGGCATCCGTGTGAAGCCGGAGGGCAGGAGCTATTGAAAGTGGTTGGCACTAGATCCAGGAGGCTTTTATCTGGAGATGGAGCTCAGAGACGAGATGGGTCCCCACGCTTCCTCACTGGTCCAGCTTGGGGGGCTGGGCCCCGATTCAACTGAGCATTGATGCAGGGAAGTTCAAATCCTAATTTAGCCCACAAGTATTTCGGTATCCGACACACTCCCCGCACCTAAACAACTTTAGAGCCAGGAGCTGTGCGGTCCTGGACACTGAATTAAGGAGGTTTTAAGATCATAACCTGGAAATCCGAGCCTACATAGGGGACTTTGGGAATGGGCGCTTGGGTCGTGCAGAACGCAGGATGCAGGTGAACCAGGAGTGGGGAGATCAGAGGGGCTGGGGGTTGTGCTGTTGAAAATCTATTAGAAGCACCCCCACACACACATCCTTATGGGCACAAGCAGGGCATACTCTGACTTTAGCAAAAATCGTTTTGCACAAACGGTTTCCGTTTCATTTGTCCTCACTGGGTGGAAGGAAAACCGTTTCTAAAGTGGGGAGGACGCCAGTTAGGCATGCACCAGCTGCCAGGCCTCTAGGATCCTCTCCTGTACCCACCGAGGAGGGACCTGGCACGTTCACGGTCCCCTTTGCAAGGCGGGGCTAAACTGACAAGTCAAGCCCCCTCTAGGAATAGGAATTTGCACCTAGGATTCCCTTTCACAGCTTCTCAACTGGACCAAGGAGACCAGAGCTGTGCCCCTCACCCCATCGGGTTAGGCAGCTTAAGTTTTGTGTGTTTGTTTGGTTGGTTGGTTGGTTTTGTTTTTTGATTTTGGTCTCTCGGTGCGCTCCAGGCACAAGGACAAGGGACAGATGCAGCGCCACGTGATGATGAAAACGGAAAAATATGTTAATACCCCTCCCCCTAATTCCAAATTAGGACACGTTGACAAGTATTTATGAGGAGCGCAGAGCGTTCGCAATCAGGGGTGCCCCGGAAACACAAACGGGCGCCCCAGCCATGTTACCCCTTGGTTCTCTGCAGGGAGTCCCCGGACCAGGGTGCTGCGTTAAGCTTTACAGTACCAGGAAAGGGGGCGACACTCAGGATGAGGGTGGGAAGGGAATTCCAGTCCAGGGAGCGCGGCAGCTTTGCAGCCCTGCTGCTCTCTCTGCTGGGCAAGTAAAAAGGGTCCGTGCTTTGCTCGGCCCGGGATCTGCGATCTGCAATCTGCGAAGTGTTGGGCTGCGCAGGGAGTCGGACACTGGGAGGGAAGGCAACCTCTTCCGCACTGCGGCTCCGGGCCCCTTCGCGCGGGTGGAGAGCTCGCTTCCTCCCTCCCAGGAGCAAAAGAGAAAGACTGCGCAATCTACATCTTTCTTGAAAACCCATTCAGGAGAGGATACAGCAAGAGCCCTGGTTTAAAGCAAGAGCCCTGGTTTTGCCCCGGCAGGAAAGGCCCTTCCAGCAGGAGGAAGAGACTAGAGAAAGATCAGCTTTCCTTCAGTGGAGCCCAGTGTTCTGGGCTCTGGCATCTCGAGTCCTGAATTGGTTCTGACTCTGCGACAGAACTCCGTTGTCCAAAGGTCATGGCTATTCCCCAAGCCTCTACCAAACAACCTCAAAGAATCCTTGAGGATAAAGAACCCCAGAGAACCCTCAGGAAGTCTGTGGAGACCTGCCAGCTACTGGTGCCCTAGACTGGGCATTCTGGGGAATAGACATGAAGGATCAACATCAGGGGCCCTCGGTCTAGATAAGACACCTACATAAATAGTGTCAAGTGCTTAGTGCCTGGGGAGAGGTACTGTGGGAGGACAGAGAAAGGAGGCTTCCTGAAGGAGGAAGCATTTGAGTTGACCTTGAAGGATGGAAGGGACTTCTAATGTGGAGAAGGAAGTTGAGATGTGTGTGATGGCTGAGGCAGTGGGGAAAGGGATGTCCCTGCCACCCGTCTGGCAGAGCAGGTCCAACCCTGGTTGGCAGAAGGTATGCAGGTAGCAAGTTGAGGGCTCCTGGAGTCCTAGCTTAGAAGATTTTAAGGTTTTGGAGGGCTGAGGTGCCAATGAGATTTCACCAAATCTGACTCCAGTAGTGAATCAAAGGTGTGGATTTGTTGAACATTAGAAGAGCTTAATTTGGGGACATTGAGGTACTAAAATAAGAAAGAGAAAAGAAGAGAAAATAAAACTCACCCAGTACACAACCCCTAGTGACCCATCCAGTGGGGAACTGAAAAAAAGAATGTGTTTGCAGGGTACCCTTGTACTTTTTAGAGGAGGGCTCTTAAATGTCCTGGGTACCTGTGGTTGAGCTGGAATATCGAAAGCTTCCTAGAGAAGGCAAGGGAGCTTCCTCCCTGAGGGGGAAGGTGGAGCCAGCTGGCCTGGGCCTCCCTGGGCTCTCACCTCCCACTCTCTCTTTCCAAGGTGCTTTCCTCATCCCTTACCTGATGATGCTGGCTCTGGCAGGGTTGCCCATCTTCTTCCTAGAGGTGTCTCTGGGCCAGTTCGCCAGCCAGGGGCCAGTGTCTGTGTGGAAGGCCATCCCAGCCCTACAAGGTGAGTCTCCCCTGCCTTCCAGCTCCCTCAGCCCTCCCCTGCCCTCTATGGCACCACGTGGCCCCGGGGAGGGAGACCGGCTTCTGTGATCAGGAGAACCCACTCCTTCCTTCTCTGTTTGATCAGTTTCACCACTGGGGCCCTCTGGAGAATGGCCCAAGATCACCTCTGGCATTGTTCCGTTCCTGGCAGAATGCCTCAATGTCCCTGGTAGACACAAGAGTCTATCCCACTATTAGTGTATCCATCTGTAAGAGAGAGCCAAGACCTAGGTCCCCACACTGTGCCCAACTGTAAGGATTCCACAGGATTTGGAGGAAATGAATTCCTGGAACTTTTGCTTCCACAGGCTGTGGCATCGCAATGCTGATCATCTCCGTCCTAATAGCCATATACTACAATGTGATTATTTGCTACACACTTTTCTACCTGTTTGCCTCCTTTGTGTCTGTGCTGCCCTGGGGCTCCTGCAACAACCCTTGGAACACGCCAGAATGCAAAGATAAAACCAAACTTTTATTAGGTAAGTTTGGAGATACCTACACTAGGTGAACTATTCATTCATTCAGTGAAGACGAATTGAGCACGTATTATGTTTGCCAGGTTTTATGCTAGGTGCTGGGGGCACAGAGATTAAAACCAACATCAAATATACTTAATTCTAATATTTAAGGAGCTCATGGCCTAGAGGAGGGGTAATCAAACTTCTGTTTGCTCATGAATAGCTGGAGTGTTTGTTTAAAATGTAGAATTACAAGTCCACCAAATAGTCTGAGTTACTAGATTTGGCTGGGGTCAGGTCCCCAGGTGACTCATATGCACGGTACAACTTGTAAAGCAATGGGGTCTAGCGTCTAGGGGAGTGACGCTTGTGATCCTGGGTCCACACCTCACAAAACGCTGCCCAGTGCATGAGGTAAACGTGAGAAGAGACGCTTAAACTGAGGACCTGTGATAGACAGGTGCATAACGCAGAAGACCTAACCTAGAAGAGGAGAAGGCTGCCCGGGGAGGCAAGGCGTGTTCCTGGGGGAAGGCTGGTTCGGGCCTGAAATCCACTGGGACTTGAGGACTTGGGGGAGCTGTCAGCTTGCTGGGTCAAGGGCAAGAGCGTGACGGTGAGGAGGAGCAGGGCAGAGTGGCTGGCAAGGCTTCTGGTCTGTAAGACGTTTTGCCCCTGATGGTACATGTGTTTGTGTCAGGTAACTTCTCCTCTCTGGATCTCAGTTTTCCTCATTTGAAAAATAGAAATCCTAACAACATTCTCCATCCTACTTACCTCTGTAAGGAGAAAAGAGACGGAGGATATGATCGCAGTTGGAAAAGCGTACAAATAGAAGGTGCTAGTATCAGTTGCCTTTGAAGGTGCTGATCATTTTAATGGACACCAATAAGCAAGTAGTTTCTTCTCTCCCCAGCGGAGCTGTTATTCCCTTTAAGCTGGATCTGGCTGAAGTCAGAATCCTGTGGTCTCTGTATGACTGGCTTTTAGTGTTGGTCCCCCAAACCAGCACTTTTGCCCTGACAGCCTGCACACTGCAGAACTAGGAAGTTACTTAAGTGCTTTGAGTGTGTAAGAGAGAAAGTTGATCTGTCCCTCCCACACCCCAGAGAGATGCACATTCCTAAAGGCAGTAATTCACACTGGAGTATTTTTACACACATGTGCATGTATGCACACAACATGTCCAGCCTCCACCTTGAGAGGCTTTGAATGAGACTGCAGGAAAACTAAAACTGGAGACATGCGCCCATCAAATTCAAGCCCAGTGCACCTGAGGTGCTCAGGAATGGGAGGATGGGGAGTTGTGGGGTTCCCAGGTGTGCGGTCCACTAGTGGAATGACCGAGAGTAAGTGCCTCTAGACTCTCTGGGCCTCAGTGCCCTCATCTTTACAATCTCCATGTGGACGGATTCTTAACTTAGCGCAGTGGTTCTCAGCCCAAGCTGCTACACAGTAGAATCACCTGGGGAGCTAGCAGATCAAGACATCACTTAGGGTCCAGCCCAGACCAATTAAATTGGGCGCTCTGGGGATGGAGCCTAGGAATCTATTTTTACAGTTCCCCAGCTGCACCCAAGGGTAAGAACCACCAGGTTGGTGTTTGCCCACGTCCCTTAATTAAGCTGCCCTTAACCATGTTTGGAATGGAGTGCCCACTTCCTTTGCCCTGCAGTCCCTACCAACTCAGGGTCACCTCTGCAAAGCTGCTGTCTGAGAGAACCCCACTCAGGTACCCCACTTAAGGTAGCTGTTCTCAGATTCACAACCAACAATCTGCTGCCGGAATGGATTCCCAAAAATGCTATTTTGGCAAAGTGCGTTTTCTAGGATGTGGGGCTGGAATGGAGAAAAACCTCAAGGTCATAACAGTGCCCTGCCTGTCCTTCCCAGATTGTGTCTGGGACGGAAGTTACTTTCCAAGGGAGTACCTCTTCCAAGGAGAGATGTTGCCTTGATCCAGCCTTGATCCAGCCTCCAAGGAAGCTTCCCTGGGCACGTCCCTCAGTTCAGAAACACGTTCTCCTCTGCTAACAATAGCCACTAATATTTGTGCAGCACCTTAATAATAATAGCCAGCATTATATTACTTACTACACACCAAGCACCATGTTAAACCCTTTAACTCATATTACCAATGTTAAGATGGATAACAAGCCAACATATGGTTTAATTATTATTTCCATTTTACAGGTGAAAAATCTGGAGCTCAAGTTTATAAAGCTAGCTCTGTGGTAGAGCTTAGATTAGATTTGACCCCAAGTTTGCCTGCCTCCCAAGGCCATGGTCCTAAGCACCATGTTAAATGCTCCGCAGCTTACAAAGCAGCTTCATAAATGATGTCTCTGCTATTCCTAATAAGAGCTGTATACGTCCCAAGGGGCAGGTGACATGATCACTATTTCACAGGTGACAAAGTAGATTCTAAGCCTTAGAGGGTGGAAGTATCAGGCCACAAGTCTCAAGGGAGAGCCAGCACAAGAATTTGGGTCTCATGACCCCTGATTCTCTGCTCATCCAGGGTTCCTGAAGGTTCTAGTCTATCAGTCCTGGCAGAGTGACATCTGTCCAGTTGTTCCCTAACTGATGTTTTTAGCTGAGATTCTGTGGGTTTAAAAGAAAGTTCGTTTAAACAGTAGTCTGACTTAGTAATTCCACTTCTGGGGATCTATTGTTAGAGGAAAATCAGAGACACAGGTAAGGACTATTCGAGATTGTTCATTGCAGTCACATTTACAATCTAGGAAAACACCGGAAACACTTAGACGTGTAACAAAAATTCAATAATTCCGTGGTTCAAATAAATTATAGTGCATCCATAGGATGAAGTATTCTATAGTCTTTAAAAGTGAATATTCATTAAACATAGGGAAATCGTCAGCATATCATGTTAAATGTAAAAGCAGGATACCAATTTATAGTATAATTTCATTTTTACTAACAATATGTGCTGACTAGAAAACATATAGGAAGGTGATACGCAAAATGTTAACTGGTAAACTTGGGGCCATTCTTTTTTTTCTACATTTTCTATCAGGGATGTGTATTTATTTTATAGTCGGAGAATATACATGTATATGTATGTGTACGTATATATATATACACACATATATATAGTGTGTGTGTATTTTTTACAGCAAGCTGAGCACGATGACTGGGCCAGGCGTGTGGGTGCAGGGCCCCCCTGGTTTTGTGGAATTTTTTGTCTGGCTCACAATATCCCGGGGAACATGAAAGGCAGAGTGAAGACATTATACAGCTAAGCACCTTGTCGACTGGTATAAACCATAAAAACGATGCAAGCTCTGAGCAGAGAGAGACAATGGACATTTTTCACTCTATTCCCTGGAAACATATGGACAGGCTGGGCAGATCTTATTTCATTCTTAGCCAGTGCTTTAAAAGTTTTTGTTTGTTTGTTGAAGATGGAGGTATCAATCCTTTCCCCTCTCTTGGTGGAGCCCCTCCATCTGTCCTTCCCTGGGTTATCCGCACTGGACCGGGGCCAGGTATCCTTTGTGTAAGTATTGATCCTTTGGGGTCCTGGGCTGTCTTGGAAAAGGGGATGACGGCCTGACTTTCAGAGACATGGGTAGCTTTGTAGCCCCACTGCTCTGCTGGACAAGACTGGAGTCCAGACAGTGATGTCTCAGGCTGCCTCCCAAGTGGCCATACTGAGAGAGGCTTGTTTAGGAAATGGAAAAACTCCCTCCCCCAAGGCAGTGTTCCACAAATGACCTTCCAGGCTCACCCTACCCCGTGATAGTGGGTCGCTGGTCCCAGGAGAGGGGGGTAGATTCCCACGCCATTATGACCTTCACTCATAGCAGGGAGGGGTTTATCCCATGGCCCCTCAGCTCTGCTAGGGACATACTGCCTGGGAGCCCCACCTCATCATTCAGATGCCAGGACCCTGTACCTGCTCCAGCCATGGGCAAAAGCCCTGGCTCCATCCACCGCGGAGGCTGAGCTTGCCACACATTTCTCAGGTGTAGATTGTGAGAGAGGCTGTCTTCTTTAGGGGCATTCAACCCTCCAGGTATTTGTAATGTTGAAGGGCTAATCCATGCCCTGCCAAGTAAGACCAACAACTGTTCTTTGAAATTAGGAGCTAGCTGGGTCATTGAAAATGGGAAGCGCATAACTACCATTTCTGTTTCTGGAATGGCTTAATTTTCATTAGAACCTTAATTCAGTGATTCCTTTTCTCCCTGGTCTCTCACGTGCTTTCATTTATTCATAATTGCCCGCGTAAAGAGAATCTCATTCGAACAGCTTCCAATTCAGCACGATGCTTATCGTTGTTCTTTGTTCAGGGTTGCTGGGCCGCAGAGCTCGCCGATGACACGGCCCATCGTTCCGTTGCTGGCCGACCTGAAGGCGCAGTGTGCTGGGAAGCACGCCTCTGCCGCCCAGTGGTGGGAAGGGATGTTGCAGGAGGCTTGAGGCTGCAGGGAGCCCTGCTGCAGTGCCTCAGGGACGCTGTGACCTTGCACTGCAGCGGAGAGCGGTGATCCAGAGACGCCCAGAGACGCTCTGTAGGGAAGCTGCCCATGTGCTTCTCAGTGCCAGTTTTGAAAGCAAGCGATTTGACGTTTGCCCGTGTGTTAACGATCTCTTCTGTCTTAGGGGACGTACTTTTGGGCAGGAGGACGAGAAATAACTTCTGTGCTTACTTACAGAAAAGGGCTATGGATGGTGCTTTAATTGTCTTCATTCTGGTCCCTGCTGGGGGAAACAAATGCTTCCTCGGTAAATAGTTGGTAATTATGAGGTGAGAATCCCCCTGAAAGTCTCTGTTATTTGATTAAAGAAGATAATTTTGAGTAAGAAGGCATTTTGAGGACTCTAATAGTGGTGGTTCTCAAACCTGGGAGATTTTGGCAGGAGACATTTGACAGTGTTCATAGACATTTTTGGTTGTCACAACTGGGCTGGGGTGGGGTGGGGGGGGTGTATGTTCCTGGTATCCAGTGGGCAGAGGCCAGGGATGTTACTAATACCCTGCAAGGCATGGACAGAGAGTTTTCTCGTCCCAAGTGTCAGTAGTACTGCTGTTTAGAAAAATTCTGGTCTAAAGGACTAATCAGAGGGAAGGGATTCTTTTAATTACTCTTTTCAATTTTATCCAGTATTCTGAGATATTCTGGGGGAATGTGTGGGAGGTAGTAGATAATTTACCGCTGGCAAGTGGGATTGAGAGATGATGTTGAGGATTAGAGATGCTCACCCCATGCAAAGGTATAACAATGGCGATTGCATTACGGCTAAAGTTTTACTGAATCCAGCTGTGTGCTAGGCATTGCATGAAATTTTTCCATTCATGATCTATCTCACTTAATTTGCTTCTTGGAACAACCTTCAAACTAGATACACTCTTATCAGAAAATGGAGGCTTGGACAGATTAAGGAACTCATCCAAGCTCTCAGGGCTAGTGGAACTCCTGAACCCATGGTTTTACCCACTTCGCTGTTCCACAGAGGGCATAAATTGGGATTCCATGCACCAGATCTAGGCTGCATGTGCTTTTTTTTTGGTTTTGTTTTGTTTTGTTTTGGTCCACAGTGCTTAAGGACAATTTGGCCTTATTGCCAATGTTTTTTTTTTTTTTTTCCACACACACACTGTATTTTATTTTTACAAGAGATAAATAGACTGACACCAAGCATTGTACATGGATGACCACAACAAAAGCAACAATGATTGCAATTACCAAACATGAAACACACTCATACTATGTCATAATATTGACATTCAGTCCAGTAATCCTCCACTGTAACAGCTCCTTTACTTTGCAGTGAAAATTGGTTTGTATATTCTTTGCCTCTGAGTCCTTGTGGGATTTTTTTTTTTAATTCAAACAGAAAGTCACAAAAATTATACTCATCCTCATCAGTTCACTCAGTCCCATGTAATTAATTTTTTTTTTCATCTTGATCTTTTGTTAGCACTTTTATGAGTTCATCAGTTTTTCATTAGAGTTCTGAAAATGCTTATTCATTCAGTTCAGCAGTACAGTCAGTTACCAGAAACCTGTACTTGTCAGAGTCTTTTCCATGAATTTCCTGAAGATGAAACCCTTTTATAGGAACATATTTACAAAAGCATCAAAGTACACCCAGAACTGTCTGTAAATGACAGAAGACTTAAAAATGACCATGGTTAAAGATTTGATGAAAGTTCATAATAATGCAGTTGACAAGAAAATTAGTTATTTCTGAGATATACATTTTAAAGTAATAACTAGGATTATGACTTATAACATTATACCAGAACATATAAGATTTTTAGAAATTTCATGTAATGTCTGAAACATTTATATTAACATATTTCCATACAAATAACCCAATGAAAGTTTAGTATTAGTTGTTTTGTTTGTTTGTTTTTTTATACTGCAGGTTCTTATTAGTCATCAGTTTTATACACATCAGTGTATACATGTCAATCCCAATCGCCCAATTCAGCACACCACCATCCCCACCCCACCGCAGTTTTCCCCCCTTGGTGTCCATATGTCTGTTCTCTACATCTGTGTCTCAACTTCTGCCCTGCAAACCGGCTCATCTGTACCATTTTTCTAGGTTCCACATACATGCGTTAATATACGATATTTGTTTTTCTCTTTCTGACTTACTTCACTCTGTATGACAGTCTCTAGATCGATCCACGTCTCAACAAATGACTCAATTTCGTTCCTTTTTATGGCTGAGTAATATTCCATTGTATATATGTACCACATCTTCTTTATCCATTCGTCTGTTGATGGGCATTTAGGTTGCTTCCATGACCTGGCTATTGTAAATAGTGCTGCAATGAACATTCGGGTGCATGTGTCTTTTTGAATTACGGTTTTCTCTGGGTATATGCCCAGTAGTGGGATTGCTGGGTCATATGGTAATTCTATTTTTAGTTTTTTAAGGAACCTCCATATTGTTCTCCATAGTGGCTGTATCAATTTACATTCCCACCAACAGTGCAAGAGGGTTCCCTTTTCTCCACACCCTCTCCAGCATTTGTTGTTTGTAGATTTTCTGATGATGCCCATTCTAACTGGTGTGAGGTGATACCTCATTGTAGTTTTGATTTGCATTTGTCTAATAATTAGTGATGTTGAGCATCTTTTCATGTGCTTCGTGGCCGTCTGTATGTCTTCTTTGGAGAAATGTCTATTTAGGTCTTCTGCCCATTTTTGGATTGGGGTGTTTGTTTCTTTAATATTGAGCTGAATGAGCTGTTTATATATTTTGGAGATTAATCCTTTGTCCGTTGATTTGTTTGCAAATATTTTCTCCCATTCTGAGGGTTGTCTTTTCGTCTTGTTTATGGTTTCCTTTGCTGTGCAAAAGCTTGGAAGTTTCATTAGGTCCCATTTGTTTACTTTTGTTTTTATTTCCATTACTCTAGGAGGTGGATCGAAAAAGATCTTGCTGTGATTTATGTCAAAGAGTGTTCTTCCTATGTTTTCCTCTAAGAGTTTTATAGTGTCCAGTCTTACATTTAGGTCTCTAATCCATTTTGAGTTTATTTTTGTGTATGGTGTTAGGGAGTATTCTAATTTCATTCTTTTACATGTCGCTGTCCAGTTTTCCCAGCACCACTTATTGAAGAGACTGTCTTTTCTCCATTGTATATCTTTGCCTCCTTTGTCATGGATTAGTTGACCATAGGTGCGTGGGTTTATCTCTGGGCTTTCTATCTTGTTCCATTGACCTGTGTTTCTGTTTTTGTGCCAGTACCATATTGTCTTGATTACTGTACCTTTATAGTATAGTCTGAAGTCAGGGAGTCTGATTCCTCCAGCTGTGTTTTTTTCCCTCAAGACTGCTTTGGCTATTCGGGGTCTTTTGTGTCTCCATACAAATTTTAAGATGATTTGTTCTAGCTCTGTAAAAAATGCCATCCAATGTTTTAAAATGGAGAGATTTCATGTAAATATCTGGATTTTCTGCATCTTTTATCAGGACACCTAGAAAAGCATGGCACTGATTGGCTGGTAAGTCGTCCCTCGGTATTAATGGGATTGGTTCCAGGAGCCCTTTCGGATACCAAAATCTGCAGATGTTCAAGTCCCTTATATAAAATGGTGTAGTACAATGAAAACAGTATTCAGCCAACCGCCATTGAAATTTCATTCTGTGGTTGATTGAATCCATGGATGTAAAACTGCGGATACAGAGGGCAGACCGTACTCTCTGTTTTGCCACCCCTTTTTACCCTCCATTTTATATTTTTGTAATTTGTGTCACCAGCCTGGCTTCTGAAGGTGTTTGAGTTTATGTTCCCTGCTCTCTGCTTCCCAGTAAAGTGGTTAAGAGCATGGCCTCCAAAGAGAGAGTGACTTTTGGCCTCCTGATTCTGTTGTGTGACCTTGGCAAGCAACCGCACTTCTCTGTGCCCAGTTTCTTTACCTGTAACATACAGATAATAACAATACCTACCTCGCAAGTGTGGTGTGAGGCTCAAATTAGTTAATGCATATGACATTTAAAATAGTACATAGTAAGTGCCATATAAGTGTTAGTTATTGTTGTTATTATTACTTTTCATTTCTTTATAAATTAATATCCTTTGGCATTAATCCTGGTGGACTCTTTATCTAAAATATCCATCAAGTGATCATAGAAACATTGTGATGTGGTCAGAAAGGCTTCAGTATCTTCTTATTTCAAATGAGGATAATCATAGGCACCTCCCAGGTCTTCTGAGGCTTCCACAAGATAATAAGTGGTAAAGCGTCCAGCACAGTACCTGACATGCTAAGACTCACCTGCTTAGTTCCCTGTTCCCATCCCAGCCTAGGTCAGGCATTCTCAACCTCAGCACTGTTGACATTTTGGGCTGGATAATTCTCTGTTGTGGGCCGTCCTGTGCATTGTGGGATGTTTAGGAGCATCCCTGGCCTCTGCCCACTAGTTGCCAGTACCACCCTGTTCCCCAAATATGACAACTAAAAATGTCCCCCGACATTGCCAAGTGCCCCCTAGTGGACAAATTCGTTCCCAGTTGAGAACCAATGTGTTCAGTCCTGTTGCAGGCTCACGAGCACGTGCGAGTGTGCAGAAAGCACATAGCACACGTATCTTAGGGAACTTCTGTATGTCGGCCGTTGTGCCAGGCAGTGGGTTCAAGGTGGGCTTATTAGTAAGCCTTCTGTGGTAGAACCCTTCAGAAGTTTTACTTACGTCTGATTAAACTTCATTTCTGCAAGCCATTTATTTTTTGTGGAGTCATAACGATCCGGCTTTGAATCCTGATTCTCTTCCTCATTAGCTGTGTGATTTTGGTAGAATGACCTAACCTCTGAGCCTTTTTCCTCATCTGAAAGACGGAGGCAATAGTACCCACAGCACGGGCTGTTGTGAGCCTTAGGTGAGATAATGCATGTAAAGTGCTTGGCGTGTAGAGAGCGCTCCAGAAATGAGAGCCATCGTTGCCGGGACCGGGCACTGCTGAGGGGTACTGGGGGCTCTGGGATGAATAGCACACAATTTTGGGGTTCATCTACATCTAGCTTTGCTGAGTTAATACCCTCGCAAAGTTACTCTCCAATATTTGGCAAATATGTTTGGCTTTTGTTTTTAAGTTGCTAGAGAGATACACGTGTCTATTTTCTGTACAGATTTCACTGTGTTTTCGTTCCATCCTCTCCTAAACAGATTCCTGTGTGATCAGTGACCATCCCAAAATACAGATCAAGAACTCAACTTTCTGCGTGATGGCCTATCCCAACTTGACAATGGTTAATTTCACCAGCCAGGCCAATAAGACGTTTGTCAGTGGGAGTGAAGAGTATTTCAAGTAAGATTTTAAAAAAACTTTTCTAAGAGAAACCCAGTGAATTAGTGACTATCCAACTTGTAGACTAGAGGGATGGGTTGCCTCCCTCTGTACCCTCCCTACCTACTCAGATGCTCGGGGAGGAAGATTTTTTTCCCTGGTCTGGCTTCTGGGAGCGGGTTATTGTGCCCTGTGGGCCTGGAGAGGAGAGTTGGCTGAATGTTGGTGGGAACAGAATTGGTGCTGCTGTAGTTCATGATGTTGATGCCCAAAACATTGCAAAACCTTCCTCCGATGCAATCTAAGCAGACCTTCAGCTGACTAGGTTGTTTTTTGTTTTTTCTTGTTTTGTTTTTTTCCTTCAAAAATTCAGGAAAGTCAGGAAACAAATCATGATCAGTGATTTGGTTTAAAGAAGAACTAATTCTTTCCTTTTTTTTTTTTTTAATTTTTATTTATTTGTTTATTTATTTATGGCTGTGTTGGGTCTTCGTTTCTGTGCGAGGGCTTTCTCTAGTTGCGGCAAGCGGGGGCCACTCTTCATCGCGGTGCGCGGACCTCTCACTATCGTGGCCTCTCTTGTTGCGGAGCACAGGCTCCAGACACGCAGTCTCAGTAATTGTGGCTCATGGGCCTAGTTGCTCCGCGGCATGTGGGATCTTCCCAGACCAGGGCTCGAACCCGTGTCCCCTGCATTGGCAGGCAGATTCTCAACCACTGCGCCACCAGGGAAGCCCTTTTTTTTTTTTTTTTTTTTTTTTTTTTTTTTAAACAGTTCTGTCTTAGTTTTATACTTTTTTCATCCATTTTGCCAGACATTGCGGATTGAGGTTTAGGGATTTAGGAAATCCTCAACTACCATAGGAAGATTTAATAACGTTCAGGGAATTATTTCATAAGGGAGGTAGATGGAGACAGAGTTCAACAGAGAGTAGATAATGTTCTCTAGCTAGGCCTTAAGTCGGGGGTTGTAAACTCAAATGTACTTGGGGGCTTGGCAGGGAGGAAGAGGTAAGACGATAGAGAATGGTGGGGACTGTGGCCAACGGGAGGGGAGGTCTGCCCAGTGTAAGGGAGGGTGCTGATGCTCAGCTCCAACTGACCCCTGTCTTATGGGAATGTGGGAGGTGCTGCCAGAGCTTCCATTTTACAAGAGAAGTTGGAAATAAAATAAGAGTTTTTATGTGTCTCTCCCACTTTAAATGTTAGCAAACTAATTCAAACGAAACACTGGGGTCACGTAAAATGCATGTATCAGGGGGCCCCTGGTTTGTGGCCTTTACTTAGATAGTAGGAAGTGGTTACTACTGTTCCCACTAGTTCTTCCAAGCTTTCTCTCCTGTGGACTAAGAGGGCACATGGATGTTTCCTGTAGAACAGAAGGGGCACTTAGGCTGAATGAAGAAATAACCCCCTTTGAAGAAAACGTAGGACCAGTGAGGGTGGGCCTTGATTCACCCTGAACTCTGAGAAAGGAGTCTGACCTCGTGGTGGGCTGAAATCTGATCACATAATCCATGTGGTCAGGTGTATTATAAAGTGTTTTGCAAATCTGCTTTTGGTGGCTTTGCTAATCCTCTGGGACCAGTCTTAGTTTCTAAGAGGGAATGTTATCAGGAGCTTCTTGGGGCCCATCCAATATCCCTTATTAAATCATGGAGTAGTTGAGATGGCCAAGGGGCATTGTTGGCTAGATGGCCTACCCATTGTGGGGTTGGGGGTCCTTTTCAGTGCTTAGAAGTATGGTCCCTAAGGTTTGGTAGCCCAGGCCGGTTCCACCCTTGGTGACTTCTACTCTACTCTAGAGCCCAGGTTGCCCCAGGAGTTGAGACTAAAAGAGCTCCAGGTTGCTCTCGTGAACCGCAAAACAGCCTCTCCCAGTGTCGCTGGCTAGCTGGCCGGAGGGGTGCTGCCCCCTTCGCTTCCCTCAGCAGGTCAGGCCGCTCGGCCGTCATGTCTGCAGTCCAGTACAGTCTGGATGCTGGCTGGCCCTTGGTTCAGGTCACAGAAAGACACCCGCCTGCACGCACAACACTTTCATCCAGGCTGTGTGACTTTATTACGGAGTTGAGGGGATCGTCGCGTCTGGCGTCATGACTCATGGTCTCTGAAGCTGCTTCCTCTCCCCGGGGGTGAGGCTGCCTGCTCGCCCTCTAGCCAGGGATGCGGGCGTCGCCACCTTCAGCTTACACACAGGTGCCAGCAGCCGCTGCAGATGAGCGCCAGCTCCCTTCTGTTTGTGGCTGGCTGTCTGTCTTCGAATACGTTCCTTGAGTAAGGCCCAGCCAGCCCTGCTTTTACATTTCAGCCATCCTCAGCCCTGGGACATGCCCATCACAACCTGAACTAACATGCACAGCAGCATTTTTAATTCTTTTACCATAATGACTCTGTACTGATTTTTTTAAATTTAAAGTTGTACAAAAACTATTGGGATACATTCTCATAAAAGAGTAGAACAATACAGAAACACACAAAAATCATCCTTGACAGTTTAGAGTTTCTGTTAGTGATGTGTCCTTATATAAAGACAACAACCTCCATAATGCCCATTCTGGGGGCTGCTACACCAGGACCCCCGACGCTGTTGGATTTGTTGCACTGCTCCTGGGGCAGCTCCAGATGACGGTGGAGCTGACATAGCCTTGTTCAGAGCCCGCCCAGGGCCATAATTAATTTTTTTTAAGTCGAAGTATAGTTGAATTACAATATTGTGTTAATTTCAGGTATATAGCAAAGTGATTCAGTTACACACACACACATATTCTTTTTTAGATTCTTTTCCCTTGTAGGTTATTACGAAATATTCAGTATAGTTCCCTGTGCTAATACAGTAGGTCCTTTAGGGCCATAATATATATTTTTTTTATTTATTTATTTTATTTATTTATTTTTGGCCGCATTGGGTCTTCGTTGCTGCGCACGGGCTTTCTCTAGTTGCAGCGAGCGGGGGCTACTCTTCGTTGCGGTGCGCGGGCTTCTCATTGCGGTGGCTTCTCTTGTTGCGGAGCACGGGGCTCTAGGCACGCAGGCTTCAGTAGTTGTGGCACGTGGGCTCAGCAGTTGTGGCTCGCGAGCTCTAGAGCGCAGGCTCAGTAGTTGTGGCGCACGGGCTTAGCTGCTCTGTGGCATGTGGGATCTTCCCGGACCAGGGCTCGAACCCGTGTCCCCTGCACTGGCAGGCGGATTCTGAACCACTGCGCCACCAGGGAAGCCCTTTAGGGCCATAATTAATTAAAAGCAGGGTAAATTCAGTGGATCTCACCGCAGACAGCTGTGGGAGGGAGCCCGGATCAGCAAATCCCTCACGGCCTGATCTGATCAGGTCCCTGATGGGGAGGGTGGGATGCTGGGATTTTGTCTGAGGCTCTGCAGGAAGATAAAGCCTGCAGACTGTCACCTCTGCCAGCTCATTCTTCCCCTCCTTCCTCCCCTCCCTTCTCTCTCCTTTCAACTCATAGGTACTTCGTGCTGAAGATTTCTGCAGGGATTGAATATCCTGGCGAGATCAGGTGGCCACTAGCCTTCTGCCTCTTCCTGGCTTGGGTGATTGTGTATGCATCCCTGGCAAAAGGAATCAAGACTTCAGGAAAAGTAAGAACTTGTATTTATCTGAGAGAAAGCTCTGGGACCCCCAGGGCTGTTTGTGTCACAGAGCAGCCAAAGGGCACTGGGATGAGAGTCGGGAGGCGTGGGTGGAATTCTGATTCGTCCCTGAGTAGCTGTGAGGCCTTGGACAAGTGACTGCACTGCTGTCTGTAAAATGGGATAATAATGTCTTTCTCCCCGGGAGGTTTTAAGGGTTAACTGAGACAGATGTACTCAGGGCTCCTCGTGGATGGCGGGGGCTCTGTGGTGAGTTTCCTTCCTTCCCTATTGGGGGCCCTTCATTCAGCAGATGGCACTCCCCGATATGATTCAATCTCTCCCGAAAGTCTAGAACTGGTGCTGCCGGCTTTTTGCTTCTTGGTCTGGCTGCCAGCTCAGTCACTGCTCCTCCCAGGAAGCTGGAAGGAGATCAAAGTTGTGCAGGGGATTCCTTCTCCTCACTCCTGACCACCATATTCTCTGCCTTTCGTGCCCTTTCTCCAACCCCATCCCAACACTCTCCCACCCCACGTGCCCCCAGCATGACAGGGCGATAGTCCTGCCCGCGGGATTTTGGTGGAGCACGTGCTTGGCCCCTCTTGCTAGACAGTCGCTTGGCAGGTCCTTTGGAGGTGGTGGGACACCCACCCCAAGCTCCGTTCCAAGGCACGGCAGGCACGGTGTGCAGGGTCCCTCAGGACATGCTGGATGTTGTGGTAAAGGTCCCAGTGTTTTCCCCTCATCCTCCTGCCGCTTTAGAAAACCCCCATGAAACGGTTAACCAACCACTTTGATGATGGCCAATACGAGTTCATCATCTGGAGAGTCATTTGCATGTCTCAGCTTGAAACCCCAAATGTCTTTAAGGCCCAAGGAATAGAATGTGATGGTGGACTCTGAGACCATAGGTTGTGGAGTTTGGCTTGGTCCAGTCGTCCAGGCCAGGGTTTACTGTGGTCACAATAGCAAACAACCCGTTTGGAAGGATCCGGCCTCACGGGGGTGAGGGTCCGTGCCGCCTCTCACCTCCCAGGCATGCTTCACAGGCCCCACCAGGCACCCACACCTGGCACCCATCAGCCACAGAGAGCGGTCTGTCTTCTCCCCGGACTCATGGACAAGCTCGCGAGGGCCTTTTGATAACAATTCTTTCTGGTGCCCTCCATGTAATCTGGTTCCACACGGGCTTGAATGGTGTATTCTGGCAGCTTGGTCAGGGTCCCCTGAGCCAGTGGTGCCCTTAAATGACATCAGGTGGGGAGAGAGCCAGACTGGGGGTTAGGAGACCTGGGTTCTAGCCCCCCAGCCCTTCCGTGGTGTTTTCTGTGTAGGGACATCTCTGCTTGGACGATGAAACCTGGCTGAGCTTTGGATTTGCCCTTAGCTTTTATTTATTTAGCCAATAAGTGGAAAGCAGATTTTCTTTATCTTAGCTATTTCAGGAGCCTTCGGTTGTCTCATTTCTAAAGTGAAGGCAATTGGATTGGGAGATGTCTAAGACCTGCTGGCTCTAACATGATTCTGTCGGAACACTTGCTGGGTGAGCTGGGGGTACTTTTCCTCTCTGACCTCCGTTTCCCCCTCTGTAAAATGAGAGCTGGGATTGAGGACTCTGCTAGCTCTGAATGAGTATTATGAGACTGGAGCAGTTGTTTTTCTAGGGCAGCAGGATGGTGAGGAAATGTTAGCATGACCCTCACAGTAACGCCCTGTGAGTCCTGAGGTTTCCTGGGCTCCTCGCCTTCCGTGACTTGGAACTGAGCTTGGAGTGGCAGTAAAGGGCCAGCCAGGTGATTGTTTAGCAAGAGGGACCATGTCTTTGCTCAGCCAAAATCGAACTGCAGGACCATCACGTATAGCTAGAGATGGAGAGAGGGCACCTTCAACCGTAATCGAAGTGGCCAGACAGGTCTCTAGCAGGATAGGCTAGAAGGTGTGATTGGCAGGAGAAGAGGTGTTAGGTGAGGAGGATCAGAACAGCAGCCTTGTTGGTGACATGAGGAAGGATGGCCTGGTGGCTTTAGAATCAGACCTGTCTGAGTTCAAATCCCATCTTGATCACTTTCTAGTTGTGTAACTCTGGACAAGCTATTTAACCATTGGAACCTCAGTTTCCTCATCTGTAAAATGGGGATAATAGTACATACCTCATAGAGCTGTTCTAAGATTAGGTGAGAGAATATATATATATAAAATACCTGGCATATGGTCAGTTCTTAATTGACATTAACTCTTTTCATTTTTGTGATAATGATTGACTGATGTATTGAATGGATATTGTGCCGTGCTGACATCTTGAAAGCAGTGGCTCTGGTGGGAAAATGTAGAGAGAAAGGGAACTTGGTTGAACACTCTGTGTGCCAGGCACTCTACTAACTACTTCACCTGCCTTAGTGCATTCAATCTGCCCAACAACCAGCTAGGTAAGGACATTTCTTCCCACTTTATAGATAGAGAAGCTGAGGTGCATCAAGGTAGAGTAAATTGCTGGAGGTCACACAGCTTTTTTTTTTTTTTAATGGTGTAGTATTTACATATAACCTACTCACAAACTCCCGAATACTTTATTATTTTTTAATTTATTTATTTATTTATTTATTTATTTGGCTGCGCTGGGTCTTAGTTGCGGCATGCAAACTCTTAGTTGCAGCATGTGGGATCTAGTTCCCTGACCAGGGATGGAACCCAGGCCCCTTGTATTGGGAGCGCAGAGTCTTAGCCACTGGACCACAAGGGAAGTCCTGGTCACACAGCTTGTAAGTGGCAACGCTGGGATTTGAACCCAGGTCTGTCTCCCTTTAAAGCCTAGACTCTTTCCACTACATGACATCCTCTCCCAAGGAGCGGCTATTAGAAATAGATGGAAATGCAGAATTCTGGAGCCGTCATTTGCATCTGGGTGGATAGAAGTCCCTCCACTGTGAATCAGGACCCTTGCACTGCTACCCCGTCCTGCTGTCAATAGCTGTCATTGCCAGCTGGGCAAGTCCCAGGAGGCACCCGGGTCCCATCTTTCACATCTGCAAATTCAAGGGTTAAAATAAATATTCTCTAAGATCCTTCTTTGCTTATCAGTCTGCAATTTTGGGGGGATGGTGTTAGAATCAGTTCTTGGCATTGATTTAGAATTTAATCCTTGGTGCTAGATTTTATGGGCTCTCTCTCTTTGAAATGGGGATTTTTGAGTAGCCCTGAGCAAGTAAGCTTTCCTTTTAGATCGGCTAAGTTATCTTTCTGCTTCATTGAGAAAGGTTTCCAATTAGGGATCAATGATTAATTTTCTTTTAATGAGGAATACCACCAGAAATAATGCATCCCAGTTTATTATCCTGCCCTGGCTTGTGCAGACATTAATCATGGAGCTTTGTTTGGAAGCACGGCTGCAACACCTCATTATGACAGGCTCCTTTGTGATCGAAGTTCCACCAAGACTGTCATTTCTAAGCAACAGAGATGTCCTTCTTCTGTTGCAGCAAGATAAACTCAGTTCCTCTTGTTCAGGGCCCTAGGAGACAAGAGTGGCCGGTTGCTTCCTATGAGACCTGAGTCTCCCTTTGAGCAGCTAGAATTCCAGAGGCAGGGGCGACCAGCAGGCAGTCTGAAGGTCAAATGCAGCCCATCTGACCTCAGGGGCTGCTGTGCCTGAGAGTTATGGCAAGGCCACAAAGCTAGCTTAATTAGCTGGCACTGGCTGGGGTGGGGGCAGTGGCCTTACCACCTGTTCAGGGCTCCCGTTGTGAGGACGATGCGGCCAGGTGTCAGGCCAGCAGGCTCAGATCAACTTGTCATTGTCACTCCTGCCAAGTATAATTCATTACTGTTCAAGTTTAATTCCGCTGACAGTCCATCCTGAAACAGGTGCATTCTGAAGCCCCCATGACACAGGAGAACTAGCTGTGAAGAAACCTCCACAGACACCTAACGCTTGACTCACATTGGAGGCATCCCCAGGATTTCAAAATGAAACTGTGTGCCCTTTCAGTTCACCGCAATCCCCACTGACAAAGTGAGTGCACCATTCCACATACCAGGGCCTGACCTGGTGAGGCAAGCAAGTGCCTAGGGTGTGAAATTTAAGGCGGCACTCACTCTCAGTTTCCTGCATGTGCAGGCTCGGCCCCATGAGAGTGAGTGCTTCCTTAAGTTGTGCACCCTGGGTGTTCCCTTGCCTCACTCTAGTCCCCGCCCTGCCTCACACATTTCTGATCGTGTGGCCCAGTGAGTGGCATTAAAGGTAATGGAAATAGGCTTTGTAGTTAGAAAGCTTCAAGTCTGGATCTTGGCTCCAGCTGGGAGACCTTGAGTGAGATATTTAACCCTTTGTGAGAGGCTTAACCTGAGCCTCAGTTTCCTCCTCTGTAAAATGGGACTGCAAAGAGCTGATCCATGGAGGGAACTCCAGAAATGGGCTCTCTCCCGCACTCAAACGGGAGCAGCGTCTCAGCCGGTTAGACTGGTGCCACTCTTGGGGTCTTCTTCCTGCTGGACCCCACTATCTACGTCATCTCCTCTCCCTTGCCTCCTTCCATCCTCATCTCCCACCAGCTCCACATGGTCAGGAGGTGAAGAGGATATCCCTTAGTTGTCACCCTGCCCCTGCTGTCTTGGCGGGGCCCCGCCCGGCCCTGTAGTGTTCCTCTCCCCAGCCCCATCCGACAGCTGGGAGGACAGCCCGGGTCATCCTGTGGTGGGTGATTTTCTCCTGAGACGTCAGATGCCTTTGGGTTTCCTACTGTCTGTGTGTGGAAGGGTTTCACTTAAGGGGAAGGAGAGAAGCAGGTTTGGGGGGGGGATAGGAGGGAGCAGGGAGCCCCCCCTCATGGTCCCTGGTGATTCCAGTGCCTCAGGGCAAAGAGTGAAGGGGGCTGCTGCCCCGGGGGACAGGGAGGGGGCTCCTGGTCGGTGGTGGCAGCAGTGCAGAGAAGAGGAGACCAGCCCATCTCTGGTCTGTAGACAGGAAGACTTTGGCCTTGATGAGTAATTGGGTTTAGATGAAGAAATAACTCCTTATCTTTCCTTGACCTGCAGCCTGTCCCATTTCAGCTGACGGAACCTCTGCCCACCAGCTGCTGAGGCCACAACCTTTGGGGTCACCCTTGACTCCTCCCCCCCACCACCACCACCCCGCTCACTCCACATTAAATTGGTCAGGAAGTTCTGTTGCTCTTCCTGCACGGTGCATCCGGTTTCTGATCATTTCTCCTAGCTCCCCTGAAACACCCTGGATGGAGCCATTGCTGTCCCTTGCCTGGATCGCTGCTGTGGCCTCCTAACCACTGCCCCTGCAGTGTAAACGTGACGTGGCAAGCCGGTGACGGCTAAAATGTGAGATCGTATCACTCCTCTGCCCAAATCCCTGCAGCAGTTCCCCGTCCCCTCCCCACCCACACGGGCCCACAGGGCTCTGCAGGATCTGTCCCTGCCTCCACCCCTACCCCCACCTTCCTCTCCCGCCTGTGCCCCTGCCCAGCCCCTGGCTGCTCCTAGAAGGCAGGCACACTCCCTTCTTAGGGTCTTTAGGGTCCAGACAGCGGTTCCCTCTATCTGGAATGTTCTCCCAGATATCCAGTTGGCTCGTTCTCACTTCCTTCAAGTCCTGGGCAACTTCTCAGTGAGGCCTTCCCTGTCCTCCCCTTTATTATGGCCATCGTCCCAGCCACCCTCCCCAGCATGTGCCTGGAACATATTAGATGCTCAAAAATATGTGTACCTATGTATGCATATGTGTGTATTTATTGGATTAATAAGTAACCCCGAGAGATTTATCTTCATCTCAACCCTGACTTTCCCTCAATCCATCCTTTGCAAGTCCTTGAATCAGTTCTCATCTCTTAAAATCCCAGCGCCTGCCAGCCGCTGCCAGGCCAGAGCCCCTGTCAGGCCATGGGGTCTATGCAGCCAGTGTGTGATGGGGACTCTATCTCCTTCCTGGAGGCAGGTGTTCTGGGTTCCCCAGGACGGAAGGCTGTGGGTGAGCACAGAGGGGCTCTGAACCAACAGTGCTCAGGCGGCTGTCTATGCCCATCCTGTGGATGAGGGAGGGTTTGGTGGTCCAGGACAGGAGCTTAGCCTCATCCTTCCAAGTGTCTCCTAATGCACTTTTGGGATGTAACTGGCTTATGAGCTGAGGGTTGCCAGGGTTATTAAATTTAGGACTGGTGAGTCATTGGCAAGACAGAAATGGCACTTCTCTTTCCAGGGTCTCAGTCCTGTTCCATGTCGTACGCATCGTCCCATTGTGCTCTTCCAACAGCCCTGTGAGGAGTATGCTTTTGTTATTGCCACTTTGCAGGTGTGGACACTGAGACTCAGTGAGGTTAAGTCACTTCCCAAGGTGGCCCAGCTCATAAATGATGGAGCTGGGATTTGAACTCAGGCCCGTGGGAGTGCAGAGCCCAAGCTCTCCCAGTCTGCTCTTCTCTCTGTCTACTGAATCCTGGTCCCAAGCCCTTCCTCCACTCTGAGGTTTGATTGACAGATAAGGAAGGTGCCTCTCGCTCATCCCCATTCAACCACAGCCCCCAAGTTCTGCTGATGATATTTCCCAAATGTTTCTCGGCTCTGGTCCTTCCCTCTCGTGCAGAATCTAGGAGCCTCCTTTGGCTGGTACTCGGGGCCTCCACGACCTGTCTCCTCCCATGTCTCTAGTGCCCCATTGCTCCTAGCCTCAACTGTGTGCTGTGCTCCTAGGGAATGTAGGGTCTTTCCCTCACCCCTGCCTTTCCCACTTTCTTCCCTCACCTTCCCACCTCACCTCACCTCCTCTGCGTTGCACTTGGCCTCTAAGATCCAACTCGTGGTGCGTCATCTCCATGCATCTTTTTGTAATCTCCTGGATTGAGCCCAGTGGCCTCCCCTGGACTTCACGGTGTCCTGTTTGGAACTGCTTAGCCCATTATTCAGACATTGTCTCCGGGTCTCCGAGGTCGAGTTCCTTCACCTTTATGCATCTAAGCCCTGGCACAGCTCCCAGGTCATAGTAGGCCATGATAAATGCTTGTTGAACTTAACTGCATTTAATGACCATCTGTTACAGGTTAGGTGCTGTGCTAGGGGCCCAGTTAATCCTCAATTATTTTTTTTTTAAGAAATGTGCTATTATCCCCAGTTTACAGCTGCAGAAACTGAGATTCAGAGAGCTGATTAGCTTGACCTAAGTCTCATAGCTACTCAGGGCCAGAGATGTGATTTTATTTGAACCTAAATATGTCTAAAATTCTAAGATCATGGTTCTCTCATGTCACTAGGCTGCCTCACTTAGGGTGTGTGTACAAACAAGGATGGAAAACTTAAGCTAAAGAAATTAATCTCTAATGGTGGGATTTGGGGCCTGAAGCAGAGGGTGGGCTAGGAGTTAAGGAGGAGGGGGACACATAACCTTTCTCTTTCAGTTGGTCCTTAGGGAGTTGTCCACTTCTGCACTGCAGGCTGACTCAACCCACAGTCTTGGCTGTCCCCCTCGAGACTTCATTTCTGGCTCTCTCTGATTCACCTTTGGTCCCAGTGCCTTCCTTGTGTCCCCAGACCTGGAAGAGTTTGGGGAAAACTAGCCTATCAGGCACTTGTGTCCGGGTGGCAGATCACACTCTGCCTCTGTTGATGCTCCTTGGGTCACATCCTGTGTGTCTGCTCACTCCTGCCCCGTGTCGGTGGTTTTTCCAGGTGGTGTACTTCACGGCCACGTTCCCGTATGTTGTACTCGTGATCCTTCTCATCCGAGGAGTTACCCTGCCTGGAGCTGGCGCTGGGATTTGGTACTTCATCACCCCTAAGTGGGAGAAACTTACGGATGCCACGGTGGGCTTCTGATTTCATTTATGACGCGCCTGTGGGGGGAACGGCACATAGGGTTGGGTCCTGCTCCAGGACACTGTTTAGCAGAAGGGGTCAGACCTCTGCCCACAGGGCGTCTCACTGTTTGCCAAACTCCTGATAATCTTGAAACGTTACACACTCAGGAAGTTTTTAATGAGAAGTGAGCAGCTGGGGGTTTCAGATTCCTGAAATAGTTGTCCTACATCTGGGAGGCTGCCGAGGCTGAAATGAAGAATGAAATTCCCTTAATAGCTTTGGGCCACCTCATGCCACTTATCTGTTGCTAATTATAGTGTGTTGGAAATGGAGTTTTGCTGGTTGGAAAATAATAGCACTTAGGCAAACCGCAAGCAATTATAACTTAAAGGGCTCAGACAGATTTGAATACTTCTGGCACACCGACACAGAGCCAGCACACACTTACACTTTCTCTTGGCATATTCTGCACAGGCATATCTTACTCTAAAATTCCCAACCCCCAGAACTTCACATGAGGGGGTGATTGTTTAATAAGAAATGCATTTTCTCACCTTAAAGAAAAATCTGCTTTTCCAGAAGATTTTAAGAAAACATAACTAGGATTGAGTTTGCACATAATGAAAAACCTCCAGATAATGGCAGCTTAAACAAAAGTTTATTTCATTTGCAGCCCAGTGGTAGATAGTCAAGCACTGGTTGGGTGGCTCCATGGTGTCCCAGGTTCCTGTCTTTCTGCCCCACCATCCTCAGTGAGTAGCTGCCATGTAGCTGCCAGAGCTCCACCCATCATGTCAGCATTCCAGGTGGCACAAAGCAGTGAGGGAAGAGATAGAGATAGGCATCCTCCTTCTCTTTAAAAGAGGAGAAAGCCAGAAATTCCACATAACACTTGATTTTCTCATCATTGGCCAGAAACTAAGTCATATGATGATTTCCTCTCAGCTGCGCCTCTCCTTGATTCTGGGAGGTGGCCATTTGGCTGGACGGATGGCTGCCTTTAAATAAAACCACAGCTTTGTTAGTAAGGAGCATGGGAGAATGGAGGTTGTGGTACAGACTTTGCCAGCACACACTTGAACTTTCTCTTTGCATATGTTAAGCACAATTTAAAAACCAGTTTTAATTTATAAAAATGATAGGAAGTCCATATCAAATCATATAAATCTATAGCTCAAACTCTTGAGTAGCTTTCTGGAGTTTGATGGGACAATTAAAAGAAATCGCCAAGATGACCAAGCGGCGTTGTCAGCCAAGTTCGAGAATGAGGTGGCACTGTAAAATCCACTGAGCTGTGGCACAGAACTTGCTTTACTTTGATGAGGGGCTACAGAATTTCAGATTTTTAGTAAATTGTTGTAATCTTTAGGAATGTCAGTTTTATTTTATTTTTTATTTTTGGGGGGGAATGTCAATTTTAAAAGGTTTTCATTTTGTATCCATGAATATTTTTGCTGTTCCAAATTGTTTTTTGGAGTTTGTTTCCAGCTAAAGAAAGGGCTCTCCCCTTCTGTATAGTTTTACATTGTAGGGCTTGCAAGCATGAAACGTGTACATTGCTTGTTGAGTTCCTCTGCTTTGATTAGAATGAAGTTAGAGTCTCCCAGGTCATTTACTGCCTTTCTGGCTTCCAGTGCAAATGACGTATGTTTCTCGTTTATGTTGGTGCCAAAGTCATCTTGTCCTGACTGCCTTTTCCCCGGGGGAGATGGTGTGGCTTTGGGAGACTCCCCTCCCCCGGGCCAGCCTCCTTCAGTGACCTTGAATCTTCCCCTCTTTTGCCTCCTAGGTGTGGAAAGATGCTGCCACTCAGATTTTCTTCTCTTTATCTGCTGCATGGGGAGGCCTGATCACTCTTTCTTCTTACAACAAATTCCACAACAACTGCTACAGGTATGTGGAGGCACTTCAAGTCCCAGAGGTGGCGGGTGAGTGGGACTAGGGCCTGGGGACAGAATCATGGGCTGTGTCATCAGACACCTGAGGCCATATCCTCACACTTCACCCAAGGCAGAGCCAGACAGCTCTGGTGTAGGGGAAATCGCCTGCAAAGGCCTAGCTGCTGGCTTCTGGTGGCCTGGCTTGGACCCCAAGTTGCACCCTGATTCTGACACATGGGATGGAATTGAGTTTCTCTGGAGGTGCCATGCAGCTGGTTGTGTCCTGGAATAGTCATTTGTGAGCTAGCTAGTCCATGGATACAGTTGTATGGTAGTCGCTGATGAAGTATGGTCATTCAGTCACTCGACAAACATTTTTCTAGAGAGCCCCGTAAGAAAGGCAGCATGGTACAGTGGAAAGAATACCTTGGTGATGGATGTGTTAATTAACTCAATGGTGGGACTCCTGTTTCAATGCATATGTATATCAAATCATCACGTTGTACATTTTAAATATGTTAAAATGTATTACAATTTTATCTGTCAGTTAAACCCAAAGTTATGCAAACTTTGAGTCCCCTCCCAGATTGAGGAAACAGAACATCAGGAGGTGGGGCTGGCCCGGGAATCTACATATCAAGACAGGATCCTCAGGTGATTCTGGTGCAGGGTGACATTTGGATAGTGTGATATTAGGGGACTCTGGAACCCCAAAGATGTGAGAGAGCCTGGATAGCTTCTGGAGGAGGTGACATCTGAAAGTTAAATCCATCTGTGACAAGCAGTAAGAAAATACTGAGGGGATGATTAAAAAAAAAAAAGAAAGAAAGAACCTTGGAGTCAGAGAGACTTGCATTTGTATTATGACTTCACCATTTTCTAAAACTCCAAGACATGGGTAAGATACTTCACTTCTCTGAATCTCTGTTTTCTCATCTGTAAAATGCAAATTACAATATTTTGTTGAAGGGTAAGAGATGATGTATGCAAAATTCTCACAGCAATATTTTGCACATAGTAGGTGCTCAGTAGACAGCAGTTGCCATTCTTATTATTTTTAATCATGCATGAGATACTTCGTGAACCGAAAGGAAGAGATTATAGTTAAGCTGTGGCCTAGCCTGGCTGGGATGGCCTCACACAAGTGACATCTATGCTGGGCCAAATTTCAAAAGGCGTTAGGGGAGGAAGGGAATGTTTTCAGGTGGGGATGAGTGGGGATGGGTGTGATGGAGACGTGGCGGGGAGCAGGTTGGTGGGACTGGAGCAGGTGTGTGCTCACTGGGCAAGAAGCAAATGGGGCCTGAGAATTGGCTGAGGCCAGATTGGAGAGAACCTCTGTGTTAGTCTCCTGGGGCTGCCGTAGCAAATAGCACAGAGTGAGTGACCTGAACAACAGAAACTAATTTTCTCGCAGTTCTGGAGGCTAGAAGTCCAAGATCAAGGTGTCGACAGGGTTGGTTTCTTCTGAGCCCTCTCTGCGTGGCTTGTAGCTGGCCGTCTTCTCCCTGTGTCTCTACATGGTCTTCCCGCTGTGCGCCCTGATCTCCTCTTCTTATAAGGGCATCAATCGTATTGGATTAGCGCCCACTCTCACGATTTCCTCTTAACTTAATCACCTGTTTAAAGACCCTATTTTCAAATGCAGTCACATTCTGAGGAACTGGGGGTTGGGACTTCAACATTTACATTTTGGGGGCACACAATTCAGCCCGTAACAGCTAGAATGCCAGACTAAGGTGTCTGAACTTCTTTGGTCATAGTTGCTTATTAACTTATGACCCGCGAGAATCAGTCTGAGCATCGTCCAAGGGGGAAGCATTGCGCTGGCTTTGTTAGAAATGAGGCTGTGTGGTGTGGCTAACGGGCAGGAGGTCTGGGTTCAAATCCGAACCTACCATTATGAGCCCATTACCTTCCCCTGGGCCTCAGTTTCCCCATCAGTAAACTGAGGTCCTGGACAAGGTGGGTTGTATCCTGAGCACTTGCTCTGTGCCAGGCTCTGTGCGGTGCAGGCCTCATCTGGTTCTGTCCGCACAACAACCTGTGAGGGAGGTGGAGTCATTGCCACCATTTAAAGTCAGAGTGGAGAGAAGGGAACCCTCCTGCACTGCTGGTGGGAATGTAAATTGATACAGCCACTATGGAGAACAGTGTGGAGGTTCCTTAAAAAACTAAAAATAGAGCTACCATATGACCCTGCAATCCCACTCCTGGGCATATATCCAGAGAAAAACATGGTCCGAAAGGATACATGCACCCCAATGTTCATTGCACCACTGTTTACAATAGCCAAGACAGGGAAGCAACCTAATGCCCATCAACAGAGGAATGGATAAAGAAGATGTGGTACATGTAAACAATGGAGTATTACTCAGCCATTAAAAAGAAGGAAATAATGCCATTTTCAGCAACATGGATGGACCTAGAGACTGTCATACTGAGTGAAGTAAGTCAGACAGAGAAAGACAAATATCATATGATATCGTTTATATGTGGAATCTAAGAAAAGGGTACAAATGAACTTATCTACAAAACAGAAGTTTTTGTAGAGTTACAGATGTAGGAAACAAACTTATGGTTAACAGGGGGGAAGGGGGGGAAGGATAAATAGGGAGATTGGGATTGACATATACGTGCTACTATATATAAAATAGATGACTAATAAGGACCTACTGTATAGCACAGGGAACTCTACTCAATACTCTGTAATGACCTATATGGGAAAAGAATAAAAAAAAGAGTGGATATGTGTAAAAAAATAAATAAATAAAGTCAGAGTGGAGAGGAAGTGACTTGGTCAAAGTCATGCCTCTAACATGTAAGAGAATTTGGCCTCATGGCTCCATCTAGCTGTGACCCTTCTCCTGTGTCTGGGATGGACAGGGCAGGCCGGGAACGGCAGCCATATGGCCAGCAGAGGGCGCTGGCACCGAGGTGCTGGTCTCTCTCCTCTCCCCGCCTCCCTTGCCCTTCTAGGCCCGTGTGCCCCAACCCCAGGCTGTTCTCATGCTTGGTGGCATCAGTTGGTCCCACCGCCTTTTCTTCTCTCATACGTCGTTCCTGTCTCGGACTCTGCAAAAGGCCTCATCCCCTCAATTTCTGCTCTGATGGACAGACTTACCTCTGCCACTGCCAGGAGGGGAGATCCAGTTCTTGGGCAGGTGGAGCCAGAGCTCTGTCCCAGAGGCCCTGGAGCAGGGCAGTTAGGGGAGGGAGAGCTTTTTGAGTCTTTTGGTGCTTATCCACTTGGCCCAAGAGAGCCTGTGGTCAGGACTGGTGGTTCCTTTCCTTGTGAATAAGAGAGAACAGGACCAGCCTACAGTGAGTACCTATTTAGGAATGGGCATGTGGACATGGGCACATAAACACGCGAGCACACATTCACGTGTCCCTCCCCTATCCCTTCCTCCTCACAAAGCACGCCTATTGGCAAACTTGTCTCTTCCTCCCAGGGACACCCTAATTGTTACCTGCACCAACAGTGCCACGAGCATCTTCGCCGGCTTCGTCATCTTCTCAGTCATCGGCTTCATGGCCAATGAACGCAAGGTTAACATCGAGAACGTGGCAGACCAAGGTACAGTGCGCTGGTCACCCTGCTGTTGTAGGGCAGATTCCAGGTTCACACCCTGAGCGCCTCATTTATGCTATGCTAGGAAGTTGGCCTTCTGGAACAGGCTGGAGAGGGGGACAGCCTAGGTCCCCCTTTGCGGAGGGACCCAGAACAGCTGGAGTCTGAAGCTCATGCAGGGTTAGATCTGGCCGGTCCTTCCCCAGAGGTGTGGCTATAAAGGCCCCTTTCCTGCTTCCCTCTCCTTTCCTTCGTTTTCCCGTCCTCTCTTAACTCAGCTCCAGCAGAAGTAAGGTCTCTACCTGTTGGGCACGGGGAGAGGATTCTCTAGGCAAACTAATGCTCCTGCAGCGGATGTAGGCACAACCTGCTTCAGGGCGGCATTCCTTGCCGAGGGCTCTGTAGGCACCAAACACTAATGCTTAGCAAGAGCAGCCTTTTCCTGATGAAGCACTTTCCTGGTTGTTAGGTCAGATGTGTTCTCAGGGTCTTCTGCTTAGTTCGCAATGCAGACCCTGCAAATTGATTCCCCAGTGGGTGGAAAGGTTGGACGGCGGTGGTGAGAGGGATGTGGAATAAATGTTTACCTTCTGCCCAAGTGATCCCTCTATTAATGGCTAGCATTTGTGTGGTCCCTTTGGAGTGTACAGAGAGCTCTCCTTTTTTATCTCATTTAATCCATATTTCTAGCACAGAATCTTGTAGACAGTGTGTAATACTTTCAGTTAACTTTTTACTTACACCCAGCCTTATTCTACAGAGGATTTGGGTGCTGAGCAGGTCTCAGTGATTGAGGGATTTCATCGTGGCGTTGTCTATCGTGACGGGCATTCTCTAATGAGGCGTTTATGGGCTGCCGTGGTGTAGGGACTGTGCCAGGGGCTGTGGGCACAGGGCTGTGGGCCCAGACGATCCAGAGTGTGGACCTGTCTGTGACTTCTCTGTGCAGTTATCTTTCTTCAAGGAGCTCACTGCAAGTCTCAGATAATGGCTCAAACGCCAGCACGAGAAAGAACTAGGCCCTAGCAATGTCACCTTCTTGGTGGGCCGCTGGCTGTCTCCTGGCTCCCTAAGGATAATTAATTACTGCTTCAGCGGCGCTGATGATGCACTGCAGGCCTCAAAGGGTTAAAGAGCCAGCTTGTTGGTGGGGGGGAGCTGTCTCTCCCTGCAGAGGGTGCTGGACCCCCAGGGATTTTGGTTCTGCAACAGTGCGCTAAATTAGAGGTCCCAGAGCTGAGCAAATGCCCTTCCCTGGTTGAAAAATTTAAACCTTCTGGGGAGCAGGGAGGTGGTAAGGGGGAGGGAGGGAGTGGCGGAGGCTTTGTTTTCGGGGTGCCTGTACCACCCACGCTGTCCTCATTTCCTTCCAGCAGCGTAGCTGGAGCAGGTACGTCCTGTTCCACCTGCCAGCAGATCTGAGGTGTTCTGTTATTTTTGTGACATTACTGAGCTCCTTGTGAACCAGTGGCCGAGTGGCCAGAGATAGTGATTCTTAAGATGTGGGCCACATTTGTCAACTCTTCTGAGCGTTTCCTGCCCCAGGAAAGGGATTTGGGGGCACAAGTTGCTAAAACCCAAATTGAATTTTGTTTTTCGTTTATATAAAAAGCATCAGACAAATGGCCTGTTTCCCTCTGAAACTTGCCCTTTTCAGAATTTTTTCATTTCCTCTGATTTTAACAGGGAGAGAGGAGTACTTCTCACAGGTTCTAACGTGTTGTGTTCATACAGTTGACCCTTGAACAATGCAAGGGTTTAGGGGCGCCGACCCTCCATACAGTCAAAAATCCGTGTTATAATTTAGAGTCAGCCCTTGGTAGGTACAGTTCCTCTGAATCTGCAATTCCTCCGCATCCATGG
Source organism: Balaenoptera physalus (assembly GCF_965194825.1). Taxonomy (NCBI): domain Eukaryota; kingdom Metazoa; phylum Chordata; class Mammalia; order Artiodactyla; family Balaenopteridae; genus Balaenoptera; species Balaenoptera physalus. Next base: position 77,386,424 of record NC_138889.1, read on the forward strand.
ATTCGACCAACTGCACATTGTGTTGTACTGTAGTATTTACGATTGAAAAAAATCCATGTCTGAGTGGACTCGTGCAGTTCAAAACTGTGTTATTCAAGGGCCAACTGTACTTGGTAGTTTCTCATTGTCACCAGCGCAGGGACAGTGGGTCTCATCCCACAGGGGAGGGGCAGTGGCCTGGGAGGTCTTCTGAATTCGCATACATTCTTATATGTGATTAGCAGGCTTGTCCAATTTCCTCCGTTGTAATGGAGGCTCTGCAGAATACAGAGATCGGGGTCGGGCCTGCATTAGGTGCCAGCCCCAAGCTCTCCTAGCTGGGCAACATTGGCACGTGGGCATTCAGTTCATTTTTGCTGACCCAACATTAGTAACTGTGCTTTGGTATTCAGTCAAAAGCAGTTTCTCTTTAATGACCTAACCCTAGTCCATTTTGTTTACAGCTCCCTTGTAAAGGAGGCTCAAAAAGTCATTACCCCAAATCTTGGCCGTATCAGAGCTTCTGGGGGCTTGAGGGTGGGATTGGTGTTGAGACCAAGCTGTTCTCTGCTTTTACGATGGGCACAGGGAAGGGAGCGTGGTCTTCTCAGGCATCTACTCCAGAGAAGGAGCTTGCCGGGAAGTCAGCCTTTTAGAGTCATCTCCCAGCCAACTGCTACCTGGGGAGCACTGACTCACGGTCAGAATCCAACTCAGAGCCCTACCAAGATGCTCACCCACTAGCGGCAAGACTCGGTTAGACCACAGCAGAGGAACACGGAGGTGCGTATTGCATATAGAGTCCCAGGTCTAGGCAGTAACTCTCAGGTAACCAGGCCACTAGGAAGTTCTGCCCTGGCTCCCTCACCCCCTCATAGTTCAGAGACCCTGCTGATCAAGATGAACGCTCTCAAACTGGACGGACCGTCCCACCATCTGTCTGTCACCTGGATGCCAATCCTTCCAAAGGCACAGGAAAGGGTTCCGGTGCTGCGTCCTCTGAGAACGCATCCACACGTAGTAGGTTTCTCAGCAGAGTAACCACTCCCCGTGTGCTGTGGATCGTGATGGGTCCATTGACCGGAGCCCCTGGTTGTGTCTTCAGTGGCTCTCTAGGACCAAGGAGGCTGTCACTGTAGGTCTCTGGGGGCCCCGCCCAAGATGCTGGCACGCAGAACCCCTTTGATCCCCTCTCATGGGAAGAGTAATAATGGTCAGTGCTTACTGAGTTCTTGCCACGGCCAGGCATTGTTCTGAGCCCTTTACTTGTATCAACACACTTACTGCTCACAGAAACTCCCTGAGTGTAGGTGCCATTATTATCTCCATTGTACGGATAAGGAAACTGAGGTTTGTCCGGAGTCTTACCTACGGTCCCGCAGCTAGGAAGAGGCAGAGCCAGTTTTCTGGCCCCTGGGGGAGAGGAGCCTGCAGTCCACCCACTGGGCCTTGCTGCCTCCCAGAGGGAGAGGAAGGAGGCAGGACTCAGCCTCCATCAGAAACAAGGGCCTCGCCCAGGGAAAACTCCGCTGTGGCTCGGACAGTCCATCTTTCTGAACTCTACAAGATGTTCTAAAACTGTATTTAAAAAATCCACTCTCTCTTGGGCTTCTCTGGTGGCGCAGTGGTTGAGAGTCTGCCTGCCAATGCAGGGGACACGGGTTCGGGCCCTGGTCTGGGAGGATCCCACATGCCGCGGAGCAACTGGGCCCGTGAGCCACAATTGCTGAGCCTGCACATCTGGAGCCTGTGCTCCGCAACAAGAGAGGCCGCGATAGAGAGAGGCCCGCGCACCGCGATGAAGAGTGGCCCCCACTTGCCGCAACTGGAGAAGGCCCTCGCGCAGAGATGAAGACCCAACACAGCCATGAATAAATTTTTAAAAAAAAAAGAAAAAAAAAATCCACTCTCTAGCCATCTTGGATAAATGGAGTTTGCTGAAAATGATGCCTTTACCCTGCATACTTTAGGGAGGCCGCTGAAATGGAAACAGGCCGAATATTTTGAAATCATTCCCCTCCCTGAAAAAGCAGTAAAGCCCAAACGGCCAAAATCCTGTTAAGCAATGAGCCAAGGTCCTCCGGCAGTGGCCATTTGAAGACCTTCTTGTCCACTTCATGGGCCTAAACTGAACTGGCTTCCTCAGTGTTCCGGGCACTGAACTGACTTCTTCGGTGCATTTGAGACCTATTTTGAACTGTAGCTTAATACAGATTTTTCTTTTATGGTTCACTCAGGGAGCCTTCAGAGGCTGTCTCTACTGTCTGTTCAATAAATGCATTGAACGGGGGTATCTTAGGCATTCCAGGCTTTATGTTTTAAATACCCAAAGCCCTAGGCAACATTGGGAGCTAACAACCTGATGAATTCCAGTTTAAAAAAGTGTCATTATGCTTGAGTTATAAAAACTCCAGGAGCTACGATTTCTGGCTTCCAGACGTGCGCTGGCCGTGGATTACCCTGACGTTCCCTGGTCTCTGCCCCTTATCATCTAGGTTTCTACCTACAGGGAAATTCACAACTACCAGGTCTTTAGCCATCTTCCCAGTGAGGCTGTGAGGAAGATAGGAACGGCTGGTGGGGCTTTATGTTAGCAGACAAAACTGCAGCTCAGACATCCTCAACCAAGACCACACGTGATATTCTTGGGAAAACTGGAATCGGAGCTGCTAATTTCCAAGTTCATTGTCCACCCCTAAGAAAAGCTAATATTCTGTGAGTGCTGATGATGTGCAAGGCACTGGTCTCAGTGCTTTACGTGCGTTTCCTCATTTGTCCCTCATAACCGCCCTGTGAGGAACTATTGTTATCCCCATTTTACAGATGGGCAAGATTGAGGCTTACAGAAATTAAGTAACTTCTCTAGGGTTGCACAGCTGGCAAGTCACGGAGTCTGAATTTGGACCCAGGTCTGTCTAACTATTAGAGACCAAAGTCTCTTAACTCTTATATCATGCTTCCCTCTTCCCCACTTAATTACCTGTGGACTGATGTAGCCCCATCTTTACCAAGCCTTTATAGGGCAAATTCCTAAAAGTGTTAGATTGATTCATGTTTTATGTAAATGGCTTCTCCTGGAGGAGTGACTAGGAAGAAGGGTAACAAAATGGGGAAACGATGTCATTCTGGGCATGTTTAACCCTTACAGCAGGGTTTCTCCACCTCAGCACTCTTGACATTTGGGTTGGATAATTCTTTGTTGTGGGGACTGTCCCATGCATTGAAGGATGTTTAGCAGCAACCCTGGCCTTTCCACACTAGACACCAGTAATCATCCCCCATGATATCCCAGTTACGAGAATCAAAAATGTCTCCAGACATTGCCATATGTGCCCAGGGGGACAAAATCACCCAGTGTTCTAGAGGGTAATTATTACATTCTCCCCCAACTTATGAACACAAAGATGGAGGTTTTCATGTTATTTGCATGGGATACAGACTGGCCTTAGAGTCGAGTTGTCCCCGAGTCTCTGCTTTGGCACTCTTTTTGAGCTTCTCCTCTGAGTTCCCTGAGGTGTGGACCTAATTCCCCTGGTCCTTCCCTTCCGGGAGCTTGAGGTCTAATTGGGGAAATGGATAGAGAGGAGTAAAAACATAGCAAATAGCAGGAGCAGCATGTGATAACTAACAACTCAGGGCTTCCATGGAGAGAGGACCCTGTGGGCTTCCAGGAAGAGGTGGCCTTGAGCTGGACCTGTTTGCAATCATGTGTCTTGTTCCTTCCAGGGCCAGGCATTGCATTTGTGGTTTACCCGGAGGCCTTAACCAGGCTGCCCCTCTCTCCGTTCTGGGCCATCATCTTTTTCCTGATGCTCCTCACTCTTGGACTTGACACTATGGTGAGCCCCTCCCCGCTTCGATCCCTGCTTCTCCTGAAGACTCCTGTCCTGGGTCCTGCATCCAGCCTGCAATGGGGTTGAGCTTAGTGGTACTTAAACGTTTCCCTGAGAGATGTAGGGATGGTGAGGTACCTGTCCAGGGCTCAGGATAACCTTGCATTTGTGGGTGACTCAGGTGATGGGGCGAAGGAGCCGTGCTCTCTCCCTCTCTGTTCTCCATGCAAGTTTTAGCCTGTGTACTTCCCGCTTTTGGTGTCATTTTGCCAAAGCAAGTTCTTTGGGGCTGAATAAGGGAAAATAATATGAGGTCGGTTTTAGGGGAATTGCTCTGGGGCTGAGACTACTACAAATCATGCTGACAGGCCCTCAGAGTTTAGTAGTTGGGTGCAAAGAGGGTTTTTCCTCAAGCAGAAGATCAAATGCGATTTAAACGGGAGGCGAGGAATTTACATCTCATGAATACAAAGTGAAGCTTAAAGTGTCCTGATGGATGGGTATGAGTGCAGTCTCCGGGGGCTGGAAACACTGCTCTAAGGCCCACATCCTGCTTGGATTCCCCTCGCTGGCCTTGTGGGTTGGACCCCAGCAAAGTCTTTCAGACCCATCGAGGGAATGCAACCCTAAAACCCAAACCTCATACAAATACCGCTTTGCCTGGTGGGAAACACAAAGGGCTTTTTGGAGCCTTTGGGGCTGGGCGGTGTGTCTCAGCTGTCGCTTTGCTGGCATCGTTCCAGTTTGCCACCATCGAGACCATAGTGACCTCCATCTCAGACGAGTTTCCCAAGTACCTGCGCACACACAAGCCAGTCTTTACTCTGGGCTGCTGCATTTGTTTCTTCATCATGGGCTTCCCGATGATCACTCAGGTAAGCTGCCTGCTGGGCGCAGGCTTGGGATGGGGGCAGGTTGCAGGGGGGCCTGACGGCTCTCCAGCCTTTTACTCTTAGCTCCCGGACCTTATAACAACAGCCAAATCATTGCCATTTCCATGGAGATGGCATCAGTTCGTTAGGGATTCTTACCACAGAGGAAAATATGTCACCTTGGCTACTAATGATACTTCTAGCATCTTCGCAATTGAGATGTAGCCTTCTTGAGCCAACGAGACAGGTGTGTCCTACTTTAAGAAAATGGAATACATGAAAATACTGACCAGAGAAATTGATTACCTGTCATATACAAGATTTATAGCCACTTGAGTTCCTTCTAGTCCTGAGTGTCTGGTAAGTTGAGTATTAGCTTACCTGATATATATATATATATTGCTGTCCCTGTGACCTTGAGCAAGTCACTACTTTGGGCCTTGGTTTCTTCATCTGGAAAATGATAGATTGAAAGGAGATGGTCTCTAAGCCTCATCTATTGTAGAGAGACTTAAAGAGTGAGCTGAAAATGCAACGAGTTGCTTGAGGAGTGCCCAGAGACACCTAAAGGTCACATGAAGGTCAGTCACATGCAGGTATATGGGTAGAAATGGTCATCTATTGCTTAAAGCAAAAATGAAGCAATCTGGCTACTTTCACATATACATCTTCGGATGCTGACCTTTGCCTTTTAAGAGTAAGATGTTAGATCACTTTTCTGGGCTTGTTCTATTGATTAGCTCGGAGTCTTTCCAGGGACTGCTTTGCTAACACGGCAAGTCCCCCAGCTTACATACCTGGCCAGCGTTAGGTTACTGATGTCAAGGGGAGGGGAGATCCTTTGACTCCTGTTTGCACCTGACCCTGCTCAGGATGGAAGGATTGACTGCTAGAAGTGGGAGACAGCCTAGATCCAGGCCTATTGATGTCGGTTGTTTCTCTCCCCTACCAGGGTGGAATTTACATGTTTCAGCTTGTGGACACGTATGCCGCCTCCTACGCCCTCGTCATCATTGCCATTTTTGAGCTCGTGGGGATCTCCTATGTGTACGGTAAGGGAACCACTGTGCCTGATGCTGAGGCAGAACTTAGTGTCGGTTGCCAAGCGTCCATGGCAAGCAGGTTTCCCATATTTTGTATGACAATGAAAGGGCTTCATTGCTCTATTTAGGAAACATAAGAGAGCTGTACCTTTATTTCCAACTTGCCTCAGGACCACTGGGGTCTAGATTTAATAGAGAAACAAAAGACGGCTGATGGTGAAACTCAGTAGTCTTTGTACCAGAAACTGCTAGGACCAGGACATGCCTTTGGGTGTGGTCTGGCAAGTGAACCGTCGTTAATGCCTGAGGACAATGGCCAGATTGGGTGGCAGGGGAAGGCTTCTTTTGCATTTTGAGGTCTCGGTAGCTGCAGTCTTCCTGTAGCTTGAGGTGAGGAGAAGCGTCATGGCTGGTTCCCGGATACTTTAGTGAGAAAAGAGAACACAGGCCTAACAGAGCCTTAGGAGACTTCATTAGCATCATGGGAGCCTGTGATACAAGATCTCAACCCCAGATTTTCCCAGGAAGAAACTGCCTGTTCCTTTATAGATTAGCCCTTCTTAATATCACCATAGCAACCTGCATCCCATAATCATCAGGGCCATTATCTAGAAGAACAGGAATGGTAAGTCAGCGGATGCCGTCTTTGCCCTTCACGTGGAGGTATCTGGGCGTGCGGGGGAGGGGGTCTCACCAGGTGATCTCCTGGGCTCCTCGTGTGCACCTCCGGTCAGCACAAGCAAGTCCTATTGGGTTCAAGGCACTGCTGACTTCCCTGTGCCTCGAAGTCTCAGAATCATCCCTAATATAGATAAGGCCTCTTTAGCAAATACCAGGAAGGTGAAAAATGCCAACTCAGATGATCCATCTGTACTTCAGAACCAAAAAGAGATGGTAAAAAGAAAGGCAGGGTATCACTTGGATGCAGGAAGTCCTTGGTATGAGCATCTTGCTTTTAACGTAATTGTTAGCCTCCTGTCCATCAGGGTTCAGCAGCTTCTTGCTTGCCTGAAAAACGCGTTAAAATGGAGGGTGATGGGGAATCAAAATATAAAAAGGAAACCTCTCATGTAAATGTTAGGTGCCCTAGAAACAGGAAGATACTGTAGTCATTGTTAGGTGTTGGCAGAAGGGAACTTTGTCTCAGCTGGAGATTACATCCCCACTGCAGGGAGAGTTTAGTTTCTGGCTAGAGAAGTGGGCAGGCATGCCAGCTGTCGTGATGGGATCAGAGGCCAAACTGCCAACACTTTGGGCTGATGAGACAGCCTGGAGCCTGCAGTGACACTGTGATTGAGGACCTGCATTTAGGGTGAGGCTTCAAAGAGCTTCCCACCTGAGCAGAGAGTGGCAGAAGCCCAGCCAATCTACCACAATCCTAACTTTCTGCCCAGATACCAAAGGCTTTGCCATGGAGAGGCCTCTGGGGCCCTCCTTTGGAAACTCAAGCCCTCGTGGGTCTATATATAAGCTAAAGTCACCAGATGGTCTGTTGGCAAAGTCAGGAAAGCTCTTCACTGCAGCACTGGCCCAGGTGCAGGAAGCCATCTCATTGACCTCCTCTGCTGTCTGTATCCTCGCTGCTATCTGCCACAAAAGACACATTTGCACAATTCTTTCCAATAAAACAGGGCTGTTCAGTGTGGTTTACAAGCATCATTAAAACAGAAACCTTTTAACATCTCTATTTTTAGAACTTAAGTAGCTCCCCCCAGCCTCCATATAAAACTGGTGGTAGATTTTTTGGTTCTGAAGGAAAAAATAAGTCCTGAGTGCTTCAGCCCCTGGGCTCTGCTAATCTTCCTGGGGGACCACCCAGGAAATCGCCTGGCCTCTAGAGGGCTGGTGCTGGGCCAGCTTCCAGGTCCAGGTGGACTCTGTGCTGAGCTCAGGGTGAACTTGACTCCTGCTGTGTCGGATGTGGGTGTGAACCTCTGATTTGGACCTGGATGGAATTCTAAGAAGGGACTCTTAGAAGAAATATTTGAGATAAGCTAACATAATTGTTAGAGGTGAAAGCAAAAGCCTGCACAAATATATAATGCACGCTCCCGAGGACACTGGATTCTTTATTGAGATGATGAGGCCCCAAACAAATGCAAGGTTAGTTTAAGGAGGTTGAACATGAACCTGTGAAGAGTGAAAATGAACCCGACTGATTTGATTCCCCCCCATCCTGGCTGCTGAATTTGAAAAATAAGTAGGTGGATTGCAGAGATTTGTGTTTTCTTCTTAGTTCTAATGATCTCTAGAGTCTAGATTCTAGAGGCTGCCATTCAAACATTTAAAATACAGTAGGTACAATTTTCAAGTTTTATCTTTAGATCAAAATATCTGATTCAGATTCTCAAGGCAACACTCTTCAAAGGCCAGTATTTGGGTTTGAGGTAGCTAGAAAAGTGGAACTCCCTGAGTTTGGTGTAGGAACAATCCCTTTAACAGACTGTTACCTAATAGAGTCGCTTTGAAGAAGTGATTTGCATTTTCCTGGGAGCCAATACAGGGACTTTCTGGCTGGGGGGGACCATAGGATTGACCTGCCACCACAAAGCCCTGCTGCCTGCTTATCTGCTTGGCTCCACACTGTGCATTTCCCCCAAATCACTATATGCTCAATTGTCTTGATCTGTTTTCTTCCATGTTGATCAGTTACTTGTTTCACGTCCTGCCCCCACTCTGTCTTTCTCCACATCCTCGTGAGGGATGTTAGAGTCACACAGGCAATGACGTCTACAGGATGGAATATGTCATTCTCCAGTTCTGGTTGTCCATCCTGCAGGCTGAATGCCTCAGAGTCTTTTTGTTTTTGTTTTTAGTATAAAAGAAAACAAAACAACAACACAAAAACACATGATCTCTCCGGAACCCCACAACTTCAAGCTTACTTTTGTTCCTCTCTGGTCCCCCTCCCTGAGCTCCATCGTCACATGTATTCTCGGCTGAAATGTCACTGTCCACCTCTCATTCAGGGTGTAAGTTCCCCCGGCTCCATTTGCTGGGCTTCAGAAAACATTAGGAACAAGATGGTTCAGTCCATTCATAACTCACATAGGTAAATGCCTGTGAGTAAATCAACAGGTACTTTTTTTTAAGCAATATCTTTTTAAATTAATTTATTTATTTTTCGCTGCATTGGTTCTTCATTGCTGCACGCAGGCTTTCTCTAGTTGCGGCGAGCGGGGGCTACTCTTAGTTGCGGTGCGCGGGCTTCTCATTGCGGTGGCTTCTCTTGCCGCGGAGCATGGGCTCTAGGCGCATGGGCTTCAGTAGTTGTGGCACGCAGGCTCAGTAGTCATGGCTCACGGGCTCTAGAGCGCAGGCTCAGTAGTTGTGGCGCACGGGCTTAGTTGCTCTGTGGCATGTGAGATCTTCCCAGACCAGGGCTTGAACCCATGTCCCCTGCATTGGCAGGCAGATTCTTAACCACTGCGCCACCAGCGAAGTCCTCAACAGGTATTTGTTAAGTGTTCACTGTATGCCCTGCATGCTTCTAGGAAAGTGGGGAGGGCAGAGGTAGTTTTCTATATTCACGGATCTTTCCAACTAGCTGCCAGGAAGAGGAAATCTACTTCGTACATTGAGAAGAAGGCCAGTACTAAGGTGTGCATCTCAGCTGTGCGCTTTTGCTGCCCAGAGATAAAGGAGGGCCAGGGTAGCCAGAAAAACTTTGAGAAGGTGGAGTTTTGGAGATAAAAGAATATAAAAGTAGATAAAGACGAGACTTAGTGTTGAGTTTATTGCTAACCAAGGCAGGGAAAATCTGAGCCCACACATAGGGTTTTGACTCCAGGAGATGCAGCCAAAACATTACATTAACTGTAAGAGAATAACATTTGAGATACACACAGGACTGGAGACCTTATTTGTGGGACCTAGTGCAAAAGGAAAATGTGGAGCCCTGTGTTAAAAAATTATCAAGAGTTTCAAGATGGTGACAGGAGAGATTAAGATTAATCCAGGGGTGGCGCCCTTCTGAGCACCAGGCCCTGTATGAGTGCTTGGCTCACAGGCTAGGAGGTTGGCCCTGGCCACACAGTGGGGAGAGCAGCCCCTGGAAGACCATACTCAGACCAAGGGCAAGGGTACGGTTCATAAAGACAAAAGCCACAAAGTTGCATGGGTGAAAGTGATCGGTTGGTTGAAGGAGGTCCTTGACTTAACAGTTCAGGATTGGCTGGTTATATGGAGGTTGTGGTGGGCCCATTTCTGGGCACCAAATCTGTTGGTTTGAATCTAGAACAGTTGCTATGAGTTCACCACTTTTTTTTTTTTTTTTCTTTTCCTGCTATTTTTCTGCTAATTCAGTGAGAAACAGTTGCTCTGAGCCCTTTTGGAGCTCTCTTACCCCTCCAGGTTCAAGGTCATGCTGCAGGCAAGTCTCCATGCACATGCTCCAGGCCCCAAGATCAAGTCCTCTATCAAGAGTTAGCCTTCTAAATGGGAAGGAAATCCAAAAAAAAGAGGGGTATATGTATACGTATAGCTGATTCACTTTGCTGTACAGCAGAAGCTAACACAACAATGTAAAGCAGCTATACTCCAATAAAAAAAAAATAAAAAGAGTTAGCCTTGAAGAGGGATCTGGACCAGCGAGAAGGATAGCGCAGGCAGAGGGAGCCATATGAACAAAGGCCGGAGGGGAAGGTAGACATTGAGGCTGTAAGGGACTCAGGTGGGGACTTGGGCGTGAGTCGGGGCGTGGGCGGGCTGTGCTGGGTGGGAGCTGGAGCAGGCAGAGGATGGAGGGACTGGAGAGCCTGACTCAGGAATGAGCAAGAGGCGGGAGGCTTGCCTTGTGGCTCCCAGCCGGTGTCCCTGGGCTGCATCTGGGGGGCCACATTTGTGGAACAAGCAGAGCAGTCAAGGGACCTGGAGCCTGTTGAAGGCAGAGGCCTGTTGTCCAGAGCCCCCGCGGGAGGCCCACGGGGAGAGCTGACTTCCAGGGCTTGAGCTGACTCTGGAAACCAAGCCATCTCACCTTCAGTCCCAGCACTGCACCTCAGCATCAAACTGCCTCTTGCCGAAACTGGGCCCCCATCATCCACCCCTTCCTACAGCTCTGGGTCCAGCTCTTGGTCCCCTCTGGGGGAGCTTGAGCACTTCTACTGCCACCCCCCTCCTCCCGTAGGAGGCTATCTGTATGTCTTCCTCTGTCTAACCTTGAACCCTGTCACATCAATTTCCCCAGGCGAGCTGCGCACCGTCATCTCCTGGGGATGATTTAATAGCCTGGTAACAGGATTGATACTGATAATAGACATTTTTAGAATCTTTTAAGAACTGAAGCCTGCTTTCAGGATCTCATGTGTGTTTCTGAGGGTCTCATCTTTGACTTTTGTCTCTTTTTTTGTTCTCACCCCTCACTTATGCCCAGAGGGTCTAGTGTCCAGAGGCCACTCGCTTGAAGGTGTTTGATGACATGAAAGGAGACAAACAAACCCAAAGATGGTCAGGTCATCTGCTCAAAGTGTGCGGTTCTTGCCTGTGGTGGCCCATGATTTGGGGCCACCAGTCAGAACCGCCGACTATGAAAGGGCTTGAACTTGGGGCCCTTTCAAGTGCCTTCAGCATAGCGATCCCGCAGTTCTGAGAAAGCCGTGCTTCTGATGAGCTCAGGAAACAATACAAGAAACCGTTCCCTCCTCAAACATCCTCTGTCGCTTTTCCTTTCAGAGAGTGGATGCCGGTTATGCGGGGCCCTGAGAATAACTCTCTTGTCTGCTTTTTACTTTATGTAGTTATGTTGATCAGCGACCAAGAAGACCACAATCCTCTGAGTTCCAACAAAGTGGGTGATGGCCACGTGGCATTCACTTTGGTTCTTGCCTGCCCGTAGCATCTTACATAGAGCAGAGATAAACTGACTCATGGGAGAGTGTCCTTGTGAGGGTGAGGGGTAAAAAGCCACATGCAGCGAGTCTCCCTCAAAATCCCAAGGCTTTCCTAACACACTGTGCTTATCGATCACAATTTTAATTGGCTTTGTCAGAGTTGGTTGCTGACCCCATGAGCCCACCTTCAAAAACAGCCGCACGGGTGACTATGCCAGGCTGTGGCAGTGTGGAGACTCCCGGGGTAGGCCGGGATGGAGCTTTTTAGATGTCATGGTGGGATGACATCTCACTTTGAACTTCACTGCAGAGGGTGTTTACTATCTATTTAAATGTTCCATTTGCCTTAATCTTCCTGGCAGCGAGTCATTTGTCTGATGGTTTCCTGCATAAATAGGGGTCACATCGACACCAGGATGGGGCCGTCCCAGCCAATGGCACTTGAGTGAGGGGCTCTCACGCCATCCCCTGCCCCACCTCACCCCTGCCATTGCACCTCATGCTTGATCTCCGTTGGTCTCTTTGCAGGCTTGCAGAGGTTCTGTGAAGATATCGAGATGATGATTGGATTCCAGCCAAACGTTTTCTGGAAAGTCTGCTGGGCGTTTGTTACTCCAACCATTTTAACTGTAAGGACCGTGTGCTTTATTGCGTGGGTAGCACCTTGCGTGCATATGTGATGCTTTATGTTGAGCAAGACCTGTGCCTACATACACATGAGGCTGCAGAGCTGGTAGGATGAGTATTACGCGTGTCCTTCAGCTGAGGAAACGCAGATGTGAAGAGGTGAAGCGCCTTGCCTAAAGGTGCCTGCCTGGGCGGGTGCGGAGCAAGGACGCATGCACAGTTTGGAGCTTCCCTATGGAACGTTTCCCATTATATCGGTCTGCCTCGCGTGATCACATTTCCCATGTGCTAACTGGGGTCCACGCTCTGTGCACAGTGCTTTATATCAGGGGTTCCCAACCCCTGGGCCAAGGACCGGTAGCGGTCTGTGGCCTGTTAGGAACCGGGCCACACAGCAGGAGGTGAGCGGTGGGTGAGTGTGCAAAACTTCCTCTGCCGCTCCCCATCGCTTCCCATCGCTCACGTTACTGCCTGAACCATCACCCCCATCCATGGAAAAATTGCCTTCCGTGAAACTGGTTCCTGGTGCCAAAAGGGTTGGGGGCTGCTGATTTATGTGTATCACCTCGTCTCTCCCTCACAGCAGCTCTGAGGGGTTGGTATTATAATCATCTCCATTTTACGGATGGGGAAACTGACACCCAGAGGTTATGTGACTTGCCTAGGATTGTACAACTATAATTAGCAACAGCCTGGATTCAAACCCAGGCAGTCTGGCTCCAGAACACTTAATCCTAAACACTGCTCAACACAGCTACTCTACAACTAATATGTATAGCAGAAGTTAGACTTTTATTGTTCATTTTTATTGCTCTTGAGGACTATCTTATCATCCTCAAGTGTGATGATGACATTTTGAGATCATCTGACATTCATCTTCTTAAAGATCAGAGCCCTTCATGTGCCAGTAAATCTGCATGGGGACTTACAGGCATATCCTGTCACCTCCTTTATTGTGCCCCAGTTCCTGGCTTTGCCTCCATCTACTCTCCAAGCACAGTAATTGACAGAGACCTTGCCTTTCCCTCTCTTCCTCCCTGGCTTATAGGTGTCATCTGGGCAAAAGCTGCAGGAAGCTGGCTGTAGCTCCTTCTGGGCCCAGCAGGTGGCACTAGAAACCAGATTAAGACCCTTTTACTACACTGTACCAGCTTCTTTAAAGGAAAACAAGACAGTAAAATTGTAGAGAAAACATATATTTTCCTTAAAAAAAAAAAAAAGAAAAAACTGTCACAGAGTGAGTTTTAATCAAAACATCTCAATTTCTTTCTGAAAAGACAGAAGTTTAGAGAGAAAAACCATTCAGCATTTACCTCCCTCTACATTGACAGGAAGACATCATACAGAAGCCCACATCTGTACTCACATTTCAGAGGCTGTAATTTGTCTGAAAAGTCCCACCAGATTTGGGGCATGAGAGTTGAAAAGGACTAAGTTAGACTTTTCAGTTTCTTGAATCCAGGACTGAAGTGTGTGTGAAGGATGGGGAATTACCCATCTCTTGGGAAGGAGACAGGAGACCACCCCCTCCCTGCTGTTCCCCATCTCTGCTGAGCTTCGCCACGTCCCTCAGTTACTACTACACACAATTTATTCTTGGGTGGAATCAAAGTTAGAATCTGTTCCAGATTCTACCGACCTTTCCCTCCTGTCTTGGAAGAGATAAAGCTTCAGAGAATCTTATTATATTCTGCAGACGCAGATCACATAATAATAATCAGCAGGATGACTTGTGGTAGCTGCTTTATTAACTGTGTCTCTCAAGCTCCCAACCACTCTGACTGGTGGGTGATTCTTCCCCCGTTTTACAGTTGCCTGTGCTGAGGCTTGGAGAGGCTAAGGAGCTTGCCCAAGGCCGCAAAGCTTGCAGGGCGCAGAATAAGAATGGAATCCAAGGCTACCTAGGCTTCAAGATAATACATTTCTAAATACATTTCTAATACATTTCTAAAAGCCTAGTTGCTTTCATCTCCAAGTGGAGTTTGGCCAATTCTGGATTAAAATAATCCTAATCTTCTTTAGGAGCAGAATGTCGGGGGAAAGGGATTCTAGGGACTTGCTGTGTTTTTTTGAGAAAGTTCCTCAACTGTGCTGTGCTTTACTCAATTTCCGTTATAAAACTCACCTCAGAAACCTGTGGAGAGGTCCCTGGCTCGGTGGCTAAATTATCCTTTCTCATGGCCAGGTTCATCTGAGGGCAGGGTTTTTGTCAAACCTGACTTGGCAGAGGGAAATTGATGGCAAGACCAAGTTTGCACAGATAAATTTGATGTGATATTTGTGTAATGAGGAAATGGGTATCAAAGGACCAAGGCTAACCCTTCTTTTTTGCCATTTGCCCTTCTGTAATACAGCTATCTTGTAGTAGGCTAGAATGAGCTGAGATTATGGGTTTAAATGACTTAAAAAGCCCTGAAATAAAATTGATCATTTTTTATATGTGCCTTCATGGATTTATAGAGCTATAAATATTCTGCGTGCAATTATTGTATACATAGGCAGATCACGTTACTGAATTATGCACGCACGTAAGCAGATGTATTGCTATTTATATAGTAAATGAAATGGGGCAACTTACCATAATTACATTAGGCCGTACTTCCAATAGACTGGTTAATAAAGCTTATAACTCTAGGGGCAAATGTTTAAAAGGGGGCCTAGAGTAGATATCTCTTATAGGAGCAGTTTTCTCAACCACTGTCTTCAGTCTCATGTTGCTTCGAATCCATGTATTGAACTGCTGTTGCATTGAAATAATCACTTGCCCCGGCAGCCTGGGCTTTACAGCAATCATACAGATGCCTTACATTTGTCTAATGCTTCACACTTTCCCAAAACATTTCCATATATTATCTTGCCTGGCATAATTCCCTCTAATCATTTTCAGGCAGTTCTTTTACTGCTTAGGATAGAATGAGAGAGCTGAGGAGGAGGGAAGGACTTAGGCAGGTACATTGTTCTAGGCGGAGGCTGCCATAGGTGGGATGAATAAAGGGAAGAACTCAGTTTTCTGAGGGCAGTGCCCCCTCCCCCAACAGAGGCTCGGCTAGAGCGTTAGAACCCCTCTTCTGTCCTTTTCGGTGCCTCTTTTTCCAGCGTATCTGTCACCTTGTTCCTCCTCCGCTACACTAAGCAAGACTTCAGAGGGCTCGCATCACTGTTGCCAGCCGAAGTGTGCGGTGATGGGGGGAAACGGGCAGACAATGCATCATCACCTCTCTTAAAAGTGAGGGGGGGCTCCTGAGTAAATACCACACTGTTGTTCCCGGAAAATCCCTGTGTTGTATACCTGGTGTGAAATGGATCTGTTACATAACAGAGAAGTCTGAGACATACAGGTCCCTCAGCCAATTAGTGGTAGAGCTGGGATTAGCCTGCCCGTCCCCGGCCTCTTGGCTCACAGGTTGGTGACGAGGCCCGTTCACCTTGCATCAGTTGAGGGGAGGGCTGGGCCTCCACTCTCTTTGTCCCACAGCTGATTATAGGACCAAACTTCCTGCTCAGCCACTGCTTGGGGACCTCTCAGCCGGCTTTAGAGGCAGCTCCTGCAGATGGGCTCTTCCCCATTCAAGGGGAAAACGAAGTAGATTCGATTCATTTTTCACATTAATCTAATGGATTTTTTCCTTACAACAAAAGCTTGATTATCCATTATAGGCAGTAGAGATGCCCCTCTCCTTAAAAACACCCACCGTCCCCTCTCCTGCCTCCACCCGTCTGCCACCTCGGTGTGTAGCCTTTAAAATCGTCCTCTCAGCCAGTCTGTGTGTATAGACACCCATATGCACTGCTCAGTTTTTATGGGATGGCAAATGCAGCATCAGCGGCTCAGTGTGTGTCACGTTCATCTCTGTGAAATCCAGTTTCTTCATTTAGAGAATGAAGTAATAATACTTCCCTTTCAGGGTCGTTATGGGGGTAAAACGAGATAATAGACAAAAAAAGCAGCCAACTCACGGCAGGGGTCCAGTACATGACTGTTGAAGGAATACTTCACATCCCCACCCTAATGCGTGTGTTTCTCTTTTCTTCCCAGTTTATCCTTTGCTTCAGCTTTTACCAGTGGGAGCCCATGACCTATGGCTCTTACCGCTACCCTAACTGGTCCATGGTGCTCGGATGGCTAATGCTCGCCTGTTCCGTTATCTGGATCCCGATTATGTTTGTGATAAAAATGCATCTGGCTCCTGGCAGATTTATTGAGGTAATTGTATCAGCTCCCACTCCTGCCGTCCCCTCCCACGGGAGAAGCTCTGAGAGCTCTGTGCTTTAAAAAAACAAAAG
The DNA here is from genome assembly GCF_965194825.1 of Balaenoptera physalus. Classification (NCBI taxonomy): domain Eukaryota; kingdom Metazoa; phylum Chordata; class Mammalia; order Artiodactyla; family Balaenopteridae; genus Balaenoptera; species Balaenoptera physalus. The sequence goes on from NC_138889.1 coordinate 77,402,893, forward strand.
ATTTGGTGAACTTATTCTAAGGGGAGACATGGTGATTAAGTGGTTACAGTTGCTACCGTTTCTGTTAAACCCATTCTTATTATGTATTATTCCTCTAATGGAGGGGCTCAGCCAGTCCACAGGCCATGCTGGTATTATGCTCTTCCTCAGAGCAGTGACGGCTCTGGGGAATAAACGATCAGAGTGTCTCCTCTCTCCTGGTGCTTCCCCCTCCTCTCCCCTCATCCAGAGCTTAAATCCCAGTGTTTGGTTTTTCACCACACATCAGATTCCCCCTTTCCTGATGTTCCTCTCTGTCCGAGGTGCCTCCCCCCAAACACCTATTACGATTACGTTTAAAATCACTCCCCCTTCCTGCTATGCCTGTGTTAGGCATGGCTGAGGGGTCCAAGCTGATGAAAATGTCACCATCCCCGAAGGATGTAATGAAAGGTCCAGGGCATGCCTGGTATAAGGCATGTTGGTTGTCTTTGTCGGTTAGTCCCTTGCTGGACCCATTTCCCATTTCTTTTTTTTTTTTAATTAATTAATTTATTTTGGGCTGTGTTGGGTCTTCGTTTCTGTGCGAGGGCTTTCTCTAGTTGCGGCAAGCGGGGGCCACTCTTCATGGCGGTGCGCGGGCCTCTCACTATCACGGCCTCTCTTGTTGCGGAGCACAGGCTCCAGACGCGCAGGCTCAGTAGTTGTGGCCCACGGGCCCAGTTGCTCCGTGGCATGTGGGATCTTCCCAGACCAGGGCTCGAACCCGTGTACCCTGAATTGGCAGGCAGATTCTCAACCACTGTGCCACCAGGGAAGCCCCCCATTTCCCATTTCTAATGCAAAAGACTCCCCACCCTCACTCCAGAGAGGCTGGTGAGGGGACTGCCACTTGCTGAGCCACCAGTGAAGTGTGGTCAGGCTTTTGTTATTCATGAGAAATCACGTGCTCAGACGCGTTAGGAAGAGATCGGCCCCGCCTTGTCTTGGCGGTCCGGAGGGCTGCCGTCTTGGACCAGGCCGGTGCTGCTCAGGGTCTGGCCCAGGGGCTAGCAGCACCAGCACCACCTGGGAGCTTGTTGGAAACACAAACCATCAGGCTCCAGCTCTGCTCCGCTGAACTAGACTCTCAGGGAAGTAGGACTCTGGTGTCCGTGGTTTAACGAGCCCCCAGGTGATTCTGATGCAGATTCAAGCTTGAGGGGCATTGGATTAGACCGAGGCAAAGAAACACCTGCTGATGAGGGTAGTGAAGAACAGCTGGGTGGGTTTTGCTCTTGGTCAGCCAGATTGAGGAGGAGAGGGCCCTGGAGCATCTCTCGCAGGCTCGGGAGGGGAGAAGCAGACGGGAATAGAGCATGTGAGTAAACGCCTTACACGCATGTCCACGCGATGAGGAGGCGGCCTTTGTTTTTATTGAACTAAAGATGGAGGCAGAGTTGACAAAGGGAGATGCAGGCGTCTTCTTACTGAAGCAGTGTTCCAGTTTCCATCCTCAGGAAACTGTCTGTTATCTCCTTAAGGTAAATTGACTCAGCCCCCTCACCGCCAGGGATGGCTTGCCCGAGCCTCAGATGGACCTCCTACCCACTGACCCAGAAATCTCTTTCCCTCTGAACAGAAGCTGCTTTAGCCTCTGCTACTTTTGTCTTAGGCTGAAATCCTCTAAACTGATGAGTTGGCAATATACATTTATTATGGTTGGTTCGGGACACAAAGGTTGCAAACTGATGATTAAGGGGAGATTAAACTAACAGCTATAAGAAGCAGCTTCCCTTTAATAGGTAATAAACACATACTTGTTCCCTCTTATGTAGTCAGAAATATGTTTTCTTTAATTTTCTAGAAAATGCTCCAGTCAAATTATGTTTTCCATGAAAGGTTCAGTTGACAGATTAGAGACATTCCCATTATTTTTAGCTTGCCTGCAAGAACCCACACTTCTGAACCAAGTCAGAAGCGTATATTTTTGTCAACAGATAATTAAAATCTTTGCTCACTCTTGGCAGTGTATCTTTGTGGTTGAGGGGTTTTTTTTCTGGCCATTTATATACTTTGGGGAAATATGCTAAACAAAATCCAATTATTTTGATGTAACAACTCACTGTTGAGGCTACAGAACAAAAGTGAGTACATGTCCTTTGCAGTCTGCGTTTGGCAGTGGAGAGAGCAGCTTGTAGATCCTCTCCATTTGGAGGGAAAAAAATGTATAATTAAAATCTGGGCCCTTTATTCTCTATTAATCTTGTGCAGGGCAAACCCTGGGCAACTGTAATATTGCTTGCAGGGTGATGTAAATAATTTCAAGTGAACTAAACTAAGTCTCCTCTTAAATGCATCCCTGGCCTTGTTAATTAATGGAGCTGATCTTCCTAACTGCTTCTCTTGGTGGGGGACCTCTTGGTTCCAGGAGGCGTTCTGGCGAATGTGGTCACACCCAGTTTGGGGATGGGTGGGTGGTGCCTGGGGGAAGAGGGTGCTTTGCTTCTGTGACCCTGTGTGTCTTTGGCTTCTTTGCAGAGGCTGAAGTTGGTGTGCTCGCCGCAGCCGGACTGGGGCCCCTTCTTAGCTCAGCACCGTGGGGAGCGTTACAAGAACATGATCGACCCCTTGGGAACCTCTTCCCTGGGACTCAAACTGCCAGTGAAGGATTTGGAACTGGGTACCCAGTGCTAGTCCGATGGCATGGGATGACCCAGACTTGATTCCGTTTCTCCTCTCTGCCTTCCCCTAATGTTTTCCCCAGCTTTCTTCCCATTTTTCTTCTTTTCTCTCCCCACATCTCGGTTCATACCCGTGCACGAGAGTGGTGACTTAGAAAAGTAGGACATAGTGTCGCATGCTGTGGCCGGGAGCTAGATGGACCACTTGAAGAGCTGTTTGCCTGTGTCCATGCTGTCAGTTTCTGGTGGGGTTTACCCCGCAGGCTCGAATCAACTAGGGGAGCGCTTTCCAGCGAAGTCACAAGTAGATGTGCGTGCGTTGGTCAGTTGAGAAGCATCCTCTGTGGTTGTCACTGGTGGTGCCAGTCAGGCTTATGCAGAACGGCAGGATAACCAGACTGTTAGTTTGGACTCATCTGAGCAATGTAGTGATTTTATTCCGACACACAAAGTTCAGGACTGGTTACCTTTGGAGGGTTGGCAGTGGTCAGAAAATGGTTTTGAGTAAGACGAGCCGGTGGATTTGGACACCCCCAAGGTGGTGGAGTTCCCATTTCCGTTCATGATTGGGGCTCTGTTTCCTTCATCTGGACCAACTGTCTCAAGTGTACCAAGGACTCAGATGCTTTCTCTCTGCAAACTGCAAATCTCAGTGAAGAGTTGGTTCTCTCCCCTCAGTTGTCTTTTTTTTGAATAACCATATTTGTGAATTCTTTGGATCCTTTCCTCCACCTCTGCATCGTATTATTTGTGCCCAAAGTTGTACATTCATAGCAGAGTGCCCTTTTTGTTTCTCCATGACGTCTAGCACTGTGGTTCAATGTCACCATTCCATGTTTCTTCTCTTCTAAATGTCTTTCTATGAGCTGTAGCTACCTTGTCTTTCAGCCTCTGAGAAAACAAGACTTACCCTGGTTCTGTCTATATATTATGTATATAAGACACAAACTCTTAAAGGACATAATGTCTCGGTTTTTACTCATCATTTTTTCATTCACAGTCAATGCCGATTGTGGCCATAGAATCAAAGAAATGGAGAGTTGAAGAGAAAGCAACCACAATATTCACTGCACTGGTAGTACATTTTAGGTCACTGTATTTACAGAGATTTCTGATAGGTACAAGTTAGGTCAGTAGCAAGTGAGCTAATTAAAGCTATAGCTTTTAAGACTACATTTAGTTAATTCAATTTTAAGAGCCCCCAATTCACAGTACTCATAACCGCACTCTAATGAGAGCGAATCATATGTCTGCAGAGGTTGGTGAAGCCGTAACCTTTATTATCTTCTTGTATTCTGAACATGCATATATGAGATTTCCATAATGTGATATGTGTTCACGTAGTGTGTACTCGTAGTGGTGTTTTCTGTCTTTATAAATATCTTATTAATTACTGTAGAGATGGTGAGTGTAGGATAGTGTAGTCTGGGTTTTTTTTTTTTTCCCTTACAGTTATAATATCTAAACCTAAAATTGTTTCCTTAGGGGAGACCATTTCAATCATTTTCTTATTTGTTTGTCTTCATATTACAGGGTCTCAGGCAAAGTTTTCAGTTCAAATCTTGTATATTGATGTGACATTTTCATCCTGTTAAACAGTAATGAAACCCAACAACAGACCTTAAAGTAACACTTTTTAAAAAATGACTTCATTTGTTAAGGAAAAAGGAAAATCTCAACTCATCTTACTGAGCTCTCCCTTTTCTGGGGCAAATATTGTTGTCATTTGCCAACACCGACGTGAACTTCCGGTTTTCAAGAGTAGCCTGTGGAAACTTTCAGAAAAGGAAACAAAGATGGGTTTTGAACTTTAGGTTTTTCATCTCTTTTGTCTGCAGGGCACGTTTGTTCTTCCCCCTCCTCGTTCTCTTCTTCTGCTTACCTCCCAAAGCTAGAACTTACTAGAATCCATCACAGAGACTAAATCCTAAGCTTCCCCTAGACTTAGCTTTAGGAAGCTGAGTTGTGGCTTCTTCCCCTGTCCCAGTGTTTCCCATAGTGACCTGTCCGCCATTAACACTGGTTTCCCCAAGAAAGCCATACTGTAGAGAAGCCCCCTTTGCTGTAGCAGATTCTGCATAGTGGTACCAAAAATTAGCCTCTCCAATTGATATCCGATGAGGTGGGAGAGGAAGGAAGGACTAACTTAGGTTTGGAAATGTTCTGCAGCCTTTCCAACTTGAAGGTTGAAGAAGAGAGCTGAAATCAATTAGCATTGTCCCATAGGACTGGTATGTTTGTGTCAGGATGAATGGTTTTTGGCTTTCCTCTCTTGCCTCTTGGCTAAAACTCGAGTCTGATGCTGGATGCCAACCCAGTTTCTGTTAATTATTGCTGTTGTGATTAAAAGAAAGGGGGAAAAAACTCATGGATGCTGCCAGATTTGTTTTGTACACACTGCAAGTTAACTTAATTGTCAGAATGAGGACAGCCTCACTAGCTAGTGTGTTTTGCATTTGGGGGCAGCGACATTTGTATTCATTACAATTTGTCCAGTTAAGACCCAGGACCTGTTCCCTGAGCAGCTGGGTTTTTGTTTGTTTTTTTTCCCTTTTTCCTACAACTTTCAAGTTTTATGTACAGTTTCCTTAAAGGTGGAAGGTTCTAAGCTTATCTGGAAATAGTTACCTTGTGAGTTTAGTTTTGCCAGTTTCTATAGCCGTGTTTAACTTTTGAGGCTTTCCTTGCCAGAGATGTGTTCAGTATCTGAGCTGTTTCTAGTCATCGCCAATCTACTCGTGCCGCACCTCCCCTAGACTTGGCTGGGACGCTAAGAGCTGAGATGCGTGTGACCAGATGGATGTTTCCATGCTATTAAAATGCACAGTCAAGTGTAAGGGAAAAAAATGAACGCATAAAAATAAAATGAGCAGCATTGTCATAAAGTGCCACTTGAGAGTTCCCCTTCAAACTGAGGCAAAAACCGAGTTGCTGAGGAAGGACTTTCATTGGTTCACTGTGCAGAATGGTGGGGTATTTTCCACTTGTGAGATTATTTCCTAATACCAACAAATGCCAGAAACCCATCCAGAGGAAAAAAAAAAAGCCATATGTTAAAAACAGTAACGCTGTAATATCCTTAAAGGAGAAAAAAATGTATATGTCTTAACAATTGGTGTTGTGGCTTCTTATGCAAATATTTGTCTTGCATATTAGTAACTTTTAATCTCTTTAAGGCTGTGTGTTTGCCATGTACAAATGTGTCCGGTCTGGTCTTTTTTCTCTTTTTCTTTTATATTTATTTATTGCATGAAATCTGTGGTCAATGCAAAATCTCGATGACCTCAACATCTTTGAAATTTTCAATGTGTTTTTAATATGTCAGAAATGGAATCAACTTGTATTTCAGTGAGTGGCACTTTAAAAGGACATTGAACACAGTGACCCGGAAATGGATAAGACTTGGGTTGTCTTTGCTAATGTTGCACTGGAGTGGAGTTTTCCTTTAATTAAGTTCTAATTTTGTTATCTACATGTGCCTCAGTGCTTCCTGATAACGTTAACCTGTCAGCATGGTTTTCCCATGCCTAAAATTAAGATATTTTTCTTTCCTCTTTGTTCCCTTGGCTATCGGTCATCATTCTCTTCTCAGAGACTTGCACAATAACTATTGCTTAATGTAAGCATGATGGCAAGATCATACTGCTGCTGCACTTGGATTTGGGTCTGTGACACACTTTTTTGAGGCAGATGACTCGAGCAAGGGCAGGCTGGGTGGTAGGTTATCTTGCAGAGAAATAAAGACCAAGGCCAACGAATGAAATGAGCGTTACCTATGTTTCATACCAGGTATCATGCAGAAAATCTCCAGGCTGGGAGCAAAGGTTTGGGTGATTTAATCTTGATACTAATTTCTCTGCAAAGTGGTCCTAGGATTTGCAAAAGTGAAGCTTCCTATCTTTCCTGGATTTTGCTTCAACTGTACAGAAAGGCCAAGTAATTTTGAATTGTGGTCTCTGCTCGGGTCACCTCTGAGCAGCCTGCGGCGAAAGAGAAAGTTTTCAGATTGGGCATTCATCACCTCTGAAGATCAAGCAGTGGTTTGATTTGCCTGCTATGGATTAAATACATCTTCAGGTAACCATTTGCCTTATAGGTGTATTTTATTGTTAGGGTGATACCTAGTAACTGACTAGGAACTGTTTTGTCTCTCATTTTTTTGGTCTTTTTTTGCACTTTATATGGACCTATCATGGAATAGGTTTATTCTTAAATTGTGTACTTGGCTAATGTCCTAAATGCAGGCATCTTACATGGTCCTGTCGCCTATGAATAAAGATATGTTCCCTAATCAGGTCCTTATATTTTTTCATTAACTGTACTTGAAGAAAATATATTACATTATAAATGATGCATCATATATATATCTTATAGAGTACATATTATATACTGTGCATTATTCATTTAAGAAGTCATTATTCTTGAGGCCCTACCTCAAATTTTGTATTTATGTGTACAAATGCAATTTATGGTATTATATATTTGCCTATTATATACTGATATAAATTAGAATTTATCCTAATAATGTATGAGTTCACAAAACCCTAAATAAATGTCAGCATTTAACCTGATGATTACAGAATTGTGTCTATTTCAAACCCGTTACCCACATTCTTTCTTTCTTAACAAATGGGCTTCAGGTATTCCCAGGATTGATCTGTTTTGTTGGGAGAAACCTGGAACAGAAATGGAAAACTGCCTTCTTGGGAAAATGAGATATTGCACTGCTGCAGAAACAAATATCAATTAAATTGTTATATTCTTAGGCATCGGAATACACTATTGTTTGCTGAATTATTTTATTTATTTATTTATTAGTTATCTTTGGCTGTGTTGGGTCTTCATTTCTGTGCGAGGGCTTTCTCTAGTTGTGGTAAGTGGGGGCCACTCTTCATCGCGGTGCGCGGGCCTCTCACTATCGCGGCCTCTCTTGTTGCGGAGCACAGGCTCCAGACGCGCAGGTTCAGTAGTTGTGGCTCACAGGCCTAGTTGCTCCGCGGCATGTGGGATCTTCCCAGACCAGGGCTCGAACCAGTGTCCCCTGCATTGGCAGGCAGATTCTCAACCACTGCGCCACCAGGGAAGCCCTTGCTGAATTATTAATCATCCCTCCTGGGGAAGGAGAGAGAGGGAGGGAGAGAGGATCTGAGTGAATCTGAACAGAAGGATTGGGCAAGTTAAATCCTTGGGTGTGTTTTAATGACCATTTTTGTCAGTCTTCAATTCAACTTTATTTCAGTTCCGCAAACATTTACGTTGCTCCTCCACTGAGTCAGACCCCAGGCAACACGGAATAAAAAATAAAACAGTCCCAGAGCTCATGGAACACAGAGCTTAGCAGAAAGACTACCCATATTAAACCGACACACAAGCAAATAAATAAATGTCATTCCTCTCCTTTTAAGTGCGTGGAGCCCACACATGCCCTGCCCAGAGAGGGGCCCTGAGCTCTGGTGTCATGTGTAGAGACTGGCAGCTGGGCGCTCCTGTCTGATCATGTTAACCCGGAAGCTTGACCCTGTCCTCCAATAAACACAGACACTCGCATTCCACCTCCAACTTCAGCTGCCACGTGGGCAGGCTATGGGCATGAGCTGCACCACTCTTGGTGGGAGAAGAGATGCCCTCAGAAGCTGATGCTGCAAAGCCCAGGCCATGAGCATAGGTGTCCCTCCTGTGGTAAGGAGACTTCCACACACCCCCTCAGGCTTGTCCATAATCCTGTGCTTCAGCAGGCAGACGGAGCCGCAAATACCAAACTCAGTGAAGACCTCATCTTGAAAGAAGAACGCTCCATGGCATCAGAATTTGGTGCTGGCTTGTCATCCTTGATTTCCTTCCTGTGATGTATTTGTGTTTTAACTTTTTCTGGAAAATTCTCAAGCATATATAAAAGTGGAGAGTGTGGAATAATGAACTCCCATGTCCATATCGCTCAGTTTCAACAATTATCAACTCATGTCCAAGTTTATTTCATGTATCCCTCTCCCCACCCTGAACTGAAACGTTATTTCTTTGGTGTATTTCAAAGTAGAGCCCAGACACCATGGAATTTCACTTGGAAATGCGCTGTTGTGTTTTTATAGCCCTATATTATTATTTTTTTATTGAAGTATAGTTGATTTACAATGATGTGTTAGTTTCAGGTGTACAGCAAAGTGATTCAGTTATACGAACGTGTATGTGTATATATATTCTTTTTCAGATTCTTTTCCTTTATAGGTTATTAGAAAATATTGAGTTCAGTTCCCTGTGCTATACAGTGGGTTCTTGTTGGTTATCTAGTTTATATATAGTAGTGTATATATGTGTATGTACCCCTTTAAACAGTCTTTCCCTAAATGGGGATGATGATGAAATGTGGGAAGCTTGGCGCCCACACATCTGTAGCAAGTTGATCTACTCTGGGCTGTTAAAGAGGGTACAAGGATCTGTCTGGAAGGAGCTAACGGTGTTTGCTCTGATACCTCCCCTGGCTTCCTGCGTCCAATCTTTCATCTTGTTTTCATTTGTTTGGCAACTATTCCTCCCCCTGGACTTTGTGGCTATTTTCCTAAGGCGCTCACTCCTGCTCCTTTGTTCTCTGCTTTTGTTCATGACTCCTTCTTCCATCTCCCCAGATGTCTCTCCTGGAACCAGGCATTCAGAATCTCACAGCTGCATAGAAGTCCAAGGTCATTTATTCCAGCATCTCTGATACACAGATTCTTCTATGACAGTCTGTTTTGTGGGAACTGGATTTACAAGGCAATGCAAGTAGGGTGGGTAGTCGCTGTCTGAAAGGTTCACCATAGGAGCCTTTTACAGGAGAAAGCTCCTCCAGTGCCTTTCTCAACTTGACAAAAGTGGATTTACTTCTCTGAGTTACACATTCTACTGCATAAACTGAGACTGTGTGTGGTTTGGGCCGCTCCTTTCTTGCCTTTTAGTGTAATCTGTAATTTTATGAGAATTTTCATGTTGTAAGTCATTGAACCCAGCCCCATTCCCTTTTGCAGAAAACTTCTCCTGTTGCTTGTAGGATGAGGAGAAAATAACATCTGGAATATATTGTGGATCGGCATTGAAACAGAATCACGTTTTCATCATTTATTGATCCATTCACTCATGTATTTATTTTTACACTCTACTCAATGTCTTAATTATGTTAAGATGTTGATATAGTTCCAGTACCTAATAATTTGTGACACAGTAGATAATAAATGCATTTTTTAATCAAATGAGCAAATACTGAGTACTGGCTCTGTACAAGGAACAGAGCTCAGTGTTATAACATGTAGGAAAAACACGAGTAAGACTTGGTCTCTCCCTCCAGGTTACTCAGAGTGAGTGGGGCTTTAAGACAGGTACACACGTTGCCATAACACACGGTGGCAAGTACCAAGTGTGGCCACAGGATTTAGGACAAGAACATACTGAGGGGATGCAGAGGAAGAAATTCCTTCTGGCTGAGAGGATTAGGCAGGACTTCAGGAGATAGGGACGTGGGGAGGGTTTTGACCATGAGGAAGGTATTAGGATGAGCTTCCCAGGTGGATGAAAGCAAGTGAGTGATGGTATGAGGATAGGACTCTTTCAAGGAAGAGTGGTGGGCGAAATTGGAAAGTATCACATATGCTTGTGGAAGTGAGAACTAAGGCTGAAAATGGAGTTTAGAACTTGACAGTCAGGTGCCTTCAGTGGCAACAAGAAGAGTTCAGAGGCTACCGGGGACGGTTATTGAATCATGGAGAGATATTTCCTGGCAGAGGCATCCGTGATGCCAGAGACAAAGCACTGTCCTGGGTCCAAGTGCCAGCTCTATATCTTATTAGCACAGTCTCAGTTTTCTTACTGGTACAATTGGAAAACTTATACCCATCTCACATAATTGCTATGAGCATTAAGTTAAAATTTGTATGTGCAAATTTAACACCACAGATAAATGTTGGATATTTACTGTTATAGTCAGATCTGTGCATTCGGAATATTGACCTGGTCACAGTGTCAAGGATGGGTGGAAGTGGGGAGAGACCTGGGGCAAGAACACTGGTTTGATTGTGCAGGAAACCAGCCTTTTCAAAATGTTAGAAGGAACACCAAGACACCAGGTCATAAACCTAGAAACATAGGGGTCTGTTTACAGGTAATCTCCTTTCTGACTCATGTGACTGGGGCCATCAGGGGTTATATTTAAAAATGTGAGCAATCAGCATGGAGATGACACCAGCCAATAGGGACAGAGGCTGGAGCATGGTGCTGGAGAGTCTTACCCTGCCAGGTGCTGCCACGTTAGTTTCTGGATCTTGGCAAATTCTTAGAGTCCAGGGGGGATGCTGGGACAGGTGGGGCCTTGAAGTGGGACTCAGGATTCTCAGGACAGCCTGGATGGTCTTATCCCATTACTCGGTTCCTTCTGCTTTCTCCTCTCACTCAGGAAGGGGAGGCTAAGGCATTCTGTGGTTATTTACGAGGAATACTCATTTGCACCATTTGCATCTAGACTGCATGCCATCTGCATCCCATGCTGGTGTTGGGCAGAGATGCACAGAGAGAGCTTTGGGTGCTGCCTTCCAAGGTTGTATGAATTTGATCTTTCTTGACTGTGGGTTTTGAGAAGAGGCCATAATAATAAAAAAAAAATCACTCTGCCCCGCCTGCTTGAAAGTGGAGAGCACTGCTAAGCGTAGGCTTGTGACAATCTCGGTGTGCGGTCCCTCTCTTTTCCTGCCTTCAGGTGAGTGCTTCTTATACACCCTGTGTCTTGGGGTGAGGGTAAGAATGATGATGAACTTGCACTAGACCAGTATTGGTATTTTGCAAAGCTGGAACAATGTGAGGGAGTGCCATAGAGACTGAATTTCTCTGAACTTCTGTTCTTGCCTTCCTCAGTAACATTTCTGACTTTAGCTAGGCTTGTTGTCACCCAGTCAAAACACGACGTTCCCTAGTTCCCTTGCAGCCAGGTATGGTAGATGGACTACTGGCTCTACTTTTTTCACCCCAATCCGAATCACACCCGGGTTATGTCCTCATCGTGGACGGATTGTACTTGTCCCTTGACTTTACTAGCATGTAAGCAGAAGTGACAGTGTGCCAGTTTTGCGTCTAGACCTTAGGAGACCTGGCCTGTTTCCACGTCCTCTTTATGCTATGAGAAGAACATGTCCTGGCTAGCCCAGTGGTCCAAGGAAGACGAAAGACGTGTGGGACAGAGTCATTCAGCTGACACACAGACCTGCTGTGAGAAGTGGGATCAGCCCAGCCACTGTAGCCTGAAGCAGACATGCCTGAATGAGACTGAATGAGCTGAATCCTCGCCAACCTGCAGATGTGTGGGAGGAAATGCTTAGTGTTGGATGCCCCTGAAATTTAGTGGTTGTTTGTTATGCTGCAGTAGCTAACAGATACATAGGGAGTGACCATGTGACTAGGTTCTGCCCAAGTTTGAGTGGAAGTGATACATGGGGCTCCTAGGCATACCCTTCTTCTTCTCATTCTCTTCCGTATTTGCTGTCTGGAATGTGGATATAATGGCTGGAGTACCAGTAGCCATATTGAACCATGAGGACAAGAACTACATTCTAGGAATGATGGAGCGGAGATCTGGGAAGAGCCTGGCTCCCTGTGGACTTCATAGAGCCACTAAATTAAACCTGGTTCACTCAACTCTAGAATATTTTTTTTGCCTGAGAGAGTCTTAAACATCTCTTATGTAAGTTATTACTTGGGAGTTTTTCCTGCTATATGAAGGCAGATAGAATCCTTACTGATATAGGTAATAAAATGAACTGGGATGACTAGAAGGACACCCAGGGAACCACTGGGAGATGTGGGAGAGTTTAACGTTACTTTGTTGGAGAGGAGAATTTTCATGGCCTGTGACTCTGGAAAGTAGTCTTAAAAGCGTTGGAAATGACCATTTCTGTTTTATGTATTGTAGATGCGCAGAGCCAGTCTCAAGGACTGATGTGATAGGTTGTTGCCTAAAGTAACTAGAGCAGGCTATCCCTGTTCAAAAATACCTCTCCCACTCTACCATCCCACGGCCTGAATTTCCTCCAGTAGATATTCATTGCTTTGGGTCAACAGGCCGGCTCATTGATGTGGTACTTTAGTGAGGGATGCTCCATCTTCCCTAATTCAGTGTAAGTACAAAAGGATGCCTTCCTCCTAATTTTCCTGCAGAGTGATGGTATCACCGTGGAGCACATGGGCCTTCTACCAGGAATAAAGGATCATCTTCAGCCCTGGAAAAGAAGGCTGGGTGAGCACTTTGTGGGCAGCCCAGGGCCACGGGACAATAGAAGGAGCCTTTATGGAGGAAAGTTTGAGAGTTGATCAAGAAGATCATTTCTTCCCCAACCTTTTGGTTTACACGTGAGGGATTTTCCTTAGACCCTCCTGGCCCTTTACTATACTCCCTACTCTCTCCACTTTAATAGAGGAGGCGGATGGCCATTGGTCCTCATTTCTCAATGAGCTCTCTTTCACTTTCCCGCTCCACCCCGATCAGTGGGAGCAGACGGCTGTGCCAAGGTCCAGCCTGGAGGGAGGGCAGATGGCCAGTCCATTCTGGCTTTCACACGAGGCTGTGCTCTCCCAACACTGTCTCTGTATTCATAAAGGCCATGTTTGGCCTCCTGCTAACTCTTTTATTTCTCAGTTGGTCAGAACTCATGCAGGAAATAGGGCTGCTATGTATTATTAGTCTCCCACAAGACCTCAACAAGGAGACTGAATCCACAGGCTTTAGCCCAGGAGAAGCGGTATAGCTCAACTGTTAAGTGCACAGATTCTGCAGTCCTACTGTCTGGGTTTGAAGCTTTGCTCGGGCACACGTTTGACAAATGGCTCAGTTTCCATATCTGTAAAATGGGTATAATAATCCCACCTACTTAATTGGGTTGCTTTGAGGAATAAATCCATAGAAGGCACTTGGCTCAGTAACCCACACCTAGTTACACTTAATAAATGGAGCCATTATCATTCTGGTTAGTGTTGGGGCAAGGTCTGCTTCTAGGGCCTGTTAGAGGATAGGGTTTCTGCTCTCCCCTGGTTATAGGAATGGACAACATGTACTTATGTAACACTTAAAACCTGGATACTATGTACACCTTAGTTCTTATCCTCAGAAACTCAAAACTCAGATTATTGACTTTATGGATTAGGAGAGTTTCATCCAAAAGAATTATGAGATGCCTTTATCTATATGTCTATGTACAGATTTTTCTACGTCTTCCTACAGATTTACACCTAGCTTTGTTCTAAAATGTGTTTGAAGCTGCAAGACAGAAGGACAATAGTTATCTTCACAAAATATGGGTCCTCTAATCTGGACATCATTGAAATTGATTGTAGTAATTGGAGTAGAGAATACATTTTTTGTGTGTAGAATTCTTATATTCATATTGAAACAGAGGTATGTGCGTGAATATATTCATTCTACCCCTCTTTACGATTGCACGTGCATTTCAGGAAATGAAAATACCCACCCAGGTCTAGGCATGCATAGTTCTAGAGAGTTTGGGGCTTGCTGGGTTTGTGAAGGAAACTTGGGAGTTTTTGCACTTCCCTGGGCTCTGCCAGCAAATTGGCACTTGTGTTAGTTTCCTAAGGCTGCTACAAAGCACTGTAAACCGGAAGGCTTAAAAACAACAGACATTTAGTCTCTCACGGTTCTGGAGGTTAGAAGTCTGAAATCAAGGTGTTAGCAGGTCCATGCTCTCTCCAAAGCCTCTAGGGGGAGGATCCTTCCCTGCCTCTTCCAGCTTCTGGTGGCCCCAGGCGCTCTCTGGCTCGCAGCCCTTCAGTGTCTGCCTGTCACATGCTGACATCTGTTATGTCTCTGTCTTCACATGGCATTTTCCTCTTCCTATAAGGACACCAGTCACATTGAATTAGGGCCCTCTAATGACCTCATCTTCACCTGATGACATCTGTAAAGACTCAATTTCCAAATAAGGTCACATTCATAGGCACTGGGAATTAGGACTTCAACATATCTCTTTGGGGGGACACAATCCTATCCATAACAGCACTATCCTCTATTCCCTCCAGTTTTACAAGGAAATGTGTTGTGCACCCATAAATATGAAGGTAGTTGGAAGGCTGTTTGGACAAAGGAGAGTGACTTATGGAGGGGGACTGGAGGGCAGTATATGAGATGGAGACTTTCTCAGCCTTGGATACTAAGAAGGAGTCTTCCTCATTTTTCCTCTGTGGAATCCACTGCCCTACATAGAGTCAGCAGTGGAGCAGCTCTGAGGGCCAGTGGGACATGGCAGTCTTACTGTTGCCTTGGTGATGGTCAATGAGAAATGTCAGTTCTCTATGCTGCTTCCTGGGAGAACATCCACTGATTCATTCAACAAACGTTTATTGAGCTCCTAAAATGTGCCAGGCACTGTTCTAGGTAGAGAGATACGGTGGTGAACAAGGAAGACAAAAATCCTACTCTTGTGGCATTCTCTGGGGGAAGACAGAATAAATGTCAACAAATCAATTGATATTTCAGATAGTAATAAGCACTATAAAAAAATAAAGCAGGGTTGGGAGACAGAGAGCCATGGGCGTGAAGTGAGAAGCTTCTTTAGTCAGGTCTCCCCGAGGAGTTGACATCTGAGCAGAGATTTAAGTCAGGTAAAAAGTGAACCACACAAAGATTTATGGAAAGAATGTTCCAGGCAGAGGAAGCAGCACATACAAAGACCACGAGGAGGGTGTGAACTTGGAATGTTTGAGGAATAGCAAGATTCTGGAGTGAATGAAGGGGAGAGGGAGAGAGAGCTGAGAAGGTGGGCAGAGACCTTGTAACATGTTTGGATTTCTTCAAGATATGATGGAAAAATGCAGGGGATTTTTGAGCAAGGGAACGTGATCTGATACATGTTTTAAAAAGCAGACTATGCCTGCTGGGGGATGGCTGAATTGTCAGGGGCAAGAGTGGAGGCTGAGAGAATGATTGAGAGTCTAGGGCAGTAGCCGAGGGAAGGGGTAGTCATGGATTGGAGGAAGGTGGGAGTAGTGAAGGGTGGTGAGAAGTAGTTGATTTGGGATTTTTCTTTAGGTCTAAGGGAAAGCAAGTCAAGGATGACCCCGCATCATTTGGTTGGAACACCTGATGAAGGCTGGTGCCATCTCCTTAGAAGGCAGCAGGAAGGGAGTTTGGGGGGCGGGGGGGAATCAAAAGTCCTCATTTGGCCATACTACAATTTTTTTCATGATCATTAACGAAGTTTTTTAAAAACAGTTTATTGATATACAATTCACATATTATACAACTCACCCATTTAAAGTGTACAGGTCAATGGCTTTTAGATTATTGTGAATATCTGTGAGAGTTTTGCGTCCATCACCACAATGAATTTTAGGACATTTTCATTACCCCCCAAATAAACCCTGCATTCCTTAGCTGGCACCTGCTAATCCTTCCTTCCCCTTCCCCCTGCCGTAGGCAACCAAGAATCTACTTACTGTCTCTATAGATTTGCCTATTCTGGACACTTTATATAAATGGAATAATATGACATGTGGTTCTTTGTGACTGGCTTCTTTCACCTAGCATAATATTTTCAAGATTCATCCCTATTGTAGCATGTATCAGTACTTCATTTCTCTTTATTGCTGAATAATATTCCGTTATATAAATATACTGCATTTTACTTATCCACTCATCAGCTGATGGGCATTTGGGCTGTTTCTACTTTTTGGCTATTATGAATAATGCTGTTATGAACATTTGTGTACAACTTAGTGTGTGGCCATATGTTTTCAGTCCTTGTGTATGTACCCAGGGGTAGAATTGCTGGATCACATGGTAACTTTATGTTAAACTGTTCGAAGAACAATTTTACATTCTTGCCGACCAGCAGTATATGAAGATTCTAATTTCTCCACTTCCTTGTCAACATTTATTATCTGGCTTTGTGATTTTAGCCATCCTAGTGGGTGTGAAGTGATATCTCATTGTGGTTTTGATCTGCATTTCCCAGCTGGCTAATGATGCTGAGCATCTTTTCATGTGTTTACTGGCTGATTGTATATCTTCTTTGGAGAAATGTCTATTCAGATCCTTTGCCCATTGCAAAATTGGGTTATTTGTCTTTTACTATTGAGTTATAATAATTTTTAGTAAATACAAGTTTCAATCAGATATAGGACTTGAAAATTTGTTTCCCATTCTGTGGGTTGTCTTTTCACCTGTCATGATGTCCTTCGAAGCACAAATATTTTTAATTTTGATGATGTGGCCATATTACAATTAAGGCACCTGATAGGTAGTTGGGTATGTAAGCCTGGGGTTCAAAGGAGAGGTGGGGACTGGAGATACACATGTGAGAATTATCCGTGTGTAGACAGTAGTTAAAGCCAGGAGGCTTGATGACAACACATAGGAGTAAGTGTGGCTGGAAGAGAAGAGGACTGGGGACTGAGCCCTGAGTCTCCCCAATATTTAGGGGTCAGGAAGGAGAGGCAGAGGGATGATCAAAGGAAGCCTCTGGTTCCTGGAGAGACCATGGAGGGAGGCCATTCAGAAGGGCAGGGTGGACTCGGGATATGGTATTGGGTAAACCAAGCCTCATCACTGCTTTCACTGAGCATGGATCCCATTGCGATATCTCAACATCACAGCCACGTGGTCCCTTAATTGACACCACAGAAATTTGATAGACGAATTCTGTAAAGGTTACCTTAGGCTACACACTCCAAATCCCTACTCAAGAAATGCATTTATAGGAGGAGATTGAAGTACTTAGTTATCTAGGAAGATTTATGACCTTGTTAAGATTAACACTTGTTACTGCTAATGGATGTGATGCTGCAAAGCTTTGACAGAACATATGCCTTGCTTTATTTTTTAATGGAACATGCTAAAAGCTCCGTCCCACAGGACCAACTAATTACACAGAAGCTTTAAGAGAGAGAAAGCTCTAAAGGTCTGACTCAGACTACCTTTTCCCTTTGTTGGGGTCACTGTGACTTCTAGGATTTCTGAGATCAATAAAAGGGCCTTTAAAACAACAGTTCAAAGCCACGAAGGGCTGCTCCTGCTGAGGTGTATTTAAAATCCGTGGAGAGACAGGGGCCATGGGTCTCACAACACAACATGGTGTAGGGGGGTTCTCGCTCATTAGGCCCAACTAAACTTGGGGAATCCCGTTTTCTGAAAGATGTGTGATTTTAATGTTAGCTTTAAATGTAACATGCTCCAAGTAGAAGGAAAAAGTCCTGACTCTGTAATGAAAACACACAGAGAGAGTCAAGGCAGACAGATCCCCTCTGGGCTGGAGTTGAATCCCAGAAGACATGGAGAATCAGTTCAGCCTTGACATCAGTTTACCTCTTAATCTTTCAACTCAACTCTGGAGTGGCAGTACACTTCTTTGTTGGCTTCCCTTCTTCTACCTCAGCTGTTAGGAGCTGGAATTTATCTCTTGTTCATTTCCTTTTTCATCTGCTAAGGGACCACAATGCAAAGGGCCGAGTGGGACAGTGGCTTGCATACAGAAATATCCAGAAAAATAGGACAGAGATCAGAAGAGTATGCAGATAAAACCTTCTCTTAATAAACCGTGTTGCTAGTTTGGTGACCTTCAGTGGCGGATCCTGGGATCATAGAGATGTAGGGGTTAGGAGTAGCGGGAGTGAGAGGGGGCCCGAGAGGTGAGAAAGGCAGATCCTTACTAGTGAAGAGGATTCTGGAACGTTGGAATTGTTTCCTGGGAAATGAGGGAGGGTTGTGTTCAGAGAAGTTTCCCTTTCCTTCTCTGGGATCCCTGTTGCCAGTGTCAGAGGTGTGGGGTGGACTCGGAGAGGGGACCAGTGCGAGCAAGCTGAGGAGTTTTAAATCACGTGGGGCTCATTTGGTACAAATCAAAGGTTCTGTCATGTCTGATTTCACACTCTGCATCCTAGTTATAAATAACATTCCTGGATGGAAGTGCGACAAACCTGAGAGCTATTTCTAGGGAAGGCTCGGTTCCAGAAGGGGGTCACATAGAAGGAGGAGGACTTGTCTTCTTTCCCACACTCCTAAAACAAAGCCCAGCTTTTCTCTCCCGGGAATGGTGTTCAGGAGGGTCCCAGAGGGACTGCGGGAAAGACCTAAAAGTGACTATGATGGCTTTTGACAAAACCATCAAGAAAGTCACTCAAGGAAAAAAAAAAAAAAGGTTAGGAATTTCCCCTAAGTGGCAGCATCTGACCTGCGGAACCGGAAGGCTTGCAAGTAGACCGCCGAAACCCCACCGTGGCTCGCTCGGGCTCAGCGACCCTTTTTCTGGGCTCCCTGCCTCAGCGCCCTTTCCCTGAACCTCCAAAGCGTGTACCAGTCAGAGGGACCCACGGGGAGAGGGGACAGAAGGTGCAGGTGGCGAGCCGCGACTCGGCCATCATTCCCCTCAGGGCCCTACTCGCCCCTCGCCAACCAGTTGCCTAAGCAAATCCCGAGTAATTGTTTTCCGGGGAGGGGCTGGGCGCGCTCTTTGGCGCCACCTGGGTCGGGATTCCCCCAGGAAGAAAACCCACCCGCGGGGGCTCCGCGTTCTTAGTCTCGACCAAGATGAACTGGGGCAACTTCTGCAGTCTCCAGCGCGGCACCGAGGCAGAGACAGCGGCGGTGGCGAGGCCGGCTCGTCTGGGCTGGAGAGTGTGAAGCCGAAGGGGTGCTTCCGCCTCCAGCTCCTCCCTTTTGCCCGCGGGTCCTGGGACTCCAGCTCCGGTGCTCCGAGTGGTAGCGGCTGCTGCGCCGGCCGCCCGGGTGTTCGCAGCGGAGGGGAAGCCGCTCCCAGCGCCGAGCGCAACCTGCCGGAGTGGCCGAGCCCCGCGCTCCCGCTCCAGCTCCGAGGAGAGCGCAGCCGCAGCGGGGGCCGCGGCCCGAGCAGGGGGCCGCCGCCCGCTGTGGGGGACGGGCAGGGGGCGGGGCGGCCGGGGCCGCCTTCCTGGGCGCGATCCCCGAGCGCAGCACCCGGCGCTGCCGAGACACCTCCCCCGCCGCCCGCTAGCAAGTTTGGCGGCTGCGAGCCCGGCGCGCCTCGGGATCGAGGCGCATTTGTTTCCTCCTGGCTTCCGCGCGCCCGGTTCGGCGGGGACCCTTGGGAGCGATGCCGAAGGATGTGATCTTAATTGTGTGGTTTTGTGTGTGCACCGCCAGGACAGGTAAGCACGGCTGGGGCTGTCGGAGGGATCCAGGGATGGGGGGAGCCGCGCCGCTGTGCCCGGCGCCCACCTAGGCGTGAGGAGAGCTGGAGCTGAGCTCCGCGCTGGTCCGGGGAAGGGCGTGGATGGGTCCCTCGAATCTTTCTGCCCCGGTCCAGGTGAAAGGGTGAAAAGTGGGACTCACAGGCTGGAAGATGCCCTCGAGGAGTGCCCCCTTCCCGGAGGACACGGCCTGGCGGACGCAGGAGTGAGGGGCGCGGCCATTCGGGCGCGCCCTCCTGCTGCTAGTAACCGGCTTCCGGGTGGAAACCCACAGTAGGGCGGACCCGCGAGCCCCACACCCGTGAACTTGACAGGCGCCGTGGAAACCGCTTTCCCTGCGCCCCGGCGGGCGGGGAAGGGGCAGCGGGGGAGGCGCACCCGCAGAGGGAGCGCTTCCGGCCGGCGGGCGCTGCGAGGGCCGGGAGGGCGCGGCGCGGGGTGAGGGCTGCGGGCGTTCCTGGGATTCCGCGATCTCTTTCCTCGTCCCCTCCTGACTCTTTCCCAGGGGAACTCCAGGAGTAGTCTCTCTTGCCGCCCCTATCTTCCCACCCCCCCAGAGGGCAGGACAAACTGGGGGGGATTGGAACTGTGGGAGCAATCCCGGGGAGATTCTCTCCAGCTCCGCACTAGTTTTCCCGTGCTGTAACTGCACGTTGGGGGTTGTGAAGGGGAGGCAAGGATAATTGGCGTAATTTTCTGAAGTCCCCACTTCTTTTTGCCTCCAGAGACGCAGTTGTGAGGACTCTAAGCGCGCCTCCTTCCTTCAGCGTCTACTCGCCCCCAGCCCCCATGTCCCCTGGGGTTTGGAGACCCCCCCCCCCCCCTCTCAGCCGCCTTCTCCAGGAGACTAGTAGTAGATTTGGGAAGGTGGGGGTGGGGTGGGGTGGGGTGGGGTGGAGGAGGAAATTGGCAAAAATAGGACCCTCCCCCGCGGGGTGGGGTGGGGCGTCGCGCGGTTTCATCCCTACGCTAGCCATCCTCGCCACGCGCGGCCGACTTTGCACCCCAGAATCGGTGTGTAGTCATTCCCTCTGCTTTTCTCTTGTATCACTCTCATTTCCCTTCTCTAGAGGCATAGCCTCCTTCCTATGCAGAGTTTATCTGTAGAGGGCTGGGGAGGGATGCCCGGCCTTGGTCCGCTCAAAAGTTCCCTCCGCTGGCCCTTTCCATTTTCCCCAGGACTGAGCGGGAAGCAGCTTTTCCTTTGCTTAATGACAGAGCGGCGGGTGTGGACTTCTCCGCGGACAAAAGGAATCCCCATCCCTTTCCTATCTCCATCCGAGCTCCCCAGGTTGCCAAGATGCCAAGACTCGGTCCAGCCTAGAATAGGTGCTTCTTGAGTTCCGGCCCATCTAGATGGGTTGGTCTTTTAAAACCGAGAACACACTGGAAAAAACGCGCCCCTGGAAGATCAGGGCAGGCGAGGCTAGTGCAGAGCCTGGGCTAGCAGCCCTGCGTGCAGAGAATTTGGTGCTGGTGGGCATCTTACAGAGGAACCAAAGAGAGAGAAACTAGGTGGGGGAGAGGGCAGCGCATCGGGCATTTCACGTCTCAAGTGCACATCACTACCAAATATACTTACGTCCTTTGTTCTCATTACTCTTGAAAAGTCGGCAAAAAGTGCTTCCCCCAGAAGTGGACTGTGTCTCCAGGGCGCTTTGCTTTTGGAGATCTTTAACGACACTGTCTTTTCCCCTTCCCCACATCAAGCCCCTTTAAAACTTGTAAACATGCTCTTGTAGGGAAGATTTACTCCTGTATCTATTCATTCAGCGAAGAGTTGAGTGTCTTGCTGGGTGCCAGGATTGCTTATACAAAGAGGAACCGGCTTGCTTGACTTCCAGAAACTTACAGCTTAGCTGAGAATCTAGATAGAAACTGAAAAGCATTTTTATTGTACAGCTTGATGGGGGTGGGGGGAAAAGTGGTGGGAGTACAGGAGTTTGTATTGAGGAAACAGGAGGAGCGGTAGGAGTGAATTCTGGGGCGGGGTGGTCGGTAGTCAGGGAAGGCTTTAATCAGGAGGTGACGTTTGAAAGTTGTGTCTGGAAGGCTTTGTAGGGAGTTTTCCAGGTGCACAGAGTAGGGAAAGCATTCCAGGCAGAAGGCACAGCTTGTCCAAAGTCAAGGAAGCGTGGCAGGATCTGCCCATTGGTTGTGGCAGTTGCTTAGGGAGCTTGAGTTTTCCATGCCACTTGGTACTCTTTGAACACCAGAGGCTACATATGTCTTCTACAAAAATTATCAGAAGAATGAGAAAGACAGGGGGGAATTATATCTCACTTCTTTCACTTACAATTTCTTGCAGCTTGAGGCCGTCTGATGAGCAATTTTTTTCTTTGATTTTGCCCAGGAACCATCATACCAGTATCACACATCCATCCTCTGAGGTAGCTAAGCCTGGCTCTCAATTAGTTTATCAGGATCCAAACAGCCACTCGGAAAGTTTATTTGTCAAGTGGGACAATTGTTGTCTGGGCTGTTAACAGTCCAAGATGAAATAAACACGTAATTCACTGAGTGAGCTGCTCAGATATCACTGCCTTTTAATGGAAATCAATAGATGGTATCAGGCACATTTTAATTAAAGCAGCACTGCAGTGCAGTAGCAGTTACATATGAAAAGATCTAATGATAGGTGTCACAGGAAGCTGCTTAAATTACTCATTGTTCAGAGAATTTGTTTTAAAGAGTAAAGTGGGGTCACGAATAGGTCCTGTTCTCCAGTTCTGGTTATTTCTGGGTGAAAAAAAATCTGAGATTTCCAGGTACATCACTAATAATGAAAATTTAGAAGGCTACAATAACAGCAGTAATAATACATTATGTCCATGAGTTTTCTCCAGTAACCTGGAAGTGTGAATAATGTAAAACTCAGTGATTACTCCCCCATGGCTTTCAAGTGTGGTTTGGTCACCAGGGCAATGGTTAGAGGGAGCCCCTGGGGCTGAGTGAATGCCTTTTGCTGCCACCTGCTGGAAAGGAGAGCTTTTCTTTTAGAAGCACCTCCCAGGCAGTTCATTAACTATGAATTGAATAATAGAGCTGTGAACAAAAGCCCCCAGCCTCCAGTGATCATGTGAAATATTGACTGATTTGGAACAGGCATAGAGCATATTCTTTAAGGATGTTGCTTTTGGGGTAGTAAGAAACTTTGTAGGAGTCCAGAGGCCCAAATCCGATCAAATGGCTGTGAAATCCTGCTGGTAAATGAGGTCTTGGAGCATCTCTCCAGCATCGTATTCCCCTGCATGGACCAGGGGAAAACAGCTGCCATCACGCACAGTGAGCTGGATTAGATTTGAAGTGAGCCAGATGCAGGAGGATTTGCTCGGGAGTTTAGGCCTGGGACCCTGCAGGTGGACTGAATGGGCTTTGGGCCTCAACACTCTCTGGGCTAGACTGAGGAGTGGCCAGCAGCAGGTGTCCTGGGAGATTAGGGTGGAGATTCTGAATCTCAGAGCCAGGCCTCAAGTGCCTCTGCGACACTGACATGCTGCCTTCTAGGTTTTAAAAAATATTTTTTTTTCCCCAGAAGCTTTTTATCCGGCTTAATTCCAATACCCAGCTTCAGCCATGTGAGAGCAGTTATGGCCAAAGTAGAAAACTTCAATAGAGTTTCCTTGGAAAGGGCAAGAGCTACATGCTTGGATAAGAAGCAGAAATATTAAAATAAAAAAAATATTTTTACGGAACCAACACTTTCATACTGTACAAGGTTCAGGTGAAGCCATGCAAATGCTGCCTTATTAATAGATTTTCTGATTTTTTTTAGGCAGTGGGCAAAGTGCTATCTTTTACTCATCCTGCTATTGGCACCAGGTGTTTTCATCTTGAAGGGGACCACTTAGAGAAAACAATACAGTACTGTTTCTGGAAGCCTAATTGATTTCTCTTGTTCTGTTTTAATGGGATGTTTTCATGACGAGAGCAATACAGTTATCTTAAAGCCAGGGAAGCCCCTTTGCTTGTAGGATATAGGGGGAGGGGTTAATATAGATTTAATATATAGATTTCACAAAGCACAGCCAGGGACTTCCCTGGTGGCGCAGTCGTTAAGAATCCGCCTGCCGATGCAGGGGACATGGGTTTGATCCCTGGTCCAGGAAGATCCCACATGCTGCGGAGAAACTAAGCCCGTGCGCCACAACTACTGAAGCCCACGTGCCTAGAGCCCATGTTCCGCAACAAGAGAAGCCACTGCAATGAGAAGCCCGCGCACCGCAATGAAGAGTAGCCCCTGCTCGCCGCAACTAGAGAAAGCCCGCGAGCAGAAACAAAGACCCAACGCAGCCAAAAAATAAATTAAAGAAAAAAAAAATAAACAAAGCACGGCCAGAGTGAGAAGCCCTTCTAGGTCATCTGGGCATGTGGAGGGGTTGGGAAAATGGGAGCCACCTGTATCTTTCGTATGATTCCAGTGGAGTTGAGGACCAGGGAGCTGGAATGGTCTGGAGAGCTGGTCCTATGAAAGACAGATGCAGCAGACCGCAGCTGGGCACCAGATATGTGCTAGGAGTGTTCATGCAGTTATCACTGAAACCTCACAAGGCTGGGAGGCGGGTATTATCCCCATTTTACAGTTAAGGGAAATGAGGCTCGGAGAAGTGAAGTGATTTTTCCAAGGGCACAAAGTTAGTAGGGAGAAGAGACAGGACTGAAAGTGGCTCTTAGTTTAGTGTTGTTTCCACAACACTTTCCAGATTGAGGTGTTCTCACATGGAGATGGGAATCCAAGGGCACCACTGGGGTGTTCTGCCAGCTCTACAGAATCTGTGTGGGTGCCTTTTAGGCTTGTCCGGTTGCAGGGCTCCAAGTTTGGGAGATTCAAACGTCTTAAGGATAACCATTATAGTGGGTCTTTAGTCCCCGCATTGGTCAATTACTGCCACAATAATATTGCATAACAAGCCACCCTAAAGTCAAAGCAACATTTCTTTTGGTTCATGCGTCTGTTGGTTGGTTTGGTATTGGCTCACTGGGGCCAGGTTTGGCTGGGCGTCGTTCCAAACCCAGGTAGGGTGTCTGCTCCGTGTGTCTTAGCCTCCTTGGAGCAGTGACCCAGTAGGGCCATGTTTTTCTCACTGTGATGCAGAGGTACAAGAGAACAGGCCCCACCACACAGGCACATCCAAGCCTCTGCTTGTGTGACATTGCTAACATCCTAATGACCCAAACTAGTTACATGGCTGGGCTCAAAGTCAAGGGATGGGAGGTTTACTCCCACTCTAGTGGAAGGACATGCAAAGCCACATAGCAAAGGGTGTGGCTATGGGAGGGGTAAAGATTTTTTTTTTTAATTTATTTTTGGCTGCACTGGATCTTTGTTGCTGCGAGCAGTCTTTCTCTAGTTGCCCTGAGTGGGGGCTACTCTTGAGGCATGCGTTTTGCGGTGGCTTCTCTTGGTGCAGAGCACGGGCTTTCGGTGCACGGGCTTCAGTAGTTGTGGCACACCGGCTCAGTAGTTGTGACTCGCGGGCTCTAGAGCGCAGGCTCAGGGGTTGTGGCGCATGGGTTGTGGCGCATGCGCTCTGCAGCATGTGGGATCTTCCTGGACCAGGGATGGAACCCGTGCCCCCTGCACTGGCAGGTGGATTCTTAACCACTGCGCCACCAGGGAAATCCAGGGGTAAAGATTTGAAGCCAATAATTCAGTCAACCATATTCCTTTTAGAAAGTTTCCTGGGCTCGAATGCCGTCCTGTCCTCTCGTGGTATTCCCCAGATATGCGTATTGCCCTGAGATCACTGCACCCAAAGCAACGATCATATGTCCACTCATCAATTAATTAATCAGGTCCTAAATTCAGGGCCTGACATATATGAAGCCTTGTGCAAGACACTGAGCCTACAGGGATGCTTCCTTCCTCTTGTGTCCAGCTAAGGGCACATTTCCCAAACCACGTTCCAAATTCCTGGCCAGAGATAGACTGGTGTGGAGGTCCTCTGAGATCACTCTTAAATTAATTTCTGCCATATAGGTGTAGAGCACTGTAGATCAAACTGAAATATGAGTTCCTTTCCTGCCTTTTCAAGGTGATCATAGAACTGCTGGTATCTGAGCTCACTTGGAGAAAAACATTGCCAGTCTCAACAAGAGGCTCATGGTGCTGTGACTTGGGCTGATAGATGCCCGTTAGCACAGTACTTCTTTGCACAGAGTAGGTACTCGGTCAGTCATCAGTCTTTGTGAATGGAGTCTGTGTCAAGTAGGTAGGATGGAACCTTAAGTGAGATCATAAGGTAAATCAGAGCACATCCCACTCTTCCTCCCGTTAGACACATACCTTAAAGCTCTCCAGTGATACTCCACTGCAATTAGAATACTATCCCTCTCCTTGTTGCGGCTCACAAGGCAGGGCCTACCCTGGGGCCTCATTTTCTACCACTCTCCCCCGGGCTCACTCTGCTCTGGCCACACTAGCCTTTTCACTGTTTCCTCTCCACGCCAAGTTTGTTCCTGGTTTGCATTTGCATTTTCTGTTCTCTAAACCTGGAAAGCTTTCCCCTCCAGATCTCCCCTTCCGGAATAACTGCACCATCGCCAGCTGCCATAGTCATCAGGTGTCTGCTCAGAGGAACCTTCCTCTACCACCCTTTTTAAGCCTCCACCCAAGCTGCTTTCTGTTTCATAACTCTGTTTTATTTTCTTCGTGGCATTTATTGCCATCTCAAATTATCTTATTTATGTATTTGTTTATTTTTTGCCCTCTCCTCACCCGCTGCCCTAGGAATGCATGCCCAAGGAGGCCATCTCCAGTGCCTCGCAATGCAGTGTATGTGTTACATAGAAAGCACTCAGTCATATCTGTTGAAAAATGACTGAATGAATGAGTGGTCTTTGGGTAAACTGGTCTCACATCTGGCTGCGTTTCAGAGGACAAGGGGAAGCCTGACAAAAATTGAGAAGGCAGCTCTATGCACTGTGTCTTTAATTTAACCCTTTGTCCACCTTCGGCTCCAAAGACCCTTCCCAGAGCCACCTTCTGTTGACAGAAGCCTCGATTGCTGCAGCAGCCCCTGTTTCCTAACAGGAAAAGAGTGAGGAGAGGGTACATTTCCTTCTCCAGATCTGTGGGGAAAGGGGTGAGGGCAGGAGGACAGATGAGATTGTCACAGCGTGTGATGCCCTGATGAAATGCACTCGGTCTCTCTGGAACAAATTGGGTGTAAGCTCTCCAAATCTTGCCTCAGCGACTGCATTACCACCAGACAAACGTTGACAGTTGTTGCTGATTAAAACATTTCCAACTGTGCAATCAGAATTGCACTACTGAGGTGCTAAGTGTAGATAGGCACAGCCTTTAGGAATAGCTTAAACATAGTCCCTTGGAGTGATCGCCAGCCTTATTAATATATATAATTGGAAGCCACTTTGCAGTCATGAGCGAATCATTCTGCAGAACACCCTGTAGATGAGAGACAGGCTTAAGGATTTGCCTTTTTCAGATGAGGCAGTGGGGGCTCAGGGCCCTGTTTCTCTGTGCTAAGGTTCTCCAACAAGAGTTGTCAGGGTGTCTAACTTTTCACGAATCCCCTTGACATCTACATCCATTGTTCTGGGGATTCTCTTTCCTGGCCAGTCCCTCTGCCACCCTTATCCATCAGGGACATGGTCCCTCTCATTTTCTTCCTCTTTATCGCAGGTGTTGGTGCCTCATTAATAGTGCTCTGTGGAGGTGTTTCCTGGTGACGGTGGTGTCAGATTTCACTACTGTATCAGTCTCTGAAGCAGGTAGATCAGGGCCACAATCCTGTATCCACAGTTCCCAAATCTAAAAAAGCTCAGAAACCCAAAGTTTCTTCATAACTCACCTGACAGCAAAACCTACCCTGAGCTGAACTCCTTTGGTGGCAAAACTTGACCTGAACAGGTATGAGGCTATTTATAGTCTTTATTTATACCGATTAGAGGACAACATCAGACTTTTTGCTCTACAAGTATTGTGTTTGGTTATGGGGTGCTGATGTAGGCTTTGCTGAGGGTGTTACATAAAATGTAGTATATGGGCCATATTAGCTTTCCAACAGATGATCCAGTCTGAGTTCTGAAATATATTTGGCCCCTAGGGTTTTGCAAAGGGATTGTCAATCTGTAATGGGGAATGGGAGAGGGGGAAGGGACGACAAAACCACAATATCAGTGGGGGTGATGGAGCAAAGAGTTGCCTTCATTTTCCATCCAGGGAAAGAGCATCTCTAAGCACTCATCACTGGGTTCCTTGTATTCCCTGCCACTCCTGGCCTCTGTCATTTCTGTTCCATGTTGCCGCAAGCAAGTCAGCATTTTAAGCCAAGATGGCTCTTTGTTCCTTTTCAGTGGTGGGCTTTGGGATGGATCCCCACCTTCAGATGGATATTATCACTGAGCTCGACCTCGTGAACACCACCCTTGGAGTCACTCAGGTGTCTGGACTGCACAATACCAGCAAAGCATTTTTATTTAAAGGTAAAGGCATTTTTCTCCTTTGCATGGGGGCAGAACTTGGGGAGGAGGGTCTGTCTGGGGACTGTTCCTCTGGTGTGTATTTGTCGGAGGATCATCTCTGCTATTTCTCTTGTGTTATCGTCATGAGGAATGTTCAGAAATGCCGAGGGTGTTTAGATATTTGGGGGGTGTTCTGAGGGTGTGGGAGGGGGCAGTCGGGGGCGTGGTGATGAAATATTTGGCTTGGCAGTGACATATTTCCCAGGGGATTTTGGTGGGGATCTAAAGTGGAATGAATTTGTAAAGTCCTTGAAAGCCATTGACCAGCCACATTATTTTTATAGGATATTTCTTCTACTGTTATTCATATCTTTACCTATGTCCATTCCTGTTCCTATATCTTTATCTCTCATTTAATGGGTGGACCATGCACAAAGAGGATGTTTCATGGCTGCATTTTCTTAGGGGTACAGCTTACTTGGTTCTGCCCACTATAAACTTGACTATAATTCATTAAATTGTTCAGCAAGCATTCATAAAGGCAGTATAGTGTGCTTCTTAAAAGCCTGGGCTCTGGAGCCTGACTGCCTGGGATTAAATTCCAACCCTACCACTTATTGACATTGCGACTTTGGGCGATTCCTTAGGCTGACTCTGCCTGTGTCTTCATCTGAAATAATAGTACCTAATGGGGCAGTTGCAAGGATTAGAGGAGCTAATCCATTAAAGTGGATCAAACAGTGCCTGATAACATAGTAAATCCCTGGTAAGTATTAGCTATTATTATGGAACTCCTATTGTGTACCAGGCAACATGCTAATAGTAGGATTATTAGTAAGAGTAAATAAATGTAGTGAGAGAAACAGTCATTACACAAGTAATTATTGACTTCCAATGGCTGTACTTACCATGAACGGGGTGTATAGGTTGCCAAATAAGAGTATACAGGGAGATCTGATTTATTGGGAGTGGGGAGATGGTGGTGGTCAGGAAAAGGCTACCCTGAAAAAGTGATATGTCAGCAGAAGAGTGAAAAATGAATAGAAAACTTGGTGAAGCAAGAGGTGGCAGCTCAGAGCATTCTGGGCAGAGAAAATAGTATGTAGGAAGGTCTTAAGGCAGAAACAAATGGAAAGACATTTAGCATGGCTGAAAGGTGGTGAGTGGCTGGAGAGGTAGGCAGGGGCTAGGTCACACTGGGCCCTGAAGGCAGAATTGATATTTAGCTTATATCCACGGGCTTGGGTGTACTGATGCTTTATGGCCAGTGTCTATTTTGATAGGTGGGAGGCCATGTACTTGTTAACTATTGCAAATATTACCCTTGCCCATAGGCCATGTTAGTTTTTTACTTTACTCTCAGATCAGTGGGGGCCTTTGATGAGTTGAAGGAGGGGAGTGATCTGATCAGATATGGCAGCCTAGATACTCCTCTATGAAAATGCCTGGCAGGCTTCTTTTAACCCAGCCTTTTGTGAAGATAACAAAAGAATTATTTTAGAATGACTGAACCAACATTATGGGATGAGATATATATATTTCCTGTGCAGAAAATTTAAGCCTTCTTAATAATATACAGCACACCTACAGATACTATATAATAATATATAACAAGACTACAGATATGTTAATTTCCGCTTACTCTTACTAAGGAATTGGTGAAGTAAGTAAAGTGGGCATGGTTAAGAGAATACAAACAGGATTAGTTTTCTCTTTGCATTATGCAAGGTCTCTTCAGTTACTGTTGAGAGGCCATCCCATTCTTTTTTTTTTTTTTTTTAACGTTTTTATTGGAGTATAATTGCTTTACAATGGTGTGTTAGTTTCTGCTTTATAACATAGTGAATCAGTTATACATATACATATATCCCCATATCTCTTCCCTCTTGCGTCTCCCTCCCTCCCACCCTCCCTATCCCACCCTTCTAGCTGGTCACAAAGCACCGAGCTGATCTCCCTGTGCTATGCGACTACTTCTCACTAGCTACCTATTTTACATTTGGTAGTGTATATATGTCCATGCCACTCTCTCACATTGTCCCAGCTTACCCTTCCACCTCCCCGTGTCCTCAAGTCCGTTTTCTAGTAGGTCTGTGTCTTTATTCCCGTCTTGCCCCTAGGTTCTTCATGACCATTTTTTTTTTTTTTTTTAGATCCCATATATATGTGTTAGCATACGGTATTTGTTTTTCTCTTTCTGACTTACTTCACTCTGTATGACAGACTCTAGGTCCATCCACCTCACTATAAATAACTCAATTTCATTCCTTTTTATGGCTGAGTAATATTCCATTATATATACGTGCCACATCTTCTTTATCCATTCATCTGTCGATGGACATTTAGGTTGCTTCCATGTTCTGGCTATTGTAAATAGAGCTGCAATGAACATTGTGGTACATGACTCTTTTTGGATTATGGTTTTCTCAGGGTATATGCCCAGCAGTGGGATTGCTGGGTCGTATGGTAGTTCTATTTTTAGTTTTTTAAGGAACCTCCATACTGTTCTCCATAGTGGCTGTATCAATTTACATTCCCACCAACAGTGTATGAGGGTTCCCTTTTCTCCACACCCTCTCCAGCATTTATTGTTTGTAGGTTTTTTGATGATGGCCATTCTGACTGGTGTGAGATGATATCTCATTGTAGTTTTGATTTGCATTTCTCTAATGATTAATGATGTTGAGCATCCTTTCATGTGTTTGTTGGCAATCTGTTTATTATGTTGAGGTAAGTGGAGAGGTATACCATGTTCTTGGATTGGAAGAATCAACATTGTGAAAATGATGATACTACCCAAAGCATTCTACAGATTCAATGCAATCCCTATCAAACTACCACTGGCATTTTTCACAGAACTAGAACAAAAAATTTCACAATTTTTATGGAAACACAAAAGACCCCGAATAGCCAAAGCAATCTTGAGAAAGAAAAACAGAGCTGGAGGAATCAGGCTCCCTGACTTCAGACTATACTACAAAGCTACAGTAATCAAGACAGTATGGTACTGGCACAAAAACAGAAATATAGATCAATGGAACAGGATAGAAAGCCCAGAGATAAACCCATGCAAATATGGTCACCTTATCTTTGATATAGGAGGCAAGAATATACGATGGAGAAAAGACAGCCTCTTCAATAAGTGGTGCTGGGAAAACTGGACAGCTACATGTCAAAGAATGAAATTAGAACACTCCCTAACACCATACACAAAAATAAACTCAAAATGGATTAAAGACCTAAATGTAAGGCCAGACACTATAAAACTCTTAGAGGAAAACATAGGCAGAACACTCTATGACATAAATCACAGCAAGATCCTTTTTGACCCAGCTCCTAGAGAAATGGAAATAAAAACAAAAATAAACAAATGGGACCTAATGAAACTTAAAAGCTTTTGTATAGCAAAGAAAACCATAAACAAGATGAAAAGACAACCCTCAGAATGGGAGAAAATATTTGCAAATGAAGCAATGACAAAGGATTAATTTCCAAAATTTACAAGCAGCTCATGCAGCTCAATATCAAAGAAACAAACAACCCAATCCAAAAATAGGCAGAAGACCTAAATAGACAATTCGCCATCCCATTCTTGATTTGAGAAGTGCTGCTGACACTTTGTCAACAGAGTTGCTATGGAAGCCTGGCTCATCTATAAGCTTCATGAAAGCAGAAGTCGTCCTATCTAAATACCCCTACATCTCAAAGGCCAAGTATTGTGCATGGCACACAGTAGGTGACAAGTGAACATTTTGAATTGAATTAAAATTTCCTCTGTCCAATGTGCTCTGTGAAAGGCTTGTTGCCTACTTTATATGCTGGTCATTCACTCATTTAGTTATTCCCTGGGCTAGATCTCTGCTTTCTAATTTGTGTGTTCTCTGCTTTAGCAGCTGCTTTTGGGATGTCTACCATCCCAAATCTCTCCAACAATAGGGAGAGATTTTCAGCTTCTTTGCTAGGAAGAGTAACTTTATTATGGGACTTGAGGAGGGTTTTCCTTTTCAAGGTCTCTTGTGATTACCTTACCTGGATAATCTCTCCATCTCTGGATCTGTAATTTATTCACATCTGCAAAGTCCATTTGCCATGTAAGGTAACATATTTCATAGGTTTTGGCAATTAGGACATTGACATTTTTGGGGAGTCATTCTGCTTACCACAAAATCTTCCCACTGGCCCTCAAAGATTCATGTCTGCCCCACATGCAAAATACATTCACCCCATTCCAATATCTCCAACAGTCTTAACCAATTATAACATCAGCTCAGAGTCTAAAATCTCATCCATTCATCAGTTGAAAAATTCCAAATCTCACTATCTAAATAATCTAAATCAAGTATGAGTGGGACTCTGAGTTATTTGCCATTTTGGAGCAAAATTACTCTTTATCTGTGGATCTGTGAAACTAGAAAACAAGTAATCTGCTTACAAAATATAATAGTGGGACAGGTATAGGATGCCAGTTATAGAAGTTCCTTTTCAAAAGGGAAAATTGGAAAGAAGAAAGGGGTCACCAGGCTCAAGAAAATGTGAAATCCAGCAGGGCAAACTCCATTGGGTTTCAGGGCCTGAGGATCATTCTCTATGGTCCTTGGCTCTGCTTTCTGGGCTTGTGACTCATTCCTCTGAATCATTCTTTTTCACGAACAGTAGCATAGGTTTGTAGTTGAATAGTTTTATCAACCTGTTTCTTGCTTATAGAGTTTTGGGAGTCGATCAGCCTTCTTTCATTTCATGTTCTTTCTGTCCCCTTCAGTCCAAGTTGGCAGTGTTTCTGCTGGTATAACATTCTCAAGAACCCAGAGGGTCTCCTGTCCATTAGACAAAAGGCTCATTTACAGATCTTTCCGAGCTAATCTAGTCTCTATTTCTGACTTCTGCTGGGATGGCTGAGAGGATCCATGAATTACAACCATGATCTCTTCAAAGAACCCTCTGTGTGATTGAATATTCTGACCCTTTGGTCCTTCAGAGTCACTAGCAAAAGGTGGTTCAACCACACCCTTGGCTTTGTTCCAGAGTAGACTTTCCTGACAGTGAATCTCCTAATTTTATTGTCTTTTCTAATCTGGATAGGCTGGGAATTCTGCATATAATCAGTCCTGGTTCCTTTTTGCTTAACAGCTCTTCCCTCAATCTGTCTTTTTCTTCTTACCTTTTACTATAAGCAGCAAAGAGAAACCAGGCTGAAACTTCAACACTTTGCTTGGAAATTAGAAGTCAAAAATGGGCTTTAAAAAGGGCTAAAATCAAGGTGTTGGCAGAGCTGTGTTCCTTCTAGAGCCTCTATAGGATAATCCATTTATTGTTTTTCCAGCTTCTAGAGGCTGCTACATTCCTTGGCTTGTGGGTGCATCACTTCAACCTCTGCTTCTGAGGTGACATTTCCTTCTCTATGTTTCTGTCATGTTTTCTTCCCTGGTACTGACTCTTCTGCTCCCTTTTTCCCTTATAAGGACCCTTATGGGTCCTTTTCCCTATATTGGGTCCACCTGGATAATCCAGGATAATTTCTTCATATTAAGATCCATAACTCAGTCACATCTGCAGTGTCTCTTTTGCTGTGTAAAGTAATATATTCATAGATTTTTGAGATAAAGATGCAGACATCTTTTGGGGGTAGGGAATATCATTTTGTCTACCATAGGATGGCTACCCACTGTTGGGCAGAAATATGAGCAATATGATATTTCCAGTTTACTCCAGATAAGTACTCCTTTCCAGTGCAGCACTGCCCAATAGAAATATAAGTAAGTGAGCCATATCTGTAATTTTAATTTTTGTAGTAGCTGTATTAAACATGTAAAAAGAAACAAGTAAAATTAATTTTAACTATACACTTTATTTAACCCAATATATGAAAAATATTATCATTTCAACATATGGTCAATACAAAAAATTATTAATGAGATATTTTACATTTTTTTCAAAGTCTTCAAAATCTAGTCTATAATTTATAGTTACAGTTATAGCTAGAGTATACAGTAGATTTGCCAAGTTATTCCATACATAGTTTTAAATATCATTAAAAAATTTAACAGCTTTGTTAAGGTGTAATTGCTTATAATAAACTGTGCATTTTCAGACTGTATCGTTTGTTAATTCTGATATGTGAATGCACTGGTGAAACCATCATCACAATCAAGATAATGAGCATACCTATCACCCCCAAAGTTTCCTCTTTTTAAAATAATCCCTCCTTCCTATATTTCCCAACCCCCATCTGCAGGCAACTACTAATCTGCTTTCTGTCACTATACAGTAGTTTGCATTTTCTAGAAATTTTGTATAAATAGAATTATACAGTGTCTACTATTTTTTTTTTGGATCTGAATTCTTTCACCCATCATAGTTATTTCGAGAATAATCATATAATAACATGTAAAGTGCTTTTCTTGTAGCCAGTATATAGATGGGTCTTACTTTTTTTTTTAAACCAGTACGATAATTTCTGTTCATCAAGGTATTTAGATCATTTATATTAATGTGATTATTGACACTGTCATATTTAAATGTATGTTTCTGTTGTTTGTTTTCTATCTGTCTATTCTTTGTTTCCTTTTTTCCCTCTTTCTGGCTTCTTTTAGATTAATTGAACTTTTTAACTGATTTTTTTAAAACTCTTTTGTTGGCTTACTCATTGTTTCATTATTTTAGTGGTTGTCTTAGGGTTTATAATATACATCTTTAAATGACAACAGTGTACCTTCAGGTGATACAACTTTATGTATATAATAAGTATATTTCAAGAGTATATGACTCTCCCCCTGACATTGTACTATTGTTGTCATACATTTTACTTTTAATTCTGTTATAAACTCCATATTACATTGTTGTTATTTTTATTAATTAGTCAATTATCTTTTGAACATATTTAGATAATAAAAAAATCAATCACATGTTTCTCTTGTAGTTACTGTTTCCTGTGTTCTTCAGTCTCTTGCGTGGATTCATATTCCCATCTGGTATCATTTTTATCCTGCCTGAGGGACTTCCTTCAACATTTCTTTTAGTGTAGGTCTGCTGGTGATGAATTCTTTCAGATTTTGTATGTCTGAAAAAGTCTTCATTATTTAAGACAATTTTTGCTGAGAGTAGAATCTTGGGTTGACAATTTTATTTCTTTCAGTACTTTAAAGATGTTGATCCACTGTCCTCTCACTTGCATTGTTTCCAATGAGAAATCAGTTGTCATCCTATTTTTGTTCCTCTGTAGGTAATGTAACTTTCCCCCCTGCTTTTAAGACTTTCTCTTATTGCCAACTTTAAGTGATTTGATTATGATGTACCTTGGTCTGATTTTCTTAATGTTTCTTGTGTGTGGGAGTTATTGAAATTCATTGCATTTAGAAAAAAAATGGCCATTATATCTTCAAATATACTTTGTTTCTCTTTCTCTCCTTTAGGGACTCCAATTATTTGTATATAAAGCTAATTAAAGTTGTTCCATAGCTCACTGATACTCTGTTCATTTCAAAAATTCTTCTTCTCTTTTCTCTCTATGTATCATTTTTGATAGTTTCTATTACTTTGACTTCAAGAAGTGTTTTTCTGTATTGTCTGCTATTAGTATCATTCTGTTTTATTTTTTTATGTCATATATTGTAATTTCATCTCTGTAAGTTCAGTTTGACTCTTTAAAAAATCTTCCATGTCTTTATCTAACTTTTTGAATAGGTGGAGTACAATTGTAATAACTGTTTTAATATCCCTGACAGCTAATTCTAATATTTGTATTAGTGCTAGGATGATTCTGATTGACTAACTTTTCTCTTCATTACTGCTTCCTTGTATACTTGGTAATTTTTGATTGAATGCCAGACTTTGTGAATTTTGCCTTGTTTGGTTCTGGATATTTTTGTATTCTTATAAATATTCTTGAGTTTTGTTTTAGGACACAGTTAAATTACTGAAAAACAATTTGATCCTTTTGGATCCTGTTTTTTTTAAAAATTGAGGTATAGTTGATGTACAATATTATATAAGTTTCAGGTGTACAACATAGTGCTTCACAATTTTTGAAGGTTATGGATCCTACTTTTAAGATTTGTTAGATGGCTCAGAGCAGTGCTAGTGCTAGTATACAGAATAGAATTAATTATTTCCCATCACTGAGGCAAGGCCTTCTGTGTACTCTACCCAGTGCCCCATGAATCATGGGGTTTTCCAGTTTGAGGGGTGAGAATAGGTACTCTTCTTGGTGCTGTGTGTATGCCGGGCACTGTTGCCTTTTGGGTGGTTCTTCTCTGTCAGCTGAGAGAGTTCCATATTTTTCTCTCTGCTGTTATCTCTCATGTATGCTGCTCTGTGAAATCTAGGTGCCTTGGTCTACCCCACTCTCAGCTTCTTCACCTCAATTTGAGTGAAGACTGCTGGGCTTTGCCTGCATTTCTCTTCCCTATGGCAGTTTCCCTGGAAACTCTCTCAGAGGGGTAAACTTGGGTAATTGTAGGGCTCATATCTTTTGTTTTCCATCTCTTGAGGGTCACTGTTCTTCATTGACTGATGTCCAGTGTCTTGAAAACTGCCATTTCATTGAATATTCCTTTAAATTCAAACTAAATAAAATTAAAAATTAATTTCCTCCACCGCACTAGTCATATTTCAAGTGCCTAATTGCCATATGTGGCTTGGGGTTACTATATTGGACAGTGCAGGTCTAGAGAGGCTCAGAGATTTTAGCGTTTCACCACAGTTCAGTTAATACGAGCAAGTTAAGAAATCCTATCTTTCAAGTTTAATACATGATAGTAAGTAGCAAACTACTTAATCCCTCTACCTCAAAGTACCTCCATTTACTCACTGATAAAATGGGGTAGTAATAGTACTTACTATATATGGTTGTAGTGAGGATGAAATAAATTAATACACATAATAAATTAATACACATTAACACACACAATACACTGTATTTGGTACATGGCAAACTCTTGTTAAATGTGAGTCCATGCATTTTTAAGTAATAGGGTATAACTTTGGTCTTCTTCTCCTATGTGTATCATCTGTCTTTTGTGTTTTTAATGTCAGATTTTTAAAAAAAATTATTTATTTTATATATTTATTGTTGGCTGCGTTGGGTCTTCACTGCTGCATGCGGGCTTTCTCTAGTTGCAGCAAGTGGGGGCTACTCTTTGTTGCAGTGCGTGGCCTTCTCATTGCAGTGTCTTCTTTTGTTGTGGAGCATGAGCTCTAGGCACATGGTCTTCAGTAGTTGTGGCACACGGGCTCAGTAGTTGTGGCGCATGGGCTTAGTTGCTCTGCGGCATGTGGGAACTTCCTGGACCAGGGCTCGAACCCATGTCCCCTGTATTGGCAGGTGGATTGTTAACCACTGCACCACCAGGAAGTCCCTTAATGTCAGATTTTAACCTGCAGAGGTAACTTGGGATAGTGGGAAAAGCAGAGGATTGGGGAGGGGGCAGAAGATTAGGGGTTAGCACTTTCTATGTATTAATTTATTTTACCTTACTACAACCATATAAGGTAATTATTATCATGCTTCCATTTTATCAATAAGTAAATGGAAGTACCTTGAGGCAGTACTTAGGGGGACCAGTGGATATGTCTCTTAATGTCTTCCAGCCTCAGTTTCCTCATCTGGAAATGGGATTGATTGTAAGAATTAAATGACAATGTGTGAGAAAGTACTTTGAAAAATAAGTATAACTGATGCTGCCTGGGTGGGAGCTAAGCCAGAGCCAGAGCCACAGAGCCACGGAAACATGGAAGCCTGAGGTGACATGTATCACCCTGGCTGTCCTGCTACTGTGGCTTGTTCTGTCCCCCTCTGCCACTCACTCATTTTCCCATGAGCTGGAAGTGGATCTCCCCACTGGCAGAGACAGGTTGTCTAGTGGAAATGAAAAAAAAAAACATTATATATAGAATGGATAAACAATCAGGTCCTACTGTATAGCACAGGGAACTATATTCCATATCCTGTAATAAACCATAATGGAAAAGAATATGAAAAAGAATATATATAGATGTATAACTGAATCACTTTGCTGTACACTGGAAACTAAGACAACATTGTAAATCAACCATACGTCAATAAAATAAATTAAAAAAAAAGAAAAAAGAGAAAAATATAAAGCATAAAAAACAAATTCATTCTTCTTTCCTTCCTTTATTTTGATTTCTTCTCCTATTTCACCATCCTAAGTCCAGCTCTGAGTTGATGTGTATTGAGGGAGTGAAAACCTTCCATTCAATGCTAGCCTCTTAATATTGATAAATTTAAGTAGAAAGCTCAGTTAACTGGAAGCACTCCTATCATACCAGCTCCAAAGCCTGATAGGATTTATTTTCTGGCTACTCAGCTTTTTAAGGTTATCTTTGTCACTGCTGTCCTTGTAGAGTGTAAAGGCTTGAATGACTAAGAGTTTTATTGTCTTCTTACCTGAAACAAATCATATTTTAATAGGGATTGGTGATGGGGGCGGGGAGAATAAATGGCTATGTGTAAGACTGTCATAGATCTTCTCTAAGCTGAAAAACATCCTAAATATTGAATACCAGAATCAGAATTTCAAAAATCATTCTGGAATATTTTGCTTTGCTTTGAGTGGGACTGTTTGCTTTGCTTTGGTTTGGGACTGTACTTCTCCCTGACTGGCCATGTCTTAACGTTGAGTAGTTGGGAGGATGTGTCTGTCTATTGGTGTTTCATTTATAAAAGTGAATTAGAATATACATGAGTGCAAATTCTTTAATGTGTTACTTTCTTTTTCCTGTCAGGAAAGTGCTACCTTTTAGGAGTTCTACACTAGGAGAATTTCTACAGAAAAAGTAGTATCTTTCCAGTAGCTTGTTTTATGCGACAAGATAGAACAAAGGCTAATGTGGGATACTTTGAGGAGAAGATTGAGGCTTTTAGCACCTATTTGCATTCTAGGCTTTGAGCTAGATGTTGGGGAAGACACAGATGAATAAGGCAAAGATCCTGGCTGCAACGAGGGTACAGTCTAGAAGGCAAACACAGCATGTCGTCAGACATTGTAACGTAGAGGACAAGAGAATGGGCTTGCAATGGGGTATGGATAAAGTATGTTGAGTAGAGAAGTTTCTTCTTACTGGCTAATCTGGGGAAGGCTCCCTGGGGAAGGTGGCACCTGAACCAGAACTTGAAAGATGGATAGGAAGTAAATCCGTTTCTGTTTCATAGGAGCACTGCCTATGTATAATCATTTTTACAAGACGGTGCTTGAAGTTTGAGCCATAGCTCTTAATACTTAGAAAATCTGAGTAAGATGGAGTTACCCAAAGGGTTTGTTTAATGCTGATCTTCCAGATTTCCTGCCACCCACTATTGCCCAAGTCTAAATTGTTTTTTCTGTTGATTGGATGTGCCTAGTCACTAATTACCTCTGGGAGCATTTCTGAGTCAACCTCACTTTGAGTGGAGTAATTTAGTATAACTTTGCATTTAATCAATTAGTGGAGTGATTCAATTCACATGCCAGCATCTCCCAAATATAGATATTTTTGCTCTTGCCAAAAACCAAAAAGCAAAAAACAAACAAACCCTCAAGCAAGCTGTGGGAGTGGAGTGGGTTTACAAGTTCCTCTCTGGGGCAAATTAACACCTGCCCTGGCATATTCTGGAAAATCATTCAATGGCTATGTGAGTAAATGGATGTCATAGATCAAATAAACTCTGTCTTTGTTTCCCAAAACTGCCCACTTCTAACATCTGCACTAAAATCTATTTTCTCAGTCATGCTCCTTTTCCTATCAAATTGTACATTAAGGAAAGCAGAGGTGGAGAGAGACAGCAGAGAATGTAAAAAGATAATAATTCTTTTAGAAACTATTAGGTATAAGAGCCAATTCCATACTAACAAAT
The DNA here is from genome assembly GCF_965194825.1 of Balaenoptera physalus. Taxonomy (NCBI): domain Eukaryota; kingdom Metazoa; phylum Chordata; class Mammalia; order Artiodactyla; family Balaenopteridae; genus Balaenoptera; species Balaenoptera physalus. The sequence continues at coordinate 77,442,994 of NC_138889.1, forward strand.
TGACCTTGGGCAAATTACCTCTTGGGATTTGTTTCTTCTCTGGACATTAAGTAATAATGGTAGTGTCTATGATACAAGATATTTTTAAGGGTTAATTTAGATTATATAAATTTATTGTAAGCCATAAAAAGAATTTGGAAATGTTAGTCAATATTATTGTTAAGAGTATTTATTCAGAAAATATACTTTTAAAAATTAAATAAATATTTGGCAGGTACCTACTATGTTTTAGGCACTCTTTCAAGCACCAGGAATATAGCAGTGAGCAAATCAGAAGAAGTCTGGCTCTTAAGGGTAAACAGATAATAAGCAAGTAAATAGGTATAAAGTAAGTTCAGATAACTTTAAACAATTAATGTATTTACAGTCAGGAAAATATTTCTGTTTCATTTTCTCTCAAGGAGTATATATTTGCAGTTACCTACTTACTTAATTCCTAATAAGGATGGATAACTGTTGTCTGACCTCCATTTTTTTTTAAAAGAAGGGTTACCTCAACTCCTAAAATTTATCTGCCTTTTAATCATTCCACCAACATTCCTGTATATGTACAGTTTTCATGTCCATTATACAGATGAGGAAACTGAGACCCAGAGGGTTCCAGTAACTGACATTAGTTGTAGTGACAGACATAGGATTTAAATTCAGGAGTCTATACCTGCAGAGTGTGTGCAGGTCCCAATCCGTCTCATGGCTGTTTTTCCCTACTTCATGATGGTGGGAAAGACAAAATAAGTGCAATATGCTAGAGATATATCTTCTTCTAAGAGACACCAAAGGGCAATCTGCCAAAATATATTTTAGCAGGTATTTTATTTTTATTTATTTATTTATTTATTTTTTAACATCTTTATTGGAGTAAAATTGCTTTACAATGGTGTGTTAGTTTCTGCTTTATAACAAAGTGAATCAGCTATACATATACATATATCCCCATATCTCCTCCCTCTTGCATCTCCCTCCCACCCTCCCTATCCCACCCCTCTAGGTGGTCACAAAGCACCGAGCTGATCTCCCTGTGCTATGCGGCTGCTTACCACTAGCTATCTATTTTACATTTGGTAGTGTATATATGTCCATGCCACTCTCTCACTTCGTCCCAGCTTACCCTTCCCCCTCCCCGTGTCCTCAAGTCCATTCTCTACGTCTGCGTCTTTATTCCTTGGCAGGTATTTTAAATCAACCAGGACAGATGGTTGTTTTGTAAGTTGATGAATTTCATTTAATAGAATCTTTAATAATTCCTTCACTTGGAGGGTCCTGCTGAATATCTGGAGATGAACACCTGGTAATCTGTTTGGCTGCTTAAAGAGAACATGCAAGAAAATCATAATTAACCATGGAGCTACAGTTTAATATGTGCCCATTTAAAATGTAGTCTCTGTGACCATTTGACCAGCGCTTTCTTGAGAGAGCATTGTGGGAGAATTAGCTCCACCTTAACTGCTGTGCTCTTTAATGAATGCTGTGATTCTTAATTGGGGTTTATTTTAACATATTGGGACTAAATTCTTTTCTGTGGGAACACATCTCCAAAATTAGAATGTAAATCAGTGGAGAAGATATGATTTGATATGCAAATATTTTATTTAAATACAACTTTTCAGGGATGCAGCCAGTGTATGAAGGGGAGCCAAGATGTTCTGATAAGCTAGGCTTGCTCAGCCCTCATGCTTACAGTCTGTGAAAAAATAAGGCACACACGCCATCTAGCAGCATGGGGTCGCAGAGCATGCATGGCACCGCGAGCCTGGGAACCCAGGGTCTAGCTTGGCTCTTTCGCTGTTGATTCCTGGGTATATCCCTTAACTTCTCTGGACCTCAGGTCTTTAAAGTCATAGAATATTTAGCTTGACTAGGAATTATTTTGAAAAACAAAAGAAAAAAATGGACAAGCACAAGGCAACAACGCTGTAGCTGTTTTCTAGAATCAACAAATGTTAATATTTTGTCATATTGTTTAGAGCCTTATAAAACATTAGACTAAGTTGAAGCTCTATATTCCCCTCCCTGTTCTTTCTCTCTCTCAACCTCCTTAAAGGCCATCACTAACATGGTTGATTAATATTTAGTCCATTTGTGTATATGTAGGTGTGTATGTATGTGTTTGGACGCTTATATATTGCCACATTTATGTTTTTGTATGTGTCCATACACAAGATACATAACAGAGAGGGCATATGTGTAGGGGCTAAATACAGCCTTTGGAACCAGATGGCCTAGATTCAAATCCCAGATCTGACTCTTAATAGCTGTATCACCTTGGGGAACTTCTTTAACCTCTCTTTGCCTCATTTTGCCCAGGTGTAATATGGGGATAATAAAGCATCTATCTTCAGATTGTTCTGTGGGTTGACTTGATTCATGTAATATATTAGAATATTATTGGGCATATAGTAAACATTTGGTAAATGTTAGCTGTTGCTTTGTGTGGCTTAAGACATATAAATGGCATCATATAGTATGGACCTTTCTGAAACTTATTATATTCACCATTATTCTTTTGAGGATGAATAGATCTAGTTCATTAGTTTGAACTGGTGTATAACCCCACAATGTATTCATTCGCCTATTGGTGGAAACTTGGCTTGATTCAGATTTCTGACAAACAATACTTAAAGGTACATCTTTGTGCATGCTTCCTTGCCCATGGTTCTTAAATTCTTTTTTTTTTTTTAACATCTTTATTGAAGTATAATTGCCTTACAATGGTGTGTTAGCTTCTGCTTTATAACAAAGTGAATCAGTTATACACATACAATATGTTCCCATATCTCTTCCCTCTTGCATCTCCCTCCCTCCCACCCTCCCCATCCCACCCCTCTAGGTGGTCACAAAGCACCAAGCTGATCTCCCTGTGCTATGTGGCTGCTTCCCACTAGCTATCTATTTTACATTTGGTAGTGTATATATGTCCATGACACTCTCTTACCCTGTCACATCTCATCCCACCCCCTCCCCATATCCTCAAGTCCATTCTCTAGTAGGTCTGTGTCTTTATTCCCGTCTTGCCACTAGGTTCTTCATGGCTTTTTTTTTTTTTTTTTTCCTTAGATTCCGTATATATGTGTTAGCATACTGTATTTGTTTTTCTCTTTCTGACTTACTTCACTCTGTATGACAGACTCTAACTCCATCCACCTCATTACAAATACCTCCATTTCATTTCTTTTTATGGCTGAGTAATATTCCATTGTATATATGTGCCACATCTTCTTTATCCATTCATCTGTCGATGGACATTTAGGTTGCTTCCATGTCCTGGCTATTGTAAATAGAGCTGCAATGAACATTTTGGTACATGACTCTTTTTGAACTATGGTTTTCTCAGGGTATGGTTCTTAAATTCTTAAAATACATACCTCACTATAGAGAGACTTCTTTAAGGGAATCCTTAATTGTCCAATAATCCATTAGTCTAATCCTATGGTTGGTTGCCCAGTGATGGAAGTAACACCACATCGTGAGGCAGCTCATATTATTTTTGGAATTCTCTGTTAGAAATAATTTAAAGGAAGACAAATTTTGGTTTAATGCTGCGCCCTTGCATTGATCCCATCTAAATCACTCTGGTCACGTTGGCCACCTCTTGGTTCCTTGACTGCCCCAAGATTTTCACTGACCCATGCCGTCATTACTGCTTGCCTTTTGCCTGGAAGACCACCTTATAGCTGCATTTTCTCTATCTGGCTCCGACTCTTATATATCACTTCCTCAAGGAGGTCTTCCCTGACCATCTTATATATGAGGGTTCCCCATTTTGTTATGACTCACCACTTCCTAGTGTTTAGTCCCTCAGAGTTCTTTTCATAAGTTGAAAGTATGTATATATATACACACACACATATATATTTGTTTGTTTGTTTGTTTCCTATGTATGTTTTTGTCTCCCGGAAGATCATAGGTAACTCCATGACTCCACTTGTTTTTTTTCCGCCGTTAAGTCAGTGCCTAGCACAATGCTTGGCACTTAGAGTTGGTACTTAAGAAAGAGTTGTTTAGGCAGTGAATAAAGAAATGATTTAATGAGGCACTATGACCACAGAGATAAAGTCTAAATCCCTTTCTCATGAGACATCCTCTCAGATATTTGCAGACAGCTTTCAAGGTCTCCCTCCTTTCCTTTCTCCAGGGTTAACGTTTCTGGTTGCTTCAGCAGTTCCTGATGGGACATCATTTTGAATTTCCCCATCATGTTCTCTTTTTCAACTACCTGGCTAATTGTCTCTGCTCCTAATGATGTCTGATGTCTTGAATTGAACATGGTGTTTACAATCTAGTCTGACCAGGACACAGCAGAGCATCCCTCCTTGTTCAAGTTTATATTCAAGTTCATATCAAGTTTCTATTACTGCAGCCCCATCACAGAATTAATTCATAATAAACTTATTGTGGACCAAGACCCCATAGAGACTGGTTTGTTTGCTGTTTCACTTGCTAAGCTCTGACTTTTCCCTTCTTGACCTTACACAGTTGGTTTTTTGGACCCATGTTTGTGTCCTTATGTTCATTACCATTAAATTTCATTACTATCTATAGAGGGAGAGGGTTGGATTAAACCACCAAGGGCACTCGCAGCTCTTAAAAATGGAATTGGTTGTTACAGAACAGCATTGTCCGATAGAACTTTCTGTGGTGACGGAAATGCTCTATATTGATGCTGTCCAATATTGCAGCCACAAGCCACATGTGGCTACTGAGCACTTGAATTATGGCTAGTGTAACTGAGAAATTTTAAATTTCATTTAGTCTTAAGCATTTTAAATTTAAGTAGCCGCATGTGGCTAGTGGTTACTGTATTGGACAGTGCAGTTCTAGAGAAAAAGTTTCAAATTTTGAAAAGATGAAATGGTATGTATAACATTTAGGGAGAAACCAGTGTGGGATCAAATGGTCTGTTCAGGGTCAGGATTCATTTATTCAGTGTTCTTTTATTTTATTTAATAGATTTGTTTTCTTTTTTTACTGAGCGTTAGCAAAGTGCCAGGCACAATACTAGGTGCTGGAGATATAGCTTTGAAGAAAGTAGTTATGACCCCTGCTCTCAAGGAACTTCCTGTCTGATACAGTGTTTTCAGCCCTGGTTTCATACTAGAATCACTTAGGGAACTTGAAAAAATTCAGATGCTGAGAACCTGCCTTTAAGGGATTCTGATTTATTTCATCAAATGTGAGGTTCACGTTAGACTTTGATAGTCTTGTAAAAACTCTCTGAGTGACTCTAATTGGCTGTTGGGGTTAAAAATCTTTGGTCCAGGGGAAAGTAACTGCCCTTCTTGGTAAATAGTTGGAGAGAGTCCTATTTAAAGTTACACGTTGGTGGGTAGGTTTCCTGCATATTCTAAAGTCCTCTACTTGATACTCTGATGTGACCTAATCTTCCCTCCCCAAGTAAGAAAGACTGCCTGAAACATGATGGTCCATGGAATCAATTACATGGTCTTGTTTGTTGTGTAGTGATGTCAAACATGCAAATATATCCTCAAGATAAGCTCTGAACTCCATCTCTTGACAAAATATATTATTAGTCTTCAAACTGGGTTTCTCTGCCCGTGCTTTTTTCATCTATAGTCTTGACCAGGTCTCCAGATTCTAGAACTTGATACTTTAGAACTCAGCCCCAGTAGAATGAGAGGAATGAGAAGCCAAATGTTCATGAGGTGGAAGGAATATTGGCTTGGACTCTTCAAGCAGGAGGATATTTATGATTGTGTCACGCAATCTAGGCTGGGTTTTACTGTGTCTCATAACAAGGGCTGGTTTCTCTCTCCATGCTCATCGTGGGACATCTGGGGCCTCTGGAACAAGCAGACAGAGCATTCTTTATGTAGAACCTTGCTGGTTGTTGTGACAGAGGGAAAAGAGAACATGGCAAAGCATGAGCTGACCTTTAAAACTTCTGCCTAGAAATATGTCACTTTTGCTCAAAGCAAGTTCCATGACAAAGCAAAGAAATGACCTTCCCCAGGGAAAGGCAGCAAATATTTGTGAATGATAATATAGTTTATTATAGTCTTCCCTTCTCATCACAAATATTTGGTTCAATTTCCTTTCAGCTCGCAAAACACACCCTCCTCCTGCCTCCCTCTTGGGAGACCATACGGAAAGTCTATCCAGTCATGGCAGTCCACTCAAAGCCCAGGATCCTGTGATGGACTTTACATCAGTTATTTATTTGTCCTCTCTTGCTTCAGATACCCATGCACTAAAAATTCTGCTTCCCATATACCCAATATATAATATTAGAACAGGGCTAGAATAACTCAAATAAATACTTTTTTTTGGAAAGGAAAAGACTGATAGATACACAATTATAGCAATTTTGGGATTTAATGGGAGAGATGCTACAAGGGCCTCTTACCTTAGGGATTGGGCATGTTCTGTGGCTCCCCGGGAGTGGATCTCCTGTCTGTTGTTTTCCATGGCTCTTGCTTTCACTTTCTTGGGAGTCTGTCTTCTTCCATTATCTTTTTTGGCAGCTGAAAAACTCTGTCAATCCACTTCCTCCCCATAGAAGGTTGGGGGCCCAAGTGTTGTTTTGTTTCCTAAATGGTCACCGTCTCTCTTAGTTTAAGATAGTATTCATTTAATTCCAGTCAGTTTTATGTACCAAGGGCCACATTCACAATTACTTTTCATTACCTTGAACTTATCACGCTTTCATGGAAGAAGAGCCAGACCCTTAGCCATTTTGTCCAACTGAAGGGATTCACTGGAACTACTTTAATTTGTTCAGATGTTTTAGCAAAGGGTGGATGTCCAAACCCTTGATGTGATCCTTGCCTCAAGGCTGAGTTTCTTTTTTTTTTTTTAAACTGAGTTTTGATTGGCTTGCTCAAAGTATTTCTCAGTTGTATCTTTTTTACAGTTTGGAGATGAAAAAAAGTTGTCTCTTTCAACAATACAAGTCCTGGAATTTCTAGACTATGTTCCCTTTCATTTCCATCCACAAGGTGGCCAATTCTTTTGTCTCTCATCTTGTATTAGTTTGCCAGTGTTGCCATAATAAAGTACCACAGACTGAGTGGCTTCAGTAACAGAAATGTATTGTCTCATAATTCTGGAGGCTAGAAGTTCAAAATCAAGGTGTTGGCAGGGTGAGTTCCTCCTGAGGACTGTGAGGGAAGGATCTGTTCCAGGCCTCCCTTTTTGGCTTGTAGATGGTTGTCTTCTCTCTATGTCTCATCATATTATTTTTGTTCTATCTACATTTCTGTGTCCAAATTTCCCCTTTTTATAAGGGTACTAATCATATTGGATTAGGGCCCACCCTAAAGACCACATATTAACTTGTTACCTTTGTAAAGACCCTATCTCCAAATATGGTCACATTTTGAGGTATGGGGTGTTAGCACTTCAACGTAGGAATTTTGGGGGGACACATTTCAATGCATAACACATCTCTTTCCCCTAGTCCTTGTCAAATGCAGCCAGTAGTAATTGAGACATATACTAACTTTCTGCTCAGTGTACCTGAACTCACCCTGCCAACACCTTGATTTTGAACTTCTAGCCTCCAGAATTGTGAGACATAAATGTACTCACCAGGTACATTTATGTCTTCCAGTTTATTTCAGATGACAGCTTTACCAAATATTCCATCACTGTATAATAGAAATAAACATCTTTCCAGTCTCCAATAATACAGTTTCTTTCTGCCCACTGCCAGAAGCCAATGCCACATATTTTTAGTTTATCTCTTGTTGTTGTTGTGTTGTTACAGCAGCACCTCATTTCTTGTACCAATTCATGTATTGACAGGAAGACTAGGTGTTGTTGTAATAAACACCTAGTGATTTACAAGATCAAGAGTTTATTTCTTGCTCATGCCATGTGTCCATCATGAATTGGCCACCTCTCTCCTTCATATTTTTCGCTCTCTGAGATCTAGTGCAACCTCTGTCAATAGCCTGGCCATTGCTGTGGCAAAGGGAAAAAGAAAGGTGAAGTGTCCGCTGGCTCTTAAAGCTACTGGTCTGAAGTGATATGTGTCACTTCTGCTCAGATTTCATTGGCTGAAGCAAGGGGTATTGCCAAGCTTTAAATGAAAGGAGATGGGGAGTACAATTCTCTTCTAGCAACAGGCAAGAAATATTTGTGAGCATGTTTACAGTCTAGAACAACAGACTGAATATTTTTAGAAAAGTTCAGAGAGATAGAGGACAGAGTTTGACACCTTGGGACTAAGCAGGTGGGAAAACTAGAGCAGTTGGTGAAGAGAAGGACTTTGGCCTTGGGAATGAGAGGAGCACCAGAAGATTCTATCTTTCATCAGAGACTTAACAGGTTAACATGTCAGAGTTGAAAGAATCCTTGGAGGGAGCATAGTAGGCTGTATACTTCAGAATTTCAAGTTGCAGCTCTGCCACTTAATTGCTGTGTGACTTTTGTCAACTGACTTGACCTCTCTCAGTCTCTGTTTCTCACTTGTCAAAGAAGATAGCGGTATCATTCGTCCCACAGGAATGTTTTGAGTATCTCACTTCCCCTGTGTAGTAACTGTGTAACCTTGGATAAGGTACTTGACTTAGATATACCTCAGTTTCTTCATCTGTAAAATGGAGATAATAACAGTATGTGTTTCATGGGGTGGATAAAGGATTTACTGGTTTAAAACATTTACGCCAGTGCCTGGCTGGTAGTAAATGCCCAATAAATGCTAATTATCGTTGCTGTAGCTGCAGTTAGCCCAGGTGATACACAGTGCTAGACACACAGTGGGCACATGGTACATACGAGATTATCACTTTCTGCACCAACACTTTATTGAAGAGTGCGAGTCTTAAAAGATGAAGCAGAGGAGGAGGGAGTGTAAGAGAGAGCGTCACCAAGCGGGCCATGGGTTCCTGGCAAGCTGATTGTTCCGTCTCTCAGGATGTACTCATAGAGGTCACGTATTGTCACCGCCTCTCCAAATAGTCCATACACTAAGGGGGGACGGGAGAAGAATGTACCTGTTGACTCCTAACTCCCATGGGTCCAAATTCCTACCATGAAGCATCTAAGTTTCAAGACATCTGGGCTGCATGTGTGTGGATGCCATGTAAGGAGATGTCTCCTGCCTCTGTGGCATCAGGGAGGCCCCAGAGCATGAGATGAAGGTGAGTGGTCTGATGAGAGGGGAGGAATTGTTCGAGCACGCATCTGGGCGACAAGAGTAATTGGGAGCAGCTCCATGGCAGATGTGTTGGTGGCAGCAGTCGTCTGGCTGCATCACCGTGGGACCAGTGTAAGTGGCTGCCAGGGCACTCTCTGGCTTGAAAGCAAAGCAAGTTCATGAATCTGGGTGTCCTATAAACATAATCACCTTTTTAGCCCCATTTTATCACTTTACAGGTGAGGAAACATATCCAGAGTGGGAAAGGATTTATAAAAGGTGATACTGCTTGTTAGTTGCAGAAAAAAAATTAGAATCCAGGTCTTATGAAGAGTTAGTTCTGAGATTTCCTGATCTCTGGTTCAGGCCTTGCTCATCTCCATCCATCTATCCATCCATCCATCCATCCATCCATCCATCCATCATCTCTGTGCTTGGCATTTACTGAAGGTCTCCCTTGTATCTGGTGCTCTGCTGTGCTGGGCAATTCTCACAAAAGAATGCAGTCACCTCTTTCTCCTAACTTTATGTCCTCTTCTGTCATGGTGGTGGGGAAGGCAAGCCAACAGGGAGGAAATTGGATGCACTCCAGATGCCTGGTAGATGGAATGACTGAGGTTTTCTGGGCCAAGGGAAAAGGAAAGCAGCTGTTTCATCTCTGGCTTGAGCTCCAGTGTAGTGGCAGCAACTGTCAAATATAGGGAGAAGATGGATTTCCAAGGAGGATACCCGGCTTCTCTGAATCTCACAGGACCTTAAGACATACAGCCTCCCCATTGGACCAAATCATCAAAGGGCCTAGTGGCTCGCTGACTGCAAGGCACTGTGTAGGAATTGTGAATTACAGGCAGACCCATGTTATGATTCCTATCCTTTAGCAAATGAAAATGTAGTTGGGAGATAAGCTAATATATAAAATATTATTAATAGTACTGTGTTATTAATATTAATAACTAACAGTTACTGTGCTTGGCTAGGAGACTTCTGTTGTGTCTCAGTGATCTCAGTGTGGAGTCCATGGACAAGCCCGGTGAGTCTGTGGACCCCCTGAAGTTGCATGCAAATCGATGTATTTTTCTGGGGAAAGGGTCTACTGCTTCCATCATATTCCCAAAGATGTGTGCAGTCCCCCACAAATAGAATTCACTCTACTGAATTCATTTTCATAGCAGCCCTAATTTTTCAAATGAGACAACCAAGGCTCAGAGAGGTTAAGAGGCAGAGTCAGTACTTGGACCCAGACCTCTTTGACCCCAGACCCTGTGCTTGACCCAGTTTGCTGTGGTGTATTCCTACAGCATTAATAAGGGGTAAATGAGGCAAGCACCTCTGATTTGTGCCTGGGAATGGTGTGTGATTGCTGCTTTGAACAGAATGTACATGCTTTGGGGCAAGGCCCTGAGACTTGGGATCATTCATCCTGGAGAGCAGGGGTCCGAGGGCAGCACGCCTTCCATTGGGTTCCTGGATGTGCACAATAAGGGTGGTGGCAGCCAGCTGTCCCCATCCCCACAGAGGCCAGGGCCAGTGCCTGGCTGCATGAGGAGTGTACTTTATACACAAGGAGGAACTTCCTGACTATAAGTGGGTGATTGAAGGAGGAATTAAGTCTTCTGAGTGGTCAGAGTTGGCTCTGTCTTGAATAGTTTTATTTAAATTCAGGGGAAGGATACATCATCTTTGAAGGCTTCCTATGATCACCATTTTTCTTTGTGGTTCTAAATCCACTATCATTTCCTGACATCCAGTGGCCACTGGTGAGTTCATTGGTATGTTCAGGCCTGGGATCTCCGGTATCTTCAAGTTGCAGCCCCAGGAGGGGCATTTCACACCCACACCCCTTAACTTTGCTCTTCACCTTGAGAAATGCAGTTCTGCAGATACCCAGGGAGGTCTGCACCTGCATGAGGCACTAGGGGCTTCAGATGCTTTGTGAGAACTTTCACAGCTTGGCAAGTTACAAGACTTTGGAGATGACATGGTGAGGTTCTGTTGCATGACTTGAGACCACACTGGGAAATCATTCTGTTGGGTTTAACGGGCTAATGGTTGTGGCCAGATGAAAGAGGAGGAGAAAGCTGGAGCTTCTGGAATTCATGGCTGAAAGAACCTTCTAGAACTACAGAACTGCAGCTGAGCTAGGCCAGAAGGGGGTTCAGCATGAGGGTGTGCATAGGACGTGTGGAGTGGTGTGTGTGAAGTTATGTGTGTGAATGTACTCCTATGGCTTTGGGAGTGTGATGTGGGCATGGGTGTGAGTGTGAGTATGTGCTTGGGGACGGGGCTGTGGGTGTATGTGGTAACGAAGACCTGGGTTTAAATTCCAGACCCACCGTTTACAAGTGGGGTGGGTTAGTTAATTTACCTCTCTGCATGTCAGTTTTCTCACCTGTCAAATAAGAAGAATAATAACCACCTCACAGAGTTACTATGAGGATCAAAACAAAAAGCATGCATGAAAAATGCTAAGTACGTGCCTGGCATTAGTAAGCGTTGAGTCAATGGCAGATGTTAGTGTCTGTAATGGGAGTAGGTGTGTGCATGCGTGTGTGGTAAGCTGTGCATATGTGCGTGCACACACATTGGTTTAGTCCCCGGCTGTCTTAGCAGACTCTATTTAACTAAGGGGCTTCCCTCATCCAAAATCACTGGTGTACTCTCCAAAGCTCCTTTTCTAGAGAAGCATTTCACAGTGAATCCTGAAGGAGGAGATGATGTTAGAGCTGAGACTTGCTGAAGTAATGGAAGAAGCTATACCATAACCTGGGGGAAAAGCATACTGGGTAGATGGAACTGCAAGTACAGAGGCTCCAAGCTTGGTGAGTTTGAGGAAAATCTAGGAGGTCAAGGTGACTAAAGTGAAGAGGGTGAGGATGAGAGTAGTAGGAGTTAAGGTCAGAGAGGTAAGCAAAGGCCAGATCATATTTGGACTTTATTTTCCATGGGAGAGGAGCAGTTGGAGGATGTTGAGTGGGGCAATGATGTATGATTTGCATTTGTGAAATATGACTGGCGTTCTGTGGAGGGTAGAATGCAGAGGGCCAAGGGTATACTAGAGAGATCAGACAGGAGGCTTATAGGCAGGGGTCCAGGGGAGATGATTGCTTTGAGTAAGAATGTCGTGGAGGAGGTGGTCAGAAGTCTTCAGGTTTGGGATGTATTTTGCAGGTAGAGACAACAGGATTTGTGAATTTGTGATGAACTGAATATGGGGCTTGAGGGCTCTGGTGGAATCAAGGCTGCCTTCTCCTTATTGCCACTGGGAAGACTAGTGGGGATACTGCTATCATTCAGTCCTATTAGGTCATGTTGTGTTTGGGGAGCCTATTTAATGTCCACAGGAGAAGTGAGGAGGCGTTGGGCCCTACAAGTCCAGAGTTAAGGGGAGAGGTGGGGCTGGAGGTATATTTCTGGGTGTCATCAGCACGAGTGTGGTATTTGAGGCCAAGGGAGTGATGAAATCATGTAGGGCAGCGGCTTTCAAGGTGTTGTCCATGGATGAGTAACAGTGGCAGTAACACCTGGTGACTTGATAGAAATCCAGATTTTCAAGCTCTTCCCTAGACTGACTGAATCAGAAACTCTGGGTGTGGAGTTCAGTGATGTGTGTTTTAACAAGCCCTCCAGATAATTCTGGTACAAACTCATATTGAGTGTTGGGGGGTGAGTGTAGACAGAGAGGAGGTCCAAAGATTGATCCATGGGTCCCTCAACAATTAAAATCTGGAGTAGAAGGAGCCAGCAATGGGAACTGAGAAGAACCAACGTGGAATTTAAGAAGAAGACTCGGAGGGTTTTGCAATGGATGACAAATGCTTATGAAGAAGGTGTGGATGGTTGGTTCAAATGCTGCTGAAGATTGAAGGAGATGAGGACCCAAATGGTCCAGTAGATTTGGCAAGATAAGCATCTTTTCTGAGCCTTAACTAGAGCAGTTTCAATGGAGTGGCTGTGACGAAGCTTGTTAAAAGAGAAAGTGAAGTTGAAGAGAGAAAGGAAGGTGAAGAAGCAGAGACAGCAAGTATAGGCAAGCGTTCTGAGAGGTTTTGTTATAAAGAGGAACAGTGAAAAGGAGCAGCCGCTGGAAGGTGACTTGGCGTCTAGGGAGGTTTCGTTTTGTTTTGTTCTAAGGCAGGAGATACAACGTATTTGAAATTGAGTGGGACTAATATAGTGGAGACAATTAAACAGGAGGTAAACAAAATCCACAAACCTCTAGCCAGGCTCACCAAGAAGAAAGAGAGAGGACCCAAATAAACAAAGTAAGAAGTGAAAGAGGAGAAATGACAGCCAAGGCCACAGAGATACAAAACATCATAAGAGAGTACTATGAGCAATTATATGACAACAAACGCAACAACCTAGAAGAAATGGACAAGTTTCTAGAAACACACAGCCTGCTAAGACTGAGTCAAGAAGAAACATAATTTGAACAGACTGATCACTAGAAATGAAGTAGAATCTGTAATAAAACTCCCTGCAAACAAAAGTCCAGGGCTGGATGGCTTCACTGGGGAATTCTACCAAACATACAGAGAAGAACTTATACATATCCTTCTCAAACTATTCAAAAAAAATTGAAAGGGAGGGAACACTCCCAAATTCATTCTATGAGGCCTCCAAATGCCCTGATACCAAAACCAAAGACACTACCAAAAAAGAAAAATTACAGGCCAATATCTTTGGTGACTATACACGAAAAAATCCTCAACAATATAAGGAAACCAAATTCAGCAATACGTAGAAAAGATCATACACCATAATCAAGTTGGATTCATTCCAGGGTCACAAGAATTGTTCAACATATGCAAATCAATCAATGTGATACACTACATTAACAAAAGGAAAGACAAAAACCACATGATCATCTCAATAGACATAGAAAAAGCATTTGACAACATTCAGCATTCATTCGTGATAAAAACTGTCACCAAAGTGGGTATAGAGGGAACATATCTCAAATAATGAAAGCTGTATATGAAAAACCTAGATAGACGTTTCTCTAAAGAAGACATAAGACAGCCAAGAAGCACATGAAAAGATACTCAACACTGCCAATTATTAGAGAAATGCAAATCAAAACCACAATGACCTCACATCGGTCAGCATGGCTGTCATCAAAAAGTCTTCAAGTAACAAATGCTGGAGAAGGTGTGGAGAAAAAGGAACCCTCGTACTGTTGGTGGGAATGTATACTGGTGCAGCCACTATAGAAAACAGTATGGAGGTTCCTTAAAAAACTAAAAATAGAGCTATTGTATGATCCAGCAATCCTACTTTTGGGCATATATCTGGAGAAAACTCTAATTTGAAAAGATACATGCACCCCAATGTTCACAGCAGCACTATTTACAATAGCCAAGACATGCAAGCAACTCAAATGTCCATCAACAGATGAATGGATAAAGAAGATGTGGTATATATATATATATATATATATATATATATATATATATATACAATGGAATACTACTCAGCCATAAAAAAGGAATGAAATATTGCCATTTGCAGCAACATGGATAGACCTAGAGAATATTACGCTTAGTGAAATAAGTCAGACAGAGAAAGAAATATAGTATATCACTTATATGTAGAATCTAAAAAATAATACAAATGAATCTATAATATATACAAAACACAAACAGACTCACAGACGTAGAAAACAAACTTATGGTTACCAAAGGGGAAAGTGGGGGGAAAAGGGATAAACTAGGAGTGTGGGATTAACAGATACAATATTATATATAAAATAGATAAGCAATGAGGATATACTGTATAGCACAGGGAATTATACTCAATATCTTGTAATAACCTATAATGGAATATAATCTGCAAAAAACTCCCACAACTGAATCACTATACTGTACACCTGAAACTAGCTCAATATTGTAAATCAACTATACTTCAGTAAATAAAAAAGAATGATGCAGGAGAGAGGGGTGCTAATAGCAGGAGGGAGGTCCTTGAACAGGGGTGAGCGGAGCTGGAATCCCATACATGAGTGGGGGACTGATCTTAGGAGCAGGACGAACGGATCCTTGGCAGGCAGAGGGAAGGCAGGGTATATAATACATACAGAGGGCAGTGAATACAGGGCCATGAGGCTGGCAGACTTAAAGGTGCAAGGATGAGGTCGTTTTCTCTAGTTTCTCAGTAAAATAAGTGAGGTCATCCACGGAGGGCTAGGGGAGGTGGTGGAGGTTTGAGGTGAGAGAAATAGGTGTGAAATAGAAGAAAATAAAATGGGTGATGTAATGTGATAGAGAGTGCCTCCTCACGCCCTCTCTGCTCTCATGCGTGGCAGGTGAGAGGGCAGGGAGGGGATCAGAGCTTCTCCCACAGGGCACGCTGACCTTGCCCCAGGAACCCCAGGTACCCACTGGCTGAGGAGGACCACCTGTTAGTACACAGGGATGGTGCAAACAAGGATCCAAAGATGCCCCCAGTCAGGAAGGAAGTTGGGCACTCAGCCCAGAGTTGAAGCTGAGCCCCTTCACTGTGGTTTGGGATGGTCTAGAAGTTCTAGAACCGTCTTGGCTTTTCTCTCCATCCAGAGAGGACAGAGCTCTACTTGGTCCATGGGGTTTCTCAGGCCTGTGCTCTGTTGACCAGTGTTCAAAATGTGGCATTAGTTTATTTACTGTATAGAACATTCTGTATTTATCTTTTAAATTACAAACTACTTTTTCAGTGTAACAAAGGAAATAATCCTAAAATTTATACAGCAAAAAATCAATCATTTCCAGACCTTTTCTTCCTCCCCAACCCCACTTCCATCCCGCAGTTGTGCATAGCATTCTCCCTACTGTTAATTTTTGTTTTCTTACTCCTATTTTTATTATTTTCCCGGGCTCTTGAGTCTGATAGCCTGGTTTCAGTCTTGGCCCTCTGGCTTCCTGTTTTGTCTCTAATACTGTTCTCCATTGAAGGGGACCGGAGCTCCCTAGATGTAGCTAATTACAAAATTTGGCGCAGGGGAACGTCAAGATGGCCCTGGGTTATCTGCTTTCAGATATGTCTGGATTAGTGCAAAAAACGGCCAAGAGGCACAGTGAAAAGGCTCCCATTGGCTGAGGTGGGGCAATTTACTTATAAAAAGCAATAATTATTGCCATCAATTGAAATAAGCTGTTACTGGCAATCCGTGAATACATGATAATGGTCAAAAGGAATATGACCCTGAACAAATGCTTTAACTTCTCTGTGCCTCAATTTTGCCACCTGTGAAAAGATTGTAAAGATTAAGGAACTTAAAGACTGTTGTAAAGATTAAGGAACGTAATTCCTACAGAGAGATTAGCAAGCAATTGGCACATCATATTCAATGAGCATCAGCCGTAATTCACATTATTATTGATATTATTTCCATGGAATGCTCTACAGGATTCTAGGATAAATATTCCATTTGTAAAAATTCAGAGTGGGAAAAACTCAAATATTTACTAAGAGCTACTATTATGTAGGCACTGTGCAACACTCTGAGTTGGAACCAACAGGAATTGTTGTTTGCAGTTATATGTGAATTTGATGTTGTTCTTCCCCACTACATATAAGCTCCATGAGTTAGGTTCTTTGTGGTGTTCAGCTACTTTATCCTAGTAATACTCAGTTGAGTGGCAGAGGGAGGTATTTATACAGATTATAAGTAGTGTGAGAAAATGTAATCTAAAGGATTGTGAGATCATAGCAAATATTTCTGCTGTGGGTTGGAGGGGGGGGATGTGTGAATGCACGTGTGTGTGGTGTCTGGGAAAGCATCCCACAAGAGGACCCTCCAAGCCTTGGTGAGTGGGGGCATGTTGAGGAGCAGGCAGGAGACGGTCTGGGCAGAGATGCTAGGGCCTGGCAGAGCACTGGCGCACAGAAGTGCTCGGTGCAGACGGACCGAATGGATGAATGAGAAAGAAAGGCGCTGAGGTGCTGCCCAGGGCGCTGGGTTTTCTGGGTCCAGGGAGCGCAGACGATGGGGAATCACTGATGGTTTTGAACAAGAGTGCTTCAGCTTGGACACGAGGTCCCAGGAGAGAATGGTCTGAGCTGTTGTGGAATCAAAATCTGGGTTGCTTTACTCCTTGAACTCTTTTAAGAAAATGTGATGTTTTTCAAAGAGACTATTGCTTTTTTTCCCCTTCATTCTTCTCTGGTAAAATTCAGTAACAGCCTGCGCTCTGGACTGGGCCCTGGATTCAAGGCCCAACTTGGCCAGGACTAACTGCGTGACATTGGACCATGTCCTTCACTTGTAAAGTGGGGGAAATAATACCAATTTCCCAGAGGTTTGTGAATCGCCAGTGAGGTAACGTCTGGGGAGGAACCCTGTAGACTGGTTAAGAGCCATGGCGATGCGAGGGATGGGGCTTCTTTCTTTATTCCTCAGAGGCGGTGGTGCCCTGGTCTTTGACTCCAGAGGAGCCAGACTTTGCTTCAGTTAGTGAATTCCCTGAAAGTGTGGTTCACACTGCACTGGCTAGTGTCTTGCATAGCACAGCTGTCGTTGTAGAACATTCTAGAGGATGCACTGCCTGTGAAGGGGTAGGGAGGGAGGCCACAGGGGTCAGCAGACAGCGCCGAGAAGATGGCGGTGGCTTGGCAGTGCCTTCCAGGGCCTGCTAACATTGCCCAGTGGAACCTGCAGAGGAGAGAGCCCTCGGGTAAGAGTGACCTCATGCAGCGGCAATGTCACTCTGTCTTCCGGGCTGTATTTGGGGATGGGCAGGACACACACCACCCTTGTGTGGTTGTTTCTTGGGAGCCAAATGCTCCCCATCAGTGAATGCTGCCTCTTAGCTTCCTGCTGTGCTTTGTAGCTCATTTTTTTTTTTAACATCTTTATTGGAGTATAATTGCTTTACAACGGTGTGTTAGTTTCTGCTTTATAACAAAGTGAATCAGTTATACATATACATATGTTCCCATATCTCTTCCCTCTTGCGTCTCCCTCCCTCCCACTCTCCCTATCCCACCCCTCTAGGTGGTCACAAAGCACCGAGCTGATCTGCCTGTGCTATGAGGCTGCTTCCCACTAGCTATCTATTTTACATTTGGTAGTGTATATATGTCCATGACACTCTCTCACCCTTTCACATCTCACCCCTCCCCCTCCCCATATCCTCAAGTCCATTCTCTAGTAGGTCTGTGTCTTTATTCCTGTCTTGCCCCTAGGTTCTTCATGACCTTTTTTTTTTTTGTCTTCGATTCCATATATATGTGTTAGCATATGGTATTTGTTTTTCTCTTTCTGACTTACTTTACTCTGTATGACAGACTCTAGGTCCATCCACCTCACTACAAATAACTCAATTTCATTCCTTTTTATGGCTGAATAATATTCCATTGTATATATGTGCCACATCTTCTTTATCCATTCATCTCTCGATGGACACTTAGGTTGCTTCCATGTCCTGGCTATTGTAAATAGAGCTGCAATGAACTTTAAACGTTCCCAGCAGACAATAACCCAGCCGCTTGCCTGCCGGTGTTTACATTTTCTGTCAAGGCAGAGAGAGTGGGAGCTGTAGCATGGTAAAAGCACTTTCTCGTTTCTGTCATTCTCTTGACAGTGTCTTTCCAGAAACCTTGGGCAGTGAATGTGACAGGGACCCCTTGCTCAACTGATGCGCAGTGGGATTTGGGTGGGATTCAGCTGGGTAATTGACAGACACATTCGTAGACATCTTCCCCAGCCATTCCCTGGGCACAGAGAGAGGAAGTGACCTCCCCTCACTGTCTGCAGGGCTCCCCAGAGGGAGTGTTTGATGTACAGTGGGGGGTGGAATGGGAAAGGCAGTTGGGGAATGGTCCAGAAAAGTCAAGTGGTCTGGAAGGGTGGTTTTTAAAGGACCCATCCAGAGATAGACAACAAGATACACAGTAACTCAGTGCCATATGATCCAGCACTCCCACTCCTGAGCATGTATCTGGACAAAACTATAATTCAAAAAGATACATGCAACCCTATGTTCATTGCAGCAGTGTTTACAGTAGCCAAGACATGGAAACAACCTAAATGTCCATCAACAGATGAATGGATAAGGAAGATGTGGTACGTATATACAATGGACTATTACTCAGCCATTAAAAAGAATGAAATAATGCCATTTGCAGCAACATGGATGGACCTGGAGATTATTATACTAAATGAAGAGAAAGACAAATACCATATGATATCACTTATATGTAGAATCTAAAATATGACACAAATGAACTTATCTATGAAACAGAAACAGACTCACAGACATAGAGAACAGACTTGTGGTTGCCAAGGGAGAGGAGGAGTGGGGGAGAGATGGACTGGGAGTTTGAGAGTACCAGACGCAAACTGTTATATATAGGATGGATAAACAACAAGGTCCTAGCGTATATCACAGGGAACTATATTCAATATCCCGTGATAAACCATAATGGAAAAGAATAACAACAAAAAAAGAAATAGTAACTAATACACTTCACCCTTATACTAGGATGAAGATTCAGAGACAGAACTATTCATTCACCTAACAAATATTTATTGAGCAACTACTATTTGCCACGTCCTATTCTAGGTGTCTAAGCTTACAGCAGTCACAGACAATAATCCCTGTCCTCATGGAATTTATGTGCAGTGAGGGAAGAAGAGCCAGCACTTACTGAGTGCTGAACACGCCAGACACTTTTCTAATCCAATGAATTGTTGCAACAACCCTATGAGATCCATGCTATTATTATCCCCCATTCTTCAGAAGTTAGGTAACTTGTCCAAGGTCACTCAACTTGGAAGTGGCATGGCTACTCCTCTCCTTCCTGTCATTTTCTAAAACTGCAGGATCCTGAAGCTTTCTTAGCCTTGTGATGCCATTTAGGGCACAGCAGCTTCCATGGCTGCCCCGGCCCTGAAATTCCTCAGATTTAGGACTCCTTTCTTCTTCGGTCCTGACGGAGAAGCCCCTTAACAGATTCCTGCTGCTACTTGTGCCCCAGGTCACAGCATCAACCTACTTTGTCTTTCCACAGCACTTGATTTCTGCAGGCTTAGGTCCCTTTTCTGTTTCAGTGATGTCAAGAATAATCTTTTTCTAGCACCTCTTTGCCTGCAGAAAAGGAACTTGAGTCTATTTTTTCTAATATTTTCTTTTCGATTCTGTCTGGTGTTCCCATCCCTCTTTCTTCTGGTTTAACTTTTCTGAAATGGCTTCAACCTGCTTCTTCAGTTCCTTCTCTGCCACTTTTAGGCCTAGTACTGTTGACTGGTCCTGAGATTTTCCTTTTCTTTTCTTCTTTCTCTTTCCCACTCTTCTTGTTTTGACTTCAAGATCAAAAACAATTTTTAAGCTATTCTAGTCCTTCCTGGGTTTCTGATGTTCTTACTGCAAAGTCCAAGTAGTAGCTTTGTGTGCGCACGTTCACCCCCGAAGCCTTCATGCTTCCTGATGGTACTTTTCCCTCTGCCTTGATGCAGGTCTGGTTCTCAGTGCCAGCATTTTAGATAGAGACCTTTTACTTTCCCTGGCTGGAACCTGGCCTTGTGCTACCACCAGTATGCTTTTTTATCTATCTCAACTTAAGAACGTGTCATATTGCATCACGTGGCAGAAGAGCTCTCATTCCTCTCTACCTGTTCACAGATGATACCACCTTCTCATTGTGATTGAATTGATCCCCCCGTCTCTGAAGTCCACGAACATAATCAGGATTTATTTAATATCCCCAATTAGGATAAAAGGGGCGGAGGCATCTTGGATTCCTCCCTGTCAAACCACCAAGATCATCAGGGTCTTTCTTTGTTTTCCTATCTGTTAACATCCCTAAAAACTTTCCAGAGACTGGGATTTCTAAGAGATTGACTTCTGGGGGTGGTGAGTAATTCAGAGAACATACAGACGAGCCACCCGAACCCATCAAGGTTAAGTCTGCCACGGAACACTCCAAGTCTTGTGTAAACCTCTCTCAACTCCTGGAATTCTCGTATCTTGTGCTCATGAAGATTGGATTG
This sequence comes from Balaenoptera physalus, assembly GCF_965194825.1. Classification (NCBI taxonomy): domain Eukaryota; kingdom Metazoa; phylum Chordata; class Mammalia; order Artiodactyla; family Balaenopteridae; genus Balaenoptera; species Balaenoptera physalus. The sequence goes on from NC_138889.1 coordinate 77,464,059, forward strand.
GGTGTTTGGCCAGGGAACTGAGGAATACATCATCTCTGCTCCATCAGTCATCCCTTCCATGTCCCAGTCCCAGTCCCAAGGGACATATATACTGAAGCAATGCTTTTCCGAGTTTACTGTGTGTATGAAACTTGCAGGGATCTTGCTACCATATGGATTCTGTTCAGTAGATTGGGGTAAGACTTGAGGCTCTGCATTTCTAACAAGTTCCTAGGAGATGCTCATGCTGCTGGTCCGTGGACCATCCTTTGAGGAGCAAAAGGCTAGATGACAAAGAGTCAGCAAAGGAATATTTTTATTATTTGCTGGAGCTTTGGCCCCAAACTCTGGTACTTCCTCTAATGAGGTGGACTTTGCAGTAGGAAGGACTTCTTTTTCCAAGAGAAGGCTGTTGTTTCTATCTGGGCATCAGTCTGGTTCTTTTTTTTTTTAATTTTATGGAAGTATAGTTGATTTACAATGTTGTGTTTAATTTCTGCTGTACAACGAAGTGACTCAGTTATACATAATTATATTCTTTTTCATATTCTTTTCCATGATGGTTTATCACAGGATATTGAACATAATTCCCTGCGCTATGTAGTAGGACCTTATTGTTTATCCATCCTATATATAATAGTTTACATCTGTTAATCTCAAACTACCAGTCTATCCCTCACCCTGCTACCCCCCACTGCCAGCCTCGGGCAACCACAAGTCTGCTCTCTATATCTGTGAGTCTGTTTCTGTTTCATAGATATGTTCATTTGTGTCGTATTTTAGATTCCACATATAAGCTATACCATATGATATTTGTCTTTCTCTTTCTGACTTACTTTGCTTAGTATGTTAATCTCTATGTCCATCCATGTTGCAGTCTGGTTCTTATTTGGCTCTCTTGGCGGGGAGAGCTGCGAAGGACACATCTTCCCAAGCTGGAGAAGGTTTTGAGCCATGTCTTACCTTAATGGCTGTAGACAAGGAAGAGGGTCAAAGAAGCAGTGAAGGGAAGCCAAGAGGGAAATGACTGGAAATCCCTCCAAGCAGCAGCAAACACAATGCCTTTCCTTGACATTCAAGGATCCTGGTCTTTGTGGGCCTTGCCTTCACCTCTCCTCCTGACACACTAAAGACTCTACTATCTGCCCCTTAATATCACCAGTCCATAGCAGTGCTTCTTTTTGGTGGTGGGGGAGATATGGGGGTAAAAGAACTCACTCTTCCTTTGCATTCTGTTCTTTCCACCTAGGATGGCTCTGTGTACACCTCTCCAGTAGATACAGATTCCAGATGATCTACACTGAACTAATGTAGTCCTACCCAGTCTCTAGTCACAGACTCCACAGAGCTCGCTTTCTGCTTGTAGAAACCATTAAATCCCGTGACTCTGAAACTTTTCTAACTAAAGTCCACTTATGTACAAGACCTGTGACTCACCTGCCAAATCTATTCCCACTTTCTAGAGGTGAGGTATCATAACAATGAGATATTACTGTTCAAAGTTATTCTTGGCCTTTATTTTCTTTTGTAATGAGATGTACATCTTCTTGAGCAAGCGCTCAGGGCCATGAATGAATTCAGTTTGAGCCATGAGTTTTCTCCTCATTTCATGCTACTGACCTTGCCTGCTTTTCTTCTTGCATAGGCCCATATTTCCTGGTGTCCTTTGCTGACTTATCCTCAGCTCCTATATCTCCAAATGTTGGACTAAGTTGTATCTTCAGGTATCTTATCTTATTCATGTCTTTAGGTGACCTCCACTGGTCTCATGGCTTGAAATACCATCTATACATTGTTGACACTCAAATTTATATTTCTAGTCTGTACCACTTTCCTGAAACGCAGAATTGAACACCTAACTGCCTAGTTAACATCTCAAACATAAGATGCCAAAACCACCCACCTTCCCCACTCCTCAACTCTGGATATCTTCTTATCCCAAGCCTTCTCCATCATTTACTCAGTTGCTCAGACCCAAAACTTAGGGAGTATCCTTGAACCTTTTTATCTTTACATCACTAATCCAGTCCACTAATTAGAACCATCTCCTCTACCTCCATAATATATCTTGACTTAGATCACTTCTCAGCATTTTCATAGCCATATCCCTGTTCTAAGATACTATCGTTTCTTGCTTGGAATATCATGATAGGCACCTAACTGGTATCCCATCTTCCACTTTTGCACCTCTGCAGTCCATCCTACATACAGCAGCCAGATACTATTACTCTTATGTTTAAAACTCCCTAATGACTTACCAATACACTTAAAATGAAATCCAAGCTAAAACCTTTCTTGTAAATCTCTACCTTATCAGGCTCGTTCCTATCTCATCCATATTGGTATATGAGTATGGAAGATGACTTCCTTCCTCACTATAATCAGACCGATTTTCTCTCTGTCTGAACATGTTGTATCAGTCAGCTATTGCTGTGTAATAAACTACCCCCAAACTCAGGAGCATAAAATGATAAACATTTATTCTCACTTTTATAGGACTCCAAGTTGAGTGAATCAGCTGATCTAGTCTGAGCTTGGCTAGGAGGTTCTGCTTCAAGCTGAAAATCCAGCTGGTCTCGGCTCTTCACAGTAGTTTGAACTTAATTCTGCTCCAAGTGTGATCATTATGGAACCCAGGATGAAGGACCAGCATCTACTCAGGGCATGCTCTTCTTGTGGGCAAGGCAGAAACCCTAGGGGGCAGGCCAATCACACAGGCCCATTTTAAGCCTTTGCTCTTGTCACATTTGCTTATACCCCATTGGCCAAAGCCAAGTCATATGTCCAGTCTCAACATCAGGGGGCAGGGTAGTGTTTTCTGTCCACAGTGGGAGGAGGACAGGAATACATTTGCTGAATGACAGTCCAAACCATGATATACTCCAAGCTTGTTCCTGCCTCAGAGCCTTTTTACTTGCTGTTTCCTCTGTGTGGAATGCAGTTCACCTAGATCTTCATGAGCCTGCTTCTCATTATTCAGTTCTTAACTTACATGTTACTCCCTTAGAGAAGACTTTGAAGGTTCTTGGTCTTGGCTAAAGTAACCTTCTCATTCCCTCTTTATCATATTACCCTGTTTTATCTTTTCCATCATACTTGATTGATGCCTGGCATTGCCTTACTTACTTGTTTTGTTTGTTTATTGTCTATAATCCTCCAATGGCACGTACAGTTTTGGAGGACAGGACCTTGTGTTGTTCACGGAAGGATTCTAATACCTGGAACAGAACTTGTTATATAATAGGTGCTCAATAAATATTTAGTTTGACCAGGCATCCAATTCTTATATGCCTTAAAGTCCAACTATTGAAAATCCTAGGCCTCAAACATTGTGGATCCAAGAGTGCATCACCACACGTGGTAGGGTTAATCAAATGACCCACTACAATCTATAATAGTAATTATGGAGCTTAATTAACATTAATTTATAAGCAGTCATAACAGTAATTGAGAGCCACGATCAACTAAAGATAGCGCTAATGATGTTGATACCAATGTATTCTTCCTGAAAACTGTGGGCCTTCCAACCATCTGCACATGTTCATACACAGTAAGAGTGTTGAATGTTGCCAAGTATTTAAGTCCTTAGTAGACTAGAAACACGTTAATTTTAGTTGACTGGTAACACATTACAGTAACCTAATTAGTATGTTGCTGGTAAGTAACCCTTAGCTGTCCATAAAAATAACTCTTTGAAATGAGGGGCTATCTACTCATGAAATTAATAAAAGCACCTTTATTTCTTGGTCAAGTTTGAGACTCCTGAAGAGAATGCGAGTGGTCTACTACTGGGCAGTGGGCCACATTTGAAGAGTTACTGATCTGGTGCAATGACATCATCTTCTGAATGAGGACATTGAGGCTCAAGGTAGGGAAAGGATTGTCCAAGAACACATGGATAGTAATGGCTGAATCGAGAACTATTATTTCTGGGCACCTGACTCTGATCTCAGGGTTCCTTCTGCTCTTCCATTCTGGACCTCCGTGCAAAGTGAAAATGCCTTCACAAGGAATAAGATTTTCTTACCTATCTTGGGCCTATTCACTCTTAATTATTTAATTCTTAATGGGCCGGTGAGGCAGGTCAGGGCAGATATTATTCTATTTAATAGGTAAGGAAACTGAGATGTGAGGGGCCAGTGAGTAGCAGAGTTCCACTGGAATCCCTGTCTCCTGAGTTAGGGAAGACTTCTCTGGTCATGTGGACTGTGGCTACAGGTCGAGGGTATCATTTGACAGTGTTAGTTGACAGAGAGTGAAGCACAGGGTCTGTAGGACCTTTGACCTTACTCCTTACAGTGGGCCATAGACTGAAGTTCTTTGGGAACCATCAGACAAAGGTCTCCAAGCTTCAAAAACTTTAAGGTGACATGGACTAGTGGAAAGATGTGATTGGGAGTCAGACAGATTTGGGTTCAAATCCTGCTGTCTGCTTACGAGGTCAGTGGTCTTGGGCAACCAATCTGACCTCAAACTCCTCATCTGCAAAGCGGGGGGACATTAATAGCCTTCCCCTTTTAGGTGTGTAGTAAGGAATCAAAGCATGTGGCACATAGTGGGCACTCAATAGTGATGGTTATTATTTAAAGTTGTATTGAGCATTGCCCTTTTCCGATTCTATCATATTTGCCGAGTGGGACTTTCATATAAGGTGAAATTTTATTTACATCATGTATCCTAGATCATTTTAAGATCTGTTTTCTTGATCCACTCACCATTCTTTACCAATTATTTACTTCTTTGTGGTGGTTTGGTAAATGGAAATTTAAGACATGTAAGACATACAGCTTCCATGGAGTTTGTTCCTGGTTATACACGATATACTCTGAAAGCTGGAAAGACCTTGCAACGACTTTGACCTATCCCCATGACTGAAGTTTAACACCATGCTCACACCATACCAGGCTGATAAAACCCTGTCCTTTTCTTTGCCTTCTGATGAAGTCTCCGGTGACGACTCTTTTTTTTTTTTTAATGTAATATTTATTTTTTTGAAGTTTATTTATTTATTTATTTTTGGCTGTGTTGGGTCTTCATTGCTGCGCTCGGGCTCTCTCTGGTTGAGGTGAGCGGGGGCCCCTCTTTGTTGCAGTGCGCGGGCTTCTTATTGCGGTGGCTTCTCTTGTTGCAGAGCATGGGCTCTAGGCTCATGAGCCTTGGAAGTTGTGGCACGCAGGCTCAGCAGTTGTGGCTCGCGGGCTCCAGAGTGCAGGCTCAGTAGCTGTGGCGCACAGGCCTAGTTGCTCTGCGGCATGTGGGATCTTCCCGGACGAGGGCTCAAACCCGCGTCCCCCGCACTGGCAGGCGGACTCTTAACCACTGCGCCACCAGGGAAGTCCCTGCTGACGACTCTTGAGATAGCTCATTGTTGGTCTGCTCCCCTTTAACTCAGAGATGTGTCTTGTTCACAATTACATGCCTGACTTCCTTCTTATAAAACACCTGGCATATGTAATAATAATTTTGTGGAACAATTGAATATTGTCTCAGAATGACGGACAGTGCTGACCTGGAGTGCAGTTGAATATATTTAAATAGTGAGAAAAAGTTAAGTAGTCTGTGTGGGAAATGTACCTGCTTTGAGCCTCTGTGTATAAAAAGATATTCTCATGTGGTCATGCATGTTTAGGAATATTTTCTATGATATATTAGTAGAAATAGAGTGTCTTTTGAAATCAGCATATAAACATACATTGATTGATTCAGCGAGAAGAATGTGTCTTGATCAGCAAGATACTAGGAAGTCTAGGCATGATGGAAAGCAAGAGCTGTTTGGTTTGGCATCTTTTCATTTAAAAGGGAGGAAGGATTTGAGATGGAGTTTGGAAGGCATCTATGCAGAGGACAATGCCTGAGATCCTATGATAATATTCAGATAAGAGTGATCTGGATATTAGAGGAGAAGTTGATTTTGTGAGCTTCAGACCTGGATTCTGTCAGCTCTGTGTGGTTTCTCTTGCTTGTGTAGTTGGGAGCTGATGTCAGTAACCCATATGCCCTCACCTGGCCTGTCTGTTGGCATCACTGTGTGAACGAAAGGTGGGTCTTGGGGGTGGAGTTTATATTCTTAGTGAATTTCCTGACCGGTCAGATTGCTAAGCACGAATTGCTCTGCATACCCTGGCCATAGCCAAAGATGGTTGAGCTTGTGCCAGAGTTAAGGCTACAACGTGTCAGTCTACATGCAGAACCTTCATTCCATGGCTAAAGTTTTCTCCTTCCTGCCTATCCACAGTGGAGTTAGAACACCAGTGTTCCTTCAGTGCCTTCCCATCACCTTGGGATGTGTGACATGGCCTCGTCTATATGCGCGACAGTGTCTTACCACCCTCTTTGCTCTCTGTACTCCAGTCACGTTGCTGTGTCAATTTCTTGAATGCCTCGTATTTCCTCATGCTCTTGTGTAAGTTTTGGATATTTTGCCTGCAAGTAAGTGATCGTTCACACTCATCTGGCTTAAGTAATAAGGAAGCTTTACTTATTATCTCATGTAATAAGTCCTAAAGAAGAGAAATTCTAGGTTCAGTAGCCCTGTGACATGAGCAAAAACCAAAGTTTTTTGCCCCATCTTTTTCTTCTCCTGTTCTCAGCATGTTGGTTTTGCTTTTCTCATGCCTGCACGATGGTGGCCATGCTTCCAGGCATCACGTGTAAACACCACAATATACAGCAGCAGAAGAGAACACATCTCCTCTGGTGTGTCTCGTTATCAGCTGGAAGATCTGTGTCCCAGTATGAGCTCTGCCATTAGCTGTGTGACCTTGATCAAATTGCTCAATTTCCCTATATCTCTCTCCTTTATATACTCATAGAAATAATTGGACCAGATAATACGAGTATATTCTAATTCTATCATCCATCCATCCATCTATCCATCCATCCATCTTTCATTTGACATGTATTTACTGAGGGCCTGTTATGTTCCAGGAAATGTTGTATAATCTCATGGGAGAGACAGACATTAAATAATTACAAATAATCCAAGAGTGTATGTGATTAGGCTATTCCTAATCACATTAGCCTAATCCCTAGGCTATTCCTAACCAAGGGATGTCTGACCTTGGTTGAGTGACAATTCTTGGTTTAGTTAGCTTTGGGAGCAGGAATGGGAGAAAGTGGATATCATATACTATAGTAAACATCAGGGACTCTGGTGGGCAGGAAAGTACTAGCATCTTTCGGAACAGAGTAAAAAAAATCTAGTTTTCCTATGTTATTTTTTCTCTTTTTTGTAAATTAAGATGTAATTAACATACGATAAAATGAAGACATTTTAATTTAGTTTGATGAGTTTTTACAGTTGTATATGCCCATAAAATCATCACCCTCAAACAAGATGGAGAACACTTTTGTCACTGCACACCGCCCCCCGCCCCCGCCCCTGTGCCCCCATCAGCTACTTAGCTTTGCCTGTCTTTGAACTTCAGGCACATGGAATCACACTGTATGCACTTTTTTTTTTTTTTTTAATTAATTAATTAATTTATTTTTTATTTTATGGCTGTGTTGGGTCTTCGTTTCTGTGCGAGGGCTTTCTCTAGTTGTGGCAAGCAGGGGCCACTCTTCATCACGGTGCGCGGGCCTCTCACTATCGCGGCCTCTCTTGTTGCGGAGCACAGGCTCCAGATGCGCAGGCTCAGTAATTGTGGCTCACGGGCCCAGTTGCTCCGCGGCATGTGGGATCTTCCCAGACCAGGGCCCAGACCCGTGTCCCCTGCATTGGCAGGCAGATTCTCAACCACTGCGCCACCAGGGAAGCCCTGTATGCACTTTTTGTATCTGGTTTCATTTTGCCCAACATAATATTTTTGAGATTCAGCCATGTTGTTTCATGTATCAGTGTTTCATTTTTACTGCCAACTAGTCTTCCATTGTATGAATATATTTTAATTTCTTTTGGGTAAATATCTAGGAGTGGACTTTCTGGGTCAGAGGGCCAGTGTAAATTTATAAGAAACTACCAAAGAGTCCTCCAAAGTGGTTGTTCATTTTACTATCCCATCAACGGAGTGTGAGAGTTAAGGTGCTCTACATCCTTGCCAATATTTGGTATTATTAGTCCCTTTAATTTTAGTCATTCTGATGTGTATTTAGCAATATCTTATTGTGGTTTTAATTTGCATTTCCCTGATGACTAACTATGTTGAGCATCTTTTCGTGTGTGTGTGTGTGTGTGTGTGTGTGTGTGTGTGTGTTTTCCCATTCCTATATCTTTGTGAAGGGTCTGTTACAGTCTTTTACCTGTTACTATTTTTTTTTTTTTAATTATTGACTTGTAGGAGCTCTTTTTTTTAAAAAATTAATTAATTAATTAATTTATGTTTGGCTGTGTTGGGTCTTCGTTTCTGTGTGAGGGTTTTCTCTAGTTGCGGCGAGCGGGGGCCACTCTTCATCGCGGTGCACGGGCCTCTCACTATCGCGGCCTCTCTTGTTGCGGAGCACAGGCTCCAGACGTGCAGGCTCAGTAGTTGTGGCTCACAGACCTAGTTGCTCCACGGCATGTGGGATCTTCCCAGACCAGGGCTCGAACACGTGTCCCCTGCATTGGCAGGCAGATTCTCAACCACTGCGCCACCAGGGAGGCCCGAATTGTAGGAGTTCTTTACATATTTTGGCTACAAGCTTTTTGTCAGAAACATGAATTGCAAATATTTTTCTCCCAGTCTCTGACTTATCTATTCATATTCTACTGGTGTTTTCATGAGCAGAAATTTTAAATTTTGATGAAGTCCAATATATAATCCTTTTTATTTTGTGGTTAGCTTTTTGTATGTTTTCTAAGAAATCTTTGCCTATACTATAAAGTTATGAAAAAATTTTATCTTCTAGAAACTTTATGGTTCTAGCTTTTATGTTTAGGTCTATGATGCATCTTGAATTAATTTTTGTGTGTGGTATTAGATAAAAGTTGAGACTCATTTTTTAATATACATATATAAAGATCTTCTGGCACCATTTGTTAAAAAGACTTTTCCTATTTCATTGACTTGGTGACTCTGTAAAAAAAAATCATGTGACCATGTTCTCTATTCTGTTCCACTGATCTGTAGCTTTATTCTTACACTAATACCACACTTTTTAAAAAAAAAATAAATTTATTTATTTATATTTTACTTTTGGCTGTGTTGGGTCTTCGTTTCTGTGCGAGGGCTTTCTCCAGTTGCAGCGAGCGGGGGCCACTCTTCATCGCAGTGCGCGGACCTCTCACCGTCGCGGCCTCTCCTGTTGCAGAGCACAGGCTCCAGACGCGCAGGCTCGGTAGTTGTGGCTCACGGGCTTAGTCGCTCCGCGGCATGTGGGATCTTCCCAGACCAGGGCTCAAACCTGTGTCCCCTGCATTGGCAGGCAGATTCTTAACCACTGTGCCACCAGGGAAGCCCAATACCACACTCTTTTGATCACTGCAGCTTTATAGTAAGTCTTGAAATCAGATAGTGTAGTAGTTGCAGCTTTGGTCTTTTTTTCATGATTGCTTGGTAATTCTAGATCCTTTCAATTTAAATTTACATTTTAGCATCAGCTTTTCAATTTCTTCAAAAAATTCTACTGAGATTTTGATATGGGTTGTATTAAATCTGTGTATCAATTTGGGACAGTGTGCATCTTAAAAATATTGAGCTTTTCACGAGTCAACCAATGAACACTATATATCTCTCCAACAATTTAGGGTTTTTTTTTTTGTTTGTTTATTTGTTTTTTTAACAATTTAGGTTTTTTAAAATATCTCTCAGCATTATTTTGTAGTTCTTAGTGTAGAGGTGTTGCACATCTTTCATTGGATATATTCTTTGATGTTAGATTTTTAAAAAGCTATTTTAAATGTAATACCATTTAACTTTCATTTTTAGTTGTTGCTATTTTATAGAATTGAAATTAACTTTTATATATTGATCATTTATCTTGAGACCTTGGTAGATCCACTTATTTGTTCTGGTAGGTTTTTATTTTCCTTTAACCTACTCTATGAGGTTTTCTTCATTTACAATGATGTCATCTGTTAATGATGGCAGTTTTACTTCTTTCTTTCTAGTCTTTTGTCTTTCATTTCTTTTCTTGCCTTATTGCACTGTTTAGGACTTCCAGTACAATGCTGAGTGGAAGTGATGCTGAACATTTTTGTCCCTATTTTAGAGGGAAAGCATTCAATGCTTTACCATTAAATATGATGTTACCTGTAGGGCTTTTTTCTGGGGTACATGCCCTGTATCAGAATGAGGAAGTTGTCATCTATTCCTAGGTTGCTAAGAGTTTTTGTTTTTTTTTTTTTTGAGGTATAGTTGACATATAACATGATCTTGGTTTCCTTTGTACAACATAATGATTTGATATTTGTATGTATTGAGGAATGATCACCACAACAAGTCTAGTTAACATCTGCCACCATACACAGTTACCTTTTTTTTTCTTGTGGTTAGAACTTTTAAGATCTACTTTGAGTGATTTTCCCCCTGTCATCATGAAAGCTTGTTGCATTTTGGTCAGGTGCTTTTCTTGCATCAGTTGAGATGCTCTGATGCCAACTCTAGCTTTACTCAGCTTTGGGAGCACCCGTTCCAACAGCAGGAACTGTGGAAGGGCAAAAATTTATAAACATCTCTTGTACAAATGGCGAAGAAAAACCGACTCTTCTTTGAGAATTTTCTCTATTAAATAAAGTTATAACTGGTGAGACCGCAAAATTATTCTTTACCCCAATTATTGTCCTTTAAACAGAAAATTTCAGAGATATGTCTCATATACTAGAAATTACCATGGTTTTAAAATCTTATCATTAACTATGGCTGGGAGAAGTCGAAGAAAAAGGTAGGAATGGGCACCATGCTTGGACTAGGTGGTATAAGATTAACAGATGACACAGAAACACTTTCTTTCATTTGGCTCAATCTTTCCTTCTAGAGGAATGATCTTAATATGGGACAGTGTGGAACAAACAGGAAGTGAGAGTCCAATTTAGTTATAAAATCGAAAGAGAACTTCAAAGTGCTTTAAACAAGTTCTAGCCCTAGGCTCAGATGAATTTCATCCAGAGAAATAGGATGGACTTAGTTTTGATCATCCAACCTCTGTTTTATAATCTTAGGGAAATCATGGGAAATGAGGGAGGAGATGAAGGGCTGGATATATATCCTTTATAATTATTATTTTTTAAAGGGGAAATTCTGGGTTCCAGAAAGCATAGGCTAGTGATCTTAATATCTCTTCTTGGCAAATTTCTAGATTTCTTTCTTAATTAAACATATGGGAACATTAGAAGAGAAATTGTTGACTCCCCTGGAGCTGGTTCAATAATCCATTCAAATGTCACCTTTCTCTGATGGCTTCGTGGACCCTAAAAGGCAGAATCAATTCAGTTTGGTCTTTGTGCTCCTACATTAATTATACTTGGCTCTGGCCCTGACCACATATTTTCTCATTATTTGTGTCTTTGGCTGTCTGTCTCCTTCACTAAACTCCCTTTTTAAAGGCCAGAACCAAGTTTATTCTCAGTTATATCCCTGAGTTTAGCAAGTGCCTTAAACTGTGAAGGCACATACTAAATGTTTGTGTGATAAATGAAATGATAGGACTTGCCAAACTCATATTTTTGAAAGAATATTATGTACCGCCAAGCTCTTTTACTTGCAATAGATCAACAGACAACTAAAATGGCTTAAGTAAAAAGGAGAAATTTAATTGGCTCGTGTAACCAAAGTTAGGGATAGAGTGGCTTGAGTCCTCGTAGATTAAGGTACTCTAATGATGTCATCATGACTTAATTTCACTTTCTCGTCGTTTTTTTAGCTCTGCTGTTTGGGGCTGGTTATTTGCAGACAGGCTGCTCCCTTGGGGAGCAAGGTTGCCCCTAGGATCCCAGGCTTATATCATATTCTCTCTAGAATGTCAGTGGAAAGATGCTTCTTTTTTGTCAATAAGTAAAACAAAAACTTTGGAACTGTCTTATTGGGCTGTCATTGGTCATATACCCATCCCTGAGCCAAATACTGTGCTCAGAAGGATGGGTGATGCTGATTGGTCAGCCTGGGTCATATGTCCACCCATGGAGTTGAGGGGTGGAGTCAAGACCTGAACCCAGTAGACTGAAAGTGAGTGAGTGGTGGATCTCCAAAGGAAAACAATGGTGTAGTTACAAAAAAGGAGGGAAAGTGCGTAACGAACAGGGAAAAAACCTCAAATACCTCTGGGTTCTCAAGCAGTTCATCCATTGTTATCTCATATACAAGTATACTTTGATTTCAGTGGGGCCTTAAGCACAGTCTCTCAGGATGCTCTTTGGGCATGATGGTTAAATGTGAGCTTGTTGATAATATAGTTAGGTGGATTTATAGTTGGCTGAACAAACGTATCCTAAATGTGGTGATTCATGAATTGATGTTGACATGAAGGGTGGTCCCCAGGGCCATGCTGTCTGATTTTGCACGTAATCCTCTCTGGGCTGGCATTTTTCAGCAGCAACTTGGAAGAAGACATCATAGGTATGCTTATCAGACCTTTGGGTTGACAGCTCCTGGAATTTTGGGCTTCACAATCTGGTAAAGTTGCAGAAAACATTTAGGAAATGATGCAGAGTCTTCAGCTTTTTATTTTTGCCAAGTAAGGATGCAAATATATTAACTATCATCTATTCATTTCACCAATATTTTATGGAGGAAAGATATTTTAATATCAAAAAAGGGAGGAAGAACATGATCTTACAAAAGAAGAAAGCCCTTCCCCAGAAGGACAATTGGCTGCCTTATAGTGACATTAAAAGAAAATAATATAATGGATATAACACAAATGATTGCAACGTAAAAAGTCAATTTTCAAAATTACAACAAGTCTGATTTCTGTAATTTTCTCCCTTATAGATTTGCCATTTTGGAGATTTATATTTGACAGTACATCACAGCATAGAGCTTTAATGTCAGCCTATGGACCAGATTATTTTTTAGACTTAGTGGAAAGTTCAGATTCACATAACTCTGCTGACAAAAATAAAAGAATGACACTCTTAGTGGTATTTCACTCATTTCAGATATTTTACATTATACCAAGAGAGGATAGGAAACAACTCACCCACCCACAGGCCATATACGTGCACATCTCTGGCCTGACATGCCTCAGCCATTTCTGCTGCCTACTTTCCCCCACAGGGCAGGGAAGACGCTCTGTGGTTTCTGGTAGTGAGATGTGCAGGAATGATGGTGGGGGACTCAGGAGTGATTATGGAGAGCGCTGTCACCTAGAGGGCTGCCCTCACCTGGTGTGCTCAGGCAAATGCCCTGAGCATCTTGAGTGAAGCAGGCAGGAAAGCAGCTGAGAGGAATGCTGCAAACCAGCAGAAATCAAACCCTCCTTCACCCACCCGCAACCAACCCAAAGTCTGTTCAAGTCCCCTATTCCACAGCTGTTGCTGGAGGTGATGAAGAGCTGGGAGAAATAACTCCTTCACTGAATGTCAGGATCAAGGTTCTCAGTATCGCCGTGAGCAAGAACCAGGAACCGAAACTGACAGGATGGAATTTCATAGGGATTAGTACAAAGTTCTTCCCAATGGCTCAACTGCACAAGAGCAAGCCTACCTTGAGAGCAGTTTAGGAGAAAAAGACCTGGGGGTTTTAATGGACTCAAGCTCAGTATGAGCCAAAAGAACCTATGTCATCAGTCTTAGGCCACCTTAATAGGAACATAATGTCCAGATCATTCTAATGACTTCATCTGAATGTAATTACTTCCCAAAGGTCCCCCCTTCCAAGTACCATCACACTGGGGGTTAGGACTTCAGCATAGAATTTATGGGAGGGAACACAATTTAGTCCGTAACACATACCTATCACTTTCCTTCCCAAACAGCCCCTCGTTCTGATTTCCCATCATAAGATTGCTAATCTTTCTTTTCTCTAGTCTACACTCCAAGCTGTGGCCAGCAGCATTCTCCCATAGGACCTGTTCAGAGTGGATTGCCCTGTTCAGAATGTGGCCTGAAGAATCCAAACTCCTTAGCATGACATTTGAGACCTTCCACGCATCTGGCTCCAACCCATCTTTCTGTTCTCATCTCCCACCACATCACGTTCCTGATTCTAAGATCTGTCCAGCCTACAGCTGATCCTTGAGAGTGTGTTGCCCTTTCCTGATGGGAGTCTGTGCTTTTGGTGTTTCATGAGCCAGAGATGCCTCTGTCTCCATTTCAGCCTCTTTAACTTCTTTCCTGTGTATCACATTTTTTTCTTGACCCATCCTGGATGACCTCAGACTTAAATGGGTTCTTTCTCCTGGAGGATACGGTATATTTCTTAACATTGTCTTTAATCCACATTTTATTCTGCCTTATTCTGTAGCTTGTTCATCACTCTATCTCCTCTGTTAGGGTGTAAGCTTCCTGAGGGCAGAGACTCTGGTCATTCATGTTCTGTTCTCCCCCAGGGCTTTGCATACAAGTGGTTGCATACACCAACCACATGACAAGCTCAAGAGGTTTTAGGTTTATTCTGTGGAGAAGGAAAGGGCACAAGTAGGACCAACCAGTTGAAAGTTCTTTATTTTGATTTAATCTACAGAGAGACATTTTGAATTAGATCTGATCAATAATGGAGAGGGTTTATCAGGAGATGGTGAGCGTCTGTCCCTGAAAGTATTCAGGCAAAAGCCAGGAAGACCGTCTCTCAGAGATATTAGAGAGAGAATGCCTGAATTAGTGGGAGGTTGGGTTAGAGGTCCTCGCAGGCAGGGTTTCTCAGTCTTGGCACTGTTGACATTTGGGGCCGGATAATTCTTTGCTGTGAGGGCTGTGCTGTGCATTGTAGGATGTTTAACAGCATCCCTGCCCTCTAATCACTAGGTACCAGTATTACTGCGCACTGCCTCCAGGTTGCGACAACCGAAAATGTCTCCAGGCATTACCAAATGTCCCTTGGGGGCAAAATCACCCCAGTTGAGGACCGCTGTTTTAGGGTCCCTTCTATCAGTGAGAATCTGTGAATGTTTTTGTTTTTCTATTTTCTATGTAACAGATGTGCCAAAATCATTGCAAATTCTGTGGGTTGGGAGAATAAAAGGGAAGGATGGAGAAGGAACAGATCTTTATGGAGCCTACCATATTCCATGACAATCTTGGAGGTGGGGAGTTTTACTTTTATTTTACAAATGAGGAAACTAAGACTCAGAAAAGTCCTGCAGCTGTTGAATAGCATAGTTGGGGCTCAGTGTGGGCTTGCCTGACAAACTCTGTCTTCTTCCCCCGCCTCCCCCCTTGCTTTTACCTAAGTGTGTTTCTCATTGCCTTTAAACTCGACTCTTACGTTAACCTGCCTCCTTTTATGAGCCTCACATTCAAAATTTGAGGGTGTTTCAGTACAGTTGGCCCTTTGTATCCACAGGTTTCGCATCTGCAGATTGAAACAACCACAGATCAAAAATATTTGGAAAAGAAAAAAATTCCAGAAAGTCAAAAAGCAAAACTTAAAGTCTGTGCTCTGGCAACTATTTACATAGCGTTTACATTGTATTTACATCTATTTGCGTAGCATTTACATTGTATTATATATTATAAGTTGTCTAGAGATGATTTAAAGTGTATGGGAGTATGTGCGTAGGTTATGTGTAAATACTACACCATTTTACATAAAGGGACTTGAGCATCCATGGGTTTTGTTATCTGAAGGAGTCCTGGAACCAATTCCCCATGGATACCAAGGAACTACTGTATTTACTTCTTGTAAATTTCCACGGAGCTTCAGCTCTGCGCTCCCCTGTAGGGCTGACCTAGAGCCTCATGGAAGAAGCCCACGTTGTGATGCCTTGGCACTGGATGCTCTTACTTAATGCTGCTCATGGCTTGTTCTCCCCCCAACACCAACTTTATCAAGATACAATTAATATGTAACATTGTGTAAGTTTAAGGTGTAGAATATGATGATTTGCTATATGTATCTATATACTGTGAAACGATTACCACAGCAATGTTAGTTAGTACCCATTACCTCACATAATTACCATCTTGGTGTATGTGTGGTGAGAGCATTTTAGGTCTCTCTTAGCAAGCAGATCTTAGAAGTTCTCATCACAAGAAAAATTTATAACTATGTGTGGTGATGGATATTTTTGTGGTGATTGTTTCATGATACCTACAAATGTTAAATCATTATGTTGTGTACCTGAGATGAATATAATGTTATATGTCAATTATATCTCAATAAAAAAGATCTACTCTTTTAGCAACTTTCAAGTATGTGATACAGTATTGCTAACTACAGTCAGCATGCTGTACATTAGATCCCCGGAACTTATTCATCTTACAACTGGAAGTTTGTATCCTTTGACCAACATCTCCTCATTTCTTCCACCTCCCAGCCCCTAGCAACCAACGTTCTCCTCTCTGTTTCTATGAGTTTATTTTTTTTAGATTCCACGTATAAGTGAAATCATACAGTATTTGTTTTTCTCTGTTTGACTTATTTCACTTAACATAGTGCCCTCAAGGTTCATCCATGTTGCTGCAAATGGCAGGATTTTCTTTCTTTTTATGGCTGAATAGTATTTCAATAATATAATAATATTATTATATAATATAATAATAATATATATGTATATATATATATACCGCATTTTCTTTCCTTTTTTTTTTTTAAGTGAGCAATGTTTATTGAGCCTCTATTATTATAGTCCTGGGAGGTGATTTACAGGAAAATAGACATGGACCTATATCAGGAAGTTATATGTGAAGACTCTGGAGAAGTTTTTATAATGATAAGAATAAAAAGTACTATTTTTTTGAGCGATTTCTACTTTATAGGATTATTGTGAGGATTACATAAGAAACTTTTACTCCCTCCCCACTTTTTTACAGATATAGAAACTAAGCCTTAGCAACGTCAAATGGAGACAAACTCAGATTGAATGTTTCCACTACCCTGGTGCTCTCTCAGCATCATATTGTACAATTGAGCAGGTTGTTAAGTGCTCAGAGGTGCCCGGCTGAGAGTGGAAGTTATACCACATTTTCTTTATTCATTCATTTGCTGATGGACACAGGTTGTTTCCATGTCTTGGCTGTTGTGAACAATACTGCAATGAACATAGGGGTGTGGATATTGCTTGAGGTAGTGATTTCATTTCCTTTGGATATATACCCAGAAGTGGGATTGCTGGAACACATGGTAGTTTTATTTTTAATCTTTTGAGGAACCTCCATACTGTTTTCCATAGTGGTTGTATCAATTTACATTCCCAACAACAGTGCACCAGGGTTCTCTTGTTTCCATGCTTTCACCAACATTTGTTATCTCTTGTCTTTTTTTTTTTTTTTTTAAAGAGAAGAAAGATATTCGCCATGTATTTCTTCTTTAGGTCTTTTTTTTTAAAATTTATTTTTATATTTATTTTTGGCTGTGTTGGGTCTTTGTTTCTGTGCGAGGGCTTTCTCTAGTCGCGGTGAGCGGGGGCCACTCTTCATCATGGTGCTCAGGCCTCTCATTGCGGAGCACAGGCTCCAGACACGCAGGCTCAGTAGTTGTGGCTCACGGGCCCAGTTGCTCCGCGGCATGTGGGATCTTCCCAGACCAGGGCTCGAACCCGTGTCCCCTGCATTGGCAGGCAGATTCTCAACCACTGTGCCACCAGGGAAGCCCTCTCTTGTCTTTTTGATAATAGCTCTAATGGCTTGTTTTAAGGGAGACTTAAATGTCACCAGGATTCACAAACCTGTGAATACCAGTGGAACCCCACGGTATTTATAATAACCACAAAAACATCTATTCTTGCTGCATTCTGCCCAAGAAGAACCTAATTTTCTGTGCAACATCTCAGGAACCCCAGGTCTTTCTGGGGTCCCTTTTAGGACACCTCACCACTCAGTCTGACAGCTTCATCCACCACTGGGCATGTTTTTTTCCTCATCTCTGGCCAATTCAGGAGTCTGCTGGGAGAAGGTTCATTATTGCCAGGACTGTTAGAATCTCTTATGAATCACTACTTCTGTCCAGGGTGCTGTGCCCAGTGGACCCCAGGGATGCCGGTCTTCAGGGATGCAGAAGGCACTTGCTCCATTTGAAGACAGAGCTATCCTCCCTACTTTGGCTTGGGACCCAACCCCTTGGAGGAACAGAGCATTCCTAGCTTTAAGTAGGAGAAGGACCCTTATTCCAATTACTCCACACTTTGTTTCCTGGCCCCTAATTATCCCCGCTTTGCCTAGACCCCACAAAATCTCTCAAGAAAATACTCCATCTCCTCTGAGCTCTTATCCCTCTAGATATAGAAGCTCAAACCCTGCCCAAAGGCTGGGGTGGGGAGGAAGCAGACATCATTCTCTACCTGCATCCACACAGAAAAAAGAAATCCTTTTTTCCACCCCAGTTGCCAAACGAAAGTCCCAGAACGTATAGCGGCTATATGGTTTAGTGCGGGGAGGGAGCTTGCCTATACTTACAGCATCTGAGCGTCCACTCAGCCAGCCATGATGCCCTCTTACACAGAGGAAAGAGGAAGTTTAACACTCGAATTGGGAAATGCCAATATTTCCTGTACCATCAGTGAAAGGTTTAGGCTGGAGTACATGTACCTGTAATGTTCTCAAGTGTTTGATTCATCCTTTTGATTGGTTTGACTAGTGTGGCTGGTTTCATTCTCTGCTACTCAGGATCTGTCTAGAACACCACAGATCAGCTGCATGTAGGGTTATGATTGGAGAGCCCTGGAAACATTTGGGTACACACTGGTGTTGGCACACGTGTGGATGGGTCTCATGTCCCAGATCATGAGTCCCTAGACTTGATCTGGGACAAGTGGATCTAACGAGCATTGTCCTTCCTCTGCCCTCATAGGCCTGGGTGGGAGAAGAAGGGAGATGGGGTGTGGAAGGTAACACCCAGCCAATGGGGGAGAGAGGGTGTGACCGACTAGGGCCTGTGGTGCTAGAAGTCAGCTCCCAGATCTATCGAGCAAGACCTTGAGATTTGCCACTTGAGATCCTTTGACTTAAACACAAGATTTCTTAGGATTTCAGGCAGCATTGTTATTGGTATACATGCGGCTGATTTGGTCATGTTTTTATCTTCGTTCTTAGTTTCTTTTTGCCCCTAAACCTGAACTTTGGTGTCTAATCCCATTTGACAGTGTCTGTTAAAGATTTAAATGCTGCTGCCAGATTTCCCAGCCCTATTTGGCCGCTTTGAAATATTGGGTCTGAAAGAAGGAAGACTCAGCCCGGCACCTACAAATGGCAGCTCCTCAGAGTGCCAAGCGCTGCTACTGTGCCTTGCCCTGAGGGAATAAAAATTAGCTTTCTTTCATGAGCATTCAAGCTGCTACCTTATTTATCTGCCAAAGATTCAGACTCATCTTGCTGTCCACACTGCAAGCATGTCTGGCATGTGAGTGTGTGTGTGCGGGTGTATTTGTCATCAGCACCTAACCACCTTTGCATTCCCTGATGCCGTGAAGTGTCAGTCGATGGCAAGATGCCGTTTAATGCAACATGGCATTAGGTAAGACAATGTGACTAAAGTCATCTCGGAAACTACAGCCTCAATGTAGTCGCCATTCACTGGGCTTCAGAATGGTTCTCGTGGGTAGTAAAAGTCACAGTTCAAGACTACCTGGTGTCTTGGAGGAAGTGAGTGAAGATGAAAAAAAAAGTACGAGTTTACAATTTCCCCAAATAGTCATCACTGTGCACCTGCGAAGTATACACAAGAAAACAACAACATATGCTGAAGCTTTTGCATTCTGGTTTTCCTGATGATGCCGGGTTTCATTCTCTGGAGGAGTGTTACAAATGTTTCCTAGCCTCAGCTGAATCTTAAATGTGCTTGTCATGCTCTGCAGACAAACCCGTAAGTTGGGAAGTTTGGCAAATTGCTCATCCAGGAGGTCTACATCTCGGTTCTTCAAGTTCTAGGCAAGCAGTGACTTGAAACTGTCTTTTTTGCTCTTACATGTTTTGAAACAAACTCTGGGGCAAAAATGTATTTGGGAGGAAACTTGGAAGCCAGCTGGTTTTCTGTGTGTGATAGAACAAGATGCTCAGAGATTCGCTTGAAAAAAATGAAACCTCGAAACTTGAAGTCTGACGTCCCCAGGGCCATATGATAAATGCCAGTGGTTGTGCAAGTTCCTTTCCTTTCTTTTTCACATATATTTCTTTGAAAGACAGACCAGAGCCTGAACTTGGAAGGGACCTGGCAGCCTTTGCTGGGGAGAGGAAAATTCTCGAAAGAGAACGTTGTGGATGATTTAAATATCTCTCCAGGTGAGTGCAATCACCTGAATGATGTTTAAGATGTAAAGTTACGTACTTTGCCCACTAGTCTGTGGTTCTGATTGTGTCTCTTTGAGTCACATTGTTTTTTTGTTTTTTTTTAAAATTTATTTATTTATTTTTGGCTGCATTGGGTCTTCCTCGCTGCGCGCAGGCTTTCTCTAGTTGCGGAGAGCGGGGGCTACTCTTCGTTGCAGTGCGCGGGCTTCTCACTGCGGCGGCTTCTCTTGTGGTGGAGCACGGGCTTTAGGCACGCGGGCTTCAGTAGTTGTGGCACGCAGGCTCAGTAGTTGTGGATTGTGGGCTCTAGAGCGCAGGTTCAGTCGTTGTGGCGCACGGGCTTAGTTGCTCCACGGCAGGCATGTGGGATCTTCCTGGACCACGGATCAAACCCATATCCCCTGCGTTGGCAGGCAGATTCTTAACCACTGCGCCACCAGGGAAGCCCCCTGAGTCGCATTGTTTGATGTGCTGTTTCAAGTCAGTGTCATAGTGAGCAGAGCACCTTTTGGTTTTTTGATTTGTTCCCTAATTATTTAGAAATGTCCTCATTAAGAGAGAAAGTAAACACGGTTTCAGGTGCTGTGCTGAAGACGGAATTGTGGGGTAGTGGGAGGGGGACCCGGGGGAAGGGAGAACGCACGTGTTTCTTCTTTGAGATAAAAGCCCATCCCAGAAACAAAGGCTGTTAGAATACAAAAGCTCTTTGTACACTTAGCACGTCTGCTGTTACGGATGAACCCTCTCCAATGGCTGCTATCAAACTTGTCATATTTTATTCATGAGTTGTGATGTGCCTGGATGAAATAAGAAAAGCAAAGCTCCAAATCATAATTATCGCATAAAAAAGATAAAATAGTTATTATTGTGACATTTTGGAAGAATTCTTAAATCTCTCCAATAATTCATTTGTAAAAGTTGCACGGAAAGGCTGGGTGTGTGGCACGTCATTTTGCTGGTCGGGGCTCCTGGGCTCAATTACACCTGGACCCACACTGACAGACTCTATGCCTATAGTGAATAAGAGCATAATTAAGGAGAGGGCGACAGCGGTGGTTACACATAAATAGAAACGCTGACAGGCATCTTTGCATTTATCTTTCTTACATTATTACTCTGTGGTTGATAAAATATGGCATTCTTGTTTTTTTATTTTTATCTTTTTTTTTTTTTTTTTTAGAATGTGGGGTCTGGATTGTGTGGTATGCCTTGTACGGGGAGATTTGGGGGAATAGTGGCAGGAAAGTCCACTTAAAAGTATGCCTTACACCCTATAGATGTTGTGGGACAGCAACAAAGAGTTTAGGACAGAAGCTGTTGGTTTACATCATGAATTTGAACAGCAACAAAGAGTTTAGGACAGAAGCTGTTGGTTTACATCATGAATTTGAAAGAGTAAGCTGAAGTGCTTTTGTAAAAAGACATGTCAATTTCACTGAAAAAAAAAAAAAGAAAAAGAAAAGAGGCCCACTGTTGTTCCAGTGGCCCTCTCTGCTGACACAGGGCTTGGGTGATCCTCGTCTATTTCCTAATTTATCCGGAGATGCCTACCATCCCCCTCCATCCGTATGCTCATGGCCTCCCCCTCTCTGGCCCAAATTAGTGATGGATTCATTGTAAGCTTATTTACTCACTCAGGATTTATTTTCATCCTATGGTGTTCTCTCCACTTGTTCACACTGCTGGATTGTAAGTGACTTGAAAGCCAGTGAGAGAAAGCCTTCTCCACATAGTCTCCGCACGTGCCCAACTCGTGTGGTGTCGTCCAACCCTGGCACTCAGACAGGGAAGAAAGTGACAGTGACAAACATTTTAAAAAACTGTTCATGTAGATGGTTACATGTACATGTCATGTAGATTCTGTGATATAAGTATCATCATTATATTAGTTGCCATTTAATGGAGGAGAAACTGAGTTTCAGGGGGATTGAATGACCTGTCACTCAGATACTAAGTGCCAGGACTGATGGTGGATCCAAGATCTTCTGATCTCAAATTCCACTTCCACACAGGGCAGTGTTTCCCAACCTTTTTCATATCATGGCACATGAGGAAAATGGCTATATTTGTATATTACACTGGGGAAAAGACAAGGGGGCTGTTTTTTTTTTTTGCCTAAAGTACTCTTCCTGGCCGCACCAAGGGCTGAGAGGATCCAAACCTCAGAGATACCTGGTACCAGAGCCCCAGCATCTGTGGAGAAGCACCTGAGTGAGCCGGGAAGGGCCTGGGAAGGCAGGGGATGGAGGTTTTGTGCGGAGCCTGGGTGTATGTACAGTGTGTGGTATTAGCACATGTTAGAGCCGCGCCGGGACCGGGTTGCGATCCCAGATGCACGGAGGGTCGGCCAGGTCATCGCTGAGTACACTGTGCACCGACGAGGGAATGCAGACAACGGGCGACATCGTGCAGTGCCCTGTTATCTCCTCAATGCCGCATTCGCTGCATTGTTACCTGTGGGAATGTGGGCCCTGTTGCCAGATCATTTAATTTTTTA
This sequence comes from Balaenoptera physalus, assembly GCF_965194825.1. Taxonomy (NCBI): domain Eukaryota; kingdom Metazoa; phylum Chordata; class Mammalia; order Artiodactyla; family Balaenopteridae; genus Balaenoptera; species Balaenoptera physalus. Next base: position 77,486,774 of record NC_138889.1, read on the forward strand.
CTGGAGGTCTGGATCTTTATATGAAATCTGGGAATTTTTATACTATATCCCATTGATTCTAAGACACACACACATTCACATTTTTGTAGTTATGTAATAAACGGTCTTATGATCAATAGTGTGTCAAAGTCCTAATGGGTAGCTTTTGGTGTTCTTTGTAAGGCGTGTAAAATAACGGTGTATCTTGTAATCTGTGCCACCTTGGACTTGATGAAACGTGACATGTAGGTTGGGAGAGCGATGGAGAACATTGAGGGCTAAACTAACATGCTGGCGCTGCGCCTGGCCTGAGGCTGGTCACTTTATCCCTTTGGACCTGGAGCCAGGACTCCGCACAGGGCCCAGTTCTCAGCTGTGGCTGCTTCTTACAATCACTTGGGATACTTAACAAATAAATCCTGATGCCGGCTCCACCCCAGACTACTTTCCTGAGTCTCCGGGTGTGAGGTACCTTAAAAGAGAAGGCCCTCCGTCTGCCTAGGCATTTATGAGCTGCAGGCATCAGTGGAAAGGAGAAACACAGGGTGGCGGGTACTTAGGGCTTGGCAGAAGTTTCCCTGGCAATTGGCTTTTTTTTTTTTTTTAAATATTTTTCTTTTTTTTTTTTAAAAATTATTTATTTATTTATTTATGGCTGTGTTGGGTCTTCATTTCTGTGCGAGGGCTTTCTCTAGTTGCAGCAAGCGGGGGCCACTCTTCAACGTGGTGCGCGGGCCTCTCACTATCGCGGCCTCTCTTGTTGCGGAGCACAGGCTCCAGACGCGCAGGCTCAGTAGTTGTGGCTCACGGGCCCAGCTGCTCCGCGGCATGTGGGATCCTCCACAGACCAGGGCTCGAACCCGTGTCCCCTGCATTGGCAGGCAGATTCTCAACCACTGCGCCACCAGGGAAGCCCTGGCAATTGGCTTTTAACTGTATATTTCACGCATAAGCTAGCCACAGCATCCTTTTTGATATTTCCTTTAAATCGAAGATCTCACCATAATTAGAAAGCTGCCCGACCCACTAGTGTGCGCTGGGGACAGGGCAAGCTTGGGAGCACAGCTTCCTGGACGTCTGCTTTGTTTTTAAAAATTTTTAGTTTTGTTTTTTTAGTTGAAGTATAGTTGATTTATAATGTGTTAATTTCTACTGTACAACAAAGAGATTTAGTTATACAAATATACCTTCTTTTTTTTATATTCTTTTCCATTATGGTTTCTCATAGGATGTTGAATATAGTTATACACTAGGACCTTGTTGTTTATCCATTCTATGTATAATACTTTGCATCTGCTAATCCCAACCTCTGACTCCATGCTTCCCCCCAATCCCCTCCCCTCTTGGCAACCACAAGTCTGTTCTCTATGCTGGACTTTTGCTTTGAATCTCGCTTTTTTCCTTGTGTAACTTTGGAATTCCTCCTCTCTCAGTCTTTGAGTGACTGGCTGGAGAACGATCTTTTTTTTAGAGCCTTTATCTTAAAGGTGCCTCTAAAGCTCATTTATATATTAATCAATCAGCAAGCATTACCTGTGAGTCTGCTATGCTGCCGTGTGCCAGCCACTGTGCTGGGTCCTAATTACACAAGAGGAATGTGGAAGATGTTCTGCCCTTGGGGGCCCTTGGTCCAGGTGCAGGGATGAGAGAACCAGAAATATATCGTATTCATTCATTCAAAAATATTTATTGCACACCCACGTGATGGGCACTGTTCTGGCTGTTAGAGATGTAGCGGAGAAAAGACAGAGTCTCTGGGTTCCTGAAGCTTCGGTTCCAGCATTGATGGGGAATCACAGAGAACAAGTATACTCACAAATAAGTAACTATAGATAGCCATATAGACTACGAAGGAAATAAAACAGCAATGCTGAGGAGAGAAAGAGAAGGAGAGGAGAGACTTTAGATGATAGGATTATTGGGGAAGGCTTCCTTGCGGAGGAGGTATTTGAGCTGATGCCTGAATGAAGAAGCCAGCCATGCAAAGATAATAGTATCATTCCTGATCACTTACATGATTAATGATGAACACTTTTTATGTGCTAGGCGCTGTTTTAGATTCTTTACATTTGTTAACTAATTTCATCCTTAAAATAATCCATAATAGTCCTAACAGGGAGATGGGTATTATGAGCCCCATTTTACAGAAAGGAAAACAGAGGCACAGGGAGGTTAAATCATGTGGCCAAGGTTAGGTCCAGTAAGTGGCAAAGCTGAGAATTGAATTCAGGCTGTTTTGCTCCAGAGCTGACATTTTTGGAAGAGCTGGTACAAAAACCCTTGGATCAAACAAGTTTAAGGGGCACAAGGATGGCCAGTGTGGGTGGAAGTACCTGAGGAGGTCGGAGGGTGCGGCCAGGGCCAAAGTAAAAGCTTGGTCTTTGTTTCAGCCCCAGCAGCAACACCAAGCCACGCAGGGTCTTTCAGGCCATTGTAAGGAGTTAGGGTCTTATTTCAATTGTGCTGGTCAGTGTGGTAGGTTGAGAAGTGACCCTCCCCCACCCAAAGATATTCTGTCCTAATCCCCAGAACCTGTGACTGTGTTACTTTACATGATTAAAAACAACTTCGAAGATGTGATTAAGTTAAGCATCTTCTGGTGGGGAGGTGATCCTGCATTATCCAGGTGGGCCCAATGTAATCACAAGCGTCCTATAAGACGGAAACAGGAAGTTCCGTCAGAGAGCGGGTGATGTAAAGATGAAGGCAGAGAGAGATTCTAAGTTGCTACAAAGCTAACTTGGAGGATTAGGAAGGGGACGTGAACCACGGAAAAGGCAAGGTAAATGGATTCTCCCCTAGAGCTTCTGGAGGGAGGGTGGTCCTGCCCACATCTTAGTTTTGGTCCAGTGAAACCCATTTCAGCCTTCTGACCTCCAGAACCGTAGGATAATAAGTTCGTGTTGTTTTAAGCCACTAAGTTTGCAGTGATTTGTTATAGCAGCAACAGGAAACTAATACAGGCAGCTGTTTGAGGGTTTAAAGTAAGGGGTCGAGGGGATTGATATGATGTGATTTAAGTATGAAAAAGATTTCCTTGATTCTCCAATTGCTACATGAGAGAGAGAAAGTCAGAGAGGAGCGGGGAGAGGAGAGGAGGGGGAAAGAAACAAGTGGAAGCAAGTTGGCATTTGGCAACTGCTGCAGTATTACAGTCAAGAGGATGGAGGGTCTCGGTGGTGATGGAGGTGGAGCTCAGGGCTTGCTCATGGACGGATGTACCCTGAGACACCCTGACAGAGAGCAGGCAGATGGGAGCATGAAGGAGCCTCAAGATGGCTGGAGAGGTAGGAGGAAACCCAGAAGAATGCAGTGTCCAAAAGACAGAGTGCCTCAAAAAGGAGGGAGAGGACAGCTGTTGGAGGTTGTTGAGAGGTTAGTTAGGCGGAGGATAGAGAACCGACCATTGGATTTGGCAAGATGCAGAATGTAAGATGGGTCACAGTGGGTGGTAGTGGTCAGTGCAGCTACAAATACTGACTGCATGTCTCTGTCCATCTGTCTTATTCACCGTGGCCTGGCGCCTGCCACAGAGAACACGCTCCGAGAATATGTTTGACTGAGCGAATGATTGAATCTTGGAGTGAAGGGGGAAAGCACGCTGAACTGGGGGCTCCAGAGCTTCATGGAGTTAGAGGAATTGGGTTGGGTCTCGCGAGATGGGCAGGCTTTGCATCGGCCTGGAGAAGGTGGCTGGAACTCCAGGTGGGAGGAGAGTTGAGATCCCATGCCCGTGGAGCTCCTCACCTGTGCCGGGCACTGCCCCAGGCACCACACGTGCTCTGCACTCCCAGGGCTCACCTGGGGCCCAAGAGAGCTCGCCCAAGGGTCAGCGAACAACCACTCGCGGTGGAGTGGTTCAGGTGGTTCGTGGCTGGAAAGGGTATCTGCTGGGACTTCCCTGGCGGTCCAGGGGTTAGGACTCCGCGCTCCCACTGCAGCGGGTGCGGGTTCGATCCCCGGTCGGGCAGCTAAGATCCCACATGCCGTGGGGCATGGCCAAAAATTAAAAAAAAAAATCTTCTGGCTGAGTCAGATCATACCCAGGTAGAAAAGACTCCTTGGAAACCTACCGGGCACCCTTTGAGATGAATTAATCATAAAGACACTATTTAATACACTGAAGGAGTGATTTACTGAAAACTGACTCAGTGTTGTTACCCTAGGACGTGCCAGAGCCAAATTATGCGCAACAACGATCAAAGACCAATTTTCCCCCAAATCGACATTTTCATTTCTTTACAGAAGCCTCAGTAAGTAGGGATTGTAATTTGAGCCCTTGGTTGTAGGTCTTGTTTGGGAGGATGGCCGTGGGAAATTGGTGGAGGAGGATCCAGTAGCCAGATGGCACTTGGCTTTGAATTCAGGCAAGCAGCATCTCCAACGATTCATTTTAAGGGCGACATTAAAGATTGCATTCTGATCCTATGAAACATTAAAGAGGTCAGTTTTCGAAGAAGCACGGCAAGTCTGCCAGAATCCACGCCCAGAGCCCCTTTCTGCACTCATCCCACATTTCTTGGAGCTTCTGTTCAAAGCCTGGAGTTTCAGGTGTCCAGAAAGCTTTACTGACCCTCCTCAGCACAGGGTTTGAAAGGCCAGTAATTACACTTTCCAGAAGCCAGGAAGCACACCCAGCGGGCAATGCAGACAGATAAATAGTGTGGGAGGCCTCCCCAGCAGTGACTCTGGAACTAATCAGCTAACAAGGCATGTAATTAGATTAACACATGTGATCTTAGACCTGATGATGTGCTTTTTAGGACAGTGGAAATAAAGGAGCTGAAAAGAAAACATTCCACTGAGGAGTTCCAAATTATTATCCCTTCGGAAATATTCAGGGCACTTGAAATAATAGAGCAAAGAACCTTCTCCAGTGGCCACGCCAGCCAGTATGGGCCCTGACAGGTGGTCAGTATCAGGCTGGGGGTGGGGTGGTGCTGAGCAGCGAGGGTACCTCATTCGTCACTTAGTTCTTGCTGTGTTACCTGGGGCCGATGCTGCTTTATGATTTCTCTCTGTTGTGGAAAGGATTTCTTTTTCCCTCCTTTGCATAGCATAGTGAGACGTTCCCATATTACTTTCTTGGCATGTATAGTGACCGGGCCTGCCCTAACCTAATAGGCCAATTATTTCTGGAAGGACCTTCTGTAGCTTCCCTCTTTTTCCTTCAGCTGACTTGGAGAGAAAGAAAGCGCACATTTGAGGTTTGCCAAGCTCCCTCCGTCTCCCCAGGTACAGACTTCTGCCATGCAGTCCCTACCTCCTCCACTATAGAGTCATACCCCGCACCTCTGACCACTGGGACCCCAATAAAGCAAATTTTACCTCTGACCCTCCCCTCATTCCTTACTTCTCATTCATTCTTTCACCTCTGTCTGAGGTAATGCTACCCTGTTGGTCCCCAAGTGCTAAGTTTGTGCAGTTTCTGGGGTGAAATATCTCTGAGGCCACCAAAATTGTTTCTCACTTGAGCTCCTGACAGTTTGCTAATTAATATGATTTTGGTCGTTGCAGCCTGTGTTGAAGTTGGACCACTTTCCCAGAGGTGGGAAGTCAGACACTCATCCACAAAACCAAGTAAATTACTTGCATGTGAGGGGGAAGACCCTCAGACACATCAGGAGTATCTTCCTGTGGTTTGGCATCTAGCTTTGCAGGCTGTGGGCTTTTAAGAGCACTTCCTGGCCTCACGAACAGGGGTGCTTGGATTCCTGATAGAAGAGTTATGTGATTAAGATACCTCAAGTAAAACACATGCTTAGAGCTCTTTGCCTATCACCATGAGGAGATGCCAGCTGTGTTCTGAAAGCTGGGAAAAGAAATAGGCAGCGCTGTTTTCCATCAGGCGGAATACAGGCTTATCTGGAAGAGTGTCGCTTTCTGCTTGTAGATGCCACAGCTATCTCTTTGCCCACAGAGCCACGGGAGCTTACCTTTGAAACATTAGCTGTTCACCCTCGTAATTGCTCCATCCTTTAATTTAATGAAAACCCATTAAACCGTAACAATAATTAAAATGAGACATCATCTCTGTAGGAGGTTTGCATATTAAAATCACTGTGCATTTCAATGCAGGCAGATTTTTATTCTTGAACAGTGTTTGAAGCAACATGTAAAAATGATTTATAATGAATAATCATAAACTAGAGAGCTTGGCGGTTGAACATGATGCCTCACTGTTTACTATTGAATTTGAGTAGATGTGGCAAGGTCAAGGCCAGTACAGCATTGAAAATGTCTCTCTTAAGCCTGAGAATTAGGCCTGTGCACAAAAGGGAAGTAATTATAATAAGGTTAGCCCCTTGTTCCAAACTTTTCAAACAGGCTAGAGAGTGCACGCTCAATATATGGGGCAGTTTAGGGTTTTGGAGGAGCAGTGCCCCTTAGATAGGGGAGACCTGGCATTGGAGTGGAGTGGAGAAGTTTAAAGATTCTTCCTTGTCTGGGGATTAGGGAAGTCGTACAGAAATATACAGAAAGAGCTGAAAAGTTGGAGTCAGAAGACACATCTCTACTTGCTGGAGGTAGGATCTTGGGTGAGTCACTTAACTTGTACACACCAGAGATTCCTTATCTTTAAAGGGAGGTTATTAATGCTTACCTAATGGGTTATTATGAATATGAAATGTGGTCATGTGTGAACCCACTGGCAAATGTTAAAGCTCAGACTTCCAGTGTGTAGATTTCTGAGCCACTTTTGCAAAGCGTCTCAGAAATGCTGTCCTAAAGAGAGGCCAGGGAAGGGGAAATACTTCTGGAGCACAAGCTATATGGTAGGCACACTCCTTACTGAGCCCTGCCACGTGGGTGGTGTTACCACCGTGTTTACACACGGGGCAACTCAAGGATGAAGGAAGGAAGCTGAGTTACCCAACCTCTCACAGAGGCTACATGGTGGAGCTGGCGTTCAAACACCAGTTAGGCTGAGATGGATGAACAGGGCAGAGAGGCGGTGGTGTGTCGTGGTTGGCAGTACACAGATCTGAGTTTGAAATCCAGTGACGATACTTAGAGAGTTTCTTAGCTCTTTGTACCTCATTTATAAGATGGAGATAGCAATACTGACATCACTGGGCTGCTGTGAGGATTAAATTAGGAAATATATTTAAAGTCCTTAGCTCAACATCTAGCACACGGCAAAAATTCAAAGATGTTTGGATGTCGGTCGGCTGGCTGGACCTAGATTGGAGTAGCTGGGAGCTCAATAGACTCTGCCTACTTTTTAGTTTAAGAGAAGAGAGAACTGGCCACTCATCGTGCCTCCAGCCATGGCTGGCAACCCCTGCTCACCCGCCCGTTGCCCTCCTGCTGGGCCACAGCCATAATCCGCCACGGCCCCAAGGCTCTCCTGGCAGGGTGGTGGCTGGCATAGCCTGGTACACCCCATCCTCCAGGACTCAGGGCCTGCCCCAGCTGTGTTCCAGATAAACAATTGGCCTGTTCTTCCTGTGTGGCAGGCACTGTTTTAAGAGATTAACATGTGTGAATCTTTATACTATCTGTATGAGACAGATGCAGTTTTATTCCCATTTTACAGACGAGGAAGCTGAGGCACAGAGAGGTTAATGAGTCCATGGTCACACAACTAGTAAGTGGTGAAGCTGGAAGATGAGCCAGTCAGGCTCCGGAGTCTGAGCGCTTAACCGCTACCCCGCACTGTCCCATATCGGGAGGATCAGGTTTCTGAGGGGGAGCTCTCTGGTCCTGCTCCAGGTTATCCCAGCCATGTGCTGCCTCCTGAGCATACTAACTTTTCTTTTGCCTCTGAACTGAACAACGGAACAGTTCCCATTCATTTATGTTTGTGTCTTTATTACTAGATGCTTAGCCCCTGGCAGATAAAAGATGTGTTTTACTCAGTTTTGTGTCCATAGTGCCTGGTTCAGAAGAGTGCTTGATAAAGGTTTCAGTCCTCTGCTTTAAGGAGGGGGAGTGTTATTCCATGGGAAGCCAGACCTGGTTGAGCTTGGCTGGAGGGAGAGGAGGGGGGCTCTCACTAATTTAAAGAGACACAATTTCATGATTGAAAGCTGGGTGGTTGATGCTTATTTTCTTCTTTTGTAGGATGCCCTCTCTGCTTCTCCCCTGTTTCTATAACAAAACTGATTGTTTTTTCCTTACAATAATTCTGGAAATAATAATTCAATCTAGAAAACTGAGACATGTGGAAAGGAGCAACATGTCACCCAGATTAGCTCCCAATGCTAACATTTTGACTGAAGACCATCATCTCTTTCTGCTATGCATCACTAAATACATTTTTTATGTACTTGATGTGACATTGTGCATAAAATTGTGTCCCTGTTTGACATTATTGCCTAGGAATTTCCTGTGTTATTCTAATACCTTTGATATTATGTCATCCTACGTAATTTTCCATTGTATACAGTCTAATTTACAATCATTCCCTGGATAGCTTTTTTGCTATACGAAGCAGTCTTCCCTCTCCTCCCTGCCCCAGTTTTAATGAGATATAATTGGCATGTAACATTGTATTAAAGTGTTCAGCTTAATGATTTGATACATGTATACTGCAAAGTGGTTACCTCAGTAAATTTAGTTAACATCCATCATCTCATATAATTAGAAATTTTTTTCTTGTGATGAGGACTTTTAAGATCTCTTAGCAACTTTTTTTTAAAAAATGTATTTAATTATTTTTGGCTGCGTTGGGTCTTTGTTGCTGTGCGTTGACTTTCTCTAGTTGTGGCGAGCGGGGGCTACTCTTCGTCGTGGTGCGTGGGCTTCTCATTGTGGTGGCTTCTCTTGTTGCGGAGCATGGGCTCAGTAGTTGTGGGTTGTGGGCTCTAGAGCACTGGCTCAGTAGTTGTGGTGCACGGGCTTAGTTGCTCCCGGCATGGGGGATCTTCCCGGACCAGGGATCGAACCCGTGTCCCCTGCATCGGCAGGCAGACTCTTAACCACTGTGCCACCAGGGAAGTCCCTTAGCAACTTTCAAGTAGCCAATATGGTATTGTTAACTACAGTCACCATGCTGTACATTACATCCCTAGAACTTATTCATCTTATAACTGCAAGTTTGTAGCTTATACAATGCAGTCTTTTTATTAAAAAAATCTTTATCAGCCTTTTTTTGTTGTTGTTGTTCTCCTGTCCTGTGATTCAGATAGAGCTGGCATCCATGCTTTACCCCTATCTTTATTATGAGGCATCCAACTGAGATGGGGGTGGAGGGATGAGGGTTAGGGGGGGAGACTTGACCAGTGGTAGGTTATGGTGCCAGTGTAGGGGGACAGCCTGAAGAGAAGGAGTGATCACAGTTTGCTAACTTCTTAGTGACAAGGGGGTGCATTGATATTCCTTACCGGTATTTTTAAATATTTATAAGAAGAGCTTAGCTTCTCCACCATGATGATCTGATTAGTAAAATTATGGGGCCACCTGAATCTCTTTTTTGAGTCATATAGTAATTATAAAAATGATTAATACCATGTGTCACAGGGTTCCTTGGGTTTAGACCCCAAATAGAGGAGTTAGGGATGCTTAGCTGGCTTTATTATCCCTTAGGTGGCTCATTATGTTAATGTACTTTTTCTCAGCAGGTTGGGGTTATAGTTGAGTGTCTTTGGTAAACCTCCCCTGTTGTGTTCCAGGCTTTGGAATCAAGAAATATTACTAATGCATTTTTTGAGGTTCTACCAAGTGCCAGGCAACATGCTGAGTGTGAGTATCTATTGGTAAACCATTCCCCGTGGAATGTAGTCCAGTAGGCATGATAGCCATTAATGAAGGGATGCCACACAATAAAATGATTAGACACATAAAGACTTGATATTTACAAGAAGTACAGTGAAGACAACATAGGGAATTCAAGCTGGTCTGGGATGGTCAGGGAGAGCTGGCCTGAAGGAGTAACGATTAAGCTGGTATCCACAAAAGAGAGAAAGAAGAGAGGTCACTGAAGATGAGAATATACCAAGGCGGGAAGGAACATGGCCGTGGGAAGAAGAGGCAGGAGGCTTGTGTGGCTGGAGCGGAGGATGAAGCAGGTGGGAGAGAGGAAAGACAGGCGAATGAAAACGTAAGCAGGAGTGCCAGGTGAATGCTGTGGAGTGTCCTGATCAACTCTGCTGGGGCAAGACTCAGTTTTATCTCCAGTCATATGTTGTGTGACCTTGGGCAAGCCATAAAACTTCTCTGTGTCTCAGTTTCTTTACCTGTAAAACGGGGGATTGTTATTTAGCTCAGGGGTTGTACAAATAGATTGTTCATGACTATTTCCCGAGTGAATACAGCGTCAGGCGCTGGGTGTATGATGATTTGTCCCTTTTCCACAGGCACCAAGCCCTGAGGTTCCACATATTGGCAAACAGTAGGCGTAGCACAGTGAAGAGTGTAGCATATGGAACCAGCCTGCAAGGCTGGGATCTCAGAACCGTGGACTCCTAGCCCAGTGTCTTTTAGAAAAATCATTTAAATTCCGTAAACCTTAGTTTTCTCATATGTAAAGTAGGAAAGATAATAATGGCTACTCCTAAGATTATTGTAATTAGATGATATGCGCAAAGCAGTTAACCCTGCACTTGGCACCATCGTAAGCCATACACGTGTTTGCTTTTTATCATTCAGGCTTCTGGAGCTAATGGAGGTTTAATGGGACATTATTGTGAACTTGTTCATGGAGATAGAAATCCCTTACACATTAAGTGGGCGTCTTCTGGTGTCCCTACCACTTCCTGCTTGTGATTTCTGCTGCTTTGAAAGTGCTTGGATCAATAACATCTGAAGTTCTCAAAGAAGGGCCCCAGGACCTAACAGTGGGACACGTGCCTCTCTCCACACAGTAGGAATTGCCCTGTGGACAGTTGGCAGTTCTGAAATGGCAAATTTCCTCTCTACTTAGAAATGAAAAGCCAACTGTCATTTCAATTAGCAAGTGTTGCTTTATCTTTCGGGGCCAATCTTAACCACAGGCTTATGTGGGACTCAGGCTAGAAGGAGGTGCTATGTCTATATCGAGGTTCTGCCACGTGTCGAGGTTCTTAGTGTACACATGCTGTGATTACGGAGATGTCGCCTGAATTCACCATCAGTCAAGGCTGAGGCAGGCTGCCCTGGTGTGTTTGTTTTGTCCTGTTTCTGGCTGCTGCTGTTTTTGCTCTCTCAACTCACCGATCAGTGGAGAGTTCCCTCCAATGTTAGGTTGAGTAGATGCTTTCCTGCTGGACTTTTAGTGAGAGAGGCTTGCAGAGAAAGAAAAATGCCGGGATAATGGAAAACACCTGGGTGTTCACAGCCTCACAGCGATCCTGCAAAGAATGCCCTCTTCTCTCTTTCTCTCGTCTAGTAAATGCTTATTCATCTTTTTTGACTCAGGCTCAAAGTTACATCCTGTACGATGTCATCCCCAGCCTCCCCGGCTCCCTTCCTTCCTTCTTTTATGCATTGCCCTACTCTGTTTTCACCAAGTAACTGTCTTGCTTATGTAGCTGTCCTGGATGCCAGAAACGGTTTTTACCTTTTTGCCGATACCTGGCACAGCGTAAACGCAGGTATATGTTTGTTGACATTGAAAATCACCACCCTCCTCATCCTGTAAGTCAGGGAAAATGGAAATGAAGTTTCTTCTACATTAGGCAGAGAAGAGCTTGTGAACAGCATCGTTTAATTTCTCTCCTTCTCCATTCTTCAGCCTCCTCCCTTCACCTAACATGTTTTTACTGATGCTTCCTCACCACATTAGCATTTTTAGTGTTTCTTGAAAATTGACTAGGTAGAGCTATTTCATCCTAGTGGGGAAAGAAAGGAAATAAGGTAAGGAACATGAAACAAGATTATGGTAAGTGATACAAGGAAATAATTGATCACAATACATATACTATGATAAGTGGTATGAAGGAAGTCACCAAAGTGGCATTTTAGACATTAATGGGGGCCCTGTTGGAGGGAGTGACCAGAGGTTGCATTTGCAGTGAGAGCTGGAGGAGAAGGGAGAGGTAGGCAAGAGGCAATTTGTGTGTGACCGTGAAGGCCATGCGGAAGAGGCTGATTTTATCCTGGGAGCGATGGGAAGCCACTGGAGGGTTTTAGAGATGGAAATGATCCTGATTTCTGCTTTAAGAAGGGCACTTGGGCTGCTGCGTGGAGGATGGAGAAGGGAAGGTAACACGGAGACCAGTGAGGATGCAGTTGGAGGGATGATGGCAGCTTGGACAAGAGTTTGAAGAGTAGAGCTGGGAAGAAATGGACAGATGCCAGACATGGGAGCCCTCATGACATGCTCTCGGATTGAATACGGAGCGTGTAGGAAAAGAAAAAACCGAGGACAATTTCTAGTTTTTTGGCCTGAGGAAGTGGGTGGTACCATTTACTAAGACTGGGAACTCTAGGAGATAAGAGAGGGTTGGGGGAGAGAACAGGAGCTCAGTGGGCGAATACAACTTGGTGTTAGATATTCAGATACTGAATATGGAGATAGTCAGAAGGATACTGCATATATGAGTCTGTTACTTAAGGGAGAGGTTGAGGTTGCAGATATAAGTTTGGGGGTCATTGGCCATCTGGCTTGATGATATTCCCCCAGGGAGAATTGAATGAGAGGTGAGGATACCCATAACTGATCTGATATTCTTAACTCCCCCAGTAGGCATTGCTGATCAATCACGGCCCTCTTTGCATTGGGCCTAAGCTTCAGAATCCTCTAATGAGCTCCCTGGGCAGCCACCAACAATCAGTTGATTCCTAATTGATGGTAAAGTAGGAAGTAGCAAAAAGGAAAAAAAAGTAAACAACAAAGTTAAGCTCAAGAACCAAGTGTTTTTTTCCTGGCACTAAATTCTAGGTGAAATATATTATGAGGCTCTTTGCCCAGCAGTAGTAATAATAAAAATAACATTAACAAACATTGGCTAATGATCCCTAGTTTACAAAGTGATTTGTTCGTACATTTAATTGGTTTTGAATATCATCCTGGAGAGTCTTCAGCTAGGATTCTGTAGAAGGCATAAAAGCATTCCCCTAAGTGGCTGTCTCTTATCTCAGCCCTGGACAAAAGCTGACAGCATGCCACTTAGTAGTAAAGTAGTGAAAGCCTTTCTTTGGGCAGAAAGGCAAATGCCACTGAGGTAGGTTTTCTGTGGGTACAGTGTTCTTGGGTTGGGTCCCTCCTTGGAAGAGGACCAACCTTGCTTCCCACTGTCCATAGCCTAGACTTGAACAGCTGGAAGACTGGTGTTCTTTTCTGTGCTGCAAACTTGAAAGAGCAATGTATAGAATTATAGGAGATAAAGCTGGGGAGGCCCTGAGAAATCACCTAGTCCAACCCCCTCATTTTGCAGATGAGAAGACTGAGGCCTGAGGTCAAGAATTCAAGGATTTCTTTTTGTTAAAAGCCCCTGTCCAGGATGAGGTTCTTCAAGGTCCGAATACAAGTCTGTGATGTTGCTTGGCCCATGCAGCCTTTGCAGTTCTATGTTTTTCTTTTCTTTTTAAAATTTTTTTATACAATTTTTAAAGGTTACTTTCCATTTACAGTTATTACAAAATATCGGCTATAGTCTCTGTGTTGTACAATATATCCTTGAACCTGTCTTACGCCCGATAGCTTGTACCTCCCACTGCCCCACCCCTATGTACTCCCCACTGGTAACCACTAGTTTGTTCTCTGTATCTGTGAGTCTGCTTCTTTTTGGTTATATTCACTAGTTTGTTGTTTTTTTTTACATTCCACATATAAGTGATATCATACAATATTTGTCTTTGTCTGACTTATTTTAATTTAGCATAATGCCCTGCAAGCCCGTCTATGTTGCTGCAAATGGCAATATTTCATTCTTTTTTCTGGCTGAGTAGGATTCCATTGTATGTATATACCACAGCTTCTTTATCCATTCATCTGTTAATGGACACTTAGGTTGTTTCCATATCTTGGCTATTGTAAATAATGCAGTTCTATGTTTTTCAAAGCTTCCTCGGGCAGTCCTGGAGAAATACCCAAGTAGTTATCGTACAGTCAGAGGACGTGGTCAGGGCATGAGAGAAGGCCACCAGACACGTCTTTGGTGTTCATTTGTCATCCTCTGAATAGTTTTCTCTAATTCAGCTCCCTTGGTGCCCACTTTTCTGCTGCCAGAAAGTATAGTGTAAAATAGTGACGTAATGCCCAGTTTGTCATGACAAGGGTGAGCCTGAAATGAGGGATGTCTCTCATTATGCAGATGTTGCAGAAAGAAAGATTTCTGTCCAGGAGCAGGAGTAGCTGACTCCCACACCTCTAGGCCGGCTGAATTGGCCTCAACTTTAATAAACATTTCATGAGGACAGCCATCCACTGCATGTTTACAGAGAAATTCCAGACACGCTGTGTTGGATCATGAGCATGCCTTGTATTTATCCTTTAAGCAAAAGCAGAGTCGTCTGGCATTATTAGCTCTAGTAAATCTCTTCTGGGTACAAGGCAAGGACAGGTTTCCCTAGATGCATTGTGGAGAGAAAGAAGCTGTGGCCACGGGAAAAGGGAAATGAGAGACTGCTGAGTGGCACTGGATCCTATTAGACTCAGGATTCTCTGAATTTTGGACCCCATTTATCAGACTGCCTCTCGCCTTATTTTCAGCAGCTTAATCTGTTTGCAGCAGGCCAGATCGCTCCGTGTCCCATCACAATTCCTGTCAGAAAATCACTGGCTGGCCAATTGTGAACTTGTCAAAGTGACAAGCAGGCACGGTGGCTGAGACGGCATTTCCAGGCTTTGCCTTGAATGCGTGCAGCCGTGTGGAGTGGTGGGTGGCGCCTGAAAATGGAAAACTACTGACAAGAGGGGAAAAGGGAGACTGTACCGCGGATCCTCTGGACAAGGCATTTTTAACTGTGCATCTTTTCTCCTTTTCCTTCTCGTATTCCCTCTCCTCTTTTCCCGTCTGTATTTCTTCTTTCCTTCCTCTTCTCCTCCTCCACTTCCTCTTCTTTCTCCCTTCTGTTTCTCCTGCTCTTCCTTCTTGACGTGTAGATACAGAAAGAGAGATCCACGCAGCCCCTCATGTGAGTGAGAAATTAATTCAGCTGTTCCGGAATAAGAGTGAATTCACCTTTCTGGCCACTGTACAGCAGAAGCCATCCACTTCAGGAGTGATACTGTCCATTCGAGAACTGGAACGCAGGTAAGAAAGAGCTTTCTACTTCTCAAGAATCTACCTAGCATTCATGGGCTATACAGAATGCCTTGGAATTTAGAGGGTGTAGCTCCAGGAAAATATTCAGCTTGCTGAAGCCTTGTGACTGTTGAACACATTCATGGACTTACTTCGCATTAAGATGTCTTTCTCACCTATTTTCTATCTCCTGATAGACTTTGCTCATATAAAAACCACATGCTATCCATCAGATTTAGGCCATCAAGCAAGTTATATTTACCAACAACCTCCAGTAAGCCTTCATTGTGTTTATTTTATGCAGGAACTGTGCTTGACGCTGGGAATATTAAGGTGAAAAATACAGAATTTTTATTCTAAGGATCACATCACACAAGCTAGTAGGGAATATGGACAAATGAATGTCACAAAGAATTGTAGGTGCAGTGCTGGAAACTTGTGTTTAGGGAATAAAGGTAGTAGGCAATTCTGCTAAGCTTTGTAGTGAGCCAAGAAAGGGTTCAGAAAAGATGATGATTGTATAAGGAAATCAAGTGAGTAGATATTTGACAGGCTGAATGGGAAGGAGTAAGGAATAGGAAGAACAACATTCAAGGAAAAGGTTGTGACGATTTGGGGAAGGAACAGGTAAGTGGGTAAGTAGATGACACATGAAGTGTGTGGGGCAGGGGCTGAGGTCTTTGAGGCAGGCAGAGATAGGTGGTATTATAGAGGCAGGCGGAAACCAGATCATTCCAAAGCTCTGATGCTGTGTTGAAAAACTTGGACTAAAGTCCCTGTAGATGATGGGAAACTACATAATGGTTTTAAGTTTGAGAAAGATCACTCTATTCGGGAGTTCAAAGGAATGATTATTCGATAATCTAAGACAAGGGTATAAGATCCTTTCTGGGATATCCTGGTGAGCTGTGGCAAAGCAGAGGGTGAGGGGAAAGATTGTGTCCGCTAACCTCCATTCCCTGAGAAGCCCCTCTGTTGGCCCCTGTAAGTGTGCTGGAAGCCTTCTCCCCAGACCGAAGCTCCTGGACAAGCACACAGATCTCTTTCTCAGAGAGACTGGTGGTATTTCAGTCTGCTGTCTGTGTAGTGCCCTGGGGGAGACAGCCTGCCAAGGACTGTCTCTTCGACTGTTACGGTCCCATGGGACCCAGGAGCTGGGCTCCAGAGCCAGGCAAACAAGGGTGTCCCTCGGGTGGCAGCTGTAAAAACCAGGGCACCGGATGGTATAAAAGCTCCCTTCTGGGAGATACTGACCCTCTGGAGTTTGCAGAGAGAGAACGTCAAGATGGCACGGCTGCCAGTCTTCCTTCTGGAGAGTGTTCCAGCAGGTTCCTGGATGTGTGTGTTAGATTAGATGCCTGCCCCTCAGGCCAGTGCTTTATTACAGGCAAATGAGCTTCTTTCCCTTGAAGTCTGGGCACCAGAGGCTTCCTCTGATCTGGGCCCCGAGCTGGGTGAGTCCCAGTGTGTGAGCTCTTTTCTCAGGTCATTACAGCCTTGTGGGTCTTGTGGACACGAGCCCCTTTGGTTTTCGCAGCTAGATGTTGTGGAGGATTGTCTCTTAGGTGCAGGTGTTAAGAGTTGGGGTGCCTGATGTGAGGTTCAAACTCTGCTCCTTAAGGAGAAGCTCTGGGTTTTAAGTTCCCTACTGACTCTGGGTCTCTGAACTGGGGCTGGGGTTTACAGTGAGATTATATCTCACCCTATCCTATGTGCTTCGATGCAGGGTTTTTTTTCCCCCCTCATTTGCCCCATGTGCTCAGCCAGGCTTTAGGTGTTTTCCAGAGGAAAATGTTCCATAGGTAGCTGTAGACTTAGTGTGGAGGAGGAGGTTCACTCAGGATCTACCTTTGTCACCACCCTGAACTGGAACCTCCCAGCCAATTTTATTTTTATTTATTTATTTATTTTTGGCCGCATTGGGTCTTCATTGCTGCACGCGGGCTTTCTCTAGTTGCAGTGAGCGGGGGCTACTCTTTGGTGCAGTGTGCGGGCTTCTCATTGCGGTGGCTTCTCTTTTTGCAGAGCATGGGCTCTAGGTGCACGGGTTTCAGTAGTTGCGGCACGTGGGCTCAGTAGTTGCGGCATGCAGGTTCAGTAGTTGTGGCGCACGGGCTTAGTTGCTCTGTGACGTGTGGGATCTTCATGGACCAGGGATCAAACCCGTGTTCCTTCATTGGCAGGCAGATTCTTAACCACTGCACCACCAGGGGAGTCTCCCAGCCAATTTTAATTGAATACCAATTTTATATTAATCCATTGAAAATACTTATGAAGCACCTACTCTGTTCTAAGTGCTATGCCAGTTTTTGTGGGGAAGTGAAAGAAACAAAATCTAACAGAGTTTGGCAATGTGGGAAGCAAGGCAAGATCACATAAAAAACTAAAGAATAAAAAGGAGCTATTAATAGAGAAGTAATAGACTAGAGTTACTAGGCAGTGTGTAGCTAACTTCAAAATTATGTGGCTCCCCAAATTTACCCCTGTACCCCTCCCTCCCCCCCCAGGGGTGGACAGCAGTGGCAGAACACTGGCCCCCCCAAGGCCACAGAACAGTCACTGCCTAAGCGGAGGGTGGCAACTGGGGAAGGGCAGGGGACTGGGGAAAGATAGGTGGGCCCTGGGCAGCAGGAGCAACCAAGCCAGTGGCTGAGAACTGGTCCCAGGGAGGTGGTAGGTGGTGGGAGGGAGCTGCACATGAACGGAGGCTCCAAGGGCCCAGTGCATGCTCCGCTGTCCCATCAGACTTCACTGACAAAACACAAAGTCAAAGGTAGAATTACTGAGAATTTCAAGATGGTGCCTGCAGAGCATCAAACCCCAAGTGTGGGTCCCTCCTGAGGGCAGGATCCTGTGCAAATGCACTGGTCACGTGCCCATGAAGCCAGCCCTACCTTGACCTTGCAGCAGACACGGTGGTGCTCTCCCCTGACCCCCTCACATCTCTTGTGTAGGTTCTGTGTGCCCTTCACCTGGCTTCTATGGGCTTTGCTTCTGAAGGTTGGCACCTTCCAACTTGCCTCAGAGCACTGACCCTCAGCCTCTATAGCCCCTTCACCCTACTATACTGAGAGCGGAAGTGTCTAGGAGTTCACTTCCTCCCCAGGCAGCCTGGAGTCAATGATTGACTCATGAGTGTGGGAGTATGGAAGCCTAGTTCCCTGGCCTTCGATGCCCGGAGGCCAGCCAGGCTCTGAGGCTTCATCCATCCCCCAGAGCAACCAGGGATCAGGCTGAGGCTGGGACTTCCCTCCCTCCCTCCCTCTCCTGGGAGCACTTCCTTAGGAAATCACTTGCTCTCAAATTCTCGTCAGGGTCACTACTGGGGAACCAGAGTTCAGATAAACCTTCCTTTTACTACTTTTTGATATATCAACCTAGATAGGTAAACTGAGGCAAAAATGATATAAAGGTGTTAAGTTCACTGAGTTCAGTACATTAAATTGGTGGTTAAGGAAGACCACATAGAGGGGAGACTCCTGAACAGGCAGCCTTCTGCAGGTGAGGGAAAGAGAAGGGTATAGAAACAGGGAGAACGGTGTGGGTAGTCACACAGGGAAGAAATTAAGGAAATGAAATTTTTTTTTTTTTTTTGGTTGTGGGGAGAGGTGCAGAGAACAGACCATTGGCTGGAGCAGAGGATCTTTCCATGTACATTTTCAACAGAGGTGAGGATCAACAGTTCTGTCTCTTTCCAGTGGTTAAGTTTGGCCTCAGCCTCAAAGGGATATGATGGACCCTGATCCTTCTGTGGGGATGCAGTCAGCACGGTGAGCTGGTTGTCTCTGGGTCACCCTGGCAAAAGCGAGCTGGCATTTGTGTTGGTGAGCAGGTTTGGGTTAGGGTCCACATGTTCTGTAGGCTGGGAGAAAGCACAGGTTCTTATTGCCCAAGGGTGGAGATGTCAAGTCAGTCTCAGCTTCACAGACATAGGAAGGTCATGTCCTTGCCCCGTTGGCTTTGTGGCGTTGGGTGTGAGGGCCTCCTCAGTATGAGGGCCATACAAATGTCCAAGAATAGAGTGTGGGGCATCTTCAAATGCTTCTCAGTGGAAGCAGAGAACTTCCCAAAGCAGGTGAGAAGTGAGTGGAATGGCAACCGATATAGTAGAGCACTGGCTTCAGAGTCAGACATGATAGAGGCTGGAGTTTTGACTTCTAGCTTTGTGGTACCTGCTGTTTAATTATCTTGGAACCTCAATATCCTTATCTGTAAATGGGGATAATAATCTGCTTTGCAGGATGGCCTTGAGGATGAAAAAAGATAGTGCATGTTAAGTGCACAGCTCTTAACAAATATGTATTTCTTCTCCTTGTCTAATCCTAAGTCTTGAAACTCTGTTTTATGGGTTTCTCTTTTGGAATCTAAAAAAGTCCATATCTTACTTTAAGAAACGTTTTGAAAAGCCTTTTGTGTTGCCAGGAGAGTCATCTGAGGCCACCTTCTCTTACTTTCCTGGCTGGATTCTACTAGAACTTGAGGATCATTGAATGGAAATCATCTGACCATTTTTCATTGTAATAGGAAAACCTCAGGTCTTGACTCAAACAAAATAGATATAAAGAAGTAGAAAATAAGTTCCCCTCCACTTCTGAATTCTATGGTACCTTCCTCCATGTTTGTTTAGTCTAATCAAGGCAAGGTATAAACGATTAACTCTGAATCTGTAATGCACTTGGCTGTGGGTACTAAAGATCTGGTTCCATGCTTAAGGAGATTAACATCTAGTTAAGGAGGCTCTCAGCATGCAAGAAATAGAGGGGAATATGTATTTAGGAATTAGGCTTTTTATAATACAAAAGATGTTCCCATCTGTAATATGTGAGAATCTTTAGTCATTTTCAGATTTCTTTTTGTTTTCCAAGGTAACAGTGTCTAGAGAAGCAAATTGCCTTGTAGACATTTGGCATGCACATTTGACCAGGTATAGAAGTTGATCGGGCTCTTCTTTATTCAGTAGCAGAGGATCCAGGGATTTGATAGACTGGATTGATAAACTGGAATCTATTAAGGATCTGATAGACTGTCGACTGGGAAGTCAGACACCCAGTTTTTTCTTTTGATTCTCTCCTGTGTGATCCTCATTGCACCTGTCACGATCAAGGTGAATTAAATATGCATTTGCTACAAATAGGATATGATGGGCACTATTAGATTCCTAGCTGATTTTTTTTTTGTTTTCACATTTGGTTTTTTTAGTGTATTCGGAGTTGTGCGTTTATCAACACAATCAATTTTACAAGTTTTCATTACCTCTCGAAGAAATCCCACACCTCTTAGCTATCATTCCCCAATCTCCCCATGGGTCCCCCAGCCTTAGGCAATCACTAATCTACTTTCTGTCTCTGTGGATTTGCCTAAATGGAATCATACAAGGTGGCCCTTTGTAGCTGGCTTCTTTTATTTAGAATGTTTTCAAAGTTCTTTCGTGTTGGCAGTATGTGTCAGTAGTTCATTTTTTTTTTTTGTTTTTGGCCACACGTTGTGGCTTGTGGGATCTTAGTTGCCCGACCAGGGACTGAACCTGCGCCTTTGGCAGTGAGAGTGCAGAGTCCTAACCGCTGGACTGCCAGGGAAATCCCCAATTGCAGAATAATATTACATTGTTTGGACATACCACCTTTTATTTATCCATTCGTCAATTGATGGGACACTGGAGTCGTTTCCACTTTTTGGCTATTATGAATAATGCTGCTATAAGCTTTCTTGTACAAATTTTTTGTGTGGACATATATTTTTATTCTCTTGGGTATTTAACTAGGAGTTGACTTGCTGAATCAAGTGATCACTATGTTTAACTGTTTGTGGAATTGTCAGACTGTTTTTTTCAAAGTGCCTGCACCGTTTTACATTCCCACCAGCAGTGTATGAGGGTTCCAAGTTCTCTCCATCCTTGTTAAAAGCTAGTTATTATCTTTCTTTCTGATTATAGCCATCCTAGTAGGTGTGAAGTGATATTGCACTGTGCTTTTGATTTAGATTTTCCTGATGGCAAATAATGTTGAGCATCTTTTCATGTGTTTATTGGCTGCTATATATCCTCTTTGGAAAAATGTTTATTCAGATCATTTGTCCAATTTTAATTGGGTTTTGTGTCTTTATGATTTGGTAATAGTTATTTTATAGATACAAATCCCTTATCAGATGTGATTTACAGAATTTTTTCCCCCATTCTGTAGATTCTATCACTTTCTTCATGGTGTTCTTTGAGGCACAAAAGTTGTTAAATTTGATGTCCAGTTTTTCTTTTATTTCCTAATCCTGAGACTGAAGATTTATTCTATATGATTTCTTTAAAAAGTTTTATAGGTTTAGTTCTTATATTTAGATCTTTGATATATTTTGAGTCAATTTTTTTAATATGGTGTGAGATAGGGATCCGACTTCATTTTTTTGCATGTGGATAGCCAGTTGTCCCAGCACCATTTGTTGAAGACCAATGAATTTTCTTGGTACCCTTGTTGAAGATCAGTTGACCATAAATGTGAAGACTTATTTCTGGACTCTCAAATTCTATTCCACTGATATATTTGTTTATTCTTATGCCAGTACTGTTTTGATTATTTGGCTTTGTGGTAAGTTTTGAAATTGATAAGTGTGAGCCCTCCAACTTTGTTTCTTGTTTTTTAAGATTGTTTTGGCTATTTCAGTCCTCTTGAATTTCCATATGAGTATTACGGCCAGCTTTTCAATTTCTGCAAAGATGTCAGCTGTACTTTCAAAGGGATTGCATTGAATCTGTAGATCATTGTGGGGAGTATTGCCATCTGAACAATATTAAATCATATGATCCGTAGACATGAAATGTCTTTCCATTTATTTAGGTCTTCTTTAATTTTTTCAACAGTGTTTTATTGTTTCAGAGTATAAATTTTGCAAGGCTTTTGTTAAATTGAAAGATTATTAAATATTCTTTTTGATGCTATTGTAAATGGAATTATTAATTTCACTTGTTTGCTCATTGCTACTTTATAGAAATGCAAATTGATGTTTGCATATTAATCTTGTATCCTGCAGCTTTGCTGATCTCATTTATTCTAATAATTTTTTAGTGGATTTCTTAAATTTTTACTTACAAGATCAGGTCATCTGCAAATAGAGTTTTATTTCTGTCTTATCTGAGTGCCTTTTATTTTCTTTCCTAATTGCCCTGAGTAGAACTTTCAGTACAATGTTGAATAGAAGTGATGGGAACAGATAGTCTTGTCTTATTTCTGATCTTAAGGAGGAAAGCTTTCTATTTTTCACCATGAAGTGTGATGTTAGGTGTGGATTTTCTTAGATGAGTTTAACCAGGCTGAAGAAATTTTCTTCTATTCCTACGTGCTCTTATCAGGTTGAGGAGGTTCTCTTCCATTCCTTGTTGGTTGAGTGTTTTTTTTATCATGAAAGGGTGTTAACTTTTTTCAAGTGCTTTTTCTGCATCTATCAAGATGATCATGTGGTTTTATCCTGTTCTATTGATGTGGTGTATTATACTAATTGATTTTTGGATATTATACCAAGCTTGCATTCCTGGGATAAATCCCACTTAGTCATGTGGTATAATCCTTTTTATATATTCCTGGATTTGATTTGATAGTATATTAATTTCTATATCTGTATTCATGAGCGAGAGATTGGTTTGTAGTTTTCTTTTGATGCCTTGTGTCTGATTTTTGTATTAGATTTTTAAACTATGTGAGCTATGTGGAATAGTTTTTTTTTTTTTTTTTTTAACTAACATTTGCTATTTAGTGTACCATGAGCCAGGCATTTAATTGTTTTTTTTTTTTTAGATGACGCCCCTTGATTTGTTAAGTGTACAATTTTGTAACTTGAAAATATTGAAAATTTTGTCTTTCTCATTCCAGTATTTATACTAGCTATGTCGCTCACATTCCAATGTTTATACTAGCTATCCCTTTTTCTTGTCTTATGATACTGGCTGGAATCTCCATAACAGTGGTGAGTAATGATCATATTAAAGGTCCTCATTAAAGTCAGGAAGAAGACATCAGACAATCCTGTCTTTAATGTGTTCCTTATCTGTTTAAGCTGCTTAATATAATGTCTGGTAGTTTCTGATCTGTCAGTCTATCTTATATATGTGTGTGTGTGTATGTGTGTGTGTGTATATATATGTATGTGTATATATATATATATATATATATACACACACACACACACACACATAGTCATCATGTAAAAGAAATTTAGATCTATTCCTGATTTACTGAAAGGCCACAAGATCATGAACAGCTGTTACATGTTATTAAATCAATCTAGCTTATATATATAAATATGTATATATGTGTATATATAGTATGTATATGTATGTGTGTATATGGATATATATGTATATACATATAATCATCATGTAAAGGAAATTTAGTTTTCTTCCTGATTTAAAAGGCCAAAAAATCATGAACAGCTGTTACATTTTATTAAACACCCTCTTCAGGGTACCTTTTGAGATAATTATGTGTTTTTTCCCTTTCATTTATTAACATTAATTACATTAATAAAGTCCATAATGTTGAACTATTTCTGAAATCCTTAAATTTATATTTAGTAATGTTTAGGATTTTTGCATCAATATTAATAATAGTAATATTAATAAAAATAGTAATAATAACTAATTACTGGAAGCTTTGATAAATGCCAGGCATTGTTCTAAACATTTTACCTTAAACTCATTAAACACTTTTTAACTCATAAGTGAGATACAATAGGTTTTCCTGTGTACGTGATTTAATTCAAGGCTTTTTGAATTTTATGCTCTAGATTGGTTTAAATATATAGGCAATACCTCTTTTATAAATGATTCTGATAGAATTAGCCTGAAAATAATGTGGGCTGATAATTTGTGTCTGGGGAGGCTGGGAACTCTTTTATTACTGAAAATGTTCATTTTCCATCTCTTTTTATGGTATTGTTCTATTTAATTAATTTTAAGCTCTTCTGTGGACCAATTTACATTTTGTTGAAATCATATATTTCATTGAGATCACCCCCTTTTTTGGGGCAAATAGTTGGACATTATATTCTTAATAAAATTTTTATATTTGTGGTTATATCTTCATTAACTTGTAATGTGGAATAATGTGTTTCCTTCTTGGTCAAGCTCATCATGGATTGTGTAATTTATTGGCCTTTTTAATGAAGCAGTTCTTAAGTTTTATTGATCAAGTCTACTGTTTTTCACTTTAAATTCATTGATTTCTGCTTACCTCTTTTTCGATCACTTTGGTATTTTTACTAGCTTCTTGGATGTTTAGTTCATTTGTTTTCAGTATTTTCTGTTTACTAGTAAAATCACTGAAGGCTTTATGTTTTCTTATGAGTACCACTGAATATAGCCCACTGATACTGCTATATACTGTTTTCCTTTTCTGTACTTTTCTATAATTCTTAATTTCTGTTAACTTCCTCTTTGATCCAAGTTAGAGGAGTATTAAAAATTTCAAAGTGATTAAATTAAAAAGTACTTAATGGGTGACTCCTGGTTTTATTGTTAACTGAACATGTAAAACGTGCTATAAGATACGAGATGGAAAACCTCTCTGGTACCTGTACGTGCTCAATGTTTTTATTTTTTGAGGGGGAACATTTTAAAAGGATGGGTAGTTTTTGTGTGTATATGGATATAACTTTATGTGTAACAGTTGTGTTATTCAACTTCTCTGTGTTTTGACTTATGAACTTGAACTATGACATTCTGAGAGAGATAGATTAATAGCTTCTATTATGATTAGACTTTTGTCATATCCTCCTTGGATAGCTTTAAGG
Organism: Balaenoptera physalus; assembly: GCF_965194825.1. Classification (NCBI taxonomy): domain Eukaryota; kingdom Metazoa; phylum Chordata; class Mammalia; order Artiodactyla; family Balaenopteridae; genus Balaenoptera; species Balaenoptera physalus. The sequence goes on from NC_138889.1 coordinate 77,511,637, forward strand.
GCTAAGCCTGGAAATGTCATGCATTGCCTGTACCGCATTTTATTGACTAATACTGGGAAATTTGATCTAGCAGGGTGCCAAGGATGAGAAAACCTGGATATTGGAATAACGAGGCGGTCTCTGTTTTGATTGTCTGGGATGTAGTCTGTGCCCAAATACATGAAAGTATCATAGGTAAGAGACTGCATCACATAGGGGCTTTTTCCAGGTGGTACTCTGAGGTACATGGTATGTACTAAGCAACTATTAAGTGAATAGATGATTCATTTTCTCCAGCTCTGGTTAGGGCTGCTCCGAAATTTCATGGCTGATTTCAAAGGTTCACATGGAACATGTTGTCCCAGGAATAGTACTGCCCTGGTTGTACTATATGTGGGAGGCTGCACAGGACAGTGAAAAGGGCAAAGGTGTTGGTATCTGGAGACTGACACGAATAATCCCTTGGGATTTTTGTATAGGATTAGAAGTATTTGCAAAACATCTACCATAGTTCTTGGCACATAATTTAAAAAACAAAAAGCCATGATGGTGGTTTTTTTTTTTTTTTAACATCTTTATTGGAGTATAATTGCTTTACAATGATGTGTTAGTTTCTGCTGTATAACAAAGTGAATCAGCTATACATATACGTATGTTCCCATATCTCTTCCCTCTTGCATAAGGGGGAAATTTGATGCTGAGGGGAAAGAGGATACGGAGGAGTGGCCAGATAAGCAAACAGCCACTTGACTCTAGTTCACTGGTTAAAGGAAAACAGTATCTATCACCCCAGTCTTCAGGTAGTGTTCAGTTTCCAGTCAAAAGTCACCTTTGCGGATGAAGCACAATGGGGAAACCACATTCTGGATCTGAACACTTTCCCTCACGTGCACCACGGGAAGTCATCATCCACTGCCTTTTCCAAAGCTGTCATCCAGAAAAACTGCATTTACTGTTTTGGAAATCACTGTTTCCAATTTCTGCTAGGCTTCCAGCTATTCTCAGGTAAGGCCATTATTGAATTAGTGGCCGAAGAGTTCATTCAGTGGCTGAGTTTCCTTCAGTTAAAGGCAGGCATCTCTCTCCCTGGTGGGGTTCCGGCAGCCAGAGGTGGATCATTTGGGAGGTGATTCCTTAAACCAGGAGCGCATTTCTTGGCGTAACAATATCTAGAAACTCCCTAGGTAACTGAGCCAAGTTGAGTTTCTATGAATACCTTGAGTGAGTAGATAAAATGAAATGGAAAACTTAAATATAAAGGCAATTGAAAAAATACCTGGAGGTAGCAATTGAAATAGACTCTTCCATGTAATGGAATGGGCACTCTGTTATTAATTCTCATCTATATTTCTAATTTGATGGATTTTTATTCGTTTTTTTTTTTTTTTTACTATATGCATAGAGCACGTTGGAGGAGCAACAAAGATGAATCTGTCTCGCTGAGCTATCTTAATAGCATTGCAGATTTAATGTTTATTTTTCCTGATTCAAGTGTGTTAATATGGAGCTTTGTTAATGGAAAGCTTAATTAACATAGATCAAATCTAATCAAACATTCTGCCGGTATACGCAACTCTATAAGATATAATGGTAAATCTTCTGTTTTTCAATTTTATTCCTAAATTATAGATAAAATTAAATCTAAGCATAATTAGCTAGGAAGCTGAAAGCTAGGAGTCTAAGAAAAAGCTTCCTGTGGCACACTTCTGTAAGGAGATGAAGAGGACATTTTTCGCTCGCTAAGAAGGACATTTTTCGCTCTCCTCTTTTAAAAAATTTTGTATTTCGAAAGATGTTCTTCAGTTTTCGGAGTTCTTGTGGTGGAAAGAACTACTTTCTACTTTGATGCCAGATAGACGTGGGTTCAATTCCTGGCTCTATCAATTACCAGACAGGTGAGCTTTTGCAGCTGCTTTTAATTTACCTCAAACTCAGTGTCCTTTCATGGAAAGTGAAGTTAATGATTACCATGTCATGGAGTTACTGGGAGGATTCAATAGAAGCACTTAGGTGAATAGTTCCTCAAGCGTCTCATTTTTCAAGGTGCTCACCAAATCTTATTTCCCTTCCTCTCCTCATGTTTGTTTGTAGATATTTCCTCATACCGTCTCAAATTCTTCAGAAGTCAAAAAGGTAGATATTGGGAATTTCTCATCATTTAAAATAGTAATTAGTTTTCACATCAAGAGATTGTTATATATAATCTAAAAATAGTGGTTGTCCTAATGGAATGCATTCAGTAATTTCTAAGCACCAGATTTACCTTCCTAATTATGGATGATTTAAGCTAATATGTAAATTATTTTGCACTTTCAGACAATTTATTGAAGATGTCAGAATGGAGGGATAGGAGGTGGAGGAAATTCCATAATAGTATTACGTGGTTTGAACCTAGCCCAACAAAAAGCTTTTTTCATGGGTGATTAACAGTACATTTTTAGAAATTAAACTTCTCATATAAACTTAAGTTTAATTCTTAAGGATATATAGTGTAAGGCTTATATTAAAAAAAAAAAGTAGGTGACTTCAGTTGTTAAATTGCTTACATTTGGGAAGGAAAGAAACAAGTTCAGATTGGAATCTTGTCCAAATGCAGATCTCTCTATGCTGCTTTCAAAGTATACAAATAGGTCTTCACTTTCCAAACAAATATGGGGAGGCTCTAGATTTAGAGCTGTGTTCCTTTTAGACTGTAAGCTCCCTCATCAACAACATTCAGGAAATATTAATGCAAATCTTTCAAATACCATGTGTGGTGCTAGATACTGCGGTACAATTGTGAAACATACAGGGATGGACATAGTCAGTTGATGAAACACCACAAAGTATGGTTAGTGCCCTGATAAGAGGAATACAGGGAGCACAGAGCAGGGTACCTTGACTTTCCCAAAAGAAGTTGGAAAGCCTTCTCACTGAGGGTTATGCTTAAGAGGCAAAGTAGAATGAGTAGAAATCAGGCAGAAGATGGTGAATGGAAGAGGGTTCTGGACGCAGCATGAGCAAAGGGATGAGAGATGAGAGCGATCATGGTGCCTTAAAATAATTGAAGAAAAATGCCGCGTTGTTGGAGAGTGGGCAGAGCATTAGGTAAGGAAGAAGGGGCGAGGTGTGGCCAGAAGTGAACCGGAGAGTCAGGCAAGAGGCTAGATTGTGAATGGCTTTCTAAGCAATGCATATGAGCTTGGCTTTTATTCCAAGGGCAATGAGGAGTCATGCAAGGGATTTAAGTACAGGTGCAGCACGATTAGATTTGTGTTTTAGAAAAATCGCACTGGCTGCTTAGTGGAGAATGGCGTGGAGGAGGCAAAATTGGAGACAGAAGGCCAGTTAGGAGGTTGTTGCAGTTGTCCAGAATCTAGACTCTAGATAAGAGGATGGAGACCTGGACTAGGTCAGATAACGGTGGTGCAGATGAAGAGAAACTGATTAAGATAATTAGGAGGTAGAGTGAACTGGTTGTGGTTTTATGTCGGATGTGGTGGGGAGCAGAGAGGGAGGGGTCAAGGGTGATGCCCAGGGTTCTGGCTTGGGCTACTGGGAGGTACTGTGCCCTGAGCAGGCAGGATGAAGTGGTACATGACTTTTTTTATCCTTGTGTTTGCATGTCACATAGTATAGAGTTCCTTGAATTTGCTTTGCTCAAATTTTTAGTTAAATAAATTAACAAAAATAGAAGCTGAAAAGGGTAATAAGAATGGATGGGAAATATTCTCTGGGAAATGGGATCACCTACTTCTGGAAGGAGGCTTCTTCTTGAAGAAGGAAACAGCAGCTAAAAGTTAAATATGCATCATCTAGAGATGCTTCTAAATGCTAGGAGACAAGACACCTGGAATCTGGGTTTCCATCATTTTTATCTTTATGCCTAGCAGAGTGCAGACAGTTTCAAGGGAAAGTTTAAAGGCTGCAGTGAGCATTAGAAAGTAGTAATTTTCAGATAGAAATAAATGAATGGAAGAATTGCATGTTAAGAAAATGAGGAGGTTTTTCAGTAACACACTAATTAAATAAAATTTAAATCTTTGTCAGAAGAAAGGAAGCTGCTCAGATGACTTTGACCTTAATTGAGGACGAGAAGTATCATAGCAAGAGAGCATAACGTTTTGGGCAAATTGCTCATGCTTGCACATAAGCTTATTAGATTTTGGATTGCTTAGTGTTTGAGAAATGGAAAACCAGCAAGTGTAGCCATTAACCCTTACTTTCTTAGTAAAAAAGTCACAATTGCATTAATACTTACGCATAAAATCATTCAAGTTCAGTGGAATTCTCCTAGAGAATTTAAACTGTCATCTTTGACTTCCCTTAGAATTAGTAGTTGTGAAACACTTGCATGCCTGCATAATAGGTATTTACTCATTTGGTTCTGTGGAGAGAAATGTGGAGAGATGGGCCTTGTCACTGCTGAAAGATTTAACACCCTGACTTGCCAAGTTCCGGGTGGAAGGCATTCCAGACTGTCAAACCATTGATGAGAGTGGTACATTGGCAGGGATGTGGGGCCAGAAGTTAGAAGGCCTGGGCTCAAGCCTCTGCTCTGTCAGTGAATATCCAGGAGACCCTGGGCAGGCCCCTCCCTATGCCTTGGTTTACTTATCTGTCAAATTGGAATCCATTCATTATTCCTCAGATACTAGTCTGTGTCAGACACTAATCTGTGGGCAGGAGCGCTGGTGGATTCTGCCGTGGTGAAGAGGACATGCAAGGGACCTGATCTTGGGGAGCTTGCATTCTAGTGGGGCGAGTCAGATGGTAAATACAAAAATAAACCTAACTATACATGTCACGAGAGAAAATAAAACAGGGATGAGTGACAGGCCTGTGGGAAAGAGGCCAGAGAAGCTTTATGAAGATGGGGCATTTGAACTGAACCCAAGAGCGAGCCAGCTATGAGAAAATTGGAAAGATGCTTGTCCCGGGTATAGGAGAGGGTAAGTACAAAGGTCCTGTGGCAGAAACCAGCTTGGCGTGCTCAGTGGGTAGACTGAGGGCTGGTGTATATGGAGTGTTATAAATAGAGGACTCAGTAAGGGAGTGGCTCTGGGTGAGAAGCTAATAGTAATAGCTGCTGTGACATTTTTGCAGTGTGAGGGGAAGTGCTTCGTAAATGACAAAGCATGATGTTTATACAGGCCGTATCATTGCTTGTCAGAAATCACTTATGGAGCACCAGCTGTATACAAAGAAAGTCTACCCATCCATGAGAACTGTTCCTTGGAAATCAAAATAATTTCGTAATGTGCGCAGCTACAGCAGTTACATTTTTTATAGAGCAAATGAACTTGGTGTTTTTTAAAAAAAATTGTTTAGGAACACCCCCTCCCCCCACAACCCTAAACTGATTGAATTGGTTGCTGATACTCATAGCTTGGTAGGAGTGAATTGGCTGTAAAGGTTATCAGTTCATCTGAAATCAACGAGAATGAGGTTCTTCTAGCCAGTAATAGCCTTTCCTGAGAGGTGGAGGGTCTTATCCCCAAGAATATGGATATGGCACAGAGGTGCAGGATGTGGTATGTGGTATGAGGCAAAAAGAAGAGGTCCTGGGGCTGGAGTATAGCCTGCAGGGCAGGAATGGCAAAGAGCTGGTGTGGTGACCTTTGTGGGCTCCCCACGAGAGGCAGCCTTGTAGGGTTTGTTGATGAGCATGGACTTTATATTACAGGATGAAGGTTGAAAGTGCAGGCCTAGAGATGGCTTGCAGAAGAGCTTTGTTTGGCTCCCATTGTACTGGCCCCCATAGTATTTTTTTGCCATTAGAATTTTAAAAAAATCATGAGATTATTGCCAACATTAAAAAAAATTGGGTGATTTGGCCTAAAATCTCAGCTTTCTAGCTTCTCATGAGAAGCACGACATGCATTCTTCAGATGGCCTCAGTCCCTAGCCCCCCGATTGTCTCCCCATCACTGTGAGACCCTGTTGGTTGCTGGCTTTTAAAAAAAGTTTTTTTTTTTATTAATGTACAGTTAGAAAAGTGAAATTCTTGTACACATGTTTTTATTCGAAGAAGAAAACTAAAGAAACTTAAAGGGATGCTTGTTTCATGAAAAATAGTTCAGACTGTCAACCCACTGCAGTCATGTGAGGTACCTCCAGGCCCTTATAGCTAACGGAGTTGGTGATCCCCTTCTGTCGGGGTTGGGGTGCCGGTGAGGTGTTGAAAAGCAGGAAAGAGACATGCTGAGCTGGCGGCTTTAGAGAGAGTTCTTAGGTGACTGTGCAGAGGATGCATTTACCGTGCTGGCATTTTTGTTGCTCCTTCTGTTAAAGGAGTCGGGCCAGTTCAGGAATCATGATTGATGCTCTTCAAAGTGAAAGGACGAAAGGAATCCAAGGGCAAAGAGACGAAACTAGCTAAAAAGCCCCTTGGCCACGCATTACATCTTCCAAACAGGATTTCTTTCCGAAGCTGCATTAGATTGCTTTCCACAAATCACCCAAAGGACGTTTCATTTCCTTATGGCCGTGGTGGCCACATTCTCTGAAGTCAGAGTTTGGGAACATATAGTCTGATAAAGAATTTTAGGCTGACTTCAGGGGTTGTGCTTAGTTTGGAAGGTAGAGTTTAGTTCCTGAAATTGTGGAATCCTTGGGATGGGTTAGTGACTAACTAGGCAGTAGGACAAGAAATTATCCTAGAATAGCTGTCCTTGAAAATCTGGGCTGCGTAGTCATCATTGGTTTAGCAGAATTGGCTCTGCAGAAACAGTTAGTAGGTACACATGATGAGTTTAAAGGGGACAGTGAAAATAACCACTGCTGGCTCATTTGTCTCCTTTTGTTCTGCCCTGATCTGATTCTGGGTACCTGGCTCTCAGCTTTGGGAACATGGAATAACTGATGTCTTTCTGGGCATTGTATATTCAGTGTCTTGTGTTTTATCTTGATCAAACCAACCAGAGGTAGGAGTGCTTCATAATTGTTCCCAGCATTCAGAACATGATGATGTATTTTTTTCAAAGAGCACATGAATTCGTTTGGTGGTTTTGACCTCACCATTCACAGAAGAACCTTGGGCTAGAAACTGGGGCTGTTGGTCTGGCCCCCCCCCCTTATATGATGATAGCTTTCAGCCTGAATTTACACTTCTGAGACACAGTGAAAGGGGAGGCAAAATTGATTATCCAGAATGTGCTAGATATTGGAGCATCATTATCTCATTTTGTCCTCATCACAACCAAGATTGGCAGTTTCCTGATCTCAAAGATGGAAAAACAGTGCCTTTCAGAGAGCTGAAGTAATGTGCCCAAGATTATGTAGATAGAAAGTGGCAGAGCTAGAATACAAAGCCAAGTCTAAAGTACTGGAAATAAGACCCAGAAGGGTGCTTAAGGATTTTGACCAACATGTTATCTTTAAACATCACTTTTTATTTTTTATCTCCGGCATTCATTCATGTGAGTGATTACAGTTTTGTTGAGTTGGACATGTTGAGATTGATGGCATTCCAGCCTCAGTACACGCATCACTGACAAGCATATGGCAGGTCCGCCACATACGATCCGAGGACTCCTGGGTCTGCAAATAGTCTTGTAAAACAAGAGTTATGTTATGTGATGAAATAAACTTGAGAAAGGTGACACATACTCTGTCTTTCTTGGAGAATCACAGTAAATATTAGCATATTTAAGGCTCTTTAAAATCATGTGATAAAGTCCTAGACCCTTTATTGAGCACTTCAAATGCATCATTGCACTGAATCCTTACAGAATGATGAAGTAGTTTCTATCATTATCCCCATATCGTGGGCGAGGATCAAGCATAGATTGTTGGTGGCCTTGGCAAGGGTCACCCAGCTGGTAAAATGATGGAGCTGGGAGTCAAATCCAGGTGCCCATCTCCTCAGCATGTTTTCTTAACCAGTGTATTGTATTGGTTCCTTCAACTCGCTTACTGTAGCATTTCCCAAACTTATTTTTTTTTTTAAATGTTTTAATTTATTATTTATTATTTTTATTTTTGGCTGTGCTGGGTCTTCGTTTCTGTGTGAGGGCTTTCTTCAGTTGCGGCGAGCGGGGGCCACTCTTCATCGCCGTGCGCGGGCTCTCACTATCGTGGCCTCTCTTGTTGCGGAGCACAGGCTTCAGACGCTCAGGCTCAGTAGTTGTGGCTCACGGGCCCAGTTGCTCCGCGGCATGTGGGATCCTCCCAGACCAGGGCTCGAACCCGTGTCCCCTGCATTGGCAGGCAGACTCTCAACCACTGCACCACCAGGGAAGCCCTCCCAAACTTACTTTTATCATGCAGTGCTTTGGGGAGTAGTATTTAATACCATGCAGTTGCACTAGCATTCTAACAAACACTGGGAAAAGCTGCACCTACAGCATTGATTCAGGGCCTCTCTGGGCTGTCAGTCCAGAAGGAAGCAGTTCGGTGGCCTCAGAGAGGCTTGGAACTCTGAACACAGCTGAATAGGGGAGGGTGTCATGGAACTGGCAGGAAGAGGCCACCGGAGGCTTGATGGTGTTGAACCCAGTTAGTGTTTCATTAGTCATCGGTGCCTGCACTTCGCCTTCGTGTGGTTGGCAATGAGAGGCCTGCTGAAAAAGGCTGTTGTTCAGATACTTCGACGGTGTCCAGTGCCCAGCTGGGCTTTGGTTGGTGCAGTGACGGCACTGCCTGGGGCTCTGTCCACCTGTGCAGGTTCAGACGCAGGAAGAGGGGGCTGACAACTACAATATCTGCTTATAAATTGTCAGATGAGACTTTTTAAATTGTTGTATTTCAGATGAGGTAAGATAAATTGCTCCTGAGATTGTGTAGTCAAGGAAAAGTACAACTCAAGGACTTGATTGATGTCAAATTTCCCTCCTTTAAGCCATTGTGGATCCCAGAAATGGGTAGATTGACTGGTAACATTCAGACGCTTTATTTTTTTAAAAAGCTTTTTGGATATGGACCATTTTTAAAATTATTTATTTATTTATTTATGGCTGTGTTGGGTCTTCGTTTCTGTGCGAGGGTTTTCTCTAGTTGCAGCAAGTGGGGGCCGCTCTTTGTCGCGGTGCGCGGGCCTCTCACTATCGTGGCCTCTCTTGTTGCGGAGCACAGGCTCCAGACGCACAGGCTCAGTAATTGTGGCTCACGGGCCTAGTTGCTCTGCGGCATGTGGGATCTTCTCAGACCAGGGCTCGAACCCGTGTCCCCTGCATTGGCAGGCATATTCTCAACCACTGAGCCACCAGGGAAGCCCGGATATGGACCATTTTTAAAGTCTTTATTGAATTTGTTACAATATTGCTTCTGTTTTATGTTTTGGTTTTTTGGCCGCGAGACATGTGGGATCTTAGCTCCCTGACCAGGGATCGAACCCGCACCCCCTACATTGGAAGGCGGAGTCTTAACCACAAGACCACCAGGGAAGTCCCCAGACACTTTAAACTTGAGGAAAACCATGAGAATTTATAGGAATCTTTTCCCACTTTTTGCAAAGCCTCTGAACTAGAAGTACAGCAGCCCCCGGGGGTTCAAAATAACTTCATTTTTCATCTTTCAGAGTGCCCTGGGGACTCTAAGAATTATTTACTATGGCTCCATGGTACCTCAGGGATGGAGAGAGAATCTATCTGGTCCATTGAGCTCCTTCCAAGCAAACCGTTTAGGAAGATCTATAGTGGGTAGTATTGGAGGGTGAGATGTGGTTTTCAATCCAGACTGTAGTAGCAATGGAACTTGAACCCCATGACAGTATCGAATACTATTTTGATGGTCCAGGAATTCTACAGGGATTTTGAGCAACCTTTTTCGGTAGTGACTCTTGGTGCTCTGTAGTTTGGGGAAGCTGGAATAATTGCTTATTTCTGTGCTCAGGGAACAGTGATGTTTCTAAATAAAGCCTGAGGTAAGGTAACCATGGGGAGATACAGAACTCAGGAGGCTGATCCTTCCCTGAGAAAGACAGTGGAGGACAGCCAGTGTTGGTGCCCATGTACGCCCACTACCGGGTCAGCATCTTCTATTTGTTCTGCTCTCCTTTTTCCCTCTCCAAAGAGTTATTAAACACCTTCTGTGAACTGGGTGCTGTGTTAGTTTTCAGGGAGATTGAGGTGTGCCTTTGGGGAGACAAACCCATCAATAGGTACAGCACACTGGGTAAGGGTTAGAAAAGGGTGACTTATCACGTTGCTCCTTTGCTCAGCGTCCTTCAATTGCTTCCGCACTGATTCAGGATAAAATCCAAAGGGTTTACGATAGCTACAATACAAGTCCCAATATGGTCTGGCCCCTGCCTGTCCCTTTGATCTCATCTCCTGCCCTTCTATGTTGTCACTTGGTTCAGCCCCAGTGGCCACCCTGCTACTTCAGAAACATGGGCAGCTCTCTCTTGCCTCTGTCCTAAGGCTTTTGCGAGTATTTCCCTTGTCCAGGAACACGTCCTCCCTCAGGACTCACTCCTTGCTTCATTTCACGTGCTCACACCTGGTTAGAGAAGCCTTCTCTGGCAGCACTGTCTAAAATAGTCCCTCCTTGCCGCTGCCATGCTCTATTCCTACGACCCTGCTTTACGTTTTATCTACTTTCTTGTCATCTTACACAGCATATATTTACTTGTTCCCCCCTCTCTTCCATTAGATAAGCAGCTTAAGTGCAGAAATTTCAATTGTCTTCTTCTTTGCTATATCCCAGGCGCCTTGAACAGTGCCTGGCACCTTGTAGATGCCCGGTCAATATTTATTGAATGAATAAATTAGGAAAAATTCTGTTGAAACACAGAAGGAAACCATCAACTTCCAGGGAAAGTCAAGGGAGTCTTTATAGAGTAGGTGGCATTTCACTTGGAATTTGAAGTGTGAATAAGAGTTTGCCAGGTGGAGAGTGTGGGATGGGGAGGTAGGTGGAGGGAGGGAAGGATGAAGGGTATTTCTGGGCATGACTCCTTCCCTCCCTCCACTCTTCCCCTTCTCTGGCGGCCTCTGCATACAGATTACCAGCTAGCACCATTTCTGGGAGAATTTACCACTGAGCCTCTTGTTCTCAGGCTCCCACATTATAGTAGGATGTGTCAAGTGCCTGATTGAGCTTAGTTAGATATGATTATGATGAGGTTGGGGAAGGGGTGGATGTATTCATTCTTCTGCAATGAGTATTATCAGCTTATAACTAGCTCCTTATATGAAGTACACGGGGGTTTCACCTGCTGGCAAAGGGATTGTAAAGCATCTTGAATTGATTGTAGGGTAATAATGTCCATCTCCAAAGGACTTGTTATGATTGCAAAGTATCCAACTGTTTTCATATGTTTAAAACTCAGGATGAAGTTACATCTCCATTTGGGGCTTTTTCTCACTCTGACACTTAGAAGAATTTTAATTGAGCCTCGGTACCTAGATCTTTAAAATGAGATAATGTTCAAACACTGTAATTAATTTTTTAAAAAAGGCAGCATTAACTTATATTCCGGCAGGCTCAGCCTGGATTCTATAGTGATTCGCTTAATGCTTAATCTGAATATCAGGGCTGCTCTCTTGTCCCTTTTGCATGCTACTGGGGAACACTTGCTTAGCAAATGAGGGTGAGCCATCAGAAAGCTCTTAAATACTCTCAAAGAGATGAACTGAGGGCCTCTAGATCCCCCCTGGGTAGGCAGTAAAAGTAGGTCCATTTCTTTTCTATTTTCCTCTTTCCTTTTTTTTTTTTTAAAAAAGTCAACTTATTGAGGTATGATTGACATACAAAAAACTATACATATGTAACAAGCAACTTGATTAATTTGGACATATGTATACATCTGTGCCATCACTACCATCTATGCCATGAACTTATCCGTCACTTCCAAAAGTTTCCTCCTGCCCTCTTTGTTATTTTATTATTTTTAAAAAATAAATTATGTTTTATTATTTATTTATTTAATATAAATAATAATGCAAAATAAAATATTATTTTGTGTGTATATGAGTAAAACACTTAACATAAGATCTACCCCCTTAGCAAAATTTAAAGTATGTGATGCAGTGTTTTTAACTATAGGCCCTATGCTGTACAGCTTTATTTTCTAAGAGGCTTATACCCAGGGTATCTAAATGCTTAGTCAGGACACTGTTTTATTAGGTTTGTACTGGGTCCATGGTGGTCCCAGGTAAGAAATGATGACCAAGTCAAGCTAGGAATGGATGGGAGCAGACCATGAGTTGGCAGTTGATGCTAGGCTAGGGGTCAGAGAACATATACAGGTTGGATTATTAGGCAAAGTAAAGGTTGGAAACCAAGCAGAAGCAATCCATGCCATGCAGAAGTTGAAGAGGTCAAGGTCAAGAGAATGGTTCAGTAAATTGATGTTGTCAGGACTCAGGGAGCACTTGGGTAATGGACACCAAGGTCTCACAGAAAGAAATCAAATAGACATTAGCAAGAAGGTAATTTCATCTTCTTTCCTCGGGGGCCCTAGCAGGGTGAAACATGGTGTAAATGCCGAATATGTTGATTTCATTAGTGAGAATCTTTTTTTTTTTTTTTTTCCCTTTCCTGAGATAGAAAGCCTTTTTGCTAGGTCAAGAGTTGCCCTTATGGCAGGTCTGCCTAGGGCCTGCATACGTGGACAGTAAAATCCCTCCGGGATTGATCTGTTTCAAATGAGAATTGAGAAGCTGGGTTTTCCAGGAGACTTTGACAGTTAACCAGTGTTGGGAGTCGTAACCATCTTTACAGCCCTTCATATGGATGCTGTAGCTGAGTCTGGAAGGGTGGCTGTGAGTTGTAAGTGTCCAGGAGAGGAAGAGAACTCCAGGTGGAGGGGGTAGGAGTCAAAAACGCAGGGTGGGACGGTAAAGGTGGCAGATGAAACCAGAAGGTTGGTGGTGGTAACATAGTTAGGAGTCTGGTGTGCTTGGCTTTGCTGGAAGAGCTTGGACTTGTGATGATATATGCTGATGAATGAATGAGGTCTTCATGTAGACAATGGAGGTAAAGAGGCTTAAAGCAGGTCCAGCTTGCAGTGTAGAAGGTGATCCCTGTGGGTGCATCTGAGGTGCTTGACCTGGAAAGCTGGAGAGAACAGCTTTGCCCCAGGGACGCAAATCATAATAGAACTGAAGGATCCTACTGCACAAAAGGGAGAAAAACACGAGGTCTAGGAGGGGAAGCAGCAGCAGGCGATGCTCTAAGGGTCCCAAGAAGCACCGACACCTTTTCCTCAGACGCACTCGTATCCCCATGAACTTCAGGCTCCAGAAGACATGGTTGAATATTTTAACTATGGGGTGAACTTTTAAAATACAGATTTTAGGAATGTTATAAATGCCCAGAATCTGAAGCCCTGGAAATTTGGTCAAGGAATCTCAGTGTGAAGTAAGTTGCCAGGTGATTCTAATGCAAGCATTCTGTGGATAAGTGTGTGGGAATCGCTGCAAGGCATTTCTAACTATGCCTATGCCCTTGCTCTCTGAAGGCCAGAGAGAGGACACTGCCATTCAAGCAGGGCTGGAAAGCAAGCCAAGACTCATGGAGACCACCCAGAAATCTCCCTGCACCTGCTGTGGGGAATCTGTACAGGAGGAATCTGATTAGGATACAGGTTTGGCTGCTGAAACAAAGACCAAAATAACAGTGGTTTATATGAGATGAAAGTTTAATTCTCGCTCATGCAGCAGTGTGAATGCAGGTAGTCCAGCATTGATGTGACTCTATATTGTTGTCCCGCAACCTCTGGGATATTGCCCTCTGCCCCATGGTTCAGGATGGTTTGCTCCCAACCCCTGCTAAGCCAGTAGGATGGAGAACAGAAGTGGAGAGCGTGCTCCTTGTATTCTACTGTGACTTTCGCTTGCATCCAGATGGCCAGAACTTGATCACACGGCCGCACTTAACTGTAAGAAAGGTGGGGAATGTGGCCTTTACTCTGGGCGGCCATGTGCCCCACTAAGATTCTGTTATTAAAGGAAGGAGAGGAAAGTGCACTCAGGGGGCAGCTGACATTCTCTGCCTCTAATAGTCTTTCAGATCTCTGCTGAAAGAGTCCTGGTCTCCTCTCTGGGCATGTGAGTGTGAATTCCTGGAGAATTAACTTTTATTGCATAATTCTGGGTGAGGAGCTGGTCAGGAGATTGATAGCCTTCCAGGAAAATCATCCAAAGGCTGGCTGTGGAAGCTGGCTTCCCGTGGAAGTTCTCACCATGGAACCCCTCCAAGCAAGAAAGAGCTTTGGCTGGAGCTCATCTAGATACTTGACTGATACAGTTTAAATTAGCTTGTGCTTTGAACATGACCTTTGCATAAAAGAGAGGGATTGGGGGGTCTGTAGAGAGAATATTTGTGGCTGAGTGGAGGCAGAGGGACCCAGAATTTGCTGAGGCTATGCTTTTGTGTGTTAAATGCTTTCCATATGGGATGGTACGTTATCTATCCGGAAGATGTGAATTTCAGACCAGTCTCTCTTGCTTACTGGCAGTTGGTCTAACTATGAGATCTCTGAGAGACTTAAGTTGAGATTGACAAGAAACAGCCTTGGTTTTGGGGTCGGAGAATTGAGAGAAGGAGCCATGGCTTGGGTTATCTGAGTCTCAATGTCCTCATCCATAAGATGGAGATTCTTATTGTCACTGTCAAGATATGAGCATTAAAATTCCTAATTCCATGGACCCTCTTATATTGTCCTGTGATCTGAAGAGCCAAAGTGATGAATGTCAAAATATTATGTTTTCATTCTTAATTCATTCTTAATATTTCATTAATTATTAATATTAAGAATATTCTTATTAATATTAATAAGAATATTCTTATTGATATTATAATATTAATATCAAATGAGACAATTTTAAAACTCTGTAGACATTGCACCTTATCAAATGAAGTGGCAGGAAGCTTTTTCTGTGGCTTAGAGAAATTCTTGTGGCTTATCTTTGGGACTGTTTTTTTTAATTGAAGTATAGTTGATTTACAATGTTGTGTTAGTTTCTGGTGTACAACAAAGTGATTCAGGTATACACACATATATATATAATATTCTTTTTCATATTCTTTTCCATTATGGTTTATTACAGGATATTGAATATGGTCCCCTGTGCTATACAGTAGGACCTTGCTTATCCATTCTATATATAAAATTTGCATCTGCTAGTCCCAAACTCACAATTCATCCCTCCCCCATGTCCATCCATGTAGCTGCAAATGGCATTATTTCATTCTTTTTTATGACTGAGTATTATTCCATTGTGTGTGTGTGTGTGTGTGTGTACCACATCTTCTTTATCCATTCATCTGTTGATGGACATTTAGGTTGTTTCCATGTCTTGGCTATTATAAATAGTGCTTCTTTTCTCTTTCTGACTTACTTCACTCTGTATGACAAACTCTAGGTCCATCCACCTCACTACAAATAACTCAATTTCGTTTCTTTTTATGGCTGAGTAATATTCCATTGTATATATGTGCCACATCTTTACCCATTCATCTGTTGATGGACACTTAGGTTGCTTCCATGTCCTGCCTATTGTAAATAGAGCTGCAATGAACATTTCGGTACATGACTCTTTTTGAATTCTGGTTTTCTCAGGGTATATGCCCAGTAGTGGGATGGTTGGGTCGTATGGTAGTTCTATTTTTAGTTTTTTAAGGAACCTCCATACTGTTCTCCATAGTGGCTGTATCAATTTACATTCCCACCAACAGTGCAAGAGGGTTTCCATTTCTCCACACCCTCTCCAGCATTTATTGTTTCTAGATTTTTTGATGACGGCCATTCTGACCAGTGTGAGATGATATCTCACTGTAGTTTTGATTTGCATTTCTCTAATGATTAATGATGTTGAGCATCCTTTCATGTGTTTGTTGGCAATCTGTATATCTTCTTTGGAGAAATGTCTATTTAGGTCTTCTGCCCATTTTTGGATTGGGTTGTTATTTTGATATTGAGCTGCATGAGCTGCTTGTATATTTTGGAGATTAATCCTTTGCCAGTTGCTTCATTTGCAAATACCGTATGCTAACACATATATATGGAATCTAAGAAAAAAAAAACAAAGGTCATGAAGAACCTAGGGGCAAGACGGGAATAAAGACACAGACCTACTAGAGAATGGACTTGAGGATATGGGGAGGGGGAAGGGTAAGCTGTGACAAAGTGAGAGAGTGACATGGACATATATACACTACCAAACGTAAAATAGTTAGTGGGAAGCAGCCGCGTAGCACAGGGAGATCAGCTCGGTGCTTGGAGACCACCTAGAGGGGTGGGATAGGGAGGGTGGGAGGGAGGGAGATGCAAGAGGGAAGAGATATGGTAGCATATGTGTATGTATAACTGATTCACTTTGTTATAAAGCAGAAACTAACACACCATTGTAAAGCAATTATACTTCAATAAAGATGTTTAAAAAAATAAATAAATAGTGCTGCTATGAACATAGGGGTGCATGTATCTTTTTAAATTAGTTTCAGGGGACTGTTTTTTAATTGACAGTTTTAGCTAGGGATGTACTGTGTTTGTTGCTCACATAATAGACCAACGCAGGTATTTCTGGTGGAGATTTAGAGAGTCACCTCCATCTGCTTTGTCATTCCGCCCTCTTCAACATGTGGTACTCAGAGTTGCTCTGGGGATGATCTTCATTCCAGCATCCAGAAAGAGAAGGATTGTATGTGGGAAGTTGAGGGCCATTCCTGGAAGCAGCTTATATCAGTTACTGCTGTTTACATTCCTTTGGCTGGAATTCCAGCACATGGCCATACCTGACAGCAAGAGAGGCTAGGAAATGAGTCCAGCTCTGTGCCAAGAATAAAAGTACCTGGGTTTCGTGATTAGTCAGCAGTCTCTTCTATGCTGAGTTGATGTGAACCAACTTTCTTTCTTCTGAGAACAGTCTTCTCTGTGGAGAGAGTGATGAGGTTGTGAAGGGGAAACTTTGCTTGAGTGACTGTCATCTGTTGTGATGGGTGCATGTAAGTCCCCGAGGAAGTTTTGCTACCAGCTCTTACCTTCATTCACATAGTGCCAACAGTCTCAGTGTCTCTTTGCTGGTGCCTGCAACTTCACGTGCTTTACAACATCCTAGACATGGTGTCATGGAGTAGAAAGAACATCATTAGTGTTATGTCAATCTGGGTTCGAATCTGTGATCCACCACTTACTAACCATGTTATGCTAGTCAGATCACTTTATATCTTTGAACTTCAGCTTCTTCATCGATAATAATGGATATATTATTATAATATATTATTATATATTATATATAATATATATTATATTATATATAATATATTATATATTATATAATTATATATTATATATTATAATTATTATATAATTATATATTATATAATTATAATATATATAATATATAATATATTATAGTATATAATAAATAATATATTATATATAATAATATATTATTATTATTATATATTATAATATAATTTATATATTATTATACTACCTTCCCTATGGGCTTATTTGGAGGATTTGAAACAATGTCTGCTACATAGTAGGAACTCAGTAACTGGTGGTGGTGGTAGATGTTATTATTATTATACAGTTGTGCTTCCTGTTCTCAGCCCAAAGGGCATGGGTTGAATTTTTCTTAATGTCTGGCTCTATCTTGTATGCTCTACTCTTGGGATATCTATTAAAATCAGTCATGTTTGAAATCTGATCTCTACATCTAACTTGAAAACACCAAAGACCCATAAAAGAACTAATAATAATAGTAACTTTGTCATTATATTAGTGACAGATGAGGAGCCATTGATTGCTCTCTTCCAAGGTTTAGAGTTGAGGCCTTGTTTCTACTCAAATTTTGCTCAGGATGGCTGGAGATGAGGGCTTTATGGAACTATTTTGGGGTTCCTTTTCCCCAGTAGTTAGTGGTCTGCTAATTTCTGCCCTCTGTGTGTCTTTGGGCCTTCCTTGCTCTCAGATACCCATCCCATCTCATGCAGGATGGGAGAACCCTTAATTTCTTTCTCTTGTTGTCTTTCTTTTCATTCTTTTCCCCAGAAAGTCACTTTCAGTCAATTTCAGCAGCTCATTTCCTAGCCATTCTTCTTCAGATTTCACCTTTTTGCAACTTTGACAGGTAGAAGGTGGATTTCACAGTTGGAACCAGAGTGAGTTGATTGTGTCCCTTGATTTATTATAAGAATGATGCAGTGCCTGGGGGAGACAAGGAGAAGCCATGAGCCAAGATCTTGCTGGGGGAAAAGCAGAGTCAAGAGAGAATGCCTAGAGGATCAAGTCTTTCCTTTTCCCCAAGTACAGAAAATGTCACAGAATTTTCCGTTGCGATGTCAACCATTGGTATGGCCTCCTTGGCTCTGTGTTTTGGGGGAGTAATTTATTTACAGTATTTACAGTAGACAGTAACTTAGTGTTTTCTTTCGAACTAATTTTAGACTTAGAGGGAAGTTGCAAAATGGTACAGAGTTCTTGTATATCCCTCACTTACCTTCCTCTTACGTAACCATGGAAAAATGATCAAAAGCAGGAAATTGACATCGCTGCAGGACTGTTAACCATGCCTTATTTGAATTTTATCAGTTTTTCCACTAATATCCTTTGACCCTCCCTGTTCCAGGATCCTATCTAGGATCCCACCCTTGTATTTAGTTACTATTTCTACTTAATCTCCAAAATGTGGCAGTTTCCCAGACTTTCCTTGCCTTTCATGACTTCGACATTTTTGAAGAATACTGACCAGTTATTTTGTAGAATACCTTTCAGTTTGAGTTTCTGACGTTTTCTCATGGTTAAGCCTTTTTTTTTTTTTTTTTTTTACCTTTTTAAAAAATTGAAGTATAGTTAATTTACAATGTTGTTAGTTCAGGTGTACAGCAAAGTGATTCAGTTATATATATATTCTTTTTTGGATTCTTTTCCATTATAGGTTATTACAAGATATTGAATATAATGCCCTGTGCTATACAGTAGGTCCTTGTTGGTTACCTATGTTATATATAGTAGTGTGTATATGTTAATCCCAGACTCCTAATTTATTCTCCACCCTCCCCACTGCTACCCCGTTTGGTAACCATAAGTTTGTTTTCTATGTCTGTGAGTCTATTTCCGTTTTGTATATAAGTTCATTTGTATCACTTTTTTTTTTTTAGATTCCACATATAAGCGATATATGACATTTGTCTTTCTCTGACTTACTTCACTTAGTATGATAATTTCTAGGTCCATTCATGTTGATGCAAATAGCATTATTTCATTCTTTTTTAAGAAGGTAATCCTTTTGGGGGGACAAGAATAGTATAGAAATGATGTGATGCTTTCTCCAGGCATGCCATCCTGTCAAGGGGTTCCTGATGTTGACATATCTTGTTACTGGTCATGTTAACCTTGATCACTTGGTTAAAGTGGAGCATGATAGTTTTCTTTGCTGTAAAGTTTCTACGTTTCCTTTTGTAATTAAAGGAAGCAGTAATTTAAAGGTCTTTGCCCTGCCACAAGTGAGAAACTGCTTTTGAGTCACTGGGCTGAGAAGGTTGCTGGTGGGCCTGTTTGTGGAAGGAGGCATAGTATCAGGAGCCATCCCTCGGTAATACCTTGTCTTGTCTCGATGCCATGGCTCTCTCCAGCTTCTTTCTTCATCTCACTTGCTCGTCTAACTTCTTTGTGGTCTAAGTAAGCCAGCAGAATTTCTTTTTATATTTCATTGTAAGGTCTTCTGTTAAAGAACATTCTTAGCATGAAAGAAGAGTTTTTCTTGGCCTCTTGGTGTGATGGAAAGGGAGGCATCTTTACAAATGCATTTCCAAGGTAGTCAGGGATATATTTTACGTGACTGTGAAATTCCTGATTTTTAAAGCAGTTATTTTCCATCTTCTTTTTAGGAGATTTGACTTTTGAAGCTTTCTTAGTATGGAAAAGCAGTTGCCCAGTAAACACTCTCTGATTTCAGAGAAAGTTTTGGTCACAGTTTCCAACTCCAAGGACATACGAGTTAGTCTCTGATCGCCTTCTCTTGCATCCTGTGTCCTAGACCAGAGATGAGTACCTCCTAAATATCCCCTAACATTCAGGAGTTTTTACCTCTAGTCCAACCTGCGCATCTTAAAAGCCATACTCATCTTGTGAGAACTTGCTACAGATAGTGTGGCCTGAAGTCCAGCAGCAGGAGCATTGCCGGAGGCTTATTTGAGATGCAGTATCCTAAACCTCAGCCCAGACCTACTGAATCAGAACCTGCCTTTTAACAAGATGATTTATGTGCACCTTAGATTCTATGGAGCACTTTTTAAGAGATGCTGCTTTTACAGCGACTCTACCTCCCAGATGCCTGGGTGGTCTGAGCTGATCAAGGATGAAGATAAGGTCAGCTTCAGGATGATGGTGTCCAGGAAGCTTCTCCAGCCCTCAGGCAGGCATGATGGAGATGGGGAATATAACAGGAATTCTGTCAGTGCAGTTAAAATTGATTAATTTTGAAGGGCACAAGTTCTTTTGGGAGGCTGGATGGACTCTATCCTTCAGGAGGATATTTTCCCTCCTGAAGCATCTTCTCGCCCCTCTCCCTCCAGTCTAATAGTTCTCATCTACCGCCTTCTTGAAACTTTCCTGGATCACCGTTCAAGAATGGACTTTTTTCCCCTTTCTTTAAATGTCAGGCTTGTATTGTTTGTTTTTCTGTACTTTTTTTTTCTTTTTTTGCCTCAAGTGGCATGTAGATTCCTTGCAGGGAGGCATGTATATCAAAGGTCTTCATACTACTGCTTCATACTACTCAGTGCTTGCTGCTTACTTACCTTAACACTGAGGGCCATCCCTTGCATATGATTTTCAGTTCTGCTTTCATGCTATGTAAACCTTGCCTAGCCTTGAGGAAATGGACCATTAACTAGTTGTAGTCTGGATTTGTGCTATATAGAAGTCATTGATTTGAATTTTGAGTGGGAGTATGTTTCAAATAACAATTGAAAACTGTAAGGCTAAAGAAGCTCTGTGTATGAAAAGATCTCTTGTTACATTAAGTGAAAGTGTAGAACTGTAAGGATGGTATACTACCACTAATGTTAGAAAAATGGGAAAAAAAGAATATATTCATATTTGGTTTTATAGCATAAAAATGTCTGGAAGAAAGGATAGTCTTTATCAAATGGGGCTGAAACAATTGGACATCCTTATGCAAAAAAAAAAAAAAAAAAAAACCCAAAACAAAACTTTGACAAAGACCTTACCACTTTCACAAAAATTAACTCAAAATGGATCATAAACCTTAATGTAAAATGCAAAATTATCAAACTTCTAGAAGAAAACAAAAGGGAAAATGTACATGACCTTGGGTTTGGTGATGAGTTTTTATATACAACATCAAGTGTATGATTCATGAAAGAAAATGGGTAAATTGAATTTTTACTAAAGCCAAAACCTTGTGCTTTGCAGAAGATACTATTAAGAGAATGAAAAAAGTCAGATTGGGAGAAATATTTGCAAAACATCTGTTAAAAATGTTGTGTCCAAAATATGCAAAGAACTCTTAAAACCCAACAGAAACAACCCAGGTAAAAAATGGGCCAAATATCTGGACAGACACTTCACCAAAGAAGATGTGTAAATGACAAATAAGCATATGAAAAGATGCTCAATATCATTGTCATTAGGGAAATCCAAATTAAATATGAGATACAATTACACACTGATTAGAATGGCTAAAATCCAAAAAACCTGACAACACCAATTGCTGAGAAGCATGTATAGCAGTAGGAACTCTCATTCATTGCTGGTGGAAATGTAATATAGTACAGCCACTTTGGAAAACAGTTGGATAATATCTTACAAAGCTAAACACAGTCTTCACCATACAAGCCAGCACTCACATTCCTAGATATTTACCCAGTTGACTTGGAAACTTATTTTCACACAAAAACCTGCACACAAATGTTACTAAGCTGCTTTATTCATAATCACCTAAAAGAAGCAACCAAAATATCCTTCAGTAGGTGAATGGATAAGTAAACTATGGTACATCTATATAATGGGATACTCTTCAGTGCTAAAATAGGAATGAACTATCAAGTCATGCAAAAATATGAATTAATCTTAAATGCATATTTAATATTCCTGGTAAAGGAATCCAGTCTGAAAAGACTACATACTGTATGGTTTCATTTATATGACATTCTGGAAAAGGCAAAAAAAGGAGGTGATAAACAGGTCAGTGATTTCCAGGGATTTGAGGGTTGGGGGAGAGTTGAATAGGTAAAGTACAGAGGACTTTGACAGGTAGTGGAGCTATTGTGTATGATACTCTAATGGTAGATACACGACACTGTACATTTGTCAAAACTCATAGAAATTTACAGCACAAGGGTGAACCTTAACGTATGCATATTTAAAAAAACTATTCAGGGGATCAGGGGATCCCAGGATGGAATGTAGAATGTGACTTAACAATCTAACTGTATTACCAATGTGTGAAACAACCTCAGTAAAAAGGGAGTTGGAGAAAGAGTTGCTGACCTTAGTAACTTTGGAAACAAGTGGAGTCTGCAAGACTAAAGGCCAAAGGAACTGTATATGGATGTTTCACTCTAGTTGAAAGTTGCTGACATGAGGGTGTGGGTTAACAATTCTGCAATCACTATACATGTATGCTAGAGGTGAATAATTAAGTAAATGGATGGTGGATTGTGGGAGGTCACATACAGATAACTGTGGGGAAGACCCCGGAATGATCCATATGGTAATGCATTAAAGTTTGACATCAGTATAAACTCGTGCTTAGCTTAATTTAGATGCAGATACATAATATAGAAATCTTTATGGATATGTGGTATACTAACCAGTGTATATACATATATTTCTTTGTTCTGTGAGCACAGAGGACCTAAAAGCAACAGTACCCCAGTAGTAATGAGCACACCAAGAGCTCAGATCTTGGTTTCAAAACCATTCTCCGATAAAAACAACCAGGTCTCCTTGCAGAAATGGCTGATTTTAGGACTGGGCCAGAAAATACATAAGACAAGGCTTGAGCATCTTGTAGTACCAGAAACCAAGGAAGTGCTCAAAATGAAACAAAACCAAGAAACCACAAATGATGGGAATATGTTTAAGGGGCGTAGGAGCCAAATGAAAGAACTTCCAATGGCTAAAGCTGGAAAAATTTAAGGACGAAGTAAACTAATACTGGATAATAACCCAAAGTATAAAGTGATAACCCATGAGTTATTTATTTACTGTTATAAATAAATGATTGAATAAATAGATGGAGAGAACAGACCTCCCTTGCAGTAGAATTCCACATAATGTATGTAGACGCTCCTCCCTCAAAGAAATGGAGCTTAACTCTCCACTCCTTAAAGTGTGGACTGCACAGAGGGACTTCCTTCCAAAGAACACAGTAGTGATAGGGAGGAGGGGGAAGACTAACTTTACAGTGGAGAAACCTAACACACTACTCAGCCAGGTAGGGGAACAGCAAGGTTAATATCAACAGTAATAAGTCATATCGACGGTATGATTCCTTGATATGGTATGAGAATTTACCTCTGTGGCCTTCCTTCCAAAAATCCAAACCTAAGTCTAAGCATGAGAAAAACATTAGACAAATCCCAGTTGGGGGAAATTTTACAAAATATCAGTACTCCTTAAAATTCTCAAGGTCAAAAGCGAAGTCTAAACTGTCACAGCTAAAAGGAATCTAATGAGACATGATAACTGAGTAATGCCATATCCTGGATGGGATCATGGAATAAAAAAAAGGATATTAGGTAAAAACTAAGGCAATCTGACTAAGACATAGACTTTAGTTTATAATAATGTATCAATATGGTTCATTAATTGTGATAAATGTACGTATGTAAGTAAGTTGTTAATAATAGGGGAAACTGCCTATGGGATATATATGGCCTCTGTGGTATCTTTGCAGTTTTCCTGAAAATCTGACTATTGTTAAAAAGTTTATTTAAAAACCTTGGAAGGATACACAGGAAACTGTTAACAGTGGTTGCCTGTGAGGGGTGTTTGGTGCTGGGAAGATGGAGCATAGGATGGAAGGGAAATATTTCATTGAGTACCTGAAAGATACTTATTTAACATCTTTATTGGAGTATAATTGCTTTACAATGGTGTTAGTTTCTGCTGTATAACAAAGTGAATCAGCTATACATATACGTATATCCCCATATCTCCTCCCTCTTGCATCTCCCTCCCACCCTCCCTATCCCACCTCTCTAGGTGGTCAAAAAGCACTGAGCTGATCTCTCTGTTTTATGTGGCTGCTTCCCACTAGCTATCTATTTTACATTTGGTAGTGTATATATGTCCATGCCACTCTCTCACTTCGTCCCAGCTTACCCTCGCCCCTCCCCCTGTCCTCAAGTCCATTCTCTATGTTTGTGTCTTTATTCCTGTCCTGCCCCTAGGTTCTTCAGAACCTTTTTATTTTATTTTTTTAGATTCCATATATATGTGTTAGCATATGGTATTTGTTTTTCTCTTTCTGACTTACTTCATTCTGTATGACAGACTCTATGTCCATCCACCTCACTACAAATAACTCAATTTCATTTCTTTTTATGGCTGAGTAATATTCCATTGTATATATGTGCCACATCTTCTTTATCCATTCATATGGCGACAGACACTTAGGTTGCTTTCATGTCCTGGCTATTGTAAATAGAGCTGCAATGAACATTTTGGTACATGACTCTTTGGATTATAGTTTTCTCAGGGTATATGCCCAGTAGTGGCATTGCTGGGTCGTATGGTAGTTCTATTTTTAGTTTTTTAAGGAGCCTCCATACTGTTCTCCATAGTGGCTGTATCAATTTACATTCCCACCAACAGTGCAAGAGGGTTCCCTTTTCTCCACACCCTCTCCAGCATTTGTTGTTTGTAGATTTTTTGATCATGGCCATTCTGCCTGGTGTGAGGTGATACCTCATTGTAGTTTTGATTTGCATTTCTTTAATGATTAGTGATGTTGAGCATCCTTTCATGTGTTTGTTGGCAATCTGTATATCTTCTTTGGAGAAATGTCTATTTAGGTCTTCTGCCCATTTTTGGATTGGGTTGTTTGTTTGTTTTTTGATATTGAGCTGCATGAGCTGCTTGTATATTTTGGAGATTAATCCTTTGCCAGTTGCTTTGTTTGCAAATATTTTCTCCCATTCTGAGGGTTGTCTTTTCGTCTTATTTATGGTTTCCTTTGCTGTGCAAAAGCTTTTAAGTTTCATTAGGTCTCATTTGTTTATTTTTGTTTTTATTTCCATTTCTCTAGGAGGTGGGTCAAAAAGGATCTTGCTGTGATTTATGTCATAGAGTGTTCTGCCTATGTTTTCCTGTAAGAGTTTGATAGTGTCTGGCCTTACATTTAGGTCTTTAATCCATTTTGAGTTTATTTTTGTGTATGGTGTTAGGGAGTGTTCTAATTTCATTCTTTTACATGTACCTGTCCAGTTATCCCAGCACCACTTATTGAAGAGGCTGTCTTTTCTCCACTGTATATTCTTGCCTCCTTTATCAAAGATAACGTGACCATATTTGCATGGGTTTATCTCTGGGCTTTCTATCCTGTTCCATTGATCTATATTTCTGTTTTTGTGCCAGTACCATACTGTCTTGATGACTGTAGCTTTGTAGCTTAGTCTGAAGTCCGGGAGCCTGATTCCTCCAGCTCTGTTTTTCTTTCTCAAGATTGCTTTGGCTATTCAGGGTCTTTTGTGTTTCCATACAAATTGTGAAGTGTTTTGTTCTACTTCTGTGAAAAATGCCATTGGTAGTTTGATAGGGATTGCATTGAATCTGTAGATTGCTTTGGGTAGTAGAGTCATTTTCACAATGTTAATTCTTCCAATCCAAGAACATGGTATTTCTCTCCATCTGTTTGTATTGTCTTTAAATTCTTTCATCAGTGTCTTATAGTTTTCTGCATACAGGTCTTTTGTCTCCTTTGGTAGGTTTATTCCTAGGTATTTTATTTTTTTTGTTGCAATGGGAGTGCTTCCTTAATTTCTCTTTCAGATTTTTCATCATTAGTGTATAGGAATGCAAGAGAGTTCTGTGCATTAATTTTGCATCCTGCTACTTTACCAAATTCATTGATTAGTTCTAGTAGTTTTCTTGTAGCATCTTTAGGATTCTCTGTGTATAGTATCATGTCATCTGCAAATAGTGACAGTTTTACTTCTTCTTTTCTGATTTGTATTCCTTTTATTTCTTTTCTTCTCTGATTGCTGTGGCTAAAACTTACAAAATAGTGGTGAGATTGGGCAACCTTGTCTTGTTCCTGATCTTAGTGGAAATGGTTTCAGTTTTTCACCATTGAGGACGATGTTGGCTGTGGGTTTGTCATATATGACCTTTGTTATACTGAGGTAAGTTCCCTATATACTGAGGTAAGTTCCCTCTATGGCTACTTTCTGGAGGGTTTTTTTTTTATCATAAATGGATGTTGAATTTTGTCAAAAGCTTTTTCTGCATCTGTTGAGATGATCATATTGTTTTTCTCCTTCGATTTGTTAATATGGTGTATCACATTGATTGATTTGTGTATATTGAAGAATCCTTGCATTCCTGGGATAAACCCCACCTGATAATGGTGTATGTTCCTTTTAATGTGCTGTTGGATTCCGTCTGCTAGTAGTTGGTTGAGGATTTTTCATCTATGTTCATCAGTGATATTGGCCTGTAGTTTTCTTTTTTTGTGACATCTTTGTCTGGTTTTGGTTTCAGGGTGATGGTGGCCTCATAGAATGAGTTTGGGAGTGTTCCTCCCTCTGCTATATTTTGGAAGAGTTTGAGAAGGATAGGTGTTAGCTCTTCTCTAAATGTTTGACAGAATTCGCCTGTAAAGCCATCTGGTCCTGGGCTTTTGTTTTTTGGAAGATTTTTAATCACAGTTTCAATTTCAGTGCTTGTGATTGGTCTGTTTATATTTTCTACTTCTTCCTGGTTCAGTCTCGGAAGATTGTGCTTTTCTAAGAATTTGTCCATTTCTTCCAGGTTGTCCATTTTATTGGCATATAGTTGCTTGTAGTAATCTCTCATGATCCTTTGTATTTCTGCAGTGTCAGTCGTTACTCCTCCTACTTCATCTCTATTTCTATTGATTTGAGTCTTCTCCCTTTTTTTCTTGATGAGCCTGGCTGATGGTTTATCAATTTTGTTTATCTTCTCAAAGATACTTATTTTTGAACTATAAAAATAAAAAAATTCAATAGAGTTAAGAAAACTGAAGACTTTATATTTCTTGTTTGAGAACAATAATATTCCTTCTCTTTAAAGTCTTTAGAAAGTTTTTAGAAGTTTAGAAAGTACTATATTTGTGTTGGCCATTACTACAACTACTACTATTACTATTTAGAAACATCTTAATTTTGAATTCCTGGAGATCTGGAACTATACCTTAGGTTTAAGATAAGATACAGCTGTGGAAATGGTTTTCTGGTTCTAAGCTCCATGCCTTAGGCTGGGTTGCTTAATAAGTATTTATATTTGACTGTATTTGGAGGCCTTTAGTCAAATGCTGAGAATTGTTCTCCCCTTTGTTAGGTCATCGGTTGCTGTGAACTTTTTAATTTTTTTAAATTATAAAAATTTTATCAACTTTCCAAGGTTCCGTGTCTTTTCTCCTGGTTCTCCGTATCTGGGAAAGTTAGAAGCCAGCCTTTCCTTCACTAAGAATAGCATGCCTACTCCCATGATTTTTAAGACTGTCATGGAACTGCTGTGAATAGGGGTAAAGAACCTTATTTTTACATTTCATTTCACAGTAAATGTTTTATTTTCAATAATGGAGGCAGTTTGTAGTTGCTGTCACCATTAGTTTCTTGCTAGGTGTTTGCTAAGAGGATCGAGTACAGAAGTAATATGTAAGTTTACAACTGCAAATAAAATCATGATGTCAAATCTAAACAAGGGAAGGGGGAGGGCAGAGAAACATTCTTTCTGAGAAAAAGCAGGATGTGGACTCTTTTATCAGCATCACTCTTCTATGAGGCTGTTTGTTTCCATGTTTGCAGAAAGAAATAAGTGGACACTACGCACTTTGTAGGGTGACTTCCAAGTGTTATGTCACTTTTTTTTCCTTAAAGGAAACCTGTGAGGCATATAATTTTCTACTGGATGAAGAAAAGGAGGCTTAGAGAAAGGATGTATCTTGTCTACATTTACACAGGGATTAAATGGCTGCGTCAGGGATTGAACACAAGCTGGCTAGATTCTGAAGCCCCTCGTGTACTAGGCATGTTTTTTCTGGTGTCTGTCCTCTTTCTACTACACACATTGCTGTGAATAAAGGAGACAGAAGTTGGTATTAATGGAATTTTGTCCAGATAAATTAGGATTATCCTTTAACTTGGTAACTTTATAGACTGGAAGAGAACTTGGGGCTAGAACCCACAGAAGATACCTGATTTATAAAAGGACCACCGAGGTGACCACTTCATTTCACTGAACATGTTGTTTGAGGCCAAAATGTTGGGACTTGATACAAGAAAAATAATGGGTTGGTGAGAAAGATACCAGTGTATTCCTTCAGTATTCATTTCTTTAAATAACTACTGAAAATGATGCATTTTAAAAGATATGATTTATTGATACTGTTTCCATTGCATTTTCTGGGCAGAATTCCATTTTTTATGTTAGAAGAAAATGCATGGTTATAAGTCTGCGGGGCTGTAAGCAGAAAATTGACACTTTGAGATTTGATCATGTGGCCAATAGCCCCAGGCATTTAGTAGGGACATACCTAAAAGATAGTTTCAATTTTTAAAGGTGTAACACCTGTATACCTGAAGTTAGAGTGTTCCAGTTTCGGTAACAGATCATCCCCAAACTTACTATGTTCACAGATTCTGTGGGTCAGGACTTTGGACAGTATCCAGAGAGGGATGGCTTGTCTCTATTCCACAATATTTGTGGCTTCAGTTGGGAAGAGTGGACAGCTGGGGAAACCATCTGGATGGGTTTGCACTCATATGTCTCGTATTTTTACTGGTGGCTGGCTGGGGTCTATCCTCGTAGTTGGAGGTGTTGACCAGAGTACCTAGATGTAGTCTCCCCAGTCTGGGCTGGCCTTCCTTACAGCATGATGACATCAGGGGTGTCAGGGTTCTTACGCAGTGACTCAGATCTTCAAGCTCAAGTGTTCTAGCAAATGAGATAGAAACTGCACCATGTTTTATGACCCAGTCTGGGAAGTCATCAGGCATCCCTTTTGCCCTTAAAGCACTGAGAAGCCTACCTAGATTCCAGGGGAGGGGACATAGATCCCTCCTTTCAATTGGAAACAAGTCAAGGTTGCATTGTAGAAGACCACATGAGATGGGCGATGACATTGTGGCTATTTTTTGGAAGATATCATTTGCCCAACAGAATATTAGGCCATACAATGCGGGTTATCTATCTTATATAGGACTGGAGATGACTGTATTCATGCCTCCTGTCATTTCTTTCTATTTATAGCCTGGCAATAGCTTCATGTCCATGGTTACTTCTCAGTGTTTTACCTTTCCTCAGTTTCATGTTGCTGTATCTCTCATTAATAAGTCAAGGTAATCTAATAAGCTCTAAATCTCTGTGGATTATTAACAATAAAGCTTTATTTTTGTTTAGTCCTTATGGGAGGAATGGTGTTTCTGTTCCCTGCAGTCATTTGAGGATCCAGACTTACTCCATCTAATGATACCACCACCCACTAAGGGCCCTGAATCCTCTATTAGGCCCTCTGCAACTGGCATAGATAAGACACCCTTCTCTTAACTGCCTAGTGTTGGTCATTCATATCACCTCTGTTCATGTTTTGTTGGTGACAGCTAGCTAGTCATATGGTCCCCCCTAGACTCAAGGGCACTGAGAAATACAGTCTGGTGTGTGTCCAGGGAGAAAGGCAAGGTGTGAACATTAGCTACATCTGCTACATTTGCCATGTTTGCCATCTCCTGTCCTCTATCCCCCAGGCTGCTAAGGAACCTGGAGCCTAAGCATTGCCAGAAAAGTCAAGGTAGAATGAAACTAACCAAGCAACCAATTATTCAGTTTCTTTTAAAGTTTATCAGTTTGCAAAGTAGTATTGGAATTGTAGGAATTTAGACCTGAGATTATTAAAGATTATTTAGTTCAGTGGTTTAAGACTATTGACACCATGATTTCCTCATGGTGTTTGGAAGCAGATTGCTTTCATCCAAACAAACTTATGCGAAACTCCAATTTATATAACAGAGAAGAGTGAAGCTGCTCTGGTTAAAAAGAGGTTGAATCCCCATCCTTTTCCTCTGTGCTAGCCCCTAAGGCTTTTCCAAGGAATCCTAGGGCTCTGGGGATCAGATCTAATCACTTTCTTTAACAGACATGAGAAACCGGGGCACAGAGAGGCAGAGACATATTTACCAAAGATTACATGGCTTGTCTATAGCAGATTGAAGGTTGAAATCACGTCTTGGTATCCTTGGGCCAGTGCTCTTTGTATTATTATTTACTTAAAAATTGTGCCATTGCCTCTTTTCAGTACACATAGTCCTTGAACCCCTGGCCTGAGGTAGGACATAATATACCTTCCTGGTATTTTTTGGCTTCTTCTCTTCATTATCCCAGTGGTGGGCAAAGGGCCAGGAGAGGGAAAAGAGCTTCTCTAGGAATAGCTATAGCATTTCTCTCCTTAGATGATGATTTCCTCATAGTGTGAGGAATGGGAGCTTGCACTTGAGTCCATCTGTTGATGGACATTTAGGTTGCTTCCATGTCTTGGCTACTGTAAATAGTGCTGCTACGAACATTGGAGTGCATGTATGATTTCCTCATGGTGTGAGAAATGGGGGATGCCGTGGCATCGTGGGGACCAGGGATGGGGGCTACCTGAATTCACTTGCCCTCTGACCCTGATAGGGTCATGTCACTGTATCTGGAGGGAGCACAGTGTGGTCGAAACAACATGGGCTCTGGAATTCAGCAGACCTGGATTTAAATCTTAGGAGTTAATGTGACTTGGGGCAAGGCATTTTCTCATTTGAGCCTCAGTTTCCATACTTCTCATGTGAATATAATTACTGGCATTGAAGATTGTTGGCAGAATTAGAGGTAATATACTTGAAGCCACATTACACAGTAGAAAGTAATGGGATGTTGCCATTGGGAGCTTCCACTTGGTGTCTGTCAGACCCACGTTTAAGTCATAGTTCTGTCACCTGTATGAGCTTCAAATCTTAAATTTCTTTTCCGTAAAGTGAGGTAGTGGTTAAAAGCGTGGACTTGGGAGGCTGCATAAAGCAGGAACCTTGGAGCCAGACTATTCCCGTTGGAATCCTAGTTTTGCTCTTACCTAGCTGTGTAGCCTTGGGAAAGTTATTGAATCTGTGTCTTGGTTCCATCTTCTATGAAATGGGGATGGTAATAGTTGGTAATATTTGAGGTTGCAGTGAAGATTAAATAAGTAAATATTTGTAGAATAGTGCCTGGCACATAGTGCTGTGGAGGTGTCTGTTAAAGCAAATAACAAATAGATAAATACCTCATAAGATGCGGTAGAGATTATTTTGATATGAAATATAAAGACCTATAGTCATTTGCTGGTAATAAGCACCATAAGTATTGACTATTATTATTTTTTAACGGAAGTATAGTTGATTTATAATGTTAGTTTCAGATGTACAGCAGTGATTCAGTTATACATAGATATATCTGTTTTTCAGATTCTTTTCCATTATAGGTTATTACAAGATAGTGAATATAGTTCCCTGTACTATACAGTAGGTCCTTGTTTATCTATTTTATGTATAGTAGCTTGTATATGCTAATCCACAAATCCTAATTTATCCTTCTCCTCCCTTTCCCCTTTGATAACTGTAAGATTGACTTTTATGTCTGTGAGTCTATTTCTGTTTTGTAAATAAATTCATTTGTATCATTTTTTTTTAGATTCCATATGTAAGTGATATCATGTGATATTTGTCTTTGTCTGACTGACTTCACTTAGTATGAAAATCTTTAGGTCCATCCATGTTGCTGCAAATGGCATTATCTCATTCTTTTTTAGGGCTAATATCCCATTGTATATATGTATGTATTGTGTGTGTGTGTGTGTGTGTGTGTGTGTGTGTGTGTATACACACCACGTCTTCTTTATCCATTCATCTGTCGATGGACATTTAGGTTGCTTCCATGTCTTGGTTATTGTAAATAGTGCTGCTGTGAACATGGGGGTGCATGTATCTTTTCGAGTTAGAGTTTTCGTCTTTTCTGGATATATGACCAAGAATCTTGCTTGGCTATTATTAAATAAATATTAGCTATATTGTTAAAGGTAGAATTAACCTTTCCTGAGGTCCTACAAAATTCTAGACCGTATGGCTAGGAAATTTTTCTTTTAATCATCATTGGTATTTTTCCGGATTTGGGGGAATGGTCCACACAGGTGCTTCCTATACCTGTGATGATTTGTTTCCCCTTACAGAAAGTAGGTAGCGGCCTGCCTGGCTTTTTCCCTGTCCCAATAATCCTGCCAGGGACACACATTGGGTAAGAGTGGAGTTGTTTCCCAGATCCATTTTGCCGTGACCTCCCCACCCAGACTTCCAGGAGGTGGATGTTCAGGGGCACAGGAGAGCTGCTGGAATGTAAGCCACTGCTACAGTGACTCTGGAGCTCTTTGGGGGTGTTAGTTATTTCTCCAATAGTCAATATATATATCCTTGTGGAATCGCTGGAAAAGAGACTTTTTCTTAGAAACTTTTTGTCTTTACTAATGAATTAGCACTGGATACCATTTTATTTATTTATTTATTTATTTATTTATTTATTTATTTATTTATTTAGTCGTGCCACTAGGCTTGTGGGATCTTAGTTCCCCGACCAGGGATCGAACCTGGACCCACGACAGTGAAAGCGCTGAGTCTTAACCACTGGACCGCCAGGGAATTTCTTGATACCATTTTAAAATTAACTTTTGCTGTTTTCATCCTAGTATATGGAAGAAACACATTCATCCAGCAATAACCACTTCAACATTTTGAGTGTGTATAGTTATCTTGTCAGTCTATCTAATATTCTCAAGAAATGGATTCCTTGGTATAAGTTTTCAGGAAAATGACAAATATTTTAATAAAAATAACTTTGTTGATCTTAATCTATTTATGTCACTTGGAATTATTGTTCCTAAATTTTATTTATGAATATAGCATGGGATTCAGGTAGTCTTGTGAAATTTGACTTCAGTTCATAGTAACTGATTGTTTTTAATACTCAAGGGTGGGCTTTGGAGAATTACTCATGCTGATTCTGGATAGGGTCTGCCTAGCACGTAAGCAAGGGCTTAGGTTGAAAAAAATTGAGCTATGTAAATACAGGATGGAAATGATTCACCCTCATAGCATCTTGTATCAAAGGACTTGTAGTGTTAGATGTTTGGAAGTCAGTGTCAGCATTAGGATGCAGTCAGAGTTGTGCACAGCCCAGAGGAGGAGTCTTTATTCCTGGATGCTGTATTTATGGCGGAAACTGATCCATTTTACCATACCTAGATCATGGTGACCAAGGTGGGGAAGGATCTGGAAAGAGGAGTTAAGACAGCATCCTTGACCAGGAAGGCCTCAGTCTGGGTAGGGGACAGGAGTATAAAAGATAGAGCTGGGGATGCTTGGTCTGAAAGAGAAAACTTTGTAGTGACTGTCCTTGCTGTTTTCAAATATTTGAAGGATGCGCAGGTTTTTCTGGGAGCCAAGGCAGTTCAGTAGAACAGCACACTTGGCTGAGGTCCCAGGCTAAGGGGAGAATTGCTGCTCACAAAATCTGGCTGGTAACGTTATCACCCATACAGCTGCCCCTTCCTGCAAACTTCCGGGAGGACCCTAAAGCACTTGAGGCCTGAAGAGAGAGGACTGTTCGGGGCAGAGAGCTCACTAGACACTGGCTTACCATCTCTTCCAGTGGCCTTCCTTTCCCTGCACGCACCACATGGCTCTTACTCACTTGCTCATAACATCTCCTTCCTCACCATGACTAGTTGGCCAGGAAGTAAAGCAACCCCTGGTATACTCTACCACAGTGCTGCTTACATTTTAGTGTGTACGTGAATCATCTGTGGATCTTATTAAAATGCAGATTCTGACTCAAGTGGGTCTTGATTGGGGCCCCGTAAGCTGAATTTCCACAGGTCATGATGCTGCTGGTCAGGGGACCATACTTGAGTAACAAGGCTCTACTACAAATCATGAGTCTACCCTTTAGGCTACAGTCAAGCACTGTCAGGCCGAATGACCACCTCCTCCATGTTGCTTTCAGGACTAAGCCGTACATCTGTATTAGCAGAGGGTTACTGCCTGGAAATCCTGCCTTTTTCCCTTCCCAGCACTCATGAAACACTTAAAAAAAAAAAATTTATTATTTATTTTTGGCTGCATTGGGTCTTCGTTGCTGTGCACGGGCTTTCTCTAGTTGCAGGGAGCGGGGGCTACTCTTTGTTACGGTGCGCAGGCTTCTCATTGCAGTGGCTTCTCTTGTTGTGGAGCACAGACTCTAGGTGCACGGGCTTCAGTAATTGTGGCTCATGGGCTCTAGAATGCAGGCTCAGTAGTTATGGCGCATGGGCTTAGTTGCTCTGCAGCATGTGGGATCTTCCTGGACCAGGGCTCGAACCCATGTCTCCTGCACTGGCAGGCGGATTCTTAACCACTGCACCACCAGGGAAGTCCCTCATGAAACACTTTTATCCAGATATCACTTAGCCATCTGGTTTCTTTGTCATCTCTAGGGCCACTTCTGCAGTTATCCAACTTTTTTTTTTCTTTTTTTCATTGCCTGAGAGCATTCTCAGGCCACAAGATTTGGCCCTGTCTGCAGGCCAGAAATGCTGGGGAATTACTGTCACCTGTAAGCAGTTCTCAACTCTAACATGTTTGTTTTTTTTTAAATTAAACACATCATCTTAACTTTCATCCAAGTTGTTTGAGATACAGCACTTTTTGTATATATGCATGATGCTGTCAGATACTTCACCCCAAGACACAAGTATCCATTTGCCTAACATTGGGGCACATTTGTTTTCTCATAACTGTATATTTGTGATTATCCCAAGGTACCCACTTACTCCAGTTCATTGCAAAATGATCTTTAAAAGATCTGTTTATAATACATTGAGCGTTTGCTCAATGAGGCCATAACCCAGGAATAATGATCAAATCTTGTTAAATGTATATACCTCTCTTTTTCTTTCTTTTTTTTATGATTCAAGTTATCTGGAGTATTTTTGATTGTCATTGATTGAGGTCTTTTCAAGGTCATGTCTCTTCCCCCAGCAGTAGCTTGTTGGTCAAAATAAAGTGATTGAAAGTGTTCTTATGATGTGTTAATCTTGGTACAGTCTCAGGTGTCAGGTCCTACTGCTTTTCCATACAGGAGCTGTGTGGTCTCTGGCAAGGTACTTAATATCTCTGATCATGTGTGAACTCATCCGTAAAATAGTGATGATAATATTTACCTTGAAGAAATTAAATGAGATGTTTATGAAAGCACTTGGCCCATTTCCAGTACATGCCAGTCACTTTTAAAATGACAGCTTTGCCTCCCATTTGTTTCTCTTAGGCCAATTTCTAGCTTTTTTGGAGGGAGGGGCACATATTTTATTTCCTTTTTCACTATTCTCAAAGCATCTTGAGAACAGGATCTGTGTTTTAAATCCTATCCTAGCTTTTCACTATGTGTTCAGTCATGACACGAATAAATTAATGAATGACCAGATAATCTCTAAGGTGTTCCTGACCTTTTAAGTCTTCTGATTGTTCGATTCTTCCAGTGTTCTGGCTGCTTAGAAAAAAACTGGGAAATTCTCTTAAAATGAATGTCTTCTATATTAAGGGATTTCCTCCTTAGTAGTCTTAAAAAATATGTATTATATTATTACTAGTAAGTATGTACCTGGGCCCAGGAGTCTGCTGCAATAGTATAAGTAACCTTTTCAATTTGTCATCTTGGGCCTGATTCTTTGTATAGTGCAAATGAGGTAGTCAGAGGCTGGTCTTGATTTTGCTTCCCCTGCAGTGCTCTCTTGGGAAGATCTCTGTGAAAGATGAGCAAGAAATGTGCATTTGTTTTCATGTGACGTGAGATTTGGAAGTTATGCATAATAGAGGCTGAGTTTCATGATATATTCATCTCAGTCCTCATGGAAGATGCATCTTATGTTCTGGTTTAAATGTGCCCAGGCTAGTGTGGTCAGGCCAACTCAACGGATTAGAGGAGAAGCAGTAGGTCCTTGCAGATCTTGGGATTGAACCTGGTTACCTGTCTAGGCGAGTAGTTCTTGAGTTGTCTGTATGAATAAGCTGCTGGGAGATAGTGCCGGTTGAGGCCATCTTTACTACTTTGTCCTGTGCCTCTGAGATGGGCACCAAACTGGTAGAAAGTACGTAGACTGTCACATCTAGACCTGAGTTTAAATCCTGGCTTGGGTATGTTACTTAATTCCAGAATCTCAGTTTTTTTTTTTTAATATTTCAAAAGGGGTAATATCAGTCTTACAGTTTTTTGTGAGTGATAGATTAGATAGTATATGTCAAACGCCTAGTGCAGTGCTTGGCAGTGAGATTGGGCCCTGTGTTGATGATGATCATGGTGACATATTTCAGAAGGGACACGCAGGAGACTAAGTAGGCCTGCCAACCATGAAAGTATCAGCCCTGGTGTGTGACTGAGGAGTGTCCCAAAGTTGGCTGCCTTTTATGATTGAAGTGCAGACGGCAGTGGTGGCGCTAAAAGTTTTTCATGGATCTGGAAAAAGAAGGTAACAATCTGGGGAAAGAAAAACTTAATTGTATGTTTCATTCCATGAAATTTTGAAATACTGATACATATGTGAGTAGCTTCAAACTTTGCTCCCCTATTGATTATCTAAGAGTTGTTCTTCACTTATAGATTCTTGTCCAGAGGGAAGTAAAAGAAAAAAAAAA
This sequence comes from Balaenoptera physalus, assembly GCF_965194825.1. Classification (NCBI taxonomy): domain Eukaryota; kingdom Metazoa; phylum Chordata; class Mammalia; order Artiodactyla; family Balaenopteridae; genus Balaenoptera; species Balaenoptera physalus. The sequence goes on from NC_138889.1 coordinate 77,548,432, forward strand.
GTCTTACTTATCTCTTCTCTGACAGTTTATTTCCATTCTGAACTACGCTTAAGCGACACTGCACCAAGCTTTGCTAATTAGCTTGTGGCCTGTCACTTACAGCGGATCATTCAGTCTCCATTGCAGGGCTTCAAGCTGTCACCGTGAGGGCTCTCAGACAAAAGGTGAATTGGGTTCCACACCGTACAATTGATTGTGGGTTTTGGTTCTTTGCCTCAAGCTGAGCTAATTTTAGATTCTGGGAATCCTGGTAGTAAGTCATGAGGATTGATGATGGCTGTGATATCCAGAAGTAAAATAAAACACATTTTTGTTCTTTACATACAGCTATTTCGAACTAGAGAGCAGTGGTCTGAGGGATGAGATTCGATATCACTACATACATAACGGCAAGCCCAGGATAGAGGCACTTCCGTACCGGATGGCTGACGGACAGTGGCACAAGGTCGCACTGTCAGTTAGTGCGTCCCATCTCCTGCTCCACATCGACTGCAACAGGTATGACTTTGCCTTTGATCTTTCGTGATTGTGCCCTTGAAATTGAGCAATGGGGAAGGGATAAAGCCAACCCCCTCCAAGCCTTGCTGGGAAACAAGCCAAAGGACCCTAATCGTCATTTAACATACCAAAATGGGCCATTAGGCGTGCTGGAATGACCAACTGTAATACGTTAAGAAAACAGTTCATTAAAATGGAAACATATCCGGCAATTAGGAAGAAATGTACAAAAGGTTGATTATAGATGGGGGAATATTAAGTGCACCTCGGTGTACTCCAGGTACCAGCTGGAATTCCGTGGAGCTGTGATCACAGTTAACTGTGATATATTGTTGTTGAGTTCGTTCCACTTGGAAGCGAATGAGCTGGTCTACCTTCGAATGAATCTGAGAAGGCAGTGCTAGTGGAGCGGCTAATCCTATTTGACTTCATCAAGCACAGCTTTGCTTAAATATTTTTTCCAAATGGCAACTTCTTAAAGAGGCTGTTCTTTGAATCTTTTGGAATTGATGCCTTTTATCCTCTGCAGAGGAATGAGCTTCCCAGCTTGTCAGATGATGGCGGGACTATTTGGAAGTCGGGGCTTTTACAGGAGGTTGTGGGTTGGGTTGAGAAGGAGATATTGGCTCCTGTGTCCGTCCCTGGGCGGGGAGGTTTACTGCCAGCTGAAGAAAGGACCCTGTTGGTCTCTATTGGATCACTTGTGGCTGGACAGCTGGATGATGGTGGTCAAGGGGCATATTTTGATTTCTCCAGAACCCACTGAAAGTCCTTACGGGTAGTGATCTGCGTCCTATTATAGAGAATTTTTGGTGCTGCAAGGTAGCTATGAATTGTTGGTTTTCATTAATGATACTGTCCAAGTTCAAGTGATTGTTCAGCCACAGAACTTGTTCTCTTGGGCCCAGGATAAGGTACAGGCATGTTGGAGACAGCCTCCCTTCCGGCACCCAATAGAAGGAAGCATAATCCAAGGTCAGTCAGCTCCACACTGCATTTCTGATGAGGTGACACTTCAGTGTACTTGCCATTCCAGCTCTGCAGTCTCTTTTAGAAGAGGACCTGGAGAGGCAGAGAACAGAAACTAGCGTCAGGTTTAAGGGAAGTCCCGCCATCTTAAAGTGAGTCTTGGTACAGTTTGATGTCATCTATTTTGGGCGCTTTCTGTATTTTTCTGAAGAATCGTGGCTTCAAGTAGATGTAATGTGTGTGCTTGGACACGTTTCCATAGAAACCACAAGCTCCTTTTTACCGTGGGCTGGGCAGCCTGGGTAAAGCCAGCCCTCAGTCACTAACTCCACTTCCACTTTCAAGAGCTTACTGGCTCTTTCAATTCTCTAGAACTAAAGGGGCCTGTCAGGGAGCACTCTTGCTCCTCCCTACCCACCACTCATGCTGCCCCAATGGGGGAGAAGAAGGGTCTTGCATGTCCTCCTATGCCATAGCCCAGAAAGGAGCCTCGAAGTCCTCGTTTAGTAATTCCCAAATGAAAAGTCCTGGAGACACCACTGTGTTCTTGCTTTGCAATTTTTTTGCTTCCTCTTTTCAAAAGTTATATCTTCTATTTCCCCATATTCTCCTCTCTAGAGAAGAGGAAAAAGAGGAGAGAGGATATGTCTCTGCTAATCGAAGGTTTCCTGCCTTCAAAATGCTCTGGTCCCTCTGAAATAGTCTCCTCTGCCATCCTCAGCCACTTGTTAGCTGTGGGAATTTGGGCACATTAATATCTTTTCATCTCAGTTTTTTAATTTGTAAACTGGGACTGCTAACGCTAGCACATACTCACAGATGCGAATGTTAAAAAAGATAATTCACATACAGTGCTGTGGGTGGTGCTTGGCCTTTGGCACCCAGTACATGGTGGTGGTTGTTACTGTTATATTATTATTTATTCTGCACATCTGTGGTGTCTCTTCGTCTCCAAACTTTCATTTACTGTATATCCTGGCCTCTCTACCAGGAAAGTAGGGAGAGAACACGAGAGCTGGAACCCACAGTACACTTTAGGGTCAGCCCCATTTATACGGAATGGATTGAGGAGATTCTAAATATTATTTCCCTTCTCTTGAAAATTTGTATACTTTGGTTCATGACATAACATGTTTTTCTTTATGTAAGATCTTGGAGGGAAAGCATAAAGTTGTTGCCAGTTAATGATTTATGGACCCAACACAAATGGGTTTTTTAGATAGCTTAGGGAAAGAGAGGCCAGGAATGACTGGGCCATAGAGGAGGTAAGTTTTGATTTTGGTGTAGGAAAAGTCTAGAAACAGAGTTCCCAAACCTGACTACACTTAACAATTACTGGGGAACCTATAAAAAACATATGAGTAACCGGGCGCCATCTCTGACCTAGTGGATCAGATTCTCTGAGGGTGGAACTATATTCTTCATAAGCTCTCCGGGTAGCTCTTACGCAGGCAGGTTGGCCTTGGTGCATGGGCTCGCGTTTGAAACCCAGTGGTTTAAATAGAGGGGGCACCTGCGGTTTCCCCAAATGTGGGAAACTCGACTGCATAGTTTGTGTTAGTGGGGGACTGCGTTCGTGCTTTCCCCTGAAAAAAAAATATAGAGAGGGGGTAGAAGCTGGAGGAGAGGCCGGGCTGCAACACATCAGTGAGGGACCCTGGAAATCCAAGTACCTGAAGCAGATCCCCAGTAGGGAGGAGGAAAGTTTAAGGTGGGCTAGTGTCTATTACATGGAATAAACGTATCTTCTTCAGAAGTTTCTTGCTAGCCAGCACTGGTTGATTTTAGGGTGGCGGAAGCTCTGGTCTATTTATCAGGATGCTGGTCTACTTATCTAGGCCACCCTCACGGAGAGTGAATTTCAGAGAGGCTGATTTTTATTCTCTAAGCTATGTATTTCATACTGTCGTGAGATTCTTCCTTTTTGATTCCTTTACCCTTAAAGTTACACTGTCTTATTTTTCTCAACCTGTCACCTGCCAGAGTTGTGCTGGGTAGAAGATAGATGGTGATGTGATAGATAACGTTTATTGCGTGTTGACTGTGCTAGTGACAGTGCTAAGTGCTTTACATAGATGAATTCATCACTCAGGCTGTTATTTTTATCATTTAAAAACGATGGAGCTGAGGTTACATTCTATTTCTGCAATCCCGCTGCTGCTAAGTGGCAGCTCTAGGATTTGGACCCGAGTCTGACTTGTGCATGCTTGTTGTAACCACTAGCCTATTTAGCCCAACGGGAGGGACTATTGTCACTGGACTTAGAATATGAGGGAAGGCAAGAGCCAGACTCAGTGTTAGCAGTTTGTTCTTTCTTTCTAGTATTTTTCTCCCCTTGTCTTATATTGCCAGTCTTTGGAGTTGTTGGGTAAGGTGTGGAATGTTACTAATGGAACCCATTGCCTTGGCATAAGGGAAGGGACCTCCATCTATTATTGCACATCTACCATAGGCCAGCTAATGTGCTAAGTATAATAGTCCTTAGGACGGCCATGTGGTGTGGGGGCAATTTCATTAGACCCATTTTACAGATTTGGAATTAGAAAGGCTCCGAGATGGTAAGTAACTCAGTCTCAATCACATAACGTAAAAAGCATAGAGCCAGAACTGTGAACCAGGATCTAACTCCCCAGTCTTTTCTTCCCTCCTCTCTGCCTCTGAAATTCCTGTCCTTCCCAAGACAAAGTTATAACCATACCAGGAAGTCTTCCCAGGAGAGAGAAGCTACAGAAGGTTCAGGAACCATAAAAACACTTGAAATCAGGAAGAGAAGATTGCCAGGCAATTCCTTTGCTCTGAGGAACTGGAATGTAGCAGGATATTCTCCCTTTTTTAGAATTGAGAAACAGAGCCCTTTCAGACCTAATAACGCAAATTGTCACAAGAAAAGCGACTGCTATTTTAGTTGGTAGTTTAACACTTTCTGCTTGCTATTGAGACACACTTTTCTCCCTGCTTCAGCTGTTCAGCTGGGCCTAGTTAGAAACTCCCAAGGTGTGGGTAGCAGATCACCTCAAGCTAGAAACATAAAAGGAACCACTCAGTTGGGTGGCCAGCCTGATTATCTCCACTGCCTTGGGTTTTTCTTTAGCTGCCTTGGTATTAATAGTTGCCAACAAGGCTGAGAAGGAGGCCTGAGCTAATCTTCCTCAGATTCCCCTTCTCCAGTCTCAGCTCACCCTGTGGCCTGTCCCCGTTACTCAAAGCCCACAATCCATTGACATCGGGGATTCAGGGCCTAAGAGTTCTTTCACCACAAAAGGGATTTTCTTTCCTTCTCTTTACTTGGTAACTTTTAATTTTCAATCCGTCCATCCAATGAAAGTTTTGGACACACTACCTCTGCCAGGCTGTGGAGATACAAAGCATTAGGAGTTCTTGCCATCAGGAAATCCATGGTTTATTTGTCCTGTACTTTTGAATTCTGAAGCCACCAGGGCCCCCCCAGTGACTGGCCCTGGTCCTTGGACATCAGGAGAATCGTGGACTCAGATGGAAGCCTTGTGAGCAGGCTATTCTGTCAACTCATAATAGCAGCTGAGCAGTAGAGAGAACTGAGAAGCGTTACTCCCAGCATCTTGGTCTTGAAGTGACAGTGGAGGAATGGACTCAAAAGTGTTTTCCATTCAAATGGTACATGCATCCAGCCTTCAGCCAGAACTTTCTGCAATATGCAGGTCTCCCTACGCAAATCCCACCTCCTCTTGCCTCACTGCTGGAAAAATGTCTCTTACACAGTCCCATTGTAACGGAGCTCTGAACTCTTACCTCGTTTGTTCAAATGTGCACAGGTAGACAGAGCGCGTGCGCACACACACGCCTGCAGCCCAGTTGTCACTCTGACCGTTAACGATTATATTCTAGACAGTAAACATATTTAGATTTTACTTCTAACGCATGCTATTTATTCACTGCAGAGCACATTCAATGTTTCTGTACAACTGATTTTGAAGAACATGCAGAACCAGAAAAATAAACTTACTATAAATCACTGAACAAGTCAGTAATTCAAGGTTCCTGTTGAATATTGCAGAGTAACTTCAGGATATGAGCATCTGTTTATATCTCTAGGTTTTTCATAATGAAATATGGTGACACGGCATCTTCTTTCCAGAGAGCTCCTAAAGTATTTACAAACATCATATTATTAAACCACACATTCCTTAAGGTAGTTAAGTCACATATAATGTACTCCACTGACTTTTATACAAACATTTGCACTAGAGTAAGGAGGGGGAAATTAAGAGATGACTATCAAAGGCCAATGCTTCCAAAGGAGCCAGGCCAAGATTCTCAGTCTCCTGCTTCCCCTACTGATAGATTATTTACTTCACAAACAGGAGCACATGCACACAACTCATCATCAAAATTAAAATTGAGAATCTAGCATGTGCCTCATGTCCAACTAACCCGGTAGCACCAGATTTTCTGTCCAGGAAGAGATGAGAAGCAAGCTAGGAAGACAGGATATAACCCACGTGTAAATTTAAGTAACAGTACAAGGCGACAGTACAAGGGATCTTGTAAGTGCACGATGGATTGCTAGATTTCTGCTAGAGACAATCAGGTCTGGGAGACGACAGGAGGAAGAGCTCCTGGGGACATGGAGTCGCCTCTCAATTTCTTACCATCCCAGGTGAAAATGCATGACAATTTCTCCAGCTTTACAGTTTTTGCCTCTGTGTGATGTGATTCCATACCAGTCACAGGAGAACTGGGCTTGGAATGAGGTTCATCTTATAAGCATTACACAGCCAGTCATAGTGCTGGTGAGAGAAGAGTGTGTATGGGTGAGTGGATGAAGCTGGCGGTGAGAGAAAGCCTGCAGGAAGAGACAGAGAAGGAAATATGACAGAGGGTAGGACGGGGGAAGAAAAGCTGTTCTCCAAGTGACCAGGCATATGGGCTCTGTGGTCTAACCTAAACTTGTAGCGAATGCTGGACCTTTGTCTTGGTTTTGCCATTTATAAAATGTGACTTAAATGCAATGATGCAGGGGTATGAAATCAGGAAATCTGTGTCTTAGATTCTTTGAAGATTCCTCCCATCCTCTTGTCCTCTAATCCTTCCTCCCTCCCTATGCCAGAAACTGTGCTTGCATCTAAAATGGGAGTAATAGTAACTCTTCTACCATATGGTTATTGTAGGAATGTAGCAAGAGAGTGTGTGCAAAATCCTTAGAAAATTTCAAGCTGCTATATGAACACACAGCATCATGAAGTACTATAAACATATACCATCATATAGAAAATATGTTAAAGTATCATATTGAAAATGAATACAATTTAGTCAGATTTTTACCTGTATAAAGACAGTGGCTCGTGTCCTACGGATGAGGATCTAGTGTGTAATGTGGATCCATGGTGCAGTGTAGGGTTTGAGGTCAATCAGGTCCCTGAAGTTATTCTGACTGCCAAATCCTAGGCATGGTTCTCCAGTAGTTTGTCTTTCAGTTCCATGGTAGGTAGTGCAACATCATGGTGCATGGCTTTTATGCCAACACAGTCCCTTTAAAAATAAGTAATTTCAGAGTCTCTTTAAAAATATGTAACTGAGGCTGAATGGGGAAGGAAACATCCCCTCCAATGTAATACGATCTTTCGTTGGTCCTGGCAGGGCTTTGAGAATGTGGCATGGCTTCTTTCCTTTTTTATTTCTGTGAGAGAAGAGGTTCAAAGATTTACTTCCCCCCTCCTCAAGCCATGAGCCAAAATCGTCAGAGCTTTTAGGAGGAGATGTAAATAAAGCCAGGTGAATGAGGAAACAAATATGTTATAATTTCCTGGGTCTCCTAAACAAAATAGATACTCTTTGCTTCTCTACTTTGAAAATCTGGCTTTTTAGCACAAAAACATTCTGGATTGAAAACTTGAGCTGAAAGAAATTGTTAAATTTGTATGACCCTAGGAAATTCATTTACTGTCTCTGGGCCTTAGCTCCCTAGGTATAAAAAGAGGGGCTAGGACCAGATTATTTCTAAATCTTCTTCCACCTCTACTCTTCTGGGCATCTCTCTGATTCTAGCTCATCACAGTGCTTAGGGTATGGGTTTTTTTTTCTTTTCGCCTTCAGGACCCTGGAGAGCAACCCAGCATGCCACCTTCACAGGGCTGCTTCTGTAGTATACCGGCAGGGGGTTTGCAGTCATCTGAATTGATACCTGGGTTGACAGTGCAGCATGCTGCTGGAGAGCAAAGATTACTTACCCTAGCTGCCCAATCTTTTTTTTTCTCGCTTGCCTCCCTTCTTGCTGGAGTAGATGCCGAATATGCATTTTTGGATCTAAGGCATGTTGGCATTTTGTTCTCTCCACCTTGTGTTCTTTCTTCCTTTCAGACATGTTCTGACCCAGACATGTGACAACAGACAGCCTTTTTGTGGGGTACAGGCTGCCCTGGCTAGGGAGGCCCTGGTAGCTTGGTAACCTACAAGACAGAGCAGTGTACTGTAGTCAGCAGATGATGGATAGTTGTGTTGTTAAAAAACATAACACATCCTCTGAATACTGAAGGAGAAAAAGCCTTTGCTGCTGCCAAGCTGTAGAGACTTAAATAATGGGAGAGAATGAATCTAACGGTCTAGGTGGCCAATGTAATACAGTCCATGTTGTAGATTTTTTGGCAGAGTAGAGAGTGGCTGCTTAATTGTTAAGGCAGCTCAGACATTACCATGTCGGCTGTCTCATTCTGGCTGAGACCCTCACACTTCTACTCATGCTTTGTACCCTGTGGCTTATTCATCCCAACCTCATTAGGTGGATTCCAAATTTAACTTTGCCCTATCTTCTAATGACATCAGGAGATAAACCTATTTCTAATTTTGTCTTTTCAAAAACCTTTATCTTTTCCTCTTGTTGCCTGGTGGGTTTAAATATGGTTTTGGTCAACCGTGGCCTCAGTGGCAGAGAGAGGTAGGAGGTGAAAGGATTAATTGAAATGGATAATGAGAGAGTGGCCTGCGTTTCCCCCTATCCACCTGCACTCCTGAGCTTTCAGAATTGCAAATGGGGGGCTTCCCTGGTGGCGCAGTGGTTGAGAGTCTGCCTGCCAATGCAGGGGACACGGGTTCGAGCCCTGGTCTGGGAAGATCCCACATGCCGCGGAGCAACTGGGCCCGTGAGCCACAGTTACTGAGCCTGCGCGTCTGGAGCCTGTGCTCCGCAACAAGAGAGGCCACGACAGTGAGAGGCCCGCGCACCGCGATGAAGAGTGGCCCCCACTTGCCGCAACTAGAGAAAGCCCTCGCACAGAAACGAAGACCCAACACAGCCATAAATAAATAAATAAATAAAAATTTAAAAATGACTAATACTCTCTAAAAAACAAAAAACAAAAAAACACAAAAAACAAACAAAAAAAGCATTAATTAAAAAAAATTGCAAATGGAAAGGACTAAAAAGAAATACAATAGGTGGTTTGTATCTCTTTATCTGGTGGTTTGTTGGCTACCTGAGGCCGTGATGGGATTAATAAGGAGGCACATTATTGCATTCATGGGGCTTAAGATGTATTAAAATAGAAAGGAAAATAAGACTTCATTCCCAACTTATAGTGATTTCATCTACATGCCTTCAGACACACCTTGAGTTGTGATTGTATTGCATGGACATGGGTCTATACAGGATGAATGGAAGGGGAAATAGGCTGCAGGAGAAATAATGTTTTCTTGTAGGAGAAAATATTGAAGCTTGCATCTTTATTGTTACAATTCTACTCTGCCCTTTTTTTTATTTTTTTTATTTTTTTTATTTTTGCCTGTGTTGGGTCTTTCTTTGTTTCTGTGCAAGGGCTTTCTCTAGTTGTGGCAAGCGGGGGCCACTCTTCATCGCGGTGCGCGGGCCTCTCACTATCGCGGCCTCTCTTGTTGCGGAGCACAGGCTCCAGACGCGCAGGCTCAGTAGTTGTGGCTCACGGGCCTAGTTGCTCCGCGGCATGTGGGATCTTCCCAGACGAGGGCTCGAACCCGTGTCCCCTGCATTAGCAGGCAGATTCTCAACCGCTGCGCCACCAGGGAAGCCCTACTCTGCCCTTTTTGATGGATATGTATGGTTATTCCTTTAAAAGGAAAGCAGTGAGAGAAAATAAAAAGTCAAACCAGAGCAATATGTATGATGGAACTGTATTTTTTAAAAAATATACATTTATACATTAGTTGTCTCTTTCCTTTTATGCTTCACTCATTGGAAAGGAGCATTGGGAAATAAAAAATGCATGAGCCAGCCATGAGGACTTTTTAATTGAAAAAGAAAAAGATTTCCAAATACTACATTAGTTTTCTAGTTAGACCAGGGGTACAGATGTTGTCATTGAAAAGAACTGATTTTCTATACTACCAGAAAGAAATTCTTCTATCTCTCTGGGAACTTAAATTAATGTTATAAATAATAGCAACCAGAGCGGGTGGATGCAAGGAAACAGATTTATAGCTGAACCTGTTTGGCTGCTTTTCTCTTAGGGTGTGTGATGGGGATGGGTGTGAAGATGAGGAGGCTTGGAAGGAAAAGGTTTCTGTGCACGCTTTTCCCTGCTCTAACCCCCAATTCAGTTGACTTTTGTCTCTCAGCCCATCCATCTTAACTTCTTGCGAGTGTGTCTCTCTGGAGCTCCAGAGCCACTAAGCCAGCTGGTTAATGTGCCTGGGCCCTCAACTGAGGGTTTTCTGATGCAATTAGGTAGAAATAATCTCCCTTCTCCTTAAAGGGCCTGTGTGATGCTGTCTCTAACTCTTCCTCAGGAGTGTCCTGCCGCATCTCTACTCGTTAGAGTCTATTCATCTGAGAGTATCACTTTCCTGACAGCAAATTTCACACAAAGGAAGTTACAGGCTTGGAGTTGGGGCCATGAGCTGGCTTCTTTGGGATACTCAGAATACTGGTATTACCCAGAATGGAATTTCATTTCCACTGGAGGTTAACAGCCTTGGGCTGTGTTTCATTCTGGTGTGTCCCCAGCACAGCTCATTCAGTTACTCAGTCTTCTCCAAGTTGGTGCTGTCTTTGAAGCGCAAGTACGGAAGGAGCTGGGCAATCTATAATTCCAATTTCTTGAATTCTTTGACATTTTACCCTTAGAGACCCAGCACTATGCTGGGAAAAACTCAAGCTTTTTGCTCAGTCATTGCTGAGTTGAGGTTAGTGTTTTGGATTTTTTTTTTTTAAAGAGGTGATTTACATATTCACTTGATTTTTTTTTTTTAATCATGAGCACCTTTAATTTTTATTTATTTATTTATTTATTTATTTATTTGTTTATTTGGCAGTGTTGGGTCTTCGTTTCTGTGCGAGGGCTTTCTCTAGTTGTGGCAAGTGGGGGCCACTCTTCATCGTGGTGCGCGGGCCTCTCACTGTCGCGGCCTCTCTTGTTGCGGAGCACAGGCTCCAGACGCGCAGGCTCAGCAGTTGTGGCTCACGGGCCTAGTTGCTCCGCGGCATGTGGGATCTTCCCAGACCAGGGCTCGAACCCGTGTCTCCTGCATTGGCAGGCAGATTCTCAACCACTGCGCCATCAGAGAAGCCCTCACTTGATTTTTTTGTAAAAGCACTCTGAGGTGGGTATTCTTGCATCGTATACATAGGGACTTTTGAGGTGCTGAGAACAGAAATGACTCGTCCAGGGGTTCATCGTAAGTCAGTGGCAGGCTGGAGCCAGAGTCCAGAGGTCGTGCCTTACTCCTTTTTCAGGGAGATTATTCTCTACCAATCCCCTCCACCTTCTTCCCTCCTTCTCCTCCTCCATCTTCTTAACACTCCCATGTGACAAGATAACACTTCTAACTTCTCATGGAAGAAGTGTAAGCCATCCCATTTATAAACTGAAACCAACAAAGGCCGAGTTCCATGTATTACTTTCTCAGACGGGGGAGGCTGGTCACTTCAAAGGGCTGCTTCCTTGTTGCACCAAAATCGACCTTGTTATAAATTCCAACCACTGTTGGTCTTTGGACTCTAGAAAGCTTATGTGAAGTTATTTTTAGATTTAAAGACTCTCCTTCCTTCCTGGAATCTAGAATGTTGACAGACAGGTTCATGACTTCAATCCCACAGACATAATATGGGGTCAGGCCTTCGAATGGCCCATTATCCGCATATGATTGGTATGCCTTGCATGTGCCCCTGTGCTGATGTGCAGTGACCAAGGACCTAATCTTAAATCATGACTGACTGCAAATGAGCCATTCGGCCATTTCTTCAAATGTGAAATAGATGCGTTACACTAGTCTCCAGTGTTACATGGGTGGTTTTACGCTGTTCCAATATAAATTTTGATATTCCCTGTTTCAAGGTGATAAACTCTCTGTGTTCTTTACGGTGACTTTGCAATCACAAGGTCTCGTTAAAAACTACTGACGGTGAAATAAAGGGTTGGGCGGTAGGGGACCCGCCTTTAGGAGGGCATTTGTCATTACTGCTTCTTTGATTGGTATCTAATTAGATATGTACTAGAGCCTGCAGGAGCTAATAAGAGAGCAAGGCCAAGGAAGTAGGTGAGCACACTGAATTTGAGTCATTTGCACAGGCAGCAAAGTTTCACGGACATTAGGGCGATACATAAAGACTTCACACTGCAAACCTGATCACCATATTCCCTTCCCACCCCAATACACATGAAAGCTCGTTTAATGGCCTTCTATGAGTTTTAGGCTAAAAGTCACAATCCTTAATATAGCTTAAATTTTTGAATAATCTGGCCCATGTTTCCTTGTTCAGTTTCCTCTTGCACTACATTCTTTTAGTTCTTTAAGTACCATATTCGTTTAAGCAGCAGGATATCTGTACATGCCATTTCTCGAATATCAAGTTCATTTCTACTTATCCTTAATTTTCAGGACAAAAGAAAGAAGTTTCTTGTGTTTTACAGTTTCACCATAAACTGTTTATCTACAGAGTGGTTTTTGATCATTTGACTGATGTGTGTCTTTCCCACAGGCTGTATACACCCCGAGGGCTCACCACTGTATCACCGGTGTATATTGTAGAGCTGTCCCATGATAGGTAGTCAACAAATATTTGTGAATACTTGAATGAATAAATAAATGGAAGAGTGGCCTAAGGGTCTGTATTTGTGGCTTCTGACTTGTGATCCTATCATTCTAGGTGGTTCCATTAGTTAAGTCTCCTTGTTCTTTGCCTCAGTCTCCTGATCTGTATAGAATGGGCGTCGTCTCTACTCAGTCTGCTTGTACAGGGTTACCGAGAGGATGAAATGAGAACCTGCATGGGAGTAGGTGTTGTAAATTTCAGCGTGCTTTGTAAATATCAGGCCTGGGGAAAGGTGAAGATGAAGTAAGCTTAGCATTTCTTTTTTTTAAATTTTAATATTTTTATTTTTTTAACATCTTTATTGGAGTATAATTGCTTTATATTGTTGTGTTAGTTGCTGCTGTATAACAAAGTGAATCAGCTATATGTATACATATATCCCCATATCTCCTCCTTTCTGCTTTGAATTTCTGAGGATTATTCTTTTCTCGAGGAAGGCAGTTAATCTATAGAAGACTTTCAGTGATTTCCTGGTCTGATTCTCAGCACAGGGTGAACTATGCCTCACTCTCGAGTTGAATTTACATGTGTCCTGTGTCCGCAGGAGCTCCGGCAGGCATGAAGGAGTGGACGTAATTTACAGAGAGGGTACAAACAAAAGCCAATCACAGGTAGGATTAAGGGGCATGTGCCCTCTCTGCTGGAGAGTAAATACAGTTGATATATCCACAGTCCAGACAAGTATATCCACCATCCTAAAATTCTGTGGGTCTGTTTCTTCAACCTCCAGCTGAGGCCCCCAGTAAGGGGCTTTCATCAAGCCCTTTAGTAAGCGCTTCAGGCTCGATTTCATGATTGTCCCAGGCTGTTTTGGTATAGCCTTACTGTGAAGTTCAATGGACATGTTTTTTTTTTAAATTTTCTTAAATTATGAAAGGTGCTTGCCTGATTCACACATTACACAAAATTAAAAACAAAGAAGAAAACAAGAAGCTATGAGGACACAAATTCTAAGCAACACTGTGAAGTTTGGGGTGAAAATTCTTGCAGTATAGGTTATTTTTAGCTTTATCTAGTGGAATAATTAATTTATTATAAAGCATTCACCATATAAATGATATAATAGGTAATAAAATACTGGATAACTTATAAATAAAAAAAAAACCATGAAAGGTGCAAACTGTTCAAAACCACGTGATACCAATCACCCTGCCCCTAATTCCATTGCACAGAAGTCATCATTATTACCAGTTTTATTTCTCTTCTCTGGAATTTTTCTTTGCATATGCAAACACATTTTTTTCAATAATAAGACAGCACTGTACGTATTGGAGTTTGATTTGCTTTTTCATTTAACAGAATAAAGCCTGATACGCCATCGGTGTGCAGCAGGAACATACTTAGGAGGAATGAGGGCTGCTTTGTTCCTTGTAGGATAGTCTGGACAGCCCTGTCCCTTGGCAGTGTGGGGAACAGTATTTACCTGCAGGCCTCTAGCCTCCTGCTTTGGGCTGTAATCCACGCCTCTGGCCTGTCACGCACAGCAGTGACTATGGCAACAGGGCAGGGAGCCAAGTGCCCCTGCCCTTGGATCAGCGTGGCCTGTCTCAGCTCTGTAACTAGGTGAGACCGTAGCAATTAGCCTATGCTAAGATGGGATTTACAAGATTGAAGTGGGTATATGATGAGGGTCAGATGCTCTGAGCGTGGGCATGATGCTAAATCTTATTTCATGTGGCTGAAGTGGAGCTGGTGCTGGCCAGGGTCAGGCATCGGGTGAACACAGTGAGAGAAAGTGTAGTTTCATGGTTAAGAGCACAAGCTTTTGCAGTTGGATAGCTCTGGGTTCCAACTCTGGCTCTGCCACTAGCTGTGGGACCCTTGGCAAGTTACTTAACTCTTATAAGTCCCTATCGTGAGATAAGGTTAATATAATGCCTCCCTCATGGGATTACTAGAATTAAGTGTGACAGTGCACATGCATCAGATGAGGCATTCCTGGTTGCAAATAACAGTGGTTTAAACTGTAAGGATACATAATGTTTATTAAAGCAAGAAGTTTAGATGAGGCAGTGCCTGAGATGAGTTGGTGCTCAGACATGTTATCCGGGACCGATGCCATCCTTTTTATCCATGTACTCTGTCATCCTTGCCAGAGAAAAGCCTCTAGAAAGGCACAGATGTAGAGAATGGACTTGAGGACACGGGGAAGGGGAAGGGTAAGCTGGGACAAAGTGAGAGAGTGGCATGGACATATATACACTACCAAATGTAAACTGGATGGCTAGTGGGAAGCAGCCGCATAGCACAGGGAGATCAGCTCGGTGCTTTGTGACCACCTAGAGGGGTGGGATAGGGAGGGTGGGAGGGAGACGCAAGAGGGAGGAGATATGGGGATATATGTATATGTATAGCTGATTCACTTTGTTATACAGCAGAAACTAACACACCATTGTAAAGCAATTATGCTCCAATAAAGATGTTAAAAAAAAAAGAAAAAGCGAAAAGCATCTAGAGATAATGACAAAGGGAAAAGGGGTCACCATGATTGACCCCTTAGACCAACCATCCTTCCTTCCATGGTGCTGGTACATTTCTCCCTCAACAAAACTGAGGTACTTGGAACAAAGAAGGGGAAATGACATCTGTAGGCTGTCAGTGTTGCCACAGCATATCAGTAGTTTAGTACCATGCCTGGTAATTGTCCAATAAATGCCGCCATGATGCTGCTGGTGCTGAAGTTGATAATGATGATGGGTCTTCCACATCTGAGCAGAACAGAAGTAAACAGGCTGACGAATACAAGGAGATAACAGGAGTATCTGGCTACTCAGGAATCATTTATATACATGGATGTTCCTGCCATCAGGGAATCTTCAAGGCCATGATCAAACAGGGGAAAGAATATGAGTGGGTCTGAGAGGCTGGCCCAGCTTCTGTCTCTAGAGTCCATTAACCCTGTTGTCTGGGAGCTCTTCTTAGGCCTTTACTTTGGGAAACCTGGCCTCTGCCTGTTGCTGCTGCCTTCTCACAGGTCCTTAAAACACAGCCGCCCCTTCCACGTGAAGTACCATGGCAGGCCCCTCGGAGCCAGTGCCTGACTGCAGCTTTTCCCCAGGCCCATCTTTCCTCTTACTCTCACCTCCTCATAGTCTCATCTCTCGGCTTCTTGGCTCACCGATCCCTGACTTTCGATGCCTGCTGCTTTACCTGCTCAGTTTGGCAACTTGTTTGGATTTCTTCTCTGTTGACTGACCTGTGTCACGGCTCCTCTGCCGGCCCAATCTCCAGCATCTCCACTGGCAGGACAGCCCTTTCTGCACTCTGTACTCGGCTTTTCTGATCATCCTAATGTTGACTCCTTCCCATAGCTTGATCTTTTTCTTTTCCTGCTATATTTTAACTGCAAGTTGGGTCCTGGACAGCTTGAGGGGGTTGCTGCTTACCCCCTGGAGTTAGAGCCATGCAGCAATGGACTAGACATCTGCAGGTGGGTTCAAGGCTCACTTGGAGTCAGCCTCGATTCCTGATTTCAGTGGAGACGAAAATGATGACAACATTTACAGTATCCACATGGCTGTTCAACATAGACGTTATATGACCAAGCCTTGCCCTAAAGCTTATCCTTACTAAGTGCCACATGAAAAAGGTGACCTGATATTTGCAAGATGGGCAATCACTGGGATTAACCCAAATGTCACCTCCTTCAAAAGGGAGTGTGCTTAGGTATTGACTCCAGTCTTCCCTCAAGGGGGAGACAGGGTAGGATGGTGGTCAAAGCCTGGGGTGTGGGCTGGGTATCTTCCATCTGCTTCTCCAGAAACATCTCTCCCGTCTCTGCTCCACTCTGCTCTGTGTCCTTGTAGGCTGACCTATGTGGACTGTATCTGGGCGCTCCTTTGCCATCTAGATTTCTTTTGAATTTCATCAGCAGGAAGAACAGGCAGGAAGTTGGAGGGAGGTGAGGGTTTCTACTCCCCTATCTCCTTCTCTGTGTGGTCACATTGCACCAGGTCACTTTTGACTGAAAGCCACAGGCCCTAACAGGTGGCCCCTTTTTTGAGTGCCTGGCCCTTTTATGCCCAGGGAGGAAAGAGCTCCCCAACCTCCACCCCCTTTTTACAGTCTCTCTGGTAGTCTACCATCTCTTGTGGTTTATCTACTCCCTGCTCGTACTTCTGTCAATAATCCCTTTAATTTATTATTCTCTTTTCAAATGACCAAATTTCAGCATGGTGACTATTTCCCACCAGGATCTTTACTGTTACAGGTTCAAAGTCAGATACCCTGGATCACTCTCTGGCTTTACTGCTTCCTAGCTGTGTTTCCTTGGGTTCCTCATCAGTAAAAGTAGGGTGGCAAGAATAATTGCTTTTGTCTATCTCTCCAGGAAGAAAAAGGTGTGAAAATACCATGTAAACTGTAACGTGCTGTGCACAAAGAGGGGTTCATGTCACTGTGATATGCCAGGAGCTTGAAGTGGGAACTGGGGAAAGCAGAAGGCCTTGAGGATGGAGTGCATAGGTTTCTAGAGAGGGCTGTGCATCCTCACCTCCTTCTCCAGCAGAGTTAATGAGAAGTACAGCTGACAGGAGGATGGGACCCCACAGATGATCCTTCAAAGACAAGCCCACAGGACCTCCTCTTGCATTCACCTCAGCCCACACGTCCAACTCATGTGGAACACAGACGAGATTCCCTCCAATTACAGACACATTATTGAGTGATGATGTTAGCCTCTGTTCAAATGGATTCTCTGATAAGGCCTTTGGAAAATATAATTACATGGTCAGAAAAGAGGAAATTGTCAAATGGTGCTGAGAGACATAGATGAAAAGGCCGATCTCTTGGCTTTTGTTTTTCACTATTCAGAGAGCGCAGTATTGCAAGAGTAACTCCCGTTATTTGTGTCCAGGATAATCTGACATTGGTTGCTAAAAAGAAATGGCAGTGGTATTTATATTGGAAATTACTTTGGAAGGCATGTACCTGAGCTTCTAGAGGGATGTGGTGCCGTCTCGAGCTGATCACTCTTGATCACATTAATAATCTCATCCTCTTTTATTGCCTCTGAAGGACTTTCACTGTGTGAAATTATCTTGATCATTTACCTGTTTACAATTTTACTGTGTCTCATTCTCTCTGACCCGTACCCCTCACCTCCGGTAAAGAGTGTCAGCAACTTGAACCTCTCTTGCGTTTCAATGCTGTATCCCCAGCACCTGGCTGAATGCCTGACTCAGAGTGGATACTTGTTTGAGCATTTGTTGAAGTAGGGAATGAATGAGTGAAGAAATGAGGGGAGGAATGCTATGCATAAATGGCTAGGCATGAGCGAGAATTCTGGACCTTGAAGGAGCTGACATCTAATATTCTTTGAAGAGTATTTGAAGAGATGGGCATAAACCCACAATTCCAAGACATGAAATGCTCAGAGCCCTAAGCATTGTCAGAAGCAAAGACACGAGTCAACCGTTAGAGGATTTGAATGTGGGAGAACTGACTTCCAGTGGAAGTGAGTAAGGTATAATGAATGGTGATTTGTGAGTAAGCCTTTGGATTAGAGCCAGACTGCTGTGTTCATATCCAAATCCCTCACTTTCCAATAGTTTCCCTAATAAGTTAAATGGACCACAGTTTTCTCATTTATGGGGAGAAGAAGGTAATAAATGACCCTACATCATGGATTTAATTGAAGTAATACATGGAAAGCATATAGATTTATGGCTGGTACATAGTAAGCACTCAGTAAATGTTAATAATTTTTACCAGCAGTAATAGTAGGAGAAGGAGGAAGAGGAGGAGGAAAATGTTATGAAATAAAATTCAGTGAATCCTAGCCAGTAGATGAGAAGATTTGGATTCCAATTCTATCTCTGCTACTCAATTACGTGACCCAAAGGAAGAACTTCCCTTCTCTGGGTGTCATGCAAAATGAAGAGTTTGAACTTAATGGTCTCTGGGTGCCCTCAGATGATGGTTACGTGCTTAGAGCTGGGCTTGAAGGATACACAGTATTTTTGTGTTAGACTCGTGTGCATGTGGGGGATACCCTTCCTTCTGATTTTCATTTTTCTGCTCATAACATAAGGTTATTTAATTAAGAGAAGAACATCCTCTCTCTTGTCCCTCTTCTACCCCGGCACACACACAGCTTTGGGTACAGAGAAGGTTCTCAGATACCCATTGGTCGCTTGACTGACTGATTTGGTTGGGTGTTAGGGTTAGAAAGAGTCCCAAGGGATCCAGAAGAGAAAGGAAAAATGAAGGATTATTGCATTCTTTAATATCAAAATTGTCAATGAGACTTTTAATTTCATCCTCATCCATATATACTTGAGATAAAAAGAGGGAAATAGGGGGAGAGCAGAAGATAAGAAAGTAGGAAAGGAATGAATGGTATTTATCAGGGGCCTACCATGTGTTGGGAGTTGACATATAGCATCAATCTCATTGACCTTCAGGACAACCCTGTGAGATGTGGGTGCAGGTATTTAAGGCATCTTTATTCCCATGTTGACCATGAGGAGGTAGGATCAGGGAGGGTTAACCTACCTAAGGTCCCAAGCAGGACTCAGATGAGGGTGGGATTGAAACCCAGGCTTGTTTGACTGCAAAGCCATCATACTCTCCTCCTTTGTGAGGTGATATTCCATATATCCTCTCTCCTTACACCCTCAACACTTACTCCTCTCCCCCACACTCAGTGGATAAACTTTCTTCCTGCCTCACCCAGAAAATAGAAACAGTCAGAACTTTACTGACTCCACGGCCTGCCTGCTTCTGGACCATGGACTCTGCATTTCCCATTGCTATGCGTGCTCTCCATGCTCCTATTTAGGGCCATCCCCCTCCCTGTGCAGGACATCACTTGTCCCATTTCATTCAGTCCTGCATCATCAGTATTTCCTCTCAACAGGACTCTCACAAGCAATATAAATACATTGTATAAACCTATCATATATAAATAAAAATCCTTCCTCAATCCTATATCCCTCTCTCGCCATTTCTCTGGTTTTCTTTACAGCATAAATCTCCAGTAGAGCTAGTAAACACTGTTCACTTCTTCTTCTCCCCTTTTCTTTTGAATCCATCCTAGTCAGGTTTGATCCCTATCATCATACCAAAGACACTCTTATTAAAGTCACCAAAGACCTTCACATTGTCAATTCCAGGGTCAGTTATCCATCTTCATCTTATTTGACTGATCAGCTGCACTTGATGTTATTGGTCACTCTCTCCTTGAAAATTATTCTTCCCTGGGTTACTGGGCCTCCCAAAACTTGGAATTATCTTTTATTCCTTAAGTTTTCCCTCACACTCTAAATGTAATTTATCAGCAAATTCTGTAAATTTTATACTCATAATGTATCTAGACTCTGACCACTTTTCACCACCTCTGTAGAGTCTGGTCCAAACTGTTACCATCTCTCATCTGTACTGTTGCATATGCAACCTGTACTGTTGCAATAGTCTGCAATAAGTAGTTTTCCCTGATTCCACCTTTGCTATGTCCCTATTCCTAGTCTATTCTCAATTCATCAACCAGAGTAATTCATTTAAATAAGATCATGTCAGTCCTCAAACTTCCTAAACCAGATGAGAAAACTAGAATACAGTGGTGAAGTAACTTATATGCTCAGGGTTATATTACTGGTAAGCAGCAGAGTCATGTTATAAATCCAGTTAATGTAGTTAGGAATAAAGTCATAACCACCTATATTGAAGAAAAGCTATATGTTCTAAGTATCCCAGGGTGTAGTTGGAAAGGTAAATCAATTCCTATAACAATGTAGTAGGTTCCACCATAGTGTAGTAAATGATGCTTAAGAATACAGAGATGGTGCTATTAATCTAGCTTCGGGGGATGTCACAGGGAGGATATAGAAAAGTTTCTCTCATGTCTGGATTGTTCCAGGAAAATGGTGGTTGCCTAAATCTGAATCTCTTCACATTCTTTCCGAAAACACTTATAGGTCAACAAGGAGAGCAAATAAATGTATGCATACTGACATTGTTAGCATAAATGGAGGCAGAAAGTACCATAAACTTCAATGTACCTGAAAATAAGTCTTTACAAAATGAACATAAAAGAGCAGAAAGTTGTGTACAAAACTATTAAAAATGAGAAAATATGTCAGCCGATGCAAATTCTTTTAAAAAACCAAAGTAGAAAAAACTGTAATACAGTATTCCAGCCAGAGTCAAATATCCTTTAACAAACTTTTAGAGATATGAAACCCACTCTTAATCAGAAATTCAGAAACTCAGAGTGGAAATATAAAAAAAGCAGGAATATATAAAGCATGAATGACTGAATGCAGGAAAGAAATGAAATAGACATTATTATTTTAGAAATAAAGAACATGACAAGAACCCCAACAGAGAATAAAAAGAACTACAGGGGGCATTGAAGAAAGGCATTAAAATAACTAAGATAATGAGTATTAAATAAGTAAAAATAAACAGTAAAATCATCCTTAACAGAAAATGCATGTGTTAGATAAGCTTTATTTAGGAGTGACTTATAGTGCTGTTGCTGTTAAGTTCAATGTTAATAAATCAAAAATATATATCAAATAAGGTGTCTTTAAACTGAAAACACACATGAAACAAGGCTATGCATTGATTAATGAAAATGTTGTGATCTGAGGCTCACAGGAACCTAACTCTGTATTTCCTTTGGGATAATGATTCAATATTTGCTAGTTCTGTATTTGCAGCAACCTTATAGAATAAATACTGTGAATAATTTAAAAAAAAAAGAATAAAAATTACCTGGAAAGAAAATGGTCAATAAAGAAAATAGGTAAAGATAATCGAACATATATATATATATAATTGAAGTACCTGAAGAAGAAAAATGAAATAATCAAATGGAACTAATATTTAAAATTACAATGCAAGATAGGCAAAATAATCTTGAAAAAGGACTAATTTGGAGGACTCAGTTTTCGATTTCAAAACTTACTATATAACTTAGAATAATCAAAACAGTGTGGTGTTGGCATAGGATAGACATATGGACCAATGGAATAGAATAGAAAATCCAGAAAGAGACCCTCCCATATGTGGTCAGTTGATTTTCAAAACAAGGGTACCAATGCCATTCAGTGGGGAAAAAAACAGTTTTTCAACAAATGGTACTGTAAAACTGAATATCCACTTGCAAAAAAAATGAAGTTGTACCCCTTACCTTTCACTACATATAAAAATTAACTCAAAATGGATCAAAGACCTAAATGTAGGAGCTAAAACTATAAAACTCTTAGAAGAAGACATGGGGAAAAATCTTTAAGAAGTTGAATTTGGCAATGATTTCTTGATACCAAAAGTGCAGGTAATAAAAAAAAAAAGGATAAATTGGACTTGATCAATATCAAAAACTTTTGTGCATCTAAAAGAGTATCCAAGAGAAATAAAGCCCACAGAATAGAAGATATTTGCAAATTCTATATATCGTAAGGGATTAATGTCCAGAATAAAGAACTCCTACAACTCAACAACAAACAACCCAATTCAAAAAGGGGCAAAGGCAGAGATAAACCCACGCACGTATGGTCACCTTATCTTTGATAAAGGAGGTAAGAATATACAGTGGAGAAAAGACAGCCTCTTCAATAAGTGGTGCTGGGAAAACTGGACAGGTACATGTAAAAGTATGAAATTAGAACACTCCCTAACACCATACACAAAAATAAACTCAAAATGGATTAAAGACCTGAGTGTAAGGCCAGACACTATCAAACTCTTAGAGGAACACATAGGCAGAACACTCTATGACATAAATCACAGTAAGATCCTTTTTGACCCACCTTCTAGAGAAATGGAAATAAAAACACAAATAAACGGGACCTAATAAAACTTAAAAGCTTTTGCACAGCAAAGGAAACCATAAACAAGACGAAAAGACAACCCTCAGAATGGGAGAAAATACTTGCAAATGAAGCAACTGACAAAGGATTAATTTCTAAAATTTACAAACAGCTCATGCAGCTCAATATCAAAAAAACAAACAACCTGATCCAAAAATGGGCCGAAGACCTAAACAGACATTTCTCCAAAGAAGATGTACAGATTGCCAACAAACACATGAAAGGATGCTCAACATCACTAATCATTAGAGAAATGCAAATCAAAACTACAATGGGATATCATCTCACACCGGTCAGAATGGCCATCATCAAAAAATCTAGAAACAATAAATGCTGGAGAGGGTGTGGAGGAAAGGGAACCCTCTTGCACTGTTGGTGGGAATGTAAATTGATACAGCCACTCTGGAGGACAGTATGGAGGTTCCTTAAAAAACTAAAAATAGAACTCCCATATGACCCAGCAATCCCACTACTGGGCATATACCCTGAGAAAACCAGAATTCAAAAAGAGTCATGTACCGCAATGTTCACTGCAGCTCTATTTACAATAGGCAGGACATGGAAGCAACCTAAGTGTCCATCGACAGATGAATGGATAAAGATGATGGCACATATATACAATGGAATATTACTCAGCCATAAAAAGAAATGAAATTGAGTTATTTGTAGTGAGGTGGATGGACCTAGAGTCTGTCATACAGAGTGAAGTAAGTCAGAAAGAGAAAAACAAATACCGTATGCTAACACATATATATGGAATCTAAGAAAAAAAAATGGTCATGAAGAACCTAGGGGCAAAACGTGAATAAAGACACAGAGCTACTAGAGAATGGACTTGAGGATATGGAGAGGTGGATGGGTAAGCTGTGACAAAGTGAGAGAGTGGCATGGACATATATACACTACCAAACGTAAAATAGATAGCTAGTGGGAAGCAGCTGCATAGCACAGGGAGATCAGCTCGGTGCTTTGTGACCACCTAGAGGGGTGGGATAGGGAGGGTGGAGGGAGGGAGACGCAAGAGGGAAGAGATATAGGAACATATGTGTATGTATAACTGATTCACTCTGTTATAAAGCAGAAACTAACACACCATTGTAAAGCAATTATACTCCAATAAAGATGTTCAAAAATAAATGGGCAAAAGATTTTAATAGACATTTCTGCAAGGAAGATACACAAATGGTCAATAAGCACATGAAAAGATGCTCAACTTGCTTAGTCAAAGAAAAAGCACGGTGAGATACCACTTAATACTAATATGAAGGCTATAATTAAAAAGAAAATAACGGGTGAGGATGTGGAGAAATTGGACCCCTTATACAATGTAAAATAGTACAGCAGCTACGGAATAGTTTGGTGGCTCCTCAAAAAGCTAAATATAAGTTACCATATCACCTAGCAGTCACACTCCCAGGTACGTATCCAAAGGAACTGAAAACAGAGCTTTGAATAGATATGTGCATGCCAATGTTTATTTTAGTATTTTTCACAATGGCAAAAGTCAGAAACAACTCAAGTGTCCATCAACAGATGGATAAACAAAATGTGGTCTATACATGCAGTGGAATAATATTCAGCTGTAAAAAGGAATGTAGTTCTGATACATCCTACAGCATGGATGATCCTTGAAAACATTATGCCAAGTACAAGCCAGGCACAAAAGGACAAATATTATTCTCCTTATATGAAGTATCTAGGATAGTCAAATCCTAGAGAAAGTAGAGGTTAACAGGGGCTGAGGGGTGGGAGAATAAGGAGTTCCTGCTTAATGGTTACAGAGTCTCTGTTTGGAGTGATGAAAAGTTTTGGAAAAAGATGGTGGTGGTGGTTGCACATCATTGTGAACGTAATTAATGCCCCTGAATTGTACACTTACAAATGGTTAAAATGGCTAAATTTGTTATGTAAAGTTTAAAAAGTTAATAACAGAATATATCCCAAACCATTAAGTATATACTTTAAATAAGTTATATTGTAGGTGAATTATATCTCAATAAAGCCGTTAAAAAGTACAATGCAAGAAAACCAAAGAAAGTCCAGATCTACATACTGAGCGGAACCATCGTGAATTTGGGAAATTTGACCTGTAAAGTCAACTCTGAGATTTCCTAGTAAGGGTATTAAATTTTATATAAAAATATTCTCATGACTTCAAAGCAAAAAGACCATGTAATTTACAAAGGAAAGAAATTCAGGTTGGCATCAGACATTCTGACAGCAGCATACAAATCAGGACAAAAGTAGCATTTTCGGTAAAACCTGAGAAAGATAGTATGAGAAAAGCTTCCCAGTTTGACAACAGAGTTGGGTCTTGGTGTGTGATACAGCCAGATAAGTGCTAGAAAGGTATCTTGAACCAGCGGACCAGAATGTACAAAGGTGGGAAGCAAGAGAGTTCACGAAACTTTTAGGACTCGCAAATATCAATAGTTCAGTGTGGCTGGAGTCTCTGTGAATTGGAGAGGCTCCTAAGGCCTTAGATTTCATCAAGCAGTTCATTTATTCATTCCTTAACTTAATGGGTGTTTCTTGAGTATCAGTATTAAGTGCTCAGTAATGTCTAGTCAGTTATGTGTTACTGAGAGTTGTTTCTGAGATCTATATGAAAAGATGAGGGAAAGGTTAAAGGGACTAGGGGAATGTGCATATAAATTTTTATTTATGTGTGGAAAAGTAACATGGGATTTACTTGAGTAATTCTTCTGTTATTCTAAATATCCTCTTTCAATTGAAAATTTGCATTTCAGCGTTTCCATCAACCTAGTAATATTAAAAAAGTATGTTGGCAGTTAATCCATTTAAAAGGCAGAGGGAGCCAAGCCAGTTCACCCATTGGGTAATCATACAAGCACAGAGAGATGGTTGCATCCAGGAACTGATTAGACTGACACAAATGCAAAAATACATGAGATGAAAACCATTGTTATTAAGCATACATTTTGTGCCTAGCACTGGTCTAGGCACTGGGGATGCCACAGCAAATAAGAACTGTCATCAAGTTGCCCACAAATTCATAAATTGCTGATTACATCACAGAACGTAAAGGAGGTAGGCACCAAGGTGTGGTGAGATCAGAAGTTTTATCTTCATATATGCTGCTGAGGGGGCATCCCAAGACTTACTGTAGTTCTTCATCTGAGTGTAGAATTGTTTCAGTTAAGTGTATTTTCCTTTACATTTTCACGTTAGTTAAGATCCTTACGTTGTAAGTGACAGAAATCAATTTGAATAACTTGATCAAAAAAGGCAAGATTATTAAAAGGTTACCAGATTATCTCATGCACAAAACATAAGGAAAGGGATGTAGCTGGGTCCTTGGGAGGATCTGAAAAACCAACAAGCATTCAGGTGGTTCAACACTGCATTACTTAAGCCATTTCACATCAGTTTTTAAAGCAATTACTGTACAGTGTCGTATAGAGCCTTAAAAAGGTAAAAGGAGCAGGCATCATTTTCTTTATGTAAAAGGTGAGGAAATAATCCTAGGAAGATAAAGTGATTTGTCCAAGGTCACGTCCCAAGTTTAGCGGGTAAGCCCAGAATTTAGAAGAGAGTCCTTGTGACTCTTGAATCTTTTCTTTTCCCATTAGCCTTCTTCAAATCCTTCTTTTTCTAACATGCAAAAATTTCCCCTTATAATTCCCTCACCTTCTTAATTTTTCTTTTATCATTCATTTTGGTTTTGGAATTAAAGGTGTCACCTATGTGTCCTTAATAATAGGCTTATCTGAGACATCTCTTAAAACTGTCTTTAATTTATACCCTGTAATCTGACATGAAGGAGCCACTAGGAAAGGGAATAATTAAAGAGATTAGTGGGAGATCTCAGTTGTCTCAGTGATTTTCTTATTATCATCCATGAAATGCCTTATCAGAAATGGGCCATTATAGTTTAAATGATCAGTCGGAGTTTGAAAAGGATTTGAAACTTCATCAGACGCTTTCTGAACTTGGAGTTGTAGCCTCATTGTTTTCCAAACTCCAATTTTTCCTCCACAATGAACAATAACTTTTTGATTAAACAGCTGGCAGTTACTATTGAATGCCTCACAATAACAAAAGTCTTCCTTCAGAACAGGAAATTTTATCTAAATTGCTTTGCTCTTCTTCGGTGATTGTGAACTTCTGACAGGACTGATAGCATGAAAAAATAAAAATTTCTTTCAACAAAGTGATTACTTTTTAAAAGAAAGAGCCCCAAACTAAATGAGTAATTCAGTGAACTTGATACAAAGCAGAAGTCAAGGTACAAAAGTTGTCCTCTCAGTAAACATTATTAAAAAACAATCAAGTTTGTATTGACACATTTATATTGGGAAGGCTGTAGACAGCAGCTGAGAGAGAGAGGCATGAAAGTACCACTTAGTAGTCAAGGGCCTTCCTCACTAGTTTTGTTCTTAAAAGGAGCAGCTACCTTTATTTAGCTAGTACTGTGTGCCAAGCACTGTGCTGTCTTTTCCATATGAATTAATTAGAACCCCAACTTCAACCCTTCCTGACCTCCTGCTGGCATTTCCCATTGGTTGAAACCAACTGGAACCAAGAAGGAGAGGGAACCTCTTAGTCTTCTTTGGCATAGAGCAAGGCAGAGTCTATCTGGAGGGGGTAAATGGAGATACTTGGCTCACCTTAGCATTTGCCACTATTTGAAATTGAACAACAATGAACAAATAACTATAATTTATTTACACTGTAATGAGGGCTCCAGGAGGCCAGGGATATAATATTACTCTTGTCAAATAAATATACAAGTGGCTGCCTATATATTGTCTTTCTATCCGTTCCTGTGTCCCTCCATCCATCATCTACACAACTATTAATGGGCCCCGGTCAGGAGAACCCTTTTACTTTTTTATATGCACCACAAAACGTTGGGACGCTGAAGGACTTTTTCTTTTCTTTGTGCTGCTCTCTTGTTTGTTTGTGTTAATTTAAATAGAAAAACATCTAGAAACAGCTTCATGGAGGGGATTGTTCCTCTGTGCCTCTCACTCTGCCTTGGAGTTGCCCTAAGCAGAGCCCCAGCTGCTCCTGTCATAGGCTAGCTTGACTGTAGCTGGGCAGGAGGAGACCCTAGTCAAGCCTGACTTTGCTTCTTGAGGACAGACTTTGCCAAATAAAGCCTTCATCAGAGATTCTTTTTTACAGTGGGGCCAGGCTGGCACCTGTTAAATCTGATTTTATGAAGGGTGTAGAAATCTGTATTTTTGGAAAGCTTACTAGGCTCCCTTAATGTTTGGCAAGAGACCTTACCTTATGTGTTCTTTCCAAGGTCCTGAAAAAGTGAAAAGTCAAAGAATACAGATTTCTGCGTGACTCTTGGGGACGCCAGTGTTGCAGGTGGTGGTGGTGGTCTGTGGCTGCATCAGGACTTCATGGAGAGAGAGAAATATTTACCTTGTCCCTTATCATAGCTTCTAGACCCTGAAGTATTTCACATGGGTTGTTTGGAAATGGTCAATCTCAGGCCTTTGGGGAGACATCCATTTGCTCTGGGAAGCTTTAAAGCATTACATGAGGATGTCCCATATGGTCTCTGCATGACAGATGGCTTTTGGATGTTTATATATTAATATAACAAGTAGCAGATGGAGGTTGAATCAGAGACCTTCAATGTCCTTTCTGACCCCGACGGTCCTAGTTACCGATGTGTGCTTTATATAAACATCAGGCCTTTGATTTATCATTAAATTTAAATCTTCATTTAGATGAATAATAAAATGGGGTTACACTAAATTATCACCCACTCATGAGTATCAGCAAATATTTTGGAGGCAGCTAGTCTGGGGTATAACTGAACACTTTGTGCAGCACATTTTCTGAACTCCTGGAAAAAAATGGGACTAATGACTATGGATTCATGTGCCATCAGTGGCTACACCAAGGGAGTGATTTAGGAGGCTCTTACTCTCCTCTCTTTCCTATCACATTGCTGCCCCTAAACTCCTCTTTTATAGAAATTGTAAAGCTGACAGTGGGTACTGTTTTCTAACCAATTGAGCCAAGTGTCTTAGATGAGGCTTCTGGTATCTTTTTTCTGAAAATACGTCAAATTAAAGTACCTCCTGGATTGTTCTGTGAGGGTGAAAGCATTGATCTTACCTAATAACGTTAATAATGTTTTACTTTAGAAAAGCATTTTAGAATTTGCAATGTACCTTTATTGAGATTATCTGTTTTATATTCATTAAAAACCTATGTAATAGGTATTGTTATTAAGTTTGTGAGTGAAGAAACTGTGAGGGCCCAGAGAGGTTTTGTAACTTGCCCCAAGTCACAAAGCTTATTAAATGGTAAAGGTAAGACACAAATGGATGTTTTCTGACTTTAGTCCAATGATCTTTCTGTATCTCACACTGTTTATGTAACCAACTGTTTGAACATTTGACTTTTTAAGAACAGAATCAATAGAGGATTATAAGACAATATGGCATAGCACGAGTTTACATCTGGATTTGAATTTAGGCTTTGCCATTTATTGAATGGTATCAGGCAAGTCATTTAACCTCTGTGAACATCTATCAATTGAGTATAGCAATGCCTGCATTTTAGGGTTATTTCAAGGATTATAAAGTTTGTAAAGTTCTTGCATATAGTAGGTAATCAAGGGCAGCTCTTAAAATTTTGAGGCTGTGTCTCTCTGTCTGAGTTTGAGGATTACTGTCCTTGCCAAGTGGTCTTCTATCATCTACTAGGACATCCTTCAGAGACTGTAGTTCATTGCTTCCCAAGGCTGTTCCTTCTCTCTGTGTTTTCTGACTGCTAGAAAATTCTTACCTTGAGCTAAAAATACCTCCTTGTAACTTACACTTGTTGGTGTACGTTTTACCTCTTTTAGCTACATAGACCAAATCCAGTCCATCTTCCACGTGACAGTCCTCCAAGTATTTGAAGACTTTATCTTGCTTTCCCTTAATCTTTACTTCTTCAGACTGAACATCCTCTGTTCCTTCAACCATTCATCACTTGATTTGGCTCACAAGGCCCTCACAATCCTGCTTGGGTCTTTCTAAAGTGTGTCTGTTTATCATCTGAGAAGTTCCTACAGCTACATGTGATTATCTCTAGGCAGATGGACTCAGATTAGAATGAGATAATTGTCTTCTTCTGGTACCGTTTAAGATGATAACATCCTTTTTGGCAGCCTTATCTTAGCTTACTGTTGATCAAAACAGCTGTGTACTTTTTCTCAATATGTATTTCTGTTAAACCTTAGATCTCACATTCTGTCTTTGAGAAGCACAGTTCCTAAGCATGGGATCTTTCATTTTTTGATGTGAAATTTCATCTTTTTTGATTTGGCCCTAATTTCTGCCTATTAATGTCTCTTTTAACCCTGGTGGTATTATCTTAAAATTTATTATGATTGAAACAATCATACCAACTCCATATTTTCCTGCAGATTAGATAAGCACACTGCTATTACACTGTTGAATCATAGATAGCAATGCTAAGTATGACAGAGCTGGTTGTCTGACCTGATCCACAATCAGCATGATCTTGGGATAGGCAGAGCATAAGGGTTAGTAAGAAGTTGTAGGAGAGAGATATTTGGGGCATAAAATATGGTTAAGAAAGGAAAGTACTGTTGGTATGGAGATCCAGATGAGGAGAGAGAAAAGAGTAAAATTGAATTACCAGACAAGAAAAAGCATGCATCTGGCAAGTGTTTTCGAAGTGGATGAAGCAGGTCACATGAGGACTTTATCTTCTTGGGAAGACCTCTCTTTCTCTTGGAGGGTATTCATACCCTTCTCTGGCAAAGTCTCTTTGCTAATCTCATTTGAACACTGCTGCCTTCTCGTTTACCACAACAAAGGCATCTCCATCCAGATTTCAACTTTGCCTTCTCTTTTTAGTTCACATTTGTATTTACTCTGCTGAAAGCGGCTGCGAAACTGTTTAGAAACCTGCTGAGCCCTGCTACCGTCCTCCCTCCTGAGCTCTGCATGGATTTGGTTTAGAAGTCAATTCTTCCACGTTGGTGCCATACCGTATTCATCTCTATAATCCATCTCCCCGATTACAGTCTGTACCTCCTGTACAATGCCAGAGGTGCCGTTTTCCCCTTGTCATTTGCTGAGTGTCATTGGTTTTGTTAAACAAATTGGTAGGAGGAGACCACAGAGCTCCCCTTTGGGGTATTCCTTTCATGTCCTTCTGGTACAAGCCCTGTGTGATGTGTCTTCCATGTTAGCAAGTAATTACCAACAGCCAAGCAACCTGACACGGAAATTCAACAAGTAGCTCATCAGTGTACATCGCTGGCAAACACTCTTGCCACAGTGAGTAAGCTTTGAGGAACTATTTTGTAGATTGCCATGACCTACGGAATGAATGCTGAACAGTCATCAGGGCCAAGAGCAATGCCAATGACACCACAGGTGTCTTTTGTTTTTCTAGTGGTGATCAAGAACTTCGTGTTCTCACATTTCCCCTATGAAGCTGAGGGGGGAAGATTGCATGATGCCCCCTTTAGCCTGAGTTCAAAAGAGGGACTTGCCTCCTGTGCAAGCTCCCCCGCCACCGTATTAGTGAGGGGAGATAGAATGGGAGTTGTCTTGTGTTCTCTAATAGGGAACTTTCTCTAAGGAACACCTTGATATTCACTAGTGCTGGCTTAAAGGCAGTAAGGATGAGGCTCTCTGTCTAGCAAATGAAGGTCATTGTAACTTTCCTCTTCAGGGAGTATGTGAACACTTTTCTTCAATTCTAGGCAAAGCCCCAGATAAACCTCTTCATTTAGCATCTCATTTGGGCTTCATATTGTCTTACTGAACAGCAGCATAATACATGTCAATTCACAAGGTTTACACTGGAAATTCATTCTTCTGTATAATTGGGAAAGGTACTGTGGAGTCCCTTCAGAGGCCTTTCTTCACCCAGGTAAATAAAAATCCAACATTCCTTCATATGTAGTGTTGTTGAACCACTGCATTTCTTTGTGTTGAGCTCTGAGGGCTTTATCCGTTAACAGAAAATCTAGTTCTTCATAGAGTATTGACTGGTCTTTAAGCAGATGGGATGCTTGCTAGGGAGGACATTCTTAAAGTCATGAATAAAGAGAAGTTGTACCTTGTGAAGAAAATTCCTAATGGGAGCTCTTGATTCAGTGGCCGACTTTCACAAGGAGCATGACAGTTTCTCTTTGCAGAGTTCATTCCTCTTGAGCAGTTTTTATGTTTGACTGGATGTTTAATTTTTCATGCTATTGTATTAGAAATGAGTTACTTACACTTTAAAATACCGTTAGATACTAATGACATGCAAAATTCCCATAATTCTCCCAATACATCTTAATAGGCAGCATCTCATTTGAGTTCAAGGCCTAGAAACACGACTAAATGGGAATTGGGCTTTTTTTGGCCAAAAGAAAGGGTAGATTTTAGATGATTATAGAGTAAATGCATTATTTGTGTCAGACAGCCTATGGGAATATGATAAATTTGGGCTGATTATAACGCCATCAACTTAAGCAGTAAATTGGGCACTTATCAAAAGGACTATGCTTGATCTGATTAATTTTCAAGTTGCTATTTCTCTTGACTATTTCTTTCTGAAATGTTGTCTGCCTGACAGATTCAAACTTGCTATCCCTATCTCTTTTCTGGATGGAAAACAGTGAGAGGGGTTTATCTTGCTCTATTTTTGGGGGCCGGGGGGCTTCTTGTGTAAATCTCATGAGCTGGGGGTGATGGAGGAAAACACTTGAAAAAAGTTATCACATGTCACTCATTTTCATTGACTGTATTTTCCTCAGGATTATCTGCATAAAGTCTCAAGTTCAACTGCCTGATTTCTTAGTTTGTGTCATTCATTTTTGGGAACTGCGCATCATAAAGTCTTAGCCATAATACTTTAGGGCTTGTATAACTGTCTGTAGCCCTCTTATTCTGAACATACTGCCTTCATTCATTCATTCAGTATATGGAGTGGGTACCTACTTTGACTAGGCTCTCTTCCAGATGGTAGAGATACTGACATGAAAAAGATAGACAAGGTCCTTGCTTTCAAGATGCTTACTTCTGGTAGGAGGAGACAGTCCATCAGCAAAGAGCCAACTGTGGAGAGTCATGTGCTTTGATAAGGGTAAAACAAGCTAGGTGATGTGTGGTTAGTTGCTACTTTATATAGAATGGTCAGGGAAGGTGTTAGTGCAGGAGACAAGTGAGCAGGTTCAGGGATTTGTTGCGAGGGTTTTATTTCCTCCATACTCAGCAGATAATCAGTGGTTGTAGCAGTCAGGAAGTGCAGACACAACTTGAGTGTGAAAGTGCTGGACCCAGGGGTACCAGGAAAGACCAATTGCTCCTTCCTTGGCAGGGAGGTCTGGGAAAGCAGGTTCAGCCAGGACCAGAATTTTAGACTTCAGCGGTTAGTGGGAGGGTATAGAGTCATATGCTGATGTCCTAGAGAGTATGTCCAAATGGGCCATCCAAGTGGGCAGGGTCTCAGAGATCAGTAAAGAACCAAAATACAGGGCAATCAGAATACATAAAAAATAATATATATAAAAAGGATAAATAAGGATGGCCTGAAGTAAGAACTTAGAGGGCTTTGGCTTACTGCTGACATTTTTTGTTTCCCCAGAAACCTTTTTTTTTTTCCAGAAACCTTTTATATGGATTGGCTAAATCCAATTAAGGTCCCAAGTGGAGTAGGAAAGTGCCTAGTACTGGATTAGGCAAAAGTGTTAGGAGTAGTGTCTTGTCATATTTTACTCACATAAAAACTATGTATTTTGTTGTTGTTGTTCTTGGTTTGGTGATTGTGTGTTCAAACATACAGTCTAATATATTATAAAACATTTCTCATACCTCTTCCTTTTTCGTGAGCCCTTCTCCTGTCTAATGTGAGTTTATGATGAACTTTCAACAAAAGTCAAGCTTTTGTAAATGTCAAAGAATTACATATTTTGGAGGGATGTAAAAGATATTAAGATGTTCGCTTAATTTGCATAGAAAAGTTTGTGACTTACGTCTTGAAAGAATTGAAAAAAGCTAATGAATGACATTTTAAAACTAACATAGTAAAAATACTGGGATTTTGGTATGTCATAGAAAATGTACTTTGTCCAAAAATTTTGTTTTAATCCAAAGTTTAGAATCTAAGTAGGTTGTCAGTGCGCACTGTAACTAAACAGGTTAAACAGCAGCAGAAGTTAATGCTGTTAATTCCTTTGTTTTTTTTTTTAATTTATTTTATTTATTTATTTATTTTTTGGCTGTGTTGGATCTTCGTTTCTGTGCGAGGGCTTTCTCTAGTTGCGGCAAGCGGGGGCCACTCTTCATCGCGGTGCGCGGGCCTCTCACTGTCGCAGCCCCTCTTGTTGTGGAGCACAGGCTCCAGACGCGCAGGCTCAGTAGTTGTGGCTCACGGGCCTAGTAGCTCCGCGGCATGTGGGATCTTCCCAGACCAGGGCTCGAACCCGTGTCCCCTGCATTGGCAGGCAGATTCTCAACCACTGCGCCACCAGGGAAGCCCTCCTTTGTTTTTTTTTAAAATTTTTTAAAAAATTTATTATTATTTAGTTATTATTTATTTTTGGCTGTGTTGGGTCTTCGTTTCTGTGTGAGGGCTTTCTCTAGTTGCGGCAAGCGTGAGCCACTCTTCATCGTGCTGCGCGGGCCTCTCACTATGGTGGCCTCTCTTGTTGCGGAGCACAGGCTCCAGACGTGCAGGCTCAGTAGTTGTGGCTCACGGGCCCAGCCGCTCCGCGGCATGTGGGATCTTCCCAGACCAGGGCTCGAACCCGTGTCCCTTGCATCGGCAGGCAGATTCCCAACCACTGCGCTGCCAGGGAAGCCCAATTCCTTTGTTTTGTTCCTGTTACATATTCACTTGTTCTAGCTTTTAAATTTGTAGAAAAGGTGAAAAATTCAGGATTTAAAAATTTCCATCTC
Organism: Balaenoptera physalus; assembly: GCF_965194825.1. Classification (NCBI taxonomy): domain Eukaryota; kingdom Metazoa; phylum Chordata; class Mammalia; order Artiodactyla; family Balaenopteridae; genus Balaenoptera; species Balaenoptera physalus. The sequence continues at coordinate 77,582,658 of NC_138889.1, forward strand.
AGTGGATTAATTTGATGTGAGGTGCAGCCGGTGGGCTGAAATGTATCATGTGACCTGTGTAGCTCTGCATCCTTAGACACCTGTGAATTTTACAGACTGGCAGCACCTACTATGTACCAATGGCATTAAAAGTATTTCATTCAAGCCTCACCACAGCCCATACAGTCAGCAGTAACATCCCCGTTTTTTATTTTTTTAATTTTTGCCTGCATTGGGTCTTCACTGCTGTGTGCAGGCTTTCTCTAGTTGCAGAGAGCTGGGGCTACTCTTTGTTGCGGTGCACGGGCTTCTCATTGCGGTGGCTTCTCTTGTTGTGGAGCATGGGCTCTGGGCGCACGGGCTCCAGTAGTTGTGGCACGTGGGCTCAGTGGTTGTGTCTCCTGGGCTCTAGAGCACAGGCTCAGTAGTTGTGGTGCACGGGCTTAGTTGCTACGCAGCATGTGGGATCTTCCGGGACCAGGGCTCGAACCCGTGCCCCCTGCACTGGCAGGCGGATTCTTAACCACTGCGCCACCAGGGAAGCCCATCCCCGTTTTTTAAATGAGAAAGCTGAGGTACAGAGAAATTAAATAACTTAATTAAGGTCATATAGCTAGTAGAATGCATAACTGGAATGTGAACCTAAATCTATTTTATCCCAAATTCATGTGTCTCTGCTATACCACATGATCTCTGATATCTCTTGGCATTATGGGCGTGAATCTATAACAGTCACCTTTCTATTTTTCGTTGGGGTATACTTGTTAGGGTAAAGAATACTAGCCACAACTACGGAAAATCCTCTCTATCTCAGTTGGGTTGCCGTCCAGTCGGGTGTGTCTGGCTGGCAGGTGACCTCCCATATCATCATTTAGGAATCCAGGTGGGCTCTGCCCACCTCTCAGCCCTTAGAGCCTTCTTTTGTCAGCTGAAAGAAACAATGTGAAAGATGCTTGAGGGAGGTTTTCTGGGGCTAGGTCATGGCTAGCAGTGGTGCAGATCCCTTCCATTCACATTCCATGGCCACACCCAGAGGTGAAGGAGGCTGGAAACGTTGTAGCCACGTAGCAGTGTAGCAAGGAGGAAGAGAAAATGGGTTCTGGGAGAGCTAACTGGTCCTGACCTTGTGCTTTAGCACGTGATCTTGTTTCCCCTTTCCCTTCCTGATAAGTAAGTCAAGTTAGGAATTTTAATTTATTTGAGTGAATAGCACAGACTTGGGGTCTGGGTTCAAATCCCAGCCCTGCCATTCACCAGCTGCCTAACCATGAACAAGTTATTTAACCTTGCCGAGCCAAGAATACCTGCCTGATGGTGGTATTGTGAGGATTAAGTAAATCAATATAAGGAAAGTCCTTAGTACAAATGCTTGATACACACTCGGTACTGTGTAAGTGCTGGCTGTTATGTGAGTGTGTCAGCTCTACTTTATTCTTCATTCACAACTCAGCTGTAGTGTCCCCTTCTTTGGAAAGTCTTCCCTTTCTTTTCTTTTTTAAAAAAATATCTTTATTGGAGTATAATTGCTTTACAATGTTGTGTTAGTTTCTGCTGTATAACAAAGTGAATCAGCTATACGTATACGATATTTTCTTTCTTCTCTGCTTCCGCAGATCCTTGCACTTATTGCACTGAATTGTAAGGTGTGTGTGGGTGTGTTGTCTGTCTAGCTCAGGCGTTTGACCTGAGGGCAGGAACTTGGCGGTGCTAACTTCGCCTGTGTGTCCCCGTAGCCAGCAGAGTGTCACACACATTGTAGACAGTCAGATGTTTCCTGACGGGAAGGAAACCTCATTAACCAGAATACTAGAATATCAGAATACAGTATTTGATTTCCTGACCACGCTGGAAACCAAGGAGTTCATGTATTAGCTTTGACTTTTCATTTCAGTTGATTTGGGCAATACTAGATTTAAGTGACAGATCATTGTGCCCTACCGGCTTATTTGCATGAGCCAGCCCACCTCAGGGATCAGTAGCCCTTTTGCCAAGATTCTGATTGTATTTGTCTGGTATGTTGGTGGCATAACTCCCTCTGTACAAGGGTGAGGTTAGGGATGTGATAATCCTGTTTCTTAGTTTATGAGATATTATCAGCATTAATCCATGCAATATTCCCTCCCTCCCTCCCTCCCTCCCTTCCTTCCTTCCTTCCTCGCTTTCCCCCTCTCCTCCTCTCCCCACCTCCCTCCCTTCCTTCCTTTCACTCCACTCCCCCCCAACCATTCCCACTCCTTTAGGAAAACACTGTCATATACCTTAGGTGACTCTTAGAGTTTGTGTATCTCTTTGGCTAATCGATAAAATAGTTTTGCATGTATGTAGTTTTAATTTACATAATTATAGACCTTTTTAGCTTTTTCACTCTATTTTTAAAACTTTTTAGCTTAATATCATTTTAATCCTACAGAAAAATTGAGAACGGTCCAAAAAACAATCATAAACTCTTTGCTCAGATTCTGCTCTGTCTCTCAAAGTAATAATGTGTGTTTACATATGTATGTACTTATATTGTGTATATACACATTGTTATTTTGAACTCTGAGAGTAAGCTGCAAACCCCATGACCCTCTACCCCTAAATACTACAGTGCATATTTCCTAAGAACAAGACATTTAAATAAACACTATCCAAATTCTCAAAATCAGGAAATTGAACACCAATACAATACTATTTTGTAGTCTACGGTTTCTATTCAAATTTCACCAGTTTTCTACTAATGTCCTTTATGAGATTTTCTTTTTTCCTGCCCCCAGATCCAGTCCAGGATCCTGCACTTCGTAAACATTAGATAAAGGCCTCCTTTGCTCATTGGAGCTCACATTCTAGCATATTGAAAACCAAAAAGAAAGCATTTGAATGGAAAGCTCCTCTCACTCTGATAGATGCAAATGTTTTAAAATGAAGGTGAAGATAAATAGTTTGACAACATTTTCAATTTTTTAGTGAAATGACCTCCTAGAAAATTATGCTTCTGCCTCTTCCCCTAAATAGCAATTTCCGTTTCTCTGTGGCCTCTTCTGAAATTCACCAGCGTTGAACATAATTTTTGCATCATTATCTCCATAGTGCATAAATAATTTTGCATTCTACTTTCCTCCGGTGAAAATTATTTTGTATATATTTTCCCATATTTCATAACTTGCATATTTAATCACTCTTAATGACTGTAGTAAATTCTGTCAAGCTGCACTACTGTAACATATGTGTTTCTCTTTTGTTGTAAATTTGGCTTGTTTCTAGTTTTTCACTAATATTAGAAAAAAAAACTTTTTTAAGGAAGTTTATAGCACCCTCTTGTATTAAAGCAGTTTTGACAAATTGTTTCATCTAAAATGTTTCCTTCTAACATACAGAAAGAAAGGTTGCATTTTTGTGGAGAAAACACAGGCTGTCTTTTTCAAGGAAACTTATTTTTCCTTGATTATGTTTCACGCCTCCATTTATAATGGCAAGATAATTAATAGAGAGGGACCTGATATATTTAGAGCTTTGTCAGTTGAATACTTTACATGTATTGTTAGGAAACAGCATGTTTCCAGTGGGGAATAGGAGAGTAATGCACGATGTGTGATAGTTCCCAGCTGCAATGGCATTGCAATCGTTCACTGGCTTTGACACAACTGGACAATCCTTCAGGTCTTCCGCACTTTCCTACTGAGAGCTGCTGGAGGAATCCATCACCCTCTGCCAGGAGGCAGTCAGCTGCATCCCAGCGGGGGGGATTGATGAATTGTTAGACCTCTGGACCGCCCTGGGGGATGATTCTCCCCACGGCTGCTCCAAGTAAGGACAGAGGAATGAATGGAATGGACAGGGCCGTCATGAGGAATGGAAATTCACAGATGGTCCCTGTATCACACCCCATTCAGAATCTTCTGAGCGTCTAAGGAGACAAGTTCAGTTTGTAGGCAAGCTCTTCCTTTCCCTTCTCAGTACTCAGGTGCTGGAAGGTACTTGCCAGGGGTGAGGTGGAGGCCTGTGATCAGCTGGTGGTTACAGGGACTGTTTCTAAATTTCAAGATTTGTAACTGACTAACGTGGGGCTTGGGAGGGCAGAGCAACTGAGACAATTCAATTATTCAGTAGGCTTTATCAGTGCTTTCAAAGATCCTGGGACTGTTGCCTTCTCTGTATTAGTTATATGTCTTTCTATATCATATGAAGGTTTTCTTCATGTACAGAATTTTATCTTTTACTCTTTGAGGGCGGGACTTTGTACATCTGGTTTATTGCTCTGTCTCCTGTTGCCTTGTATGGAGCTTGGAGCATAAAGAAATGCTCAATAAATATTTGTTCATTGGGTGATGACTTCAGTTACTTGATTTTGTACACTAGGCACATTATCATGTGTGCAGCTGCTACTCAGTTATTTAGAGGGGGTTAGGAGGTTACTGTAGAAATGAGTAGCAGCTGAATAAAGCAGTCAGGGAGTAGTAGAGCACAAAGGAGAGTACGTGGGCTTTGCAGCCAGACAGGTGGAGATTCTCATCCCAACTTTACTGTTCCCTGGCTGTCTTGGTTGACCCATTTACGGTCCCTGAACCTCAGCTTTCTCACCTGTAACATGGACAAAACCACTTTACTCACAGAGTTTGTATGAAATTCATTGCTCAGAATAGACACTCAAAAATGTTACCCTTTTCCTTCTTCCTCTGCCCAAAGGGCAAAGATAGAAAGCCAGAAGGGGCCCAGATAACGTGTCTAAGTGTTGTCAGGAAACAGATCTCTGTTTATGTTACCTGTCATCTAAAATGTGCCACATATTGGCTTCATCTCTCTATACCAGCAGCTAATGCCATGAGTACTTCAAACAGTGTGCATGTACCTTTTGGTTCTGCTTTGAGCCTCTTTATTAGTAACTGTGTTCTTTGCCCTTATAGGATTTATGAACGTGTGATAGACCCTCCTGAGACCAACCTTCCCCCAGGAAGCAATTTATGGCTTGGTCAGCGCAACCAAAAGCATGGTTTATTCAAAGTAAGCACTACTTTCTACTTTTGCTTTTCTATGTGCTTGATGTGAATTTAATCATTTAATTGTCACAACAGTTCTCTGACGTAGGTGTTTTGAGACTAGACAGAGAGTTCAGTGACTTGCCCAAGGTCACACACTTCACTCTACTGCCAGATGTGGATGATCCAGAATGTAAATAATCCTCAAAATGTTTCTTATTGCCCTACTTCTGGGAGATTTAAGGTAATCTTCAAATTGGTTTTCATTTTCAGAACCTGTTAATTCAGTTTTGGGTGGATGTCTAGTCTAGATAAACAATAAGAAACAGCTCAACTTCCACGAGCTTTGGTTTTCCTGTCTATAAAGAGGGTAATATTGGGTTGGCCAAAAAGTTCGTTTGAGTTTTCCCATAAGGTGTTTTGGAAAAACCCCGAACGAACTTTTTGGCTAACCCAATACAATAACTGCATTCATAAAAACATGAGGATTCAGTGATAAAGTGAATTGAAAAAGTTAAAAACATCATGAAATTTAAAGATTGTCTTGTTCTTCTATAGAATGGCAGAACTTTGCTTCTGGCAGTATGGTAGACTAGATATTTTTAAAATCCTCTTGCTTCAAAATGCCTGTAAATGCTGGATAAAACAACAGAAATCTTTTATGATTTGTCATTGTACTTACAATAAGGTATATCCTTAGAGGCTAAATACATGAAGGGACGTGAAAACCAGAGAGATGTAGGCCAATATCAGGAAGTTAGATATTTAAGTTTATTCCTTTTCTTTCTTTTAATCTATTTCTCTATTCCAACTTTATTGAGATATCAATGACATATAACATTACGTGTGTTTAAGGTATACAACAGTTCGACACACTTAATATATTGCAAAATGATTTCTACCATAATGTTAGCTAACATCTCCATCATTTCATATAATTACCATTTCTTTTTTGTGGTGAGAACATTTAAGATCTACTCTCTTAGCAGCTTTCAATTATATAATACAATATTATTAGCTATAATCACCATGCTGTACATTAGATCCCCAGAACTTATTCATATTATAACTGGAAGCTGGTACTCTTTGACCAACATCTTCCCATTTCCCCCACTCCCTCTAAACCCGGGCAATCATCATTCTACTCTCTGTTTCTATGAGTCAGGTTTTTAGATTCCGCATATAAGTGATATTACACATTATTTCTCTCTCTGTCTGATTTGTTTCACTTTGCATAATGCCCTCAAGGTCCATCCATGTTGCAAATGGCAGGATTTTTTTCTTTCTCATGGTTGAGTAATATTCCACTCGTGTGTGTGTGTGTGTGTGTGTGTGTACACATAGACATACCATATCTTCTTTATCCATGTATCTGTTTACAGACACTTAGGTTGTTTCCATATTTTGGTTATTATGAATAATGCTGCAGTGAACATGGGGGTGCAGATATCTCTGTGAGGTAGTGATTTCATTTCCTTCAGATATATACCCCAAATTATGTGGAAGCCATCCAGAAGTGGGCTTGCTGGATCATATGGCTGTTCTATTTTCAACGTTTTGGGGAACCTCTATGTTACTTTCCATAGTGGCAGTGCCAATTTACATTTCTATCAGCAGTGCACAAGGTTCCCCTTTTCTCTAATCCTCTCCAGCACTCGTTATCTCTTGTCTTTTTGATGATAAGCATTTTAAAAGGTATAATGTGATATCTCATAATGGTTTTTTATTTGCATTTTTTGATGATTAGTGATGCTGAGCACCTTTTCATGTACCTTTTGGCTATTTGCATGTCTTCTTTGGAAAAATGTCTCTTCAGTTCCTCTGCCCATTTTAAAATCAGACTTTATCTTGCTATTGCATTGTATGAGTTCTTTGTATATTTTGGATATTAACTCCTTATCAGGCATATGGTTTGCAAATATTAGTTGACTGTATAGGCAAGGATTTATTTTTGGGTTTTCAATTCTGTTCCATTGGTCTATGTGTCTTTTTTTTTTTTGCTAGTATCATACTGTTTTGATTACTATAGCTTTGTAGTACAGTTTGAAATACAGAAGTGTGATGCCTCCAGCTTTGTTGTTCTTTCTCAGATTACTTTGGCTATTTGGGGTCTTCTGTGATTTTATACAAATTTTAGGGTTTTTTTTTTTTCAATAGCTGTGAAAAATGCCATTTGAATTTTGATAGGAATTGCATTGAATCTACAGATTGCTTTGGGTAGTGTGGACATTTTAACAGTAGTAATTCTTCTGATCCATGAACGTATGGGATATCTTTCCATTTGTTTGTGTCTTCTTCAGTTTTTAATCAAAGTCTTGTAGTTTTCAGTGTACAGATCTTTCATCTCCTTGGTTAAATTTATTCCTAAGTATTTTATTATTTTTGATGCTATTGTCAATGAGATTGTTTTATTTCTTTTTTGGATATTTTGTTGTTAGTGTATGTAAATGCAACTGATTTATATATTTTGATTATGTACCCTGCAACTTTACTGACTTCATTTATTTGTTATAAAAGTTTTTTGGTGGAGTCTTCAGGATTTTCTGTGTATAAGATCATATCTGCAAGCAAAGACATTTTTACTTCTTCCTTTCTAATTTGGAAACCTTTTTTTTTTTTCTTTTTCGTGCCTGATTGCTTTGTCTAGGACTTCTAGTACTATGTTGACTTAAAAGTGGTGAGAGTGGACACCCTGTCTTTTTTCCTGATCTTAGAAGAAGAGCTTTCAACCATTCAATGTTGAGTATGATGTTAGCTGTGGGCTTATCATATATGGCCTTTATTATGTTGAAGTGTGTTCCTTCTATGCCCAACTTGGGTGTTTTTATCATGAAAGGATAGTGCATTTTGTCAGATGCTTTTGACAAAGCATCTACTGATATGGTCATGATTTTTATCTTCCATTCTATTAATGTGGTGTATCACATTTATTGATTTGCATATGTTGAATCATCCTTGCATCCCAGGGATAAATCTCACTTGATCATGGTGTATGTTCCTTTAATGTACTCTTTAATTTGGTTTGCTAATAATTTGAGAATTTTTGCAACTATATTTATCAAAGATACTGGTCTATACTTTTCTTTTTCTGTAGTGTACTTATCTGGCTTTAGTATCAGGCTAATGCTGGCCTTGAAAAATAAGTTTGGGAGTGTTCCTCCCTCTTAGTTTCTTGAAAGAGTTTGAGAAGGATTGACATTAATTCTTTAAGTGTTTGGTAGAATTCACCAGTGAAACCATCTGGTCCTGGGCTTTTCTTTCCTTTTCCTTTTTTAAAAATTAAGGTATAATTTATATACAATAAAATTCTCCTCTTTAAATGTATGATTCTGTGAGTTTTGGAAAATCTGTGCAGTCATGTAACTACCATCAGGATAAAAGATTGTTCCATAACCTCCAAAAATTCCCCTGTGCTGCACTTTATTCAAGTCTTCTCCTCATCCTAAACGTCTAGCACCCACTGATTTGTTGTCTGTCCCTATAGTTTTGCCTTTCCCAGAATGCATTATAAATGGAACCATTTATGTAAGTATGTATATATGTTGAGGTTCACCCATGTTGTTGTGTATATCAGGGATTCATTCTTTTCTATTGCTGAGTAACATTCCACTTCTGTTGTGTGGATATACTACAATTTGTTTATTCATTCCTTAGTTCATGAACATTTAGGTTGTTTTGAGTTTTTAGCATTTATGAATAAAGCTATTAAAACATTTGCATACAGGCTTTGGTATAAACAAAAGTTTTCATTTTTATTTGGGTAAATATGTCAGAGTGGGATTGCTGGGCCATATATTAAGTGTATGTTTAACTTCATAAAAAATGTCATTGTATTTTTCAAAGTGGGTATACTATTTTACACTCTCATTAGCAATGTACAAAAGTTCCAGTTAGACCCTTAAATTCAACATTCTGTGTGGGATGGGGAGAATGGCTTAGATTCCATGCAAGCTTAGAAGTTGGGACAGAAACTTCTGAAATAAAGCCATGATTCAGAAGACCATCCCTCCAGTGAAAGGGTAGGCAGAAATAGTCTACTACTTAGCAAAGGGAGGCAGTCCATTGACTAGCTTTTCTCTGCTTTATCTCCACACACACAAAAAATAGTTCCCTGTTCAGAATTTGAAACCACAGCTCTTGACATCAAGCAGATGTAAAATTTGGATTTATATACTCATGAAGCTCAAGAAACTATCTTAATGTGATCCTGGGTTGGGCACCTTGGGATTCTTAATGAAGAAAATACAAATAATCTTTGGGAAAATCACTTTTAATGCAAACTTCACAAGATTACTACAGATTAAGTTCATGCAAATATGAGTTTTTAGCCATCATGAGTAAGAATGGGAAGAAACAGCAAACTTCCCATTTATCCCTCAAAGGACTGTAGAAATTGGAATTACAAGATAAAGAATTTTTTAAATCCCTATATTTAAAATGTTTAAAGAAGCAAAATAACAAATTTTAAAAAATGCATTATGACTAGAGATGATAAATATGACCAGGGAGATTTGAGTCAAAAGTTACTTCCAGAAATGAAAAATATAGTCATTGAAGTGAAAAAAAAACCTCAGTGAATCTGCTAAACAGTAAATTAGACACAGGTAGGGAGAGCATTTGTGAAATGGAAAATATTGTCAAATAATTACCTTAATTGTAGTGCAGGGATAGAGGAAAATAGGAAAGGTTAAAATGTAGGGAAGATGCATATATATGGAAAAGAATTTTATGTATGTATTTTGCTTATATGTATTTAGTGTGTGTATGTATGTATATGCTTCCATAAATATTTGAAAATTCCAAAAGATAATGGGAGAAAGGGGTTATGGGCACTATCAGAAGTATGATGGCTGAGGATTCTCTAAAGTTGATAAGACATCAATTTTTATTACAGGAAACAGTGCAATCAAAGTGTAAGCTCTTGCTGTCAAAAAGTCACTTAGAAAACTTAGAAAACTTAGAAGCTTAAACTATAGCTATTTTATTTTTTTTAAAAATTATTTATTTATTTATTTTTGGCTGCGTTGGGTCTTCGTTGCTGCGCGTGGGCTTTCTCTAGTTGCGATGAGTGGGGGCTACTCTTTGTTGTGGTGTGCGGGCTTCCCATTGCGGTGGCTTTTCTTGTTGCGGAACTCGGGCTCTAGGCGCGCGGGCTTCAGTAGTTGTGGTGCACGGGCTTAGTTGCTCTGTGGCATGTGGGATTTTCCCGGACCAGGGCACGAACCCGTGTCCCCTGCATTGGGAGGTGGATTCCTAACCACTGCGCCACCAGGGAAGTCCCTAGCCTTTTTATTTAGCTCATAATTCTTTGGGTTGATGGGATTATCTTTCTGGCTTGGTCTGGGTACGCTGGTATGTACTGGACTCTCTGATATGTCTGTTGTCATTTGGTTGGTCAGTAGGTGGCTTCACATTTCTGGTGGTAGATTGGCTGTTGACTGGTGTACTGCAGTTCTTCCCCATGTGGAGTCTACTCAGGCTTATCCACATGGCAGTCTTGAGTTTCCAAGTGTAAGAAAAAGAGGAAGCCTTATAGCACTAGTGCATTTCAAGACTCTCTTTGCTTGATCACATTTGCTAATAATTTATTGCCCAAAGCAAGTCATATGACGAAAGCCAGGAGTGAGGGGTAAATAAATAGACTTCATCTCTTGTAGGACTATTCTGCAATATAACATTGCAAGGATATGGATTCAAGGAAGGGAAGAATTTAACATTTTAATAATCTATTACACAAATGATGATAAATAGAAAGCCACACCTAGACATATTAGCAGAATAACAGAACCCCAAGGTCACAGAGAAGATCTTAAAAGTAGCCAGTGAAAAAAGGCAATTTTTTCAGCAAAGAATAACTTAGACTGAACATCTGGAAGTCTGAGCAAGAAAAAATGGGAGAAGGTATGAAAACCAGTATAAATAATAAAAGCACACAAAAATCACTGCAAAAATTAAAACAATGGTAATTAATTATTGACAATTTTGTGCCAATAAAATAGAAAATGACAGAAAAATGAACAATTCCTTAAAACTATATAAATTATCAAAATGGACTTAAGAAGTGCAAAACCCAGGTAGTCTTAGAATCATTATTGTATCATCAGGAATTCATGATTCGAAATCTGTTGTATCAGTTAGCTTTTGATGCATAGCAGATCAACTCAAACCTGAATGGTTTGAAACCGCAACCGTTGATGTAGCTCAGAATTTTGTGAGTTGGCGTTTTGGGCTGGGCTTTGCTAAATTGTTCTTGTATTCTCAGTGGGTTTAATCATGCATCTTTGGTTAGCTGCTAGGTTTTCTGGGGGCTGGCTGTACTAGAATGGCCTTCAGTTTGATGGCTCATCTCTGCTTCATGTGATCTCTCATTTTCTACCAGTCTAGCCCAAGCTTGTTTACATGGTGGCTGATCAGGGTTTCTAGAGCTGGAGCAGATGTGGGAATGGCCTTTTGAAGCCTATGCTTGAAACTTGCACATTATTTTTGCTGCATTATTTTGGCCAAAGCAAGTTACAAGGCCAGATTCAAGGGTCTGGGAAATTGACTCCACCTTTTGATGGGATACAAATTCCCATTGCACAGGGCATGGACCCAGCAAAGAGCAAAGGACTGTGACCATTTTTTTAGTCTACAATGTCTTTCCACCAAATAACAGCTGGGTTCAGACGGTTTTACAGGCAAGTTCTATTACATCCAAGGAAACCATTCCAATCTTACATAAACTCTTCCAGAGAAGAGAATAAATGAGAACACTCATTTATGAAGATAGGGTTACCTTGATTCCTAAACTAGACAAGGACTGTATGAGAAAGGAATTGTATAATATAAGGCAATTTACTTTTGAACACAGAATAGATTAAAAATGTAAACAAAATATTAGCAAACTGAATCTAGCAGTGTGTGTGTGTGCATGAGAGAGAGCGAGAGACCCAGTTATTGGTTATTTCAACAATATAAATTTGTTTTTATCACCAAAACATTTATTAACATAATTCAACACATGAAACAAAGGAGAAAAAAATACTGTGGTCATCTCAAGAGGCAGAAAAGCACTACATGAAATTCAGTACTGACTCAGGATAAAAAAGTTCTTAGCAAAATAGGAATAGAAGGAAACTTCATTAAACTGATAAAAAGTACATAAAGAAAACATACATAGAAACATCATACTTATGGTTTAAATATTAAGAGAATTTTCCTGTTAAAGTCAGGAATCATACAGGCCATCCCTATTACCGTGTTTCTTTTTGACACTACATTGTAGATTCTTACCAGCAAAGTAAATTAAAACCTTAAGAATTATGAAAAAGAAAAATATAATTATTCATGAATTATATAATTGTCTACAAAAAATTGGACTCATGAATTATTAGAATGACCAAGAGAGTTCAGAAGGACTGTTGGACGCTTTTTGTGTGAACAGAAGTTTTCATTTCATTTGCATAAATACAAAATCGAAAAACAAAATCAGTTGCATTGCTGAACAAAAGTAGCAGCAGTAGCAATAACAAAGATACAGTTAAATATAATATTTTGTTTATAATATAAAAAATGTGTAAGTACTTAAGAACAAAATCAAATATATACATGACAGTTATGAAGCAAATTGTAAAATTCTATTAAAAGCTATATTAAAGAACACCTAAATGGGAAGAAATATATTCTTCCCATTTGGAGAAGGAGGCTTAAAGCAATAAAGTCTTGGAGAAGGAGGCTTAAAGCAGTAAAGTCAGTTTTTCTCAAATTGATCTCTAGATTCTGTGAACCTGTAATAAATTCCCAACAGGATTTTTTTTTTTTTTTTTTTGGGTGGACTCTACAAGCCGAGTCTAAAATTCTAATGGAAGATTAAAGAACAAGAATAATGAAGACAATTCTGAAGAAGAAAATGGGAGAGGGACTTGGCTTTTTCAGATACAAAGGCTTATTATAAGGTTATAGGAATCTTATAATGTCATATTGGTGCAAGAATTGGCACATGCATCAATAGAACAGAATGGAGAAGCCAGAAAGATACCCTTCCACTACATGTGGCAACTTGGAAACTTGAAGTGGCTTTCCCGATCAATGGGGAAAAGACCATTTATTCATCGATAAATGGTTAGGAAAATCAGTTATTTAAATATTTCGTATATATATTAATTGATGTAATTGATTTTTGTGTATAATGACAGGAAAAGCTTTAAATACGTATTTGCACACCATATGCAAAAAAATTACAGTTACAATTGACTTAAAAGCTAAATATTACAGCAAAACTTTGCAAGTTTTAGAAGACAACGTAGGAGCACATCTTCATGTTCTTAGAGTAGAGAAAAATTTCTTAAGCTTAAAAAATGAAGAATCTTTAAAGGAAATATTGATAAGTGTAATATGTAGAATAAAAAGATCTGCTTATCCCAGGTGATCTTGGCAACAAGGATCAGTTGACAAAGACATAATATCCATTAAACAAATGCTATAAATCAATAAGGAAGATTCTTATAACTCAATAAAAATTCTGGCAAAAAATACGAAAAGGCAGCTCCCCAAAGTGGAAACGTGAATAGCCAATGAATGCACTAAAAGGAATTCCATTTCAGTAGCTATCTTGGAAATACAAATTAAAACCATTAGTAGATACAATTTCTTAGCCATCAGTTTGACAAAAATGAAAAAAAAAAAAACAAAAACCCAAAACCTGACAATGTTAAGTGTGAGGGAGACAGTTGAGAACAGGACACATACTCATTGTAGTGGAAACTTGCATTGGTAGAATACTAAGGAGAGCAATTAGGGAGATTTTGTATAAAGTTGAAGATGTGTGTACCTTATGACACAGGAACCCAACTTACAGGTATAAACACTGAAGAAACTCTTCTTTCTATGTTTCTTCATTGAAGAAACTCATGTACCCAAGAAGATATATACAAACATTATCACAGGAACATTTTCTTTCTTTTGTAATTTCAAAAATTTGGGAAAAAACTCTTATCACTGGGAGAAGGTTTAAATTGTGGTAAATATTAAAATCATAGAACTTGAGTAAAAATTGATGAATTGCAAACATAATGTTGAATGAAAAAGCAAGTAGCAGGAGAATATTATGGTAGTAAATCATTTGTATGTGTAAAAATCAAAACAATCCAATTTATTGCTTATTTATACATTCACATGTAAAAAGGTAAATGCATGGAAATGATAAGCACTAAATTCAGACTAGTTTAACTTCTAAGAGGAATAAATGGGGGTTTTATTAGAGATGGGTACCCAGAAGTCTTCAACTATAGTGATAACATTTTATTTAAGGTGGGTGGGAAATTCACAGGTATTTGCTGTAATTTGGTTTCAACCCTTTTGTACATCATAAATATTCGAAATTAAAAATCATGACATAATTTTTCAGGGTGATAATTCACACATATGTATGTGTATAAATATGTACATATATCCATATCCATACAGGTGATTTTTTTCATGTTCTATGATTTTCCACGTGTCCAAGAATCATCAGAAATTTGTCCAAGTGTCTCTGTTCCAAACTGGCTCTCACTTATGCTATTTCTTGTTTTGTAGCTAGTTACCCACTGGTGAAGCTCTTTTCTTAGGGGTCTTGCGTCTGTAGTGAAGGGCAGCAACTGGTTCCGAGTCATGGAAAGACATCAGAGTCAGATGGGAAGAGTTTACAATTCAAATTTCTATGCCTACCTAGACCCACTTGTTGAGAATCTGAACTGTAGGGTTTGGGAATTTATATATTTTTAAAAGGCCTTTCTCACTGGTTTTGATCTGTAGATTTGAAGGCTCAAATTTGAGCGCACTGACATAGGTGACGTGTGTTGATGGTCTAGATTAGTGTTTCACCTTGGTCTCTATAAAGATCTCACAAAATATAAGATATAGTCAATAATTAGCTTCTGCTTTAGTGTCTTTTTAGATTAGTGTCTCTCCAACTTTAGACTGCATCTGAATCTCCAGGAGGGATTGTTAGAACACAGGTAGCTGCATGTCAATAAACAGTGGAGTAGGCAGCTCCAAGTTTCTTTACTTCCACAGAAACATCAAAAAACAAGCAGAAACTGTAAGAACCAACTTTGTCAGAATTTTGGCAAACATTAAATGTTTGTAGCAACCAAGTTAATTTTGAATCAAGAACAAGGCAACATCAAAATAGCAGGAAAGCTTTATGGCATTTTTACTTGCCCTCGCCCCACACCAGCTACAGCTCAGTGGCAGTCTTGAAGATTTCAGCCCATGTTCCCATGTCGGAAAATGGTCCCTGGCTCTGGAGGGAACAGAGCAAATCTTATCTACAAATTATTTTGTATGTCTGTTCTGTCTGGGACTGTCTGAAGGACTGATGCAAGACACTTATCTCTATTTCACCTAACTCAGAATTCTCCCAGACCAAAAAAATTGGTGGACATTTCTTGAAAATATTGCAAAGCTACCAAACAATCTGGGGCAAAAGATTACAGTTGACACACATTAGACAATCTAGAGATAGGAGGAAGAGCTGAGGAGAGAGATTCTTTGGGCAGTTTAAGGCATTCAAAAGCAATCATGTATATGGGGAATTTAGAAAGCTATATGCATGCCCAGAGCAAGATTCATGCTCAGAAAAGACCTGAGAATACCCTACGTGTTCACTTTGGGCCGATCCCTAGGATCAGTGCAAGCATGGCTAAGTGTTAAATGAGGGCTCCAGCATATAGCATGCTCTCCCCCAACTTTCCCCCTCTCCAAGCTCCTGGCATTCAAGGAAATCTTGGTCTAAAAACTTTCTGAACATAAGTTCCGGAACAGAGATTTTAGTGACCAGACATAATAAGGAATACAGTCTCTATAAAAATAGTCAGATAAGTTACTAAACAAATGGATTACTACAGCATTCAACAATAAACAAAAAAGAACAAACAAAAAAAAACCTAGGAAACCCTGGGGAAGGGAGAGACTGACCTTCAGAGTCATTACAATATTCAGTTGTCCAGTGTTCAAATAAAGTCATAAGGCAAACAAAAGACCAGGAAGGTATTGCCATTCAAAGAAAGAAAATAAATGGACATAAGCCATTCTGGAGGAAGCCCAGATATTGGACCTACTAGATGAAGACTTGAAAACAACTATCTTAAGTGTGTTCTAAGAGCTAAAGGAAAACACGGACAAAGAGCTTAAGGAAGTGAAGAAAATTATGTATGCACAAATGAGAATATCAATAAAGATAAATTACAAAAAGGAACCCGATAGATATTCCGCAGCTGGGAAGTACAACTGAAATGAAAAATTGGCCAGAATTCACCAGCAGGTTTGAGCAGGATGAAGAAAACAATCCCACAGGGTGCTGCACTTAGAAAGGCCCCCATGATTGGTTTAAGCCTCTGCTGTTGCTACCTTCAAGTTTTCAATAATTTTTGAACAAGGGACTCTGCAAATTAGGTAGCTGATCCTGAATAGTTTATAGGGGGGCTTACTTGTTTCTTATTGGTCACATTATCGAGAGTCTAAGATTTACCAGGGTCAGAACTGTGTCTGTTTTATTCAGCAAGTGCTTCAAATAGTATCAGGTACACAGTTGGCAGATGATGTACTCTTAAAATGAATGAATAAATGCACAAGCTATGAATCTGCCTTATTTGTAAAGTGCACAAGATGTCTCTCATACAGGTAATGCAGATTGTATAAGAATATATATATTGGGCTTCCCTGGTGGCACAGTGGTTGAGAATCTGCCTGCCAATGCAGGGGACACGGGTTCGAGCCCTGGTCTGGGAAGATCCCACATGCCGCGGAGCAACTAGGCCCGTGAGCCACAACTGCTGAGCCTGCGCGTCTGGAGCCTGTGCTCTGCAACAAGAGAGGCCGCGATAGTGAGAGGCCCGCGCACTGCGATGAAGAGTGCCCCCGCTTGCCGCAACTAGAGAAAGCCCTCGCACAGAAACGAAGATCTAACACAGCCATAAATAAATAAATAAATTAATTAAAAAATATATATATATATTAAAAGCACCCGGCACTTAGTAGGTTTACAGCATGCATTCCTTCTCCCTCTTTCTTATATATTTAATGCTCCGTATATGCTTAACTCTATACTGTAGTAAAGACAGGCACTTCTGCTGCCTTTTAGGGACTTCTGTTTTAGTTGGGAGCTTGTGATTAAGACAGGGAGAATAGTTTGTCCTGTTATCTATTCCAGCTTGATGAGTGTATGATTCTCTGTAGATATAAGGAATCCTTGCTTAAGAGCCCAAATACCTGATACAGGCAGAAAACACAACGGGTGTTTACAGACTTGGACAATCATTTTCCTGCGGAGGTGGGTTGTGGGGATGAGGAGGAGAGTACCAACAATTATTAACTGCTTTCTATGTTCGAGACCTAGTCTGGCTGTACATATATTATCTTAGTTAATTGTGTATCACCTTCAGAGAATCCTAATAAGGTAGTTATTATAATTGTCCCTCTGTATCCTGTTTCCAAGACCCCTGCGGATACCAAAATCCATGGAAGCTCAAGTCCCTTATATAAAATCCATGTATGCTGTGGACTGTGCATCTGCGGATACAAAGGGCCGACTGTGTTATCCCTACTGTGTAAATCAGGCAATGGGGCTCAGAAAGATTAAGCAACTTGCCAGTCTCACATAGTTTGTAAGAAATAGGATTGAAGCTTAGAACTTTCTTTTTCAATATTTTTGCTTATTCATTCAACAAATATTTTTTAGGGACTTGCTTGCTATGTACCAGTCACTGTGTTAGATGGTGGGGTATTTCACTTAGGTATGCCATGTCCTGTGGAGGAGACAGACCTGCCTTTTTCCAGGGCTCCAGCCCAAAGAAACAGGTGGTCCCAGTGAGAAGCACCAAAAGGAGGTGGCAATTCCACACACCACATCTCCCTAGGAAGAGTTGTAATTCTCCTTGTTCCCCTATAGGAGTAGCTCCATCCAACAGCTCTTTAGAAGGAAACCTTTTAAAACTCATATCCCTATATACCAACCCGTGTTTCATTCCATCCTTTGGTAAGGTGAGATGGCTGGGGTAGGGGGAATGTATCACTGTCTCATTACAGAAATTATCTTTATCAATGCTGCAAAAATCTCCCTGTAAAAGAGGCAGTCACTTCTCCAGTGACTTCTCAGGCTTTTAATAGATACCTGGTAGAAGCTGCCTCCTGGGTCCAAGAACCACACCTGCCTTTTGGCTCCAGAACTAAATAATGCTTATGTTGTGTTTTCAGGTTAAAACTGTATTGTTCTCTATTTTAAATATGAATACGTCATTTCATAGGCAAAGTAAAAGCAAAAGCTCACTTGTCAAACCTAATTTCTGGGTCCTGGTGCATCGTTAGGAATAGTGCAATGAAAGTGCTGCTGATGAAAGAGCAGAGGGTGGCATCACTTGCTTGCTGCTTGGCACGTAAGCCTCTAGCTTTAGTTACTTCCGATCAGAGACACAGAACACAGGCTGGGGATTTCTTCACTTCAGAACAGCATTCATTTGAGAAAATAGTTGGCCAGTGGTGATAGGCTTGTCTGAATCTTCTGATTGTCATAGATTTTCGTTATCAAGGTGGTTGCCTACTGCTGAATTTCCCTTTGATGCATTCTAAGATGATTATGCTGTCATTATTCCAGAGGGTAAGCCTAGGTGAATCACAGTGCTTCAGAGGTTTGGGTGTTCTGACAGTTACTAAATAGTTGAGATCTCGTGGAGAATTCCCATCTCAAAGCCTTTCACAGAGGCCAAGCCTTTCTGTCTCTGTCTTTCTCTCTTTTTCTGTCTGGTGAACTTGGGTCTGAAACCTTTCCCTTACCTGGACTTCACTGTCTCCTTAACAGCTGAGCTGTCACTGGGAAGTGAAATTACTTTTTTTTTTTTAATGCCACAGCTGTTGGTTTTTTTTTTACCTCAGCTGGTTCCCATAATTCCACAGATGGTAAACATATGTTTATAGGCACATAGAAAAAGAAGCCATATTGGATTCCTCCCATCTCTAATTCTCATTTTTCCTTTCATGCAGAAAGTCAAAGTCACAGAACTGCAGAGTCTTATATATTTGTAGATTAATATTTCTGTGCATTAAGGCTTTGGAAACAGCAGGACAGCTAATGATATGCTAATGAACTGACAGTTTTTATTGATCATAATGAAAGTCGACAAGTGTCTTTCTTGGCTTTTATGCAAGCTGGAATATTTTATTAACTGTCTTCAGGGCAGAAATACATAATTGGCTGCATTGTGAAAATCCTCCTTGTCGGTTTCCCAAGTCTTAACTTTCTGTTAGCCTGTTGCCAAAGCTTGGGTCCTTGCCAGTTTATAAACAGAGCACATTCTCATCCATATATTTACAAGCCTTCCAGGAACCCTCCCCACCTCCTTTTCCTTTCCCTTTCAAAGCAATTTGTTTCAGTGTTTTAGCATACAAAAAAATGGAACCATTTTCTTCAATGTAAACAGAGATCTGCAGGGAAATAAGAGCGTTAAGAAAAGAATTAGCTTTTGTTTGGCGGCAAAGCTGCTTTCATTTGTATCAGAAAGCTCCGAGTGTTAGTAGGGTTTGCCTAATAGTTATTCCATACATAAGAGGATAATAATGGCATAATTTTTCTAATCTTTTTATTGCATCTTCCTATATTTCTTACTGTGAAATGAGTAAATGTTCTTGGAACAACGGAAATAATGGGCATTAGTGTCCCAGGCAACAAACCCATAATGTAAAACCTGCCTGGTGCAAATTTATTTTTCAGTGCCTGGTGAGCTGAGTGCAGGGGGAAGTAGAAGGTGGTAACAGGTGGATGTCACGAAGAGGAAAAAATATCTGTTTTTCTTCTTTCCATCGTACTGATAGTAAAAGCTTATTAATTTGGGCTCTGCCCCTTAGGGAATTTTTTAGATCCTCAGAGTGGCTGAGATTTAGCATTGCTCTAACAACAAGAAAATGGATTGTTTAGCAAATTAATAGTGCAAATAAGATTGCAGGGGAGAATGTTAGGCTACCTAAAAGGACCTCAGTTTTCCAGCATTGAAAAACTGTTTTAGCAAGCTGTTAGTATCTAATGCAAATAATTCATTATGGATGGTTGAATAGTATCTTTCCATGAAGACAGTTAAGATAGAACCTCATTTGGGTAACAGGACTTCCTTGTAGCACCATCTTGTGCTACAAAGCCCACATAACTGTGAGACTTTCTCAAATGATATATTTTACTTACACTGTGTTGCAGTGGCCCAGCCCTCGTTTGGAGTTAGTAGACCTGTTGTTGATGGCCTAAGATTAAGGTGTCCTTTAGGAAAGCTGATTAAAGTATCAGAGCTTTAGATTTTTCATAGGTCAAATGACCAGGTGATCTGGCCCTAGATCGGTAGTTTTCATCAGGCATCTAAAAATCACCTCAGAACCACTGTCAAAATTTCATACATGACTGTGCTCCCTTACCCTCCTCTAAAATTCTGATATGTTCCCCTAGTTTAACAACTAGCATTCTACATGATTTTCACAGACTCTTAATAGCTGTGAAAATTATAGTTCAATATTGCGTCAGGGAGGAAGAAATTTTCCTCTACCCTTCTAGGTTCTTCTGACGAGTCTAAGAATTAAATTGACATGAGACCAATTAGCAGAAACTCAAAACAAATTTTAATAACATGTACACATGGCAGAGACCCAGGAAAACTGAGTAGCTTACCAAAATGGCTGAAACCCTCACCTTAAATACTGTCTTCAGCTAAAGACAGCAGAGAGTGTGGTGGTAGGTCTTTGGGACTCAAGGGGAGGTAGGCAATTCACACGGAGATGGCAAAGCAAATGTTCAGTAAATAAATGTTTGCTGGGCCACGCAGAGACAATGGGGGTGCAGAGTGCATGCTAATCTCTAAGTTGCCCCACCACACCTAGTTCATATTCCTTGAAGATATTTCTGATGACAGTTCTATTCTGGGAACAGGCCCTCTATCTAAATTCTTTTAGGCAGTTAGGGAGAAGGTCAAAGTTTCTTCCTGAGTCTTTTGGGCCTTGATTGTTTTCAGGTCTAAATAATCTGCATGCCAATGAGACATTTTGAGTGGCAAATTTTGCTCTCTTACAATTATATAATTTATAGTTTTTAGGAATTTGATCCAGGTTAGGTATTGATTGTGCCTACTTCGTGAAATATACTATGATAGGAATTGCAGGGAAAGCTGAGGTGAAAACCTATGATTTTTGCTTTCATGGTTTTTATAATTTAGTAATTTGGTTAGTTGCCATTCAGTTCCAAATCAGTAAGATTTTATTCTGTTCGTGGACTGGATGCAGGTGCTACTTTCACCACTGTGAACTTGTAAGGAGTAAACACTCTTGCTCCAGAAAATCCAAGTGATTGACAACAGGGCAGGGTTTTTCAAAGTGGGGCCCCTTGACCTTTCATGGGAATCCTTTGGGACAGCTTTTAAAAATGGTGATTCCTGGGCCCACTCCAACCCTCCTGAAACAGAATCTGGGGTTGACCCAGGAATCTGAATGTTAAACAAATACTCAATGTGATTCTTAAGAAACTGGCAGTTTGAGAAATACGGCTGTGGTGAATGGTATGAAGTAAAGCATAGGTCTCAAAAAATGAGATCAAATGAAGTCCACTAGTTAGAGGCCCAGCCAGAGTTTTTCTTTTTTTTTCAGTTAAGTGTAGATACATTTAAAGTTAAATGATGAGAAATAATAGAAGTTCTATCTTTTTATCCCTTATTTCATCTTTTCTGGGGAGAAGTTGCTGTCCTCTAAGGTACATTTTCATCTATAGAAATCCTCACAGATGAGTTTTCTGGGAGAAATAAGGCTGATCGAGCTGCTTTGTTGTTTGTTGCTTTATACTTTATAAAACTCAATTTTCTAAAGAAAAATACAGGCTTAGCAAATGCTTCTTTTATTGACAAATGTCCGGGCACTAAATACAGTTGGCCCTCTATCTGCAGATTCCACATCCGCAGAATCAACCAATTTCAGTCTACAGTTGGTTGACTCCATGAATGTTGAACCTGTGTATGCAGAGGACCTACCGTACTATGCCATTTTATATAAAAGACTTGAGCATCCGCAGATTTTGGTATCTGTGGTGGGTGGGTGGTGGAGGGGAAAGGGAGGGTCCCAGAACCACTACCTTCCAGCTACTGAGGGATGACTCTAGTTCATATGACAATTCAGTGCAAGACCTTTTGGTTCTTGTCGTGGGGAGGTGCTGGGATATATACACAGGTATGTATTTATAGGTTCACATACATACACTCACACTTCTTTGGGTTACAGTTGGTATTTGTACAGTACATTGCCACCCTTCATTTAATCCAACATGGAATTACATCTATTCAAATAAATTAGCGTTCTCATCTTGATTCATTTGGCAAGAACATGTTTTTATGCCAGTATGTGGGCTGACCCTCATGACATCTTTTTCAGAAAAAATATCAAGTGCCTTGAGTTTTTGTGTTGATAGGGATCGAGAAGCTGTCAGTTCTTATTTCCGTTTTTGTTCAAGTCAACATCATTGATCTTCACCTAATGATCTGTGTGACACACACGTGTGTGCCGGAGATTAAAAGTGGAAAGACAGAGGAGGGAGGCAGGTGGAAGAAAGGTGTGGGAGAGGCAATTAGTAATTTACAAAGTGACTAAATCAGTCATTAAGAAAACAAAAGGAATGCTGCTGTGTATAATATATGTTGCTACAGGATAAGTGGATGGGAAATCCTTTTCAAATGGACTTTTTATTTGTTTCGGCAAAGATAATACCATGACAAATATACTCCAGGTTTCTGAGGGCCCTTTCCGTGGCTGATAAAAATAAGAATGATTTAGGCTCTTCTAACCAGCAGGTAATAGATAGACCTGATCCTTTCCTAGTACGTGTGCTTTTGCCACTTTGGCATCAGGGAGGGTGACCAACTGTCCTGGTTTGCCTGGGAATCTCTCAGTTTTAGCACTGAAATCTCTAAATCCCAGGCAAACCTGAATAGTTGGTCACTATAACTTCATCCATATTCAGCCTCATTAGACGAATATTTTCTGATGTGTATTTAGTTCTCTCTGGTCTGTTCTTTGATGGAAATTTATCGCTTTGTCTGCTCTGGACTGAGTTTTTTCTTTTATCCTGAAAGTTAGCAAAAGCACAGAGATCTAAATTGTGACACTTTCAGTTTGGATGCCTGTTTCATTGACCCAGCACCTGAGTGCTAGAAGGTTCTGTAGCTTTTGCATACAGCACTTCTTTTTACAGATGAAGCAACTGAAGCTCAGAGGGGGTGGTTGACTTACTAAGTCCACCCAGTTAGCTACAAATGGATCCAGACCTTAAACCTTGGGCCCCTGACTGCCAATCCCATGCTTCTCTCAAATTCCTCACATGTGCTTGAAAGGCACCCTGGCCTCTCTAAGGAGTTAATTTGCTTTGAAAAACTGAGCAACTTTGTGCCAGGAAGAAGCTGATTGACTTAGACTGTGCTCCATTAATTGCTCCCTGTAATTCCCTGGCAAGAGATGACACATTCATTTTGAGGAGCTACGGCAGGCACCTCCTTCCCATGGTGAGGCATCTCTTCTCGTAATCACGGGCACTGCATCATCCTCGAAGAGGAAGAGGTTAATCAAAGTACTTAATTCGGAGGAAGAGGCCTTGTGACCCTGTTAATTCTATTAATATTTCCAATTAATATTTTATCTTGGAATAATAAGCAGAAACAGCATTTGCTGACTACCTTCTGCTGTTTAGAAGATGTGCACATAAACGTTAAATGCTGCTCCCTCTGAAAGACTCACCACACTATCATAAGTCTATGTTTTATTTATAGATTAAGCTCAATATTCGGAACCAGGTTCTACATGTTCCATCTGTTCTGTAATATCTCTTCCATCAAATCAGGAAAAAAAATACCCTAAAAACGGAATCTTGAAATTCAACGTGAAAAATCCAAAAGCCAAGTCAATATTTTCATTGAGAGATGGCAGCCCCAATGACTTTCTTAAATTAGGGCTGTTCTTCCAGACTAGATTGCAGAATTAAAAGACCACCTTTTATCCACAGTGAGATGTTGAGCAAATCTTAAGACTCACCAGCAAAGACTCATGTTACTCAGTTAGCTAAGAGCAAGGTTCTTAAGGAGTTTTCCCCGTGTCTAATTTTATTTCCTAGACTAAATGAATCAGTAGAGCATTTTAGTATAATATGTTCCTATTGTCGCTTTTTCCCACTTAAAAAAATCCTGTAAATCAGCAATATTTAATGTTCCAAGATGACTAAGGCATTGAGGAGAATTTTTATTGCATCAATGTCTTTTTAGTTGGACAGTTTAAGAACAGTGACTGATGGATCCTTAGTTCTGTGATATCATTAGCATAAACCAGTGGTAGGTAATTGTAGCTTTCTCAAGATGAATGGACATTTTGAGATTTTTTAGAAGAGGATGGTTTGGAGTAGGTCAGTGTGGACTGAGGCCAACTCACCTTCTGAATACGGTTATCAGTCTTGCTAAAAAAAAAAAAACAAAAAAAACCAAAAAAACCACTTCCCTACAGAGAGCATGTGACAGGGGCCATTTGAACTGGTAACTGTAATACTAATTGCCACCTCTCTCTTCTGTTATCAAGGGGATTATCCAAGATGGGAAAATCATCTTTATGCCAAATGGATACATAACACAGTGTCCGAACCTGAATCGCAGTAAGTAGCAACTTAAAGCATTTCTGAATTATTAATATTATATAGCTTGTTGATAACATCAGAGAAGCACTTCAGGAAGGATACAAACAAACTATTTACATTATTGACTTATGAGGTGGTGGGGTTAGTGAGAGATTTTATGTATACTAAAATACTTCTGTGTCTTTGGATTTTTAAAAAGCTTATGTATTATTTGTAGAATTAACATTTGAAGGTAAGAAAAGATTATATGAGCAGTTTTGGGTCTGTAGGTTAATATAGAAAGTTATGTTCATATAATTATATAAATATATGTATATAAACTATTTTTTAAACTTCTTGACTTGGATATATATGAGTGTACTTTTGCTGCTTCTGTGATAATTCACAATTCTTTAGTCCCAATAAAAATGAGAGTTTAGTTTAAATTTAAAAATGTTTTCAAGGTAGAAACATACTGTCCTTTTCAGTTAGTCCTTGTTCCTTTCTTTTTGCTTATTAATAAAAGGAAAAGATCTAGATCTGAAATCCTCTGTGAATTCACTCAATTTTGAAGTCATACTTAACCAGAAAAGCAAAGACACTTTTATATAGCTAAAAAACTACTGTTTAAATATATATATATTTTTCTGTTAGCACAGTATCAACATTTATTTTATATTTTCTTTATTGAGCTTGCCCAACTTGCAGTGATTTCTTAAGCTTGGTGCAAGGAATAATGGATTTACAGGAGCTTTTGGCCAAGATGACTGCAAAAGTAGGTATCTAAACTTCACTTGTGATGTTTCATTTCTTTGTCCATCCTATCTGGAATTTAGAGTGATATGCTATAATGGAAACATTTTTAGTGTTGGCATCTGCTATATGTTACTATAAAAATGGTTTATTCTTTCTTGAAATAGGACAACCTATAGTAAACATAACCATTTACGCCTTTGATACTATTAGGCTGTATCAAAATACTTGAAAAATGTTTGGAAGAAAGGCAATATGTATCACTGTATATTCCCTGGGAGTGGAAAAGGAATTTGCCCATTGGCTATTAAACCAGTAACACTGAGAGATGATATATGGTCAGAGTCACTGCTGCTTATAAGCTAATGCATTTTGGATGCAAGCATCATTGCCAGTAATCGGAAAGGGCAAAATAGCAATTGTTAGGAACAGATTATTGTCACGGGAAGGCATTATATCACATTTCTAATATATGATGCATTTCAAAACTGGTCCTGAGTTAAATAGTGAAGGAGGCAAAGTTTGCCTTTCAACACCTTCAGTTTTATAATTCTGCATCTTTCCCTCCTCCCCATCATACACTTAACAAACGTCTTTTGAGGATCTGCTATTTGCCAGGCACTGTGTTAGGCACATAGGAGGCAGTGATGAAAAGGATGTGATTTCTATCCCCAGAGACGTTCATATTGAGTGGCAGAGCCGGGAATGTAAACAATTAGGGGCTTTGATAATATATACTCATAAAGTTTAGATTGATAATGAGAAGCCCTGAACCTTGTGAAGAAAGGCGCTGAATAGATAGAAAACGTGGCCAATGCTGTTGTTATGATACCGATCAGTCGTGGACATGAGTTCCGGCCTAGGGCAAAGAAAGAATTTGGTTGGCCCTAAGAGACATTATGCTCTGCAAAAGGGAGAATTTTAATAACAGTGAAAATGATACCTTAATCCTATTCTACCTGCGGCTGTGACTGCTCCTGCCATCAGCTGTAGCACGTGGAAGAAATCGGTGGGTAGGTCAGTGTTTGGGATGTAGGGCTGTATTTCGGACTCAAAGACTCTGCTGCTGAAGATAATGTTTCTGCTTCATACTAGGTCTTTGGCCAAGTCCCCTTTTGTCTGCAAAGGAGAGAGAGCACTTTTGTAAAGAGAGAAACTAAAACTGAGATTCGAGAGATTCTTTTCACTTCAGAGTACAGTGGAAATGTGAAACGTAGGCAATAATTTGCCTTCCAGCTTGTGGCATATAGAAGCTTTTATGTCATATTGTCTGGAGCAGCTTGATCTCAATACTGTTAATTATATTTTAGCTCGCTACCAAATTTTTGGAACAAGAAACATGCCACTCAGCCTCAGGTGACTGTGGTTCTCCATCTCCTGGCGATGAGAGTGCCCTTTTTCATTCTCATTCTTTCCCGTTGCAGGAATGTCATTTTTCTCTTTTTAGCTGTACATTATTATCTAGCAGCCACATTGAGCTCTGTCCTCAAAACATTATTATGTAAAATGGCCATTTGTGAGGCAGAAGATATTTAATTGTGAGCAGAAAATGGTTTAATCCACCTTCTAAACACCGCCAGCACTTTGGAAGATTTATAAGTCTATTTCTTTCAAACCGTGAATAGAATTAAAATTAGAAAACTGAGTACTTCCGTCTTCACTGCAAAATTTGGAATCTGTGATAATCTAGAAGAAGAGTTGGCAAACTTTTCTTGTAAGGGGCCAGCTGGTAAATTTTAGTCTTTATAGATCAAGAAGCAAAATTGAGAACATGATGTATATACTTATTTCACTTCAATATAATCAATCAATATAACATGAAAGGGGGCTTCCCTGGTGGCGCCGTGGTTAAGAATCCGCCTGCCAATGCAGGGGACACGGGTTTGAGCCCTGGTTGGGGAAGATCCCACATGCCGCGGAGCAACTGAGCCCGTGCACCACAACTACTGAAGCCTGTGCACCACAACTACTGAAGCCTGTGCACCACAACTACTGAAGCCCGCGTGCCTAGAGCCCATGCTCCGCAACAAGAAAAGCCACCAAATGAGAAGCCTGCACACCTCACCTCAGTGAAGTCCCAATGCAGCCAAAAAAAATAAGAATGATAATAATAAAATAAAATAAATACATTTATAAAAGAAAAAAAATATAACATGAAAGGATGCTCAACATTGCTAATCTTCAGGGAAATGCAAATCAGAATCACAATGATACATCACCTCATACCTGTCAGAATGGCTATCATCAAAAAGAACACACATAACAGATGCTGGCAAGGATGTGGAGAAAAGGGAACCTTTGTACACTGTTGGTGGGAATGTAAATTGGTACAGCCACTGTGGAAAATAGTATGGAGGTTTCTCAAAAAAACTAAACTAGAACTACCATATGACCCAGCAATTCCATTCCTGGGTATATATCCAAAGAAAACAAAAATGCTAATTCAAAAAGATACATGCACCCCAGTGTTCATAGCTGCATTATATACAATTGTCAAGCTATGGGAGCAACCTAAGTGTCCATCAACAGACGAATGGATAAAGAAGATGTGGTATACACACACACACGCACGCGCGCGCGCGCACACACACACACACACACACACACACACACACACACTGGAATACTACTCAGCCGTAAAAGAATGAAATTGTGCCATTCACAGCAACATCAATGGACTTGGAGGGCATTATCCTAAGTGAAATAAATCAGACAGGGAAAAACAAATGCTGTATATCACTTATATGCGGAATCTAAAAAAATCTAAACAATACAACAAACTAGTGAATATTTCAAAAAAGCAGCAGACTCACAGATATAGAGAACAAAATAGGTTACTAGTGGGGAGAGGGAAGTGGGGGAGGAGTGATATAGGAGTGGTAGATTAAGAGGTACAAATTATTATAAGCTACCAAGATATATTGTACAACACAGGGAATCTAGCCAATATTTTATAATAACTATAAATGGAGTATAACCTTTAAAAATTGTGAATCACTGTGTTGTACACAGGTAACTTATATAATGTACATCAACTACACTTCAATAAAAAAATAAAATATAACTATTGACAAATGTAAAAATTATTCTTAGCTCACAGGCCATACAAAAATAAGTGCTGGGCCAGATTTGGTCCATGGACCTTAGTTTGTCAACCCCTGATCTGGAAAAAACTGGAAAGATATTCATATTAGGTAATATTTATTGAGCATTTACTATGTGTTAGTTACAATGCTTAAACTTTTTATATTCACTATCTCTATAATCCTTCCAGCAATCCTCTGAGCTAGGTTTATTAGCCCACTGTCCAGATGAGAAGACTGAGTCCCAAGAAAGTTATGTAGTTTTTCCCAAGAAAAGTGGATGGCAAAGCCAAGACTCCAACTTAGATTCTGTAAGTTGGATCATAACCGAGGAAGTTTATGGTTGGAGGAGAGAGGATTAGAAAGAGAACCAAAAGATATAAAGAAGGAATGACTGATGGAGAGAGGGAGGTGGATGCTACCAGTAGGAGGATGGCGATACCAATGAGAAGAAGAAGGAGCACATAAGACGAGAGGAAAAGAGAAGTGTGTGTTCAGATGGTACCTGTAGGGAGTGAAACGTGAGCATAGAGCTTGTAGCAGCTTTTGAAGGAGGAACGTCAGGGCAAGGACAAGCTCTCTTAACTCACCCATCTGGTTACAGCCACTTGTTTTCCTTAGGTAGATGTGGGAATTTTCTGAGTCCTGGGTTTACATTATGTGTCCTCCTGCCAGGGCCACACAGGGGTCACTACTATTGCATTATCTCCTTAAGGTTTTTCAGATCATAGGGACTGCTCAGAATCAGACTGCTAACCTAGGATCAGCCAGGTGAATTCTCAGCAAAGAATTCTTTAAGACTTCTGAAGGAAGATATTTCCCTCTAGCCAGTGCCATGGTCTGAGTAGGAAGGTCTTCCTTCTGTGCCTGGTGCAAGCCTTGTTTCCTTTTTGTTCACTCTTAAGCTGAGCGTACAGCCCTTTGGGGCCGTACCTTGATGTTGGAGTTTCCTTTAAGACATCCCATCTTGGGCAGACCCTGTTCTCTATTTCCTCTCCCTGGCCCCCTGTGCAAGGTGGGAGCTTGAGGGCTCCATGTTTTGGCTAACGTCATGGAGGTTGGCTTTGGTGCTCACTCGCTTCCCTGGATCCCTGGCTGTCAGTTTGTTTTGGCCACTGTGGCTTTATTCCTTTTCTGTCAGCTCCTGTGATGATTTTTAAAAGTTATGATTTGTGTATTTTATCCAGCATTTTAGTTGGTTCAATCGGTGTAGTCTTTTAGGGTACCTAGTCTGCCATCTTGGTGGAAGCAGAGTGTAATACATCTCTTGGCAGAGTGAAGGAGATGGAGTCTGGAGCGATAAGACAAACTGGAAGCCAAGTAGGGTTCCTGGGTGCAAAGGGAATTCTATGGCACCAAATCGATCTGGATTTGGGCTTTGCCTTTAGTTAAATAAGCCTATCATGACAAGATTTAGCTGATGGGTTTGGAGGTTTGGTTTGAGTTGCCCAGCAGCTGTGATTAAAATAGGCATTAGTCATGTAGATCATGGTGGAGATAGAAATGGGCTTTGGAGTAAGATTCATCTGATGTTGAATCTCATTTTTATCACTTCCTTGGATGTTTGCAGCCTGGAATGAGTCACTGGTCTCATTTCTAGCTGCAGTTTCCATGTACGTAAAATGGTGACAGTTATTCTTCGTTTTATAAAGATTGCATGAAAGTTGCTGTCAGAGCCCTGGTCTAGAGCCAGGAGGTTTTGGAAAGCAGCAGAAAATCCTCACATTTGGGTCACAGTGGAAGCCATGGAATCCTACCGGAGAGCGAGTCCAGCACACAAGCTGGACAGGAGTTGGTAGCCAAAGTCACATCAAACCAAACAGACACAGACACCAGATCAGCTCAGGGTTGTGCCTAGGAGGACTTGCTGTTCCTTTTCTCCTTTCAAAGTACAGGGTGATTGAAAATGACTGTGCCCTTGCTTGATATAGGAAAGATCAGGGAAGCAGCTTGCATGTAGCTTCAGGTGACAGAGGCCAGGGTACAGAAGAGCCCTCTTGAAGAATCCCAACATTGTGGCAAAAACCATACTTTTTCAAGGGGGAGAAGGTGCAGGGAAGCGGTCCCCTGACACTTCCCCTAAGTGAGCCACAAGAGACCACCAATCCCCTGGCTTATTCTGGAAGCTCTCCCAGGTAGTCTCTACACTGTGGGAACCACACGCCTGCTGAGCCAGGTACACAGCGATAGGACCAGGCTGTGTCCTGCTCTTGCATCCCACCTGTGTGGTAATCACATTCTTCCTTCAAGCTCAGGAAGAAGAGATGCTGAAGATGGGGAATTTCTTGATTACTTCTGTTTAAATCTTTGACAAATCTATTTATGTAAATCAAGCAGCACTTGGAGTGGCATTTCAGCTTGTAACATATTTAATTTTGAGACTTTCATTGTTTCGAGGAGCTCAATAGTGATTTTTCAATTAAGCCTAAAGGTTTAACACAATAGATTTCTTTTTTCCCTTTCATATAGCAAATGCCAAATAAATACTATTTCAAAGGAAAAAAAGAAATCTACTGCATGACTAATGTACTTAGATTCATTCATTGACCTCTTACTGTGGAAAAGGCCTCTGCTGTCTGTCTTTGAATGTGTAGAGTTAAGAATAAATGATTCGGTCCATGGTTGCTCAGATAAATGCGCAAACAAAGGTAAAACAGAAAAGAGATGTAGATTTGATACCGTATCTATTTTGGATCTGCAGGCATTCTTAGAGAAAATGGCAGGTAGTGTAGAAATAGCTTTTGAAAATGAATTTGTATAAATTCAGCATGCTAATGCCAGTGACAGAAAATGTAATTCATTTTTTAATTCAGAGTTGTTTTTCTCCTTTATTGTTGCTTCAGGATTTAGCAGGGGAAAAGGAAGGCAAGATTACATATTAAGTGCCTTTGAAAAATTAGCTTTTTGCCTTAATATTCCTTTGTCTTGGTGTCTGTCTGATGCATTCTTATCATCACAGAGATTAGGGTTTTTCACTGTTGTCAGAACAGGCTAAATATATTAAAAATTTAAATACAGTACTCAGAAGGGAAGCAAAATCGGCCTTGAGAATAGCTTCCATTGTATTAAAATTGAGGCTTTTCCTTGGAATTGAGTTTTGTATGTGAGCATAGCTCAGCTTTGTTGGGCAGCACTGGAAATTGACAATATTGCCTTTAGGCAAGCTCCTGGATTTCCAGGAAACTTGGATAGATACAGAATAGCCTTTTGGACTAGTCCTTAAGAAGTGCCCTTCTTGGAGTGATACAGACACTAGGGTTCTTCCAGACTTTCAGAGTAAGACAGGCACTTTCCTCTCACAAACAGATTCTTCATTCTGAGCCACTTTTAGGAAAGATTCCCTTCTAGTTCAACTCTTTCTTGTTCATTCCACGGTCATATGTCTATCACTACCTTATGTGGGAACTACTGAGGCTATAGAAATGAAGTAGATAATATGTGATGAGTTATCACTTCCTTTTTATTATCTCTTACCAATACATGGTTTTGGTACTTGGTGTCACCAAACTCTTGGAATTATATGTTATCTGCATTTCCTAAAGAATTCCCAGAGAACGTAATTACCGTCGATTCTGGACGCTCTATGATTAGGCTGGAGATATAAATGTAACTTGAATTTTTGGAAGATCATGTATAGTAGAGGAGTCATAGGAAGCTAAGTTTCAGGCACGGTCGACTCAGTTTTTTCAAGGTTGATTATAGTGCATGTGGTTTGTTTAGGATTCTATTTGTTCTTTTCCCTTCCTCTTGGTACTACCCATGACAGGCAGACAAGGAACAAATTTTCTTGAGAACTTCCAAAAGTTTAGAGCAAGAGATGGAATAAATGACAAAAACCAAGGTTGAATTACATGTGGATTCCATTTCCAAAGAGTAGCACTGTTATGAGTAATTGAGAGGAGCATGTATGGGCTGGAACCATAGAAAAGGTAGAAAGATGGTAGAAGTCATCATTAGCCAGGTTCAACCATTATAGCTAAAATACTGCCTTGAAATAGTCTTAGTTGGGATCAAAAATGGATTCGATCTCCTGTATGGGGAAAATACTCAAGACGGGGATATATAAGTATGATTGAGAAGGGAAAGAAACTATTTGATGAATGTTTAGAAAGTGGTATTTGTTCTTCTATCATGACCTTCTCTATGTAAGGAGAAAGGAAGAAGGGTGATATTGCTACCAGGCTGAGTTACTCCTTGGTATGGGTGTGATGACAGAGAGATCATACCACATTTCAAGTTTTTTGTACCATAGTTTTGAAGGCAACCTGGAGTCGCCTACATGGAAAATGGTCAAGAGGGGTTGGAACTATATCATGAGGAGCTATTAGGGGAACCTGGTGGGCTGACTGTGGGTCAGGAGCAGGCATGAGGCCAGGATAACCTCAAATGTTTGTAGAGCGGTTAGACTTGCTCAGGATGGGCCACAAGGCAAAACTAGGTCTAATAGGAAAAAGGGAGAGAAATTTCACAGCTCAAGCTAAGAAAGACGTTTCAAACATCCAGAGCTAACCAAGAAAAGTAGCTTTCTTTGGAAGGTGGTGAGTGTCCCATCACAGTTACATGTGCAAACAGAGGCTGGATGACCACTTGAAGGGGTTACTTGTCATGTCATTCAAACTTTATAAACTCTTTCAAATCGGAGATTCTAAGATTCCATGTTTAATGGTAGCAGTTGGGTGACCTAAAAAAAGGAAAAAGGTTTTCTTTTCTTTTCTTTTTCTTTCTTTTTTTTTTTAAACAAAGTCCTCATCTCACCTGGGGGTTTGGTTGCCTCTCTTGAACTTGTCTGAACACCAAGGTGGATTCTGGGGCATTCTATTTGGAGGATCCTGAGCTGGGGAGAAATAAGATCTGCCTATGACTTCCCAGAATTTTTCATAAAAGAGGAAGCAGTGACTTCCCAGCTTGTAAACCATGACACTCTGGTTAGTGTGTGAAGAAGAGGGACAGGATAGCGGGAGATAAATGTAAGTGCTTCCGAGTTGCTGATTAGATCTCCTGTAAACATTGTAACGAGTCCTTGAGAACACATTCATTACAAGTGTTTCTGTGCGGGTTTGAGCTGAAAGCACACGCGTTGGTGAACACCCATGAGGTCCCTGAGATACGGTTTAATGTCTCATTTGGTGCTCATTAGACCATGGGAGCCAATATGTCTTCAATTTAGAATGCTTCTACCTTGTGTGAAATTAAAAAAAAAAATCTTCGAAAAAGAGATCTGGCTAAGAATCACTGAACTGCTTTGAGCATTTTTTTTCTCCTCCCGCTTGGATTTATTTTTTCTCGTTGCGATTAGCTTTGTTAGGACAATGCAGTTGAATTACAGAAATTACACGTAGTAACTCTTGTTTGCAGCTGAACTATGCAGAGACAAGACTTAGTCAATTGGAAAACTGTCATTGTGAGAAGACCTGTCAAGTGAGTGGACTGCTCTATAGAGACCAAGACTCCTGGGTTGACGGTGATCACTGCAGGAACTGCACATGCACAGTAAGCCTCTTTGTACATAAATGGACAGTTTTAAGAGAGCAGTTGTACTAATTATTGTGTAACCTGTTTCTTTATAATGCTAACTCTAAGCAGTACTGCCTTTTTACTAAGTGCCTATTTAGTAATTGGAGCAATTGTGAAGGGAAGCTGGAAAAGTGTCGTTACAAACACGAATACTTATCAAGAGAAAGCAGATTTTAATTTCCAACACACTCTAATATGATCTAACATGATTAAGAAGCTTACTGTTTAGAGATTAGAGTATCAGAGGGAGGAAGGGACTCCTTTGGTTTTCAAACCACCTAATGGTTCATTCACAACTTTTCTCTGCTATAATACATTTTAAAAAGGTGGTTTAATTAGTTTCTAGGTGTTTTCATTGTATTTTACAAGGTATCCATTTTCTGTTTTAGAGAATTGCAGGAACCCCTGACTTTCTTTCAGGTTATCCATTATTTGCATTATTTGTATGTACTATTTGATCTGTTTCAGAGAATTACAAGAGGCCCCCCACATTAATATGGAAACCCTGTTCAGTTGAAATTATTTGATAACTATCTGAAGAAAGCCATTGTTTGTCTGCAAAAATACAAAATGATTGTTAGCGCTTCAACAATGGTTGACAGGGTCTGCAAAAGGTGTTATTTATGTTCTTGTAAAAATAGGCTTTTATGTTTTCTGCCTAATCTACTTAGTCCACATGGGGAGGTGGAATAAAGCCAGTGATGTATATCA
Source organism: Balaenoptera physalus (assembly GCF_965194825.1). Classification (NCBI taxonomy): domain Eukaryota; kingdom Metazoa; phylum Chordata; class Mammalia; order Artiodactyla; family Balaenopteridae; genus Balaenoptera; species Balaenoptera physalus. The sequence goes on from NC_138889.1 coordinate 77,617,277, forward strand.
GAAAAGTAACCGAGGTGGCATGGGTTCATTTGGGCTGGAGAAAATTCTTTATTTGTGGTCCTGGAGTGGACTGGGAGTTTCTCACACTGCTTCTGTTTCCCTGGTGAGGCTTCTGGGATGAGATGTGAGCTTTTTGCTGCTGAGGTCACTTCTGCTGAGATTCCTTTCCCTGTCGTTCCTTCCTCAGAGTGGCACTGTGGAATGTCGAAGGATGTCCTGTCCCCCCCTCAACTGCTCTCCAGACTCCCTCCCCGTGCACATTGCAGGCCAGTGCTGTAAGGTCTGCCGACGTGAGTACTAACTGAGGGTCAGGGTGGCCCTCTGTGCTTCGAGATTGATTTATTCCCCTATTTTTCAGGCCCCAATTGATTAACGTTGATGAAAGGAAGTCCTAGCAGTTGATATAATAATAAATGTATGATAAGAGCGGCTATATTTTAATCACTTGTGACGTGCAGACACTTTATATAGGCTATTTTTTTTTTAATCCTCACATCAACCTTAATTACTATTCTTTATATTCTTATGTAGAGGGAACTGGTGTTCACAAGGATTAAGTCACTTGTCCGCGGTCAAACAACTGGTAGTGTGTGGAGTTGCTCCGTAGTCAGGACTCCAAGGCTCCATGTGCTTTGGTCCCCTCATTTAGGTTGATCAAGGACCACACTCTGTGTTTCGGCTATCTGAGGTCTTGGCCAGGTTTCCTATTATTAAAGGGCCTTTGTTAGGAATTTCTGGATTGAACTTCAGTTAAAATATTGGAACAATTTCCTTCAGAGTTGGCTGGTCCAAATTTTATAATGATTTAAAAATCCTTTTCCCTCTGTATTACAAAGGACACTATTTCAAATGAAATAGTGAAATGAACACTGAGACAACCAGGAAGAGTAAAAGCTGTCATTTAGAATGATTGGTATGTGCCAGTTACTATGTTAGGTCATTTCATTCTATTAGCTTATTGAAACCTCACTGCAGTCTTTTAGGTGGGGATTATTTTTATCCCTGTTTTATAGGAAGCTTGGGGAAGATAATTTACCAAGTTTGCAAGGCTGGTGAGTGACAGAGGTGAGATATAAAATGAATTCTGTCTGACTATAAAACCCATAGTGTGTTTTTTTTTTTTTTTTTTGCCCATAGTCTTTTTATCAAACCATATGCTCTTCTTTGAAAAAGGAGAGTTTAGGTTAGAAATGTGCCATCCGATGGATAATTTTCAAGACCATTTCTCTACCAAAAAAACCCACCATCATCACTAGGTCTTCAAAACACAGTGGTCTAGTTTTTTGTCAAGAATAGCATGTCACCTAATATGACAGTGGAAGTGGGGATAGCTGGTCTGTTTGTACCAGCCCAATCTTTTTTTATACTCTTTCAAAAGGAACTTTGGAAAATGTCTTCTATTTATGGTTGGCATGGTACACCCATTACTCTGGAGGGCTTACTCAGAGTTGATCTAAAAGAAACTTTCTTATTTCTATTCTAAGTGCTTTTGGAAGAGTCATGTCTGGCAATACAGATAGATCAGGGGCCCAGATGCTGAGATTACAGTTTGATTCCATGATGGAAAGATAGTTTTTAGTAGGTATAGATTATTTTTTTTCTATCTTGATATATTCTATATAATAGAGGAAGAAGTTGAGAAACTTAGGAATTTGTTTAAACAATATGAGGTACTTTTAATCTATGATTTTGAGCTCTGTGGATAGATCTGTGAATGCTGTCTCTTGGCAGTTGTTGTTTGGACATTGGAGTAAGTGAGTCCTTCAGCTGTTTTTTGTGTGAAGCTTTTGATAGTCTACTTGTAAAAGCGATGTAACATTTGAAAACACATAAGGGTAAAGGTAAAGATGGAAAAATCACCCATAATGCCGCCACTTGGAAACAAACACTCTTGAAGTTGTAGTGGATTTCATTTTTAAAAACTTATATTTTGTGGACAATTGAGGTCTTATTATGCAGATAATTTTAACCTACTTTGTTGACTTACCATTATCACTTAAGTGTATTACTATCCTTTAAAAAACTCTGTATAAACCTCATTTTAATGAGCTTCATAGTGTTCCACTCTTTGGCTGTTGCATAACTTATTTAATTATTCCCCAGTTGTTGGATAACTAGGTTGTTTTCCCACTTGTCACTATTATAAATTACTCTTCAATAATATGTTTTGTGAGGACACATTTTTGTATTTTACATTTTCTTAAGATAGAATTCTCCAAAGTAGAATTATTGGGCCAAGAGACTGACATTTTCAAGGTCCTTGATATATATCATCCAATTATCCTCTCACTAGAAATGTGTGGGATAGTCATTTCTCTTTATTCTAATTTACTGGAGAATTTTAAGTTTTAAAAAACATTTCAGCAAGTTACCCGATTTTACCAAGATGCTGATACATGAGCTAGCTAAACCATCAGTGTGCTTTTTGCCTTTGTTTGGAATTGATAGCAATTTAGCTAGGTAGAATGAATTTTCTCAGCAGCTCTGATCGGTAGTTTGAGATGTTTATAGTTTAATAAAATGGTAGTACAAATAAATGATTAAGAACACTACTCAATTATCATATGACCCAGCAATTCCACTCCTGGTCATATATATGGAAAAGACTAGAAGGGTGGGATAGGGAGGGTGGGAGGGAGATGCAAGAGGGAGGGGATATGGGGATATATGTATACGTAAAGCTGATTCACTTTGTTATACAGCAGCAACTAACACAACACTGTAAAGCAATTATACTCCAATAAAGATGTTAAAAAAAAAAAGTAAGCAGAAAAAACCCTCTAATTTGAAAAGATATAGAAGTTTTCAAATATTTTCACATCAGGTAAAGGATGGAAAATATTTCCTTTGGTTGTCCCTTTCAGATAAAATTTCCTAAGCTACTCTCTGGGTTTAGGTGGGGCAGCGTCCTAGGGTTTCTGAGAAAAAGTATTGATTTGATTCAAGAGCCGATACATAAAAGCAGATTGTTTTGTGTGCTCATTTACTAAGTGTTCATCCACTTGTCATGGCTTCAAGGAGCTGTAGCACTTACAGATGAGGGCATCCATGTGGCAGTAGGAAAGAACTTGGTCTAAGTGTTTAAGTCTCAATTCATTGTCTGAGAAAAGTACTTTGTTTCGATCAAAAAACCCAATAAATCAGGCCATCTCCAAGAGCAAGGCAGTTTTCATAATTCCTGATACTAGGCTCTTGCTCCATCTTTTTGGGAGGCATCAGGGAAAACTCAGGAGAGCCTTCTAGATTCCTTAGCTATGGGCGTGGAAGTCCAGAAAGTAGTGCAGGAGTCTCATTCCTCCACCATTTCTTGGGTGTCTGCTCTGTTTAAGGAATTGAACATACCTAGCTACACATTAGAATCACCTGGTGAACTTCTTACAATAGAGTGTCCCAGGGCCCCTCTCTGACCTGCTAAATCAGAATCTCTGGACAGTGGTGTCCTAGAATTAGTATTCTTTTGGTAGATAGATTTGGGAACCATCAGAGATGGGAGAGAAGGAAAAGGATGGGGAGGGAAACTGGAGCTATGCAAAACAGCATTTGCAAAGGAAAAGAAGTTGCAGAAGGAAAGGGAGATAGTCTGTTAGGTGATAACAGAGGATTTCTGTAGGTGAGAAGTAGAAATAAGCTGCAAGGGCGGGTTGGGGATGGATGATGTTGATTGTATTTCACTGAATTCATTCAGTCATCCTTACTGAAATTCCTCTCCCAACTCTGTTCTTTCCTCTGGTTACAGCAACGGACACATGTGGATCATTCATTCTATGTCAGACACGGTGTTAAGCTTTTTTATGTGTATTAATTCATTTAATTCTTCCAACAACGTAGAGTCATAGGCTCCACTGTGACCCCCATTTTATAGATGAGGAGGTAAAGCACGGAGAGGAGAACTAACTTGTCCAAGGGCTCTCAGCCTTGGTGGAGCCAAAATAAAACCCAGGTAGTCTGGCTCCAGAATTAATGCTTTTAACCTGTCTCCTCTACCCCCTGCTGTCCAGGGAGATGTATGCACCATCTCATTACAACAGAGTGTTGTGCAGTATGCATGCTATGTAAGATGCAGGGGTAGCACAGAGAAGGGAGTGATTAATTGCATCAGAAACTTGGGTGTGTGTGTTGTTAGGAAGACTTCATAGGGGAAGGAATAACTGAATAAGGTGTTGACAAATGAACAGGAGTTTGCCATGTGGACCAGGTAGGTAAGAACACACCTGCCAAAGGGAATTGCACATGCAAAATCATGGAAGTAAACACAGCATTTGTTTGGGGGGCTCAGAAGCAAGCTTTTGAAGCAGGGTTGTGGCATAATCAGAGAAATGCTTTGACAAAAGCCCCTGCGTGGGGAGAGCTGGAGGCAGGGAGCTGGGTGTGGGATTCAGGCCCATTTGCGGGTGGAGGTGATGAGGCCAGCAGGCAGGTAGGCACAGCCGAGGGACATGGAAAGGAAGGGATGAAGCTGAGTGATGACCAAAAGACCTGGGACAGGGTAGGTACTCCGTAAGCATTTTTTTTTTTTAATGTGAAACAGATGAATCAGGGACAGAGCATCTGTAAGGGAGAAGTTGCCAGGTTTCGAACAAGAGCCTGTGGGAGACTCATAGTGTGATTAACAGAAATAAGGCAGGTGGAAGAAATGGTTTCAGGAGCAATACATTCTGTTCGGCATAGGAGAGTTGGAGATGGCTGAGGGACAACCTGTTTGATGTGGGCGTCATGCTCAGAGAGGTGGTATCTGAAACTAGGTCTGTGAACGAGCTCACCGAGGGAGGATGGCTCCTTGGGTGTTGAGCTTTTCTGCTCTGCCCCTCTCCTTTAAAGTGTAACACAGAGTGTTGATTTTGATGTTCTCAGCTGCTGAGTGCCACGGGATGGCTGGAGTGTGTGCAACGTGCAAATCCCTAAATAAAGACAGAGCAACCTCACATCCACATCTGACAGGGGTGCCAAGTGGTGCCTAAAGGTTGTTTATTTAGTGTGCACCCAAATGGCAAAGGTGTCCATCCATCGCACTAGAGAAATCAGGCTCGGATTTGAAGGGACAGATGTCTTTGGGCGCAAAAAGATACAACTGCATAACTGTTTCTGTAAATCCCCGGTACCTTTGTTTCTGACATCTTGGAGAAGTGTGTGTTGGTGCCGAGTTTCAATTTCATCGTCGGACACTGTGAAATGGTCTCGTTTTCATGTCCCCAGTGTGTTGTGAAGGGCTTCAGGTATCCATTTACATTTCTACTCATACTAAAAGCTGTTGGAATGGCATCCCGAATGCCCCAGCCACAGGCATCGGAGCCTGACTCACCTTCTGCTTGAATTTCCTCAGATATAAAAAATAAGCCTTTTGGCTGTAGATCAAGAGGTTAGAGAAATGCAGATCAAAACTACAATGAGATATCATCTCACACCGGTCAGAATGGCCATCATCAAAAAATCTAGAAACAATAAATGCTGGAGAGGGTGTGGAGAAAAGGGAACCCTCTTGCACTGTTGGTGGGAATGTAAATTGATACAGCCACTATGGAGAACAGTATGGAGGTTCCTTAAAAAACTAAAAATAGAACTACCATACGACCCAGCAATCCCACTACTGGGCATATACCCTGAGAAAACCATAATTCAAAAAGAGTCATGTACCACAATGTTCATTGCAGCTCTATTTACAATAGCCAGGACATGGAAGCAACCTAAGTGTCCATTGACAGATGAATGGATAAAGAAGTTGTGGCACATATATACAATGGAATATTACTCAGCCATAAAAAGAAATGAAATGGAGGTATTTGTAGTGAGGTGGATGGAGTTAGAGTCTGTCATACAGAGTGAAGTAAGTCAGAAAGAGAAAAACAAATACAGTATGCTAGCACATATATATGGAATCTAAGGGAAAAAAAAAGGTCATGAAGAACCTAGTGGCAAGACAGGAATAAAGACACAGACCTACTAGAGAATGGACTTGAGGATATGGGGAGGGAGAGGGGTAAGATGTGACAGGGTGAGAGAGTGTCATGGACATATATACACTACCAAATGTAAAATAGATAGCTAGTGGGAAGCAGCCGCATAGCACAGGGAGATCAGCTCGGTGCTTTGTGACCACCTAGAGGGGTGGGATAGGGAGGGTGGGAGGGAGGGAGATGCAAGAGGGAAGAGATATGGGAACATATGTATATGTATAACTGGTTCACTTTGTTATAAAGCAGAAACTAACACACCATTGTAAAGCAATTATACTCCAATAAAGATGTTTAAAAAAAAAAAAAAAGAGGTTAGATAATGAGGACTGGTGTTAGGCATACGGTGGGGCCGGGAAGGAAGGGCACCGTCAGAGAAGTGGGGTGAGGACGAGAAAGCAGGGGAAATTCTTGTGACCTCCGGTGGTGATGCTGAAAGCTGTCCTGAGATAACTTTGTAGATACTTGATATTGTAATCGTCCATGCATCCTGCATCGGTGCCAAGGCTGTGAATGGCTGAGGTACACAGCATCATGTTGATGTCATTTGCAGCCCCTAAGGCACCCTGCCATGTGAAGACATGAAGTTCAGTGGACATTTAATTTTTATACCAGATTGGTAGATTTGAGGGATGGATGTGTCCCCGTGTGTGGTGTGAATGTAAACAGTAAGACACTCCCGTCTCCAGATCGAAGTTCTGGGATGAGTGTCTATCAGAGGATGAGAGGAATCGGGCGAATGTCTTCAGACAGGGTAGCAAGTGTGATCCTAACATCATGGGGGTGGCAAGGTGCAAAAATAAGGAAGGAAAGTCTATTTCTTTGCTTCCCACCCTGGGCCAAGGGGCAGATGGCAGATTTGACAGCCGTGTATTTAGCAGAACTGTCACTGTGGAGCAAGCCATCTTGCCAAGTTGGCAGCAGCTGTATTTGGGAGTGTGGGAGTTTATTAGGCAGGGATTTCAGGCCCTTGGAGGTATGGTCTCCCCATGCAAGCAAATTGGGGAATCCACATGATCATTAGGACCAGTGAGTCAGAGTCAACTGATTTATCTGGAAAACTGAGGCATAAAAGATGATCGGGGATAATTTTTTAAAATGAAGTGAGGAAGGGGGTTATCTAGAAAATTGTATTGGTTCTTTACCTTGTTGTTGATGGTTTTGCTCTGAAAACCTTGGTATCTGCTTTTAATGTTTGGAATAACATTGAATAGCAGAAAGCACTCTCATCTGGGAATCAGCAAATTTCTCTGGTTTTTGCTACCAAGGAGGCTCATTAATTCTAAAATTGTTACTAACAATAAGCCCAGAGAGGCACTGAGCCTGGGGCTAGAGATAAAGTTATGAATAGACATAGTTCCTACCCTCATTGGGGCAACAGACGTAAAATGTGATCTTTTCTCTGTTAGGGCGAGGTCCAGAGTACCACAGAAGCACAAGGTGAGGGCAATTCTCCAGTGTTAGAGGTCAAGAACAACTTCTTGGGGGGAAGTCAGGACTAAGTTGAAATTGATGGGTATATAGGATGGAAGGTTACCAGGAGCAGGTAGATGAGGCTGAGTGTTCTGGAGAAGCAGAACAGTATATGCAAATCCCAGAAGCAGAGCGTGGCTGGAGTCTTAAGTGGAGGTGTGAATGTTTGGGAGTTTGGGAGGGAGAGTGAACGCACAGGGATGGCCTTGTGTGCTGACTTCAGGAATTTGAACTATATTCTGAGGGCATGAGCGACTCATAATGATTTTAAAGCAGAGCGTCCTATTTGCACTTAAAATATATTCGACTCTTGTATGGGGAAGGACTGGGTAAGATTAGACCAGAACATAGGAGGCAAGTTAGGAAGTTTCCTGGTAGACTAAAGAGGAGGGCTAGCCTGAGTGAAGGTAGCACCTGGGGGCAGGTGGTGGGAATGGAGAAAAGTGGGTTGACTTGAGAAACTTAAGGAGGGAGCTTTGCAGGGATTTGGGTACTGATTGGACACGGGGTTGAGTAAGAGGAAGAGGTTAGAAGGTCCCTAGGCGGTGGGGTATGGGTGGTGGGTGTGGAGGGTAGGGGTGGATACTGGTGCCATTCACTGAATGCAGATACTAGAGAGGCACAGATTTGAGTTTGTTGCAGGGCAGGTTTTGAGAAGAAACAGACTCTGAAATGGAGATTTGCTTTTACTTTATTAGGAAGTTCAGGATCAGTTCTGGGGTGGGAATGAGATAGTGAGGGAAGCTGAGTTGGGCAGAAGGAGAGGTTGAACTGCAGTGCAGTTATGACAAATACCTCAGTCATTTCTCCAAGGAGTTGTGGAGCTGGAATGACCCTTGGAGTTATCCTGAGTTGGGGCAAGGGGCCAGGACTCTGCAACATCTTCATCAGCCACTCATTGGATGTGGGCTGTGGTGGGAAGGGGCCTTGACTTTGGACAAGGGCAAGTCCTGGATCACTATTCAGCGGACAGCTGTTGGTCATCACCTGTCTGGCAGTTTCAGGAATGTGACCTTTGGCCGTGGAGAGGGAGATCGGGATTGCGCACCATAGTAGCCACTGTGGGATCGTGATGTTAAGTAAACCAGTGTCTCTGGGCTTTCCTCTTCCTGTGGTCAACAAGAGGGAGTTGGACGAGTTGTTTGCTGAGGTCCCTACATACCTGAACATTCCATGAGTCCGAAGATTGTAGAACTAAGAAACTACCAAATTGAATTCACCTGTTTCTAACAGATATAGAAATGGAGGTTCTGAGAGGTGAGGTGGTTTCTGTAAGACAGTGAGTTAGTGGTGGAGATCTCTGAGAGCGCATGTCTTCACTTCTGCTTCTCCTGAGGACTAGGGCTGAAAGGATCTTCATTTGTGCAGGAGAGGGAGTGATCAGGCCTTTGCTTTCCTGGTCCTGTGGATGTGGCTGGAGAATTTGGCAGAGACACATTAGGGTCATATCAAATTAACATATTCTGCGCTTGCTTAAAAGTGGGTCAGCATTTATGCTTCTCTGTTAACCTTTTTCCAAGGCCTGTCTCTCCTCCCTGCCCTCCCTATCAGCCTGTTAAGCTTACCTTTCCAAAGGCAGTCTGTCTAGTGCATTTTAATACAGCATTTTACTCACTTGTATTTCTTAGTTGTCTCTGAGCTTCTTGGGAACAGATAAGTTAAAGACATGCGCTTCCTATGATGACAAGGGGGAAAAATGGTGTCTTTCTGCACGTGACTGAGGTCCTGATGAGTGGAGTATATATGCAAGTCCGCTCTCACCCAGTCATTTGTTTTATGGCTGGAGTAGCTAAATCAAAGCTATGCTCTTATACTCCACGGTGATGACAACCACTTCTTCCTTGTTTTAACATTGACCACATCAATTCATTCTCTAGTTCCTTCAGCAACTGCAGCATTGAAATAGTTGTATGTGCTTGGTGTGAAGGACTCCTGGCAAACATAATAGAGATGACAGTCTGAAAGGGGATTCAACGGTTATCCCCATACTATTTCCATGCCTTAACTCCAGACATGCAAAGAGCTTTGCATTGCTTAGAATCAGAGCATTTATATTCTGTGGAATCTGCTGGAGTTGGATGGTGCCCCTGAGGTCATTTTGTGGCATAGCATGACTGTCTGAACAGTTTTTCTGTTTTATTACAGCAAAATGTATCTATGGAGGAAAAGTCCTTGCAGAAGGCCAGCGGATTTTAACCAAGAGCTGCCGGGAATGCAGAGTAAGTTTCAATCTTATGATCCCCATTACTTGTAGGGAAGGAGATGTGGGCTTTAGGTAGGATTCTGGAATGGAGCATATTGTCCTGAGCGGATCACTGAGGGGAAGGACTCTCTGGTGGGCTTGAATCCTGGCTGTGGAGTTCCCAGCCACTGTCATTGTGTGGTTAGCTTGTGGTCAGCCGTGGATCAGGTAGCTTTGGGAAAGACTGTTAGGGGGGGAAGTGAGAAGGGGGAAGGGAGCTAGCAGCTACCATGAGTCAGGGAGGTTGTCAGGTGGCCCTGGGAAAAGGTTTTGATTTGGTGTTGGGGCACTTAGTCTGTGATGTTAGTTGTTGATAGTGCCACCTCTGCTCCTAAGAGTCTGATACAATGTTAGACAATGCCTCTGTCTCCTGCCTGCCCCCTCCCATGTATTTCTCAAAATAAGATGTGTAGAACCATAGATCTCATTTAAGACTGTACGCCAATAAAAAAAAAAATCATTCAACAAACATGCATTGAGCAACTGCTACTTACCAGCATAGTACTAGATTCTGGGTGTACAACAGTGAACAAAACAAAGTCCTTGTCTTTATAGAATTTGCAGTCTGGTGGGGAGACGGGCAGTAAGATATAAACAAATAAATATACAAGATGCAGCTGAGCCTTGAACAACACATGTTTGAACTGTGTGGGTCCACTTATGCACGGATTTTTTCCAGTAGTAAGTACTGCGGTGCTACACTATCCGCACTTGGTTGAATCCCTGGATGTAGAACCGTGGATACGGAGGAACCACAGGTACAGAGGGTTGACTATAAGTTATGTGCCGATTTTAGACTGTGTGGAGGGTCGGCGCTTCTAACCCCCACATTGTTCAAGGGTCAACTAGGGTGCCAAATTCTATGAAAAATACAGAGCAGGTTGAAGGGGTAGAGAGCTCTGAGGTGGGGATGGGTGGTCTGGGAAAACCTCTCGGAGGAGGTCATATTTGAACAAAGTGCTGGATGAGGTGTGGGAGCTAGCCAAGCACTTACTTGGGTGAGGTGCTGTCCTAGAATGCAAGAGTGAGAGACAGAGGGTAAGAAGGAAGAGAGGGAGAGCAAATTCAAGGAGGTGCCTTTCAGAGCTGCCACTGCCCCACAGCGAAGCAGGCCTGGTTTTGAGGGGCATCTCCAGGGAGGCTGGCTGGAATAGACCATCTCTCCAAGTGCTGTTTCCTATGGCATTTCATTTGCTTTTCGTCACATCCCTGGAGAAAAGAAAGGAGTGTATTTGAAAGGTTGAGGACAATGAGGCATTTAGAGACACGTTGAAGCTCTCAGGGAACTTGAATCTTGTTCTTTTTGGGGAGCTTCGGGGGAGGGAAGGCTCTTTCCTGTCTCCTGTCTCTCATTGGCCAGAATCTACTGCAGAAGTTAACTCCTTTGGACCTCCCCATTGTGTTTCCCATTTGCTCTTTCTTGGCTGCCCCTGGGAATGGCAGAGATTCCATTGGTCTGGACAGTCTGGCGGGTATGCAGGTGTGGTGGTCCTTCTGCGTCAGTGGGGACTGTGGGGTGGACTCCTTAGTCTGTGGCAGAGGTAGAGATGGTGTGACAGTGAGGGCTCCGTGATCTCTCAGTCAACCATGGGAGCTTCCAAACCTGGGAGTGGCGGAGCGGGTGGGGTGACCCCCAACGTGCGGCTGGCACATTACCACATAGGGATGGTGGGTGGATTAAATGAGATAAAGCATGTGAAGGACTTGGTTGGTACAAAGTAAGCCCTCAATACGTGTGAGCTATTTTTCTTATTCCACATGACCACACGTGTCCTCCCTGAATATAAGGCAGATGTCACGTTCTCTGTAGATTGTTTCACTTCTGGGGGAGGGAAGATGATTTGGACTCTAAAACCCTTATGTTTTTCTTCCACCTCAAGGGAAGTTGGGATGACTAAAGGCAGTCTTACCCACCCTGCTGATGATCTCAGTATCCACCCTGCATCTGTCACTCACAGCTAGCAACCCCTTTACATATTGGGCAGAAGTAGTGGGTAACCCTGGCAAGGGTCACGATTGTGACTCCATCCCTGTTATCAGCAGAGAGGATCAGGGCAGACACCATCTGAGACCTCTAGAAGATACGGGTGTGGATTTAAATGCCAGCATATTGGAAATGTACTTAACATGATTATTGGCACATTGTAGGTACTCTCCCTGCTCTGGTTCATATTTTACTGTTTTTGTTGTTATGGTTTTATAACTTAGGAAGAAGTTGGGGCAGACAGGTTATTCTCTTTGCATATGTGGTTTGTGTGCATGCGAATAATTTCAGCATCTTTTAAAAAGTCATTAATTTCTTCATTTATTGTCTTTCTACAGTTATTTACTAAATACTTTATGCACAGAGGGAAGCATCAATGACAATAATATTTAACATTTCTTGAATATTTAGTATTTTCTAGACACTATTTAAAACATTTGAAACTTTATCTAATATAAACCTCATAATAACCCTGTTATTAGGTAGGGGTAGGTAGCCTTATTATCATCCCCATCTTACAGATGAGAAAATTGAGGCACACATGATCAGAGTCACATAGCTAGTAAAGGAACCAGTTGGGATCTGAACCTGTGTGGTCTGAATCTACAGGCTCCTCTCTTAGCCTCTCTACTGCCAGTCCTGATGGTGTTAGACTTGCTTGGAAATAATTCACATTTTTGAATTGTAGAAGGGTGGATTCAGAAGGATTGAATGATCACTTTTCAGTCTATCTGAGAATACCAGATTGGTCAGGCTATGGCTCATTGATTCCCTTGATAAAGGGTAGCATTTATAAAAGGCCAGAGAAGAGCTTTGGGACACATTTAATGGATGTGGTCAACAGGGAGAGAGGGTGACGGGTGTAGGATGAGAAGACCTCGGGTCTCTCTCGGGCAGCCTTTTGCAAGATTTAAGCCTTAATGCCCTAAGGTACCTGTTGTGTGTGATGAATTCTCTCCTAGACATCTAAAATGGTCCTGCATAAGTGCTATCCTTGGGAGAATTGAGCAAATAATTACTCACATAATTTCTGTGTTCTATGGTTCAAATGCAGATCCCCAGTTGACAAAAGGCTGCCCGGTGATCCACGCGTTTCATTTTCCTGGGATCATTTCAAAGCTTCAGCAATACCAGTTAGATAAGAAAAAAACTTTTGTTTTCAATATTTTCACCAAGTGATTCCAGAAGTTAACATACTGTTTTGTTTTGTTTTGTTTCTTTTATCAAGATGAGTAAACTCTCCTAGCAGTCTTGGTCAGTTTTGTCCAGTTATTGCTACCCTGTGACGTTATTTTAGGCTAGCAACTTTTTTTTTTTTTTTTTTTACTTAAACATGTGAGTTTTATATGGTATTAGAAATTCAGGTTGAAGCATAGTGATTAGTAAAGAACTTGAAAGCGTATATATTTGATCAGTGACATGGTGACAGTTACTCTAAATGAGAAAGAATGGATGAATTATATTTTCCCACCAATGCAGAGTTCCAAAGGTCATAAAATAACATACCACAATCAGGAAGGTTTAAAAATGTTAATCATCAGATACTTATTAGAGGGAGTTTGAAAATAAAGTAAAAAAGGGTTTGTGCCAAATTATGTGGCTGGACTAAATGGATTTGGTGGCACTTATGTTACTGTAATCACAGTTCATATTATTTTCAAATTCATGCAAAGGGGTTTGTCTCTCTTTGAACATTTGGAATTACGGTCTTCCTCATTAAATATGTTAAAGGTTGATTGGAATTGTTGACTGCTTTAATCAGTAGTCAAAGCAACCTTTTATATATAAAAAAAAGAGAACCTTTCATGTGTAATTATTTTTTAAAAAGCCATCTGTAGCATTTTTATTTTTTTTAATTCAAGAATTTATTTTTAATGATCATAACAAACCTATAGAAATCAGGAGAACGGTAATGATGTTTTAAAATACACAGAATTTGAAGCAGTTTGCTGAAGCTTGTTGACACATGACACAAAGATAGGGGTTTTAAATGTTTTCAGATAGCCACCAAAGAGATATTACTGCATGCAGATTTTTAACTTGTATTTACAAACATTTCATGTCCAAAGCATTGCAAAATGAGAGTCTCGATTTTTCCCATGTACCAAAAACACATTCACCTTAGATTTCAATGACAAATGTAGTGTTTTTAATATTGCTTTTTTTAATAAAAGCAAATATATACTCGATATAAAATTTGGACTATAGAGAAAGGAAGGAAATATAAGGAAGTAAAAGAAAATCACTCCAGAATCTCACCGCCTAGAGATAATCTCTTTTAACAGTTTAATTTTTTGACAGCAAGAGTGAAATTTACCTTATCGTCTTAGTTGAGATTCTCCTAGAAGCAGACCCTGAGCTCAGGATTTTAGTACAAGTGATTTATTAAGCTAGTGCTCCTGGGAGGAAGCAGTAAGGGTGTGGGGATGCAGGCTTGGGCAGGGCAGGCAGCTCAGCAAGGGTGCAATTTTAGGTGAAAGGTCAGAGGTACCCTGATTCACCTGGGGTTCTGAACGTATACCAGCTATCGTCTCCCCTTGAAGTAAAGCACCTCCCATGCCTGTCAGTCACTGGCTCTGGGCCGTGGGGCTGGGGGTTGTGGAGCTTGTAGGTAACTTCTGGCTCCCTGCAAAGTGGCTCCAGTGCCCAAAGGGACCGTCTGAGGGTTGAGAGATGAGCCATTAGCAGAAAGGCATTTGAAGTTGGGGGATGGGCACAGTGAACTGATAAAAGGGATCCAACAGAGTTCACCATTCGTGTTTATGCAAGGAGGCAGCAGATAATAAATACATTAATATTGAAGGACAGAAGTCGAGGCAGCAAGTAAGTAAGTAAGCAAGCATCATGTTTTCCTTTGCATTCAGCTTATGCCGCTGATAGCGAGGTTATTAACATCCATTGGTTTGTAATAATCGGTTTGATTCCCTGTTGCAAAAGCTGAGGTACAACTGCTAGGCATACTGCCCTTAGACTGGTGCTAGCTCTTGAGGCCAGGTGCCATCCAGCGTGGCCTGGATTGAGGGGCGAGAGTGGAATGTAGCTGAAACGGGGACCGTGGGTGAATAGCAGGATTAGTTCTTAGCATCTTAGGGCCAGTTTTAAGATAGGAGAAAAGCAAGAGATCTAGATGCCTTGGGACAGATCAAGAAATGAAGAGCAAAAGGGAACAAAAGACACCACAAGGAATGCCTTGGCTGAAATTTATGAGAAAGGAGAGGAAACCATAGTGCCAGTAATCCAGATGATGAGTAGTTGGAAATTAAATTACATTTGACATTTAAAGTTATGTTTATGTTCATATTTACGAATGGATGTGCCTGATATAATGGGAGTTCTGCCAAACCAGGGAACACTGGAATGACAGCATATCTTGGAGATGGAAAACTCAGAATCTCCCCCATCCTTCCTGGTGGCCCAGCTCCATCCTACTCTCCCATCTGTGTTGAGAATTACCTTTTGGACTTAAATGAGCTTGCTTCTTGGTGGACTTAACCATGCTGTTAAGAATGGGAGAAAAAAACTTAACATTTTAGATAAAATAAGAGACTCTCAAACCCTTTTTTATAGTAACTATTGAGCTGATTTTAAAAATTCAGAGTGAAACTAAATATAGATGCTAGTGATGTCAACAAAGAGGACCTTTGGTGAAGTGAGGTCCTAAAGGTTCACCTGCTGAATATTTAAAATTTTATCGTAAGTGACTTTATTTATTTCTAGGGAAAATCTAGTGCTCATCTAACTGATCCACTTTCAGTTCATCGTACCTGTATACCTTGGTCCTTGCTGGTCCCTCTGCCAGGAAAGTCTCTTCTTCCTTATCTTATTCCATTATTTAGTTCCTTCAAATGTGGCATTTTCTTCATAATTTCTCCCCACTTGGGCAGAATTAATTATTCTCCTATGATGTGTTACCATAGCATAATTAGAGCACATTTTTTTAGGACTTACTGTATTATATTATGGTTTCTAGTTTAAGAGTTTTTTTTTTTCTCCCTCCATCCAAACTGTGAGTTCATCAAGGGCAAGGAAGATGTCTTATTTATCTTTGGGTTCACAGTGCTTGTGATTCAGGGCAGTGCCACAACTGTCTCATAAAAGCTCACGAGAGCTCATTGTACATAACTTCCCAACTCTGTGGTCAGTGATGTCATGTTGGTAGTTCACAATGTCCGGATATTGACACCACAGAAATCAGCAAATGCTAACTTTAGGGTTCCCCATCCAATAGTCAATTGTTAAAAATTTACCAGCTCTACACTGTCGGTGACATTCTGCTATATAGAAGATACTCAAAACCCATTTGTTAAAACAAAAAAGAAAAAAGAAAAAAGAAAAAAAAAACCCAATTGTTGAAATTGAGGCTTTTCTGATATAGAAAGGGAGTTTGGCCTCCTCTCTTCCAGGAGTCTCATCGTCATTATCGTGGGATTCCTGGGAGTACTGTTAATTATTGTAGGTTGTTATCACCGCAGACTGTTGACAATGAGCATTTATGTTTGGATCAGCAACTAAAAATATGAACATTTTTTTGTTTCCTGGTTATTTGGCTTGCAGGGTGGAGTTTTAGTAAAAATTACTGAAGCGTGCCCTCCTTTGAACTGCTCAGAGAAGGATCACATTCTCCCAGAGAATCAGTGCTGCAGTGTCTGCAGAGGTAAGAGGGCTTGGCGATGGGGCTTTGGGTGGGGATGGAGGGCAGGGATTGAAGGTTTAATGACTAGTGTGATGACAATAACAATTGTCCCAAACTCTGCTACTTAGATATGTGTCTATGCTATTTACCGTCCTCAGTTATAGTCTTACCAATTGTAAAACGGGGATAATAATCCTATCTACTTCATAAGACTGCTGTAAGGATTAAATGGGATAATGCACAAGCACCTAGCATCATGCCTACCACGTGATAAATATTCAGTGAACGATGGTTCCTATAATAATGATAGTTCCTGCATCATTATTTCACTTTTTCCTCATGAGTGGGATTGGGAAACATTCTTATCAGCTCTTTCCATGGGCCAGTTCCCCTATCTGCCAGAGGATGACAGACACTGAATCCTTACTCATAGATTTATATACAGCTTTTTTACTTCCTGCAAGGAAAAAAGCTTCCAGTAAGTAACACTTAACTGCTAATTAATGCACGAGCAGAAATTATTTTGCTTCCTATTCCTGAAATTCCCCTCTTTTCCAAATTTATTCTTATTTCTTCAAATCCTCTGGATCAAATATCACTTCCTCTCTGAAACTTCTCACCCAGGCAGAATTAAATAGATTAGGAGACTCTAAAATTGATTTAAAATCTTACAAAAAAAATCCAGTTAAACTCATTGCTATTATTTTAAACCTCTACCCACCATACAGTCTTCTCCACATTCTCACATATCCAGTGAGTTAGATTCTTTTTGGTTTACCTTGGAAGCTTCTAGAGTTAAGAAGCCAGGAGCATAGCAGTTTAGCTCAGGTTATATCCTATCTTACTTTTTTCTGTCTTTTCTCTAACACAAGCGTTGGCAGATATTTTCTGTAAAGGGCCGCAAAGTAGATACTCTAGGCTTTCAGGGGCCAGAAGGTTTCCATTGCAACTACTCACCCCTGCTGTTGTATTGCCAAAGTGGCAGAGGTGATAGGTAAATAAATTAGTGGCTGTGTTTCATTAAAATTTCATTTTGAGAAATGGGTGGCAGCTCGTAATTCACTGACCCCTCCTCTAGTACCTTCTGATATATAAAAGTATATATTTGATCATGGCATGTTTTCAGCTTGGGCTGAGATTTCTCTTTGTGGTTAGTCATAAGAGAGCTGTGTTTTGGTAAAAATTCCCAGGAAAACTTAGTACCTGGATAGCCATGAATGGCTGTTAGAATTCGTGGTATGCCGTCAGAGTATCTCCCCTTATTTATCTGCTTTCATGGCTACAAGTGTATTTGCAGCTCAGATGCTTTAGAAAGACTAAAGATTGACTGGAATTTCAGAGGGATGCATTTATTGGTAACTGATAGGGTTGTTAGGTAGGTCTTATAATTTAATGCAAAATCCATCACTTGATATTTGTTAAGGTGCCAAGTGGGACTCAGTGTATGTAAATCCTTTCTGATTTATGGTTTCATTCAAGCAGGATCATTGATTATCCCACAGAAATTCAAGAAGATTTTCATTGCTCTGACCCGGTTTACAACAGATTGTGTACCACAGCTTCTGCTAGCACTTCTTGGGGATGCAGAAACTTTTTTTTTTTTTACAAATGAAGATGCTGAGAGATGTGACATCTCATTGAAAAGTTGACTCATTTAAGGCTCCTGTTGCTAGTGAGTTGGTGGCTTTTACCAAAGTTAAGTCAGCTTTGAGGGAAAAGTGGGAGGCAGGAATAGGGCTTCATAGATGCGATCATAGCCAGGGCCAATCTGTACAGTTGAGAATTTTCTTCTTCCTCCCACCTGCGTCCTTCTCAGCTGGGAAACTACCAGCTCTTTTATTTAGCAGCTGATGGTTTTTCTTGGAGGTGCGTGTGAGTGAGGGAGTTATTTATGTCCCTTGACAAGTCTATGTTTTAACAGGAACCAATGTATGTCTTTAGAAGAGATAGGGAAAAGGTGGGGAGGCTCTTTTCCTGGGAAGCGGGTTGAATGAAACCATTTAGGTATATGGATTCTCTTAGGTTTCTCCTATTTATTCCTATCTCAGAATTCAGACCCTAGAATGAAAAAAGCATTATTTTTGACTGAAGCTCTTGTCAGCACCGTTTACTGCCATTACCTCCTTTCCTGTTGACCCATAGCAGAGAGAGCCCAGAACATTCAGTCCACTTGTGCACATACTGGGACTTGCTCTGCACATTGGACAATCAGAAAATGAAAAGGAGATTTGTCTGGGCAGTGGGGTGTTCTCTTTTTCATAAAAATGTAAAATTTATGTGATGATGAACAAAAAAAATCCATCCAGATGAGCTCAAAGGTCCATTGTCTTGACCTATGCTCTCCATGAATTTTGCTCTGTGTCTCTTAATTCCAGTTTATTTCCCAAAGCATCCTTAAAAGTAGCCTAAGAGTTTCTCACAATATTGTGGAAGATATTTTTCCCCTTTAACTTCTATTTGTCTTTTACCTTTTCCTTTGTGCTCGTGTTTTCTGAGTGGAGTCTTGGAAGATGAGGGGGGTTGGACGATTTTGATTCTAATTAGACTGGGAAAGCCCGCTGGGCCTCTTCTAAGGCACGTTATTCAGTTCTCCTTCCCCCTCCTCCTTGCCCCTCTCAAAACCAGAAAGTAATGAAAAGATGAGAAACGCTCAATTTCTATGTAAACTAATTTTTATCCTGCATATGGAGAGGCTGTACCGTTTGCTTTGTGGATTGAGACTGTCTCCTGATTGGCAGGCAGCGAGCCAGCGGAGAGGTAAGACTGATGACCTGAAATGCTTATTTCAGGGATGAGCACAGCGGTGTGATTTCAGCTGTGTGGTTTCTGCCCCCCTGATATTATTGATTACAGACACGGAAGTGGCTGTAGCCTCTTTCAATACCTGCACTGAAGGCCCTTCAATTAGCATATTTATCACCTCTCTCTGTCTTACTGGGAGTGTCAGGTCTTTAGTCTGAGGGAAATCACCCCTCAGTATCATCGCTCAGAAATCTGAGTCAAAACCTTTCTCTTGCCTGCTTGGGGATTTGAAGTTTTCCAAGGTTTATTTTCATTAGGTTTAGACTGGAATTTGAGAAAGCACAGACGGTGCTTTTTGCTTTCTGACCCCTGTTGGTTGATTAAATAGTATCCATAAAGCTCTCCAACTTGGAAAAAATAAGGCTTGTTTTAATGATTACATTTTATGAATTGATACTTTGAATGTAGGAGAAAAGGGAGGGATGATGATATGTTCCTACCATATAGAATAGTCCTGTCGTTTTCATGTCAATGACTGAAATTATTTTCAGTACCAGCTGAAGTCTCTGTTTCATCTGTGAAATAGTGTTAAGACCCATTTTACAGAGTTATAACTTGTTTCCTCAAGACCTAATCTGTTGGCTTGATTATGAAGCTAAATTTTTTTTTTTTTTTTTTTTTTTTTACTGAGTCATGCCCATTTTCTGATACAGTTGTATGGTGGTACAGCTCCCTCCGCCCCCCACCCCTTGCTTCCATTCAAGGAGAGAGGTGCAGATTATAGCTTTATACTGGGTTTTTCTCTTTGTGGGAATCAGACCTAAGACCTTCGAGTTAAGAATAACAGGCTCTGGCTGATTTATACTGTTCATTGTATCAGCAGAACTGATATCCAGACTTGGTGCTTGGACACCTTGCCTCTTCAAATCTTGGGTAATGACAAATGCTGTAACTAATTTCTCTACCCTTCAGAGAAGAATGAAGGTAATCAGCTGAGCAGGTAGTTATATCCACAGGGCTACTGGTGCAGCCAGGATGCTGCTGTTAGGGACAGAACTGCAGGACAGTTAAGGAAGACACATGCAAAAAGAATCAAGATGTTAGACGTTGGCAGGGAGAAGCCACTTTGCAATTGCTGGGGTCCAAGGTCTCAGTCACCAGCGGCACTACCCAGAACAGCCCTAATCACTGGTGCAGTTTGTTTCTGATGCCTCAGGACAGTTTGTGCTGGCGGCATGCAATTTGTTTACCCTCATCATTACCTTGAGGTAATGGCTATAGCAGGAGCCCGTCCACTTAAGCGTAAGGCCATGAGGGTGGAGAAAGGGGAGCGGACACCGGAGTGACATCTATGCTTCTGCCTTGGAAGAAGTAATAAAAGTGTGGATGTAGCGTAGATTGAACCCAGCAGAAAAAGATTGCTCATAAATTGCCGGTGCTCTCAGTTGAAGGGGGAAAAAAAGCCAACTTGACTGTGTATTGTCAGGATCGCTCCAGGAAAACACACCAATCATTTGGCTCATCCCAGAATTCTTGCTACACTCCTTAGGGTTTTATTCCCTTCATAATTGGCTCTAATTTTATCTTCAGTGTTGCCAATGACTTTGGAGGGTCTGGCTGCATGTTTAAGATTTTCAGTGTTGAGGAAAAAGTTCTTTCCGACATCTGTTCCCAATGTGTTTATCTGTAATTTTAATTCATGCCCACTTGCCTTGTCATCTGGCCTGGGCTGAAATTAGTTGAGATTATTTGTACTACTTAAGATTTTATGCCCTTCAGTGAAATCCTCCCAAAGAGTCTTGGTGTGGCAAGATTTTCTTTTTTTCTAGCCCTCATCATCATCTTAGATGAGTTTGTAATTGAAATGGTTTTAGAGGGTTTCAGCGTATTTGAGATGAAAAGAGACCTGTAAAAGAGGCACGTAATCAGAAGGTAAGCTAGTGCCTATATAGAGGAACGCATAGTTTATAGATGGGTCAGGTCCTCTGCATATTGATAGATGGAATCTGATCAAAATACCTGCAGCCGTGGGCCACAGTGGGCACTGGAATGACAGGGCTATATGCTCAACTGTTGAGGTTGGGAACAGAGGGCATTTGGAGAAGAGTTCAGTCTCAGGGAGCCCTTGAATTCTGCGTTCCTGAAAGGGCCACAGTGGATCCAGGCCCAGGGAGCCTTGGGAAGGAGACACATTGCCCCAGAGAGAAGACCTGAAACTAAGACCAGGCTGCCTTGGGCTGGAAGACCCCTAAGTGTTGACTATTGTAGAAAAACCAATTGCTTTCTAAGACAGAACCTGTGAGAATCCAGAGCTCTGTCTCTAGTAGGCCCATCCTGATGTTACAACCCTCTGTCCACAGGAGCTAAAGGAATGTCCTCACCCCTCCAGGGCCCAGGCTTCTGTGGTATGTATGTTGGTTGTGGAGTACATTAGGGCATCCTGTTCCCATAAAGGATCTTTGAACTGTATCCCTCCTATAGGGCCAGTCCATGGGTGGAGCTGTCTCCATACCAACTAGGCACATGGAATATATTGTACTCAGTTTACCTTTGCTCCTTGTGACTTTCAAGCTTGGGCAAGCAGCAGTGATATGAGGAGTATTGGCTTTCTAGGATTTGAGTTAGTGTAGAGAAATCTGGGGTTCATTTTCAGATTGTCATTTGAAAGGTAACCTGCTTGACCTCTGGGGGATGCATTAGGGGCAGGAGATTGAGGTCAAGCAGTGGTGCTCTATGTGGAATCAAACTTTATCTTAGAGAAACTAACTCCTGCCCAAGGGTAGTGACCTATTCATTCCTTGCTGTGGAAGAAGTCACAGTAGCAAACCGTAAAGATGCTTATCCATCGTTGGTTGGAGAAACCAGAGATGAAGCAGAATGGGTGGATGGTTTGCTGTAATTATAAAAAGGTACAGAGTGGGATCTGGAGAGTGGCAGTGTGAGGGCTTCATTACGATGGGCAGGGTTTATTGTATGCAGATTAGGCCAATGGATTTAAAGAAAGCAAAGAGTTTTACAAGTGTTATTGATCTTTCACTGGCAATAGAACTCTAGATTCAGGACCACGAAGGGGAGTCCAAATTTTAGACCGCTCCCAATGAGAGGAGAAAATATGACCCCAACACTTAACGTTTCTTCTTTAGTTTCCTTGATCATGTCGTGGACACATGCTGCTCCCTGTGTTTGGAACTCTTATGCTTTGTCCAGTCAACCTCACTCGTCCCTCAAATCTCCTTTTGATACCTAGTGTTAGGACCCTTCTCTGTGATACATAGCGGAAGTACCTTGCTCCTCTCCATCACAATATTTCCCGTAACCCAACACTCAAGGGTAGCCATCCCTGCTAGAGTGTTAGATGAATGAGGGCATGTTTATGATGTTTGTGGCATTTTCGTTATATCCCTATTGTCTAGCACAACGGCTGGGCACACAGCAGGGGCTTAATATTTGTCAAATGAATGAATGGTACCTCTGCCAGGAGCTAAAGTTAAGGAGGTGGTTGGAATAAAACCTGGAATCCCATTTCAGCAGATTGTGTGTCTTCCTCTGAACATCTGCTCATTTCCACCACTCGAGTGTAAATAAGCTCCAAGTGGGTCTTACTCATCTTGGTGTCTCATCCATGGATGGTGTTCTGTTGTGTGATGTTATTTTTCTTCAAACTTTATCTTAGAGATAAAGCAGCAAGAAATAATGGACTGTGTCCTGGAGAAAGAAATAAGGTTTGTTCCTTTGGAAAGATTCAAGGCATGTCAGGGACTAGAAATTGCTAAAGACTGATGGAGTACTGGTCTCTTCAGGCCAGGGTTGGCATTCCTTGAATGTCCCTTAATGATTAAAATTATGGCTGGGAGGTCGTGTAGAGTGGTGGAGAGAGACTGGGTATTAGAATCATATTTGGGTTTATATCTCTCTTTCACCCATCGCCTGCTAGCTATGTGACCACAAGGAAGGTAATTAACATCTTTGAGCCTTGGTTTATTCATCTTTAAAACACTCTTTTAATTCTAGTTTTGGAAGACTGAGGATTTAGTCATTAGCTCTATAAATATTGGAGTGTTTATAATGTGTTGGATATTGCCTTAGGCACAAGGGAAACAAACTCACAGGGTCCTTTCCCTTGAAGAAGTGAGCTTCTAATGTGAAGATAGACATTCAACAAATAAACACAGAAATTAACATGTAATTACTAATTGTGATACCTGTTATAAACAAGAAGAATAGGGTGGTATGGGAGAGAGTAATGGGATTTTCTTTAGACCTGAGGGACAAGAAAGCCTTCTCTGAATAGATTATATTTAAGCTGGGACTTGACGACTGAGTAGAAATTATTCTGGCAGGGATGTTTCATAATGTTCTGAGTTGGTGGGACAAGCTTGCAAAGACCCTGAATCAGGAAAGAGACTGGAGTACTAGAGGAATTAAAACAAAGGCCGATACAATTGGAGGGAAATGACGAAGGGAGAGGAGAGCCTTGTTTGTTGTTTCAAATCAAAGTTAAGGATTTTGTATTTTTTCTTAAGTGAAATGGGAAACCCTCACAAGATTTTTAAGGGGGATTGTGACATGACCCAATCTATGTTTTATTTATTTATTTATTTATTTATTTATTTAGGCTGTGCTGGGTCTTAGTTGCGGCATGCGGGCTTCTTAGTTGCGAAATGCGGACTCTTAGTTGTGGCATGCGGGACCTAGTTCCCTGACCAGAGATTGAACCCAGGCCCCTGCGTTGGGAGCACGGAGTCTTACCCATTGGTCCACCAGGGAAGTCCCCCAGTCTATGTTTTAAAAAGATTTGTTTGTGAGGAAAATGGATTAGGGACAGGCAAAAAGGGGAACAGGAAGGCAAATAAGGTGCTATCCATTTGAGAGATGATAGTTTGGAGTAGGATGAGTTTTTCTTCTTGCTGTGGAGTGGGGGAGAAAGAGATACATTCCAGAGATATTCATGAAATAAAATTAATAGAACTTGGCAAGGGCCAGTATTTGAGGAGAGAGGGCAAAGATGACTCCAGAAAAAAAAAAAAAAAGAAAGAAAAAGATGGTTTAAGTGGATACAGGTCCTGCAGATGGTTATGGAGAACCTGGAGAGCATGGATTTTGGAATTAAGATCAAGAGTTCAGTTTCAGATAGGTGAGCTGTGAGACAGCTGTGAGGACATCCAAATGAAATGTCAAGTGGGCTATGGCTATAGTGACACAAAATACAATATGTAAAGTGGGACATGCAAGACAGTGTTATTTCCTATGCTTTTAGAGGGTGGTGTGAGCCTTTATTATTGCTTCTAGAGAAGCGTGGATGTTCTCAGCCAGAGGCCAGAAGAGATTGAGCACAACAATTGGTCTAGTCTCAATTTTTCTTAAGAACAGATTGGCAGAGCCTGCAGTTGGGTCCTAAATGGGCCTATTTAAAAAAATTTTATAGGGCATAGCAGGAGTTGAGATCCACAAACATCATCAGAGAATAATCATTAGTAGAAGTCTATGTCCCAAAGTATTTAAATCATAGAATAATAATTTTCTTAGTGGTCTTAACAAGAACTTGAGTCAAATCATAACTCTCCCACTTCCTGGATGTGTTACCTTGGATAAGCTAGTTCCAACAACATTTTCCTAATCTGTGAAGTGAGGATAATAGTAATCTTTAGGGTTGCTGTGAGGGTTTCCCTTACTTACCTAGCTGAGGTGTGTAACATGCTTAGCTCTGTGCCTGGCAAGTTGGAAAAACTCAATAAATAGCAGCTTTTATAATAAAAGTGTTCTCTGTATTTGGACCAGTACTAGTTAAATGATGTCACTGTGTGCTTCTAATTACAGGACGATAATTCCACAGACTCTAGAGCTACTTATTAAAAATATTCAAGTAAAATAACATGAATATCGAGTAGGTGTATGCGTGCGTGTGTGTGTGTGTGTGTGTGTGTATTCTACAATCTGGTCACAGCTTCTGATTCTGGGAAAAAAAGACAGTGATTTAAGAAAGAGGGTGACATTGAAGATTCTCATGTATCAGTCTGTGTTGATGACCAGCTGCTGAAGAAAAAAATTGTACCAAGAGCTAGCTAGAGGACTTGAGAAAAAGACTGTAGGTAGCAACTCAAGACAAATATCTGGAAGGGAAGGATCTGTATCTTAAACGCCGTGCTATTCAGACTCATCAGATAAGAAAGACAAAACCTTTAGAAGGATTTTGAAATGTGGAAAGTTAATTGAGGATTTATGACTTGGCAGCCAACTATGCTGGGGTGGGTTTTGAAGAATGAAGATGACCAGCTGGGGTGATGAAAGTGTACTAAAACTGAATTGTGGTGATTGCTGTATGACAGTGTAAACTTACTAAAACTCATCAAACTTTGTCTTTACAATAGGTGAGTTTTATGGTATGTAAATTATACTTCAGTAAAAATGTCTAAAGAAAGAAAAATGGCGACTAGCAAACCAGTCACATTAGCCTTCTAGTTGCTTAAGAGGGGACATTAAATGCCAATGTAGATTCATTCATATCTTTATTCACTCATTAATTTAACTACCCATATTTCTGCCTGTCCATTTTTCCATCCATCTATAAGCCATCCATCCATACATACAGCTATCCTTGTGTGGGAAACTCCTGGTTGAAAGAAAAGAGTCAGACATAGACCTGACTTAAAGAAGTTGGAGTGATTAGAGTTAGGATTTTTAAAGAATATTTGGAATTGCCCAGCAGAATATATGTGTATGTATGTATGTATGTATTGGGTTGGCCAAAACGTTCGTTCAGGTTTTTCCTTAACATCTTACGAAACATCTTCATATATATATATATATATATATATATATATATATATATATATATATATACACACACACACACATATATATATGTATGTATGTGTATATATATGTGTATATATATATATACACATACATACATATATATATGGCTCTGTGTACTTTCACAAGTGCACTAACTTCTCTGATCTTCAATTGCTACATCTGTGAAATAAGGATAATAATTCCAGTTTCATAGGGTTGACAGAATTAAATGGGATAACGCATCTGAAACACTTCACTGAGTGCCTAGCATATATTACATGCTCAGTAACTGTTAATCATTATTATTACAACTGTGCCAGATTTGAGGTTCTTTAAACTTACCCTTTGTCCTCAAGGGTTGGAGTTCCATTACTCCCACTAGGATCTGTGTCTTGCCCCTTTTCAGGTTTCTACCTGTGATGAATCAAAGGTCAAGTTTTGCGTCATCTAGAAGGGATTTCTTCTTCTCTTACACGCTATGATAATTTGTACTGCTCACATCTTACTTAACTACCCCTGTATTTAGCTTATATCCCCTTAGAGTTTCTAATTTCCTTGTGGTCAGGGAATGTCTCAAACATTTTGACATTGCCCCCAGGAGCTTGCATAGTGCTGCAGTCCACAGAGTAGGTGCCCCATACAAATTCAGTGGATGATTATTCACTCATGCATAAAGGCAAGCGGGCACTGAATAAATATTGCTTGAATGAAGGCCTGCATTGATTTAAAAAAAACACACACACGTGTTTTTGGTACAATGGTGAGGCCCAACCAAAGTGGATTTGTCCATAAGCTTGGTTTGTCTCACAGGGGCCCTTCATTGTCCTTGAAATACAATTGACCCAACTCTCTGCATTGTGAATTGATATGGCACATGCTTGGTAGAGAGATATGCATTGGAAAATCAACAATGTTTGAGGGGCTTTATTCCAGCCTGTCAAATGCATGTGGAAGGAGAAGGACAGTTGCAGTCTTGGGAAAGAAAAAAAAAAAAAACATAGCCATGTAACAAAGGATGCACATATGACATTGAGTCAAGCATTATAATGAAAGAAAATGTGATAACTTAATTATTGATCAATTCTGACATGGGGAGGGAAGGCCAGGCACTTCCTCTGGCAAAGAAAGCTATGATGCCTAAAAATTGTCCCTTTGCTAGCAAAAACATCACGTACTTTTAATGGTTATTATAAGCTTTTCAAGTTCTTGTAGAAGTGTTCTTGACTGACACAGGTTTCACATTTCCAACAAATTCTTCCTCTGATTTTGATTGGGGCAATCTCCAGTTAACAGGTCAGATAGTGAGGCTGGATGTGATACCACGCTCCCCTAAGCCTGTGGATCTACTCTCTAACGTCACAAGGAGCGTCTACATCTTTCACTTTTTTTTTTTTTTTTTGCTAGGTTTGCTCTGTGAGAGGATACAGGAAAAGTACATGGGCCTTGGAGCTTACCAGACTTAATTTAGAATCTTAGCATCTCCACTTACTAGATATTAATGAGTTTGGGCTTTTCTTATCTTGAAGCTGAGGATAACAGTGTTATCAACTTATTTGAACTTCTATTGTCATTGTCAATATTATCATTATCATAATCATTATCATTCTCATCACAGTGGCTAACATTTAGTGACCACGTAGTATGTATCAAGAATTGCTCTAAGTGCTTTATATGGATTACCGCATTTAACTCTTTCCACACATATTAATAAGGTATATTATTATCCCCATTTAAAACATCCAGTGTAATGCCAGACATATTATAGGTACATGAATGTTATTATTTAATAAGAGTTGTTATCTTTTAGACTAAGTATTATCTAAAGAGTGTTGGTTTAAAATTCTGTTTCAAAGGAAAAACATTCTAGAATGTTATCACCAAAAGGAATTAAACTTGGAGTTGATATAGTTCAGTGTTTTCTATATTTTTTAAAGCCAGAAACTGTTGTTCATATGATCACTATATCAAAAATATAAAAGCAAAGCTATTCTATTTGAATCAGGGGTGGGGGACTTGAGCCCTATCTGACAACTCATCTGTGCCCAGGATTCTGAGGAACAGTGTGAAAATCACTGATGTTGTCCTTTCCCGGTATACGTACCTAGACAGGCAAAGCGATTTATTTTGTTTATTGGTATAGACCCTGAATTATAAATTAGATCTCCTCTTCAAGAACAGTTGTTTTTTATGAGACTGCAATATGTGATGTAGCAGTATAATTATTATTTGCTAAAATGTACTGAGTTAAAGATGATAAAGCACCTTCATATACCTTGTTATATTTGAACTTCACAATTCCTGTGGTGGGCATAACCTATTACTTCTTGTTCACCTAAAAATGCTGCGTAACATATAAATTTTTTTGGGGGGGCGGGGGGAAATTGGTGCAGCTGGTAATAGAGGTAGGAGAAAAAAATATCAGAGACCAGAAATGTTGGAAAAGGGTGATTCTGTTGAGATAAGTTAACACACTGGAGTTGGCATTTGCCCAGAGGGCAGAACAGTAGAATCTGGCTTCTAATGGACACTGTTTAAGTAGACAGGAGACAAAGCCTGGGGCTGGTGTGAGATGCATAAATCAAGAACCTTGAAGGGTAAATCCTCAGTGGGTGACTAGGAAAAATCCACTCTGCAAATGGAGACTTGCCTATCAGTCCTGACTCTAGGTAACGAGTATGGCAGAGAAAAGTTTGCATTCCTGAAAGCTTAGGGCCTAAATTTATTCTACCTGTGTGGTTCAATCCTTATGCCCCAAGGCAAAATATAATTTAAAGTGATTGTGGGTTGATAGTTCCCTCAGGCACCTGACAAAAGCAAACACAGATGCTCTCTGAAGAAATACAATTTTACAGCCCAAACCTCAAATAATTTCCACAGATTAAATCCTAAAAAATATGAGCTCACAAATAAAAGACTCACTCAAAACACAAGAAAATAAGTCCTCATGCATGATACTCAGCAAAACAACAAACTGTAAATTCAGATGCTGATTTTACTTTAGTAAAGTCAGAAGACTGAAGATACTGGAGTTATCTGTATAAAATATGTCTAATATGTTTTTAAAAAAGGAAATTAAAAGATGAAAGAATAAGAGACCACAAATTTGATCAAGGAGACTGAAAAAGAAAGCAATTGAATTCTAGAAAATAAAAATGTAAGTAAAATAAAAATGATATGGATGACTGAAACAACATGACACAACTTGAGAGAATTAATAAATCAAAAGATACACCCAAAGTTAAACAGAATTCAGCATAGAAAAAAGCAAGGGGAATATTAAAGCAAGTCTAAGAAACATGGAGGAGAGCATGACAAGGAAGGAATAATATTTATCTAATTAAAATTCCAGAAAGAGAGAATAGATAAAATGGTGAAAAGAGAATGTTTGAAGAGAAAATACCTGATAATTTTGCAAATTGATAAAAGATTTAATCTTTAGATTCAAGAATCCGAAGGAATCCTAGGAAGAATAAATAAAAATAAATTCACACCTAAATACCTTAAAGTTAATGAATACAAACAAACAAACAAACCCCCTTCCCCATCAACCAACCAACCAAATAAAATAGATCTTAAAAGCCACAGAGAAAGTGTTTGTCACATACTAAGAAATGACTATTAGGTTAACAACTGACTTCTCATCAGTGATGATAGAAGCCAGAAAACAATGGAATATCTTCAAAATGTTGAGGCAAAGTAACTCTATACCCAAAAAAGCTATTTTTCAATTAGGAGGGTGGTCAAAGGACATATTTAGATAAATTGAAATTGAGCACAGTTACTATCAAAATATCTTCATTAAAGGAACTTATAAAGGATACATTAAGAAAAATAACTATCCTAGAAGGAATGTCTGAGATTCAAGAAGACTCTTGGGCAAAGAAATGTTAAACATGTGGTTAAAAAGTATGCCTTGGGCTTCCCTGGTGGCGCAGTGGTTGAGAATCCTCCTGCCAGTGCAGGGGACATGGGTTCGAGCCCTGGTCCGGGAAGATCCCACATGCTGCTGAGCAACTGGGCCCGTGAGCCACAACTACTGAGCCTGCGCTCTAGAGCCCGTGAGCCACAACTGCTGAGCCTGTGTGCTGCAACTGCTGAAGCCCACGTGCCTAGAGCCCATGCTCCACAACAAGAGAAGCCACCGCAGTGAGAGGCCCGTGGACCGCAACGAGGAGTGGCCCCTGCTCGACGCAACTAGAGAAGGCCCATGCACAGGAACGAAGACCCAACGCAGCCAAAAACAAATAAATAAATAAATAAATTAATTAATTAATTTAAAAAAAGACAATACCTTGTTAAATAAGGTCTATTTAAAAAAAAATAGTATGCCTCAGGAAGCATGTTCAAGAACATTTCTTGCAGCATTTTTTGTAATTCAAAACCTGCAAATAACTCAAATGTCAACGTGTAGTATAATGGATAAACTTTGGAATATTCATGCTATGGAATATTATACACCATTGATAAATAAATGAAAGATAGCTATAGGCATTAACATGGATGAATAGAAAATAAAAACACCATGGAAGATATTACAGTATGATTTCACACGTGAAGTTCAAAATGGGCAAAACTAAATAACCTATAATTTAGACATACATACCTATGTATGGTAAAACTATAAAAATATGTAAGGGAGTGATTAACACAAAAATTAAGAGAGTTGTCTGATGGCTGGGAGGAGGATTCATTGGGGACCTGTAATAAAGGGGTATTGATAATATTGTATTCATTTTATTTGTATATTCATATATGTTCATTTTATTTATCTCTTATGTATCATAAATTTTGCAATAAAACAATTATAGAAAGACAGTCATATAAGAAGGCAGTAGAAAGAAGATTCAGGATCAACATGGATAAAAGCCTTCAAGAAGGAACAACTTTAGCAAGTTTGTATATTAGGGGGAAAAATGTGAAGCATGGGATGGTCCAAAGTTTCCTAGTCCTACTCTTCTACCCCCTTGCCAGCTTACCTTTGCATATTGCCAAGGCGTGTTCTCATGTATGCTGACATATAATAAAAATGTCTCATGCTTTATTATTTGGAAGTCTTTTATTCTTTTCTTTCCTGTTCTAAAATTTTATTTGCTTCTTCTAGGTCATAACTTTTGTGCTGAAGGACCTAAATGTGGTGAAAACTCAGAGTGCAAAAACTGGAATACCAAAGCTACTTGTGAGTGCAAGAATGGTTACATCTCTGTCCAGGGAGACTCTGCCTACTGTGAAGGTAAGTGAGCTATTTAATAAAGTCAGCTTGTGAGAAATGTGTTCCTGGTAGACGTGGTTGAAGAATGAAAGCCTTCACTTGGTTCTGGTCCTATGGGATCCTATAAAAAATTATACCAACAATCTAGGATATTCTCTTCTTCTGACTTACCCAGGCTGCTTAGTAGCATGTAAAAGCAAGACCTTTCAATCACCAGCAAAACCATAAACACCTCATTTTATGTTGTCTTATTTGGGTAGATTGTCTTCTTCAATTTCAGTTAAATGTTACATGGTGGATCCTCTTTTTGAATGGATGCTTTGATACTAGCTTATACCCAATTGCCATCATCTTCACCTGCCAAGGGCAGAGTTTTTTTTCAGTTGTGTTTCCTAATGACTGATTCATGTGTTGCTAATTCCCAAACTCTACTGAAAGTCCCAGTGACAGATGGACTCATAACTTTGGCACATGGATTGGTATAGTAGGTTGGTGGCCTCAAGCATCAGTGACCCCCTTTTCTACTTTATAGAGCAGAGCAACTCCTCTGTCTTATGTGAATCCCTCTTTCCATGCTCAGCATGCTGGGGCAAGCATTGCATACTCCTGTTCCTTTAATATACCAGAGGATCAGGGATTAGTTCTGACCCTGGATTTACATGTACAGTGCCCTAAAATCTGAGCCCATCCATTTCTCCAGTGCTCACTGGCTCTCTCCCATCAGTTTAGAGAAATTCTTATAGACAAAGTGATGGCTAGGCTGTTCTTCCGTCCTGGTTGGACCCAATTATTCCTGTCATCTTTACTAATATATTGAACCTTGGTGTTCTGTTAATTAGGAAGGTAGATGTCTTGAATGGAATAAATGCTGCAAAATCTTGGTCACTTTCCTCCTACTGATTTGGTTCTCAAGTGGGTCAGGTATTGTCAAGGTAAAGAAAATTGATGACAATAATGGTAAATTCCTTTCCATTCTTCTGTTTTATGTAGTTGACCCCTGCTTAACTTTTTGGCTTTGACTAAAGACCTCTTCAGTTTTTAAGGAAATGTTTCTAATTACTGTTAGTGTTCAGAACCTGGTAGGAAACCTCTGTTTTTCATTTCTTCTGGAAGACTTTCTTTATTACTGCTTTGGTTCTCATTAGCAATATAAGTCTAACTAGTAGTTAACCCCCGACACACACACTTTTTTCTACACTTTTTTTTCCCTTTTGCTTACCTGTATAGATTTGAACTTGATTTGGGAGACATGCCACTTGGGAGGATGAAGTTGCCCTTTAGTTATGAACCTTTTCATCTATCCATTAACATCATGTTACTTATTTGTCAATTTTGAGGAAGAGGGCTATTAATTTCAATACTTCACATTAACATTTATTTTTTATATCTTACCTTATGCTATTTTGTATTTTTTGTCAGAAAATTACTGTAATTTTAAAAATAAAAAATGTGAACACTTTCCTCTCCATTCATCATGAAAAAATCCCACAAGCCAAGTAATGGTCTAAAAAATTGGCTTTCTTACCTTCTGCTATATGTGGGGATAGACTATGAACAATTATAAAAATGATATAAGGAACCTCAAAATAATTTGAATCTTGATTCTACCATTGGCAGGTGTTTTAGTTGTCTATTGGAAGCAGTACACCCACCATTCCTGGCTCCCCTTAGCTGTTGAGACCTGGCAGAACCTGGGAGGAAATTGCTGGTACAAATGCTGTTTTGGGACTCTCTGATTCTCTCCTCATTTTTTGTTACATAGAATCAATTTTATGAGGTACCATTTGTGGTATTATGCCTACCCTTTGTGTGTGAGGCCTTATTTTATTGATTATGTTGAGCGATTTTAGGTCTGAATCCCTGTTTTCTTGAACATACTTCTCAACTTGTTGTGTGCGTGGGGCCTTGGGTCAGTGTATACTGTGGTACCACCTTGAGTCATGGTAATGTCCTCGGGCTTTAGTCATTTTTCTGTGATCATGGGGACATTCCACAATTCCAGAGGGGGCATGTTCATAATGAGAAAGATAGCACTTAAGGAGAAATGACTAAACATTAGAGCCCATTTACAGTCTAAGAATAGAACTCAGGGACTAAAATAGGGGTCAAATACTGGGCATCTGGATGGGAGGCACTGAGAACCAAGTAGAGTGAATATCAACATTTAGAGCAGACGCCCTCCTCTCTTTTCACTCAGCCATCCTCAGCACACTTGGGCTTTGGGCTTATTTTCCTGTGGTTGCTTGGTGGCTACCATAGCCCCAGACATGGTGTCCTCATACCAGCATCCCAAAGAAGGAAGGAAGGGGCAGGGGTTAAAAATATTCTCTGTGTCAGGTTCTGTGTTTTGTTTTTTTCTTTGTGATGATTATATGGTTTTTATTCTTCACTTTGTTAATATGGTGTATCACATTTATTGATTTGCATATATTGAAGAATCCTTGCATCCCTGGGATAAATTCTACTTGATCATGGTGTATGATCCTTTTAATGTGTTTTTGGATTCTGTTTGCTAGTATTTTGTTGAGGATTTTTGCATCTATATTCATCAGTGACATTGGTCTGTAATTTTCTTTTTTTGTAGTATCTTTGTCTGATTTTGGTATCAGGGTGGTGGTGGCCTCGTAGAATGAGTTTGGGAGTGTTCCTTGTGCTGCAATTTTTGGAAGAGTTTGAGAAGGGTAGGTGTTAACTCTTCTCTAAATGTTTGATAGAATTCACCTGTGAAGCCATCTGGTCCTGGACTTTTGTTTGTTGGAAGATTTTTAATCACAGTTTCAATTTCATTACTTGTGATTGGTCTGTTCATATTTTCTATTTCTTCCTGGTTCAGCCTTGGAAAGTTATACCTTTCTAAGAATTTGTCCATTTCTTCCAGGTTGTCCATTTTATTGGCATAGAGTTGCTTGTAGTCTCTTAGGATGCTTTCTATTTCTTCAGTGTCTGTTTAACTTCTCCTTTTTCATTTCTAATTTTATTGATTTGAGTCTTCTCCCTCTTTTTCTTGATGAGTCTGGCTAATGGTTTATCAATTTTGTTTACCTTCTCAAAGAACCAGCTTTTAGTTTTATTGATCTTTGCTATTGTTTTCTTTGTTTCTATTTCATTTATTTCTGCTCTGATCTTTATGATTTCTTTCCTTCTACTAACTTTGGGTTTTGTTTGTTCTTCTTTCTCTAGTTCCTTTAGGTGTAAGGTTAGATTGTTTGTTTGAGATTTTTCTTGTTTCTTTAGGTAGGCTTGTATAGCTATAAACTTCCCTCTTAGAACTGCTTTTGCTGCATCCCATAGGTTTTGGATTGTCGTGTTTTCATTGTCATTTGCCTCTGGGTATTTTTGGATTTCCTCTTTGATTTCTTCAGTGATCTCTTGGTTATTTAGTAATGTATTGTTTAGCCTCCATGTGTTTGTGTTTTTTCTGGTTTCTTTACCTGTAATTCATTTCTAATCTCACAGCGTTGTGGTTAGAAAAGATGCTTGATATTATTTCAATTTTCTTAAATTTACCAAGGCTTGATTTGTACCCAAGATGTGATCTATCCTGGAGAATGTTCCATGTGCACTTGAGAAGAAAGTGTGATCTGCTGTTTTTGGATGGAATGTCCTATAAATATCAATTAAATCTATCTGGTCTGTTGTGTCATTTAAACTTTGTGTTTCCTTATTAATTTTTGGATGATCTGTCCCTTGGCGTAAATGGGGTGTTAAAGTCCCCCACTATTATTGTGTTACTGTCGATTTCCTCTTTTAAAGCTGTTAGTTGACTTATGTATTGAGGTGCTCCTATATTGGGTGTATATATATTTATAATTGTTATATCTTCTTCTTGGATTGATCCCTTGAGCATTATGTAGTGTCCTTCCTTGTCTCTTGTAACATTCTTTATTTTGCAGTCTATTTTATCTGATATGAGTATTGCTACTCCAGCTTTCTTTTGATTTCCATTTGCATGGAATATCTTTTTCCATCCCCTCACTTTCAGTCTGTATGTGTCCCTAGGTCTGAAGTGGGTCTCTTGTAGACAGCATATATATGGGTCTTGTTTTTGTATCCATTCAGTGAACCTGTGTCTTTTGGTTGGAGCATTTAATCCATTCACGCTTAAGGTAGTTATCGATATGTATGTTCCTATTACCATCTTCTTAATTGTTATGGGTTTGTTTTTGTAGGTCCTTTTCTTCTTTTGTGTTTCCCACTTAGAGAAGTACCTTTAGCATTTGTTGTAGAGCTGGTTTAGTGGTGCTGAATTCTCTTAGCTTTTGCTTGTCTGTAAAGCTTTTGATTTCTCTGTTGAATCTGAATGAGATCCTTGCCGGGTAGAGTAATCTTGGTTGTAGGTTCTTCCCTTTCATCACTTTAAATATATCATGCCACTCCCTTCTGGCTTGTAGAATTTCTGCTGAGAAATCAGCTGTTAACCTTATGGGAGTTCCCTTGTATGCTATTTGTCGTTTTTCCCTTGTTGCTTTTAATAATTTTTCTTTGTCTTTAATTTTTGTCAGTTTGATTACTCTGTGTCTCGGTGTGTTTCTCCTTGGGTTTATCCTGCCTGGGACTCTCTGCACTTCTTGGACTTGGGTGGCTATATCCTTTCCCATGTTAGGGAAGCTTTCACCTATAATCTCTTCAGATATTTTCTCGGGATGTTTCTCTCTCTCTTCTCCCTCTGGGACCCCTATAATGTGAATGTTGGTGCATTTAATGTTGTCCCAGAGGTCTCTTAGGCTGTCTTCATTTCTTTTCATTCTTTTTTCTTTATTCTGTTCGGCGGCAGTGAATTCCACCATTCTGTCTTCCAGGTCACTTATCCGTTCTTCTGCCTCAGTTATTCTGCTATTGATTCCTTCTAGTGTAGTTTTCATTTCAGTTATTGTATTGTTCATCTCTGTTTGTTTGTTCTTTAATTCTTCTAGGTGTTTGTTCTTTAATTCTTCTAGCTGTTTGTTCTTTAATTCTTCTAGGTCTTTGTTACAACATTTCTTACATCTTCTCGATCTTTGCCTCCATTCTTTTTGCAAGGTCCTGGATCATCTTCACTATCATTATTCTGAATTCTTTTTCTGGAAGGTTGCCTATCTCCACTTCATTTAGTTGTTTTTCTGGGGTTTTATCTTGTTCCTTCATCTGGTACATAGTCCTCTGCCTTTTCATTTTGTCTATCTTTCTGTGCATGTGGTTTTCCTTCCACAGGCTGCAGAATTGTAGTTTTTCTTGCTTCTGCTGTCTGCCCTCTCAGGTTCTGTGTTTTTAAGTTTGAAGAAAGTCCTTCCTAGAAGGTCCCTTGTAACTTCCTTGCCTCTCTCTCCATGCAGAAGACTTCTGCTTATTTTTCGGACCAGGATTACATCCTCTCCACCCTTAGACCAATGAGATGACTGTCATTGGCTTGGGTTAATTGTGTCCAACCCCCAGATTTGGAGTAGGGGGTTTGCCTTCCCTAGACTAAATCTTTGCCCTTTGTCTGAACTAATTAGAGTAGCAATAGGAGGCAGGTGTATGGGTGGTTTTGGGTGGGCAGAAAGCAATGTATACTACATTCTTTTATGGTAAGATTTAGTTTATGGCCGTTTACCCACCTCTGTCTTCATAATTATCCTCTGGCATGCTCACCACATGCCTGCCTGGGTACTAGAGGCTCTCAGAGGCTGAGTTCATTGTTTCACTATAGCATAGAGAGGAGTAGATAACTTATGAACTGCTTCAGGCAAGTTATTTTTTACTCTGAGTAAGTGGAGTGAAAATGACCCATATTTCCCAAACCACAATGAACAAGACTGGCTTGCAAATTAAAACAAAATATTACACACATTGTCCAGGCTAACATGAAAAACCTATTCAGGCTCTCAGTGGAAAAAGAAGCACAAAAGACTTTAAATTTTCTTAACTTCCTACGGTAGTAGCAGAGATATAGTGTATTAAGGACTCCTGCTCTGCAGAGATTGTCATAGAAATTGCCATAGAGAAGATATCGGAACTCCTGGCCAATCAATAGAAGATAGTAAGACCCTTTGTCATCTGTGATACAATTCACAGGAGTTCGTTTCATTTTGCCTCGTCTGACTTGAGCAGGAACATTCCCCATTTTGAGAATTTCTGTAGTTGGACTTTGGTGTTTTATGAATCTGGTCTACTGAGGCTTTTTTACCTTTGGGATGACATTTTCAGTGGGTTGGTCTTAAATGGTTTCTGATTCATTAGCTTCAATTAGAGGTAGTGTCTGAGGAAAGTACAGCAGTTGGGGTCTATTCATGATCTTCTTGAATTTGGAGTCTATACAGAATCTCATAAACTTTTTCTTCCTGTAGTAAAAAGTTATGTTGAAGAATAAAGAACAATGTGATGTGTATACATCATGCAATCTGCCAGGCATAGAGAGTACTACAAGTAGAATTAAATAATACCTCCTACTTACAGAGTGCTCTGAATTTTTCAGACTCCTTTTATATATATTGTACTCTTTGAGCCTTCAGTAAATCTCTGCGGAAAATGGTAGCGTTGGCCACATGAACTCCATTTTGCAAGTGCGGACAGAAAGAGTCAGAGAAATGAAGTAAAGATAATACTCAACTCATTTCTCCTCCAGGGCTTTATGCCCTGACTTATGCTGCTCCCTTCCTCCCCATCCCCCACCCTGTTCCAATGTGGTATTGTTCAAAATATTTGCTATCTCCTTCATCTAACGAAATCCGAATGGATGTGAGATGTGTACCATTTCATAGTAGAAAATCTAAGAGCTATTACAGGGTTCCACCTCTCTCTCATAAACCTGCATTGTTCCAGAGCAGGGCCTCTCCTTTAGCTAGGGTCCCAGAATGAAGTCTACACAGAGCTGTGTGACAGCTGACAGGTGATGAACATGTGACATGAGTGAGGAATAATTGTGTAAATCACTGAAACTTTGGAGGGTGCAGTTATCTGTTACCTTTGCGTGACTTAGCCTAAGCCTGTTGGTACACCTGCCTGAATTAGTTGACCCAAATCTTGTAGTTTCAGAAGGATACCTCCAACTCAGCGCTCATGACTGGAAGTAATTTTTTATGGAGCAAGCATTGAGAGTGACTAGAAAAAGTATGACTTGTGTGGATCATTAATAGTCTGCTCTGGCCCTGCTGCCAGGTAATAGATATTTTGCAGACAGCAAGTTGTAAATCAGTGCTTTATTATGGCCAATTCCAACGTGGGAAATTGGATTTCCCAATTAAGATGATGATGAGACAATGCAGGTCAAAAATTTAGCAAATTGTCTGGTATTTACGAGTGATTTAGTGGGTCACAACGGTGATCATCATCAGCTTATATCAGTGTTTATGAGGATCTTTCTTGGAATTGGAAGAGTGTGTACTCATTGAGACCAATACTTTGAGAAAGTGGGCTTCTCATGTCTGCATCTTTTGGGAGAATTGGAAGGTAGCAGGGGAGTGTGTTGTTAGATGAGAAGGACCAGGTTTTATCAGTCCCGCCAGGAACATATTTTTAGCGGTGAGGTACCAAGTATAGTAATTTATAAAGATGAAGTTATTCCTTCCTTGGAAAAACACAAGTGGAGCTGAATTCAAGGATAATATGTCGTGGAACAAAATGACTTTTATTGGTTTGAATTTAATAATTTCATGTAACAAAACTACTGAGATGTCTGAAACACAGCAACTGATTAGCAAGGTGATTTATAACTTCTTTCGCATGACTGGCAGTGATGACAAAGGGTCTGACCCTTAGAGTGTTAAGAGGCTGGGAAAGTGGCAGAAAGGTCAGAGTTCAAGCAGAGAGAAGGTTCAGAAGAACTAAGGGGGTAGATATTTTTTGGATGCAGAGGCTAGCGTGAGTGCACTGCCATCGAAACAAGCCCCTGTGAATTCCTGATGAAGAGAATGCATGGGAAAATGGTGAGTATGCTTAGTTATATTTCTAATTCTCCAAGGATTAATCAGGTAACCCTTGTTTTGAAATTTTATAAAATGCACACACCTCATGACCCATGTGGCCTAGTTTATGCTCAAATCTGGGCTTCAGTCTCCTGCTTTGGACAGCACAGGGATCAAAAGCCTCTTTTGGATTATTCATGTTAGTAGAACCTTAACTCTAAGCTCCTGCTCAAATTTATTTCCAGGGGTTCAGAATGTTTGAGGTAAGAATACCGCGGGGTATCCTTTTTTTCCCCTTCTTATTTAGCCTGCATGACTAATGGAGAGATCTTCTGGTATTCAGATATCTGGCAACAATCTCACTGCCACCACCGCCCTCACCTCCCCCGTCAGCCTTCCCAGGACACAGAGATCTCTAGCCATTGCTTTGCTTATGATAACCCACTTGCCACTTTCCTCCTAGCAGGAGATAGAGATGAGCTTTCTTCCTGGGCCTGGCTTTTCTTCGCCTCTGCTTCTTTAGTCCCAAGGCTGCTTTACAAAAGCATCTACTCCCGCTCTCCCACCTACTTAAACTCTTGCCTCTTCTTAACGACATCCCCCCACCCCCATCCCTATAACTTTCTTTTTGGAATTAAAACGGCAAAAAATATAGCCCAAATCCAAACCTTGGTTATTGCACTTGGGTTGAACCACGGGGTTATTTTTTCAGCTCGTTACTTAGGAAGGAGCCCCAGTCAAACCAACTGGGGCAGTGGTCAGGACTAGAGGTTAAAGTAGCACTTGTTTTTTTTGTTGTTTTGTTGTTGTTCTTGCTTTTCAATTTAACCATGTTTTGAAAGATCATTTATAAGATATTTGGAATTTTTAGTTATTTCTTCATGATAAAAATGTCCTAAGTGTTGATTAGTTTTCTAAGCTAGCACATAGAAGCCAAGTGAACTCATCATGTAGCTGAACTATTGTACTACAGAGCTCTCCTGAGTTCCAGGGTCCTGAGAACAGAGGACCATGTATTGGGTTGGCCAAAAGTTCTTTCGGGTTTTCCAGTAAGATTTTATGGAAAAACCCGAATGATCTTTTTGGCCAACCCAAATACTTTTCTCCCAATCTCAGTTAATGACACTTTCATCCATCCTGTTGCTGAGGTCACTAGATGGAGAAGTCATCATCAATTCCATGCTGCCTTCACCCGCAACATCTGCTACATCAGGAAGTCTTGGTAGTTTTACTTGGAAGATGAATCACGAATTGACCCATGTCTTGCTCCGACTCTAGTCCAAGCCTCCTTTATCTCATGGCTTGTGATTGCAATGGTGTCCACTCTTGCCCCCCATAAGCCATTCTCCAAACATCGATCAGAGTGAGCTCTTAAAATGGTAAGTCATATTATGCCACTCTTCTCTTTCAAATCATCTGATGGCTTCCATGCATCTTAGAATAATGTCCAGGATTGGTCCTGTGTAAGGCACTGTGTGAACCGGACCCTGCCTACTTCTCCGTGTTTGTCTCGTACCACTCTTTCCTGTGTTCTCTCTTCTCCCATCAGGCTCTAACTCCTTGTATTCCTCCAATAGGCTTGTGCAATAGTTCTTACTTGGCCCTAGGATGCCCTTCACCTAGATCTTTGCAAATCCCCTTTCCAGTCATCATTTAAGTTGTAGCTCAAATGTCACTCTTTAGAAAAGTCTCCCCTAACTACCCTCACATAAATTAGCTCTGTTCCTACCCTCAGCTCCTCTATACCATTTTCATTTTATTTAATTATTTTATTTTCTTCATAACACTTTATAAAGTTGTTTTCTTGTTTGTGTTTTCCTGTTTAAAGGTTTATGATCTGACTTTTCCCTTTAGAATAAAAGCTGCAGGAAGGCAGTGATTTTATTTTATTCACTGTATCTCCAGCACTAGTAAAGTGCTTAGGATATGATGGGCACACCAAACTGTTTAAAGAACAAATGAATGAATGAAAGTCTCTCCCCGATTCGTACCTTTCTGTATCTGACACTGCTTTCTTGAGTCCGATTTGTCTTGTTAGTGTTGATCAAGGGCTACCACTTAGAATCTGGGGCTGATTTTGGGGGCTGATTCTTCTGTTTTTTTGCTAATACCCCACCCATGTAATGTTCTGACGCTGACTGTTCACTTCATTCCATGTAAACTGCACTTCCATTATTTGCTATAGATTGACTTTCTTCACCACATAGCAAGAGAGAAATTGTAGCTCTTTCTTAATTTTGATAAGAAGAACATCATTTAAAGAATTGTTTTAGTCAGTTGCTTATAGAAAAAAAAAGAAAACATTCTCTGGGATTCAACAAAATAGAAACTTTTGTTTCTATTCCTATAGGCTTTGAAATGGATGCCCCTGGTTGGCAGGTGTCTTTTCTCAACGCAGTGATTCAGGGGCCCAGGCTCCTTCTCTCTTTGGCTCCGCCATGTGCAACGTGGCTTCCAAGGTTTCCATGGTAGGGGAAAGGGAATGGAAGGTGATGGCCGGGAGGTTTTTATGGACCAGTCCTGGCCACATTCCACTTGTCTCAAACTTAGTCACTGGCCTTACCTAACTGCAGGAGAGGCTGGTAAATGTTGTCCAGCTGTGTGCCTAGGAAGAAAAAGAATCTGTTTAGGTCAATAGTTTTCCAGTTTTGCCACAGTTACTAAGTGATTAAAAAAAAATCTCCCCCATTAATTTTATGCCTCTTACTTTTTGTTTATTTCCTGAATCCCCCCAAAGGTACCTCTGGTTTCAACTGATTGTAGGAAAACTTGCTCACTTGGAAACCAGATAGGATTTCACTATCTTGCTTCCTCTTTCTTGTTTGTGTTATCTCCAGACTTCCCCATGGCCCTCACTATATCACCTCATCTGGAATTGCTCTATCCCCAGTACACCTCATGTCCCAAAGTGACCCATCTCTTCTTCCTTCCAAACAAAATTTACAGCTTCTCATGTGCTACAGTTCTGAGGTTTATGCTAGGAGGAAAACAATTCATGAAACAAGTTTACACACATTTGTAAATGATTGATATCCATATAACATTCCCAGAGGTAAATGTATTCTTAAAAGAGGATGCCTATTAATTAAGAAAACCCCCAAACTGTTAAATTTCAAGTAGTATAGCAAAAGAAAGTGAAAAATTAAAGTCACTTGAATGTGGGAGAGAGAGCTCTTGGCAGGAGAACTAAGCAGGTTGTCCGTGCCTGGGAGTTTGCCTTGGTAGTCAGCTATCCTCAAATATTCCTGCTTTGTAGAATTTTCCTTGACTCCATTTTTTTTTCTTTTTTCTTGACAACTCCCAGGGCAGTGATATAGTGAAAAAACATGAACTAACGATAAGGAGATCTTGAGTGATCCTGGCTCTACCACTTACCAGCTGGGTGATCTTGGAAAGTCACCCAGTTCTTTTGTATTTTGATTTTCTCATGGTCCAAACAGGACTTTTAAACATCTGCTAAATAGTACTGGTTGCTTGTGCAGGTTAAATAAGGTGTTGAATGTGAAAGTATTCAATATTTTGTAAATGCTAGAGCAGTGTAGCTCTGTACTGTAACTTATTGATGATGATAATTACATAATTATACAGTATGTAATTATTCATCGTTATAGTAACAATAAATATTTTCATCTTTGGCAGTGCTTGGACTAGAACTTGGCCTTCAGGTATTTAGAGTTGAGATATACTTACACACACACATGCGTGTGCACACACACATACACACACACACACAGATTATATATCTAACTGTGATGGTTAATTTTATATGTTAATTTGGCTGTGCTAAGGGAAGGCTGGACAGCTGGTAAAACATGATTTCTGAGTGCGTCTATGGGGGTGTTTCTGGAAGAGATTAACATTTGACTCCCTTTACCAATATGGGCAGGAGTCATCTAATTCATTGAGGTGCCGGATAGCACAAAAGAGCAAAAGAAGGATAGATTCCTTCTTTCCCTTCTTGAGCTAGGACATCCATCCTTTTCTGCCCTGGGACAGTAGAGCTCCTGGTTCTCAGGCCTTCAGACTCCAGGACTTATAACAGCAGCCTCCTGGTGTACACGTCTTTGGACCTGGACTCAGTTTTACCACCCACTCTCCTGGTTCTCCGGTTTGTAGATGGCATATTGTGGGACATCTAAACGTCCATAACATAACATATTATATGTGTTACAATGTCTGTATGAGGTATTGAGCCAATACCTATAATAAATCTCCTTTTATGTATAAATCTACATGGGAATGGAGATATGGCTGGTGGTCAGATGGTGAAAAGCATTGTAAGCATGCTAAGGAGTCTGAGTTTTATCCTGTAGGCCAGTGTACACCCATGTAGGATGCAGACATAACAGCAGGTGAGAAATTGGATCCATTGGGGTACGGAAAAAATATTAGAACTTTCATTTAAGTTTATTTTCATCTCATCCTTTAAATTTCTATTTTGGTGTAAGTTTTATAATGTACATCATATATTAGTATAATAATATATATATGTATTTTATTAAATAAATATTTTCATATAGGAGGTACATGCCCCAAATTGGTATCAGTGAAGATACATGGTTAAAAACAGAGATCACCGCTGTAGGCCACAGAGCATTTAGTGGGGGATCTGAGGTGGGGAGGACATTATTGAATTGATACGTTAGGAAAGTCAATCTCATAGCCACATGGAGGCAACATTGGCTGGGGAGATGCTGGGGGCAGAGAGCCAGGTTAGGTAACAGTGCTTCCACAGTGGTGTCTTCATGGGTTCTCAGACTTGGCCACAATGGATGCCGAGGAAATAAAGCATCATTAA
Source organism: Balaenoptera physalus (assembly GCF_965194825.1). Taxonomy (NCBI): domain Eukaryota; kingdom Metazoa; phylum Chordata; class Mammalia; order Artiodactyla; family Balaenopteridae; genus Balaenoptera; species Balaenoptera physalus. The sequence goes on from NC_138889.1 coordinate 77,660,963, forward strand.
ATTAAAGAAATAAGCTTGTCTGGCCTTGCTTGGTGTCTTTCCTCAAATCCTCGCAGACATGTTCCATCTGATTCTTGACCGTGACTTCCTCTGAGAGCTCGGTGCTCCAGTGTCTGGCATTTTCCCAGGTGAATCTTCCTTGCTGTGCTCTTTGGTGAGTCTATCAGAGGGGCTGGATGGTACACAGAGGCAAAGCCTGCAAGGATGGTCTTAGGTTATTTTCCAATGATGTACTTCACCTTTGGCTTACTGTGCAGTAATTTAAGACCTCAGAGTGTCTCCTTGAAAGACATTATGCATATATTATGTACAGTCCTTAGCATTTTTATGTAGCAAAAAACAAAAACAAAAAAAAAAAAAGAAAAAAGAAAGGAAGGGGGAAAAAAATCCCTGCTCACTTTCCAGGGACAAGTCAAAGTTTTAGAGCTTTAAATGGAAATGGGAATTGAGTAGACTTAAACATTTTTGGTTGTTTAAAAAATATATACCTCTTGTTCGCTTTGTTATGGAGTGGAGACTGGAACACCATTGTAGAGCAGTTATACTCCAATGGAGATGTTGAAAAATGAAAAAAAAATAAAATAAAACATTAAAAAATATATATACATATATATACCTCTTGGCTATCTCCAAGATGCCTAATATCTAGACAGGACTGAGAAGAATTCAAATCAGTGAGTTTTAATTGGGCCCTTGGTATTGTGGCTGGTATAATGCCTACTGTGTCTTCTGCTTTGTTATGAAGCTTGCCTGGGAAAACAAGAATTGTACACTCAGAATAATTAGGGAAGAATAGCAGGGGGATAATAGAAAGATTTGACTTAGATTAAGGGCACTTGAATTAGAAATCCTGGCTTTACCATTATTTTTGTGAACTTAGGCAGGGAACTTCATCATTCTCCATTCCACTTTGTAAAATTAGTGTGCCAATTTTTACCTTATTAGTCTCTTTTAAGAATTGTTATAGGAACTCAAGTGAGAAAAAAGGTCTAAGGTAGGATCTAGTACAAAATCGGATTTTAGTTAAATGTTATGTTTAAGTGTGATAAATGCTCAATTAGACATAATTCAGTCTTACAATCTATGGTTCAGGATATGCGTCAGTGAGTAGTAAGGAAGAGGAGGTCTAATTCCTGGAACTAGCAGGAAAGATGCCATAAGAGAGGGGTTTTGCAAGGTTGGGATTGACTGGGAAGGTAAGTAGGTGGTGCTATGGGACATTCAAGCAGAGACATTAGGATGAGATTCAGTTAGTGAAACCAGAGGGAGGGTAAGAAGTAGATCAGTGTGAGAGTTGGGAACATCTTTCAAGATCTGGAGGTACAAGAGAGCAAAGGCACACTTTGTTTGGAACCCAGGGTGGGCTCCTCCCCACGTCAGATCCCCCAGTAAATTCTCTGTGGCCTATAGCAGTGATCTCTGTTTTTAATCATGTATCTTCACTGATACCAATTTGGGGCATGTACCTCCTATATGGCTGCAGTGGGGGACAGAATATAACAGCAAGGCAGGGACTCCAGTTGTCAGTCTGTTGGAGTCATCTAGGCAAGGTGTCGTGGTGGACGTGGAGGTGGAAAAAAGGGCAGGAGGTGAAATTAGCAGGATTGGTTGATGGAGTGCATGTGAGGGGTAGATTGGATATTATCTGAAAAGTGGAATTAGAATCAGTTCTCTGGCTGCTTCATCTACAGCACAGCAAACTCTAATGGCTGATTTAGTGGCTTCCTCCTCCGGGCTCTGAAAGTATTTTGTTCAGACTTGTATTAGAGTGCCTGTCACACAGGATCTTAAATTCCTTTTTTTTTTTTTTTTAAAAACAATAAACTTTATTGCAGAGGTACACTTCAAAATTTGGGTGGGGAGTAGAAGAGAAAAAGGGATGGTGAATGCTGAGGAAAATAAAAGAGGAAAAGAGGAAGAGCCCACCCCTCTTAATTACTTTTTAACATATTTTCTAGGTAAGGAGCTATTCAAAGTTCAGGGCTGTGTCTCATTCATCTTTGTATCCCCAAGACCCAGCCTAGGGCTGGAACATGCTAAATATACAGGGAATACTTTCTGAATGAACCGATGAATAAATGGAGTCATGATTCCCCATGAATAAATTTCAGTGCTCTATGACGTCTTTCCGTGAAGGTGTTTAGCATCTCATAGAGAGATCTTGTTAATTTCTTTGCCAGTTTTAAAGTGGACAAAGCGACCTTGACATGTGTTCCAATTGTAGCTTGCACATCTTTACAAGAGCCTTCCCCTCCTTTTATAGTATTGAAAAGATTTGCAGAAAGCCCAGTGCTAGCTAACAGCTTCTGAGGAGCTGCTGCAGAGATTTCAGGGACTTCCTCCCATTCACTTCTGGCTATTTATCACTTTTCTTGCTGCTGCTGAAATGCTGACTTTGTCTTTTGATGTTGACACCTGGCTCCTCAAAAATCTAATGGGAGCTTTTCTGAGCCAAACGAAAGGAATTTGGTGTAGCAGATAGATTAGAGTTTACCTGTCAATGCCTCTAGCGCTTTGCAAACTTAGGTTTTGCGTTTGACAGACAAGGTAATAAATTTATTTGTTTAGGGTTGGGAAGAAAGAAGGGAAATGAGCATTCAGAATGTAAGGTTCATGGGGGCTGGAATTGTTGCTTGTTTTGTTCACTGCTGTTTCCCTAGCACCTAGGACAGTGTCTGGAACAGAGTGGCTACTCAGTTAAGTATTTATTGAATAAATGAACGATTGGTGGTAGGAAATGCGACCCTCTCAAGTATTTGATAGTTTTCCTTTGTCCAGAAAAGCTTAGCATTTGTGCTAGGCAGGTCTTTATACTTGTTATCTTATTTAATCCGAACTGTCTCTACTTGGTTAATAAAGAAACCCAACATCACACATCACTGCTCTGTAGTAAATGACAGAGACGGGACTTAATCTCGGGTCCTCCTGACACAAAAAGTAATGCATAGCCAGATGGAATGATCCAGAGGAAAAATAACTCCAGTCGATTCCTGTTATAATTTTTTTTAATTTGCCAAGACACATCTGACCAGGTATCCATTTTCTCCAGTTCTAGTCTGTGTCAAATTTCTTACACAGAAGTAATATTTATATATCTGACTCACCAGCACAGCATTTTGTGGTGGGCAGGGTAAACAGAGCATCCTTTCTCAATTGCAGACAAGCTGTGATAAATAGCGATTCTCAGGATGCTTGGGGATCTTTAGTTAGCTCTCCCTTCCTGGGCTACTCTTCTGCAAATCCATAGGAGACTGGGCAATTTCTCTCACATCCAGGTTTTATTGGTCTGGGGTGTAGGCAGTCAAAGGGAATCTATTTAATGTGAAGTTGGAAATGCTTACATTTCAAAAAGGTAAGTGGTTTTAGTACTTTTTCTGTTCCCAATATCTCAATATACTTCCACAAAGTGGATTTTTTTCCAAAGCCTTTTTGATGAGTTGCAACTCATTAGTAGTGAATGATTATCTACTATTATTCACTAGTGCTGTTCCCATAGGTGATCAAAATTAGGGGCTTCTTTGAGTATTCTTGGATATATCTCAGTGCATTGCCCTCCTTCTTCCCCAATCCATTGTTAAGAGCTGGGCCTCCCCTGAGGATGCAATTGAAATCCACCACTTATTATGTAATTAGTTCTGGTATAGCTTCAAAAGTAGACTTTTCTTGTTAGCGGTTATGGATATTATATTTGAAAGTGAAAAACTCAGCCTGAACACTATACACACACACACACAGTGTTCACGTTGTTTTTTTTTCACTTTTGAACATAATTTATAATATATTTTAGTATAGACAATAAATGTCCATGACATACAGTAATTGGCCAAAGCGCACTGGAATTTAACGGGCTACCTAGTGACAGGCGGGCAGTGTGGTTTCTACATCCCCACCCAGCTTTGTGGTTATCCACTGGTCACTGAGTATTGAACCCCTCTTGTTGAAGATCTGGAGGGATCATCCCAGTGTTGCAGTTGTGCTTACTGTAGCATTTGTAAAGTTTATTCCACTTGTCCTAAGAAGGGAGGGAAAAATGATTCCTTTGTTCATATATGTTTCAAACATGTTGCATACCAGAGATCAAAATTGCATTCAATGCTTTAAAAAGCCCTTAGAAAACTGTGTGTAACCTAGCATCTGTTCAACTTATTTGTACATGAAATCATCTTAACACATGAAATCTCTTATCATTCCATGAAACTAGTGTTTTGTGGAACACATTTTGGAAAATGGTCCTTAATGTGTTTTACTACCTAAATTATAGGCTCTACTAATGTTTACAAATCTGGGGATTCCCAGAAATTTCTGGATATTTATATTACAAATGTCAAGATTTCATATTATGACTCCAGTGAGTTGTAAAAGTTTAAGAATATTTCTTTAATGTGAACTCCTACAAAATCTGTTTTTTCTCTTTAGGAATTTGTCTAACCTATGCATTACAAATCTATTTTTTTCAGAATAATAATTAAGAAAATGGTTCATCTTGTTCTTTTCCCTCATTTGGTAAAGTTTGGGTTTGATATTGCTGAATATGTGACCATTAAGCATATGTATGAGTAGAATAAATATAACAAATATTTGTATAGTGCATTGTAGTTTATCAAGTGCTTTAATATATTTTATTTCCTTAGTCTTCTATCAAATCCTGTACAATATGGATTGCCATTTTAAGACTATTTTATTCTCTTAAAACATACTCAGATTGCTTTTTGAATACTTACTGGACACAAGGCACTCTTATTAGCATGGAGAGTAGACTCCAAGAGGTCAGGGGTTTTTGTCTGCTTCCTTCACTGCTGAGTTTCTAACATCAAGCCTCACCTGGAATGTAGAAGCTAATCTGTTGTAATGGTTGGGTGCATCAATGAATGAATAAATCGTAGCAATCATTGCTGCTAATATTTATTAATATATTTTATATAATTACGTGCTTTTTCATCTTTTTCATATTATACCCTAATAAAAATATTGATATTCTCATTTTACAGATGAGGACCTAAGGCTAGGAAAAGTCAAGTGGCTTGCCTGAGGTTACCCCATTAGTTAAGTAGTGGAGTTAGATCGCTTAGCTTCTATAATCCTAGTTCTTATCTCTGCAAGAGGGAATTGAGGCTCAGACGTTATAATTAAACCTGTATCTTTTTATACCTAAGCCAGCTGTTTTTATACAAAACCACATCATTAGATCGAATTCAGCCCCATGGTAAACAAATAATGATGCTTCTGTTGCCCCTGCTGCCAATTACCATGTCCTCAGCATCTATTCAGTGACAGTCTGTGAGCTTAGCATCTTACATGCATTATTTCACTTAATTCTCACAACTCTACAAGCTAAGGTACTACTTTTGTTTTCATAAAACCACAGCTTGGAGAGGATAAATGAGTTACCCAAAGTTACACTGTTAATAGATGGTATGCCCGCAACCCTAATCTCAGACTGTATTTGTCTCCATGACAAAAACAACAAAACAACAACAGCGACAACAACAAAAAAACCAGAAGAAACAATCAGAGGAACTCAATGAGGTGTTTTATCTGTTTTTACTTTCTCTTCTTATAGTGGGCCCCGGGAGCATAATTTGGATACCTTAGGTAGGAAACAGTTTGGGCAGTTTTTATTTCACAGTCCTAGACCACACAGCTAAGGAACGCCCTCCTGAATTTCCTAGATCCCTTTCCTAGTCTCTCCCAAATGGAGAACTTCACGGAAGAACCTAGATGAATAGCAGACCTGGACCTATCACCTTCCTGCTCTCATGCTCTCATGGTCTCATTCCCTTCCTCCATCCATCTCCTCCCAGACCCAGGAGTCCTCCCCTCGGCTTCCTTCCTTTCTCCTTAGGTTATCCTGCAAAATCAGCTCCTCTCATTTAGCTGTCTGCTCCATTTCCCTTCTTTCTAATCCCGCCAGTTTCCTCATTTTCTAATTATTATCCACATTATTGATGCTTAGTGCGTAGTGTAATAGGACATTTTGTTTATAATGGCCACAGGTAGTTACACTTCAAAATGAATGAATGGGATTCGGCAGGCCCCCCCATCATATTTACTGGAGGAAGACAAAGGATTTAAATTAACGGATTAATTGGAAGCCTCTTAGGTGCACTTAGTATCTGGTTGACTGAACCAAGTTCTTCTCTTAAAAGGTCAATGAGTTTTTCCATAATTTTTAGCTGCTCTGAGAAGGGAACTGTAAATCTTTCTGTTTATTTGCTCTATAAATCTTCCTTCAGCTCATTTAGTACAGGGCCGAACATCATAAATCCATGGCTTTCTTCTAGAAAAAGAAAAACCAGCCATGTTAACCTAAAAGGAAACCTGGTCTACTAAAACTATAAGAAACTGTAAATGTCAGCTCTTCCTGACTGGAAGATATAAGAGAGAGTGTGTGTGTGTCCACACACACATACACATGTATATACATATATATCTTTTTTTTTTTTTTAATTTTTATTTATTTATTTTATTTATTTTTGGCTGTGTTGGGTCTTCGTTTCTGTGCGAGGGCTTTCTCTTGTTGCGGCGAGCGGGGGCCACTCTTCATCGCGGTGCGCGGACCTCTCACTATCGCGGCCTCTCTTGTTGCGGAGCACAGGCTCCAGACGCGCAGGCTCAGTAGTTGTGGCTCACGGGCCCAGTTGCTCCGCGGCATGTGGGATCTTCCCAGACCAGGGCTCGAACCCGTGTCCCCTGCATTGGCAGGCAGACTCTCAACCACTGCGCCACCAGGGAAGCCCCATATATATGTTTTGAAAAGTCATACCACTGGGCCTGCTGGTATTATGTAAATAGCATATTTTACCATATTTTCCGAGGGAATGAAATAATCTTTTTATTGAAATATCTGCTTTAACCCAGGTACCTTAGAGTTGGAAATAATAGAAAACATGATCAAACTAGTTAATGATGTGCTTGGAGACTTGGAATTTTTGATTATCTGAGGGGAAAACTTGGGAACCCTTGTGTGCCCCTTTGTTGTTGAAAACTCTTTCAATTCCTGAATCCCTTTTCTGGCCTTGGAGTGCATGAGGCTGTGTTCCTTACTGATTTCTGCTTGGTGACTGAGGTTACTCACAAGGCCACCAGCTATTCTTGGGCATCGATTCTCAGCCTCTTCTTGTTTATCATGCTAGGTGTGTATGGTCAGGTTGAGGCTTATTGCCTCTAGTCATGTGTACATGGAAACACAACTTTGGAGGTGGTTTTTGTGCCCTATTGTTAACATTTGGGTTTTTTCTCCCAAAGTGGTACCCAGCAAAAGAAGAATGGGATCTTCTTAAAGTCAGAGAGGGTGTCTTATTCATTGATGCATCTCCAACACCTAGTACTGTTCATGGCACACTGGTTAGAAACTGTTTTTTCTAAGTATTTGATGACTTAAAGTAGATGTGTTTGAATCACTGAGGTTTTAAGTATTTTGGATAGCTGACCTCTCTTCTTCCCTCCCTTTCTTTCTCTGAGTTTACTGAGCGCTTCTTGTTCTCAGATACGCTGCGGGCACCAAGACTACCAAGAAAGGAGATCAGTGTCCCCTGACCTCCTCTCTCACATTAGACATTGGTTGCTTTTACACACGTCCTCTTATCTAATGGTCACAATACACTATACAGTAGATTTTATATTCCTCATTTTTAAAGATGAAGGTATAAATTCCAGAAAGATTATAGCTAGGATCGACATTTAGGTCAGCCTGTGTATACCCATTCATTTAGCCCTGGGGTTCCTGAATGCTGCTGAATAGCAGAATCTCCTGGGAAGTTTGGTGAAGATTCAGTTTCTGGGGACCCTTCCCGGACCCAGAGTCCGTGCAGAATCTTTAGAGACCCTAACCGCTGAGAGGTTTATGATGTATCCCTCATAGATAAGTCATTATTTTTGAAAATAAAATTATAAAGTAGGTATAAAGAGGTCCTATAAAGTTCTTTTCTTGGGCTGACTAATGTATAACTTAAGAAAGATTACATATCAGTTTATCTTTAAATTTCATACTCTTGCATGTACTCTCTCTCTCTTTTTCTCTTTCTTTCATTCCTTTTGCTTTCCTTGTGCCTTACCCCGTAGTCTGACTATTGGATAACTCAGCAATTCCCAGACCATGGGATTCTGATGCACAACTATGGAGCAGTTCACTAAATATTTTGGGTTCTACGCACTTCTAGGCACTAAACATTTGCCATGGGACATGTTGTTCTGGCCAAGGAGTTTTAAGCCAAAGTCATGTGTGTTGCTTCCAAGCCAGAGTATTTAATTACTGGGTAAGAACCTCCCAAACCCCTTGGCAACAGCAATCCCAGATAAGGGCAGTTTTGTTAGCCTAGATTCCTGAGTATTACAGTAATCTGCACCCACCTCCTCTGACCTGCACTGGACATGTAATGTGAGTTAAATTAACTTTTGCTGTTTTTAAGCTACTGAGATATGGGATCGTTTGTTATCCCAGCAAAACCTGTGGTAGCCATATGTGGAAACTACCATTCTATATTATACAAGACACTTGAAAGTGAGTTTTAAAGGCTGAGTAGTATTTTACCAGGCAGATAGGGAGGAAAAAGGATATCAGCCAGAGGAAATGCAGATGTATTTTGACACTTTTATTTATCAAATTCTTAATTTTTGTCATTTTAGAAGTGATTTTAGAGGATTGTGTAGAAGTTGAAAAAATAATTTTAGTAGGGACCATGAATTCTCAGCTGTGGGTATCATAAGGTGCATCAAAGGCATTTGGGTATGACAGAAAATAGGCTGGAGAGAGGGCACGATGTGATGGTGAAATGCAGTTGAGTAGTTTATTATACCTAGAACATGAATTAAGTGTGGGGAAGTGGTAGAAAATGAAGCAATTTAATAGTGGCCTAGAATACAGTCACTATGGAAAACAGTATGGAGATGCCTCAAAAAATTAAAAATAGAACTACTGCATGACCTAGCATATTCCACTCCTAGGTATTTATCTGAAGAAAATAAAAACACTAATTTGAGCGGATATCTGCAGGGCTATGTTCATTACAGCGTTATTTACCGTTGCTAAGATATGGAAGCAACCTAAATGTCCATCAGTGAATGAATGGATAAAGAAGATGTGGTGTAATATATATATACACACACACAATGCAATATTATTCAGCCATTTAAAAAGAATGAAATCTTGCTATTTGCAACATCACGGACCTTGAAGACATTATGCTAAGTGAAATAAGTCAGACAAAGATGAATACCATATGATCTCACTAATTTGTGGAATATTAACAAAAGAAGAAAGCAAGCTCATTGGTGGTTGCAGAGATGGGAGATGGGCAAAATGGGTGAAGGGAGTCAAAGGTATAAACTTCCAGTTATAAATTAAATATGTCATGGAGACGTAATGTACAGTGTGGTGACCGTAGCTAACAGTTGTATTGCATATTGTAAAGTTGCCAAGAAAATAAATCTTAAAAGTTCTCATCACCAGAAAAAATTTTTTTGTTAACTATGTATGGTGATGGATGTTAGCTTAGACTTATTGTGGTGATCATTTTGAAATACACACAAACGTTGAATTATGATGCTGTACATCTGAAACTAAAATAATGTTGTATTTTAATTGCATCTCAATTTTAAAAGTGTAAAAGAAACAAAACAAAATAAAAACCAGTGCCTAGGAGGCATCCCTCTTCTTCTGAGCAGAGCAGTGCCACATTAGGACTATTGTCTTAATTTTGCGAATAGTTGGCAAAAATCATCAGACCTTTGACAAACTCAATTAAGCTTAAGACGTTTGACTTGGCCCTATTCCTATTTCTCTCACCTCTGGTTTCCCTTAATAATAAGCTAAGCAAATGTAGGTATGTGTTAGATTCAGAGTTTCTAGCCAGAAAATTTCCCCCTGAAAAAGCAAGGAAATAAGAATCCAGTAATGATGTGTAAGTGTGCTCGTTGTATGACTAGATTTCTTTGATATACAAATAGCAGAAATCCAAACCCAAAATGGCTTAAGCAGAGAAAATTTATGGACTGAAATAACTGAAAGTAGCCGTCGGAAAGCAAGGATGGATCCGGGGCTCAAACAATCTCACCAGGACTCTGTCTCTTTATCTCTGGCTTTTGTTGGTTTTATTTACAGGCAAATCTATTCTACTGCTACCCTCAGCTTCAAGCTTGCTTGCTAACTAGGTAATCTCGGTCATTTTAGCAAGAATCATAGAATTGAGTCTAATTAGTCTGGATTAGGTCCAGTACTTGGCCCTGAACCACTCATGGTATCCTTGAAGCTATAACATACTGATTAGCCAGTCCTGGGGTACAGTCCCATGCTTGGAAAGTGACAGCAAAGTTCATCTCTACTCAGTCTATGTGGAGAGGAGAGGTGGTTCCTTAAAGGAAACTCAAGGTGTTATATCAGAAGAAATGAGGGATAGATTTTTGGATAGGAAAAGACAATAGCTATCCTCTACTGTGATGTCTTTCAAATTTGCTGATGAGGTTGCTGTAAAAATGATGGTATAGTTGATAATGATTACTCGGAGAAAGCCCTGAATTGAGATTTAGGAGAACTGGATTTAAATCCCCATTTTCTACTCTCTGGCTATGTGATCCAATCTCTGTGTACCTTAGTCGCCTTACCTGTGGAGCGGATGAAACGATACTCTGCACGATGTTGCCATGCAGGCAGTAAGATAGGATATTGCCCACGTGGTATCTTTAGAGATCGTCCAGCCCCTTCATTCTGCAGGTGAAGAGGGTTAAATGACTTGATCAAGGTTGTATAGTCACTAAGGGCAGAATCAGAAGCGGAGTCTCTGTCAGTGTTAAAGCCAGGATTTTAATAACAGTTGTGAAAGTGCTCTGGAAGATTTTAAAAATTATGTGTATGTGATTTCCTCTTTCTAAAAAGTTGTTCGTATGTGGAATTTTTGTTAATGAAATAATTTTAAAAGGCAGAGCTTACTACTTTAAAGGATTTCTATAGTTAAATCATTTAGAATCTTCTTGTTAAGTGAAAAAATACCTCCACCCAATTTACCTTTGTTTTGGTAAATATTATATTTTTTACATACCACCTTTACTTCGAGTAAGGTCAGATCTGCTAACTCTGTTATTTTAAGATGACATCTTGATTTTCATTGTTTTTAGCATAACGTAGTGGGGAGAGAACAATCTTAGGCAGCAGAAAGACTTTGGCTCCAATTCCGCTTTAGTTCCTATTAAGCTCTGTGACAGTGGCAAGTTACGGAGCTGCCGGTCTTCATCCTTTGTGGTGTGTATTATTGCCCACGGTAGCATTCGAAGCTATTCAATTTCCACCCCACCTGTACCTTCTTAAAACACATACTGTACTGTTATGCAACATTCTGGAATTCTTGCTCCCTCTCGACTCACTTCCATTCTCCAGCTGTTAAGCGATGGAGCGCCGCAAGGCTTGATCCTGGACATTGTCTCATTGTCACTCCCTGTTCCTTATCACTGCCCCACGCATCTACATCAGTGCATCGCTTAGCTCTGATGGATGATTGACTAACAGCTTTATACTGGACCCCCAGCTGAGACTTCTCATCTAACCTCCATGCCTTCGAGTCTAATTGCGTATTTGACAGCTACTTAGATGTCTCAAAGGCACCTCAAATGCAGTGTGGCCAAAACAGATGTCCTGTGTTCCTCTGGAACACCTGCTCTTCTCCTAGTATTTCCTCTATCTGTGAGTGATAGCACCAACCATCTTGTTACACAAGGCACAGATTTATGAGACATCCTTAATGTTTTCCTTTCCTTCACCCCAGTATCCAATCCATCGTCAAGTTTGCTTGATTTTATCTCCTGAGTATCTTATCAGTCCATCCGTTTCCATCCACATTCCCTGCCTCCCTTTAGTCGCAGCTTGCCTTGTCTCTTATCTCGACTGTGGCAGTGGCTTCTTAATTTCCTTCCTTCTGGCTCTTTCCAGCGGGTTTTGCATGCTGCACAGAGAGCCATCTTCTCAAAATGCAAAACTTATCATGCCATCCGCCTTGCCATAGTGCATGGATTCCCAGTGCTTTAAGGAACAAGATGCACCCTTATCATGGGCCCTAAGGCCCTTTAGGATCTCTCTTCTGGTCTCACTTTGCACCATGCTCCCTCTTTCTATTCACATGAGCAGTCTCTCACTAACAATCTGTAGCATCCTTTCCCCATTCCTTGTAACTTCTCCTTTGTTATCTTCCACCTTTTCTTCAGATCTCAGATCAGTTACTTCTCAGGTGACTTCACCATCAGGGTCAAATTTTCAATATACACTCTCTTAGGACCCTATATGTCTCCTTTTTATGTACCCTCACGATGCTAATTGTATGTTTGCATAATTTCTGGATTCTTCCAGTGATTTTGCCCTTGAACATTATATCCCTAGCACCTAAGAAAGTGTTGGACATTTTAGGTGAGTAAAAAATATTCGACCCTCTTACTTTCACCCACTTTTTGTGAAAATGCATGACCTCTGAAGCCAGACAGATCTGAATTTATATCCTGGGTTTGCTTCTTACTTGTTACCTGACTTGAGTGAATGACTTGAGTTCTCTGGGTTCTCGGTTCCCTCATCTGCAATGTGTGCTAGTAATTCTACTGTATACGTTGGAATCAGATGAGATAACATAGTAACCCACCCAGTAGGGGGCCTGATGCATGGTAGAAACTAAGAAAATGTTCATTCCCTTTCTTCTCCCCTCCAGCTCTCCTTAGAATATGATAGGTTTTTTGTTTTGTTTTGTTTTTTTTTTTTTACAAATGTCGCGATGCTCTTCTCTTTACATTTTTCTGATCTTTACAGCCATCTCCTTTCTTCGCCTGGGCTGGGCATCTGCATGACTCTTACTGGATTCTGTTCAGTTCATTAGTGATGAGTCATCACCATCTCGTGTCCTCTCAGTGGTCCATGCAGAATCACATGGCACCTTAATAGCCAACATTTATGATGATGGGCCATTTGCAGGGAGATGGGAGTAATTTGCTTAGTTTTAAAGGTACATTAACTCGCTTTGGTCACTAAGACTCGAGGATTAAATTTTTTCTGAGTCCCCAAATGGCATCCCTACTTGGGTCCTCTTTGATTTCAATGAATTTTTAAAAATCCATGTTGTACTGACCGAGTTATTGGTTCCCTCCCAGTTATGTTGATTCCCTCAAGGATCTGGGTTGATTAAGTCAGCTCTGTTTGCTGAAAAAATTACTAATATAACTTTTTGATCTGATTTACCTGGTCAACTCACCAGAATGATCAAACTAGTTGTCTTGAGTACCTGTGAACAAGAAGAATGGACGTGCCATTAGGATGATGAGGTCAAATAAAGTTACTCTTCGTTAGGTATATCCTGCTCTGTTCCATAAAGTGTTTGAGGTGGCTTACAAGAATATAAATGAACGGTAAAATAGTAGAAATAAATGTAAAATGAAAATCCCACTAGGCAATGAAATCATGGCTAGACTAGAAATATAGAAGGAAATTTTTATACCTGAATTTGTTGGCATATTTTGCTGAGCAAAAGAGGAACCCTGATTAGTTACAAGATTCACACTGTAGCAAAAATTAGGGCATTTCAATGGAAGAAGGAGCCTTTCGGATTCAGGGCCAGGCTACTGCTGCCACTGTCTTGTGAGGCTTTGCTTAGGAACTTTCACCTCTTTGATCTCTGTTTTCTTCTTTGTTATGGGGCAGTTGGACTCAGATTCAGAAGTCACACGTTGGCATCCTAGGTGCCATATTTGGCCTGCAGATGCTTCTCTCTGGCTTACAGGGCACTTTGGAGACTTTATGTGATGCCTCTTGACAAGGTTTGCAGGCCTCCAGTTTGCCACATTCCTCTTCACTCCCTGTTGTGATACACCTGGTTCTCTTCTCTGGAAGCCAGGAAGCCCCTGCCGGAAAGCAGACCAGGTGATGCCTCAGGCTAGTCTCGAAGGAGTAGATGTTTGATCAGGACTTTTCAGGGTCCCAGGACCCTCCTTTCCCATTCTGCCATTTTACAGTCCTGTCCCAGGTCCACTTCTCTCCCCAGACGGTGACTGTCCATGTTCCAGATGGGGATGACAGGGAGATTGTCTGGAAAGATGGCCCTTGTCAGCTGGCCACTCTCACCTTCACCCCTAATTTGAAGATGTTTATCCTGTCAGTCTCCTATCTCCCCATGAGCTCTGGGCAACTGTAATCTTCACCTTCTCAAGGACCCTGAAGGATTGGGTTTTACCACGTGCTCGTGGCTCATGAACTTCATCCTGCATCAGTATCACCTGGAGTCAGATGGCCAGGCCCCATCCCCAGAGTTTCTGATTCATTAGGTCTGGGGTGGGGCTTGGTAATTTGATATTTTGACATGTCCCCAGATGATGCAGTATCCTCCCTCATTCCGGATGGCAAAAATATGCTTTGAGAACCACTGTTCTATACATTTGGGCACCTTTTTACCTTCTTAAGTCCACATCAATAAAACAAATGGCTGTAGACATCATGTATGCCTTACCCTGCAATGATGGGAAGTTATCTCCCTCTCTAAGAGAATCAGAGAACAAAGCTGTGGCCAGGTGGCTCTTCTTTTCTTTCCCCTCAATTTTATAACCGTCGCTTACATAACATTATGTAAGAAATCATGTAAATAAACTTCAAAAATTACAAAAGTATTTGTTATTATTCAACTGGATTGAAGGGTTAAGTATTTTAAAGAATTAATCCAGAAGAAAACTGCTGAACATATAATGCAATATTTGCCTAGTACAAACTCTGGCATATGGTAGGCAATAATCAAAATGGCTTTTTTAATAGATAAGAAAGAAACCCCACAGGGCTGAAACATTGCCTAATTCTGATGAAAAAGGTCAAAGCCATTTTAACTAGATTTTGCTCTAGATACATCCTACTTAATTTATTATTCTCCCTTTGTAACCCTCCTCAACTAATTTGAGCTCAGTTGTTATGATCTAGTAAAAATCTGTATGGCATCTGCTCTGGAGCCAGACTGCCCAGGTTTAAATCCCTTCTCTACCACTTACTAGCTGTAGATACTGGGCAAGTTACCTAACTTCTTTGTGCCTTGTTTTAACTCATCTGGATAATGGGGATAATAATAGCTCTTACATCATACCATTGCTCTAAGGATAAAATGAGTTAATATATGTAAAGGGTTTGGAACAATTCTTCACACATATGTATGTCAATGTTATAATGGTATTCTTGCCTTCTCCAGGGCATAGTATATTTTGTGGAGATTACTTCTTGATTTTGATATATTGTTTTCCACTTAATAAAAGAGAAAACTAAAGCACAAAAAAGACTGGAATTTGTCTGTGTTTACAAAGACTAGTTTCCATCCCCAGCTCAGCCTCCTGGGTTGAGCTGCACTTACACCTTCCATCAGGGAAGGTAAATGTGATGTGGTGTTTTCACTCTGCTATTTGGTAGTTGGAATCTCCTGTTGTTTCAAGAAATACCATTTCCTTGATTTAATAAATTCCCCTTGCTTTTCCTGCTATTTTATCGCATAGGGATGGACTGCACTTCAGACTTAAGATTCCTTCTTCTGAGCAGATGTTACACTAGTTATCTGAGTCAGAATTGAACCACCTATCATGGTAAATAATAGCTGTGAATGTAATCCCACAAGCCCTATTATCATCTGCTTGTAGATAATAATGGCAACATCTTATGCTCATAATACTTCGATGGGTTTTCCAAAGCTTTTCCCTCAGGGAGGGTTGTTATTTTTTCAGCTTGCTACCACACAAAGATTTGGAATCAGACAGGCCTGAGGTCTTCAGCTGCCTCCCCGACTAGCTAACTGTTTAGCTTCAGGCAAAGTGCTTAACCTCTCTGAGCCTCAGTTTTTCCACCTTCACGGTGTTGAAGTACCTCAAAGTTGAGCCACTGGCCTTCACTCTTCCAGCCAACCAGTCTCAGAGCTGGGTATAAATCCAGGTCTGTGCGACACAGAATGCTCTCTTATTTATTGTTGGTTTTTTTTCCCCTGTAATTGCTGAAGAGCAAGATGGTTTGTGGTTTCTGGTCCTGAGCCTCTGTGGGATGAAGGAGCCTGGGGCACTTGACCAGGAACTCTCGTTCCAGCAGTTTGGTTGTAGCTGATAAGCTTAGGTGGGCCTCTCCCTCTGGGTAAGGCATCTTCCCAACTCTGTGCTGGAAAATCAAGCCTGTTCACTCACTCATTACAAAAAGGGTGATGGATACAAACCAGGCCTGGGCATTGAAACTTTTTTATTGATTTGATTTCTCCACTTTGCTCTTATTATCCTCTCTGTTCCACTGCCTTAGTTTCTTGACATTGACCTTCTTTCTAGTCCTCGAACTCATCTAGTATCACATAGCAGACTTTGATGTTGGTCTGTTGAATGGTCTGAAGTCAGTTGGGGTATAAAGCAAGAAGCAGCTTTATTTGTCTTCAATCACTGCCATCAGTTGTTTCCTTAACAACATCCTGGGCTGATTCTACCACTTTCTAGTGACTTCTGTGTATAAAAAGTCCAGTCTAGTTTGAGACTTCAGTTTCATATCCAATTTAATGCTCATCTTCTCCCTTCCCTTTGAGCACTGCCCAAGCTTTGGCCTGAAGGCTTGCAGTGGGGATGGAGTGTAGTCCAGTTTTTCATTCTGCCTCTTCTTGGGCAGCCAAATACACGTCCTTTCATGGGTCAGTGTGTAAAGTCTGTGGCAGGTCCTGTGGGAACTCCCGTGGCACCTCCCAT
The DNA here is from genome assembly GCF_965194825.1 of Balaenoptera physalus. NCBI lineage: Eukaryota > Metazoa > Chordata > Mammalia > Artiodactyla > Balaenopteridae > Balaenoptera > Balaenoptera physalus. The sequence continues at coordinate 77,677,658 of NC_138889.1, forward strand.
GGCATGTGTCCCAAACATGGAGATTGACTCTGGCCTGGCCTTTCATATCTAACCACCCCTCCTTTTAATTCCCTTTCTCAGCAATGTACTCCAACAGTCCCTTGCTGCTGGGATCTCCTTATTCGAGTGGCAATTCTTTTGGATATTGACCTGGAAAAATAGCTCGAATTCTGGTTAGCCTTCAGTGTTCACTTGACACATAGGAAACATGCATTCTTGACATGCCAATACCAGGGGTGCAGGCCACTGCTCTGCAAACCTCTCTTTCTGTTGGCCACTTCTCTCTAATACTCTTTTCCTTCTGTTCTGACACAGAGAAGATCAATAGGTTCATTGCCTAAGCAGATATCCATCCAGCTGAATAGCATCTCAGTTTCTCCTTCTTGCTGGCACCCCCAATCCTTTGGAACCATCCTTCTGTGACCAAGACATTCCTCCCAAGCTAATGACTCTTGACATATTATCCTGTCTCCCTGCTGCATAATCTTCTGCTTGTGTAGACAGGGGAGGGGAACGGAGTTGCAATGCTTTGGTTAGCAGAGCCTGCTGAAGGTGTCGGGCACTCAATTGCTTTTAACTTGCTTTAGAATTTGGTACTTGACTCCTTTCTGTCCTCAGCTTTGAGACCGAGTCTGGCCCTCAGGAGAAGTCCTGGTCCGCATCCGATGACACTTGCTTCTCTGTGTCTTGACCCCAGCAGCTTCCCTGGCCATGCCCTGTGGCTGTCTTCTGGTTCTTCCTAATCCTGGATTTCTCAGCTCCCTATTTTCCTGACTAGCCCCAATCCCTGAAAACCAACTGTGGTGTTTGCCCAGAAGATCCAGTTTGTCAGATGTGTTCCAGCTCCTACGTGAGGAGATTATCCAAAGGAACTATCCAGGGAGGGTCAGAGTGGCCACCATGGCCTGGTGAGAAAGCGTGGAGCCATAGGCCATCACCAGGGAGGGGAAGTTTGCCTACTGAGGGCACACATGCCCAAGAATGTCTTTCCCCTGTCTCGTTACTTTCATCTCTGATACCAACATTTCTGGCAACAAATGATTTTGTTGTAGTATGTTGTCTTTGTTCCTGTAGCTCAGTGGGCTGGGCTGACTGCAGAAATCCACCATTTAACTGCTACTGAGATTTCTAAGGTGTATTTTCAACAAGGGAAAATCATGAATCTTTATTTTCTAAACTTCATACACATGCTGTCATTTAATTTTCCCAATGACTTGTGTGTGGTAGGTGACCTTATTCCCATTTTAAAGAGGTGTACACTGAGGCCCTGAGAGACATACATCCCATGCCCAGTCTGGCTAGAGCCTGTGCTGGAGTTAAAAATCCAAAAAGGTCTGATTCCAAAACCCTTAGCTCTTTCCCCTACATAACAATGAAAAGATAGCTGAGGAGGCATTCCGGGCCAGGCCAGCACACTGGCACCTCCCTTGGTTGGTTGTTTACATAAACTGGCACAGGTTTCAGTAACCACCTCCTGGCGCTGATGCTGACCTCTTCGGAGGGCATGCCTGGCCTGAGGAGTGGCTGCCCTTGAACCAGAACCTGCTCTGGGGACCATGCTTGCTCGTCCACACTAGCATCCCATTCTCCAGGCTTATCCTTACGCCCATTCCTCGCAGCAGCAGAGGACGTTAATTTGGCAGAAGGAAATTAAACTCATCTCTTATTCTTCTTTCCCCCAGAAGTATTGTACTTGAGGAAAATCACATCCCCAAGGTGAGAGGTATTGTGCAAAAAAGGCACAGCAACCCCTCTCCTTCCTTTGTTCCTTCAAAGCCTGTGTAGGGTGAAGGAAAAAAATGTGGAAAATATTGTTATTTAACCCAATAACATTTTTATGAAGACAAAGATATTTACATGCAAGGTCATTAATTCAGAGTTGCAGGCTGCTGAATATGTAACTAAGAACAGTTCCTGGGGCAGCTCTGTAAACAGGGCTTTGCAGATGAGGGGGCTGGGCAGGAGACTGTTTCTATTTAAATGTGATCTCCATCACCGCACGCGTGCCTGACAAATAAGACTGGGTTTCTGTATTTCTTGCTTCGTCTGTGATTTTAATTTCTGGCCTTGCCTTTAAATTGGATTCTTTACATATTTTGTTGCTGTCCAGGGTGCTGGAGGCGAGGGTTTGCAGTCTGCAGTACTTTCTGGAAATTTCAATCTTTGGAAACTATTTGGCTCAACCTGAACATCTTATAGATTAGGAAGGGCAATCCAAAGAGATTGAGAACCTGGGTTTTAGTTGTATTTTCTGTCACTTACAAGTCAGTGGCCTCTCTGTCCTGGTGTGGGTCAAGGTCAGGTGAATAGTGATTGGTAACAGCCTGGATCAGAACCTCTGTCTTCTGATCCAAGTCTTGGCCTCTTGCCACTGGATCAGAATGACTGCTATTCCCCCAGCCCAAAGTATCATTTTTGACCACTTTCTAGAAACTTTGAGTTTGATGGTGCTCATTACTGCCTTGCTGTGCTTACAGCTTTTAGTGAAGCGGGTGTCTCTCTGCCTAGAATGCCCTCCTCTCGCTTGTGTGCCTGGCAGACTCTTCCATAATATTCCTGGCTGCATTGAGACACTACTTCCAGGAAGCCTTCCTTGACTTCCTCCAGGCAGACTTCGATATTCTCTCTACTCTGTTTCCGTTTTACATGTTCTCTTCATTACAATTCCACTTATTGTAATCGTGATGGCGCGACTGATGAGTGACACATTATTCCCTGCAGTGTTTTTCCAGGGCAGGCGCTAGCCTAGGGTTGGTGTGCCATACCTGTTTGTTGACTAAGTGAACACACAGCAACGCTGGGCTGTGGTAGATCTGTTGGTGAGACATTTGCTGCAGCAAGCAGGGAGGTTGCCATCACTTCTCACTTAGACAAGGCAACAGTGGACCGCTTTTGGCTAGTGTCCATTAGCTTGGCCAGCAAACAGAATCTTAATGAATATATTTAAATGTGCTTTTTTGTTGCAAATGAAAGAAAGAATATATTTGGTCTCTGACCCCATCCCCTTTCCTGGCACTGTTGGCACAAAGCTCCTAGAACCCCTGGAAACATCTGAAGTGATGCAGGTCTTTTTTATGCTAATGAGATGACTGGCGCCTGGGGGTAGGGACTGGTTGCCAGGGAAACTAGTCCTGTGATTGGAGAGTTAGCCCTACCCCTGACCTCTAGGGAGGGAAGAGGGGCTGGAGGTTGAAGCCCCCATAAAAACCCTAACCTAAGGGGTCCAGAGGCCTTCTGGGTTGGTGAACAAGAATATATCCTTGTGCCAGGAGAGCAGCACACTCCAAACTCCACAGGGGCAGAAGCTCCTGTGCTCAGGACCCTTCCAGACTTCACTGTATGTATCTCTTCATTGGACTGCTCATATGTATCCTTTAAAATAGCCCTTGTAATAAATCATTAATAGTAAGTAAACTGCTTTCCTGAGTTCTGTGAGCTGTAGTAGCAAATAATAGAAATTGAGTCAGGAGTCATGGGAAGCCAGTCAGAAGTACGGTGACCCAGATTTGCAATTGGCATCTGAAGTTGGGGCAGTCTTTTGGGACTGAGCCCTTAACTTGTGGGACCTGACACTACCTCTGGGTGGATAGTGGCAGAATTGAATTGTAGGACACCCAGCTGGTGTTTATTTATTTATTTTTTTTAGGACCTTATTTAATTAAAAAATTTTTGGCCACATTGGGTCTTTGTTGCTGCGCGCGGGCTTTCTCTAGCTGCAGCGAGCAGGGGCTACTCTTCGTTGCGGTGCACAGGCTTCTCATTGCGGTGGCTTCTCTTGTTGCAGAGCACAGGCTCTAAGTGCACGGGCTTCAGTAGTTGTGGCACGCGGGCTTCAGTAGTTGTGGCACGCAGGCTCTAGAGCGCAGGCTCAGTAGTTGTGGCGCACGGGCTTAGTTGCTCCGCGGCATGTGGGATCTTCCCAGACCAGGGATCGAACCCGTGTCCCCTGCATTGGCAGGCGGATTCTTAACCACTGCGACACCAAGGAAGTTCCCCAGCTGGTGTTTAGAGAGTCAGTTGATGTGGGAATAATCCCACACATCTGGAGTCAGAAGTATTTTGTGAGTAGAGGAAACAAGAGGGGTTTTCCTTTAGTAAGAGTTTCTCTTTTAGCATCACCATTTTCTGTATCCTCAATGAAATTTGATAGCAAAATAAATGTGATTTCTATATTCTTCCATATCTTCAAAGACAATAATGTAAAGATAAAACTGGGATCATCATATAATCACTATCTAGCTTACAGATAATGTCCTAGTTAATTAAACCAACTTTTGAGGAATCTAACTTACTTTAATTTTTTGAAGCATATACAGATTTGGGGGTGTCATATTTTGTAGCTATTAAGTCATTGTTGTTTAGGATCTGGATGTTGGATTTGGAGACACATACACCCGTTTCCCCCACGTACAGCACGCTATCAAAAACAATCATGATATGAACTTAGCAGGCCAATTTTGAAATAAGCACTGAGCATTGTCATGAAAAAACATGAAGATTCCCTGAGCCACCAAATGCTACAGTAAAGGAAATATGATGAAACCTATGTGAAATCTAACAGTTAGAAATAGCTGCAGTGCATCAATGCCTGTACAGGCTCACAACAGCATGACTGTTTTTATGATCCAATGTATTGTTCACTGTGAACAGAGAGGCATCAGCTGAAAGCTATGCTTTCTAAACATTCACAATTAAAAGTGAGAAAGGACAGCAACAGCATTGGTAATGAACAGAAAGGTTTTTTTACATTGAAAATGTAAAACCAAGCAGTGGAAACTTATGAGGAAAATATAAATTATACATATCCCCAAAGTGGTAAAGAAAGATTCATACTCGTACTCGTAGTAGGTAGATTGTCCACATTTTCCAAATCTGCCATTATACTTACAAGTGAATTAGTTTAAATTTTATATTACAAGTGCCAGGCCTTAGAAGAGCTAAACTAGAATTATTCGTTGTCCCCTGGAGTTACTCTAGTTATTTTGGTGTAATACCCTGCTGAGATTTATATGAAAATGAATTTTAATTTCTAATAAAGTAACCATATGCTTTGGAGGATGTTGCAATAAAGTGTCATAAATAATTATTGTTTCTAACAAATTCAACCTTGCGACAATCAGATCTTATTTGAACAACTACGTTAGACGTGGATTTTAGCCATCTCCATATTTCTACCACACTTTCCTCGAAATCTTGAAATATCAACAGGAGCGCGGTAGCCTGGTGGAAACCTTTTTCTTTCTCCTTTCTCCGCACTTACATAATGTTATTTTATTTTAGAATTGCAAGTTCCTCAAAGGAGACAGGTCTCCCATAGACTTCATGTTTTTTAGTTTTTGTTATTTCTCTTAATTGCTGCAAAGAAAATGGATCACCTTAGGTTGCAGTGTGCATGATTTGTCCAGAGGAATTAACTTGGCTCATCCTTTTCCTATGATTAATAGTTATTAATTTTGGCAACTATGAATAACTAAGAGTCAGAGGAAGCGAAAAAAAAAAACCAAAAAAACCAGCTTCCATTTATAGTTTTACTTTCCACATCCCAGAAGAGCTCAGTGGTTCCATTTCTTATCTCCTTTCTTCCCTTTGTTATCCCTTCACCCGGCTTTCTTTGCCTTACTTTACTGTGTGTCAATCACTAAGTCAATTAGCACATATTTATGTGCTGCCCTGGTTCATGATGGGCAGTGTGGGGCATCGAAGAGTAAGACAGGATTTTTATCTTCTGTAAATCACCTCCTTAGAGCTAATCAGGCTACCCGGCATGCTACTGAGTTTAAGTGGAGGAGGAATTCAGAGAAATGTTAGGTCAGTGGGGGCTGAACTAGACAGGGGTTTCATGAAGAGGATGGGAGCTGAAGAATGAACAGGATTTAGATGGAAGGACGGAGGAAGGGAAACATTTTATGCTCATTCCACAAAGGCTTATTTTTACTTAATATTTTAATACTCAGGTATCAGGTATGTTAATACTCAGAAATCAATACCCTACAATTCAGTATATAAGACTTTATTCTCTTCAGCCTGATCTAATTCCCTTGCCTTCTTCTCAATAAAAGAAGTGGGGAAGTGTCCAATTAGCGTTCCTTGGGTCTCTCTTAGTTTGAAACTCTTATTTGGATGAACTCGGTCTCATTTAGGTAAGCCTAAGTGTTCAGTCTGTTCAAAGTTTCAAGCTTACTCACAGCTTTTGGAGATTTCCCCTTTCCCTTCATTTTCTCAGGATGATACTGACATGTCCTTATGGCAGAGGGGCCAGGGTGTCTGGTCTAAGCATTATTCTTCCAAGCTGCTTTGCTCTATCTGCCCTTGGATGAGGTATAATTCATCTTACCCAGTCTTTGGGTGGTAGTCTCTGTTCTTCTGTGTCCTATGGGGGTTTCTATGCATGATGAATGCTCCCAGGGAGCCATTCCATCTTGATGACCATGGTTCCCACCTCTGCTGTCAGGGGGCTGTTGATTCTCTGAGACCTGATCGCAGCTCCCATTTGCTCTCCTGTTGGCCCCTCCCTGGTGACCTCCCTAGCTGGCATGCTCAGGAACCTTGTCATGGTGGGGACCCAGGAAACTCTGAAATCCTTTCTGCCCATACCCAGGGTCCTGAGAACCACTGATCCTCTCTCCGCATAAGTGTGCCACGCCACAATTTCTGTTCAGTTGCAACTTCCCCCTGTTGGTGTGGTAGCACCCTGTTGGAGGGTCTCCTTCCAGACTTCCAGATGGCAAGTTGACTAGCAAATTCTTTGTTTTTATATCCTCCTCTGCCCTCTCTGGGGTTTTTATCTTCTTGATGCCTCTGCCCCCATAAAACTAAAGAGGTGGGGATGTTAGGTCCTTAACACCTTCATTCTTCATATATCCTCTTGGAATCTCCCCCATCTCCATGCTGCCCTCACTGGAAAGTCTTCAACTTCCTCGTTCTATCTAGTAGGAACTTCTATATCATATTCTTTTTCCCTACCCAGTGGGCATACCTTCCATTTTTCTTTGGCAAAAAAACCTTTTATCCTTAATGATGAGAAAAGCTATAGGGGAGAACCCCGACCCCCACCACTAGATTATTAAGAGGAAAATACGCCAAGAAATATTTCTCTAATAATTAGTCACACCACTCAGAATAGCCATCATCAAAAAATCTACAAACAGTTAATGTTGGAGAGGGTATGGAAAAAACGGAACCCTCTTGCACTGTTGGTGGGAATGTAAATTGATACAGCCACTGTGGGGAACAGTATGGAGGTTGCTTAAAAAACTAAAAATAGAATTACCATATGACCCAGCAATCCCACTTCTGGGCATATACCCAGAGAAAACCATAATTCAAAAAGACACATGCACCCCAATGTTCATTGCAGCACTATTTACAGTAGCCAGGACATGGAAGCAACTTAAATGTCCATCAACAGAGGAATGGATAAAGAAATTGTGCTACATATATACAATGGAATATTAGCCATAAAAAGGAACGAAAGTAGGTCATTTGTAGAGACGTGGATGGGCCTAGACAGTGTCATGCAGAGTGAAGTAAGTCAGAAAAAGGAAAACAAATATCACATATTAACGCATATATGTGGAATTTAGAAACATGTTATAGATGATCTCATTTGCAAAGTAGAAATAGTGACATAGATGTAGAGAACAAATGTATGGATACTAAGGGGGAAAGGGGGGGTGGGAGGAATTGGGAGGTTGAGATTGACATATATACACTATCGATACCATTTATAAAATACATAACTAATGAGAACATATACAGTATAGCACAGGGAACTCTACTTAATGCACTGTGGTGACCTAAATGGGAAGGAAATACAAAAAAGAGGGGATATATGTATATGTATAGCTGATTCATTTTGCTGTACAGTAGAAACTAACACAACATTGGAAAGCAACTACACTCCAATAAAAATTAATTAAAAAATAAAATGAAAAAAGAAATATTTCACAAAATCTACCAATAAATACAATGTATGACCAAATGAGCCCAACACTATTTTTCTGATTCACGATTCAATGAAATAGCGAAAGGTGATGACTACTCTGGATTTAAGATTTCAAGGTTCCTGACACCAAGTCAGTCGCATGGATGGGACATGACAAGACCAGGTGTTGGGCATCATCAGGAGCTACAGGATGAGACATGAGGCTCAGGGGTTCCCTTATACTTTACAACCCGGAGAACTAGGAGCAGATTTGGAGTCCATCTCCCCAAACCAGCCTGAAAAAGAGAGTAATGCTAAATGCAACATGTTACCCTTGATGGAACCTGGAACAGAAAAAAAGACATTGGTGCAAAAACCAGTGAAATGTGAAGTCTGGAGTTTAGTTAATAGGAATGTACCAATGTTGATTTCCTAGTTTTGACAAATGCGCCATGGTAATGTAAGATGTCAACATTAGGGGGAAACTGGATTACGATATTCAGGCTCTCACTGTACTACCTCTGCAACTTCTTTGTGAATTTAACACAACAGAACGTTTATTCAAAATGAATTACTTACCTGTGGACAGAGCCAGAAAGCAAGAAGCAAAATGCAAACTATTATTCATTGTTATAATCTTGTTTCTTTATTCTTTTTTTCTGTCCTTGTATTTTAGAATGGTTTTAAAAATCATGAATGTTAAACAGTTTCTTTGGTGCCATATATATGTGTATATATATATATGTATGTATGTATATGTGTGTGTGTGTGTGTATATATATATATATATATATATATATACACACACACACACACACACACATATATAGTTTACATGGGCTGTTTTCAATAAATAGTCATTTAGATACGTGGAAAAAAAGAGTACGATGCCTCTTTTCCAGCACTTTTGATAGATGGATCCTCTATGAGAATGCAAGCCACCCTGCATTTCAGGGATTTAGTTTAGATACCAGAAGTTTTTTTTTCTTTTAGTCACAGCCGATTTTGTTGTTGTTGTTACTGCTTCTGAAGTTTCTTTTGTAAGGAGATATTTTTGCACTTTCAGTTTACATTCTTTTTTTTTTTTTTTTTACACTGATGGTGGTGACAATTTTCATTAAGCACCTCACACATTGCCTTCTATCATCTTTAGGTACCTCCGGTCCTGTTATTACCAAAATTAATCTTCTTCCTAGGTGTGTAAGCACCTCGACACAAAACACATCTTGCAGGCTATTGAGCCGAAGCAGCAGCTAATTTACCAGCTTTGGCTTGGTCAATAATGTTGACCAGTAGGGAAACTTCGACTGTCTTTCATCCTCCCGCTGGTCAGCATTATTAACTCGATTGTCTAATGAGTGTGCTTGAAAATTGCCGTCCACGTTTGCCTCTGTATAAGGGAAGATTGGATTAAATTCAATCTGTACAATGTCAAGGATGATGAAAATTACGTCTTGCCTATTTATAAAGGCTACTTTTATGGAAATCTTCCTTCTTTCTATAAACTCAGCTTTTTTTTTTTTTTTTAATGAAATACACCTTTTCAATAGGAACTTATTTTCAATAGGAATAGAATAGGATGACACCTATTACTTGATGAGCAACAAATGTAATTTGGCAGATTACATTAAATGAGATTCCTATTACACACTAGGCTAAACTCATTATGCAAAAAGACTCATGGCATCCAAGTTTGGGATACGTGATGGTTTGTAATATTTTATATTGTATGCCACGCTCCTACTGTAGGTCAGTGATGGATGTCAAATGCCAGGGTTAGGGTGCCATGCCTGTAAGATTGGCACAACCCTGTTATGGCAGAATACTGTACATAAAATATATATGGCAGGGCTTCCCTGGTGGCGCAGTGGTTGGGAGTCTGCCTGCTAATGCAGGGGACACGGGTTCGCGCCCTGGTCTGGGGGGATCCCACGTGCCGCGGAGCAACTAGACCCGTGGGCCACAGCTGCTGAGCCTGCGCGTCTGGAGCCTGTGCTCCGCAACGGGAGAGGCCGCGATGGTGAGAGGCCCGCGCACCGCGATGAGGAGTGGCCCCCGCTTGCCGCAACTGGAGAAAGCCCTAGCACAGAAACGAAGACCCAACATAGCAATCAAGCAAGCAATCAATCAATAAATTAAAAAAAAAACTAAAAAAAAAAAAAAAAATATATATATATATATATATATATATATATGGCAACTTGCTGCTTCGTTTTTCGTTTCTGTGCTTTGCTTTCTTGCCCATCATAGTTGGCTCTTTCCTAACAGCTGGGGCTTCATCATATTTTAATGTGATGCTACTGTGTCATCCTGTTGCAGTCTGTCCACAGCTGTGCTACTTGTTAGTTCTTGGGTTCCTGGCAACACTCTATCTGGTGTATGATATTTTTTGTGTTGATAACACAGATGACCCCAAATAATCAACTGGTCCCTTAGACTTTCCATCCTAAAAATTTGTGCCCCAGCTTGAATTTCCTTTGGTTTCATGCTACTGTGTTTATATTTCCAAGGCAAGAGTTTGAAGCTTTTAAGGGAAGCTGAAGGGCATCCATTGAATTCACCCTCCAAAATTAGTACCCCTTACCCTGGTGGCTAGATTGGTACTAATACAAGTCCATCAATGATGATGGAATTGGAAACAGGCGATTTTTAAAAGAGTTACCTGCTTACTAATATTCTTCCTCTGGACCTTGTTTTATTTTGTTTTCTTTTAAAAAACTCATTGATAAAAACTTTGACCCCCCCGTGTAAAAAGTCCCAACTTCTGTTACTTGAACTTTTCCCTCAACTTTAATGGGCATGGGCTTTTCTTATTTTGAGTTTTAAGCTGTTTTAACTGGAAATGTGTCTCAGCTTCAAATTAGGTGGATTCTGTTGTTCTTTTGTTCATTATGGTATCAAAGGTTTAGCTTCTAATCTGCCACCTGCTCTGTAAAGAACATGGATACTCCAGAGTGTTCTTGCTAATTATATTTGATTACTTGAAAGGTCGTGTGAAGGCTTTGAGTGTGTTTGGGTGGAGATGTTTAGAGTGTTGATAGATGATGTCCCTCAGATCCAGAAAGGGCTAATAAATGGGGTTGGACAAAAGGTGTTGGCAGTGATTAACTGAATCATGGTGAAAGATGTGGTTCTGCCCTTGGGAAACTTTTCCCTCCTAATCAGCTGGTATTCATAGTTGTTGCTTGACCTTGAACGAGAACCTTAATCTAGTTTCCTATGTCACTGAGGGGTAGTGGGATTCAAGATCATTGTGAAATGCTTGAGTGTAACTACTTAAGAGCACCTTCTTGAACTGTCCAGTCATCCTAATCATGCCTTTTGGGGCCCAGAGTTAGAACCTCAGAATTGTTGGCTGTTGGTCTTTAGTCAGAATCTAAAGTGATGGTGTTAGGGTCTTATTATCCTTTCTCCTAGCAATTATGGACAAATATACTTTTTAAAAAGCTAAAGAACACCTAGGAAAGACAAAGACAGCTCTTAGGAACTTTTAACATCTTCTTATGTTTTTGAAGTCATGGGAGACTCCATAGGAGAAGTATTTTTGAGACTCCATGGGAGAAAACACTGTAATGCCTCCAATTCATCCTGATGGAGTACCTTTGACAGGGGTTTATATAGGTCAGATACCTTGCTTTTTTATAAGCCACAGCAGAATGTGAGGCTTTTGATAGCCATTATTTTTGGACTTAAATGTTCTTTATGTAGCACGATGTTAAAATTGGACTCTTTCTGTCCTGTGGAGAACAGCTCAGAGGCATAGAACAGAACAACAGGTGGCAACAACTTCCTCATTCCGAAGTGAGATGCTGGACCACTTAAGTAGGACTTACAAAGAGGTGCCTAGGAACTCTGGGCCATCCACTTCATCCTACTGAGAAGGTCAGAGAGGGAAGAGAAGAATGGACAATTGGAGAGAGCATTTCTCTGGATGGAAATAAACTCTTCCCACCGTTGGGAGAGGGAGAGAATGCCCTCCTCCCCATTCAGCCCGATGAAAAGAACTTCATGGATACTCCTGGAGAATTTGTGCTTTGGGAGATTTTGAAGGGCAAATGATTTATTGGGGAGGATGGGAATGCCTATTAAAAACGAAGTGAAAGGAAGTAGCTTTGTGCAGGGAAAGCCCCAGACCACATGCACACCTGATAAGGGCTTGGCCCATCAGTGGGGAGCGCCCCAAAAAAGAGGAGTCCCATGTGAGGCACAGATGGCCTGGGCTTGGTACTTCTGCAGGGCTCAGTTACTCGCTGGGGACAGCCTGGGGAGAATGTGGCCTCAGCTCTGGTGCTGTGGCACGGGGATGCAGACGGGGGCTGTCAGCTATCTGTGCTTTTCATAACCAAACAGTAAGGTCTTTCTTGAAGAGAGATCCGAGTGGCATATCTCCATGGCTACCAGGAATGACAAACGGCTTCTCCATGTGTTTCCCAACGGTTCCAGCATCTCTGCAACGTAACATTTCTGAGGAGGACCTAAGTACCGATTAGGGGTCATAAAAGGCTTTAGACTAGAATATGGAGGCTCCTAGATTATGGAGCCTGGGCAAAGATATTCTATAACAATTACCTACATTGATTAATGAACAAAAGGAAAGACTGGATATTTGGGTATTCTGTCCATTTTGTCTTTGATAAACGTTGTATCCATAGCAGTGAATGCGAAATGCTGAGGGTAGAGGGATAGATGGAGTGGAAAGTCTTCCTGCTTGTCTGGACTGTCTATTCCATTCTATTTAGAAAGCTTTAATCTTCATAAGTAAAGAATAACAGGATGCTGCAGAGCAAGAGGTAGGTATATTTGTCTGGAACTTCCTCAACTGGAAAAGTCTTCCTGGATTTGCACCAAATCTGCCTCCCACATTCCTCCCTCCCCCCAAACATCCCTGTCTCCTGCTCCATCCAAAAAGTATGGCCTTCAGTCTGGCAGAAGGTGTTACTGCCCAAGGGCTGCTTGCCAGAGAACTGCCCAATTCTGTGGCTCTCAGCCAGTGGAAAATTTTCCTCCTCTGCTAAGTCACCTTAGTGAGGCACACTGCCCTTAAACTTAGACTCTTCTCCTAATCCTCTTCCCCCCTGCAGCTGTCACATGCTGTCTCCTGCCACTTCCACTTGCAATGGATTTTCTTCTGCAACCTTTGGCTATCCTAGGAGTGATCTTGAACGCTAAGGATTTCTTCTAATGTCCCCAGTTCCTCTGCCCCTGAGGTGTTGTGCTGACTCCTTAAAAGCATGATTGCAATTTATAACCACTAATAGAATGAGTATTAAATTAATATTTCATTCGCTAATGGAGTTGATAATTTCTGTATTCTTAAATGTGTTTTCTATTCTCATTCATTAACTAATTGATCATTAATTGAACAAGCATTTGCAGAGCATATGCTATGTTCCAGGCTCTGTGCTAAATTTTGGAATAAAGTCATTTAGACTTGGTTCCTGACTTCAGAAGGCTCAAGGTCTTTACATTTTCCTATAAATCATGCTTATAAACATAGAAGTATTTTTTTTCTTTTAACTTTACTGAAAGATCCCTGGGTCTTTGACAGAGTGGGGATGTGTCTGGTGGGCCAGCTACCACTACCTCGAGATATGATATAAGCCTATATGATGAGAACAAGCCTAAAGAACATCAACAATGAAGTGGTCACTAAGACTCCATTGTTCTATTATGTCACATTAATCTCGTGTGTTGGAAAGTTGAGGCTGGCAGGAACACTAGAGACCATCTAGCTCAGACTCTAGTTTATTGGCCCAGAGACCACAGCTTGGAGAGGGAAAATGACTTGCCCAAGGTCAGATCCCATAAATGAGAGATCTGGGACCCTGCCTCTTTCTCCACACTCTTTGCTTTCTTCTGACATGTGTTGGTGCAGAGACCGATGGCCCTTGTGCCAGGGAAGCTGGAAGAGGTTTTGCCACCGTGTAAGCTACAGGATGGGTTAAATCCAGGATCCTTAGCTCAGAGGGTCTCTGACTCCAAGAAATAAACTGCTAGAATTAATGCCAAATTACTTTTAGTGTTGTACATAAATTATGAAAGTAGGTGTTTCTAAACTCTGTAGGCTCAAATTTTTTTTAGCTGTTGTCATGTTTCCTTGTTATTGATTTCTTATGATTGTGATTTATTATGGTCATCCACAAGGGTTGAAAATGTGGAGAAAGCAGCATTTAGAATTTCCCCAGCGTCGATGATATGAGCTTTTGCTTTGACCACAAGTGGCATTTTGAACATTTAAGTAGCTGCTTGTTGTTTTTTCCATGTCTGATCCCCTCACTCGAGAGCAGGCACAGGATCCTCCGGACCTTCGTCCCCAAGCCTGACCTCAGTCCCACATGAAAGATGTTACCGATTTGGATGGTTGGCATGGTTTCTTGATAAGCAAGTCATCCCAGTAACGAAACTATGTAGCTCATCAGAGCTGAGCTTTTGAAACAAAGCCATGTAGGCTCAGATTTTAAGGTGAAGAAGTGTTTAAATACAAAATACAGATGAAAATTTCCCCTGGACTTCTGTGGAGTGACGGATGTGAGAAAAATAGAAGGACCCATGTATATTCTTTTCGCGTTGCCTTTGCCTTAGAATCCCTTCCTCAGCTTCTCTGCCTGGAAACCTTGTATTCATCCTTCTATCACTAGTGCTGTATGCTCCCACCTGAAGAACTGTCTTCCTGTCTGTTTCCCCACTGCACTTTATGATGACCTTTATAGCGCTTGTGACACTGAAGTTTCGTTGTCCATCAGTGTCTTTCTCCCTGGCTGTGCTGTGAATTTCAGTGGCAGGGACTCGCCATATTCCTCTCTATGTCTCTAAAGCCTATCACAGATGCTGGTACATAATAGGTGTTCAATATATATTAATTGAAATAATAGATAATAAAATCTAATAATTAGAATGACTTAGGCTAAGTTTACATAATAATATATAGTAATAAACATGAATGCAGATCTTTTTTGATTACAAAGTATTTTTTTTTAATTAATTAATTAATTTATTTATGGCTGTGTTGGGTCTTCGTTTCTGTGCGAGGGCTTTCTCTAGTTGCGGCAAGCGGGGGCCACTCTTCATCACGGTGCGCGGGCCTCTCACTATCGCGGCCTCTCTTGTTGCAGAGCACAGGCTCCAGACGCACAGGCTCAGTAATTGTGGCTCACGGGCCCAGTTGCTCCGCGGCACGTGGGATCTTCCCAGACCAGGGCTCGAACCCGTGTCCCTGCATTGGCAGGCAGATTCTCAACCACTGCGCCACCAGGGAAGCCCCCAAAGTGTTTTTGTTTATTGCCTTACTTGATTCTAATATCAACCCGAGGAAAGAGGTATTAGTATTCCCATTGTTCCAGGAAGGCACAGAATCAGAGGAGTCGTTTTTATCTAATAAGAAAATTGAGATTCCAGCCCAGGAATCCTGGCTCCAAACCACATGCCCTAACTTCTCCATGGAGATTTTCAAATACCAGGCATGGACTGGTGCCTGTTTGATGGTTTGCACATATCCATGATAAAATGAGTAAAATAAGAGTAATGAATGAGTTTTTTATAATGCTGAATTTAAAATAAAGAACCATCCTTTATGTTGTTGTTTTAAAGTGTCCTTTTTAAAATAAAACGATAGTGGTAGCACGTGGTATATTAAACATCTATACTGTCCAAAAAGAATATTGGCTACAGTTTGTAAGATAAACATTATTACCAAAAAAAATTTTTTGAAGTGTTGCCAGTTTGCTAAACCCCAAAGCCTAGGAACCACAGCTACCTTGGTGAAATACCTCAACTAGTTAATTTTTTTCCACGCCTGTCTCCTGGAAGCAAATGATGAGGAAACAAGCACGTATCAGAAATTTAATTAAGACCACATCCATCCCAAAGTCATCTAGGGCGTGTCCTGGAATCAGAATATACCAAATCTAATTTCTCGTATCTGCCTTAGCTACATCCCTGGAAAGTGAGGACTCAGATTCAGAATAATAGCTGTAGTCCCATTATCCTTAGGAGCTTCTATTTCATTATGACGGTATTCATTGACGCGTAGGTGTGGGTAAAAACGTCTGTGTGATGACTGTCCACACTAAGACTTGAAACGAGGTTCGGTGCTATTTCTCATTTAAGCCTCATCTTAAATTCATATTCTATTATTTCCAGAGCATGCTGGACAATTGCCTTTTTCCCCCTGTGTTTACAAATTGGATAACACAACAGATTTCCCCACTTTTCAATCCAGAAGCTGATACTGGGTGCAGAAGGTCTGCTCCACCAGGTTTAGTGTGGTTTTTGGCCCGGGCTGCATTCCCACCCAGTGGCTATTGAACTGGCCTCTTTTTTTTTTTTTTAATTAATTAATTAATTTATTTATTTTTGGCTGTGTTGGGTCTTTGTTGCTGGGCGTGGGCTTTCTCTAGTTGCAGTGGGCGGGGGCTACTCTTCGTTGCGGTGCACGGGCTTCTCACTGTGGTGGCTTCTCTTGTTGTGGAGCACAGGCTCTAGGCACGTGGGCTTCAGTAGTTGTGGCACTTGGGCTCAGTAGTTGTGGCTCGCGGGCTCTAGAACACTGTCTCAGTAGTTGTGGTGTATGGGCTCAGTAGCTGTGGTGCACGGGCTTAGTTGCTCCACAGCATGTGGGATCTTCCCGGACCAGGGCTCGAACCCGTGTCCCCTGTGTTGGCAGGCGGATTCTTAACCACTGCGCCACCAGGGAAGCCCTGAACTGGACTCTTGACAGAGTTTTTGCTGGGCAAAGAACGTGGATGGTCCATCACACTGGTGGCATTTGGAGCCCACGTCACTGCTCATGGGTGCTGCTGCCTGATCACTGGCATTTTGCTGCCTCTTGACCCTTGTCTTTATGAATGAGTAGCAGGTATTTCCAATCTCTTCTCTTCTTGATAAACACAGTGTTTGTGAGCGTCAGCATTAACGGCGCACTTTTGCAGCCCCAAGGTTAAAAGCTTTCCGATGTCTCATTAACTCACAGTGGCATTTCATTTTTAATATTGTCTAGGAACCCTTGCTTGAATCATCACCGTTCAAATGACTTTAATTTGCAGAGGCAGACTTAGCGGTGATGGATGCTTTAGAGATGCAGACCAAAGTGGCAAAGTGGTGGGTGCCCCTTTGGTGGGCTTATTCTTGGTTAATAATTGTTCATAATGTTAGGAACATAACGTGTGACGCTAGTATAACAAAGCGGCGATAAAGCCAGCTTTGGACTTAGACTAATTTGGGCTTGAATCCCACCTGTGTCTGTTGCCAGTAAGCCTTAGGCAACTCACTTAACCTGCGTCACAGTTTCTTTATAAAATAGATGCAATTATTAATCTCCTAGACTTCAGGGGAAGATTAAATAAGAAAAAAGTAAAAATTAAAAAAAATACATATCTAGTGTCTAGCTAAGTACTGGGATAAAGTCAGTCCTGTGTGTTACCTTCCTGGTGGCACACAAAGAACTTTTAAAATCAAATGCTTTGCCTGGGGTCACTAAGACTCAGAGTGACAGCAAGTGTAGACAGTCAGAAGCCTTCCTACTCCCTCAGTAAGGTCTCTGAATGGCAGAATCTCCACCCTGTTGGGGGCGGGGATGCAAGATATGGAGGACCCTTCTCTCCAAGTCTTGTTTTTCTCAAGAAGGGGGACCATTAATATACCTGTGTCATATTGTACCTTAATGATTGAGCCCCATCTTCTAGCGGGTGCGGTCACCGTGCTTGATCTTCGCCCTTTTTCATCTTCCCTCCATGTGGTGAGTGACTCAGGCCTTGCTCCCTGAACAGACCCCACCCACTCTGGTCCTCAGTCCTGTCTTTGCTCTCCTCCCATCAGCGTTTATAGGTTCTCAGTGACAGGTCTCTTATGCAGGGTAAGATCCCAAGACTTCTCTTGGGATTGAAGCCACCAACTCCATCCCATTCATCGGAAAGCTTGGCGCTGGAGTTTTGGCCAGTGTGGTGCCTTATTTCCCCACTGTCATTGACCCTGACACTCTCTCTCTCTGACAGTTTCATAGGGAGGTCGGCTGGATGGGCCAAAGTGAATTCCTTGGCCTCTGAATGAAATAAACGTCTCAATCTGCCTCTAACACTGTGAATTCCTGGGAAAGCAAAACACAAAGTAAAAATCAGAGTTAACTTTTTATGGATATCCGCCTGTGGGTGAGGTAGCAGGTAATATATTTACATATAACAATGCGAGGTGAAGGTGGGCTGATCTTGCTTTATTCTTGGGACTAGAACAGAAGGTCACAGACCTTTTTTCTGGAACAAGGCAGGATTCTATTCCAGGTGTCAACCTCCATCCTATCCCGTAACTAGGGAAACAAGAGAAAGCAGTCAACTCACCTAGTATCTTTCCCATATCCTCTTATTGTCTGTTTACCAAAGTTGGGATGGAGACAGGCATTTCTGAAATTTACTGGGACCTTTAAACTTGTTACAACTATCAGTTCTTTGTGACATATTCTCCCTAGAAGACATAATAGCATGTGACATATTGTTAGGATTGGGGCATTCACACCCGGTGTGTATATATCAGGCATGGGGTGAGAAGCTGCAGAAATGATTGGGGTGAAAGTTATTGCTAGCCTGGGGCTGCTGTGCGCTGTAACTGCTGCAACTCTCATCTGGAGCTTTTTGCATATGCATAGTTTACAACCCCCCCCCCCCCCCCACCAGCCTTCCTGGCTGGCCTTCTCTTCCCTGTCTTGGAGAGCTCTCTGTTTTGTTAGAAACAAGGCAGCCAGCTTCCATCCTCTTGGTGTCTCAGTGCCAGTTTTGTGTGGGAGGGATGCATGCTCATTCACACTCAGTTGCAATTGTAGGTGCTATGCAATTATGATTTAACAGTGAGTAATTTTATCACATCCTTCAGTTCTCAAATTAAAGAACAGTGATCATAGGATCTAGATGCCCAGTTCAAAACAAGCAACTTTAAACATTAAGGTGTGGCCTGCTATCTAAGATGATTTCTGTAACTTCACATATGTAGTTAAAACGTCATATATGAAGTTCATGCCCGAACATGAAGCCTTCTATAACTTGTACAAGAGACATACCAAGGAGTTCAGAGCTGGAAATGACTTTATTGAATCATTGAAGACAACCCTCTTCTTTTACGGTAGGGGTAATAGATGCCCAAAGGAGTGAAGTAACTCGCCTAAGCCTCTTTAGTGGAAGAGGTTGAATTCACCAGCTCTCACTAACCTGCTCCCACTCACCTTCTCTCAACTCTGACAGTAATTATACCCTGAATCCCCGAGTAATTAGAAATTGGATCACATATTTTGAAACTTCTTACATTGCTTGCTTATTGTTTCATATGTGCAGACTTGTCTAACCTACTTCACTGAAAGTGTGTTGAGGGTAAGACCTGCAAGCTTTTCTGTCATGAAGGCTGGGTTGATGCTAATCGTTTAGCGGAAAGATTCAGTGAATATTCATTGATTGACTGAAAAAGCCAAGTATTTTGTCTACATGATTCTATGTAAAAGAATACTAGGAAATTAAAAATGAGATCTGAACTTTTAGATTTCTTTCCAATAGATGGCATTTAGACTGTGAGTGTCTTGGGGAAAATGTTGCATTAGAGTAATATTTAGATTCACAGAGCCTGGTACATAGTAGATGCTGAAAAAAAAGTTTGCAGAATAAATGAATGAGTAAATGAATGAAGAATGTGGGTAAAGAACTAATTAGGAAAAAAGCTATGGACAGAAGCTGAGAGAGAGGAGATTTATAAGGAAAAGCTAGCTTGTCGAGATCCCCATGCTTGCCCTCACGTATATCCTACACCAGCATGTGAGACAGGCAGACTTGAGAGGTCTCCCTCTGGGGTCCTGGGCCCTGGAGAACTTTCTGTTGTCTTGTAGTGCCAACTCTTCTACTACCTCACTGACCTTGGGCACTTGAGAGGGCAAGTGGTAATTAACACGGAGGGGAAGGTGAAGTTCCTAAAATACTGTTGCTCTCAAGGCCCCATCAACGGAGGCAATTCAGAATACCAAGTAAAGTGCACATGAGATAATTTGGTTGGTGGGAAGTGCATATTTATGAACACTCGGTTGTCCTATGGCCCGTGTCAATTTGATATGTTCCCAAACCTTTGTACTTCGTTTTACTATTGTCATCATTGCAAGTGCTGATGATGGGTCCCAGTAATGACCACCTCTGACTCACAGCTGCCGCCAGCAAAATGCCTGGAACTCCAGTGCACCTGATTCAGCATCCTCCTTGGCTTTGAGCCCACAGTTGTCTCACATCAACTTCTAAGGAGCCTCATGGAATTTAGCATCACTCCGTTCATTCATTCATTCATTCATTCAAGTAACATTTATGGAAGGTCTTCTACTTATTAGGTGGTGTGCAAAGTGCTGAGGGTATGAAGGTGGAAGGACCATTACCTGTGTTCTCAGTGCTCACTGTGATGTGGGAGGAGTAAAATAAGGCCCCAAGCCCTAATTTGACTTCATAATATCTCATAGAACAAGCCTGGGGCTCACAGTGGAGCCGAGGGTTTCGCCAGCAGAGGTACGTGTGATAGGTTACCCAGAGATCACACTCAAGGTGGTGATTCCTCTGATGCAAATCACTGCCTCCCAAGTCTGCCTCTTGCTGCCTCAGACATCTGATCTTGCCAGTTTGCTGAGAAGAGCTCCATCTCTGAGGGACAGGCTTATATTTGACATGCTCGTAGAACTTGATTATAGACAATATCTCAGACTGTCAATTCAGTAATTTACAGTAACTGTCAGGCAGGTCAGACATTTATCTCAGGCAGACCAGGATATTCTCACCTTGAAGGGAAACAAAAAATGGTCAGAGGGTTCCTTAACGAGCATGTGCTCAGAGGAAGGTTTTCATAGTAGCTGGCTCTGGTATGCTGGTCACTGCATCCGAACAGTACACAACCCCCGGTCAGGAGGTGGCTCTTCTTGAATGGCCACCGGAATCCCCTCTCCCCAGAATGGGCCCTCCTGACATCCCAGTTCTGTCCTTGCACTCTGGCAATGCGGCTGTTTACTATTCTGGCTGAATCGAGGTGTAAAGTATTCAGAGGAATGGATTGAGGGCATGTCTTTCAGACTATGCTACAGGAATTTTTTTTTCTTTTCCTAGAGCATTGCACTTCATATTAATTTCATTTTTATCAAAATACAGCTTTTGTATATTTTAAAGTGACAGAGGGATCCGTGGCTTATAATGGAAAAAACAGCAGTCTGCCACTCACCCCTTCCCACTCCTTCCCTAAGGAAGTTTCTTTCGAAATTTCTTCCATTGTTTATTTCCATTTGTTCTTATGGGTGTGTGTGTATGCTATCATTTACACAGTTTTGTTCATTTTCCATGGTGTTTCTCTTACAGTAAACAAGGATTCAGCTTGCTAACTACTCCCCACCCTGCCTTGTCTGCCCTTCCTTCTTTTCACCCTTCCCCTAGAACTAGGATTAACAGGAAGCTTCTGGTGAGGTTTGAAAAGGCTGAACTTGCCGAGTGTGCAGTTGTAATCCCCAAAGCCCAGGGCACAGCCAACCAGGGTTCAAATCCCATGCTCTGACCTAACAGTTAAGACTGCAGGCAAGTCATTTAAAATGTAGGACCCTGGGTTTCAACCTCCTCAGAATCAAAGTGGTAATACTTGTCATCTAGAAAGTGAAGGTAAATAACATATAATGTATGTAAAGTGCTTATAACTGCATACCTTAAAATCAGGCTAAGCTAAGGGTAGACCTGAGGGGCTCTTTTGAATGGTGAGGTGTCGCAGAGAGCTTGACTAGAAATACTTCTATACTGGAGAATTTAAAGCAGGTAGAAATATGGCCCTCCTCCTTTGCCTCAGATCCTGAAAAAAAAAAAAAAAAAAAAAAATCTCTGCAAACTGTCCTTAGCTTGGCCAGCTTTGAGCCATGTCACTCTGCAGTAATTTTCTACCTTTGGCTGCCCAACCCCCTTTCTGTTCAGTTTTTCTCTAAACAAGGTACAATGTCATTGATGAGGCTTCCTTCCGCTTAGTAAATTACAATCACACGGCAGTTCTCATTCCTTGAAATGACTCCCAGATCACCTTGTTTGGGATTTTCAGTGCTTCTGAATTCCTCAGTCACACATTTACAGACATTCCCTAGGTTTATTTCCCCAGATGGCTAATCTCACGCCATTGTATGTGGATTTTATGAGTTTAATTCTCAGGTGGCAACCTTGTTTCTCTTCGCTTTGCTTCCTTAAGATCTAATCATCCTCAGAAATCGATCTCAGAATTTTCTTTTTGGTGAAGCCTTTTTGGACTTCCTTTGCCCTCCATGGGATGGACCACCCCCCTCTCTTCCTGTTACCAGTTGGGTTCTCCGGAAGCAGATGCTGCTGAGATGGAGTGTGGGCTACAAAATGTTTATTAGGGATCAACACCTATGAAATGGAAGGAAGCAGGATTGGGCAGAGGGAGAAGTTATAATGCTGATACATCGAAGATCTGGAGTAAATATTGTATGTCCGAGTTGTCGTGTATGTCACGTCAGACCAGGACACCCATGCCTTTAGATCTACTCTTGGCTCCACCCCCAGTGCAGGCTGCCCTGGGAAGAGCATGTCCTCAGAGCTGCAGCTAAGGTGGACCCGGAAAGAGCTGACAGCTGGGGGCTGCCTGCTGACTGCGCTCTGCAGCTGGGTGGCCAGTCCTTCCTGCGGGGTCGGTGGGAGGCTGGGGGTGGCGGTCTTAGATGTCCATCTTTGTGTCTGTCGCATATGCAGAGTACTTCTGTCAGTTTCTTGGTGAACACCCTTGATTGTAATTTATTGATTATTGTCCGCCTTCTCCCTAGGACGGTAAACTAAGCTCAGGAGCTCTGTCTCTGTTGGGCTCATCATCTCCAGCATGTAGTGGGCATGCAAAAAAAAGTCATAAAACCAGTGTTTGTCTTCAACGTCTACAGTTATTTCTACCACTGTAGTCATCACTGTAATCTGAAGGGCAGAAAATGACTATTGCCTGAGCCCCTCTTGGAGGTCCGCTACTGCGCCAGCCTTACACCTGCAAACTGGTTTTATCTTCACAACCACTTTGTGAGATAAAAGCCATTGCTCCCACATTACAGTCGAAGAGCTGCGGCTCAGAGAAGTTGAGCCACTTTCTGACTCCAGGGCCTTAGCATTTTCCCATCCACTGAGCCAGCTGTGCCGCTGAGGCTGGGCTTCCGGGTACCACAATGAGAGTGCCTCTGAGTTAGGACCTGTGTCTCCTCTGGCTTCCATGTCGATATTCGAGCCCAGAGGACATAGGCCAGCCCACGTTGGGCACCACTTTAGCTGCTGTATTTTCCTGTTGATGCCACGCTAAGGTAAGTCGAGCACCTTCCTATAACCAGAATGCTCTGTTTCATACAGCGTGGTGGCTGAAAGCACAGTCTCTGAAATCAGACCATTTGGATCTGAATCCACTTGCCACCAGTCATGTGACCTCGAGCAAGTCACTTAACTACTCTCTGTCTTAGTTCTCTTCTTTGTAAGATGGAGATAATTACAACCGTTACAACATTGGGTTGCTGTGAGAATTAAGTAGGTCCAACATCATCTGCCAAGGATGTTTTTCCTCTCTCTTTTGTTCTTTACATGAACTTTTGACTTTAGAACAGTTTTAGATTTACAGGAAGATTGCAAGGAGAGTGCAAGGAGTTCTCAGTTTCCCTTGTATTAGCATCTTCGCCAGCTGTGTGATGCATTTGTTACAATGAATGAACCAGAGTTGGTACATTGTAATCAATTAAAGCCCGTGCCATTATTCAGACTTCCTTGGTTTTACCTAATGTTCTTTATCTGTGACAGTATCCCATCCAGAACACCACTTATATTTAGTCATCATCTCCCCTTAGGCTCCCCTTGATGTGACAGTTTCCTTGTTTTTGATGACCTTGACAGTTCTGAGGTGTACTGGTCAGACGTTATGTAGAATGTCCATCAGTTGGGATTTGTCTGATTTTTTTCCTCACTGTTAGGCTGGGGTTATGTGTTTTGGGGAGGAAGACTCAGAGATATTTATTTTGTACTTTGGGTTATAATCCAATACTACTTTATTTTGTTCTAATTGTTAAAGCCTTGTCGTGTGGGAGCTCCTTCAGTTGGCTCCTGGGAAGGGGATTTTCAGTTGGATTCAACTGTGTCAACTCAGTGACTTAATTGGATTTGATACAGTAGGAAACCGGGGCCCTGAGCAGAAGCTGCCTGTGCTGTCACTTTAAGATTAGATTCTTTCAGTTGCCAGAATGTGTCTAACCAGCTCCGGGGCAGGTCTTCCTAACCTCAGAGATGGAAATTCGTGGAGTGGAATCAAGTTTGTACATTTTGTTACCTTATCTTCTCTCCCTGTTCACACTGTAAATTCTGTTTGAACAGCTGAGAAAGATCCTCCCTAGGACAGATTAATGAAGAAATGAAGTTTAATGTGCTATTATTTCCTCAGCCCTGCAATGCTGGCATTCTTTACAGTCTGAACTTTTTCTAAGCAAGCACTAGACAGGCTTATTTCCCAAGTAAGCTTTATATTCATGGGGCTGATGAAACCATAATTCAGTGAATGCACAACCCCTGGTTTGAGCACTTATATTTCTGTAGTTATTTGCTTGTAGATTGCTCTAATCTCAGGACACTATGAAATCCTGGAAGACAGAGAGTATATTTTATGTATATTTGTGAATCCATTGCTTAGCACAATACTATATTAGAGGCTTAACAATGTTGATTAAATAAATGAACACAGGACTGGAAAAGTAATTAATTTGTTTACTTATCTTGGTGAACTTGTTAATAAAATATTATTTAAAGAAAGTCAGAGATTCTGTCCCATCCGCCCCCCATCTCCCTGTTGTGATGGTTTTCTTACCAGCTTCTTAAACACTTTTGAAAAAATAGCCTTAATTTTCGCTCTTGTTTTCCTTAGCTGACCTTTCCCATGGCATTTGTCAGACATTTTGCCTCTTGGCTTTCACTTATCACTGAGCATACTTGTTCACTGACCTGAACTTTGTCCGTTTTTTTCAGATTTCTGTACCTTTTCTTGTTATGTCAACTCTTTTTCTTTAGGTAACCACCTTTTGGCAATTTTTCTTCTGTTCACCAGTTTTATTTCTTTTTCCTTTTTTTCTTCCTTCTTCTGGAGGTGTGATGCTCAGTTTCCTTCAAGCTTAAACATCAAGGAGTTTGGTGACTATATTAGTTTTGTTTATTGCTGGATGCCATTATAAAGAATGGACCCAAGTGTGAACGGAGCAAGGTTGTCAATGAAGGGCCCAGAAGAAGAGGAAGAGATTCATCCTTGCTGTTGAGCTTACTGCTGTGGGTACTGGGTATAAGCACATAGTGGGCTCAGGGTTTGCTCTGCAAACCAGCCTCCCATTTCTCTATGGTGAAAGCAGTTCCTACTTGGGAGTGACCTTGGGGATAAATAAATGCCTTTCTGGGTTGTGTTGGCCTGACAATATATTAGCCTTTGAAGGTCAAGCTTCTTTCTTCTTTCACAATTTGCTTTAACCTGTTACCCTCAGGTGACTGTTTTTTTGCTCCACGGCTTTATTGTCCTGTGGCCGAATCAATGCTGTTGTGAAAAGGTCAGCAGCTCTGAAACACCTTTGGTTCGTAATGGAATGTAAGGCCCATTTTCAAGTTCCTCCCCATCCCTTCTTTTTTCCCCTCCCACCAATAATCGATTCCTGAGCCCCATCTGTGCTTTTCCTCTAAATGGTTCTTCTTTACAGGTGTTAACATTGCATTTAAGTAAAACATAACATTGCTCTCTTTTAAGCAGGTGCATCCTGTTAGAAACACAGTATGTTCTTCATTCCCACAAACAATGATCTTTGCACTGTCGCTATTTCTGGGCAACTGTTTTGCTATATAAATGGCCATTTCAGCCTGGTTTATGGGGATCTGATGTATAGAGCTTTTATATCTGAACACTGAGCTGCAGGATCCTGTAGCATTTGCCTTCTGTGCTTCCCATATTGGCAGAAAGTAACTGCATCCTGCAGATCCTGGGTGGAAAGAGGCTCTTCCATTGTGGTGCTTATTGGCATTACTGGCCACTAATGGACGGATGCCAGATAATGAATATGTCGTTAACTAACCTTTCCATTTCCATTGTGTGTTTGGGCAGGCAGGACTATTCAGGGCAAGGTGAGTGCAATTACGTACCTTCTTTTTAATGACAAATCAGTTTTGGTTGAATTCACCCACTTTCTCCCTTCCAGTAGCTAAGAATAAACCAATTACCTAGAGAAGCCTTGAGATAAATCAGATAAACACATTGCTTACTTTTCCTGAGGCCATGGAAGCATTTGGTTGGGTGATCTTTGTAAACACAAACCAATCCTACTTTGAATACCCAGGAGGAGGTCTCCAAACCCCTGAGAAAGGCACACAAGCATGCAGTGATTTAGTTCCGCCATCTCTCTAGTTTCCTTTCTCCATTCTCACCCACAGACACTCTTTTTTTTTTTTTTCTAGCTGTAGTGAAGAAATCACAGGTCCCTGTAACAACCTATGCCCTTCACCTCTTGGTGCCTTTGTACACGCTGTACTTTTACCCTTAGTTACCTCTCCCTACTGGTTTCCCACTCATGCCCCATCATTGTTAAACCTTCAGTGACCCCCTTCCCCACCTGTAGAACTGACCATCCCTAACTTCATTCATTCATTCATTCATTCATTCATTCATTTATTTATTTATTTTTGGCTGTGTTGGGTCTTCGTTTCTGTGCGAGGGCTTTCTCTAGTTGTGGCAAGCAGGGGCCACTCTTCATCGCGGTACGCGGGCCTCTCACTATCGCGGCTTCTCTTGTTGCGGAGCACAGGCTCCAGACGCGCAGGCTCAGTAGTTGTGGCTCACGGGCCTAGTTGCTTCGCGGCATGTGGGATCTTCCCAGACCAGGGCTCGAACCCGTGTCCCCTGCATTGGCAGGCAGATTCTCAACCACTGCGCCACCAGGGAAGCCCCCCATCCCTAACTTCATGCCCCACTTGTACTTGGTACATAGTTGTACCTATCATGGCACCTGGCAATTTTTGGTCAATGTGTCTGTCTAGACCAGTGCTGTCCAATAGAACTTTGTGCAGTGAAGGGAAATATGTTTAATAGGGTAGCCAGCAGCCACGTGCGGCTACTGAACACTTGAAATGTGGCTAGTGCAAGTGAGCACTGAAACTTTAATTTATATAGTTGGTTGTTGCTACCATATTGGACAGCGCAGGTCCAGACCAGTGGTTTTCAGGCATTAGTATGTATCAGAATCACATGGAGGGCTTATTAAAACACAGGTTTCTAGGGCCAACCCCCAGAGTTTCTGATTCAGTGGGCTTGTGTGGGGCCTGAGAATTTGCATTTCTAACAAGTCCCCAAGTGATGCTGATATTTTTTTTCTCTTTTTTTTAAATTGTGGTGTAGTTGCTTTACAATGTTGTGTTAGTTTCTGCTGTACACAAAGTGAATCAGCTGTATGTATGCATATATCCCCTCCCTCTTGCACCTCTCCACCCCCGCATCCCACCCATCTAGGTCATCACAGAGCACCGAGCTGAGCTCCCTGTGCTATACAGCAGGTTTCCACTATCTGTTTTACACGCGGTAGTATATATATGTCAGTCCCAATATCCCAGTTCATCCCATCCCCCTTCCCTCCCCCCACCCCGTGTCCACACGTCCATTCTCTACATCTGCATCTCTATTCCTGCCCTGCAAATAGGTTCATCTGTACCATTTTTCTAGATTCCGAGGGTTCATACTTTGGTTTAGTGGTCTAGACCACTGTTGGCAAATTATAGCCTCCAGGCCAGATTTAACCAGCTACCTGTCTTTTTAAAAAAATTAATTAATTAATTTGGCTGCATCAGGTCTTAGTTGTGGCACGTGGGATCTTCATTGCAGCATGCGGGATCTTTTGTTGCAGTGAGCGGGCTCTTCCTCACGGTGTATGGGCTTCTCTCTAGCTGTGGTGTGTGGGTTCCAGAGTGCGCCGGCTCAGTAGTTGTAGCACATGGGCTTAGTTGCCCTCGGCATGTGGGATCTTAGTTCCCCGACCAGGTATCAAACCTGCATTGGAAGGTGGATTCTTAACCACTGGACCACCAGGGAAGTCCCAGCCAGCTACCTGTCTTTGAATGTCTTATTGGAAACAGTCTGTCTATCCATTTACGTTGTCTGTGGAGGCTTTCACACCACAATGACAGAGTCAGGTAATTGCAAGAGTAGATCATATGACTTGTAAAGCCAAAAATATTTGCTATCTGACCCTTTACAGAAAAAGTGTGCTGACTCTTGGTCTCTATGAATGTGACTTTGTTGTCTTTGTAGCTTTGGACCCTGCAACAGTGTGGGGTACAGAGTAGCCACTGAAGGAATGAATGAATGAATGAAATAGTATAGAGGATTCCAGTTAGGTATAAATATTGGCTTTATTTATTATGGTAGATTGTTGTAGGCTTTTTACAAGTTTTGAAACAATCTATTTGAGTCATTTTTACTTGAGCCATGAGGCATTTAAAATTCATGTCCCTTAGCAATTTGATCAAGGTGAAAGCTTTGAGTAAAGGACTATGAAATGGAAAAGCCACATTAATCTGAATGGTAGGAATATTGGCTGTTGAATTTATTATTAGTAGTTGTAGTAATATTTTATAGAAATCTCATTGGAAAGCCATTTTATCCTGGGACTATTAGGGCAACATTCTCTTAAGACTGAGAAGAGCAGCTTCAAGGATCTGATCCCAAAACCTCTGCTCTGCTTCCAGGGCTAAAATTAAGGGGGCTTTCACACTGCTTTGTCCTGGCACTTCCTCTAGGCCACTGAAGTCATAGGTGTGCTGAAAATGTTCAAGGTCCAGATACCAGTAACTAAGAGCTTTTTGGAATTCCATTAAAGTGAGGATTATAGCCTTTAAGCTTTTCTTTTTCTTCTTTTTTCCTGTTTCACGTGGCTTTTTTGGGGGGCAAAAGAACAGTTTAGAATAGTTTAAATTTAGCAGCATCTAAATTTGTTATCCAATCTGAAACCTGCAAGTTATTCTTTATCTCTTCTTTTCCCTCATTTTTCATATCAGCATAGTGGTTAAATGGGTAAGCCTTGTAATCTGACTGCCTAGGTCCCAGATTCTGGCTTTACTTGTTATGAGCTGTGTGATCCTGAGCAAATTACTTAACCTCTCTGGTCTCAACGCTTAGGGGTTCTTGGGAAAGTCACCCAAACTCTCTGTGCCTCAGTTTTTATGCTGGATTCTGTGTTGTTGACTGGGCACCACCACCACCACCAACCCCTTCTAAAGGCACCATTTACATCATATTACAGAGAAGCAGGAAAAAACGTTCCCAGACTTTGCTTTCCTAAATGATTTCTGGTTAGTAGCAGCCAATGACAGGCCCTTGGACACGTGTTGGGAGGCAGGAGAGGAGACGCCCCTGTTCTCCAGAAGCAGTTACAGCCAGACACCTGGTGGATGTGGGCGCCACAGCTGTTTTCCAGTGAGCTCTTAAGAATGACCTGTTTACACTGCAGCTCCCAGCAGTGGTAGGAGGGTCCCAGATGTTCTTTAGATTTTTAGCGGCTTCCTGGTGAGCTCTCGAAATGACTGACTTCATTGCTACAGTCTGAGATCACTAATGGTTGCTTCCCAGCATTTACTCTCCTGGTCCTTCCAAACATTATGAACAGCTTCAGTGCTCACCTTCTTTCCCATACCTGGAATCCATAGGTTGGCTTCTATTTTCCTAATCAAGCTCTGACTGATATAGTATTCTCATGAGTTAAATGCAGATGATAATAGTACCGCCTCGTAGGATTAAATGAATTTTATACAGACACACACACACACATACTCTCACACACACACAGACATATATACCTGAAGCTCTTTTAACATATTTTATATTTATTCTTTATGTGTCTTCCCCATTCCCATTGGAATATGATCTCCGCTCTATTTAGATTTTTTTGTTGGAAGCCTCCTCTGCTTTCTTTTTTAAAATAATTAATTTTTTGGCTGCGTTGGGTCTTCGTTGCTGCACGCGAGCTTTCTCTAGTTGCGGCGAGCAGGGGCTACTCTTCGTTGAGGTGCACAGGCTTCTCACTGCGGTGGCTTCTCTTGTTGCGGAGCACGGGCTCTAGGCGTGCGGACTTCAGTAGTTGTGGCATGCAGGCTCTAGAGCGCAGGCTCAGTAGTTGTGGCGCACGGGCTTAGTTGCTCTGCAGCACGTGGGAATCTTCCCGGACCAGCGCTCGAACCCGTGTCCCCTGCATTGGCAGGTGGATTCTTAACCACTGCACCACCAGGGAAGTCCCCGCCTCTGCTTTCTGTCTAATTTGCATTATATGTCCATTCCTTATATTTCAAATGTATTGATATTTGTCAAGGTAAATTTGATCATGTATCTTTTCTCCTAATCAGCAGTAACTCCTCATTATCTATGAGGTAAAGTAGAAACTAGTTCCATAGAGTGGAAGATAAAGTTGGCCATGACTGATCACTTACCCACTCACAGTCTGTGCTGTAGCCCTACTGAAGTTTTGAGGATTCTGTAACTTACTTGAGTATTTCATATATCCGTGCCTTTGCACATTCTGTTCCATCTGCTGGGGAGATCCTTCCCTCTTTTATCTACCTGGTTAACTTCTCCATCTTTAATACTTTGCTTAAACATCATCCTTCTGCTTTCTGAGATCCTAGGCACAATTGGTCATTTATTTCTCCTTAGTCCTCTTACATTTTGAACTTATTTATCAGGCTTACCTCAAAGTATTCAAAGTAAATATTTGCATGTTTGTCTTTTCCTTAATTCTGTAATTTGCATCAAGAACCTTTTCTTATTCCTCCTGGTATCCGTAGCCCAGGGACTAGGATTGAATAGGATTTAGTAATATATGTGTAACATATGAATGATCGAACACTTTCATACCTACCTCAGCCTTACAACTTCCAAAGGAGTACACTCGGGGTCCACAGGAGGTTAGAGGCCATGGTGTTACAGATTCTGTCATTCTGTAAAAGCTATGTCTGAGTATATGGAACAGTGGGAAATATTTTGGCTGGTGGCCACAAAGACTGATCTGCTAAACCAATAGCAACTGGGAACAAACTGTCCTCACTGTTGTAGCTCCAGGGGTGTCAGATGTTTGGGTTTGATCTCCCTGATTAGGAGAATATTCAGTTCTTCAGAGGATGCTGTTTTCCTCTCTGTCTGCCTGGTTCTTGTCACTGGCTGTTTCATTGCGGCAGGTACATTATATCATGGCTGTCTGGTAGGAAAAGAGGTTCTTGGCTGCAGATGTAAAGATGAAGCCAACATGTAATGTGCTGTTTCCCCCCAAGCTGGTACAAGAGAAGATGTATATTTTCAGTGACTCTTCAGCTGTACTTGGGAATTTTTAGCGAGTGGGTTTTTGCAGGAATGCTTAGCTCTATTATTTACCAAATGGTACAAGTTAGAAATGGTGCAATGTGGCAGAATCCTTATTTGTTTTTCATTGGCACAGGCTGCTTCCCATTCAGCCCTTGTATGCTGCTTCATTTTAAGTATTCCTAACGTTTGGACATTTCCCACTCTCGCCTCAAGATGATTTAGTCATCAGAATGCAGTTGGGAAGTTTTCACATTTCTTTCTGATTTAATTGGTATTGTGAAAGCTTTACTCCCCTTGGGGGTGTCAGGGAGCTATAATCAAGTTTGACATAAAAAGTCTGGGCTTGAGTCTTAGTTCTAACACAAGCCAGCTTTGTGACTTTGGATAAATCACCTAACCTGAGTCTCGTGTGCATGCTGTTTTAAATAGGAATGATTACATTTGCTCTTCTTACCTCCTAGGGTATATTAGTCTGATGAAGGGCATTCTAGTTCTAGGGCAAAACGAGGACCAGTACAGTTGACTCTTGAACAACGTGGATTTGAACACCTCAGGTCCACTTATACACAGAACTTTTTCAGTAGTAAATACTACAGTGCTCCACAATCCATGGATGTGGAATCCGTGGATACAGAAATGTGGCTAAAGGAACCACTGATACAGAGGAGCTGCGTATACAGAAGGCTGACTGTAATTTACACATAGGGTTTCAACTGCACAGAGGGTTGGTGCCCCAGACCCTCATGTTGTTCTAGGGTCAACTGGACTCCTTTTCCCCTAAATGAGTGATCCGTTACACAGGAAATGTAGACTCCCATGCAGTAAGACGCTGCTGAACTTTAACATCACCTTCTGTCCTGCCAATATTCAGTGGCGGGAGAAAGGGTGACTATATGTGGCCCAATAGGGGTTTAAGAGTTAGAGTGTCCCATCATTCCAGGTGAGTGTGGTTTACTCTGATGACAGAAAGGGAAGTGGGGTCATTGTACACTCTGAGTCTTGTCTTGTCTGGTTAGGGGCTACACGTATTTTCAGCTGGGGGTGATTTTGCCTCCAGAGGACATTTGGTAATGTCTGGAGACATTTTTGGTTTTCACAACTGGGATATGCTACTGGCATCTAGTGGGTAGAATCCAGGCATGCTGCTAAACATCCCGCAGTGCACAGGACAAACCCTCCACAGCAAAGAATTACCGGTTCCCAAATACCTGTAGCGCTGTGGTTGAGAAATACTGATGTGTTCTATTTAGTCCTGTCCCGGAGCTCCAGGACTAGTCGGGATAAGCGGCACCCATCTGGGTGCAGACAGCCCAGAGGAGGTGATTAGCACTCTGAGGGGCCTGCCTGAGGGCCATTTCTTGGTTTAGCCCTGGACCCAAATCCTGAATTCTGCTCCGGAATTTTTTAAATTTTATTTTTTTATTGAAGTATGGTTGATTTACAATATTATGTTAGTTTCAGGTGTACAGCAAAGTGATTCATTTATATATAGATATATCTTTTTCAGATTCCTTTCCCTTATAGGTTATTACAAAATATTGAGTACAGTTCCCTGTGCTATACAGTAGGTCCCTGTTGGTTATCTATTTTATATATAATAGGGTATATATGTTAATCTGAGCCCAGTACCTGCTTATGACGTGAACTTGCATTAGACTCTTCTCTGCCCATTGTTCACCCTGGAATAGTCTCTTGCATCAGTATAACCTAATGGTTAAGAATGTGGACTTAACAGATGGAATGCCTACTTTGAATCCTGGCCCGTCATTTACCAGTCACGCGACCACAGACAACTCTCTGTGCCTTCACTTGCTTGATTCTAAAATGGAGATATGAGTCCCCATCTTACTCGGTTGTAGTCCAATTAGTATGTGGAAATAATACTATCATATGCCAACTACCAAGCACCTAGAATGGTGCTTGGCACTTAGTAAGCGCTTGAGAGATATTAACCGTTATGTATCTGGCTATACTCCAGAGCCAATACACACCAATATAGCATCAGGATATGGTTCCCATATAATTTCAGTTCAGTTGGTCAAAACTTTATCTTATGCCCTATTTTGTGCAAGACACAGTGCTGGGCAGTAGGAAATAAAAAATGCCCTAAACATACATTTAAGTAAATGTATTAGTTTAGTCCAATGAATATAATAGAACTGTATATGTTCTCCTGTAGCAGCTCCAAATTGGGAGTGGTTAATTCTATCTGAGCCTATCTGAGAAGAAAGTTCTTTTTTTTTTTTTTTTTTTTTTTTTTTAAAGGTTCATTTTTTAAAAGATGAAAAAGCAGATGGGGAGAAGGACTTTCCCAGTAGAAAGCAGAAACTTCGCCTTATTCTCTAAACTCAAGATGGTTTATCTCTTGAACCTTCTCCACATCTCAGCTGTTCAGTCTCCCTGCCTGGTATCACTTTGACTTTACCTCCCTGATCTGCAGTGACAGGAAGACATCACTCCTTCTTGTCTCTCTGTACTTTTTCTGCCTTGATAAATAGACTTGTGTCAGAAAAGACATCTTTGTGTGGGAGGGCCTCTGAACTCGCTCCTTTTATCCCTTTCCTGCTTGGAAGAGATACCACTGTCGGAGGCCCAAACTGGTCACTAATTTTGGGAGCCCATGCAGTAGACCAGCTGGACGTTGTACTGATCAGCAGTGATCTGTGAAGCTGTTTGAACTTGTTCACCCTCAGGATGAGCAGGAAGAAACCTCTCCCGGTAGGGATCTGCTGGCTGATAGTACAGAGAGAAACTTAGGAATAAAGAAAAAAAAATTCTCTTTCCTAAAGTTTTTAGACCTTCAGAAGGGTACCCAAACTACAAAGTGCCCTTTCTACAGAGAAAGAGGGATATGTTTTGCTTGTAACTGTAGTTTAATGAGCTACATTTGCCTTAAGAGTTGAGATAAATGTGTTTACATATCCAGCCTTACAGCCAATCTCCTGAGCCAAGCTGCACAGACTGAAGGAAACACTGAATATTGAAGCTTGGCCGGATGGGGGTGAGGGAGGGGTGCAAATCTGAACAGAGCTTTCTAAATCTTTAATATCTCTTTCATGTTTATCTGAGAGTGAAAGTATGAGTGAATGATCAATTAATTATGGCCCATACAGTTGAGGGTAATTGCTCATTCACGCTCAGAGAACTTTGGTTCCCCAAATAGTTGCTTCATTTTAGGCACAGGGCTTAAAAATTAAACGTATTTCATCATCAGAGCATGTCCTAGGGAAGGCAAGTCAGATGAAGGCTTTATTATTGCTAATTACAATTTTATACCTTTAGAGAAGCACCTGAGTTGATTGCATGCAAGCTTGCTGTTCTTTGAATGTATGCAGATTGCATTATGTACGCTGTACTTGGCCTCTTGATTCCTTACACAGGGAGTTGCCTCTGAGATGTGAGATGATACTTTCAGAGTGGTGATAAGCCCATTTGCAATTTTGTTTCTAGTAATTAAAGTATCAAAAGAATGTACCATTTCTCTTGAATTCCGAGGGGACTGATTTCAGTAGCGCCATGTTTGGGCTGACCCAGGATAAAACCGTGAGAAGCATTTTGGGGGTTTCTCCACCTTGGCATAATTGCCAATTTTTCGTAGGGGCCTATTCCGTGCATTGTAGGGTGTTTGGTAGCATATCTACCTTCTGCCCACTAGATCCCAACAGCATTCCCTCCCCGAGTTGTGACAACCAAAATGTCTCTAGACATTGGCAAGTGTTCTCTAGGAGGCAAAATTGCCCCTGGTTGAAAAACCACTGTACTATTCAATGCTTCATTTATATAGAAAAAAAAAAGGAGTCTATTACACTGTGACCCTCAACTATATGCTGGGCAATTCAGGAGGTTATTTGACCTTAACAGAGGACCACGTGTACTGATTTGCCTTGGCAAGTCCTGTTTTATACCTGTTGTCACACCACAATTATTAATAGCACCCCCTTTCCCTTTCAAAAGTATACAGGTTTCAATGACAAATTTTAAAGACACCATAGGTTTGAGTAGAATACTTAGATCCTCCCAGTTGGAGAAAAGGAAATTAAGCTCTGAAATTCAAGTGATTTGCCAAAGGTCAGGAGCACAGCTGCTAAATTGGGTTGCTAAACCTTGAAATCAAGATGATTTAAGTCCAAAGTCCTCTTGGTTGTTTTGATATTTCTGTCTGATTTCCCCAGAGTGATCTGTAGTAACTCTTAACAATAAAAGGGTTTCAAGAACAGCCATGGCAAGACCCTGGAAGAGTTCATCCTTCTCAGTATCCAGAAGCAAGAAGAGTTTAGAATTGGACAGTCCTAGATGCAAATCTGAGTTTCGCTACTTACTTTTCCATGACCTTGGGAATATGCCTCCTGTATCTCTGTGTCTATGAAATAGAGATAATAAACTGAATACAAGGCTGTCCTAAGTGTTAAATTAGATAACGTATATGTATTTCATATGGCACCTGGCATATATTAAACACTCAATAAAGAGTTGATATTATTAGTATTAACCCCAAGAGAAGACAGGAGGTGGTAGAGTTCAAGACATAAAGGAAAGCAGGCAGAATCCTAGGGGCTGTGATAGGCGAGAAGAATCCTGGGCGAGGGGTGCCGTGAAGGGCTCTCAGGGTCCTCTGGCTCCCTTGAGGGGCTGTATCTGGAAAGAATACTCACTGAAATTTTGTAACTCAAAGCTTAAGCTCTTCCTCCCTTCCTAGGATATTGTGAATTTATAGGGCACTGTTGAAAAGTAAAATGCCGTAAAGACCCAAAGCCATGAATTTATAACAGCGGGATTTCACCTTGGAGAGTTGAGTACAGAGAGGGCCAAGCCTGGTGCTGGAAACACAGAAGTTCTAGTTCTGTTCAGACAAGCAGCTGGGTGGTCCTGATCTCCTCCTTTAAATCTTTATTTTCTCACTATAAAAAGAATTGTAACTAAGCCCTAATATCTTCTTTCCCATAAAAAAAACCTCACAGAATGACTTTATAGCAGAGTTAAAAGAACAGTAAAAGAAACAGTCTAGTCAGCCACAAGACTGTCATCCCTCCAAGTCCCGTGTGCTAGTTTTACTTGTACTTTGATTTTGAAATTCTGGAATCTAAGGAGTTACCCCTGGGGAGTGGCAATACAAGTAACTTTTTTTTTTTTTTTTTAATACAGGTAACTTTTATATTTTTTTGTGTTTACTTGTATTTTCTGAATGTTCTACCATGGGCATGTTATCACTTTGCAAATCAGAAAATATCTAATGCTGCTCATTTATTTTTTAAGGCTATGAGACTGCAGGTTGAATAGGCCAGTGGGGAAAAATACTCCCTACCTAGAAAAGAAAAAGTCCTTTGAGTATTAAGACTTAGAATATCGGTAGTGTGCAACCCTGCCGGGCCCGTGGACCATTACCTGAGAGATAATGTACCCTGGAACATGCTAATAAACACAATGCATGATGCTTGCTCACACTCACCCCCATGTCCCAGCTGCATGGGCACGGGTGGCTGGCGTGGCGTCTTTGTTCTGGCCCATCACTCCGGGGAAAACAGACGTGTTTGGCGTTCTGCTCAGTTGCTTCGATGGGTTTTAGTACACCACATTTTATTTTATTTCCATTTTGCGCATGTATTAATAATCACTAAGCATTTCTCTAAGGAGGTGCATCATTGCATAGAAGCTGCTCTACCAGAACAGGTGCCAATGTTTTTCAAAAGTCTTCTTGCAAATAAAGATGGCTAATGAGTTTTCGAAACTAGTAACAATTCTCATCCTGTAGAGAGAAGAAAAAAGATCTAGAGATGTTTTGATGTTCCAAAGTAAGAACAAGCACGTTCAGTTTCACTCAGAGATTAGGGTACTTTCGGAATGTGTGTGTTTTGTTCATTCATTCGTTTACAAATATCTGAACTATGAAACCAACTTAGAAAAATGGATTTGCTCAAAATCAAGTCAGTCAGGGGAATGATATTGATTATCATCGTTATCATTAATTTGACTAAATTCTCTGTTTCATGGCTTTCTTTACCTAACAGCTTCTTTGGCGCTTGTCAGTGTTTGGACCTATGCACTCATATAGTCTCTACAGGACACACTGTAATAGCTAAGGGCTCAGTTCTAGAGTAGAGGTGCAAGTCCTGGCTCTGCTAAGTACTTAGTAGAGTTAGTTAAAATTGTATTGTCCCAACTTCTTCATTGATCAAGTGGGAATAATAATAGTATCTATCTTGGAGGATTCTTTTGAGGAGTAACTGAATGTAGATTGCTTTCAAGAGTGCCTGGCCCAAGTTAGAGCTCAATGACCATTCACTTTTATTTCTGATATTCATGAGTGAAGGAGATTGCATTCTGTGATTGACAAATGAGAACCAAAGAAATTTCCTTAATACAAAACTTAGCAAGGCGAAAGGATTCTCTGTTTAAATTCCAAGGCTTACTCAGTAATCCCAATGCTATAGTCTTTTATAATCCAGACTCTTTTTTTTTTCTCTTTCATCTTGCCTGTTTATGTAAATTGTGGTTCATTCAGTGGGAAAAATTTACCTAAAACGTTTTTCGCCACCTCATTGATGAAGTGTTCTCTGTCCATCTCAACTCCCAGGGATCTCTCTCTGCCACAAACTCTTAAGTGTTTCTTCACATCAGTCTCTTATTCATTCCTTCTTGAAGCACTTGAGTGCCCTGCTTGTCCCACTTGCTAATAAGACTGTATAAATCAAATGGAAAAGGCCACTTCTTTCAAAGAGCTTGTCTTGGAGACCATGGTCTATATAATGTTTTTGAACTTTTCATCTCCTGTTCTCTGCTAGATTTAATTCTGTTCTCAGTGCCTGAGACTGTGCTATTTGCATTCCCTGTAGGTGATGAAAAAGTGCTTAATGAGTAATAATTTCAAAAACTGTAGCCATATATATATATATATATCACATCTTCTTTATCC
Organism: Balaenoptera physalus; assembly: GCF_965194825.1. Lineage (NCBI taxonomy): Eukaryota > Metazoa > Chordata > Mammalia > Artiodactyla > Balaenopteridae > Balaenoptera > Balaenoptera physalus. The sequence continues at coordinate 77,715,847 of NC_138889.1, forward strand.
ATTCATTTGTTGATGGACACACTTAGGTTGCTTCCACGTCTTGGCTATTGTGAATAGTGCTGCTATGAACATTGGAGTGCATGTATCTTTTCAAATTAGAGTTTTCTCTGGATATATGCCCAGGAGTGGGATTGCTGGATCATGTGGCAACTCTATTTTTAGTTTTTTAAGGAACCTCCATACTGTTCTCCATAGTGGCTGCACCATTTTACATTCCCACCAATAGTGTAGGAGGGTTCCCTTTTCTCCACACCCTCTCCAGCATTTATTATTTGTAGACTTTTTGATGAGGGCCATTCTGACTGGTATGAGGTGGTACCTCCTTGTGCTTTTGATTTGCACCTCTCTAATAATTAGCAAAGTTGAGCATCTTTTCATGTGCTTATTGGTCATCGGTGCGTCTTCTTTGGAGAAATGTCTATTTAGGTCTTCTCATTTTTTGATTGGGTTTTTTTTTTGTTATTGAGTTGTATGAGCTGTTTGTATATTTTGGAAATTAACCCCTTGTTGGTTGCATCTTTTGCAAATATTTTCTCCCAGTCTGTACATTGTCTTTTCGTTTTGTTTATAGTTTCATTTGCCGGGAAAAAGCTTAGAAGTTTGATTAGGTCCCATTTGTTTATTTTTGCTTTTATTTCTATTGCCTCTGAAGACTGACCTAAGAAAACATTGCTACGATTTATGTCAGAGACTATTTTGCCTATGTTCTCTTCTAGGTGTTTTATGGTGTCGTGTCTTATATTTAAGTCTTTAAGCCATTTTGAGTTTATTTTGTGTATGATGTGAGGGAATGTTCTAAATTCATTGATTTACATATGATGTAGCCATTCTTCGTTGAGCATCTGGGTTACCCAGCTCTGTGCTCTATATGCAAAGTCTCCTTTATTCCTCATAATCCTATGAAATTAGTGTTATTCTCTTCACTTTATAGTCAAGGAAACAGAGACTCAGCAAGGTGAAAGAACTTCCCAGCATCACAGACCTCGTTAGTGGAAGATTCTGGATTTGCATCCAAGTTTATGACATTTTAAAGTTCATGTTCTGAACTGTTTTGCCGTACTAGTTGGGTAGGTACATGGGGGCATGCATAATTAGGTGAATAAGTTTAAAGGAAGTTTAGGTTACATATGTATCACCTGGTTGTCCTCATTGGCTAATTCTTCTCAGTATCCTTTGCTGGTTCTTCCTCGCTTTCCTGAGCTCTGACCATTGAAGCCCCCAGGGTGCGCTTCATGGACTTCTCTTTCTGTTTTTACTCCTTTCCTTGCTGATCTCATCTAGTCTCATGCTTTTAAATACAATCTATAAACCAGTGATTCCCACATTTACATGGGAATCCAGACCTGACCCCTCCATCCTAGATTCACATATTTTACTGCTTACTTTATAACTCCACTTGGTGGACAGAAGGCATGTACAATTTACATCTAAAACTGAGCTTCTTGTATTTCCCACGGCCTATCTTCCCCAACCTGCTTCTCTGTCTATCATTCCCATCAATTAAAGGCTGTCATTCCAGTTGCTCAGGCTAAAACCTCAGGAGCTATCCTTGATTCCGATTTCTCACATTGCGCATTTAATTCATTGGCAAATTCTGTCGATTAAACCGTCAAAATAGATCCAGAATCTATCTGACCACTTCTCACCATCTTTATTGTCATTATCTGGTTTAAGCCACCATCAACTGTCACCTCTATGATTGCAACCGTCTCTTCACTCCCCTCTCTGTGTCTGCTCTTGCACACCTCCCCCCCCCCCCCATCTCTTCTGCATATCGCTGCTAAGGGGATCCTGGTAGAGTGTAAATCAGATCGTGTCACTTGTCCCAGACCTCTTCCTCAGCTTCCTAATTCACTCAGTGTAAAAGCCAAGCTTCAAAGCCCTCCCTAATCGCGATGCCCTTACCTCCCAGATCTCATCTCCTCCTAATCTTCCCCATACTTAGCCTCTTCCTGCCCCTCCTACCTCCTTGCTTATCTGAAACATACCAGACAAACTTTTCCCTCTAGGCCGTGGCTTTTCCTCTGTATGGCTCATTCCCATACCTCTTCAGGTTTTTCCTGATTTGACATGTTGTCAAATCAGTAAGGTCTATTTCAAACTGCGTATCGTCCCCAATCCCTGTCCCCCTTCTCCGCTTTCATATTCTCCATAGCAATCACCACCACGTGAAACACTCTACACCGTAACAGTAGATGGTAAGCAGCACAGAAGCAGGAATTTGTGTCGTGTTTATTGTCCCACTCCCTAGAACGTTGCCCGGCACCTTCTATATACTCATGAAATATTTCTTGCGTGAGTGAATCAATCGTGCATTTATTTTGTGCCAGGCATTGTGCTGAGCATTTTGCATTCATTAGTAAATTGTAAAATATCCACCATTATCCTTTGAATTAAATAATCTTATCATACATACTTGACAGAGGAGAAACCTGAGCTTGGAGAGATTAAATATCCTGCTCAAGGTCATGCAGCTAAGTGTAGACATGGGTCTGCTTCACCTCAAGACCCCTGCTCCAGATAATTACATTCTGCTGCTTTTTGTATGCCAGCCCAGATGCCTGTCCCTCTCTTTCTTAGAAACACATGCACAGTTAGCCCTTTGGGGACATTTCCTTCTGGTGGGCTGTAACGTGTCCTTTCTTAGTGTCCTGCCAAGGATTAACGAATGTTCTCTGGGGGAAGGTAGGAGAATCAATGCCAGTGATTATTTTTCTTTCATAAAGGCGCGTAAGGGACTGGGTGAGGGGAAGGTTTAAGATCAACATTTATTTTAAATGACATATGTAGGAAAAAATGTTACACCCATTGGTTTAGTTCTCACAAGGCAGTAATTCACCATGTCTGAGAGCACCGGCCAGTCTCACAGGGCATCTCTGATTGAAGCTCCAAAAGCTCCCATGATTACTTTGGGGAAAGCCTGACTTAGCTGTTTCCTCTCTATTTCTGGTTCTTCTACTTAGTCTTCCAGCTCCTGCAGGGCAGACACCGTGTCTCCAATTAGCAATGAGTAAAGCACTCTTGACTATTAACCAAAGTAAACAAAAAATTCCAAGCTGGCAGAATAAAGGAATACACGATGACATGAAGTCAGTTCTCAAACATCCTCTGTTGAGAATCTTGACACCAGGCCCAGAGTTGATAATGATCTTCATGCCTGTTTATTCCTCCACTGTACTGTTAACGCTCAAAGACGTCCGTGGATTATGTGCAAATAATGCTGTGGTTCTCTCAGAATTGGGTTGTCTCGGCGATAACCACCTCTCAGGTTCTGGGATTCTGCCAGTGGAACCAGAGGGCAGAGGGTCAGTTTTAAGGACAATTTTCTTACGGTTTACAGTTTCTAAAAGGCTTTTGTTTTGTTTTGATTTTTAGTAGTTTAGTTTCCTTGAAACCTTAGCACCCTCTCTGGAATAGTTTATTTGTTGGACTAAAATGAACAGGTAAAAGGCATTAAAAGGTGCTGAGCTGCTGGGGTGGGCCTGGCAGTGGACAAAAGGGGGTGAAGCTGGGCTGTGCTTCAGGGGTCATTGAACACACAATTCCCCCTGCAGCTTAGCTTTCTCAGTGGTTTTAGCTCCTCTTGCACACACGTTACAAAAGTCATGTAGACACAAGTCTGCAGAGCAAACCTGCCTCTGAACTTGGTTCTTAGAAACTCATTTGTTTCTTGCAGAACCCAGCTGAAAACAGAGAAAAAACAAAACAAAATTATATATATCATGTTATAATTATAAAATCTAGAGTGTAGGTACCTACACTCTAGAAACCCTTCTACATTTCTGAGGGGAGGGAACAATGTTTTCCACCCAGAGCATAAGATTTCCTCATTGAGAACTGGTCCTCGGAGATTCTGATTTAATTAGTTCAGGGCAGACGGGGCATCAGTATTTTATTTGGGACGTCAGTATTTTCTTTTAAAGCTCTCCTTGTGATTCTAATACAAGGATTGAGAACTACTGCTTTAGGCAAGCTCTCTGGTCTTGGTGCTAAGAGAATTATTTCCTCCTGCAGACTTCATGGAGTGCTTTGGCCAGAGGAAATATGACCCATTCAGAGCTAGAAAAAACATTTGGAGAACACAGGGGATTTAAGTGAATGACTCCATACTGAGGACCTAGTCAGCATTTCAAAGGGCAGTGATAACAGGCAGTGTCCACTGATGAAATGAAAAGCTGGGATTGGCAAAACCAGTTTAATTAATTAATATAGTTACCTGACAATCTACTGAGCGTACCTCACAGTCTGATTTTCTTCTGGTCTTCTTTCCCCTCTCTACAATTCTCTCCTCTTCTTCCCTCTCTTTTGTATCTATACACTCTACCTCTTTCTCTTTTCCTTTCTCTTTCTCTTTTCCTTTCTCTTTCTTCTTTGATTTATATTTTTCTCCACTTTTCCCCTCTACTTTCCTTATTTCTCTCTTTGGCCAGAGTATGAGATGAGGTATATTTTGTGTTGTCTGCAATGTTTACTGAGGAATTGTGTGTTCCCAGTGATTTATCTTAGAAACAAATTAGTTGGACAGTTTACAGTTCTTAAATTAAAAAGCTCTCAAACACAGATGTAGAGAACAAACGTATGGACACTGAGAGGGGAAAGTGTGTGGGGTGGTCATGGGCTGAACTGGGAGATTGACATGTATACACTGATATATCTAAAAGGGATAACTAATAAGAACTTGCTGTATAAAAAAATAAATAAAATCCAAAAAAAAGAAAGCTCTCAAGCTATCCTTAATATGTTACCCTGAAGATTTGCCCTCCCCCACTCTGCTCTCTGCCTCTTGTGAGTTCTTGGAACCTAATAGAAATAGATTCCCTTGCTGGGTTAGCACAATACAGGTTACATTAGAATCACCTGAGCCAGCTAATATTCCTTTCTCATCGTACATCATGTGTAGGTCTAAGTGTTAACTTTAATGTTTCAGAAACGAAGCAGTGAAGTACAGAACTATTTGCTTCCCAGTAAATATCTTAATTGGATGTCAGGAATGTGCTTGTTGTGTTGTACCTTCCTGACATTCATTGAAGGTGGAAGAGACAGGGATTTTGTCTTCAATAAATGGCAAAGTTAAGCTTAATTTAAACTTTACATCATAATTAGGTCTGTACTGTCTTCCTTTGACGTCGGTTGTATTTTAGTCACTTTGGTGTTTGTGTAACAAATATGTTTTGTTTCGTAGGCTAATCTGTGCTGAGTTTCCCAGCTCATATCACTTCTTTCTCAACATCTTCCTCCTCTCCCTCACCATCATCATACCACCATCATCACTACCACCATCACTGTGACCACCCAAAGGCACCTAACTGAGATCTGAGTCTCTATGCAAGAGCCTGACCTACCAGGGTTGTCTCTGAAAAATCCACTTTACTGACTTCAGCTAGATTCATCTGATTTTTCTGAGTTCCAAACTTACTTTTTCCTGAACCGCTTGGATTCAGGCTCGCAGTGCCAAGGAGAAGCAGGCGAGGAAGAAGGGAACAGGAGAGGGCTTGAATAAAGGATACGAGAAGAACGTTTGATTTAAATAAAGGGACGAATCACCTAATATGTTAGCTTCCAGCTTTCATTCCCCTCTCCACTCACCATTTGTCTCACAGAAAAGAGATGGAAAAACCGTTAACTGCTTTTATTTTGATGGCAGGGACATTATACCTGAAAACAAGATTGAAGATCTTAATCTCCATCCTCAGCAAGACCTCTAGTGACCTGCTGAATAGTTACTTAAGAGATTGTCAGTATAGAACTAAATGAAGTGATCAGAAGCTCATCACGATATATTAGATGATGGGTACACAAACGTTTGGGGAAGTGACAGCCTGTAGTATTGGATGCTGGCTTGTGAATTGAACTTTAAAATTACATTAGATATTTCTTTAGGAGTCAGCAGAAGAGACTCAGAACGGGTATCTTCTACAAGAAAATTGTTACTGCCCTTGCATGCCTGGATTTAGGAACTGTGGATGGTTAGGAAGGGTCCCTAATTTGTCCTGGTTCAGGTTACAGCCTTCTTACGATTAGAAGATATGATGTGTCTCTGTAGTTGGGTGGTTTGCACTTTCTGAGACATCACTTGACCTTTCAGTGGCACAGACAACGGTTATAGAGGAAATGTCGCGGCTGGAGTGGAGTGCCTTTTTTGGGGGGGCAGCCTTTTTGATATTCAGCTAATAGTGTTGGTACTCCAGAAACTTGGGGGATTAGGGTCCTTCTGTGTTTGGTTTTTGGTTATATGTCTGAGGCCAGTTAACCTATTTGTTTAGGACCCAGTGATAATGAGAACCAGGCCTCATATGATGCAATTTCAAAAATGTTTTATCTTCATCTTTGATTTGTTTTATTTTCTTTTGGTTTTGGTTTCTCTTAGCATGTTTTAACTTTTAGCTGTTTAACTCAGTGGGGGAGTAAGATATTTAAAGTTTCTGGTGCTTTTGTGAAAAGGGAGTTCTAAAATTTGTTAATTTTACTTTGCTCAGATTAGAGCAGCAATATGTGTTCATTTTAGAGAATGAAGATAAAAATCATTGATGATTTCCCCCCCTCCACCCCAGATATAATTACTGTTCATGTTTTGGTGCATTTACTTCTAGGCTTTCAATATGCATATATCTATCATTATTGCTAGTTTTTACATCAACATCTATAGTTTAAAAGAATGGATATTACAGTGTTAATATTTACCATATTTCCCCTTAATATTATATCATTAGCATTTTCCTAAGATACAAATATTCTTTTAGAATATGGTTTATCATGACTGTGTAACACTGCATTGCACAAATATACCATTCTCTGCACTTCCGTATTGTGAGATATTTAGGTCATTTTCAATTTTCACTTTTATAAATAATGCTTCAGTGAACATCCTTGTGCATAAATCTTGTTTAAATTCCTTTTGAGCATATTCTTATGTTAATACTCGAAATTTTTTCAGGTAAAATACCATTTCTATGGGGCTTGCTGATTCTATAAAGTAGTCTTTAAATTTTTTGACAGATGCAAGGTAGCATTGTGTTCTGGGGAGACACTGAATTACAGTTAGAAGACTGAGACGGAGGACAAGTTCTGCTACTTTTTGGTTGTGTGACTTTGGGAAGGGGATTCACTGCCCTGGTCATTTTTGCTTCCTTGTTTGCAAAATGGAGAATATGAAACTCATCTTACTTTCCTTTTCCGCTTGTTGTGAAGATCAAATGAGGCAGTGAGAATAGAAGCACTTCGTAAACTTGAAAGCACTTTCATCTTGTGAGGTTTTTTTTAATACTTCTTTGTACAGCAGATAGTTTTCAAGTGAGCCATATCATTTTTTTTTGGTTTTAATTTATTAAGTATTTTAGACAAGTGAAACGATACAAAAGATAAAAGAAATATCCATGTGGCCAACATCTGATTTAGGAAATAAAACATTTATTTATGTAACGATTACTAATCTAATTGAGGCATTGTACCTACTCCAATTGCATGGCCTCTCCCTTCCCCCAGAAAGTTGCTCTTCAGAATTAGGTTTTTATCATTCCTAGTATGTCTTTATCACTTCACTGCCTTTGAAGTTATCCACTTTATTTCTCTATTTCTGGTTGTTACCCTTCAAGTTTTAACATCCAGACTTAGCTTAACAAAATCTAAAGTTATTATTTTTATCCTCCTTCTGAACAGACCTTACTTAGAATGCTTGAAGTCCAACCATCTCTGTCTTTTATGTTGCTTTTCTCAGAATTTTAGTTCTATTTTGTTTCCTCACTACCCAAACTAATTACACTGCATAGGCATTGTTGGTGTGATTTATCCACGTGGTCTTCGCTCACCATTCCCTTCTACCTGTCAGTCTTTTGTCCTGGCTTACTTTTCTTTTGTCAGAGGGTATCCGTGAGAAGTTTCTTCAGTGAGAACTATTAGTGGTAAATATATTAGTTTTTGTTTGTTTGAAAATGACTATTTCAATCTTATTCTTGAATAGTTATCTCTATATTTAATTCTAGGTTGTCACTTATTTTCTCTCAGTATTTTAAAGCCGTTATCCCACAGTCTCCTGGCTTCCCTTTGTTGATATGGAGACATCTGCTGCTGTGGTCGTCAATATTCTCTTGAATATTGTGATGCTTTTCAGTCTGTATAATCTTGTTTTCTTTGATTATCTGCAGTTTCGTTAAGATTTATTCATTTCTTTTATGAACAATGACAAAATAAATGTGTTTTTTAATTGTAGAAAAAAAATGATTTATCCAGGTGTGGATTTCTTTATATTTATCCTGTTTAGTATTAATTTCCTCAATTTGAGGGGGGGGGTGAGTATCATAAAATTTGGAAAATGTTCAGCTTTTCTCTTCAAGTATTGGCTCTTTCCCATTCTCTCTCTTCTCTCTCCCTTAGAACTCCAGTTAGATTTCCTCGCTCTGCCTTTCATGTCTCTTTACCCACATTTCTATACTTGCTGTGGAAAGTGCTGTGTTGCATTCTTGGTAGTTTATTTAGATATATCTGCCAGTGAATGAATTCTTTCTGTAGTCACTGAGTTTGTAATTTCAATGATTACACACACATATATCACATATATATACATACATATGTATTTCTAGAAGTTCTGTTAGTTCTTTTTCAAATCTCCCTGACCCCTTTTGATAGCATCTTTTTTTTAAAAAATTAATTAATTAATTAATTTATTTATTTTTGGCTGTGTTGGGTCTTCGTTTCTGTGCAAGGGCTTTCTCTAGTTGCAGAAAGCGGGGGGCCACTCTTCATCGCGGTGCGCGGGCTTCTCACTATCGTGGCCTCTTTTGTTGCGGAGCACAGGCTCCAGACGCGCAGGCTCAGTAGTTGTGGCTCACGGGCCTAGTTGCTCCGCGTCATGTGGGATCTTCCCAGGCCAGGGCTTGAACCCGTGTCCTCTGCATTGGCAGGTAGATTCTCAACCACTGCGCCACCAGGGAAGCCCAGCATCTTTTTAATTTGTTACATTTTTGAGTCCGTTTTCAATTTAAAAACATTTAAAACATATGTATTTTATAATATGTATTGGAAAATTCTATTATCCAAGTTGTTATTAGCTTTATTCCACTGTTCTTTTTCTGTTTACTCTCACTCATGGTGCCTTGTTTCCTTGTATTTTTTATTTTTAGTAATTGTGGATTATGAATTCATTTTCAGTACCAGTTAGCTATGGGGATCTTATGAAGCCTGGCTTAAGAGTGTGTATGTACAGACCAGTAGTGTTCAATAGAAATTTCTGCAATGATGGAAGTATAATATTTTCTATCTCTGCTGTCCAGTGTGGTAGCCACTAGTCACATGTGACTATTGAGCACTTGAAATGTGACTAATGTGAGGAACTGAACTTTAAATTAAAATTTAATTTAGTCATAAGGCTGGATAGCATAGGGCTTTTTGCTTCTTCCAGGTACACTTGGGAACTACTAATTTGAGGCCACTTTATGTTAATATTTTTACCTGTAGTATCTATCCCATGCTACAAAGATGAATAGATTTGATCTTGAAACTGTCAGTCTAGGCCTGTGGTTACACAAATTCAGGGGGATATTTTTATACATACAAGAGAGGTGCATTACTTATCCATCTCCCTTTTCCGGTGGGCAGATGAAGTTTTAGCCCACATTTTCCCCAATGCATGCATGATTCTTTAGGAGTCCCAGCTTTACTTAAGGATTTTGTTTCTAATCTTGGGAAAATCTAAATCCTTCTCTTCTTTCCTGAACAGTGAAATCTGGTGGTCATTTGGTCATCAGTCACTCATATCTGTGGTTGCTAGCTCCCCCTTCCTTTTGCTGACTGCAAATTTCTTCTCTGTCCTTGTAAGCTCAGATATTCATTTGTCGAAAAGGGTTTGTTATATTTTATCTGACAACACTCATTGTTAAGAAATAGGCAGTTCTCAGGATATTTATTCTGCCTTATTGCTGGAAATGAAAGTGTCTCCAATTCTTCTAATTTCTTTGTAGTGGGCAGATATTGGAGGCCTTTCTTGCTGGGCATGGGGAGATATGTTTGTTGGTAGTTAAATAACAGAACAGAAATGTAAATAGGTCTTTTTCATGGGCTATTAAGTTCATGAATAAAATAGATGAAACATGATACTTTGTATTGGCAACTGAATACCACTAACTTGTTTATAGTTAGGGTTTAACATACCTGGTTTATGAGCAAGCTGCAAGCATCCTATTCTACCAGCTATATCAAGGCACATAGGATTATTGATTTGTGAGCCATGAATCCACATTGTGAAGGTTACATTATTGTGTTGCAACTGTACGAGAAAACCAGGAGATAATAGTGAGGTTCAATCAGCGAGGCAATATGTTGTAGATGCTTTTGTTTTATTTGTTTTGATTGTTTTTGGAAAGATGATCTTGATTTGATGAGTCTCTTGATGTTAAGTAGTCAATATATTTTCCATCCCTCTCCATTTTAAAATGCATATATGAATTAGATGCTAACACAGAAAAAACAACTGTGTAATACAAAAAGAGAAGGCCATGGGTAATTTGTACTAGGAAGACTGTAGGACTATACTTTGGCAGATAAAAATGGGGAAGGGCTAGTGGTGATGGCTCCTTTTCTGAATCTTTTAATTTTATTCTCTCAGCACTATCATTGTAATTGCCAGTACTCACTGAACACTTACCATATTCTGTGTACTGTTCTAAAAGCTTATTCGTTTTTCTTTTTAACCCTTCACTTACTCCATAATGTAGGTTCCGTTACAATTCCACTGAGGACATTATTCTCCATTGAGGACATCAGCACAGAGAGATTGAGAAACTTGATCAAGTTCACACATCTAATAGGCAATGAGACTCAGGTTTGAAGCCAGTGCCCGACTCTGAACCGCTGCACATCATTTTAGAAATACTCTCTAATGTTGCATGTTTTGATTGCTGTCACTACAGAATCAGTGGGGTAAGTGAAGGTTGTAGGTGTGCTCTCTGCTATAATACAGGGTTTGTAATTTTCTTTCTCACATAGCAGGATGTCTGGATGCTGGTTCAATGATGCTGTCAAGGAGCCAGGCTCTTTTATTTTTCCTCCTTCCATCCTCAGCATGTTTGGTTTTCATCCTCAGGCTTGCCTCATGGTTGCAAGATGGCTTCTATACTCCAGACATCACATTCTTCAAAGTAGGAAGAAGGGAGAAGAAGTGGCAGCTACGTCTGTCCCTTTAATGGGGAGAGAAAAGACTTTCCCTAAAGCCCTCACAGAGCCAAGCTCTTCTGTCTCACTGGAAAGGATGGTATCACATGGCCACCCCTGGCTGCAAAGGATGTTGGAAAATTGATTGCTTCACTTTTTTCAAACTCTTGAGTAGAGTGTAGGCAAGGAAGATTTGGGAATGAGTACGGAGATAGTTAAATAAGTGTCTGCTACAGTGCAGTGCTGGAAACTTAGAATGGTTGGAATCTACTTGGTGAGACAAATTTTCTGGAACTCACCTGGGTGAGAAAGTCACATTGTGGGAGGCAGGAAGGCCCACTTGCCTTGGCTCTGCCTTCTGTATGCTTGTACTGGTGAGGACCCGAGGACTTCTATCCTCGGCACCCGCCTCATTCGGTCCCAGGGCCAACCTGTGTGCACCAGCTGGTGGCTGGGATCTGGAATTCATCTTGTTGTTCTAGCACCAGGCTTCTGGAATGGAATACCTAGCTGAGACCCTAGTTTCCACCTATTTGCTCCGTGTTCTAGTTAGTCTTAAAGTGCTAAAGAGTTTCTCCAATTCCTGGGGCTGGGGTTCCGCTTTGATTCTTAACTGTGCTTCAGACTGTCCTTGGCAACTCAGCATGCCGGGCTGAGGTTAGGACACCTGCATTCATGTTATGCAGGCCCTTCCCCTGGACGCTCTTTACTGAATCATGACACCATCACTGCCAAGAAACTGCTGATACCTGGCTGCCTCTCATGGCTCCTGTGTATCAAATCAAGATGCCAACAAGGCAGTCTCCGGTTTAGTATGACTTGGGGATACTGTTGATTTTATATGCCTTCTTCTCAGGCTTGCATTTTCCTAACTTTAACATCTTACTCTTCCTCTTGTTACATGCTTCACTGCCAAGGCTGCCCAAGCTGTATCAGTTTTTATGACCTACACTGTCCTATGTCCACACCTTCCTAGGCCTGAGGCAGAAACGCCCAATAGACTGCTTGGGTCCTAGTCTCTTCCAACTACAGCCAGTTTTGCTACGGCCTGAGAATTCCCTGATGATCCAAATACCTTTCCAGTCTACTTCATAATATCTAAAATTCTACAACTAGCAAGTTGTTCGTCATTTCAGCCAATTTAACAAGGAATTATTGGTACCTACTAGGTTCCAGGCTCTGTGGTGGGAGTACAGTTACATAATACATTACCAGCTGCATTATAGCCTAGCAGAGAAGACCAAAATCAACACAGTTATCACAAGGGTGAAGGTTTTATGAAAGAGGTAATACGCAGTGGAAATGCAAAAGGTCTAATCTATCCCAGGGAGCTTAGAAGTGCCTCCCTGAGGGACAATCTGGGACCACTAGGTTAGAGAGAAGGGGACGGTGGGTCAGGCAGCATGCAGGGCCAGCACGAGGACAAGTGTGGCAGGTTCAGGGAACTGAAAGCAGGCTGGCTTCATGGGTGAGCAACCTGTATAATCACACAGGGTCTTGCCTTTAGAAAGACCTCGCCCTTGATTTCATGTTCTGCTGTTGCCATCTTGAAATGTTTGATAATAATTTTGAACACAGGGCCCCATGTTTTCATTTTGCACTGGGCCCCACAAGTTATGAAACTGGTCCTGATTGAGAGGAATCCAAGTGTGCTGAAGGGTGGCCATCAGGGGTCGATGGAGAACAGGTAGGCAGTTGGTGGAGAGAAATGCCTGTGGGAAGGTGACAAAGATTACCTCTTGGTCAATCAGTTATATTCAACAAATATTAAATGACTACTACGCATGCCAGACACTGTGCCAGGTACTGGGAAGCTATAGTGAACAAAACTAATGAACAAAAACAAATTGCTGCTCTCATGGTGCTTACTTTCTAGTGGAAGAGACAGACAATAATAAATAGTATGTCAAATGACACGTGCTTTGAAAAAGAAATGCAGTAGGGTGGGAAGAAATGATGGGGAGATGTAGGGTGTGTGTGTTCTTTTACGTGAGTTGGTCAGGGAATGTGTGGTCCACATGTGTAGATGGAGCATGTGACAGAGGGGATGGGGTAGGAGGTGAGCAGAGAGGTGATCGTGCTGGTCCTTGTAGACCATGGTAAGTAAGGACTTTGGATTTCACGCTGAGTAAGATAGGAAGCCACTGGAGAGTTTCCAGCAGAAGAATGACATACTTATTTATACCTTACAAGTGCCATTCTGATTGTGTGTTGAGAACAGACTGATGGGAGGCAAAGGTAGAACCAGGAAAATCCATTACAATGCTGTTATAATAGTTTAGCACAAGAGGCTGGTAGCCTCATTAGAGTTCTAGTGGAAAAAGTGGTGAGAAGTGGTTGGCTTCTTGGATAGATACATCATGACATGGATAGGATTTGTTGATGAGATGGGATATAGTTTGTGAGAGAGAGCAAAATTGAGGTTGATCCCATATTAGTCATTTACATGTTAGTGTGAATAAGCTTATCTAATCCCTTCCTAAGAGCAAATTTGATAAAGAAGATATAATATTCAGGGAGATGCAAAGGAAACAGAAGGGAAAGATTGGAAACATTTTGGAGAAACAGCATATGCTTACAGTTTTGCCTTGTTAACTTTTATGAGAAAACTAGTAAAATTATATTTTGTTCATATTGTCCACAGGATGGAAGCAAAGCATTACTCTAAAGATTGATACAGATAAGATTGAAAAGGACCCCCAGAAAGGCATATGAAGGAATAAGAAATATTGAGCTTGCTGAAAGGCATGTTCTTTAGAGTAATTTTATCATTTATACTAAGAGTTCTCAAATGTTTGTCTGACAACAGATGCTGGCCTAGTTACATTGGAATCACCATCAGTGTTTGTTAAAAACAGAGATTCTTGGGGTCCATCCCTCCCAAATTCTGGTATACGACTAAATTTGTCGGGTGTATTGTTTTATAAAGCTTCCTCTGTTGATTCCAGTGCATAGATATTTGGGAAACTACTGGTTTATAATCTTTCTTTGATACTTAATCAAAATGTTGTCAAGAAAATTCTGGACTGGCAAGAAAGCAAATAGTAAACTCGTACAGGAATCATGCATAATGAGTGAGCCAAGGATTTATAGGCTGTGGGATAAAAATCTATTAGTCTTCATACCTTTTAAAACCTGGAGAAATTAAGAAAAAAACTACTTGGCACAATAGGTTGATTGCATTGCCTTTTGATATTAGGCAATACAGGTATTAATAATGTTGTCTTGGCAGTTTGCTGAAGGAGAAAGAAAACACTAGATTAAAAATATATGGGAAAACAAACTTGATGGTTACCAGGCGATAAGGAGGGGGAGAGATAAATTGGGAGATTGGGATTGACATACACATACAACTATATATAAAATAGACAGCTAATAAGAACCTACTGTATAGCACAGGGAACTCCACTTAATAATCTGTAATGGACTATATGGGAAAAGAATATAAAAAAAGAATGGATATATGTATACGTATAACTGATTCACTTTGCTGTACACCTGAAACTAACACAACATTGTAAATCAAATATACCGCAATAAAAATTAAAAAAAAAAATATGGGTTCTAGAACCAGCTCTGGCACTAACTTGCTTTTGGCAGTGATGTGCTGGAATTGTCTGGAATTGGCTTGAAATGGCTTGTGAGAGCCAAGCATGATGTTTTCAGGCATCTTGAGAGCCAGCTTAGCATAGCCCATATTAAAATTAAATTACATCAATTTATGATTAAATAAATCATATTAAAAACAAAGGTAATAAATACAGAAAACTCATCATTCCCTAATTATTTTTCTACATTTTACTGTTATTATCTGTGATCTTGCATCTGTGTGGTGGAAATGCTATGAAATGGTTCTATGGACTGAATGTTGTCCTCCTAAAATCCATACATTGAATCCTGCACCCCCAATGTGACTGCATTTGGAGATAGGTGAAGAGGTAATTAAGGTTAAATGAGGTCATCAGGGTGGGGTCCTGATAGGATAAGATTAGTGTCCTTATACAGAGAGACACCAGAGACCTGGCTCGCTCGCTCTCTCTGCCACGTGATCATGGAGAGAAGGGGGCTGTCTGCAAGCCAGGAAGAAAGGTCTCGCTGCAGACCAAGTCAGCCAGTGCCTTGGTCTTAGACTTCTCGGCTTCTGGAACTGTGAGAAAGTAAGTTTTTGTTGTTCAAGTCACCTGATCTATGTCATTTTGCTATGGCAACTTGAGCAGACTAAGACAAATGGTGCGCTACTATGCGTTTCTTCCCAGCTCCACATGTAGTGACATCATGTCAGTAGCTTCAAACTGGCCATGCTGGAAGTATTTACTTCACAGAAATTGGCAAATGATACAAATCAGAGTGTATTTGGTTTATTGTTTTGTTGATTGCTTAGACCAGGGTTTGACAAATCATGGCTCATGGAACAAACCCAGCTCAGGACTGATTTTATATAGCTAGAAGGCTAGGCATGTTTTTTACATTTTTATAAGGTTATAGCAACAAACGAATTTAAAAAATACACAAAGAAGAATACATGACACATACATATATGGCCTTCAAAGCCTAAAATATCTGTCTGGCTGTTCACAGAAAATGTTTGATTCCTGACCTAGACTAAACAAAGCGATAGAGAAAGTATTAATAATACAGAGTAAATGTAAGAGCGTTTCATTTCTGTAGTAGTTACCTTGTGAATAGTACAAAAAAATGGAAGAAATAGTCTTCTGGGATTCAAAAACTATTTTCCAATTCAGCAAAATGTCTCTCAGCATAAAATGAACAAAGTTTTGAAATATGTCTTTTTTGTTTCATCTTCCTCATTAGTTTAAATAAGAATATCAACCAGCATTCATGTTGGAACTTTGCTTGTTCATCAGTTGCAACAATAGGTTGTCTGTGGATTCAGGAATTCAGAAAAAATCAACAAAAGTATTCTGTGAGAATCAACTGGCTATATAGAATTTATAATAAAGACTATGGCATATTTAATTATTTGTAGTACTACACATCCTTTATAGCAGTAAGACTATAATAAAAGTGTGTACATATATATGTCTATATTAGGTATAGATTGCTACAGAATTAATTATGGTAAACTTATTGGCTTAAACAGTATATATTTATTATCTTACAGTTTCTGTGGGTCAGGAATCCTGCACAGGTTAGCTGGGTTCTAGGCTCAGGGTCGCCCAATGTTACAATCAAGGTGTCAGGTGGGCTGTGTTTTGATCTGGAGGCTCAACAGGGTTGGAAGCTGCTTCCAGCCTCCCTCAGATTGTAGCCAGAGCTCATTTCCTTGGAACTGTAAGACTGAAGGCCCTGGGTTCTTTTTGGATGTCAGCTAAAGGCTGCTCTCAGTTCCTGGAGACCACCCTCAGCTCCTTGCCCTGTAGGCCTCCCACATGGCCACTTTTTTTTTTAGCACATAGAAAGCATTTAATAAGTGTTAGCTATTACATTTAAGACCTTTGTTGTTATTGGTGTTGACTTGTTTTATTGTGAAGCATAACACACACAATGGATCCCCAGAAGCTCCTGTACCCAAGTCTTTTTTTTCAGGTTCTGCTTTCAGGGACGGCCACTTTTTAAAAGCCAGTAGGCAGAAAGAAATTCTTCAGTGAGAGTCGACTAGCAAGATAGAGTCTTCTGTAAGTTAATCACACAAGTGACATCTCATCAGCTTTGCGAGTCACAGGTTCTACCCACATTCAAGGGGAAGAACATACACAAAAGCATGAGCATCAAAATTTGGGGATCACGAAGGTCACCTAAGGGTATGCCCATCACAGTATGTGTATTCTGGGGACAGGAGGGAGGGGGAGAGTTGGTTGTTAAATGTTTGCCAGCACACCACTGGATGTGGGTCAAGCCATCAAATGTCTTTGAACCTCAGTATCCTCAGCTTTAGGTGTTGGAAAGCATATCTCAACTTGGGCTCCAAGGAACACTTGGAGATAGATTCCCAATGCCCGCTAGCAGCTGAGTGACTTTTTTTTTTTTTTTTTTCTTTAAACAGTTTAAACTTAATTAGCTCAACTTTTCCCAAACTTACTTGACCGGGGAGCATTTTTAAAATGAAGTACTACTTAACATCCTGTGGAGATTTAGGATACTCTAGCCTAGGTGACTTCCAAAATTCACTTGCACTTAATAATTCTATCATATTTTTACCTAAAAATTTTTTTTTATTGGAGTATAGTTGGTTTACAATGTTGTGTTAGTTTTAGGTGTACAGCAAAGTGATTCAGTTATACATATACATATATTCATTCTTTTTCAGGTTCTTTTCCCAAATAGGTTATTACAGAATATTGAGTAGGGTTCCCTGTGCTATACAGTAGGTTCTTATTAGTTGTCTATTTTAGTAGTGTGTATATGTTAATCCGAAGCTCCTAATTTATCCCTCCGCCCCTGCAACATTTCCCCTTTGGTAACCATAAGTTTGTTTTCAAAATCTGTGAGTCTGTTACTGTTTTTTGTAAATAAGTTCAATTAAAAAAATTACATTCCACATATGAGTGATAGAAAAAGACAAATATCGTATGCTATCTGACTTACTTCACTTAATATGATAATCTCTAGGTCCATTCAAGTTGCTGCAAACGACATTATTTGGTTCTTTTTTATGGCTGAACAATATTCCATTGTATATATGTACCACATCTTCTTTATCCATTCCTCTGTCTGTGGACATTTAGGTTGCTTCTATGCCTTGGGTATTGTAAACAGTGCTGCAGTAAAC
Source organism: Balaenoptera physalus (assembly GCF_965194825.1). NCBI lineage: Eukaryota > Metazoa > Chordata > Mammalia > Artiodactyla > Balaenopteridae > Balaenoptera > Balaenoptera physalus. The sequence continues at coordinate 77,733,719 of NC_138889.1, forward strand.
ACTGGGGTGCATGTATCAATATCTTTTTGAATTATGTCATATTTTTACTTAACTTTCATATTCTACCTAAGCACCTTTGCACCAGCTATTTCCTCTACCTGGAAATTCTTCCTCTAGATCTTTGCTTGGCTAGCTGCTTCTTACCAACTCATGTCACCTTCAAACACAGTTCTCCCCTGAAGTAACTCAAAATGTGGTATGTGGACTAATACTGCCCTCCAGATATTTGTTCCTGGTCTATGAAAGGAAATTGAGCTTACTCCAGTCACTAAGTATGCTGCTTATTTTAGATGACATTTTTGTTCCTTTCTCTATTGGTATTATTATTATTATTATCATTTTTGCAGCAAAACTTTATCTGAGAATAAAGTACATTCCGGAATAAACTTCTTAACTTGTGGACTGAAACAAAACTTACTCAAAATAATCATTTTTAATAACATAGGGTTAGAGGATGAGGAAGGGTTAAAGGATCAAGGAGGTAAGAAGGAATAGGGGTAAGACTCAATGGGAAAGGGACAGCAGGTCAGAGGTGAATGGAAGGCCCTATGTTTAAGGGGAAGGGTGCAAGTTCTAGGTGAGAAACTCCAGGGATTTTTTTTTAAAGCACATATTTACTCTGCCTTTAGAAAAGTTTTTTAAGATCCATAAAGAAAAAGATTCATAAATAAAAAATTAACACTGCTGGATGATTTTCTAGATGAGGGAAAATCCAGTTTTCTGGGGAAGACCTGTACCAAGATCTCTTAAAAATCTCCAACATCATCATTGCTAACTGGTTCAGTTTTTGTTGCATAAAACAAACAAAAAAATGCAATAATATAGCAGGTTTGGCTTTATTGAGTCCTCATGCAGGGGCTAACAGAGGAAAATCCTTCTCTAAAAGGCATGAAATTGGAGGGTGGGAATTCCCGAAGGTAGTCTGGGGTCATCTCTGAGCCAACAGAGATCTTTAATGCCCTTATTCCATTGACACACACCTTTCTTTGGCTTCAGGTGATACAAAGTCTTCTTTTGAGGGGAGCTCAGCTCTGTTTCAGTGGATGCAAGAAATGTTAATAGTTCTGTAGAAGTTGTGTAACTTAGTATTTTTACTGATACTGAAGGAACATGATCACTTCAGATATGATGGAAAATACAGATAAAATATGAATCAGAAAGAATTTCCTCCTAATCTCACCAACCTAAGATTATAACATATATTTTCATGTATTTCCTTCCAGCTTTTTTTCTATTCACCCATGTACTTTTTTTTTTTTTTTTTTTAAAAAAACACAGTTGAGATCACACTGCGAATATTTACACCTTTTAAAAAATACTGGGCATCATGTCAAAAGCACTTCCCTATGTCCTTAGAATTCTTTGTAAACATCAATGGAATGGCTGCACAATATCCTATCACGAGGATAGAGTAAGTTACATAAACATTCCACTATTTTTGGACGATTAGATTGTTTTAATTTTTTCCCCTATTATATGTATGAGTTGGTAAACATCTTCTGATTCATCTTTGAATGCATTTTGAAGGAATTAAATTGTATTAATGAAGTGGGTGTGAGCAAATGTGGCATCACGTGTCAAACCGTTGTATCCTTCTAACCTTTACCCTGACCCTATGTTTCTGCTTCTGTTACCTTTGTGCTCTTGGAGCCATGGCTTTGCTGCTAGTGCTGGCTTGGCCCCCTTCTCACATGAGCATGAGAAGGATCTGGCATATTCTTAATCGGGAATTTTTATGTCTGCTTGGACCCTGAAATTTCTCTGGCAGTAGTGTTTGCCAGTCTTGGACTTTGGCCCTCATAGCCAATCTTGGGTAAAAAAGATGAGAGTGAGCGGTCCCTCCAGTTTCAATGGAAATTCAACTGTACCTATATTTTCATGGTGAAAGCTTAAACCGCTTATCCCTCATTATCTTGGGTCATTAGAAAAAGAATAACTCTTCTCTGACCTAATATAATTTCCAAAGCCATTACACAACCTCTTTGCAGCATGAATTTGTAATAGACTTTAAAATCTGAAAGGATGCAATTGTGAGCAAAATGATGAAAGGAGAAAGGGAAAAATGAAATTGTCAAGGTCAGTAATCAGTGCCCTTGCTTTAAAGCCAGTGTTCCCTGCCATGGCTGTACAGCTTTTCTTTCTCAGCTTTGTTGTTGTACATTATTGATGAAATAGCTGGGCCCTTTTCACGTACCTATCAGCAAACCACAGTGTAGTATCACATTGAAAGAATTTAGAGGATTCCTTTGATCATCATCTGGACATAGTCTAGTGAAGAGAACAGTGACACTTGAGTAAAAAGACTTAAAGGAGCTGAGTGCAAACTATACCATTGATGGTGTATCACTGTGTGATTCTCAATGTCTCTCAGCTGCTTTTTTTTGTTGAGGTATAGTTAATTTGCAATGTTGTGTTAGTTTCAAGTGTACAGCAAAGTGATTTAGTTATACATACATAGATATTCTTTTCCAGGTTCTTTTCCATTATAGGTTATCACAAGATATTGGGTATAGTTCCCTGTGCTATAGAGTAGGTCCTTGTTGCTTATCTGTTTTATATATAGTAGTGTGTATATTTTAATCCCAAACTCCTAATTTATCAGCTGCTTCAAAATTCATTTTCCACTTCAACAAGACTGGACTAATAATGCCTAATTGCTTGCCTCCAAGGTTACTCTCAGTTCATACTTAACTGTGTTGTAAAAATATAAAGGGTTAATACTAATGTAATATTGTGCCGTTAATGGGTGAACACTGAGTGGTTATTGAGTTCAGTTTTTTAGCTGGTTTTACAGAGCAGCAAGTCCAGGGAAACCAAGCTTTATTTTTCACCAGCCGTGGGCTGGGTGGTTAGCATACATCACTTTTCATAATGCTTACAATCATTCTGGAGAAACTCTGGTTCAAAGGGAATGTGTAAATTGCTCCGAAAGACTGCAGTGCTAGTTGCTGGCAGAGCTGGGGTTTGAGCTTAGATTGGTCTGATTCTAAACATCATGCTTTTTATACTAGATCAGTATTCATAAACTTTTAAAGGGCAACAAGCAAACATTGACCTTGATTTAAATATGTCTGTTCTAACAGTTCTTAAATACGTACAAACATAAAATCAGGTATATGTTCCCTATAATTATAGCTCTTATACATCTACAAAGGCAAACCAATTGACGAGTTAAGTATAAACAAAATCACAGGCCAATAAAATTCAAATTTTAATTTCATTGATTCAACATGACCAACGATGGTGTGTGCTGGAATTCAATCTGCAGTGGCGGCATGTAGAGAGCACGGATCCTAAGGTACAGGTTCTCTGGATTTGGCACATGTACACCACCAACTGCGGTGTGACCTCTCATTTGCCTCCACTTTCTGTATCTGAACCATCGTTAAGTCTTCTTTTGGAAAGTGTGCCGTAAATTTCATTTGGCCTTGAACATATGCTTTATCAGTCAAGTCCGCCTCTTTCTTATTTGCTAATAGTCCTTAAAGTATAACCTCTTCGCACCTCGCTTTATAAATAAAAAACAAAGACGGGCACAAAAATTGCACAGCAGAGCTGTTATAAAGAGTTCATCCAGATAATCCCAAACACTTACATAAAACAAAGATTGTTGTCAAAACATATTGTATTCCATAGGATTCATATGCCCCGGAAAACATCCATATATTCTTAGTGTCTCATGGACAGTTTTTCAGGACACTGGGCCGTACTGCTCTGCTCATGAACCCACAGGGAAGACAGTGTCTGGGAGAAAACAATAAAACAGGGGCTAGGAAAAGAAATATTCACAGGTATTACTGAGCCTAGCAAAGCTGTGGAGCAGTATTCATTGAGAGACTCACCAGTGCTGCTGGTCCAAACGGTCTGTATCCAAAGCTTACCCTGGACACAGAGGTGTCAGAGGTCTCAGCACCAGGCGCCTGAAATGGAAACCCGCTCTGGGGACAGCGGCTTCCTCGCTGCAGCGTCCTGTCTTTTCACCTCTTGCTGGTGAGAGCCAGACCCTTGGCAGGCTGTCCTGGGGACTTGCAGGTGATGATGCTTGAGAACATCTGATGAAAGGTGAATGGGAGGTCAGGGAACTGTTGCTGACACAGATTCCCAGCCTTGTGTTCTAGCACCATTGGGAACTGAATTTTACTGTATTTGTTTTATCTATGTTGCCCTAACTGCATACACAGAACGTGCTTTGCGAGATTGTATTTCATTGTAATGCCTATTTTTTTTTCATATTTAGTGCGTAAACATGTCTTTTGGTAAATTGAAGACCCAGATGAATAGTAATTATGGATCAATGCATTGAAGTAGCTTTTGAAATCGTCATGAGCACACTGAGGGTTGCTTATGGTAATGCACGTAAAATTTATAAAAAGTTTATGAATACTGATCCGGTTGCTATTAATAATGCACAAAGATGGAAATGGGACATGGCTGTGACAAAATTATCTTTTCAAAGCAGCTAAAGATGAGTGCAAGAAAATATGGTAGTCCCATTTGGGGTGAAAGCGGCATGTGGGCAAGGGAGAGTACTTCTGTTCACCAAGTAACTTCAAAAATACTTACTGTGAATCTATAATGGCCAAGCATCTATGTTCACTGCAAGGGATACAGAAGTTAAGAGGTTGACAAGGTCTGGCTCTGAATTTGTGAGAGTTATTTTCCGGATATTAAATAGATACTAAATGAGAAAATAAATGAAATGGCCAAAAATGTTAATAAATGCTAGAAGTTGAGGCCGTTAAGTTTGGAAAAGGACATGGTGTGTTTTTGGGAGTGTGGGTTTGCTTAGAGAAATAGGGGGAAAGAGGCACACCATGCAGTTCAGGAGGCTGGCAGAGTTCACATGTTGAATTCTCTGAGGGCTGTGCTAAGGAATTTTTAATTTTTTCTAAGTGTAAGGATTCCTTACTAACAGATTCTAAGCAGAGACAGATCATGGGATTTAGATTTTTATATGATCTAATGACTGATTTATGAAGAATGTGGTGGAGGAGATCACATGGAAACAAGGACTCTAGAGAGGCTTCTCCAGGGAGAAAGGACGGTGACTGGATGGTAGCAGTGAAGATGGAGAGAAGTGGATGGACTTGACATGCATTTACTGAAATATATTCAAACAGATAATACTACTTGGGGATGGAGAGAGTAGAGTGGAATAAAAGACAAGAGGATTCAGGGAGGATCACAGAGTTTCTGGCTTTAGTGATTGTGTAGATGATGGTGTCACTTTGTGAGAGGGAAATGCAAGCATTCCCTTTGGGGCATGTTCTTCTTGAGATATCTGTGAAATATCCAAGAGGAGGTGAGTAGTAGGAGGTTGGACATAGGAGTCCTGAGTTCAAAGGAGAAGTCTCCAGTGCAGACTGGAGATACAAATGTGGGAATTATCAGGATGTAAGTGATATTGGAAACCATAAACACGGCTGAGATCATCAAGAGAGAATGATAGGGGCTCAGACCAAATCCTGAGGATTTAAAGTTTTGAGTTTAATGGAGATGGAGGAGCCAGCAAAGAGGACTGATAAATTGTGCCCAGGGAGATAGAAGGTGCTTTCAATGAGAAAGCAGAAGCCTAGGATAGGGATTTCAAGAGGAGGCATTAATTCTCTCAAATGCTGCTGAGAAACATTAGATCAGAAAACTATCTGTTTGATTCAGCAAGAGGATTCTTTTGTTGGTGACTTTAACAAAGAGCAGTTCCCAATGGGAGTAGTTGAGGCAGAAGGCTGCCAGATAGGAGTAGGTTGAGGAGTGAATGAAAAGTAAGAATGTGGAGAAAACATGTGTAGGCAACTCTTTTGAGAAGTTTTGAAGGGTAACAGAAAAATGGGTTAGTAGCAGAGGGACAGATCACGGGACAAGTTGAAGTTTGTTTTTGTTGTTTGGGAATGTGTGTACATATGTTCATGTTTGAAGATGAGAGAGATCAGAGCATGTACCAACATGGATGGAAAAGATCCAATAGAGGAGAGAGTTGTGATGTTAGAGAGAGGGGATCATTTAGGGGGCAAGTAGTATGGCATCTATAGGACAAGTAGAGAAATTGCCCGTTGATAGGGAATGGACATTCCTTTTTTCTTAACAAGAAGTAAAAGATGGGTGTGGTTGGTGTGTTGATTTGTTGGTGGAGAGATGAGTGTGGTTCTATATTAGACAGTTTGTTTTCTCTATGGAGTGTGAAGTGAGGTCATCAGATGAAAGGTGGGGGGAATACAGCGATGGGAATCGAGGTAAGAGGAGAAGGTTTAACTAGGCAGAGTTGGGGAGGGAACAGTTAAAAGGAATGTATAGGAGTGTCCATTAAGCTGGTTGTGTGAATTAGTGTTTTTGTTGTTGTTGGGTTTTTTTTTTTTTGGAACTTTCAATTAATTGTGTGAAGGCAGAGCAAAATGAAGTGTTGAGTTCAACAAGGCTTAGGGTTTTGCCTGGACAAAGTATATAGAGGAACAGATGATTGAGGAGGTCGAGGTTAAGGAAATGATTAAAAAGAAAGACATGGAATCTAGTCTAAGACAGGGGAGAAGGCTGGTGACCAGTGAGAAAGTAAATAGTAGATTAATGGATCTACTATTCTATGAGGTAGAAGAATTGTGACAGAAGTGAAGCAGTGCAAGTGAGCCAGAAGTATAAAGAGCTATTGGTTTGAATGCAAGACGCTTAAAATGAAATTGTTGAAGGAAGTAAAATTTCTGGTCCTGATAAGGTCTTGGGTGCGAGTGATGGTGTGAATGGCTTAAGTGGATTGAACGAAGAGTGTTGATAGTGAGGAGGTCAAGAAACAGAGTCCAGGAGACTCATTTGTAGTATTTTGAGCGTTTCTCAAACTGTCTTCTATGGTGCAGAGGAAATATGTATAGGGACTGTTTTATAAAGAAGAGTTTCTTTGTCAAATGCACTTGGTAAATACTGCATAATTTTCTATCACTCCTCTTCCTCAGCTACAGATCATATTTGCATTGGAAAGGCACCAAGAACTCTGGTAGAAAGATACCTGTTTAGTTAAATTAATTAACTTTTATAACTTTTTTGAGGACCACATTCTTATTTCTTATCTGTTGCTAAACTTTCTTGACTATTTTCACCGTTTTATTCTTCCAGGCCAACATGGTTACATTTCAGTAATAATCTTGTGTGGACTTTAATTGAAATTGAGTTAAACATATAATTAAATTTCGGCATAATTGCCTTTTAAACATTATTTAGTTTTATCCCAAATGCCTTTCTTTCCACTTATTCAAGTACTCTTGAGTCTTTAGGTTAAGTTTTTTTTTTTTTTTTTTTAACATCTTTATTGGAGTATAATTGCTTTACAATGGTGTGTTAGTTTCTGCTTTATAACAAAGTGAATCAGTTATACATATACATATGTTCCCATATATCTTCCCTCTTGCATCTCCCTCCCTCCCGCCCTCCCTATCCCACACCCCTAGGTGGTCAAAAAGCACAGAGCTGATCTCCCTGTGCTATGCGGTTGCTTCTCACTAGCTATCTCTTTTACGTTTGGTAGTTTATATATGTCCATGCCACTCTCTCTGTCACATCTTACCCTTCCCCCTCCCCATATCCTCAAGTCCATTCTCTAGTAGGTCTGTGTCTTTATTCCCATCTTGCCACTAGGTTCTTCATGACCTTTTTTTTTCCCCCTAGATTCCATATATATGTGTTAGCATACTGTATTTGTTTTTCTCTTTCTGACTTACTTCACTCTGTATGACAGACTCTAACTCCATCCACCTCACTACAAATAACTCCATTTCGTTTCTTTTTATGGCTGAGTAATATTCCATTGTATATATGTGCCACATCTTCTTTATCCATTCATCTGTTGATGGACACTTAGGTTGCTTCCACGTCCTGGCTATTGTAAATAGAGCTGCAATGAACATTTTGGTACATGACGCTTTTTGAATTATGGTTTTCTTAGGGTATATGCCCAGTAGTGGGATTGCTGGGTCGTATGGTAGTTCTATTTTTAGTTCTTTGAGGAACCTCCATATTGTTCTCCATAGTGGCTGTATCAATTTACATTCCCACCAACAGTGCAAGAGTGTTCCCTTTCCTCCACACCCTCTCCAGCATTTATTGTTTCTAGATTTTTTGATGATGGCCATTCTGACCGGTGTGAGATGATATCTCATTGTAGTTTTGATTTGCATTTCTCTAATGATTAATGATGTTGAGCATTCTTTCATGTGTTTGTTGGCAATGTGTATATCTTCTTTGGAGAAATGTCTGTTTAGGTCTTCTGCCCATTTTTGGATTGGGTTGTTTGTTTTTTTGTTATTGAGCTGCATGAGCTGCTTGTAAATTTTGGAGATTAATCCTTTGTCAGTTGCTTCACTTGCAAGTATTTTCTCCCATTCTGAGGGTTGTCTTTTCGTCTTGTTTATGGTTTCCTTTGCTGTGCAAAAGCTTTTAAGTTTCATTAGGTCCCATTTGTTTATTTGTGTTTTTATTTCCATTTCTCTAGGAGGTGGGTCAAAAAGGATCTTGCTGTGATTTATGTCATAGACTGTTCTGCCTATGTTTTCCTCTAAGAGTTTGATAGTGTCTGGCCTTACACTTAAGTCTTTAATCCATTTTGAGTTTATTTTTGTGTATGGTGTTAGGGAGTGTTCTAATTGCATACTTTTACATGTACCTCTCTAGTTTTCCCAGCACCACTTATTGAAGAGGTTGTCTTTTCTCCACTGTATATGCTTGCCTCCTTTATCAAAGATAAGGTGACCATATGTGCGTGGGTTTATCTCTGGGCTTTCTGTCCTGTTCCATTGATCTATGTTTCTGTTTTTGTGCCAGTACCAAACTGTCTTGATTACTGTAGCTTTGTAGTATAGTCTGAAGTCAGGGAGCCTCATTCCTCCAGCTCCATTTTTCGTTCTCAAGATTGCTTTGGCTATTCGGGGTCTTTTGTGTCTCCATACAAATTGTGAAACTTTTTGTTCTAGTTCTGTGAAAAATGCCAGTGGTAGTTTGATAGGGATTGCATTGAATCTGCAGATTGCTTTGGGTAGTCAAGTCATTTTCACAATGTTGATTCTTCCAGTCCAAGAACATGGTATATCTCTCCATCTATTTGTATCATCTTTAATTTCTTTCATCAGTGTCTTATAATTTTCTGCATACAGGTCTTTTGTCTCCTTAGGTAGGTTTATTCCTAGATATTTTATTCTTTTTGTTGCAATGGTAAATGGGAGTGTTTTCTTAATTTCACTTTCAGATTTTTCACCATTAGTGTATAGGAATGCAAGAGATATCTGTGCATTAATTTTGTATCCTTCTACTTTACCAAATTCATTGATTAGCTCTAGTAGTTTTCTGGTAGCATCTTTAGGATTCTTGATGTATAGTATCATGTCATCTGCAAACAGTGACAGCTTTACTTCTTCTGTTCCGATTTGGATTCCTTTTATTTCTTTTTCTTCTCTGATTGCTGTGGCTAACGCTTCCAAAACTATGTTGAATAATAGTGGTGAGAGTGGGCAACCTTGTCTTGTTCCTGATCTTAGTGGAAATGGTTTCAGTTTTTCACCATTGAGGACAATGTTGGCTGTGGGTTTGTCATATATGGCCTTTATTATGTTGAGGAAAGTTCCCTCTATGCCTACTTTCTGCAGGGCTTTTATCATAAATGGGTGTTGAATTTTGTTGAAAGCTTTCTCTGCATCTATTGAGATGATCATATGGTTTTTCTCCTTTAATTTGTTAATATGGTGTATCACGTTGATTGATTTGTGTATATTGAAGAATCCTTGCATTCCTGGAATAATCCCCACTTGATCATGGTGTATGATCCTTTTAATGTGCTGTTGGATTCTGTTTGCTAGTATTTTGTTGAGGATTTTTGCATCTACATTCATCAGTGATATTGGCCTGTAGTTTTCTTTCTTTGTGACATCTTTGTCTGGTTTTGGTATCAGGGTGATGGTGGCCTCGTAGAATGAGTTGGGAAGTGTTCCTCCCTCTGCAGTATTTTGGAAGAGTTTGAGAAGGATAGGTGTTAGCTCTTCTCTAAATGTTTGATAGAATTTGCCTGTGAAGCCATCTGGTCCTGGGCTTTTGTTTGTTGGAAGGTTTTTAATCACAGTTTCAATTTCAGTGCTTGTGATTGGTCTGTTCATATTTTCTATTTCTTCCTGGCTCAGCCTCGGCAGGTTGTGCATTTCTAAGAATTTGTCCATTTCTTCCAGGTTGTCCATTTTATTGGCATAGAGTTGCTTGTAGTAATCTCTCATGATCGTTTGTATTTCTGCAGTGTCAGATGTTACTTCTCCTTTTTCATTTCTAATTCTATTGATTTGAGTCTTCTCCCTTTTTTTCTTGATGAGTCTGGCTAATGGTTTATCAATTTTGTTTATCTTCTCAAAGAACCAGCTTTTAGTTTTATTGATCTTTGCTATTGTTTCCTTCATTTCTTTTTCATTTACTTCTGATCTGATCTTTATGATTTCTTTCCTTCTGCTATCTTTGGGTTCTTTTTGTTTTTCTTTCTCTAGTTGCTTTAGGTGCAAGGTTAGGTTGTTTATTTGAGATGTTTCCTGTTTCTTGAGGTAGGCTTGTATTGCTATAAACTTCCCTCTTAGAACTGCTTTTGCTGCATCCCATAGGTTTTGGGTCATTGTGTCTCCCTTGTCATTTGTTTCTAGGTATTTTTTGATTTCCCCTTTGATTTCTTCAGTGATCACTTCGTTATTAAGTAGTGTATTGTGTAGCCTCCATGTGTTTGTATTTTTTACAGATTAAGAAAAACATTTTTTAATTTTTTAAAATAAAAAATAAGAAAAAAATTATTAAGAAAAAATAATTTTTTTAAGTTAAAGAAAAGAAAAAAAAGAAAAAAAAAGAAAAAAAACGGACGGACCGAACCCTAGGACAAATGGTGAAAGCAAAGCCATACAGACAAAATCTCACACAGAAGCATACACATACACACTCACAAAAAGAGGAAAAGGGGAAAAAATAATATATCCTGCTCCCAAAGTCCTCCTCCTCAATTTGGGATGATTCGTTGTCTATTCAGGTATTCAACAGATGCAGGTACATCAAGTTGTTTGTGGAGCTTTAATCCGCTGCTTCTGAGGCTGCTGGGAGAGATTTCCCTTTCTCTTCTTTGTTTGTACAGCTCCGGGGGTTCAGCTTTGGATTTGGACCAGCCTCTGCGTGTAGGTCGCCTGAGGGTGTCTGTTCTTTGCTCAGACAGGATGGGGTTAAAAGAGCAGCTACTTCGCGGGCTTTGGCTCACTCAGGCTGGGGGGAGGGTGGGGTACAGATGCGGGGCGAGCCTGCGGCGGCAGAGGCCGGCGTGACGTTGCAGCAGCCTGAGGCCCGCCATGCATTCTCCCGGGGAAGTTGTCCCTGGATCACGGGACCCTGGCAGTGGCGGGCTGCACAGGCTCCCAGGAGGGGCGGTGTGGAGAGTGACGTGTGCTCGCACACAGGTTTCTTGGTGGCGGCAGCAGCAGCCTCAGCATTTCATGCCTGTCTCTGTGGTCCGCGCTGATAGCCGCAGCTCACGCCCGTCTTTGGAGCTCCTTTAAGCGGCACTCTGAATCCCCTCTCCTCGCGCACCAGGAAACAAAGAGGCACGAAAAAGCCTCTTGCCTGTTCGGCAGCTGCAGACTTTTTCCCGGGCTCCCTCCTGGCTAGCTGTGGCTCACTAGCCCCCTTCAGGCTATGTTCACGCCGCCAACCCCAGTCCTCTCCCTGCGATCCGACCGAAGCCCGAGCCTCAGCTCCCAGCCCTGCCCGCCCCGGCGGGTGAGCAGACAAGCCTCTCGGGCTGGTGAGTGCTACTCGGCACCGATCCTCCGTGCAGGAGTCTCTCCGCTTTGCCCTCCGCACCCCTGTGGCTGCGCTCTCCTCCGTGGCTCCGAAGCTCCTCCCTCTGCCACCCGCAGTCTCCACCCGCAAAGGGGCTTCCTAGTGTGTGCAAACCTTTCCTCCTTCACAGCTCCCTCCCACTGGTGCAGGTCCCGTCCCTATTCTTTTGTCTCTGTTATTTCTTTTTTCTTTTGCCCTACTCAAGTATGTGGGGAGTTTCTTGCCTTTTGGGAGGTCTGACATCTTCTGCCAGCGTTCAGTAGGCGTTCTGTAGGAGCAGTTCCACGTGTAGATGTATTTCTGATGTATCTGTGGGGAGGAAGGTGATCTCCGCGTCTTACTCTTCTGCCATCTTGCCCAGACCTCTAGGTTAAGTTTTAATAGTTTTTTTCCCCCAGCGTATGCCTTTCCTGAATATTTCTTGTTAATGTTTTTCTGGTTATCTTTTGTTGTGCTGCTAATATGGTGATTATATTTTTCCACTATATTTTATACCTTTTTATTGCTCGTGCTTAAGGGTGCTATTGATTTTTGTATATTTACTTTGTATCTGTCTTTATTACTGAACTCTTTTATTAGTGTTAATGGCATTTTAATTGATTCTCTAAAGCAGTGTTTCTTAAGTCTCAGTAAGGTGTAGACCAATCTTTAAAAGAAAACAATGTTTTGAACAATGTGTAATGACTTAAATTATTTTTTGAAGATAATTAGAATAACATTCCTAAAATATAAAAACTTATAACTAGGAATATACTTCTTATTTTGTTAGCTCTTAATTATAAGCCACAAAACTAATACACATCAGATTAACAGCATTCATTACATGTAGTTAGTGACATTATTTTGCTGAATTCAAACCAGTGCTTGTGATGTGACGGTGTACTGATTGCTTCAGCCCAAGGTCATACGGTTCAACACGTCTCAAATATCATGTGCTCTGTGAAGGCTCAGTTCTCTCCCTGATTTTCATTCATTCCATCACTGCAAAGCCTTCATTCATGTCATCACTTGATGAAAATGCTAAATTTATGTGCAACTGTGTTCTTTTCCTATCAGCACTCAACAATTAGTACACTAATTGTTGTACCAATGTAATGTATTAATAAATTGGTGCAGCCACTATAGAAAACAGTATGGCGATTTCTCAAAAAGCTAAAAATAGAACTATCATATGTCCCAGCAGTTCCACTCCTGGATATATATGTGAACGAAAAAAGGAAAAAAGAAAAAAACACTAATTCGAAAAGATACATGCATCTCAATGCTCATAGCAGCATTATTTACAATTGCCAAGATATGGAAACAACCTCAGTGTCCATCAACAGATGAATGGACAAAGAAGATGTTCTATATATATATACAGTGTGGCATATGTATACAATGGAATCCTACTCAGCCATAAAAAAGAACAAAATTTTGCCATTTGCAACAATATGGATGAAGTTGGAGGGCATTATACTAAATGAAATAAGTCAGAGAAAGACAAAACACTGTATGATATCACTTATATGTGGAATCTAAAAAATACAACAAATTAGTGAATATAACAAAAAAGAAGCAGACTCGAAGATATAGAGGACAAAATAATGGTTACCAGTGGGGAGAAGGGAGGGAGGGGGAGAAATATGGGGGTAGAGAATTAAGAAGCATAAACTATTAGGTATAAAATAAGCTACAAGGATATATTGTACAATACAACACAGGGAATATAGCCAATATTTTATAATTACTATAAATGGAGTATAACCTGTAAAAATTGTGAATCACCATATTGTACACCTGTAACTTACATAGTATTGTACAGCAACCATACTTCAATAAAAAACTAAGTTAAAGAGAATCCAATAATACTTGGGAATAATTGTGAGCAAATTATGTGGCCATTCGCAGTTATAATCATCTATGACCTGCAGGCCAAATTCAGCTTTCCCCATTCATTTATTCTAGATTTTTAAAAGTTTATATTTCAGATGATCATAGAAATAAAAATATAAACATAAAAGCACTATTGAGAACTGGAGGATCCCTGAGAATGTATCCATCCATGAACCTTTAGGAATTCCGTGAAGCAAAGTGTGAGAAATGTTGCTCTTGGGAAATTGAGGTGAAACAATACAACCCATGTGTTTTATGAAAGAGGTACCAATTAGATCTTTTCATTTTCAGTTGCTCTCTGTGTTAGCTTACTGGCAGAACTGTCTAATGGTAACTAATGTTTAAAAAATGATAGTAGGCATCCTGTTTTTATTTATTTGTTTATGATTTTAATGAGCATTCCCCTAGTGTGTCACTATAATCTGCATCAAATTTTATCACATTCATTTTATTATTAATTAATTAATTAATTAATTAATGGCTGCGTTGGGTCTTCATTGCTGTGCATGGGCTTTCTCTAATTGCGGCGAGGGGGGGCTGCTCTTCGTTGTGGTGTGCAGGCTTCTCATTGCGGCGGCTTCTCATGTTGCAGAGCACCGGCTCTAGGCACGCAGGCTTCAGTAGTTGTGGCTCGCGGGCTCTAGAGCGCAGGCTCAGTAGTTGTGGCGCACGAGCTTAGTTGCTTCGTGGCATGTGGGATCTTCTTGGACCAGGGCTCGAACCCATGTTCCCTGCATTGGCAGGTGGATTCCTAACCTCTGCGCCACGAGGGAAGCTCTATCACATTCGTTTTAGGCATCTATTAGTTGATCCTGTTGGTTATTAACAGATGCATTCATGATGTCATTTATATATAAATAGATTTTCTAATAGTAAGTCATTCTTGCATTACTGAACAGACATCTATTTAGCGGCGGTATATAATTTAATATTTCATGCTTAAAATTTCTAGAACTTCTAAATACCTTAAATACTGTTTTCTAGTATTTTACAATTCGGTTCTTTATCAAAATTGGCTTTTGTCTTGGAACTGGTTTTCTGATTGTTTTGTGTTGTCACATTAGGTTATGGTATCCAGGTTTGTTAACATAATAAAATGGATTAGGGAGAGAGTTTAGCAAGACTGCGGAGGGTTGGTTTAGTTTCAAGAATGACAACTTACACTCAGTTCAGGGTTGCTTTTACTTGGTTTGCCTACTGAACCAGCTAACATGTAGACTTAGAGCTTATACAACAGCTGAGGATGCAGGTGAATGGACACGGCTCACCAGCACCTCCTAGTCCTCTGGGGAAGCGCACCAAAAGTTGGGTGATAACACAATCCACTTGGAGGGTGAATCCTTCAAGTCAGAGAGGCCCAGAGCTGAGGGGTGTGCCTTTGCACACTTAGGTTAGGCTGAGGGAGGGCTCACATCCGCATTGGAGGGTCCGTCTCTTACCATATAAGACTTTACTCTACCACACTGAGGTACTTCCGTGTTCTGTCTCTCACTGTTTCATCAGCCCTAGAGCAGGCCTGGGCTCGTCAGGGAACATCCGTTTCTTCCTTTAATTGGGACACTATATCGCATATGAGTTATTGGTAACTTTGAAGTTAGGAACAACTTTCTGGTGAAAGTAGATCTGGAAGCTTTTTTGAAACTAATTATTGGATGTCTTTTCATTTCTTAGATGCATTTTGGTCTAGTCAAATTTTACACTTTTGAATCAACCTGTGATCTTGTGATTTCTAGAAAGTGGTTTATTTCTTCAAAATTTTCATGTTCATTAACAAGAAAGTCAAAATATCTCTATAATTTCCAGTTTCCTTCAGGTCTTTTGTTAGATTCTCATTTGTATTCCTGTGTCTTTGTCTCATTTGATCTGTTTATGTCTTTCTGCCTCTTACAATCCTTGTTTGATATGTGGCCACATTCTCCTGCCTCTTGTCCCCTCTTTTCCAGGAGAGGAGTTCTTCACCTACTTGTTTTTTTCTGTTTTCTGGCTCCTGTGACTTAGGTTTGGCCTTCTCCTCGCAGTGAACAAACATGATTCTTGCTTTCTCGGGGCTATACAAACCGTGGTGAGCCAGTCACAAGGGTGTTTAAGCCCTATTCATCAACTACTTTCTTTCCTTAGGCTACTTCCCTTGCTTCCTTTTCATGCATATTGAGCATTCATGCTTCTGATGGCTTCTTCTCCTTTTCTTCCCTGTTATGTATGGCTTCCTTCTGTGATTGCTGCCCTTTATTTTCCTCATCTGGCAAGACAGTGCTTCTGGGAGTGTCTCAGATCCAGTTCACCGGAACGCCCACCCTGGCTTAGAGACTAGCATGCAGGAATTTTTGGAGGGAGTGATCTCAGGATCAATGCCCGTGAAGAAAGGAAGGAAGCAGGGCTGGGAAGAGGAAGAAGTTGAACTGCGATGTGGTCAAAATTAAGGCCTCAGCCAATCCCACAGAAAGCTCTGGAGTGGGCTTGGCTGGCAGACTTGTCCTGCATTTGAGTGAGCAGATTGCGTCAACCCAGGGGGGACCAGTCATTGGATGTGATCCTAGAAAAGGGACATGACCTTGGGCAAGGCAGCTTCTCCTCAGCTGAGGGAGATTCCTAGAGAGAGACTCAGCTGAGATCTATCAGCTGCCAACACTCTCAAAATTGGAGGGATTAAGTGCTTCAGTCGTGTAAAGGGAGCCGGGCAGCGTAGCCCTACAGCCATTATAGGAAGACTCACTGTTGTCCTTTTCCGCTTTTGCTTTTGTTGTTGAAACTTCTCCTGACCAGGCATCTCTGCCACAAGTGTTTTCAAATGTTATCTTTCCCCTCAAAATTACATCGCTTTCAACTACCTTTAGTTGATTTGGCTTTGCGATGATGCCAGAAACTGTAGCTACTTGAAATGTTCATTAATCAAGAAACATAAAGCAAATTCTCTCCCAAGATCTGAGCTAGATAGTATTGGATTAAAATGTCTAGGATTGCACATTAAACACAGTCTTTCCCAATCAGGGCCACTGTCATAGGATGTATCTTTGAGTTTCCCCTGCCTTAGAGTGAGGTACTGACTCAGTAACTTTTGTTGAATAACAAACCACCCTCAAGATTATTGTCAAATAACAAAAATGTGTATAATTTCTTATGTTTCTTCAGGTCAGCCTGGGCTGGATGGTCTTTGAAGGGCTTACTTATATGACTGAGAAGGTGGCTTAATGTCAGGTGGGGCATGGAGGGAATTAGCCACACATCTGCCATCCTCTAGGGCGCTAGCTTAGACTTGGTCACGTGGTAGTGTTTCCAGAGTTCCCAAGAGCAGCATGAGAGGACAAGTGCCAACACACAGGCACTTTTTATGTCTCTGTTTTTGTGATGGTTGTTATCGTCCTATTAGACAAAGCAAATCACATGGCCAAGATGGGAGTTAGTGTGGTAGGGGACTACCCAAAGGCAAGGATACAGGGAAGAGAATTATTATGGGCATTTTTGCCAACACTCTACCACAGGTACCATCCTCAGATGGTGTGACAGACGTGTTTCATCTTTGCTTAAGTGTCTGAAATTGCAGTGTCCTGGAATCAGCCTGTATGGCCTTGAGTCCCCTTCACTAATTTTTCCTTATGTCAGCAGGAAATCTGGTGGTCCATCCTCATACTTCTTGGTGTCTGAGGTGGTTCTGCATATTAGATATGGTTTCTTTGCCCCTGTGTAGAACTGTGACTCAATTCAACTTGATTCTGTCATTGGCCAGTGCCCAGCAATATGTAAGCTGTCAGTGAATGTTTGTAGAATGGATGAGTGAATGAAGGAAATGAGAGAGTGTTGGGAATTACTGATAGATGGCAGCACTTTTTTTTTTTTTTTTTAAATAGTAAAGCACAAAGCCCTTGATCTTGCCCCTTGGAACTGATCTCATGGGTTTACAAATGTCAGCATGTTGAACAATGGGAATAAGTAGAAAATAAGGAAGGAAGGAGAGAGATTAACTGGGAGAAAGGTGGGGGTCACTGCATAAAGTCAGGGAGTGCTGTTCACATGGAATATAGCGAGTGGCACCCTCTGAAGTCGTGCCGTATGGGAGGCTCAGGACCTTGTTCTGCATCCACCTCTGAGGTCTTCTTCTCGTCTCCTAGTTCCTTTGCGTTCCCTCCTTCCACAGTAAAGTGAACTGTGTTTAAGATTTTTGAACTGCATTTTTAGGAGTTCCTAAGTTTTTTCCTGCTAAGCCATCGGGGAAGAGGAAAAACTGTTTAAGCCTGGATACCTATTCACAGACATCACTTGAAGTACCCCCGCCCCCAATTTGGTGGGTCTCAGAACATACAGACCCACCCCCAACAAAGATCTCAACTTTATGTTGCTACATACGAGTTCAATCTGTTGAAGACCCACAGAACTCAGTAATTCCTGGCAACTCCCCATTGCAGGCCCAGATTCAAGGATTTAAAATTTAAATTGAAAAAAAAATATGTATTAATGAAATGTTAGGTTGACAACGGATGCCACAAGCAAACACAGATGTAGATGTCAGTTACTGGAGATGGCTGTGCTGCATTTGAAATGCTTTCAGAGCCCATGAATAAAAATAAGATATAATTGTCTGCCTTTGTCGGCAGTATTATTAACTTGGCTCGTCCCATCCCCCTTCCATCACAGGAGATCATCTGTATGGTTTTATTTAGCATCGTAATGTCAGGGATAGGTGGGGAAACCAAAAGAAAAACCTGCAAGGTTTTCTTCTTTTCTTTTAAGGCTTGCTTCAGTCTTTCTTCTGTAAGCTAATAATTTTAATCAGATTCTTAGAAGTGACAATCTGAATAGATATTACTTGAAATTCATAAATTATATAAATGTAATTTTTGAGACAGTCTATTTTAAATTGGCTTTTTGGGGGGGTAGGTTGACTTAATAAGGTGTAGATAGCACAAACTCTGAAACAACTGGCAGAATTAAAATATGCAGTGTTGTCTGACTCAGACAAGAAGAATTATTTCTAAATCTGCTGTGACATGTAAATCTGCAGCCCTACATCCTGAATCAACCTGCACAACTAGGGTTGGGGTCAGCAAGAGCCTCTTTGTTAGAGAAATGGTTTTGAAAAAGTTTTATTCTTTAATGTTTGTCCTCTTGCCTTCCTTATTAGGAAATACCTGGGTGACCTCAAGGTCACTTAACCTCTCTGGGACTTAGTTTTCTCGTCTGTAAAGTTGAGGGGGTTGGACTCAGGGGCCACAAAGATTGCATCTCATTTTGAAATTCTGTGACTCTAAGATCTATTCTTGACAGCCAAGTGACCATGCCTCTGTAGATCTGAGGTTCCGGGGGCTACTCTTAACAATTCCTCACCACCCTGCTGGCTCACCAAGATTGTCACAGCTGCTAGGGTCTGTGTCCTGTTAGTGGGAAGGGATCCCAGGGACAGGAGCTCATAGAGGAGTACCTCTCACTTTCTGGACTCTGTACCCAATCAAATCCAGTGGTTGCATTTTATTTGCATCTGTTTAACTGTGGGACATAACATTTTCCATTTATAAATTCTGGGGCAGCAGTGGCAGAGAGATAAGGAAGTGACCTTCACCACATGTTTGACACAAATGGTGCCAAAATAAGTACCTGTTCTATTTCTTCTTCTCGTGGTTCATTCATTCATTCAGCAGATATTTGTTGAGTGCCTACAACGCGTCAGGCATTGTTCTAGGGGGCTGCAGAGGCGGGGGGGGAGTGGATATAGCAGTGAACAAAACGGACACAAATCCTGCTTCTGTAGGGCTTACATCCTATCTAGCAATTGGAAGTAGAACATAAATATAATGATTTAGAAGATGGTAAGTGTTAGGGAGAGAAGTACAGTAGAGTCAGGCAGGTGGGCAGTTCTGATCCTCGGAAGGGTGCAGTTCTCAGTGGGGCGGTCAGGATGCTGCCCACTGAGAAGATGGCAATCGATGAGACTTGAAGAGAATGAGTGAGCCGTGTGGATATCTGGGGAGGAGAGTCCCAGGCTGAGCAAACAGCCAGTGCAAATGCCCCAAGGTGGGAATGTCCTTGGCAGGAGCGACGAGCGGCAGGAGTCTGGCCAGGGTGGCTGGAGTGGGGAGGAGGGGAGATGGAGAGGCCAGGGCGAGTGAGATCTCCAAGACCTTGTGCATCATTGTAAGAACTTTTGCTTTTGCTCCAAGTGAACTTTCCCACAGGGGAACCTAAGCTGAAGAGTCCCATGGTCTGACATTTCTACACAGGATCACTATGACTGTTGTGTTGGGAATAGACTTTCGCAGGTGGGGAGACAAGGGTGGCAAGGGTGGTGGCAGGCAGATCACTCAGGAGGCTGTTGGGAAAATCCAGGAAGATATGGTGGTACCTGGGACCACAGTGGTAGCAGTGGAGATGTTGAGAGTGATAACATTCTACCTATATTTTGGGGGTATAGTCAACAATTTATTAATTTAGTGAATCAATCCACAGATATTTATTGAATGGTCTTCAGTATGCCAGTTCCAGACATGGAGATATAGTGATCAAGGGCATTTCCAGTAGTGCTGTGAAGAAAACAGAAGTGAGTTATATCTTGGACTCTAGAGATGAGTCGTTGAGAGCACTGGTGAGTTGGTTTAGTTGATCACTGAAGAGGCAGCTGAGATCTGAAGGAGGAGAAGCTACAGTGTAAAACGTTTCAGGAGAGCATTCCACTGCCAAAGGGACAGCAGATGCAAAGGCCCTGGGGCCGGCACAAGCTTGGCCTGTTTGAGGGCATGAGGAGCCTGGAGTGGGTGGGTGAGTCGAAGGAGTGGACGTGGAGATAGAAGATGAAGTTGGAAAGGTGGGCGGGGCTAAATCAGGGTGGGGATTGGATCAAGAGGGAGAGTTTGAATCTCTGAGGCTTGTCAGGTCAGAGACATCAGACAGCTTGAAGGGTGAAACAGGCATTTTTGGTTTGATGCTAGAACCACATTGCTGCAGCTGAGTGCCAGCTGTCTTGAGCCCATACTCAGTAAGGCTCCATCCCAGCTGCGCCAATGAGGTGAAGCTGGGACTATTGATCCATTACAGCTGGATGGTCTGTGTTAGCATGACCCGTTCTGAACTCAAGTGCACTGGGACTTCAGAGGATCTCCTCTGAGACCTTCAAGAGTTCAGGGCAGGAGCTCTCCCCAGGGAGCCCAGACGGGTACTCTCAGCTGTATGCTATGTACATTACATACTCAGTGTAAGCTTATAAGTTGCAGGAGGTGCGGAAGTCCTGCACAGTTAAGGGGGGAAATATCCATCAGCATTTCTCTCAGTCGTTTTTTATCACTTTTGAGAGCTTCCTGCCATCATCTCCATCAGTCAAAACCAGAGGCAGTTGGGGAAATTGTCAGGCCTAGGAAGCTTTCCCTAAAACATAATTGTTTGGCAAAATTGCTTTTCTTTATGTATGTGTGTGTGCATGTTTACAATAGGTCTCCTTCAGGTGGCAGGGTGCCTTACTTGAGTGAATGTGTCTCTCTGATAAACCAGATTCTTGGTCAAAATCAATTCCTGTTTCTATGGAATCTAAACAATAGGAATAAAAAACAGCAACAAAAAACTTGATGTGTTTCTTTTTTTCCCATTAACGTTTTTGTAGGTTCTTCCTATGTATCTTTCAAAATATAATTGCTTTTCCTGATTTCAAAAGTAGTCTATTTTCATTACAGAAAAGTTGGAATGTAGAAAAATCTCTGAAGACAAAATAAAACCATCCATAATCCTATCACGTAGAGATCAACCACAGTTAACATTTCGATAATGACTTTTCCAGTTTCTGTCTCCGTTATTTCTGTCTCTGTCTTTCTCTCTTTTCTGTCTTTCCCTCTCTCTCTAATATGAACACTTTTTTTTATAAAGTTCGTATCATATTGTACTTACTATGTGCTAAATGCTTTTCCATTAAATAATATATTTTTCAGCATTAAATATTCAAGAACATAATTTTAAGTGGCTTCTTGCGTTGTATCTTCTGTGTATTATAACTCTCTAAAGTTTAATAATATTTAAACAATTGTTGGGGGGACTTTGTGTACACATTTTTGTGAATATCTCTGTTTTTTTCTTAGAACATGTAGAATGGCTAAAGAAAATAGATTCTACCCTTTTAAGGTTCTTGTGAAATATTGCTAAATTGTCCTCAAAAAATTGTATGACTTCATACCACATAGTTTATATAGTACTTTTACCCTAACCGCGTTATCCTCATGATATTATAGTATTTGAGTCCAATTTGATAGGTCAGTAAGTGATAGTGCACTGTTGTTTTAATTTACATTGGTCTGATTCTTAATGTGTTAAATATTTTTCATATGCATATTGTACATGTGCATTTCTTCTTTTGGGAGTTGCAAATTCATGTCCTTTGCCCGTTTTTTTAAATCAGTGTATTCATCTTTTATTATTTTTGTGTTTTATGAGCACATTCAGTTATTTTCCAAGTATGTCATTTGCCTTTTAATTTTGTTTATGATGTTCCTGGATTGATAGAGGTTTTTGGTTTACATCAAATCTTTAAAATCTTAATCATCATTCCTTCCTTATTTGGTTTTATGATTAGAAAGATATTTGTCACTGATGGACTATTGTAATTTATACATTAGTTTCATTTAAAGCCATTATTTGTGCTTTACTTGGCCTTGTGGTGAGTAGGGGTGTAGCATTATTATTTTTTTCTTCAAATAGTTGATCAAATGAATCAGAACTATTTACTTAATAATCCTCATTTTATTTCTGATTTAAAATCTTTTATCAAATAAAAAAATAACAAGGCAGTATTTCAGTTTTTGTAGTATTGCACTGTGTTTTCAATATCAGACTATATAAGTTTTTACCTCAAATCTTTTTCTCTTTCTTTTTCTTCTTTTGTCTTTAAAAATTCCTTGACTCTTCTTCCTTATTGAGTTTTTCAGAAGGTGTTTCTAATAATTGTATCAACTTTGAAAGACATTTATGTTGAAATTGCATTAAATTTATCAGTAGGTAATTTTGAGAGCATTGCCATGTTTATAGGAATATAGCTTCTCTCTCTTTTGCAGGTCAACTTCCAAATCCCTTAATAAAATTTTTGAGTTTATTTTCTTCTTATAGGTCTTGCATATTTCTTTATAAAACTATTACTGTGTATTTAAGCCTATGGTTCACTGTTATGAACAGAAACTTTTGTTAGATGTTCTAGCTGAATGTTGGTCTGATTTAGGAAAGATATTGATCTATGGTTTTATTTTTTAACGGGTGTCATACTGAGCGGAGGAAATACTGAGGAGAGATTGTTTAAACATGGCCCTGATGGGAATAAGGGGTCAAGGATGCCTCCTGTGAGAGGAAACACCTGGACATGGATTGTTTCTCTTTCAACTTTTATTCCTCATACAGTTCAACATCATTCTGAACACACCATAGAAACTCATTAAAAACTTTTGTAAAAAGTACTTGTTGGTTATTCATAATAATCCTTTTTAACTTCTGCTTATAGGTGAGATTGGGAAAGGAGGGATGGAGGGAAATACTGATTTCCACGCTGTATAGTTGGGAACATTGTAATATCTAAGTCAGTGTACCAGTGATGTTTATTGAGTACTGTCAACTTCCCAGGTCTTGGGCCAAGCAAGAAGCTCACATGAATGCATTTAATCTCCACAGTACGCTTGTGAGCTAGGCACTTTGTCATCTCCAGAAAAGCTGAAGTGAGAGAGCTCCAGCAATTTGCCTAGGTATCAGCAGCAGTGGTGGGCAGGGCCAGACTTTGAAGCCAGGGAATGCAGTTCCATAGCCCTTGTTCCCAAACGCTAATTTGAGTTACATTGATTCACGAAAGTTCCGTCCAGTGAATTATACGACATCGTATTGGCCATGGCAATATGACATGATATTGGCAAATAATATGACTTTACTTGCTAATTTCCATAAATCGAACTTTTATGCTTGGGATCCAAAAGCTAAAGACGGGCTGTAGCAGAAGCGAGGAGGTTTGCATTCCTGTTCAACTCTTCATCTAACTCTGTGCGTGACTTAGTCACTTTCACTTTCTGACTTTAGTGTCATCATCTGAAAAATGGGGATGGAGTATGTAAACTTCAGAGAACTTTTCAGGAACTCTAACAACCTATGATTATAATACAACATTCTACCCTCAGAAGATAGGCTCCCAGACCTACCTTTCAAATGGGCATTCATTTGAGACTGACTATATTTTTATGCTGAGCACAAAGCTTATTTTTTGAATAAATCATTTGCTTTAGCAGGCTCTTCTCACCATTAAATTTCTTTTCAATTTTTATTAAAATTGAAAAAGAAATGCTCCTCTAAAATATAAATGCACATCAAATGTAAATTTTAATATTTGTCATTTCATAGACTCACCAAATTTTAGAACCAGAAAAGATATTAGAAATTGTCTAGCACAGATAAGGAAACTGAAGCTCAGAGATGCTGAATTACTTCCTGAGATCACATGGTAATTAGGTGGCAGGAATGTGATACAAAAACCATGTTTGGTTTCTAGCTACAGCCTGTGTTATCTCCATGATTTTCATGGTAAAAATATTTGGCTGTCAGAGGCCTGAAAAATTGAAGACATTTCTAGGAAAAAGGATAAGAAAAGGGGTTTGTGGGTTTCAAAATTTGAAAGCTTTAAAAGTAAAAGACAAATGACAAATTTGCAAAATAATACCATTGTATATATCCTTCATATATTAAGGACTTCATCATATCAATAAAAAGATAAACATGTAAATTTTAAATATCAAGCAACACATGACATATAAGAAGACATTTCATAAAAGAAGAAATATATCGGCCCATTAAAAATTAGAATGGATGAAACAGGTGAAGGGGATGAAGAGGTACAAGCTACCAGTTATAAAGTAAGTCACAAGGATGTAAGATATAGCATAGGGAATATAGTCAATAACATTGTAATAATTTTTATGGTACCTAATCTATAAAAATATCAAATCAGTATGTTGTACATCTGAAACTAATATAAGTGGTTTTAAGTCAACTTCAATGAAAAAAAGAAAAAAAGATGATGTAATGAAAAAAAAAGTTAAACTTCTCTGTTAATCAAATACATGCAAATTAAAACAATTAGATACCATTTTCCAAACTATCAAATAAGTCAAGATACCATTTTCCAAACTATCAAATGTGTCAAGATAGCACAAACAGGGAAATGGACACCCTCATACTTTCATTTTTTAGCAGAGCAATTGGGCAGTGCTCATCAAAAGTCTTAAACTTTTACACATCCTTTGAGCCAGCAGTTCACCCCTCAGAATTTATCTTTAGGATGTGTTATGGTTGTGTTATCTTTAGGATGTGTTATAAATATGTCAATATCTAGATGTTTATCCACCTATCCTTTTTAAAATAAAGAGTGATTGAAACAATGTCCAATAACAAGAAACTGATCAAGTGTCATTAATGTTAATCCATGTAATTAACAAAAATGTAGTCTGCAATAAAAGAGAAATAAATACTTGATATAATATTCTGTGTACAAAAAGCAAGCTGCAAGTGGGGTGTTAAATGAAATCTCTCTTTTGAAAAATTGTATCAACATTTGGAAATTTAACCCCCAAATTTAAAACTGGTTATGGATTATGAATAATTTAAAACTTTTTATCTATCTATATTTCTTTATTTTTCTATAATGACAATGAATTATTATCATAACAATAAAAAGATAAGTATTTGGATTATTTCCAAAGACATTTAAATGGTTTAAAGAAACTGTTATTCCTTTTTCTTATACCTTTATTATGTGCAGAGAGGCTGTTGATTAAAAACTGCTATGTCAATTGTTTGGCAGCTTCTAGCCAAAGGAGATTGAGTTTGAGCTCAAAATTTGGGCAATAGAAGATCCCAGAATATAGGCAATGTTGTTGTGTACAAGGACAAGTCCTCTGTCTAGGGAGATTTTATCACTCATCAATGGGCACAGCTCCCATACTATGTAACTGTTGGACTCATGGGTAGAAGGGCAATTATTTGGGCATGGGTCCATGGATGTCATTTGAAGCAAATTTGTTCACGGTTCTCTCTGGTTTAGGCTTAGTGATTCATAAGTTCATTATAAAATTTTTCTAAAATCTCAAATACATTTTGAATTGCTTAATCTAGAAATGTATTATCTTGGGACTTTCCTGGTGGCACAGTGGTTAAGAATCCGCCTGCCAATGCAGGGGACACGGGTTTGAGCCCTGGTCCGGGAAGATCCCACGTGCCATGGAGCACCTAAGCCGTGCGCCACAACTACTGAGCCTGCTCTAGAGCCTGTGCTCCACAACAAGAGAAGCCCGCGTGCCTCAACTACTGAAGCCCATGTGCCTAGAGCCCGTGCTCTGCAACAAAAGAAGCCACCGCAATGAGAAGCCCGCGCATCGCAAAACGAAGACTAGCCCCCTCTCGCCACAATTAGAGAAAGCCCGCGCATAGCAACAAAAACCCAACACAGCCATAAATGAATGAATGAATGAAATGTATTAGCTTTATGTTCCTTTTTTCTATTATAATAAAATAGTTTGGGTCTGACTGTCATCTTTTGAAATGAAAACATGATTTAATGAAAGGGCATTTTCCAAGCTTTAAGTGAAGCAAATGTTTGGACTAGCTTGTTTAAATTAAATTGTTTTCTTTCACTTTTAGTACTAAGCACACTCTGTGTCATTTCTTATTTCACTGCACTGTGCATTGAGATTTGTTTTGGAAGTGAGATGGGAGACTTCTCAGCATTTTACCCTGCTCTCTTGGTGACACTTAAGCCTCCTATTGCTGAAATCCTAATGGTGATATTTGTGTTTATCCGCACTTGTAAAACAAGGCGATCTCCCAGATCTAATATGAACTTTTCTTTATCCACAGTGCCAAGTGCACTTCCTCTTGGTTGTGGGGGAGATGTGATTAAGTCAGATGTAGCAGTGGATTATTTGTATAAGTAGGGCTTTAAAGCTCTAGAATGTCTTAAGGAAATGTGACATCTAGTTTTGATGCATTGAGACATCAGAGGGACTACACGCTATGGTGCTTCCAGCAGACTTCTGGCCCTAATTCCTTTGCTCCCACCCTTTCACTGTTGTGTCATCTCTTTGGTTTTGTGTTGAGTTCCAGAATGAGAGATATGATTTTCCACAGGGCGAGAATTAACTTCCATTGCTTGTGGACCCAGAGCCAACTTTGGTCAGACAATCACCATTTTCTATGGTCTCCTCTGGTTGAGTCTTTGCAGCCCTGGCACCTAATGCTATATTAGACACATGATGAGTTGTGAAATCATGCTTATCCTTCAGGGCTCAGTGCAAATATTACCCTTCTCCATGGTAGAACAAACAGTTCCCTCATCGAGTTCTGGTAATATTTTAAAGATAACCTCTTTTTACATACTTTTCACCTTGCATGGCACTTAATCTTAACTCTTTATCTCTACATCTATACTGTGAGTTTCTCAGCTTCCTGAGGGCACAGACCAAATTTTATTTAGATTATTATCTTCAGTGCCTAACCCATGGTCATACTCAATGAATATTTACCTCATATGTTGAATAGAACTTTGGAAATTTCCCAGTCTGCTTTTCTGAATCTCTCCAAGAGAATCCTTCTCAACTGCTCTCATCACCTTCACTCCCCAAAGGGAATCTTGCCTGTCATCCCTAGGTCTCTTAGGGCAGAGAACAGATGACAGCTGTCCTTGAGAATACGGGAAGCCAGCCATATCATGTCGATCACTTTCAGACCCTAATGTATATCAGAAAGCAAGAAGCTCTTAATTTCTCTGAATTGGTAAAATATAAATTTTGCTTTTCCTTGGTGAAATAAAATTATATCAGAGTAAGTAAGAATGTCTTGTTGGGATGCCTTTAGTATCATCAGGAATAAAAGCCAGGAGAACAGGCAAGATTCCCTTTGGGGAGTGAAGGTGAGGAGAGCATTTGAGAAGGATTCTCTTGGAGAGATTCAGAAAAGCAGACTGGGAAATTTCCAAAGCCTCTGGACTTGCATGCATCACATTCTTGGCTTTAGATTTTAAGAACATGGGAGAGAATGAACCGTGGGATGACAGGGCATGAGGATGAATAAATAGGTCTGCTTTGTACTAGTGCTTCTACCATTGCTGCCATTGGGATTAAGTGGAGTACGCTGTTGCTGGATCAGAGGTTGGATCTATGTTCTTATATTAAAAAAAAATTTAATTCATCTTATGACATCTTCAGGAGTCTATCTGCATGGGCCCAGCAGGGCAGCCAGAGTGAAGAATGCTTTGTGCTGATGAACCACATGGCGTTAGACATATTAACTAGGTAAATAGGACCTTAGCGTCACTCTCCGCTTCTGCTTCTCCTTGGGAAGGCCACGTTGTCACTATTCATTTCTTTACGCCATTTCTATAGCTCCAGCCTCACTTAGCAGAGCTGTGGCTTTGGACTCATACAGTCCTGGATTTGACTCTTGACTCTGCTTCTTATTCGCTTTGGGGCTGTGAGCAAGTTACTTAACTTCTCTGAGTCTCAGTTTCCTTCTCTGTAATGGTTAATTTACATGAAAATGTGACTGGACTAAGGGATGCCCAGATAGCTGGGAAAACATAACTTCCAGTGTGTCTGGTCTGTGAGGGTGTTTGAGTTAGTAGACTGAGTACAGAAGATTGCTCTCCCAATGTGGGTGGGCATCATCCAAACCGTTGAGGGCTGGGCTAGAACAAAAAGGCAGAGGAAGGGTGAATTCTCTCTCTCTTCTTGAGCTGGGATATCCGTCTTCTCCTGCCATTGGATATTGGAGCTCCTGGTTCTCGGGTCTTCAGACTCTGTGACTTACACCAGTGGCCTCTCATGTTCTCAGGCTTTTAGCCTTAAACTGGGAGTTACACCATAGGTTCCCTTGATTCTTAGGCCTTCAGGATTCTGACTAATCCTGACACCACTGCCTTGCCTAGGTCTCTAGCTTGCAGTTGGTAAATTGTGGGACTTCTTGCCCTCCATAATGACATGAACTAATTCCTGTAATAAATCTCTCTCTCTCTCTCTCTCTCTCTCTATATATATATATATATGTAAATCTGTATATATATTTATCCTATTGGTTCTGTTTCTCTGGAGAACCCTGACTAATAACCTCTGTATAATGGAAACAATAATATTATTTACTTCATAGGAATGTTTTGAAGATTAGGTTATATTACATAATATGTGTTAAAACCTTGGGAATTATAAGCACTTAAAAACGTTAACTGTTATTGTTAACTAATAAGTTATGTCATTTGGTTTCCTGTGAAGATGTGGATTAGCTGTGCCATCATTATTACGAGGATGGTCTTTGCGTGCTATGTGTTTTTACGTAACATTGCAACCTGTTTCTCCGTATGCTTGCTGACATCTGGTAAATTGTTATATTATTGATTTCAGAATCCTATTATGTACCAAATAATGAACCAGAGTGTAGGGAAGAATGAAATACAACAGAAGAAAATTCTTGAATTGTCTAGGATCCCCTCAGTTATCTCTACTGACAGTGGTTGTGTTTGTGGACTTCCCTTTTTTTTTTTTTTTTTAATACCTGAAGCATCTTTGGCATCAGAAAACCTGATACCCATCCTGACACATCTGGTTGATTCATCAGCTCTTCCTACTGTATGCACAAATCACTGATTTAAACCCTGGGGCTACAACAGTATACAAGACGGACAAGGTCTTTGCTCTCATGGAACTTATATTCTAGTGGAGACAGACAGTGAGGAGACAAATATGTGAAATGTGTGTGTGTAAAAATTTCAAGTGATGATAAGACACTAACAAAATCAACTAGAGTAATGAGAGAAATGGTCAGGGTGGAATGGGAGTAGGGTCCACTCTATTGAGCAAGGAGATCACGGAAGGTTTCACTGAGGAGGTGGTCTTTCAGTTGAGCTTTGATGGGTGTGCAGGAATTGGCCAGGTGAAAAGGAAGGGGGAAAGCTGTTTACATTGTAGAATTTTAGTTGGGAAGTTAGGCTTTGGGGTCAAAGTTTTGGTTTCCAAGTTCAAATCTGCTCCTTACTAGCTGGCCTGGGATAAAGTATTATATTTAACCTCACTGTGTTTAATCTACTTATCTGAAAAAGGGGTTTGCTGTAAAGATTTTTTTTTAATAAATTTATTTTATTTTATTTATTTTTGGCTGCATTGGGTCTTCGTTGCTGTGCACGGGCTTTCTCTAGTTGTGGCGAGTGGGCTTCTCATTGCAGTGACTTCTCTTGCTGCGGAGCACAGGCTCTAGGCACACGGGCTTCAGTAGTTGTGGCACGCAGGCTCAGTAGTTGTGGCTCGCAGACTCTAGAGCACAGGCTCAGTAGTTGTGGCACACGGGCTTAGTTGCTCCGTGGCATGTGGGATCTTCCTGGACCAGGGCTCGAACCCGTGTCCCCTGCATTGGCAGGAGGATTCTTAACTACCGTGCCACTGGGGAAGTCCCTGCTGTAAAGATTAAATGAAATATATTTCTTAAGTTTCTTGATGAGGTGCCTTGCTCAAGAAACATTAGCTGGCATTAACGCTTGCAAAGGCCTTGCAGTGAAAGGGAAATCGTTTTCTCTACCGTTTTTGCTGTGGCTGATAGAGAAGCAAAGTTCCCTTTTTTCTCCCCTGTGTAGAACTGGAGGTTGTGGGATTTCTGCTGCTTCCCTGTTGTACTTCCCCTCCAATTTGACTAGTCAGAGTCTGAGACATTCACGGGGCCGTGTTTCCTTAGAAGAGGGTGAACCCATCCTTTGCTCTGGAGGGATGGGCTCCGCTCTTTTGAAATGAGCACACTCCCCTCCTACCTCCTAGCCTGAGGTTCCTGCTCAAAGGAAGTGACTTAGGCAAGACCTGCCTCAGGCCAGCCATTCTCCCATTTTGCCTCTCGTAACTGGTTAGTCTATTCTTTTCAAGACAGTTTCTGGTATCTAGAACTGAGCTGTCCAGTATGGTAACTATTAGCAACATGTGGCTATTGATAGCATTTGAAATATGATCAGTCCACTTTGAGATGTGCTCTTGTTACCAGGTAGGGTCTCCTGTGCCCAGGGCACAGAAAGCCAAACCGACAGTGGGTATTTGCAGCAAAGTAAGGGTTTATTTGCAGGGCACCAAGCAAGGAGAATGGGCAGCTCGTGCTCAAAAGACCTGAACTCCTTGGTGGCTTTCAGGCAAGGGTTTTTAAAGTAATTGTTAGGGGGTCATAGGATGCATGATTAGCTCATGTACCTTCTTCTGATTGGTTGGTGGTGATGTTTGGGGAATCTCAACCTTCTGGTTCCAGCCAGTCTGGGGTCTCCATGCTTATGGTCAGCATGTAGTCACCATCCTCCACCGGGGTGGGAGGGAGTCTTAGTTTCTTTAGAATGACTCAAAGATATACATCAGATTATTATCCATATCCCTTCAGGAGGAACTAGGAGTCCTGTGACTCTTCTCCTAACCATTGACTGCTTGAGCCTGTTCTTTGGAAGTCTTGGAAGGCCTAGGAGGTTAAAACCTTTTTTCTACAAACAAGGAATAGGGGACTGGGAAAGGCTTTTGTACCCCAGAAGGCCCCATAGAGTCCTGCTTGTTTTCAGTATAAGTATAAAATACGTGGCAGATTTTGATGAATTAGTGTGAAAAAAAGTAAAATATCTCAATAATTTTTTATATTCATTACATTTGGGGATGATATTTTGGACATAATGAGTTAAATAAAAATTTATTAAAATGAAATTTACCCTTTATACTTTTTAAAAAGTGTTTAGTAAAAAAACTAAAAATATGTAGGTGGCTAAGATTTGAGGTTCACATTATATTTCCTTTGAATGGTGCTGATCTAGAAGTATGAGGATTCTAGGAGATTCCTTAGATCTATGCCATAGTCTTCAACCCAGTATTAGTAAATCTATTAATTTGATCCCTTTTGGTTAATGCTCTTTCTCTATTTTATAAACTTATTAAAATTGAAAGAAGTAGAAAGAGTGAACTTTAGGCCCCTTGTCCCTAATAGGTTTGAGGGGCTATATTTCTACATCAGCAGGTGTATTGCATTTCAGTCCTGGCCTTAAGCACCGAGAGTTAGCACAACCCTGTGAGTTAAAGGGCCCAGCTTACAACAAGACTGCCCTAGCTTCAGACCCACTGGCTACAAATCTGGAGTGGGAGGTGGTTTCACAGCCTTCCTCAGGTTCAATAATTCACTAGAACAAGTCAAAGAACACAGGGAAGTTCTATATTTATAATTACAGTTTATAATGGATACAAATCAGGAACAGCCAAATGAAGAGAAGAATAGGGCGAGGTCTGGGAGGGTCCTAAACATAGAGCTTCCATGTCCTGATGGAGTCAGGATGTGTCACCCTCTTGGCACATCAGTGTGTTTGCCAACCAGGAAGGTCCATGAGCTTTGATGTACAGAGTTTTTATTGAGATTTTATTATGTAAATATGATTAATTGAATCACTGGCTATATGATTGAAGTCAATCTCCAGCCCCACTCCTCTCCCTGAAGGTCAGGTTGGCTCAAAGTTCCAGCCCTGTAATCATGTGGTTGGTCTTTCTGGTGACTAGCCCCCATCCTGAAGTTACCTAGGGGCCCACCAAGAGTCACCCCATTAGCAAAAACTCAGATGTGATTCAGGGGGCTCAGGAATAACAAAAACACTTCTGTTACTTGGGAAATTCTAAGAGTTTTAAAAGCTCTGTACCCAGATCCTAGGATAAAGGCTAGACAAATTCTTTATTATACAACAGTCTGAAAAGCCCAGTGTGGGAAAAGCAAATAGACCAATTCATCATTTAACCTGTGTTCATTGAGTTGCCAGGCATAGTTCTAGAAACTTGAAATATACCGTGAACATCAAACATCCCTGGTCTCTTGGAACTTATATTAAGGAAGGGGCAGACAGACAATAAACAAAAAACCAAACAACAACCCTACTGTATAAATTAGTTACAGACTATATTAGAAGGTGGTGCCCTGGGTGAAAGCAAGAGTAGAACAGGGATTACCAGTGCTGGTGTGGTTGGTGTGGCAGTAATAGGTTGTGACTTATAATATGGTGGTCAAAGTCGGTCTTGTTTGAGACTGACATTGAAGCAGAGACTTGAAGAAGGTGAGGGAGTTAGCCCTGCAGAAATCTTGAAGAAGTATGTTCCAGGCCAAGGGAACAGCCAGTGCAAAGGCCCAAAGGCAGAAATGTTCCTGGTAGGATAGGAAACCACCAGAAGGCCAGTGTGAACCAGGCAGGAAAAGCAAATGAAGATGAAAGAAAAGGAGAAAAGTAGAGGGAGCAAGGGACCAGACTATATGGGGGGCCTAGTAGACCATTGATGGGGACTTTGGATTTTATTCTGTTTGAACTCTTCCACTGGAGAATTTTGAGCAGAGGAGTAACGTGACCTGACTCCTTTTGAAACATTGACTCAGGCTGCTATGTAAAAATTCACTATAGCAAGCAAGGATAGAAGAAGAGAGATCTGCTTTGAGACAGTTGTCATTCTCCAGGCAGGAGATGATCGTTGCTCAGAATAGGGTGATGGCAGAGGACGTGGTGAGAATGGTCCAGTTCTGGATATGTTTTGAAGATAGAGTTAATAGGGTTTTCTCAAAAATTGGAGAGTGAGGGATTGAGTGGTCTAAGGTAAGACTGGCCCCTGAATATCTTCTAGGCCATGATAAGGAGTTTGGGTTTTATCCTAACTGCGGTGAGGAGCTACTCAAGAATGTAAGCAGAGGAGTTCTCTGATTACGTTAGTATTTTACAGCCATCACTCTGGAGGGTCTGTGGAGGAAGGATGGGAAAGGGGAAAAGGGGAGAGGATGCTGGGGCCAGGGGAGGCATTTAAATCCTTGTAACTGTTAAGTGCTCATACTGTGGAGGACCGAACCCCCTTCATATTAAACAAATTAAAATACACCCACGTCCTCTGTTAAATAGCAATTTTTACTGTAATAATTTTAAAGGAGTTTATTAATTTTGCTTTTGAAATTTTTGACCTGGGTTACACATTTAATTCATGAATGACTTTGACTTCTCAACAATCATAATGCATACCTAGGATAAGTGAGAAAAGTCTAACCTACAAATTGTTTTCAGATGTAAAGGTGTTTTTGCAAATGTACATTTTAATAATTTTTTTTTGAAATTGACATAATAGTACATTTTGTAGACAAATCAACACACGTTAATATTGATTGTGTAGTTTTCTTTTTGTATTTTTGAGCACATTCTTTCCCCCCCCAGGTCTTAAAGATTTTTATAGGCTCCTAAAAGTCTTATAGGCTTATAAGCCTAACGGATTAAATGACCCTGGATAACAGGAGGACAGTTAGGAAGCTGTTTCATCTGAGAGGTACCTTTTTTTTTTTTTTAACATCTTTATTGGAGTATAATTGCTTTACATTGTTGTGTTAGTTGCTACTGTATAACAAAGTGAATCATCTATACGTATACATATATCCCCATATCCCCTCCCTCTTGCGTCTCCCTCCCACCCTCCCTATCCCATCCCTCTAGGTGGTCACAAAGCACCGAGCTGATGTCCCTGTGCTATGTGGCTGCTTCCCACTAGCTATCTATTTTACATTTGGTTCAATGCCACTCTGAGAGGTATCTTTTAAAAGGATTTGGTTCCCACTGGCTTCATGATGGCAAGATTTTAGAGAAATTCAAGTATAGACAGCGTCCTAGGTTCTGTTATATAATTTCTACATTTCTTTTTCAGAAGTCACCTTGAGTCTCTTGGACACACTGATCTTAGATTTGCTAGAATGAGTTGATGATTTTGCTTCTTGACTCCATTTGCTTTAATATGGTCTGTTCATGTCACCATGGAAGTATTTTCCACCCTGATTCAGTGAGGGCATCTAGAGAATTATTAAGAGGCTTCAAAAAAAAGTACAAACCGTTGGTTTTGTTTTTACGACTAGATAATAGGTTTCCTTTTTATTTTCCTGGTAGCCTGGCATTGGATTGCATGTATTGAATTAAAAGAGATGTTTAGTCCTAGCTATATTATATAGGGCTCGATTTTAACTGTAGAGTAGATAATTCTAAGGGGACACTGCTTGTCTTAACTCTGAATTCACTTTCAGTTATTATAAAACAAGCCAAAAGGTTTTGCAATGAATCTGGGAAGAAACGACTTTTCCCCATTCAACTAAGTAAGTGCTTGTGTGATTAAATGTTCTGATATTCTTTGAGCTACGGAAGAAAGAGAAAACATCAGTTTAAAAAATCAAACTAGCAATTCTCAAGGATCAAGTATTTTCCCTTTTTTGTCAAAAATGCTCTGGGTAGGACCCTTTATAAGCACTTTATGCCTTTGCTGCGGAACTCATCCATGTCTGCCCTAGGTGTCCTTAATTCTTTTATAATTTTGAATATTACAGTTTATGTGATTTGTCAGCCTTTTCCTGAGTGGGATTTCTAGTTCCCCTTTTAAATGAATACAGTTCATCAAATTTGTTCTCTGGGGCTCATTTGCTCTGGAGTCCTTGCTAATAATGAAACAAAAGGCTTTTCAGGCTAGATATGTGAATGATAAATGATGACATCTTTTCCCCCTTTCCCTTACTTAGAGCTGCCAATCTCTTTATAAAGCCGTGATGTCTCCCTGTTCTCTCAGGGTACCACTTTCATCCCTCTGATAAGAAAACCTTAACAGGCAGCCCTGGAATTGCATTCATCCTCTGATGATCTCACATTTTGCCTTGGCAGTGGTCCATAGCAAGTGTTTTAACTCTCTGCTCTGACCGTATCAGTGGAGTTGGCAAAGGAATGCTTTTTGATTTTGCTTTTGTTTTTAATATGCCATGAAAAAGTACAACATGGAATAGTGGGGAAAATATGGGCTGTGCATTTACAGTTTTCAATCTGTAGCTTTTCCCTCATCTGAGTACTTTGGGTTATTTATTTCTCTTTGTGTTCATCAGCTTACTGATCTGTAAGGTAACAGGTCATTGTGTGTTTATTGACAACTCCTACATGCCAGGCAGTGATCTAGGCACTGGGTTTATAACCTGAATAAAATAGTTCCTGCTCTCTTGGATCATTTTATTAAGGCTTGAATGAGGTAGGAACTGAGGCTGTCTGACACGTAGTAGTTCCTAAGTACAATGTTAATCCTTGACTTTCCTTCCCTGCAGAGTAAGGGATTAGCTTAGTGAAAGTATATTTAACATTTTTTTATTGTTTCATTTCTGTTGGTTTGTTTTTGAATATGAAAGGGGAGTTCATGTGAAGTCACACTTTTTAAACATGAGAGTCCCTAACAAGTGCAAGGAAAGCAAATGATCAAGGGAGATTTCTAGACAGCACATTAAACCAGATGTCCTAGATACTGACTGCTTGCAAGACTTGAAAGCTTCTAAATTTGCAGACACGATATTTTCTGAAAGTCTTGCATTCTAAAGCAGTGTTCAATCTCCCTGGCCTAGCCTGGGATAAAACGCTGTGTCTCTAATAGAAGTAAGGCTTGTCCTGCTGAGACCTTCCATATGTTGGGAGCCAGGCAATTGTCAGTGTTCAGAGGAATATCCTCGGGATGGCATTTGGCCAAGGGAAATACTGACAGGTTTTACAGAGGCGGGGGTTTCCTCTTCACTGAGGAAAAAATGCATTCATGAAGAAGTCTAGAAAGGAGCTAGAGGCAAACGCAAAGAGCTTGGGAGGAGCATTGGCTTGGTCTATACCAGCAATAAGATACATTTCTAAAACTCCATCATCTACATTCTTTTCCTCCCAAATTTGACGCTTTCCTTGCTTTCAGTCAGTCCTTCTCATAAAGGGTGATGTGTTTATTGCGGTGTGGGTGGACTTTGGGTGTATGCCAGACCCTTCGATAGGATGAATGCAAGTCCCTTTGTAGGAAGGGCCGTGCTTTACAGGACAGAGTAATGACATCAACAGTGGCTAACATCTCTGGAGTGCCTACCATGTGGTATGTTCTATTTTTTTTTTTTAATTTATTTATTTTTGGCTGTGTTGGGTCTTCGTTGCTGCGCACAGGCTTTCTCTAGTTGCAGCAAGTGGGGACTACTCTTCATTTCGGCGCGCGGGCTTCTCATTGTGGTGGCTTCTCCTGTTGTGGAGCACAGGCTCTAGGCGCTCAGGCTTCAATAGTTGCAGCACACAGGCTCAGTAGTTGTAGCTCGCGGACTCTAGAGCTCAAGCTCAGTAGTTGCGGCGCACGGGCTTAGTTGCTCCGCGGCATGTGGGATCTTCCTGGCCCAGGGCTCGAACCCGTGCCCCCTGCATTGGCAGGCAGATTCTTAACCACTGCACCACCAGGGAAGCCCGGTATGTTCTATTTTATATCTTTTGCACGTATTACCTTATTTAATCCTCACAATCAATATTCTCCCCATTTTAGACGTAGACATTGAGAGCTTAATTTATTTGCCCAAGGCTGCTGAGTTAATAAATAGACTCAGGATTTAAAGAAGGACATTCTGAGTCCAGAGTCCACTCTCTCCTACTTAGTTACATAAGCAGAGGATAACTCTATATGGATTAGAATCACTGACAGACCTGGGGTACGTGTAGAAATTGAGCTATCACTTTCCATCTGGGGCTTCCTCTCCTTCTCTTCTTACTTCTCTTTGCTTTTCAACACACACACACAGACACACACAGACACACACAGACACACACACACACTCACACACAGAAACACATACGTTCAAACATGCACGTTTTCCAGAGTTTTGATTCCACATTAGCTCAAGATAAATGGATAGAGCAGGTAGGTGGGGCTGCTAAGAGTACAGTCAGAATCTCAACTTTGAAGAGTTGAGAGAAGAAGAAAAAAAAAAGGTCAATGGGCTGGTCAATTTGCTATTGACCAACAGATTCAGGAGTCCAGGTGCCTGCCACAGCTGTGCAGTTTGACTCGAGGTGAATCGAATCTTGGGGCTAGATTGATGGGGCAGGACTGCCTTTAGAACACCTTGAGTTTGCCCGGAGGAAAACCCCCAGGGTCTCATAATGTGCTTAATGTTTATTAAATAAACAAGGCTTTGGGGGCCCAGTGAGCCTCTGAACTAAGGCAGTGGCAGCAGGAATGGATTAGCTCTAAACACGTGTACCTACAGGTGTACATGCATTCCTTGGAGTCCTCGGGGACCTAAAGCCTACATAACAGAGCCAGACGCTGCGTTTCTTTTGGAATTTTCTATCTTGTGGAAACACTCTATTTGGCGCTTATGGTCTGGAGTTGAAAGCAGTGAATATCTCTGTCCACTTGGCAAGAACAGAAGGCCTTAGAATGTGGAAACAGATGTGGTTTTTTTTCAAGCCCTTTGGATGGTTCGTTGCCTGGAAAATTATTACACACTGTACCTCCCATTTGTGGTGAGGGCTTCTAGAAGTTGTCAACACTCTTTAAAGATTTCAAGAAGGGTACCTTTGGAGCGTTATTGCTGGCACTTGGCTTAATAATGTTACTCTGGGAGAAGGGGGTCAGGAGGGGAAGTAACGTGCAGAGTAAAATCTGTACATTTAGTCCAGTAAGTCCCAACCGTTTGTGAAGTTGTGTAACCTGGTTTTATTTAATTAGGTCTGTTCTTCCACACAGAGGGTTGTGGGACATACATTTATTATTAAACATTTTAAAATTAGATTGATTTTTGGTTTACAGTATTATTTGGAGGACTTTTGAATTTTTCTTGAAATGGTTATTGTACTGTAGGATGGGAATCACCAATTAAGGACCCGAGGAATATACTGGAAAAATATGGACTGTGCAGGCAGCTTCACAACTTCACTACTTACTGTTTGTGTGACCCTGTTTGGGAAAGTTATTTAACCTTTCTGAGCTTTTTTCGGGTCATTGTAAGCTTGAAGATGAAGTATGTGGGCACAATGCCTGACATAGAGTTAGGTACTCTTTGCATATTCACTTTATTTTTTCCCTTGTCACAGATATATAGGTATTTATAGACAAGTATGGTGCTGTCAGGGATCATGTGGTCATTTAAATTGAAGGGACAAAATCATTTTCCTGCCCCGAACAGCACGTTTGTTCATCTCACACCCCAAGTAGCTTACTTACCTGGTCACTCCAAGGCGGTTTTATTGAAGTAGCCTGATGCCAAAGGGAAACTGATCAAGATTCCAATGTGGAGCCTTGTGCCAAAGTAAATGAGAAGAAAACTGGAAGGAAGCTAGTTATACACTAATATCTGTACATAGCCTTTCTCCTCTGGGGCTTTCTTATTTAAGAGAGAGAGAGAAACAGCAAGGTCCTACTGTATAGCACAGAGAACTATATTCAATATCCTATAATAAACTATAATGGAAAAGAATATGAAAAAAAAAATCACTTTGCTGTACACCAGAAACTAACACAACATTGTAGATCAACTATACTTCAATAAAATAAATTAAAAGAGAGAAAATTTCAGGAGTTAAGAAGCCCTTATAAACATAAGGAAGGTCTTGGAATTGATAGACTCATGGTTGAGGATCCTGGTTGAGCTTTAAATCAGAACTGTTTTTTCTCTCCATTTGGTGTTGGGAGGTCGGGTTCTCAGAGGCTGCAGTTAGAGGCAAAAGAATTAGAAAACCAGACAATGGGGTTGATCCAAGAGCAGTGAGTCTATTACTGTCAGGGGCTCCATGAGGGGTCTGCTACTAAAATGGAAGAAAACAGGTGTTTTCCTACTTCGCATGAAAGTACATTAATACACAGAATGTGTTTATTTGAAAGACATGCTTCCATGTTTTTTTCTTAACTTTGGCACCTGCTGTTTCTTAACTCATCTAGAGCCTGGTATGTGCTGAACATACACAATTCAGCACAGTGTGATTTGAGTATAAAATCTCCATCATTCATGATGAGTTGCAAAGTGCCCAATGACATTGGGATTTGCGTCTGAAGAAATCTGAGAAATCACTGTCCAAGATCTGAGCCTGAAGATGCCTTAAACAGCATCTCCAAGTAGGAGAGATTCTTAGCCACGTCAGCTTTCCCACTTGCCAGATGGATAATATCGGGCAATTTTTTTTGTCCCTCATTTTGACAACTGGAAAACCTACTTATCCTGCTTGCCTAGAAACTGACAAACATGTCTCCCAGTGTAAAGACACCAAGTACGCTAAGAGCTCACCTTGTTTCCAGCCCTCCCCCCATTGTATAGTTCAGGTTTGCCTCAGAACATCAGCATAGTTAAGAGGTTAAGAACATGGCTTTGGAATCAGGGTGCCTTGGTTTTAAATCCTGCCCCATCACTTATTTACTGTGTACTCGGGCAAATTTTAATAATAGTACCTATCTAGTAAGTTTATGGTGAAGATTAAGTAAATAAATTAACTAGAATGTATGCTTTCTCTAGGGAAGGGATTGAATCTGGTTTGAACATTGCTGTAACCCTGATACCCACAGCAGATGCTCAATAAATATTACTTATGGGAATTAATGGATAAAGCATATTAAGCATTTAGCAGTAAATCTGGCATATATCAGTCTCAAAATGGTTAGGATAGTAGTAATAATAATAATAGTTGTATCATTAGCATTAAGTTACTGCATCTGCCAAAATAGAAAACTACAAAGTATTTTGTAGCTGGAAGGAGAGCAGGATACTTTTCAAATGGCATCTTGCAAATCAGTCTCCCGTCATTTAGATCCCTTTTCATATCATCAGTGTGGCTTTGGACAGGTCTCTGGCCGGCTCTTATTTCATCAGGTGAGGATGACATGACTTCTAATCGCTCTGTTTAGCCTTGTGTGTCCAGACTGATGAGGGTGGCTCTTGGAAGCAGCAGGTAGCTCATGGACTCAGACATCTGGACTCAAAACTTTACTCTAAGAGCGGAGAAGATGGCAAATTCTTCCAGTCTTTTAGCTCAATAGGTGACCTAATGGGACAGTCAGTCCGGAAAGCATTTGTTTCCTTCTTTGAAGAATGAGTATCTTTGAATGAAAGTGTTTCACCCTTTTTCAGGTCTGACATCTTAGATATCTTTGTAGGGTTTCTTTTTTGTCTGATGGCTCAGTGTGTCTCACAATGATCAGGTCTTCATCATCCTGCCCAACTGGATAGCAGAAGTTCGTGAGAAGCAAAGAAAATGGGGGGCTTCCCTGGTGGCGCAGTGGTTGAGAATCTGCCTGCCAATGCAGGGGACACGGGTTCGAGCCCTGGTCTGGGAAGATCCCACATGCCGCGGAGCAGCTGGGCCCGTGAGCCACAATTACTGAGCCTGCGCGTCTGGAACCTGTGCTCCGCAACAAGAGAGGCCGCGATAGTGAGAGGCCCGCACACCGCGATGAAGAGTGGAACCCGCTTGCCACAACTAGAGAAAGCCCTCACACACAAACGAAGACCCAACACAGCCATAAATAAATAAATAAAAATTAAAAAAGAAAAAAAGAAAAAGAAAAAAAGAAAATGGGGAGCCATGCTCCTCTCATTATCAGGGGAATAGTATTACCGTGCTACCCATATATGCAGAAGAGAATGAATTTAAACTAGCAACTAAGATATCTTTATGAAGGCTTGGTCTGTTAACTTGTTTAGCTTGGTGCCGGAAGCCATCAGGGTCGCTAGTATAGCAGGTGAACTTCTAGAGAGCTGATGCGGCTAATAGCCAAATGCCATACAACAATCAAGTCAGTAAATGTGGGAATTATTAAACACAAGTGTAATGGCCTGGAATAGAAACACTGAGTGCTTGTAAATTACTCCATTGTTATTTGAAGGAAAGAACAATATAAGTTGAAATATTGAAACTTCATACATCACAGTTGTCTCACTATTATTGTCCAGTACAGAGTGATCTCTGGATTTTATTTATAATTCTCAGCTAAATTGTTTTTTTTCCCCTCAGCTGCAGAACTCTGACTTGAATCCTATTTTCATTTTAAACATCAATAGTTCATTGTGTAAGAGCATTCTTTGCCTTGAAGGTTCTTGGCGTTTTCTATGAGGAATATAGCA
Source organism: Balaenoptera physalus (assembly GCF_965194825.1). NCBI lineage: Eukaryota > Metazoa > Chordata > Mammalia > Artiodactyla > Balaenopteridae > Balaenoptera > Balaenoptera physalus. The sequence goes on from NC_138889.1 coordinate 77,775,311, forward strand.
CAGTAACAATTCTTTATATGGATGGGAGATATAAAAAATGACAGACTAAAGATAGGTGGTTAAGTTGTAACAAAACCCAGCACGTAAAGCTTGGCAAAGATTTATACGGAGAAACAGAACTCTGGTTCATGCCAGAGAAATGAGTAAAGAGGAATTGAAAAAGGAAAGAACGTATGCTTCAAAGCTATATTGAGACATGGCTGCCTCAGGCAACATCAGTCAGGAATAACATGCCCTAATTTTGTTGTCTCAGAAGCAAAACATTTCTTTTTCTGTTGATTATTCAGAATATGTGCCATTAACCATATGTGTACGTCTTTAGTCAACAATATGTCTGTAGCCTACATTTCACTAACGTGTGTTCTACTTCCTGTTCAAGTACGCAGCACCCAGAACTATGCCCCTGACCTTTGAATCTCTCTTGCTCTTTCCTCATCATTTATCTCATCAAAGCTCCCTGAACCTTTTCTTCCTAGGCAATCTCCCTCCCTTTTTCTTTCTGCTGTTGACGTTGTAAGCTGCTCTTTTGTACAAGATGACTTAGAGCCAACTCTCCACACCTGGAAGTTATGTTGAATGACTGTCTGATCTCATGGCCTGGGAGGCAGATAGCAAACCTTAATCAGTGCTAGCTTTTTGCAGATAATCTTTGGTAATCATCATAGGCCACCTTGGAATAGATTACTTAGGATTGATCTGGAGTCTCAGTGCCTGGATTTTCTAAAGAAAGAATCAGAGGGTGCCATTTCCAGGATGTATCTTGAATGGAAGAGAAAGTACAGATATAAACCAATTTTTAGTCTGTTGCAGTCTGACAGTTTTGGGAATCTGCAGTTGGATATAAATAGATGTCAGTAAGGACAGTTTATCTAATGAATGAGTTGATGATTTTCAAGTTGAGTTCTTGTGTAGTTGTTCAGTGTTGAGCCAAAGGAGATGCCAGCCCCTCAGATGCAAGTTCTAGTGGATGAGGTGAGACCTTTGGTGCATAACGTTGTCATGAGCAAGCACAATCAGGAAAGGCTTCTTGGAGGAAGCAGCATTTAATCTGAGATTTGAAGGCAGTAAAGTGAAAACAATAAAAACAGTTCAGTTGTTTTATTACTTCACATTTTAGTAATATATCTTAAAAATTGTTTTTGTAGTTAGGTTCAACCAATTAATTCAAGTGCTAAAATAGGGAATACGTAAACTTTTTCCATTATCAGTTGAAAACGGGGCTTCTAAGCAAAACACAATAAAGTTTAAGCTAGAGAGAAATGGGCAGCTACCTCCTTCCAGTAGCTGTTGAATATAAAGTAGCCAGGAATTAAAAAAGACAAACATTTGGTATATAGTTGAGAACTAGATCAAGACTGGGAAAACCAGTTTTTTAGCCTTATTGGTTGAGGATGAGTTTTTGTGGTAAATGGCATTTCTAGGAGATTAAGGACTTTGCTGCCCAAAATGTGGTCCAGAACCATTAGCATCAGAATCACCTGAGAGTTTAGTAGAAATGCAGAATCTTAAGACCCTCATAGACCTACTGAATCAATTCCTCATATTAACAAGACTCCCAGGTTCCTTGTAGGCACTTTCACATTTGAGAAGCACTATCGTAGAAAGCAGAAGTATTCTCGTGTGGGCAGCCTGTTGTAATGCAGTCATACCTCACTGACAGTCATCTGAATCAGAGTCAATTGGGTAGCATTTTTTTAAAAGCAGTAACGCAGACCTAATGAATTAGAAGTTGGGGCTAGGGGTGTGGGGAGGTTGTAGAGATTATGTATAAGTTTCCATATTTTGAAAACCTCCCCCAGACATTCTAATAATCCAGTTTTGGGAGCTACCGATGTGTGAGACCACAGCAGTGATTCTTACCATGACTGTTCACTAGAATCCCTTGTAGTGTTTCAGAGAATGCCAATGTGAGGGCCAGACCTCCAGAGACACTGATTTAATTAGTCTAGGGTGGAGTTTATACATGAATATTTTTGTAACAGCCTTATTGAGATATAATTTACATACCACAAAATTCATCCATACATGAGTGTTTTTAAAAAGCTTTCTAGATGATTCTAATGTGCTGCCAAGCTTGAGAGCCCCTGGAAGAAAACTAGCAGGAGGTTATCATACTTCCCAGATGGAAGACACAAGAGGCTTCGAATTTGGGCAGTGTCAGTAAGTGAAGGTGTGTGTGATTGTATGAAGCAGCGATGTAGGGAGGAATTCAGAGAATTCTGAGGTTGAATTAACAGGATTTCATGGTTAATTTTCATGGGGTAGAGCAGGAGTCCCCAGCTCCCTGTTAGGAACCGGGCCACACAGCAGGAGGTGAGCTGCAGGCGAGAAGAGCTTCATCTGCTGGTCCCCATCGCTCTCATTACCTCCTGAACCATCCCCCGCACCCCTCCCCCCTGGTGGAAAAATTGTCTTCCACAAAACTGGTCCCTGGTGCCAAAAAGGTTGGGGACCACTGGGGTAGAGAATTAATTTAGGAGTCTAGGATTATGTCAGTTTTATTTGATGGACTTGGTGGATAGTGACATCTGGGGACTTCCTTACCTCTTTCCTATCTGGGGTTCCTTTTCATATAGAAATTAGGCAACGCGATGTGTGAAATATTTAGACCTATAGATTTTCTATAGTATGACCAAATTCAACAGGAGCAACAAGTTATACTGTTACCTTCCAGGGCCTGAGAGTGGGCTCTTGTCTAACACTCAGAAATGAATTGACAGGAGACACACATACTGACAAAACAAAAGATTTTATTGGGAAGGGGCACTGGGTGGAGAGCAGCGGGTAAGGGAACCCAGGAGAACTGCTCTGCCGCATGGCTGTGGCTCGTAGTCTCAGGGTTTATAGTGGTGGGGTTAGCTTTCCAGGTTGTCTCTGGACAGTCACCTTGCTTGTGCCCATATTTGGTGTGACAGAGGGTCCTTCCTGGTGGCACACGCAACTCTCAGCCAAGATGGATTCCAGCGTGAGGGTTTCTGGGAGGTTGGCAGGACATATTATGGGCTGGTGTCTCCTCCCTCCTTTTGGCCCCTCCGGAATTCTCCTGGATAGTTTTTGGTGGCAGCACCATGTTCCTTATCGGGACCTCCTGTTGTGAGACATCTCATGCAAGCGGTTATTATTGTGTCTGGCCAAGGCACGTGGTTTCGGTCAACAGTTCCCAAATGCTACCATACCAAAGAAATTCCTGAACACATGACCTTAGTACCTTTTAAATCTGTAATTAAAGATATCTCCTTTTCGATCTATTCATTGTGTGTTGCACAAAACTTTCCAAGTATCTCCCTGTACCTTCCCTAAAGGTGAGTTAAGATAAATAGTATTGATACATGTGTCACTCCACTCCAGATACTCTTCATTTACACAGGCCAAGTTTCATTATAATGTCGTGAGCAAGAGGAGGGAGCTTCAAGCTTGAAGCAACCATGGGTGATACATGCACAGATCAGTCTTTGCCAAGATCTCAGCTCTACAGTGTTTTTGTTTCGCTTCACTCTTAAACTCACAAGAAAGTACATTTCCTGCAGTGTTCTCCTTATCTCTCCATTTTTCAGTAATGGGTCACGTGGCACAGAGTTCAGAAGAAACATGGTTATTGAGAGTGGTAAGGAGAAAAACTTGGTCGTAGAACAACTTGGAATCTATTAGAATCTCTGACTATGTCTCTCTTGGGTTCTTACTGATTCTGGATGAATTTTTATGAAGACATAAACAACTGAACTCTTAAACTGTTAACTAAAAGTGACTAAACAGTTTTCCAGAGCCTGGAGGAAATTTTATTGACTCAAATGCTTACAGGTTGGATTGAGAAGCACAGCTTTGGAAATGGTCTTTTGCTCTCTGGATGTGGAACAGTTCAGCTAATAGGAAAAAGATTGAAAACAGCCTCAACTCATCCCACCATCAGTGTCCAGAATGGATGTAGAGTCTGCATCAACCAGAATTGGGGCTGACCCTGTATGACATGGGTATCATGTTCTGAGCTGGACAGAGTTGGATTTTTCGCTTAGCTACCCTTTTTTGGCTCCTTACTTTCCTCCACTAAAGACTATAACTGTAAACAAGATACGGGACATTGCTGGCATCTGTGGTTATTTCACATACACTACTGTAGGCAGGGGCTAATGCAGAAAATGACCCGGAAATGGTGTATGTGCAGGGAATTATGGTTTTTCATAGGCTGGATTACCTTAAAGCAAGATTACAAACCATCTCAGTTTCCTAGGACAAAAATCTTTTTCAGAATTACAGAGTCAGGTAGGGGAGGTAAGAGAAGACACTGGCCAGCAGAACTGTACTTGAGAGTGTTAGCAGAGCCAGACTAAATTTTGTCCATGTCAGCTCACCTTCCAATTTTAAATATGGAGGACAAATAACAAGTACTCAAGAGAATAAAAGTGATGGAAAGGACCTTTCACACCCTTTAATCACTAGCTCTACCTTGCTCTCTGTTCATTTAAAGATGTATAAAAAGGAAAACGTATGAGCTTATTTAAAAACTGACCAGAATAACATAAGACATAGAATAATTTACATGCCTTTGTAAATGATGCTCCACAGGAAACAAAAGGCAGTTTTAGATGATATCTCATTAAGATAGGAAATAAAAGTACATAATCACAAGGAGATATCAGAATACTATAAAAAGCTCGTAAGCTGAAGTTCAGTTCAAGATGATAGACATATTGACTGAGAAGACAACTGTTGCAAGAATATTAAAAAATTAAGAGCAGAATTAAAATTCCTGTTCTGTACTGTAAATAAGTAACATGGTGGAAAATAGAATCAATAGCAGATCAATAGACTCAAACTTGAGAAGTTGTCCTAGAAAGCAGAGGGAAAGGACAAAGAAGAAAGAAAATGGGTCAGAAGGTTATAGATAGGACGCAACCATAATAGTGCTTCTCAAATGAAACATTGAAAATACCATAGACTAGTAAATTATATAATCAATTATAAAACCAAAACGTATATTCATCCATAGAACAAAAGACTCCATGTAACAATAGCAGAAAGAGTACTATACCTAAATATATTCTGATGACTTTTTCAAAGATAAAGAATTTTAAAATTCTATCAAATCCTCTAGAGGACGAAATAAAAATGAAAATAAAAGTATAGCCTCAAAGAAACAAAAATCAAGCGGGTCCCAGACTTTTCCTCTGCAAAACAAGATATCAAAAGATAAAAGAGAAATTATGTTGAGTTTTGATGGAGAAAATTATGCAATCTAAGAAATACCTCTCCAGTCAAATTGTTCTTTATATATGACAACAGAAAGTCTAAGGGCTCAAAATTCATACATTAGAAGAGGCATACCACATAACCAGGAAATAATTTAAAGTAAAGAGCTCAAGAATGGAATAATCATTTTAATAAATGATTTTTTAATTAAAAAACACATACAAATGAATATCAAAGCTGATTGCTCTTAGAAGGAAATGTAAATCATTTTTATGTAAATTAATTGCTAAGGAAAAACATGTACACACACATGTATGAGAGACAGGAGGAGGGGATGTGATTCTCCTTTTGAAAATCTTAAAGGTAAATACTAGTAAAATTAAAGATAGAGGATCAGTGTTCTAAATCACCACGGAAGGTACAAGCAAACTAATCAAGTCCTCTTAATACAATAAACAAATAAACAGACAAATGGTGAGGGAACCTAAAATATAGAAAATTAAACATAAGATAATGAAAAATTAAGTATATGGTATAAATTAAACAAAAAGTTAAGGCAAAAGACTGCCCTTGAATTTAAAAAAATAATTATATTCATGTTATAGGTGCTATTTCTAAAAAAACAAAAGCACAAAAGCAGTAAAATTCCAGAACTGAGCCAAGTATAGAAAACAAATCTGAACAGAAAAATACAAGAGAGGCAGTATTAATATCTGTCAAAATAAAATTCAAGGTAAAAAGCTTTAAGAGAAAAGAGAATAGTCACTTAATATCGTGGAAAGGTAAAATCCTTAATAACGTTGTAGATATGAATCTGTGTTTACTAATAAAATATCAAGACATAAAGCAAAATCTGTTAGACAAGCAGGAAAAAATCGACAGAAACATAATTCCTGTGGCAGATTTTAATGTGCTACTCTCAGTCTATGACAAATAAAACAGAAAATAAATGAGCATAAGAATCAAACAGTTAACAAAAGGGAATTAATACGTATATCTCAAAATTTGTACCCTATAGAGAATATACCTATTTTTCAAATGTTCGTGGAACATTACCAATGATGATAATAGAAAAACACTAGTAAAGTCCCCAAACTAGAAATTAGTCAGACTATATGCTTCGACATTGGGCACAGTAAAATTCTGAAAGAATGACAATAGTTTCAAAAACCTAAAAACTTCAACTACTCAGAAATGTATACTATAGTCAAAATAATCTCCTTAAATAACTGTGTTCAAAGAAGAATTCAAACATAAAGAACAAATTATTTAGAATTATTTAGAATTGTTAGGATATATAAAATAAACACAGTACTACACACCAAACTTATGCTATGTGGCCAAACCTATATTTTGATGTAAATTCATACTTTTACGTACTTTTGTTATTTTGGAAAGATAGCCTATAGGACTGATTAGAGCGGAAGGTATACCCTATGGGGAGTAGAGATGAGGAAAATCGAATGGGGCACTTGTCAATTGCTAAGAGTTATGAATGGTGGTTAGAAAAGGGAGATCTTAGAGATTTTTAAGTAGTGGGAGAGGGTGGCACCTTTCGGAAGTGATTTCTGGATGAGGAGGGGAGGAGAGGATTGGTAGAGAGAATGATAACCTTGGTTTTGGACATACTGGCTTCTGATTCACTACTACAATGAAATAAGGTAATAATAATAATAACGACAATAATAGCAGTAAATATTTTTATTACGAGCTTGGAATGTGCTAGGCACTGTGCTAAGAGATTTACAAAATTACCTCAATCCTCAGTGTACTCCTATAATTAAAAAGTGGGCTATTGTCTTATATTTTTCTTTTTATAAATTTATTTTATTTTATTTTGGCTGCATTGGGTCTTCGTTGCTGCACGCGGGCTTTCTCTAGCTGTGGCCAGCAGGGGCTACTCTTCGTTGTGGCGCACGGGCTTCTCATTGCGGTGGCTTCTCCTGCTGCGGAGCATGGGCTCTAGGTGCGCAGGCTTCAGTAGTTGTGGTGCACGGGCTTAGTTGCTCTGCGGCATGTGGGATCTTCCCGGACCAGGGCTCGAACCCGTGTCCCCTGCATTGGCAGGTGGATTCCCAACCACTGTGCCACCAGGGAAGCCCCTGTATTTTTCCTTTTAAATAAAATGCAGTGGTTTTATTTTTTTTAAAAAGCAATACAATATATTGCTTAATTGTATTAATATTAATATTAAATTAATATTTAATTGAATTAAATATTCAATCTTTATAAGAAACTATTGAGTGAAATGCACATCTCCCTCTTGCCTCTCTTAGACCCCCCAACAGCCCTCTTTGGAAATAACCACTATTCTTGTTTCTTGGATGCCCTTTTAATGATACTGTGTGCATATTTAGGAAAATACTTACATATAAGTTTGTGCATATATTCCTTTTTATTTTTACAAATGGAAGCATATTATACATATTATTAAGTGCCCCTTTTTCCACCTTACCATATATGTTGGATATAATTCCATGTTGGCAGCATATGGACTCATCTTCCTCTTTTCTATGTCTATGTTGTATTCCTTTGCGCAGCTCTGGCCTGATTTATTTAACCAGACTACTATTGGTGAATATTCCAGCTGTTTCTAGGTTTGCTTCTTCAAAACATGTTTTCAGTGAATATCATTGAACTTATCTCTTGGTGCACGTGTACATGCTCATGTTCATCTGTAGAAAACAAATCTTGTAAGTGGATTATATCAAATGTGCATTTCAAATTTTGGTAGATACTTCCAACTTGCCTTCCAAAAAGTTTGTGGCAAAAATCTCTCTCATCACTGGGATCCACACCATCTGACTATACCTAATCTCTCCCTGATCTTGATACTCTCATCTGTTATCATTTTCCCTTATCCATAGCTTCTGATTACAGTCTTTCTCTTCATGCCAATTCCTGTCATTATTCTTGATGACTTCAACATCTACTTGGATGAAGCTGTCCAACATGGTGATATCTCAGTCTCATGAGCTTCTTATCTCCACTTGACCATAGCCCTCCGTCAACTCCTTCTCATGGTTTAAACAATATTTTTATGCTGATGATTTCCATGGTGGTGCCTAAGGATTTGTCATCATCAGAAATGGCAGTGTTTCCGGCATCTTGAATCAATTCCATTCTTTAGGCAGAAGATTGTATCTGTCCAACTTCCTTGCTCAACCACTCCCATAGCAAAAAATTACTTTACCTCTTTGAAATGTTTAATCCATTGCTTCCACATCTTCTTCATGATTCCTGGGTCCTCTCATGTCTTTCCTTGGTACAGGTTAAATTCCATGGCCCATTATTATAATCACTTTCTTAAAAATATTTCCCAATGCCTGTGGCCTTTTCTTCCACATTGTATACCTTAACCTTGGATGAACCCAACTATCTAGCTTCTCCACATTGTTCACAGGTAGCTTAGCATGACCAGAGAAAAAAACCAGGTAAACTTCATTTTACACTTAGGATCACAAAATTTCACTTAGAAATTCGACATTACTCAGCAATCATCTAATGTTTTACTAATAACCTTGTATGCTTTCTCTTTCTACTCAAACTTTCAACCAAACCTCTTTATGCTGTCACTCCCACCCTTAATTTGTAACCTTACTTCATATGTCAGTGAGAAAAATAGAAATCTCCAGAAGAGAACTGCCTTGTCATCCAACCCCCAGATCCACCCCATGTCAGCACCCAAATGCTCCTCTTTCCTGTTGCAACAAGTGCCTCTTAGCTGATTAAAGGCCAGTCCTTCTCTGTGCTCTGCATTCCATGTTCTCTTTGCTTTCCTGGGACCTCACTCTTTATTCTGCTTCATCAATTTCACCCTCTCTCCAGAATTCCTTCCTTCAGTATACTATCCTTATCTTTCACCCTACAAAAATTCCTTTTTTTGTCCACATCCTCTAGCAGCCCTTGCTCCTATCTGTATGTCTGTTCAAGGCCGTTTCTCGGAATTGTCTCTTTAGGATGCTTCCAGTTCTTATATCTACTCTGTAACCTATCCCAGTGCCATTTCCAGCCTACCACTCTGTTCCGACTTAACGTGTTGCCAGATCCAGGGGACAGCTCCCTGTTATCACTTTACTGATCTCTCAGCAGCATTTGACCTGGGCTACTCATCACTCCTCTTCTTGGGACAACTTCATCTCTGTTCTTCTGTGATGACATATGTTCCCTCTTTCCCTCCCCACCTCTCTGGTCACTCTTTCTTAATCATCTTTGCAGGCTCCTCTTCTCACTAAACTCAAAATTTTGATGTTTTCCAGCTTCAGTCCTGAACTCTCTTTTTTTAGTTTCTTTTTTTCCCCTATAAATTCACATTAGGTGGCATCAGTTTCATATCTTCAGCTCAGATCTTTCTGAGCTCCGAGTGTGTATACAATCATCCAATTCCTATTTCGAAATACTGTGTCCTAAGCTGAACTCCTGACTTTCTACCCTAAACACGCCCCTGGCCGTCTTTACTATCTTACTCTATTAGGCTGGTACCCATCCAGTTCTACTGCTGGAAGCATGGGAGTCATTCTTGTTTTCATCAAGCAAGTCTCCATCCAGCAATTTCTATCCAGTTTACCCAGGAAATGTATCTCCAGTCCATCTACTTGTCCCCGTGTTCAAGATGCCATTGTCTCTTCTGTGAACTAGTGAGATAGCCTCTTTTCTGCTCTCTACATTTCCCTTTTCTCCCCATCCCATGTAGTCTACATCCAGCAGTCAGAGCGATCTTTGTCAAAAATAGAGATCAAATCATATGAGCACCAACTATGTGTTAAGTGATTTATGTGGCTCATCTCATTTATTCTTCAAATGATCTTAGGAGGTGGGTACTACTCTTGCCCTTATCGAGGTTAAGCAATTTGATCAAGGCCACGCAGATAGCAGGCTAGGCAAGTGAGATATAAACCCAGGCTGCTTGATTCTAAAACCCACAGTCTGAACCACCAGGCAATGCTCTTTCGCAAGAATGTACCATTTTCCTCCTAACAGCGACTTGAACTCTTGTAGCTTAATACTTCATCTGTAGTGCCTCTGGGGACCTTGAAAATTACAGCTGAATTCTTTACAGTGGCGATCACTTGTTTTTCTGGCTCTCAGCGTCAGAAGGAGTCATGTTTTAGGAAGTTGAATTAGGACAAGCTTATTGGGGCTTCATTCTGAGCTAGAGCGCTCAGAATTCTAGTGAGCTCACCATTTTGGGAGTCTGGTGTGGACCCAGCAAGGAAAGAAAACTTTCTGAAAGTACAGAGGAATTGGACAGCACCAAGGTGATTCTATAGCAATAACATATTTATGTACTCTTTCTCTGCAACTGCCGAGTAGCCACTGGTCTCTTATCAGTTAATCATAGTAATCAAAGATGCAGAGATAGACTGTTACCTTTAGATGACAATGTCTCCATGAAGCTTTTGCATAAAAGCAAGCACCTTTAGTTCTTTCCCTCCAATCCATCCTCCCCATGCTGCCAAATTTATCTTTCTAAAAGTACAGCCCAGATTCAGCAAGTTCAGTAAGTAGGAACCTCTGCAGCTTTCTCCTGCCTCCTGAACAAAGGCCAAACTCTTATATTGGCTTTCAAAACTCTCTAGGATGTGGTTCCAGTGCTATTTTTTCCCCCCAGACTTATCTCTGCCTGTACCCTTAATATATATTATGCTCTCATAAATGAAAACAAATTGCTTTTCCCTACACAAACGCATATTTTTCTCACTCCATTTCCTTGTTCTCTTAGGTTCTTCAACCTATAATGCTTTGTACTCCCCAATGCCTGCATTTAAAAATCCTTATTTAAGGTGTGAAAGCATATGGCATAGTGTTAGGTAGATATTAGATTATTGTTACTGTTTGCTACTCTTTCTCTTACAGCATGACTTTTAGTAGAAAGCTCAGAAAAGTGGAGAGCAAGGCTTTCTAAAGGGATGGCGAGTTTAGGGGTCCTTGGTACTGCTGGGCTAGTAGTAAGGCAGAGAGCAGGGGCTGGGCCATTTGGGATAGCTAGAACCTCAGGGCTGGAGAATGTATATTCAGTTGGAGGTCACTGAATCCCCAGACTGGCCAGCTAGAGTGGGCATCTGGCCGGCTCCCAGGTGAAGTAGAGGGGAGGGAACAAGATTGTAGATGAGAATTAAGTCAGTACGTTTTTTACTGGGCCATTGGGAAGGTTAAAAATATCAGAGAGGAAGAACCGGTTAGGAGTGTGGTGGACCGCACAGCAGATTGCTTGGAGGCTGTTTTCTTGTGAGGCAGCACATGGCCTGAGGTCAGAAGCTATAGGAGGGATTTTGCCCAGGGCGAGGATCACTCTCCCAAAACTGTCCTGCTAAGTTTCCTTTTATGAGAGCCTTCTGGAAGAAAAGGGGTTTGGAGAAAACAATAACATGCTTCGGGTCACACTGCTAGTTGAATCTCTTATGGTATCAGTGTCACCAGGGCATATACTGCTTCTCAGAACACCTCTTGTTGGCTATTATATTATGAGTTGTGATAAGATTCAGGGCAGAATCACAGGCAGAGTGGAAGGCCCATTTGTAACGACCTCTAATTTAGACTGTAGACATTTCCTTGCAAGGTTATGCCTGCGGTGACAGACATTCTGACAGCATTGAAATTATGCATCTATCATACAGCTTTAAACTTGGGCCTTATTACCAGTCTTCACTGCTATATAGTATATGTAAATTAACATGCATTAATTTTTTTAATCATTGCCAATGGCTCAATGAAAATGCACTGTTATGTTACAAGTCTTATTTTGTGTTAGGTAAACATCAATACAGTTTTTATAATCCTATTTTGGAATTTCATTTTTAAAAAATATACAAAGAGTCTCAAAAAAATAGAAATGACTTGGCAGGAACATTGCTTATGATAGTGAAGGTAGCACTTTGCACAACTCCAAGGAGTGCTGTTCTCAACTTAGGTACTATAGATTCATATTGTTATTGCGATTTTCAGGTAGGTGGCATTGAAATGTCTTGAGAAAGGGGCGCCTTTGTCTCCCTTTCTCATACAAGGTTGAGGTTGCACCTAACAATGGGGCTACGTCCTGAGCTTCTCTGAAGCTCTGACGTCCTGGGTATATGAATGTTAAAGGTAGAGTCAAAGGTAATTACTTATCTGTCACCTCAGTTTCTTAGTCCTCCTGGCTGTTACATTGTTGTAAATAGACCAATATGCCCTTCAACCAACAAAATTTTCAGCAATGATTAGAATAGTAGCAATTGCTTATGATTGTTAGGAGGACAGAACAAGGTAAAGAATACATTCTAAATGTGGCATTTGGCTCAATAGATTTTAGTTATTGTATTTATTTGATTTATTGGTTAATGAAATTTGTTCTGAGCTGAAAGTCTGGCTTTCCATATTAGCATCGAGGATGTCTCGGGCCCAGGATGGAACGGTAGTTTGCTGGGCCAACTCTGCTGGGGTATCAAGTAGGTACAGGCACCATGATTACTTCCAGATAGGTGCCATTTGTTAGCCAGTGGTTTGTAAGTACAAGGGACTGCCCATCATCTTGTTTTGTTTGGTTCCCTTTGTCCTGATGGCACAAGCACAGTGCATCTGTGTCTCATGGCTCTAATCCTTCTCACAGTACTAGAGTTGAGAGGACTTAATGGCAGTATATGCATAGACCCAGACAGGTTAACAACACACCATCTAGGATATTTTTCTCAACATGGTTATGGTTTAAGAGCGCATTCTCCTAGCTTGTGCGCTTTATTAGCTGTGTGACCTTGGACTAGAACTTGATGATGGGGTGCTTCAGTTTCCTCATCTGTATAATGGGTATGAAAAGTAATTACCTCTTACGGTGTGGGGATTAAAGGAGATCATTCATATAATATGCTTATAACAGTGTTTAGCACATAAAATTAAATAAGTGTTAAATATTCTCACACGTGAATATACATTCAGTTATTTATTAAAATATTGAGTGCCTATCATATGTTAGATATTATTCAAAGTATTGGGGTGCCATGGTGAATAAGACAGACAAGCTCTCTACACTCATAGGAACCACATGCTATTGGAGGAGACGGATACCAAACAAGAGAACAAATAAATGAACCCTGTATTTCAGGATGATAGAAAGGGTGACAAGTGACTGGAGAAAGTGCTAGTTTATCCAGGTCTTCAGAGAGGCCATGTCTGAGGAGGCGACCTTAGAGTTAAGACCTGAAGGATGAGAAGGGACCAGTTTTGGGCAAAGATTATTCTAGATAGATTATTCTATTCAGAAAGAACAAGAAATGTCCCAGTGTAGTAATGAGCTTCATAGGTTCAAAGAACAGATAGAAATTTGGTGGTGTTCTAGTAGAACTGGAGACCAGTAGGGTGGTAGGAAAGACAGGTGAGAGTCAGGTCCTATATGGATCATAGGAAAGCAAATAGACTTTATTCTAAATGTAAGGAGAAAGCAAAGGAAAGTTTTAAGCAAGAGAGGGATATGATCTGATTTATGTTGTTTTAAAAATAGCTCAGGCTGCTTTGGCAGAAATGGACTTTCAAGGGCAAAACTTGAAATGGGAACGTCAAGAAGCTGTTGTATTTGTGTTTTCAAACCCATGAGCTCCTGAAGGGCAGCTGTTTCATCTTTCTGTCTTCTGTGTTTCAAATGCAGCAGTCACTTAGTAAATGCTTTTGGAAGGAGGAATAAATGGAATGAACCAGGAACCTCTGAGTTCCATGTATAGGAAGCATATTCCCCATGGGCGTGTAGGCAGGGGCCGTGTCTTACCCTTGCACCTGACCAAACCCAGTTGTTTTGTTCTCAGCAGTGTAAGTTGAATGACTATTCCCAATGTCAAAAACATAGCAAAAGACTGAAAAAGAAGGAAAAGAGTGCTCTTTTTCAGCCTCTAGATTTTCAAGCAATAAATTTGATGTCAAAATTTTGCTTTCTGTTTGGGTCCACGGTCTATTTAACAGTAAGAAGATTTCGCTTCTGCAGTCCACTAAAAGCACTAGTGTTTTCATTTAACTAAGTGTGATCTTTAAGTATGGAGTAGGTGGAATTGAAAGACTTCTCGAGCGATCATTGCTGCAGCTAATAAATGAAACTGGAGGTGAGTCTGAGTCTACCCACTGTGGACACCCACCACTCATTGACTTCTGTCCTTTGGAAAAACTTAAACTGAGAGCGTGATGCTTCCAATCGCATCTGGCAGATTCTGACTGCATCATTGTCAATCCTGGATGCTTCCACTCACTTTCATAATAACCCATTCGTCCTTTATCAGCCTTTATCCTAAAAGAGGTTATAAATCCAGATCAAACTCAGCATGACCTTCAGATAAAAAGCTCCAGTTTTAAAGGTAGATTGAAAAAATCTTGAACAGGAGAGAAAAAGGAATGAGTAACCAGTGGACTATTGAGTCTTAATGGAATAGTTTTTAACTAAAGATAAAGCTTGGCTTTGACATTGGAGGCAGCAGAATGAAAATGCTAGTTTTATTTCACAGCCAGGAGCAAAACAATTTAGATCAAATTTTCACTAAGCTTCAAGGATGGAACAAGGAAGGGTGAGAAAATTTTGTGTTCATATCCTGGAATTAAAAAACAAAAAAGCTTTCTGTTTGAGTTACCTTAGGTTATGCCTAAGGAATTTAGTGCTTGTGTGATCTGGAAAGACAAAAAAAAAGAGTGAAAATAATTCTCTAGTTACTAGTGTTATAAAGTATAGGAGATTACCCAAATTCATTGAAAGAGGTGTCTTCTCTATTTTTTCATTATCATACTGACAAATGTTACCATTATGTATGAGTGAAAAATGATTCTTTGAAGACCAATAAGAACTCCCTGTCTTGCCCTAATATTATACGAGTGTCGCAAACTTGATGTCCTGTGAAAGTGTTTGGATGTGAAAGTACTTTAAATACCAGGGTTTGCTGAAACACAGCAGGAGGGAAGGAGAACAAAAGATGCTGACTCCATGTACTTGTTCCCTGCTTTCCTTTAGATCAAGAGTCAGCAAGTTAT
This sequence comes from Balaenoptera physalus, assembly GCF_965194825.1. Classification (NCBI taxonomy): domain Eukaryota; kingdom Metazoa; phylum Chordata; class Mammalia; order Artiodactyla; family Balaenopteridae; genus Balaenoptera; species Balaenoptera physalus. The sequence continues at coordinate 77,790,467 of NC_138889.1, forward strand.
GGTCCTTGTGCCAAATCTGGCCCACTGCTTGGTTTTTGTAGATAAAGTTTTATTGGAACACAGCCATACGTGTTTGTTTATGAATTGTGTATACAGTAGCTGTTTTCATGCTACAGTAGCTGTTTTCATGCTACAGTGGCAGAGTTGGGCAGTTGTGATAGAGATGTGACCCACAAAAGTCTATTTACTATCTGTCCTTTTACGGGAAAAGATGGTCAACCTCTGCCTCAGAGGCAGATTTTACAATTTGCCGTATTTAGTTCCAAAAACAAATTGGTACTCCTTGGTATTTACCCAAAGGAGTTGAAAGTGTATATCCATGCAAAAACCTGCACACGGATGCTTATATAAGCTTGATTCATAATTGCTAAAATTTCAGAGCAACCAAGATGCCCTTCAGTAGGTGAATGGATACACAAACTGAAGTATATCCAGCTGATGGAGTATTATTCAGCACTAAAAAGAAATGAGCTATGAAGACATGAAAAGACATGGAGGGACCTTAAATGCATATTACTAAGTGAAAGCCAATCTGAGAAGGCTACATACTGTATGATTCCAACTATGTGATGTTTTGGAAAAGGCAAAACTATGGAGAAAGTAAAAAAAAGAAAAAAAAATCAGTTTTTACCAGAGGTTGGAAGGGAATGAATAGGTGGGGCACAGAGGATTTCGGGGTCAGTGAAAATACTTTGTCTGATACCATAATGATGGATACATGTTGTTATGCATTTGTCCAAGTCCATAGAATGATTAACACCAACAGTAAACTGTAATATAAACTATGGATTTGGGGTGATTATATGTCAGTGTAGGCATATCAATTGTAAAACAAGTACCACTCTGATGGGGGATATTGTTGATGGGGAAGGCTCTGCTGTGTGGAGGAGGGGGATATGGGAAATCTCTGTACCTTCCCTTCAATTTTGCCATGAATCCAAACCATCCCTAAAAAAAGTCTTAATTAAAAAAATTTAAAAAGCAAACTGTCAATCAGTCTTCTAGGCTGACAGCTTGTTTTCTGTGACTCCTAGGGAGTAAGTGATTTGTGTGTGTGTGTGTGTGTGTGTGTGTGTGTGTGTGTGTGTTGCTGAATAATTTTTGTAGCTCCAGTAAAGCCTACTGTTCTAGATTTTATACACCCGGCTGTAGGAGTTTATAGATGACCAGGGCAAGCCCCAAGGGACATGACTCAGAGTGTGTGATTCAAAGGAGACATAGCAGCGGTCTGGGAAAAATGATAATCTTGACGGAAGTAAACTAATTTTAACAAAGTGCTTCTGTATGTCTGAATCTGTATTGTACATTTTTGTCTCATTAAGTGTCACCATTACCCTACAAGGTGGAAGAGTTAGGGTTTCACATAAGGAAACTAAGATTCAGAGAAGTTATTTGCTTAAAGCAACAAATCTAGTGAACAAGCCCAGACTCAAACCAGAATTTGAGCCCAAAGCCCATATATGTCCATTCTACCACCTCATTGCTTTCTCCTGGGTAAGCTGTATACATAAGCCAGACAAAGTCAACAGATTTGTACTGATAGCAACAGGTCATTTTCCTCAACTTCACACTATCTTATGTTGCATGTACAGGTCAAGGAAATACAATTTTTTTTTTCCAGCTGCAAAGTAAGATAGTATTAATTTTTTACCACAGGCTGCTATTCATAATTCACATCTAATTTTTTAAAAGTATATCTTCAAAATGGTTATAGAGGTCAGTGTTCACACTTCTTGGAAGATTTGCAACATTTTTTAAGGTAGAGAGAGAGAGACATCCTCCCTTCAGCATTCTCATCAGCATTTAATTTTTCAAAAAGGTACAAAGTCCTTCAAAATGCCAGACCTAAAGGTTGTTGGGGGCACGGGGAATTTGAGATCAATTATATGAGTAGCCTGCTATGATTTATCATTTGAAGATAGCATCTATCTGAATTTAAAGAGAGGCTAGTCAATATCACAGCACAGAGATAGGACATAGCCAGTGTAAGAGTATTAGAGATAAAAAAGAGAAGTGAAGAGCCCGCCCCCCAGCCCAGATGGTTGGGGGATGGGAAATAGATAAAAATACTCAGAGTGACAGCTATTTTAGCATAATTGTTCAGAATAAAGCAGTGGTAAGGCAAGAATTACTCATTTTCGAGTACCGTGATCCAGTGTTCATCCTAGACCAGCAGCAGAATCAGGTCTAATGGATTGCAAAAGTGAAATATGTATTAAACATATGGAAATTGGTTTAATTATATTAATATGTCTCACTTTTCATTCTCATCTTCAAGGTAGGTGAAAGGCGTGTATAAAAATAACCTAAGTGTGGTAATCCCTTGAAATTCTTCTAAAAGTTTGAATAGTATTAAATAAAATTATCACTGAGATTAGAATGAAAAATTATCGTGGATGAATCTCTTCCCACCTTTGGACCAAGTCGTCTCTCTTTTAATGGCTTCTTTTCGTGGACAGAAGAGTGGGCTATAAATAATGCATCAAGCCCCTCATTTAGGATCCATATTGATGTGGCTAACTGTATACATTCTGTCAGAAACAAAACCAAGTCCGACAAAATTAACGAAGTGTTTATTCATAAGCTTCTGGCAAGGGAATCCATCTGCCATTACTTTTAGTTCTGCAGGGTTCGAAGAAGGTATTACAAAGGAGAGTCATTTTTATAGAGTAAAAAGAGGAAAGGCTGAGATAGTCTCTGATTGGCAAGCATTCTATATAGGTGTGATTTTTGGAAGTTGGGCAGGGGGAGACTTTCCAATTGCTGTTCAGTCCTTGGTTGACTGTGAGGGAGGAGAGAGCAGTTGAGGGGTGTTGCAGATGAGGAAGGAGTTTTCAGTGTTAGGGATGGAAGGCGCTCTGTGGCTGGCCATTTCCTCGGACAAATGTGGACCCAAGAGGTGCCTTTTTGCAGTCAGATTGTCATATGGTTCTTATTTGGGGAGGGGGGCACTGCCGAGGCAAGTAGCTTCTCAGTGCTCATTTTCTTCTGGCCATGATGGGGGATGGAGCAAGGGCTTCTCATGGACTGCGGTGCATTTGTGAGCCAGCTAGCTTCGTCTCATGTTCATCTCATGTTCATCTCATATTCTTCAACTTCCGTTCTGCCGCTTCCTGTAGCTTGTGATGTACAATGTACAGTGTACAATGATACAGAAAAGAAAGAGTCCGCAAAGGAGAGAAATGGCCCAAGAATGGGTGTTAAATGGCCCAGAAACATTTGCTCACAGCTGGGTCTATAAAGGTGGGTTCATCTTCCCAGGATTCAACAGCATCATTAGTCATGGCGGATGGTGTGGGTGTTTGCCACGAAATTATGGTCAACGCCCCTCTCTTAGGAGGGCAAGCAAAATACAGCCACGATGTGGATCATAAATAATGGAAAAAGGCTTTGGGGTTCTCCCTGTTTGCTTGTTCAGTGTTTCTCCAGGATTTTTTTTTTTTTTAATTTTTTTTTTTTAATGCTATTTTTGTCTGCTTACATTCTTTTTTTTTATGTATGTATGTATGTATGTATGTATGGCTGTGTTGGGTCTTCGTTTCTGTGCGAGGGCTTTCTCTAGTTGTGGCAAGCGGGGGCCACTCTCCATCGCGGTGCGTAGGCCTCTCACCATCGCGGCCTCTCGTTGCCGAGCACAGGCTCCAGACGCGCAGGCTCAGTAATTGTGGCTCACGGGCCGAGTTGCTCCGCGGCATGTGGGATCTTCCCAGACCAGGGCTCGAACCCGCGTCCCCTGCATTGGCAGGCAGATTCTCAACCACTGCGCCACCAGGGAAGCCCTCCAGGTTTAACAGAGGTGTTTTGGTTGATGGTGTGGTGGCATATTTCTGATAAGCAGCAGTGAACCTTGGGGTCACGGTGTCTGAGATTTAGGCTTGGCTCTGTCTCTTTCAGCCGTGTGTCCCTGGGCTCATGGAGATGCCTAGTATCATGAATAGGACAAATTAGGGAGGAGATCAGTGCCATAAGTGCAGAGAGGTCTGCTTAAACTTTGGCTCTCTTGGTCTGATTACTTGCAAAAGAAATGGATTTATTTTTAGGTGGACCTTAACGAATATCCTTATGAGTATGTCTGATGGAGGATCATTTTTGTTAGATGGGATTTGGGTGTGAGGCAAAGCCTCCAGCTCCTTGGGAGACAAATGACAGAGATTCACTCAGATAGAGGATGTATTGGCTCTGGTAGGAAGAACCTGATATAATATGCTCACTCCTAACTAATTGTCTTATGATCAGGTACAATCTCTTTATGAGCATCATATTTTGAAAAAGTTGGAGCTTCAAAATAAAATAGGCAGATTTCAACCCTGGCTCTGCCACTTGTGAGTCACATGATCTTAGGAAAGTTAATTAACTTTTCAAAACCTTAATTTCCTTCTCTATAGAGTGGAAAATTAATGCCTTGAAGAATCATGTAGGTTAAAGCTAATGAATGCACATTTCCCAGCACATAATAGGTGTTCAGTAAACTGTAGCTGTTTTTATATGACACATAGGTATTTTACCTCAGCCAGTGTCAGGCAGTTCATTTGTGGCTGAATATCCTCTCACCAAGAAATACCCTCTTCTCTAAAGACCTCTTCTGGAGCTTGGAAATATATTATGTTACTCAATAGATTTTACCCCGATATTTAAAAAGCTTAGCTAAAGACCTCAGAACATTTTCTTAACATTATAAAATATACGTAGAGGAATTTCTAGCTAGTTGAAAACTGACCTTCATTTAACTCTGGTTTAAATAACCCAGGTATGTGAGAAAGGGGACTTAGTAAATAAATGAGGTTATTTCTGAAGCTGATAACAAATGCACAGGAGCATGGATAGGAGTGGGTGATAATCTATGTTCAAATTTTAGAGGACATTTTAAAAATCAAGGTATAATTGACATATTGTATTTCAGGTGTACAATGTAATGATTTGTTATTTGTATACACTGTGAAATGATCACTACAATAACTCTAGTTACCATCCATCACTACTCAAAGTGACAAGATTATTTTTTCTTCTGATGAGAACTAAGATTTATTTTTTTATCAACTTTCAAATATGCAATGCAATATTATTAACTATAGTCACCAGGCTGTAAATGACATCCCCGAGACTTAAATTTATTTTATAACTGGAAGTTGGTGTCTCTTGACCCCCTTCACCCATTTTGCCCACCCACCCCAACTCTCCTCCCCCTTGGCAATCACCAGTCTGTTCTCCATATCTATGAGTTTTTGTCTTCTTTGTTCGTTTGTTTTTTAGATTCCATATATAAGTGAAATAATATGGTATTTGTTTTTGTCTGACTTATTTTACTTCATAATACAATTGACCCGTGAACAAGATAGACTTGAACTGCGTGGGTCCACTTATACTGGATATATTTCAATAATTAATACTACAGAACTACATAGTTGAATCCACAGATGCAGAGGAACCATGAAAATGGAAGACCAACTATAAGTTATATACAGATTAACCCCTGTTTGTTCAAGGCCAACTGTGCTCTCAAGGTCCATTCTTGTTGTAAATGGCAAGATTTTATTCTTTTTATGGCCAAGTAGCATGCCACTGTGTATATGTATGTATGTATATGTGATATATACACACATATCCCCCACGTCTTCTTTATCCATTCATCCACTGATGGACATTTAGGTTGTTTCCATATCTTGGCTCTTTTATATAGTGCTGCAATGAACATAGGGGTACAGATATCTTTTTGAGATAGTGTTTTCATTTTCTTCAGATATGTACCCAGAAGTGGAATTGCTGGATCATGTGGTCATTCTATTTTTAATATTTTGAGGAACCTCCGTACTGTTTTCTAATACTGCACCAATTTACAATCCCATCCACAGTGCACAAGGGTCCCCTTTTCTCCACATCCTTGCCAACACTTAGCATTTCTTGTCTTTTGGAGAGTAGCCATTCTGACAGGTGTGAGGTGATATCTCATTGTGGTTTTGATTTGCATCTTCCTGATAATTAGTGATGTTGAGCATCTTCCATTGTGCCTTTTGACCATCTGTATGTCTTCTATGGAAAAATGTCTATTCAGATCTTATGCCTATTTTTTAAATTGGATTATTTGTTTCTTTGTTATTGAGTTGTACCAGTTCTTTATATGTTATGGGTATTAACCCCTTATAGGATATATGATTTGCAAATATTTTCCCCCATTTGGTAGGTTGCTTTTTCATGTTGTTGGTTTCCTTTGCTGTGCAGAAGCACAGTTTGATGTAGTTTTGCTTTAGCTTTTGGAGTCAGATTCAAAAAAAAAAAAAAAATTTGCCAAGACTGATGTCAAGGAGCTTACTGCCTGTGTTTTCTTCTAGGAATTTTATGGTTTCAGGTCTTACATTCAAGTCTTTAGTCCAGTTCGAGTTAATTTTTGCATATGGTGTAAGACAGTAGTCTAGTTTTATTATTTTGCATGTGGCTGTCCTGTTTCCCAACACCATTTATTGATGAGGCTGTCCTTTTCCCATTGTATAATCTTGCCTCCTTTATCCACAATTAGTTAATAATATATGTGTGGGTTTATTTCTGGATTCGTTTTTCTGTTCTATTGATCTGTATGTCTGATTTTATGCCAATAACACACTTCCCCCCCCCCCCACTCTCTCTTGATTACTGTAGCTTTGTAATATAGTTTCAAATCAGGGAGCATGATGCCTCCACCTTTGTTCTTTCTCCAGATTGCTTTGGGTATTTGGACATTTTTGAGGTTCCATACAAATTTTAGGATTATTTGTTCTATTCTGTGGAAAATGCCATTGGAATTTTGATAGGTATTGCATTGAATCTGTAGATTGCTTTGGGTAATATGGATAGTTTAATAATATTAATTAGTATTAATTAATATAAATTGATACATTAATATTAATAAATTAAGTAATATAAATTAATCCATGAGCATAGAATGTTTTTTCATTTATTTGTGTTGTCTTCAATTTCTTTTATCAGTGTCTTATAGTTTTCAGTGTTCAGGTCTTTCACCTCCTTGGTTAAATTTATTCATAGGTATTTTGTTATTTTTTTATGCAGTTGTAAATGGGATTGTTTTCTTAATTTCTCTTTCTGATGGTTCTTTCTTAGTGTATAGAAACACAACTTATTTTTATGTATTATTTTGTACCTCCCAACTTTATTGAACTCATTAATGAGCTCTAAAGTGTTTTGGTGGAGTCTTCAGGGTTTTCTCTTTATATAAAATCATGTTGTTCACAAATAGTGACAGTTTTACTTCTTCCTTTCCAATTTGGATGCTTTTTCTTTCCTAATTGCTCTGACTAGGACATCCAATACTATGTTGAATAAAAGTGGTGAGAGTGAGCATCCTTGTTTTTTTCCTGATCTTAGAGGTAAAGCTTTTAGCTTTTCACCGTTGAGTATGATGTTAGCTGTGGGCTTGTCACATATGGGCTTTGTTATGTTGAGTTACATATCCTCTATACCAGTGGTCCCCAACCTTTTGGCACCAGTTTCGTGGAAGACAGTTTTTCCACGGAATGGGGAAGGGGATGGTTCAGGCGGTAATGCGAGCGATGGGGAGCGATGGGGAGCAGCAGACGAAGCTTCGCTCTCTTGCCCACAGCTCACCTCCTGCTGTGCAGCCCGGTTCCTAACAGGCTGAGGACCAGTTCTGGGGGCTGGGGACCCCTGCTCTATACCCACTTTGTTGAAAGTTTTTATCGTAAATGGATGTTGGATTTTGTCAAGTGCTTTTTCTGCTCTGTTGAGATGATCATATGATTTTTATCCTTCATTTTGTGAATGTGGCGTATCATGTTGATTTTGTAGATGTTGATCCATTCTTGCCTCCCTGGGAATAATCCCACTTGATCATGATGTATGAGTCTTTTAGTGTCTTGTTGAATTCAGTCTACTATCATTTCATTGAGGATTTTTGCATCCATGTTCATCGGGGTTATTCTGTAATTTTCTTTTTTGGTCGTGTCTTTGTCTGGTTTTATTAGGGTGATGACAACTTCATAGAATGACTTGAGAAGTGTTCCTTCCTCTTTAATCTTTTGGAAGAGTTTGAGAAGGATTGGTGTAAGTTGTTCTTTGTATGTTTGGTAGAATTCCCCAGTGAAGCCATCCAGTCCTGGACTTTTGTTTGCAGGCAGGTTTTGGTTTTTTTTAATTTTTTTATTACAGATTCTATTTCACTTCTAGTGATCAGTCTGTTCAAATTATCTGTTTCTTCTTGAATCAGTTGTGGTGGGTTGTATGCTTCTAGGAATTTGTCCATTTCTTTGAGGTTGTCCAGTTTGTTGGCATGTAATTGTTCATAGTATTCTCTTATGGCCCCTGCTAACGTTGGACCTGCCTCAGCCACGGGAAAGCCAGTAATCCACTTGGATGTCCGACAGAAACTGCACTTACAAAGCCACCAGCCGCATGAATCCAAAGCCACCAGCCATGTAAATCCGCCAAAGTCACACAGCCGCGGAACTTGGCTCAGATTTCAGCCCTGCTTTCGCGTGTGGGTAATCCACTCGTGCTTGTGGCTCCCAGAGCTCCTAGAGGTGGCCCTGCACCTCCTTTTACTTGTGCGTTAACAGCAGGGCTTCTATGGTGGAACCTGGCTCTGTTCTGCACACACCCCCAGTGTGGCCAGACCACACTCCTGTCCCTTTGGGCTCTCTCTGCACGGCCAACCCCAGTCCTCTCCCTGGGTCTGGGGTTGTACGCGTGTACCAGCGTACACGTGTCTTGGGCTGGGGAGCACAGGGAGGTGGCCAGGAGTGTCTATGCTCGTCTCTCTCTGCCCTGTCTGCTGTAAGCCAGCTGCTGCATTCTCCTCTGAGCCTCTGAAGTTCCCTGTCTGTTCTGCCTGATCTCCCAGCTGGTGAAGGGGATTCCCAGGGTGAGGGACCCTTTCCTCTTTCACAGCTCCCTTCCAAGTGTGCAGGTCCTGTACCGATTGCTTTTTAAATTGCTTTTTAAATTTTAAATACATGTAAAGAGCTTAGAAGAGTGTCTGGCCCACAGAAGTACTGTGTATTCCGATAATAATAATAATGATGATGATGATATCTCCTCCTTAGAGAGAATGGGAAAAAATTGAGGCCCTTATGCATTTCAGGCACAACTCCAGGCAATTTACGTACTTGATCAATCCTTAAAAACAATCCAATGAGGGTATTTCTATAAGATAGCCATTTTGTAGGAAAGGTCACACAGCAAGGTACAAGAGGAGAATCTACATTCAAATCTACTTGTTTACTATTAATATTTATCATGCCAAGACCTGATAGCTGGAGAGCATGGTGGTGGGCAATCGGTGGGAGGGCTTGGGTCTTGGGAGACCCAGGGGTAGGTCTAGTGTGAGAGTACCTAAAAGTGAATGTGGAACTAGAAACAGACTCACTGTAGAAGTCTAGGCAGGTGGGCAGTTCTCTTGAGGGTGGCCTGGTGAGATCAGAGTAGAGAAGAGGCAGCTTGGAATCTGAGGCATGAATGTTGTTTCTCATGAGTTACAGGAACAAGGGCAAGGCAGGCAGTGGTGTGCTGGTCAATGTTTAATGTTGGTTCAGGGGGCCTGATTTGTAGCGATTGTTTATTTCTGTGCTTTAACAATAACCACTAAGCAGCCGATGTGAAGACCTGACTGTGGCTTTGGGAAGATACGGACACAGTCATCTCTCATGAGCCCGTTCAAAGCAGCAGCACCAGCATCACACCACTGCAGGCAGGGCCCCAGCTCAAGACCCCAGATGACAAACCGTGGTGGTTATCCTTGTAACCCACAAATGGCATCTTTTACCACTTGGGCAGAATCCTCTTGGGGGTTTCTTTAGCCATCATGATGCAGTCTCCACTAGTTCTGCCTCTTCCTTGGCCCCAAAGAACTCTCTGGCACTCAATCTGGTCCCCAGCAAAGGATGTACTTTTCGACTGAGCAACGTCATCAGGCTTTTGACGTTGCCTAAGATCATCCCCCGGGCTTGCTGGAGCCACACCGCCGCCCATCTCCATCATCTTTACTCACTGCATGAACTGCCTGGTCTTCCGATCGCTTGTCCTCTAGACCCTACTTCCAGTCCTATTTTGTGTGTTCTTTGAGCTGATTCTTCTTTCTGTCTGGTCTTTTTCCTCCCATTGCACTGTGTTCTCTGGAGCCCTTGTTGCCTTGTAAACAAATGCCCCCATGTCCTCAAACTCTCTTCAGAATAATATCCCTCCATCTCTCAGCCTCCCTGAATTCCTCTCAGAATACAGCTCTCCTACGGCTCTCTGAGCGGAGACTGCATTTTCTTCAGAACCTCATGTACCTTGGAGGCCAGAGGGGACACTGGCTTCTCCAAAGATAGCTTTGCTGCATCTAGAGTAATTTCTTTCTTCCTCATAACAAAACCTTTTCTATTTTGAAGTCTCAGCCATCTGCTCTTGACACCTGCTGTCCCTTCTAGCTGCCGTCAGTGACACATCTCCTGGCCACTCCCCCTCACTCACGGAGGCCTTTGGTACCTGGCTGCTCAGGCTTCATCTCCACGCTGAGCTGTGCCCTCATTCTTGGCAAAAGACTCGCCTTGAAGATTTTTATCTTTGGGAGCACAGTCGCCTTCGCTCCCACACCACTTCATTAAGCTCTTGACCTTGCCATCACTTCATTGCTCTGTCCCTAAATTCATCAACTCCTGTCCCTGGGTATAATCTTTCAGCTGCAAGCTCGTGCACACTCTCTCTCCACTTATCCACCCACTGCAGCCAGACTTCCACCCTCATTCTACTGGTGCTGTTCTTAACATGGTCACCAGCGCTCTCCTGCCAGATCCACCCTCCATGCATTTCCAGAACGATCTTTTAAAAATGCATCAGTGATCGTGTTATTCTCTAGATTAAAACACTTTAATAATTCTATTGATTCATTCATTTACAGATCTACAACCATGAACTAAGTAGTCAAAAATCACTGCACTCAATAAGTGTATACACCTCATTAATATTTTCTTTAAGAATGAAACAACAATATTTGTCAACTCCTCGTGTTCAAAAAATTGCTATCCTCAAGCAGCTTGTGTTTCCATGTGGTCCGTATAAACCTTTTAACTCAGAACTGAAGTGGAGACCCCTGAGCGTGACGTTCAAGGCCTGGCTTTGACCTACGCTCCCCTTCCTCCCACTTTCCTTAGTTCTGTCTGGTTCCTTCACGACCTTTCAGTTCTGTGAAGTCATGTTCACAGATGTGTCTCCTTCACGCCCTGGGCCTTTCCTCTGGTAATCCTTCTTGCAGGGATTCCTGGCCTTCCCATTTCTTACCTTCTCCCTTATCAACTGTGTGGACATCTCTTGTATGATGGTTCCCGTCACGCCCTTTGCTGGATAGAATTGCGCATTACCTCCTTGCGGCTGTTCCATGCGTATTCCCTCCAAAGTGGCTTCAACCTCAGTGTCCTTCTTTGTTTATGCCTCGGTCTCCCCTTATTCACTGTGGACGCCCTGGCCAAGCTGGCCTCACCTCTGTCACCACGCCAGCCATCAGAGCTCCTGGCCCGTTGCACTCCTGAAGGCAGAGCGAGCATCCCAGGGCCAGGCTCGGGCCCAGGTAAGCACTTTCACCCTCAGGAACCCGCAGAGAAAACACCCGCCCCACCCCGTCCCCCCAACCCGAAATAGTGCTGCAATCCTTGGAAAGATCAACAGTAATTTTTAATGTGGCTTTTTAAGAGAGCCCTGGTTGTACCACTTGGTAAAAGCATCTTTACCTTGAATTAGGTGCTCCACGGGCTGAGGTGTATAAGACCCCGAAGAGGAGGGGCCTGCCATTGACTGAGCTCTGGCCCTCTTTTCTTCCTCCAGCTTTTCTCCCCAGTAAATGTTTTTAGATGAGCATCTGATAATCAATGCCTCCCAATTCCATCTCCACACCGCCCCACCCCCGCTTTGTCTGCCTCTTTTTCTCTCTTTATTCTGTGGAGGGGGGGTATATTTTAAAATTCTAAAATTTGTTTGCAACTCTCAGGCATATCTTTGAATTAGACCTCAATGTATATCTAAAAGGAGGGATCTCAGCATTTTTTAACCTCACCGAAATGCCATTATTATTATTGGTATTTAAATTTTATTTTTCTAAGATTAAGTTCATTTTCCTAAGGTAGGAAGACCAATTCATCTTTGTTATCAGCCTTTTTTTAAATTAAGAATCTGCTGCCCTCAAATGAGGTTTCAACTCAAAAGGCATAAATTCTGAGTTTTTAAACTTAGGCATTTTAATTTTTCACACTTTATTGGACAAAGACATTACAGAACACACACACGCACGCACACACCCTCAACAGATCGACTGGCCGAGCCATCATGTAGTCCCAGGAATGGCAGCTGCCCTCAGGAGGAAAAGGAAAGTGAGTTAGCCTGAGCAGTGGGTGGCAGCCCTGCTGTCACTGATGGGGATGGGGCATGGGGAGCCACGGGGCGAGGAGGAGAGTGACCGCCTCTTCTCATCTTTGAAGGAACAAGTCAAGGGGCATTGACTGGCTCTGTGGAGGAGTCACTGACGGGCAGAGGACGCTAACTTGAGAAACCTGCTCCCTTTGGCTTGGGCCCCCCAAGGCCGGCTAGAGAGGAGAGCCAGGCCTGGCAGCCTGGCAGCAACCCCACTACTGGGCATATACCCTGAGAAAACCATAATTCAAAAAGAGTCATGTACCACAATGTTCATTGCAGCTCTATTTACAATAGCCAGGACATGGAAGCAACCTAAGTGTCCATCAACAGATGAATGGATAAAGAAGATGTGGCACATATATACAATGGAATATTACTCAGCCATAAAAAGAAATGAAATTGAGCTATTTGTAGTGAGGTGGATGGACCTAGAGTCTGTCATACAGAGTGAAGTAAGTCAGAAAGAGAAAAACAAATACCGTATGCTAACACATATATATGGAATCTAAGAAAAAAAAAAAAGTCATGAAGTACCTAGTGGTAAGACGGGAATAAAGACACAGACCTACTAGAGAATGGACTTGAGGATATGGGGAGGGGGAAGGGTAAGTTGTGACAAAGTGAGAGAGTGGCATGGACATATATACACTACCAAACGTAAAATAGATAGCTAGTGGGAAGCAGCCGCATGGCACAGGGAGATCAGCTCGGTGCTTTGTGACCACCTAGAGGGGTGGGATAGGGAGGGCGGGAGGGAGGGAGACGCAAGAGGGAAGAAATATGGGAACATATGTATATGTATAACTGATTCACTTTGTTATAAAGCAGAAACTAACACACCATTGTAAAGCAATTATACTCTAATAAAGATGTTAAAAAAAAAAAAAAAAAGAATGGCTGCCTTTGAAGCCAAAAAGTGAGAAGAGGCAGCCAAAGACATTGTGGAGGCCCAAGACACTGTCCAGGTGCACATGTGTGTCATGCACACTGTCTCTTTGACTCTGCATGAGGATACTGTGCTCCTCAGACGTGGAAACCCAGTTCAGAGATATTCCGTAACTTGCCCAGAATAACACTCATTGGTAGCGAAGCTGGGTTTTGAACTGAGATGGGACACATATTTTTCTTTCTAGCTCTGTGACATTCAGCTGCACAGGGGCTTACCTGTTTTTGTCCCCCTGAGAAAGGAGAAATACAGGTTTGGGATCGTCCCCCTTGCCCCCTTTTCAAACAGCTTTATTGAGGTATAATTCCCATACCATACAATTCACTGATGTAAAGTGTTCAAACCAGTGGTGCTTGACCTATTACGTTATTTTACAAATTGTGTGTTAAATTTTATTTAACATTTCATTTGACCTAACATTTGACATTTTAGCCATTTTTCGGTGTACAATCCCATGGCATTAATTACATTCACAGTGTTGTGCAACCATCACCACTCTCTATTTATGAAACTTACTCATCACCCAACAGAAACCTTGTAACCATTAAGCCCTGACTTCTCATCCTTCCCGCCTCCCAGCCCCTGCAAACCCCTCATCTTGGTGCAGCCATAACAGTTTGGGGCAGTAAAACAGTTCAGTGGTTCTTCAAAATCCAAGCATAAAATTACCAGATAGCCCCACAATTCCAGTCCTAGATCTATACCCAGAGGTGTTGAAAGCAGGTGCTTGAGCATATATTTGTACACCAGTGTTCATTGCAGTATTACTCGCCACAGCTAAAAGGTGGATGGTTCTTTTTTTCCTTCATCCCAGCCATATGCTTGATCCTCTTCTTTACCTTAGCAGCTCTGCTTAAATCTTTTCTTTTTAACAAGACAATGTTGTTAGCTATACTAACCATGTTGTGCGTTCCATCTCCATGACTTACCTGTCTTACGACCAGAAGTTTGACCCCTTTCACCCATTTTGTCCGCCCCCTCACCACTGGCAACCATCAATCTGTTCTATGAGTTCGGATTTTTTTTTTTTTTCAGATTCCACATGTAAATGAGATCATATGGTATTTTCCTTCTCTGTCTCACTGCACTTAGCATAATGCCCTCGAGGTCCCCCATCCCTTTTGTCACATATGGCAAGGTTTTCTACTTTTTTATGGCTGGATAATATTCCATTGTGTGTGTGTGTGTATGTATGTATATATCTATATCTACATCTATATCTAAATCTATATATATCACATTTTCTTTATCCTTTTATCCATTGGTGGACACTTGTTTCCATGTCTTGGCTATTGTAAATAATGCTTCAGTAAACATAGGGGTGTGTATACCTTTTTGAGATGGTGATTTTATTTCCTTTGGATAAATACCCAGATGTGGAATTGCTGGATCATGTGGTAGTTCTATTTGTAATTTTTAAAGGAACCTCCATACCGTTTTCCACAGTGGCTGCACCAATTTACATTCTAAACAACAGTGCACAAGGGTTTCCTTTCCTCCACACCCTCACCAACACTTGTTTTTTCTTGTGTTTTGGATGAAAGCCATTCTGACAGGTGTGAGGTGATAGCTCAGTGTGGTTTTAATTTGCGTTTCCCTGATGATTAGGGATGTTGAGTACCTTTCATGGGACTCTTGGCCATTTATACGTCTTCTTTGGAAAAATGTCTATTCAGGTCTTCTGTGTTTTAATCAGATTGTTTGACTTTTCTCTATTGAATTGTATGAGTTCTTGTATGTTTTGCATATTAAGCCCTTATCAGATATATGATTTGCAAATATTTTCTCCCGTTCAGTAGGTGGCCTTTTCATTTTGTCGATGGTCTCCTTTGCCGTATAGAAGCTTTTAAATTTGATGTAGGGTTTAATTTCTGTTTTTTATATTGAGCTTCCAAGTTAGATGTTATTCCAAATGGAGTTACTTCAGTATAGAGCAATGTGTCTTAAGTGTTTTTTTCATTGTCAGCCCCCTAAGGTGTCTTTTTGACATTTTTTTCCTTATCGTTTTCTCATGAAAATTTAATACCAGAGATATACTATATATCTGCTCCTGTGCTGTGGCCCTTTGGAGAATCACAAACTTTTAAAAATAGCTAAGATTTTTTCTCTCCCCCAAGAACCCGGTTGAGAGTGACGGTGTGAAGATTAAAGTACTACCTTGGGAGCCAGGTCTGCCTGGACTCAAGTTCTAGCTCTGCCCCCTTCTTGTTGGGTGACCTTGGGCAAGTTGCTTAGTCTCCCATGCCTCAATTTCCTCATCTATAGGCTTGAAATTATGAAAAACCTACTTCAGAGGGTTATTATGAGAATTAAATTAGTTAATAAATGTAGGCCAGTACCTGGTACTTGGTAAATGCTACACAAACGTTAACTATTATTATTTTTTAAACGGTTCTTCTATTTAAAAGTAGTTCAAGACCAGTGGATTGTATGAAAACCTGATTCTATTCCATTTTCCTCCTTTTGAAGGGTGTTTTCCATTGTACTTTTGAATTGTGTTTTTAGAGGAAAGTGGGTTATGAGTCATTATTCTGTGGGTTTTTTTCTCATTTCTCTTCATTTATTTTTAAATTTTTTTCAACAATCACTTTTCATAGGAGTCTGGACTTGGTGAATTTTAAGGACCACTTTAAATGCTTTATGGTTTCGGCTTTCATATTAGATAAGATGGATTCAGTCAGATGTGTAAAAATTTGGAGTTGGGAATAATGTTGATTTCAATTCAAGAAGATTGTTTCATCTAAGGAATCTCTTCATATGGGGGAAAGGCACAGAGAAGTAGCTGTCCTTCCTGAGGACATTCAGCTGATCATCATTCTTCATACAGGTGCTGGAAGACAAGGACTGGTTTTATTGAAACCCGGTTGTGTTCATTAACGAACTGCCCATAGGTCCACAGGCGCCTGTTTGTGTAATTCAGAGCCTGGTATTTAATCACTGGTTAATTTGATGCTGTAGTGAATCAGATATAAACCTCTGGCACCAAATCATTTATTTTTAAAAGACTGAAACCTCTGTGCACTTTATTTTGACTGCATGGGAAAAGTGGTGAATAAATAATTTGACAAATTGTGGCTACAGGAAATTGCTATTTAATTAACCGAGGAAAGTGGATATGAGGAAGGGGAAGCTAAGGTGGCTTTGTAGAGAGGCAGAATAGAGTAGATACCAAGGTTCAAATTCTCTGAGGTCACCTTCCAGCTGTTTAACCTTTTGTGCCTCCATAAAATAAAATAAAAATATTAATATATGCCTATCTATATGGTACTTGTGAGGATGAAATGGGTTAATACATGCAAAGTGCTTTATAACTATGGCGCAAAGTAGTGATCAATAAATGCTACCTATAGAAAGAATAGTGCAACCAGAGATAAAGAGGATGTAGATGCTTGGCTGGTGGTACTGCAGTCTCCCATCTCATTCACTCTTGGCTAACTTTTGTGTATCTTTGTAAAGCAAAAGAATAGCTGCCCAACATCTCTCCATTTTTCCCAACTCCCAGCCCCTGGTAAACACCAGTTTAGTAATTTCTATGAGTTTGGCTTTTTTAGATCCCACATATAAGTGGTATCTTATGGTATTTGTCTTTCTCTGTCTGAGAGAGAAGTGCTTATTTCACTTAGCATAATACTCCCAAGGTTCATCCATGTTGTTGCAAATGGTAGGACTTCCTTCCTATGGCTAAATGATATTCCATTGTGTGTGTGTGTGTGTGTGTGTGTGTGTGTGTCTTGTGTATCTCACATCTTTTTTCATTCATCTTTTGATGGTCAAAGAGTACAAACTTCTTAGTTATAAGATGAATGTGTTCTTGGGATCTAATGTACAGCATGGTGATTATAATGAACAATAATGTATTATGTATTTGAAAGTTGCTAAGAAAGTAGGTCTTAAGTCTTCTCATCACCAAAAAGAAATGGTAATTATGTGACCTGATGGAGCTGTCAGCTAAGGCAATGGTGGTGATCATTTTGCAACAATAAGTGTATCAAATTTACACATTGTATACCTTAAGCTTCTGCAATGTTATATGTCAATTATGTCTTAATAAAGCTGGGGGAAAAAGAAGAATTGCTGCCCAATCAAAGTGATAAGGGAAGGCCATCAGCATTTTATGAAGCCTTCTTCTTGCCTTCTCAAGACTCACAACAAACATCTTTTGGGTGAAACCTTCCTCAGTAGTTTTTGATGGAATTAGCCACTTCTTGTTCCGGTAGAACTTTGTTCATGTTCAGGTGACTGCCTCTTTACTGGATTAGGACTGGTTCTGCATGATCTGGCTTTTTTCACTTAGTATAAAAGCCAGAATACAAGGACCACATCTCACTGACCTTTGGAATCGTTACTGCCTCTAGAATTCAGCAGTCTCTTAATAGCTCTTGAATTTCCTTTCCCAGGGGTAGGGAAGGCAAGAGACCATCATAGCTTCCACATTTCCAACTGACTCATAACTCAGGAGGAAATCTTGGATCTTTCTGGAAGCACTCACTGGTTTTGTTGGTACCGTTGGCTGAAGTAGGGTTCATATATTAATAGATTCACGTAGGCTGGAGCACAGCCTACAGCTAAAGCTGAATGAGTCACCTTTCACTCAATGTGCTTCTTTCCTTGCAGACGCTCAGCATCAGTTTGTGGATACTCTCCAAGGTCAGAAATACCAGCCTGGGAGAAAAAAAAAAAAATCATAGAGAGGTATCTTACAGTGCTCTTCCGATGTCAGCTAAAAATCGGTGTGCTGTGATTCTCAGTGGCACAAAGAGATGTTACTTTATGACAGTATTTAATTCTGAAATTGAGCCCAGCAGGGGGAAAAAAACATCTTAGCATGAATTTGCAAATATCTGACATAGCTATATATGGGAAATACTTTTAAAATGTCAGAAAATCCAACAATCTAACTTCTACCTTATGATGTATTTAACCTTGTTTGAGAAGACTTCTTTACTATGCATGGGATGACCAAAAGGTTATTTGAATTTTTAATCTGCAAATATTTGATCTGGCAGATGACATGTTTGTTTGACACATATCTTAGAATATGATGTAAAAATTCATCTCACCAGGCAACAGAGAAATTTAAAGGGTTATTGTATTAGTCAGTTGGAGCTGTCATAACAAAGTGCCATCGACTGGATGGCTTAAACAATGGAAATTTACTCACAGTTCTGGAGGCTGGAAGTCTGAGATTAGGGTGCCAGCAGGGTTGGGTTCTGGTGAGGGCTCTCTTCCTGACTTGCAGATCGCTGCTTTCTCCCTATGTCCTCACGTGGCAGAGAGAGAGTATGCTCTTTCGTGTCTCTTCTTAAAAGGGCACTGATCTCATCAGGAGGGCACCACTCTCATGACCTTATCTAATCCTAATTACCCCACAAGCGCCCCATCTCCAAATGACATCACATTGGAGGTTAGTGTATAAACATAATTTGCTGGAGGAACACAATTCAGTCCATAGACGTTATATAGGAAGCTCCCTAGATTGTCTTATTTTTCTCTTCTCTTCTCTTTTCTTGTCTTACTTTCTCTTTTCTTTGCCTTCCTATATTCTCTTTACTTCCTGTCATGTTCTCTCCCTTCCCCTCCCTCCCTCCCTCCCTCCCTTCTCCTCCTCCTTCTTTCCTTGCCCATTTCCATCCTCCCTTCCATCCTCCTCCTTCCTCTCTCTCTCTCTCTTCCCACCCCTCTCTCTTACACCCCCCCTGCCCCCCAAAATTCCTTGTGATAACATGCTTCAAGGCACAGACATTTGTGGGTTGAATCTGATAGGCAGATGTGTTTTGCTTGGTTCAAAATATTTGAAAAAAAATGGAGCCACTATTTTAAAAAGTTAAATTAATACTAGGGTATGTAACTTCTCTAGAAAGATCAGCGATCTAGCCCACAGTTCCTGGGAGGCAATACTACAGAGTGATGAGTACAAACTCTGGAACCAAGCTGCCTGAATTCACATCCTGGCAGTCCAGGTACACCTCCTGGCTATGGGACCTTAGACAATTAACTGTCCATTCCTATGGCCCTAGTTTCTTATCTGTAAAGTGAAGATAACAGTTCAAATTCTTCCACTGTCTTTCTGCCACTGAGGTTTAGTGTAATTTTCCCTGTATCATTCGCCTTGCACAGTGTTTTTTTACCTTGTAAGAGAGAACCATTTCTTTGTTCTTGGAAGTAGAGAAATGAAAACGATTGAGAGAGATTGATAGAGTGAGGGAGGGAAGGGAGAGAAAGGTAGGGAGGGAGGGATTGATTTATATTTTAGGAAAAATAATATATACCTTATTTATTTGGGGGAAGGGGCATATTTTGCACGCATATCTTCTACCTGGCTTCTGTTGGCATTTGGTTTATATTTCTAGATTCCATAGGCATTTAATTTCTCTCCCCTTGCTTTAGGAAGAAAACAATAATTATAGAGAAGCACGGAACATTGGATAAAGCACTAACTCCAGAGTTAGAAGACCTTGATTCTGTTACCAGCTCACTGATTATCTGTGTACCTTTGGGCAAGTCAGAATTCTTCTCTAGGTCTTTATTTTCTCATCTGAAAAAGTCATAATAATTCATACCTTGTCTGCTTCACTGGATTTTTATAAGTTCAAATCAGAGACCATAGAGGCCCTCAATTTACAAAATATCCAGTGTGACACAGTTGGGAGAGTATTGACAGTTCTAATATCAATCCCAGTTCCACCGTGTTTTTATAACTCATGATTTCTGAAAACTCAGGAGATTAAAGTCAGGTAGAATTGCTCTGCAAGTCATCTTACTAGTCCTTGGAGGACTTGTCCCGAGCTGTGCTTTTGTTTGAATGTCTGTTGCTAGTCCTGGCTGTTCTTCATTTTCTGGGGAGATGCCAACTCAGTTGAAACAGGTATCAAGGAACAGTGTGAAGGTTCAGGTCACCTTAGTAGTATTTTCCAGGACTTGTGTCTTGGAAAAGACATCTGGAACATCTTCAAGCTCATTGAAACAGGATGAAAGGTGGTGGCCCAGAATATAATGTTTCAGAGGCAGGGTTTATGATGAATTGTGAGGACAGAAACACCTGAATGTGTCAAGAACTTTAGAACCAGGGAAGTCTTTAGATGCTCTCTGGTCCAACTCACCATTTTATAAATGGGAAAACCGATGTCTAGAGAAGTGCCCAGTGCTAGGGTTACCTAATAGAAAGAGCAAGAATAGAGCTTGACTCTTGACTGTCAATCTAGTGCTCGTGTCCAACAGAGTGGAAGAAGTGTGCTCTTGAAGTCACAGAAACTTGGGGTGAAATTGTAGGTGCTCTCCATGTCGTTTCTGATGGCAGCCCATTGGATGGTTGGGGATAATGAAATGAGATGCACACAGTTCTAGGCACAGAGCACAGTCTCAATAAATATTGATTTTCTTTCTTCACTCTGTTTCTTTTTTAAATGTGCACAGGGAGTGGGGCATAACTCCTCCCCCTACTCCCCCTCGCCCCACCCTCTGCACCCAACCCTCTCTGGGCTGCCTTTTTCTAGGAAACTCTTATGTAACAAGTCTGAGTAGATCACACTGTTTTATTTGGAGAATTCTTTGCATTTGCTTCTATCTTTGCTACCCAAGGTCTACGCTCTAATTTAATGACGACGATGCCAAATTCAGCTCTGTTTGTTCTGAACAGTCTGAGGCAGGTGGAGGCTGGTGATATGTGAAGAATCATTATGCCACATCAGATTTCATTTGAAAGTCCATAGGTATACCTTCTTAAAATGAAAACAAACTACTTTATTTTCCTGGGAAGGGACATAAATTATGTATTTTTATTACCCCAGAAGACCAACAGAGGACAAGCACCGATATTTCAAAGGTGACAAGCAATCTCTAAGAAGGAATCACAATTTGAGCCCCATTATACTCCAGCTGATATATACTGCAGTGGGGTTTATAGATGTTTCTCTAACAATATTTAATAAAAGACCCAGGCCCCTTTGTCACTAGTTTCTAATCCTACAGGGGGCCTTCAGTAGTCTTAAGCATCCTGAGTTAAGGTTGTATCAAGGGTTCCAGCTCAGAGCAGAATGCTATCACCTGTTTTGGGGTCCTGGATCTCTGGAGTCTAAAGTTTGAAAGTGTTAGGATTTAATATAAAAGAGCCGCAGAAGCGGTGATGCACAGTACAGCTTTACTATTTTAACAGAGAGTGTAATACAAAACAAATGTCATGAACAGTATTGCACATGGACATAGTATTTGGAGATCTGCCTGTTTCCATACGCTTTGTGATAGCATCAGCCATGTGTAACATAGTCACAGGATCGAAAAGTTACGGAGGGCTAGAACTGGCCCAGTGAAAACAATGCCAACTTTGAAGGGAGACTGTGGATTCAAACCCAGGGTCTTAGGCTTACTGACTTTATGCCTTGGACAAGTGATCTAATAATCTCTGAGCCTCGGTTTCCTCATCTTGACATGGGGGTATCTATCTCCTGTAGTAAGTAGTCAAGTGGAATAAATGGGGTGATGAGGTGCTACCTGTGGAGTACCTAGCATAGTGTCTCATATGTCGAAATGACAGCTACTGGGTATTAACCAGGTGCTAGGGGCTGTTCCTAGTTTTACCTTTTGAGGTTAGCAACTGTTAGCCTCTTATTCATTTTGGTATCATACTGTGCTTAATGATGTGTTTTAAAATGTTTATCCATTCATCCTTCTGGTAGTCAGCTTAACTGTGGTTCTTAGAAATTCTTGCTAGACTGATCCAAACCTTTAGATTGAGGCTGGCCTTGAGTGTGTTCAACTTCTCCTTTGAAGTTCAGTCTCAGACATTGCCTCTTCTTGCCTTCTGGCTTTTGGGTAAATATCAGACTGGAAAGGACCATTGCTTGAGAGAGGGATCTGCTTTAGGCAAAGCAGCATCACCACCCGGGCAAAAGTCAGATGGCTTTTCAGACTTAGATTTAAAAACCTCATTGTGGGACTTCCCTGGTGGTGCAGTGGTTAAGAATCGCCTGACAGTGCAGGGGACACGGGTTCGAGCCCTGGTCCGGGAAGATCCCACATGCCTGCCGTGGAGCAACTAAGCCCGTGCGCCACAACTAGTGAGCCTGCACTCTAGAGCCCACGAGCCACAACTACTGAGCCTGCATGTCACAACTACTGAAGCCCGTGTGCCTATAGCCCGTGCTCTGCAACAAAGAGAAGGCACTGCAATGAGAAGCCCACGCACCACATCGAAGAGTAGCCCCCGCTCGCTGCAACTAGAGAAAGCCCATGCACAGCAACGAAGACCCAACACAGCCAAAAATAAATAAATAAATAAATAAATTTATATATTAAAAAAAAGAAAAAAAACCCTCATTGCTTTGGGCTCACTCAGTTTCTCTCTCTGAGCATCAGTTCATTCTTTAATTGGGGAGTTCTGTTTGTTTCTTTTTCTTTTTTTTTGGTAACTATTTATAACCTTTTAGGATCTTTTGTCTGTGCACAAAAAGCATTTGTCCTAGGCTCGTTTTGAAAAATCTCAGTTGTTTGCTATTAAGATTTTCTCAGGATATCCCAGCTCTCTGAAGATGTTAATTCTGTTTTGATTCTCTGCATAACCAGACTTGCTTGTGAAGCACTCGTGAATCCTCTTGGAACTGTCTCCAGGGTTGTGCCTTTCCCTGAGGACGGAGAGGCAATCTTTCTTAGGCAGATGTGTCTCCCCTCCATCCCCAGTCCCCATCCTGAAACTAGGGGAATTGTCAGTTCCTTACTTTCTTCCATCCTCTTGTCTCAGGGGACCTAACCGATGACTCTAAACACTTTTTCTCTCCCTACCATCATTTTTACCAGGATTTTTGTATTTGCTGTTTGTGTGATAGAAGTTAAGCAACAAAGATAAGATTGTGATAGTTTAATTTTCTGGTACATTTGTCAACTTTTCTGCCTTACTTTGATTCTTCCTCTTTCTGGACTGGTACTGGAGCATTATTAGATATGCAAGGGCTGGAATTACCAATGGTATGAATTGAAAACAAAACCAACTCAAAGACGCATCAGCAGAGTGGCAGGGATTTGTGGCCATGGGGTCCTAGGTGGATCGCAGAGAGCAAGGGTTGGATAAACCTGTGTGAGAAGTTCTCTCTGGGGTTTCCTAGCATCCCCTTTCTGATTTTTGAAAACATTTTTACTCAGGGCCTTGGCATCCTATGAAACAAGGAGATAGCTTGGCTGTTTGAATCAAAATAAACTTGTTATGGCCAAGTAACTCCTTCAAATCTAGATGAGGCAGTCGCCTCTCAGCAGTTATGCAGTGGCCTGAGGGAAATGAGCCAGGAGTTTCTCTCTGGGAGGAGCTGACAAGGGTCCATGACAGAGAAACAGTCATTGCCATCAGCAGCCTGGTTGGCAGCTGTGGCCCATGGGCGGAAGATTGAATTGCCTCTGAGGCGAGTCCTGACTATTTTCTCCTCTTAAAAAATGGCTGGCCATCCTAGCAGTACAGAATGAGTTCAGTGTGGCCGCATCTCTGTGAGTAAAATACCGGTGTGATTTAGCCTTCCGCTTGCCCTGCTCCAATCCATTCTCTTCACTACAGCCGAGTGATATTTTAAAAACAGAAATTGGACTGTGTCACCACCGTGATTAAAGCCCAGGCTCCTTTACGTGGCCTCCAGGGCCCAGCAGGGTCTGGTCCAAGCTCATCTTTCCTGTTTCTCTTCAAATAGGCAGAGTTCCCTCCTCTAACGAATTCTTCTTATTCTTCTCTATCTGGTATGTTATTCCCCTCCCCTTCACCTGTTTCATTTCTATTTCAGGTCTTGGATGAGCAATCACTTCCATAGAGAATCCTTCTCTGAACCTCTCAGACTAGGTCAAATCCCCATGAAATGATGTCATATTATTGGTAGAACATATAAGTTCTGCTCAGTGTCTTGCCAGGCTATGAGGTCCATGATGGAGTTTTGTTCATCATTCTGCCTCAAAGTGTAGTAGAGGGCTAATTAGTGTTCTTTGAATGTACAGACTAAATGGTCCTCTCCCTTTCTAACTCTGCAAAGACAACGCTGTAGTTTCCCTTCTGTTTCCTCATCTCCAATCTCTAAACTGAAGTTCTGTTCATCTTTCAAGATCAAGCTTAATGATCTTCTTTGAAATATTTCTCATGGTCATTCTTCGTACTAGTCAGAGTAGGCTCAGGGGCTTAAACTAACAAAAGCATATTTCTAGGTCATGAAACGTGTCCATCACGCTGGTCTGGTGACCTGCTCCTCATTCAGGGAGCCAGGCTGAAAGAGACTTCATCTCTGTGCTCCCATACTTTCCAAGAAAGGAAGAAGGAAATGTGTTAAGCCTGATGCTAGCCCTTAATCTTTCCACCCCGAGGTGGTATGCCCCTGCTCAGATTCATGCTTTGTCATATAGCCATGCTTAGCTTTGAAGAGGATGGGGAAGTACAGTTGTATTATGTGCCCAGGAAGAGGAAAACTGGTAATACTGGATGAACAGTACTAATGCTGACTAGCCCCCTCCTATACCTGGCTTTTCTTGGTGTCCTAGTCTCTCACTTACAGTGATTGATTCTTCTACTCTCACATAGTCATATGAAAGACCTTGTAATCAACAATAACTAAATCACCTTTGAAATCTCAATGTCAAGCACATTACTCTATAACTCCATCTCCAAGCTTTCCAGCTCACACGCTGCAGTACTCTCACTGGAATAGTCCCTTGCCTCCATCAGGATTCCTGCTGCAGTTAGGGTTCCCTGGGAAGCAAACTCTGAGATGGAGCCTGGTGTGCTGGAAGTTTGTTAGGGAGTGCTGTGGGGATGAACATATGTGGGGGAAGGGAAGGATACAGGATTGGGCAGAGGGTGGATTTAGCTCATCTCAGTGAGTTCTCTGAACCTGGGATAGTCCTTTACACTTATCTTGAGTTGGGGTAAAGGAGAACCAGCCTCCATTGAAGGTTGTCCTCAGGATGGCAGTGTAACTAAGGGTAAGGCAGCTCGATTCAGTCAAGGACAGTTTTCCTAAAAGGCTAACAGCTGAAGATAGTTAGCAGGCGGTACTTCAGGCAGCTGGGGGAATAAGTTCTTCAGTTGTGAGGAGAGATCTGGGCAGTGCATTTCAACCATCTACATCCCTCTTACTGTCCTCACTTCTGTCCTTAATAGCTGAGGTTCCTTGGCATCTCATTATCATCAGCGCTTTTTTTTGCAACCTCAGTTCCCTTATATCTCTTTTAACCCATCCTGTTTGTTTAAAAACTCATGTCTGGGTACACCTAACTTTCCAAGTACCCTGCCGCTACCCCAGATACCTGGATGGGACAGGAAAAACACACATGGCCATGCTGACTGCTTTCACTTAATATTTATGGCCACAAATCACACATGCCTCTGCAGCCACCTAGTATACTCTCTAGTAAATTCTCTTTCCTTCTTTCCAAAATGATTATTTCATACCTTTTCCCCTTTCCTTAAACATCCAATACCTCCTTCCTCTCCTAGTTCTCTTTCTTCTCGTTTCACTGAGGAAATAAAAAAACAAGTAAAGGAGAACTACTTCATCTTTCCACCACCAAATATGCCAACTTATCTCCACCTCTTCCCTTATCTCTTGATTTCATTCTTATTGTAAAGATGACTTGCTCCATCTGTGGCCTGGAACACAACTCCTCTTGCCTCCCCAGGACTTGGCTTCTGCAAAGATCTGTTCTCTCTTCTGTATTGTCAATTTTCTTCACTAGTGTTGAATCATTCCCAATGGCGTATAAACTCACTGTGATCTTTTCCATCACGAGAGAGTCTTTAAACAAGACTGTCTTTCAACATCGAGTCTCCCTAGAGCTACTACTTCAGTTTTTCTTCTCTTGATGACAAAATATCTCAAAAAGTTTGCCTTTCTTTTCAGGTCAAGGGCAGCAGTGAACTTCTTGCCACATCCAATGTTTAATTGTCCTTCTGTCTTATTCAACTTTCTCAGCATCACGTGACGAAACTGACCATTACTCCTTTCTTGAAACATTTTTCCTCTTGACTTTCATGACATCCACTCTTCTGTAAAGCAAAATTTCTTTTTATAGCCAAGTAATATTGCATCGTATATATGTGCCACATTTTCTTTATCCATTCATCTGTTGATGGACACTTAGGTTGCTTCCATGTCCTGGCTATTGTAAATAGAGCTGCAATGAACATTGTGGTACATGTCTCTTTTTGAATTATGGTTTTCTCAGGGTATATGCCCAGTAGTGGGATTGCTGGGTCTTATGGGAATTCTATTTTTAGTTTTTTAAGGAACCTCCATACTGTTCTCCATAGTGGCTGTATCAATTTACATTCCCACCAACAGTGCAAGAGGGTTCCCTTTTCTCCACACCCTCTCCAGCATTTATTGTTTGTAGATTTTTTGATGATGGCCACTCTGACTGGTGTGAGGTGATACCTCATTGTCGTTTTGATTTGTATTTCTCTAATGATTAGTGATGTTGAGCATCCTTTCATGTGTTTGTTGGCAATGTGATATATTCTTTGGAGAAATGTCTATTTAGGTCTTCTTCCCATTTTTGGATTGGGTTGTTTGTTTTTCTGATATTGAGCTGCATGAGCTGCTTTGTATATTTTGGAGATTAATCCTTTGTCAGTTGCTTCGTTTGCAAATATTTTCTCCCATTCTGAGGGTTGTCTTTTCGTCTTGTTTATGGTTTCCTTTGCTGTGCAAAAGCTTTTAAGATTCATTAGGTCCCATTTGTTTATTTTTGTTTTTATTTCCATTACTCTAGGAGGTGGGTCAAAACGGATCTTGCTGTGATTTATGTCATAAAGTGTTCTGCCTCTGTTTTCTTCTAAGAGTTTGATAGTGTCTGGCCTTACATTTAGGTCTTTAATCCATTTTGAGTTCATTTTTGTGTATGGTGTTTGGGAGTGTTCTAATTTCATTCTTTTACATGTAGCTGTCCATTTTTCCCAGCACCACTTATTGAAGAGGCTTTTTCTCCATTGTATATTCTTGCCTCCTTTATCAAAAATAAGGTGACCATATGTGCGTGGGTTTATCTCTGGGCTTTCTATCCTGTTCCATTGATCTATATTTCTGTTTTTGTACCAGTACCATACTGTCTTGATGACTGTGGCTTTGTAGTATAGTCTGAAATCTGGGAGCCTAATTCCTCCAGCTCCATTTTTCTTTCTCAAGATTGCTTTGGCTATTCGGGGTCTTTTGTGTTTCCATACAAATTGTGAAATTTTTTGTTCTAGTTCTGTGAAAAATGCCAGTGGTATTTTGATAGGGATTGCATTGGATCTGTAGATTGCTGTAAAGCCATTTTTGAAAACATAAACTCCAGAAAAGACTAAACTCTGTACTTAAGGTTGTAGGTTATCTTAATTCTTTTTTTTTTTTTATAAATTTATTTATTTTATTTATTTATTTTTGGCTGCACTGGGTCTTTGTTGCTGCACGCGGGCTTTCTCTAGTTGCGGCGAGCGGGGGCTACTCTTCGTTGCGGTGCGTGGGCTTCTCACTGCGGTGGCTTCTCTTGTTGCAGAGCACCGGCTCTAGGCGAGCGGGCTTCAGTAGTTGTGGCGCACGGGCTTAGTTGCTCCGCGGCATGTGGGATCTTCCCGGACCAGGGCTCAAACCCGTGTGCCCTGCATTGGCAGGCGGATTCTTAACCACTGTGCCACCAAGGAAGCCCCTTAATTCTTACCATGAACTTTTTATGAGAAAGCAGGTGGTGCTCTGATCTCCATTCCAAAGAGAAAAGATCTTTTTTGTTGAATCAGCCCATTATTCTTTGACATGGGATGCATCTCCAGGTTAAGGGATGAAAGACATTAATTTGCATTAGACAATAGCTGCAGTCTGTATTCACAGTACAACGTGGGAGAAAGTGGCTACACCATCATTTTGTAACAGATGGATTAAAGCATGTCTTAGTAAGAAAAACAAGCAGAGAGGGGCTGGATTCCCTTGATCTCTCTGATAAAAGCAACACCATGTACAGTGGACACCTAATAAATATTCATTGGTGTCAATGCCTGGACACAGAACTCCTTGATTTTGGACATTTAAATCAAGTATCTTTCTTGGTTAGAGATTAATAATAACATACTCAGTCTTCATACTTAGGTTCTTCACTGTTGTGTCCCACCATGCATCTTTCTAGAAATATTTTCAGTTTAAGATGGGATCTTCTGCATCAGCTGAATTTGCACTTAAGCTTTTGTGTTTAACGCATCTTGCTTTTTCTCTTGGCTTCAATGGGCACTCGCTTTTTCTAATTTCATTGTAAGATGATTACATTCCAGTTCATTCATTTGACTAACCGTGATATTGCTTCTTTTTTTTCTCCTTCAGATATTGATGAGTGTGCGGCTAAGATGCATTACTGTCATGCCAACACTGTGTGTGTCAACTTGCCTGGGTTATATCGCTGTGACTGTGTCCCAGGATACATTCGCGTGGATGACTTCTCTTGTACCGGTGAGCATTAAGGAGCAATGTTGCTTTTCTGATTCAGTCCTTCTCTGTGCCATATCTGTGTCATTACATTTAGCTCTAAGTACACTAAGTACTATTTTTAACTAACTAGTTCTTCTCTTGCATTATCTTATCATCAACTTTTTAGGAATGAAATGATCATAAGAGAAATTTTGTCTGCCTAATTTATTTCCACTCCTAGTATTTCTGCCTCTGTATGTGTGCATGCGTGCATGGGTATATGATTTGAAATTGAAGACCCAGTTGCCTATGGTAACACTGAAGGACTTAGAGAGAGACATCAATTCGAAAATGAGAAAAGTATCAAACTATTTTCCTTCCATCAAGATGAAATGTGTTTTTATGTGAGAAAATGTACTTTGTTCTTGTTGGGAAAGACAAGAGGTTAAATTTAAAGCAGGAGCAAGAGTATCTGGTGGGCACGGATTGGTTATATGGGAGCCAGTCAAGACTTTTCACTGACATATGCTTATTGTCAGTTTTGTCCCTCTTCTTCCCTTTATCACCGGGCTGTCAGCACCAAACTGGAACTCCAGGGATTGTGGTCAGTGCCTCTGTGTGAGCAGTGCTGGCTTGGTGGGCATTTGGTTTGGTGTTCCATTATCATTCAGATCACGAACACAGAGACAGGAACAGTAAATTGGTTAAGGGTGGTAGAAAACTCTGAGTCGTTCTTCTTTTGGTTGAAATGTCTTTAAATGCCCAATCTGTAACCTATAAGGAAGGGGCTCCCTGAATACAAGATTTCAGTCATGCTGTGTATTTCTCTGACTCTTGCATCTTTCTCTTTGTCCTAATGACTGGTATATAAAAAATGATTTCTTTTTAAATTAATTTATTTTTATTTATTTTTAAAATTTTAAATTATTTTCACTCACAGTGGAATTCCACTCTTTTCTTAATATATTTTATTTTATTTTAATTTTTTTAAAATTTATTTATTTATTTATTTATGGCTGCGTTGGGCCCTCGTTGCTGCACGCGGGCTTTCTTTTAGTTGTGGCAAGCAGGGGCTATTCTTCGTTGCAGTGTGCGGGCTTCTCGCTGCAGTGGCTTCTTTTGTTGCGGAGCATGGGCTCTAGGTGTGTGGGCTTCGGTAGTTGTGGCACGTGGGCTGAGTAGTTGTGGCACACGGGCTTAGTTGCTCCGCGGTATATGGGATCTTCCTGGGCTCGACCCCCGTGTCCCCTGCATTGGCAGGTGGATTCTTAACCACTGTGCCACCAGGGAAGCCCCAATATATTTTATTTTGAATGGCCTTTTCAGAGGTGCAAAAAGTTTTAAAAGTTTGAGAAGCATGTTTGTATGTCCAAATACCTTTGCCATTGATTGTTGTATATTTTTATGTTGCTGTTCTTTGGCTAAAGGATTTCAGATTGATGCAAGATTCTGACTCCTGCAGTAGGCCAAATATCGTTTACCTGTCTTTTACATATTATTACAAAATTCCCAGAGAAAAAAGAGACTTTATAAACATTATGCTGTGATCCAAACATTTTAAGGGGGCAAAACTCTTTTGGACCTGTAAACAAATGCAGTCTAAAAATCTGTGATGTTACAAATGAGTCTTGTTCTGTTCTCAGTGGTCTGTCCAGGTCCTGACTTACGTTAACCCTAACATGAGGCAAAGGCAGTAGATCGTCTCCCAACACAGAGGCACCATATCATGCAACTCAGACCTGATTAAGGCCCTGCTGGGTGGAAAGGCCTTGTTGAAATTATATCAGAATGCTTAGCACCTCTGCTCTTATTTTCTTCACTGAAGGAGGAAGACAAGAGCTGGTGCTTGTTGAAAGCCTCTTAAGGATAGGTGCTCTGCCTGGTAGTTTGTATAGTATATATGCAACCAGATGGAAAATGTATTATTTTAAGAACTAGCTCCAGAGTTACTTTTAGAAAGAGAAATGTGTTGTTTGGAGTAAAAGGCAAGTGTGTGAGTATCAGTGGGTACACCATCCAAAAAAAAAAAAAGAGTAAGTAGTTCTGCAGGAAAACTTTTTGTTTTGATTGCGCATGTATTTTGTCTGAGAGAGAATAAGAAAGTTAGAACAAAAGAGAGAAAAAAAAGAGGCAGGAGAGGGGAACCAGCCAGAGAGCAAAGGGCTGGGTGCTGTGGAGGACAGGGGTCAATGAAAACTGCTCAGTGAAAGGATGGCTGAAAGGACTTTTAAGGGGAGGAATATTTAGTGTGAGGGGTTTTGTGGTGGTGGTTTTGCTGTATAGTATGCAGGGCAAGTCTTCCTCATGACCCTCCAACCTTCAGCAAAATCTGCCACCTTGAAGACTGGTTGAGACCCTCCCCCTTCTGACCCCAGTGAATGCAGGTTAACATGAGGGACAGTGAGGGAAATGGTACATGTGTGTATAGGATATCGTGACCTCAGAGGTAACCATTCCGATCCTTTCCCTGCCACCCAAAGTACATTTATACAGACATGCATGCAATAATCACAGTCACCACGGCCTCCTCTTAGGAGTGTCAGAAATCTCAATGAGGGCTTTTGGACTTCCCTCATAGATCATAGAATTGGGGACAAGATATTTTTCTTAAAAAAAAAACTTCCATGGATCCCAGATTTCTTCTTATCTACTGCCCATTTTTCTGCTTCTGTTCATAGCAGACGTCTTAATTGCATCGTCAGTGGTTACTGCCTTCCTTACATGTACTTACCTCACACACCCTCTTCATCCACTCCCACTAAGTCTTCCAGATGCACCATTCGACAGACAGTACATTTATCAAGGTCAACCATGAGCTCCATTTTGTTCAGTCTAATCTTATCTCTTGTGACCTCTCAGCAGCATTTAGCAAAGCTGACTACATCTTCCTTTTTTAAGCACGTTATTTTATTCACTTTTGAGACAGTGTATTTCCTGATTTTCCTTCTATGTCACCGGTCACACCTGCCCAGTGTCCCTAGCTATTCTTCTTCCTCTGCTGATATCTTAAAGATTAGGGTACTGTAGACCCCTGCCCTGGACCCTTTTCTCTTGTTCATCCATATCATCTTTTCAGATGCCTCCATTCAGTATTATGACATTACAGCATCTCTGTGTTAATAAGTCCTTAATTTCTATCCAGTTCCAGTCTTTCTCCTGAGCTTCTGAGTCATATATTCAACTTGACATCTACACATAGGTGTTTAATAGGCATTTCATATTAACATGTATGAGACAGAACTCTTGATTTCCTTCCACCTCTGCAAACCTCCTCCTCTTCCGATTTTCCGCATCTCAGCAAATGAAAGCACCATCTATCTAGTTTTTCAAGCCAAAAAGCTATGGGTGATACTTGATTGCTTTCTTTCTCTTGTCCCTCCACTTTCAGTCTGTACATCAGACTTGTTGAATCTACCCTCCACACCCTGTCCTAAGTCCGTCCACTTCATCCATTTCCGTCCATATCCTCTACTACCAAACTACCAGACTTCCTCAGTGGTTACCATTCTGGACCTGCTGCCCCAGGCTTGCTCTGCTGTAACTCTCTCTTCACAGAGTGATGAGGGCAAACTTTTAAAAACAGGCCTTTCTAAAGACCTCTTGTAGTTTTCCATTTCTCAGAAAATCAAATTAATTATCCTTATTTTGATTTAAAACCCTATGTGACTTTTTTCCTTTCTGCCTCTCTGACTTTATCTTGTACCATTTCCATCCTTGTCCATTAGGAGGTGGCCACCCAAACTTTTGACTTTGTTTTTTTTTATTCAACAGGCTTGTTCTGCCTTAGGACCTTTGCATGAGCTGTTGCTTCTTTGTAGAAGTCCTTTCCTCTTACCCTCTGCATACCTGGCTTTCTTGGCATTCAGATCTCAGCCTAAAAATGATCAGCTCAGAGAGGCTTTCTCTGATTCATATAATTAGCCACCCATTTTTCTGTCAAATCACCTGATTTTAATCCTCTGAATATCACTTATCACCACCTGGAGTTTCTGTTATTTATACATGATTTTTAAAAATTTATGTCTTTCTATTAGAATGTAAGCTCTGAGAGGAGGAACCCTTTCTCTTTTGTTCACTCTCTACCTTGGCTACTTAGAATATAGCCTGGCACAGGGCAGTGCTCAATAAGTATTGAATGAGGGAATGAATAAAGCTGCTTGACCCTGGGCTAATTGTTTACTTCTCTAAATCTCACTTAGAAAACATTGCTCATATCTGCTGTACCGATAGGTTATTGTGAACGTCAAATAATATGTGTGAAAACATTTATCATGGCCCTTGTATCAGTCAGGTTAGGATGTGCTGCAGTAACAACCTCAAATATGAATGACTTAAAATAATCAGGTTTTATTTGTTGCTCATGTATTTCACTGGTCAACAGGAGTGGTGCTCTGCTTATCATAATGACTTTGGGATATAAGCTGATGGAATAGTCACTATTGTGAACATTGCTAGTCACCAACACAGGGGAAAGAGAGCCTAGAGTGTCTTGTATCAGCCAAAATATAGTCTAACCAAATCCCTTTGACCTACACCTCATTGACTAACTATAACTAGTTACCAGTCCTCAACCAACTACAAGGAGAAGAGGAAAGGCCTTCCTACCATGTGCCTAGGTTTGATAACTAGACGTATTTGGTGAATGGTGCTAATAAATACCATAGCAAATGACACAATAGATTCTTAACAAATTTTGTGTCCATTGACATGAGGAGCTATTGATTAAAGTAACCTTATTTTTTAGTCGCAGTTCGCAATGTGATGGGGAACGTAGTCTCAAAAAATAATGATGATATTAAACACATTGTACTAAGTACTATGATGGAAGTTCAAGCAAAACACAATAAGAAAAGGGTGTTTGATTGTCAGGATGGAGCATTTGGAATGTTTTTGCAAGTCAAGAGGAGTTATTGGAGTTTACCGAGGCATGTTAGCATGCATGTAAAATAGAAATTTGGGAATATAGATGAGATGTGAATGGGAATATAGAATATGGATGGGAATGAGGAGAGGTAAGAGACAAGCATTCTCCCTGATGGTCATTTCTCCTCTAGATCAGATTCAGGGTCCTCCATTAGACACTTCCATAGTAAGCTGGAACTCTGACATTTACCTTGGTGTCCTGAAAATAAGCCTGTTAGGCCAAATGTGCTCTTTACAAGATACGCAGGTCCACACCTTTAATTTCTGTCATTTCTTTATTGGCAAAGAAGACTTCTTTCCCCCAAGTGGTTAGTAGCCTATGTAATAAATGAGGTGTATAATAGATATCTGCCACTGTAAGATGTCTTTTCAGGGCTTCATTTCCAGAAGAAATTTGCTAGGAGAAATTGACAGGCCTGAAGACTTCCTTTTGTCTGCCATGAGTTCCTGACATGGCATTTCTCATTATTGACATTCTTATTTCCAAAGATCATTCTTGTCTCTATCCTAAATCAGTTAGTATCTGCTGCCACTGTTCAGTTGGTTTTCAAAGTACATTGGGTCATTTTTTTCTCTCTCTTTTTTTTTAGTTTGTCATTTACTCTGGTGCTAACATTTTAGAAGTTAGTAGTCATATTGAAAATCTCCATTCAACGAAAAATTAGTGAGCCTAGAATTAAAGAAGACATATGAGCTTTGGTGGTACATTGATTTATTGAATGACTGATTCACTCATTCATTCACTCACTCACTCATTCATTTATTCATTTATGTGCCCAATATACAATTAGTGTCTGTCATGAGTGTTAGGAAATATGGCCAAAGACATTAGTGACAAATGACCTCTTTGCCCAGGAGTTTCATGGTTAGTGAGGCAAGATCTTCAGATGAGAAAACTCAAATGTGCATTCACCATCAAATATGTTCTAAGTTTACCAAATCAATCCCTCTTTAAAGTCTTAGTAGGGTTTAGATAAGTACTGGGTATTTCACATCCTATAGTGTTGGTCCTTGACAAGTTCCAGAGAAGGATCCCCAAAATTGCCTTTCCCAGTTCTATGCTGTAACAACAGTTCTTTGAGAAAGGCTGCACCAGAGACAGCAGATGCCAAGCATGATGCTGGAGAGGAAAGACAATATATCAAACAGAAAAGAAATGTTACCTCTTTCCTACTTTTTTTCTGGTTAAATAGTGAAAAAGTCATATCTCATGGGATAATAAAAGTTCTGAGGATTCAACATGGAAAATAATTATCTAGAATTTTAAAATGTGCTATAACTGAATCATTACTGTGATGGCTGGGGTTCCCTGACATAACCGTGTAATTTGTATGAGGCTCCATACTTTTTTCTAGGAACGTTTCTGTTGGTGAAATCAAAAACATTGGACCTTTGTCACTGGGGGAGTTTTTGGCCTTGGAATTTGTGTGTGATTCTAAATCACTTTCTGTTCTGTAAGAGATCCCTGAGTTGCCCTTGCTTTTTTATGAATTTTGAAGCTGGAGGAGTGTCTAAAATTGAGGTTGGGGAGGCCTTTCCTCTTCCCTGGACCCTTTGATTTTTGAAATGGTCAACCTGCTTGATTTATTGGTCCCTGACTTTCATTTATCCCCAGTTAAACTCCCTGTGTTTAGGTTGTTTGATAAGACATTACCTTTGAATACTCAGGCAGCTTTAAAGGAGGATACTTGTGATTTACGATAAAAGCATGCAGCAATAAGACAGGTACTTGACAGTAATGGGTAAGCATCCATTTTTATGCCAAAAACTTTCCATAAAGGTAAGAAATAAAGGGAACAAGTGAGACAACAAATATTATATGTGATTTCCATTATCTTGCTAAGAGATTGTTTATGTTTTTTGATATTGGCATGGAAGAGAGCTTGAAGGAAGTATGTATTTGAAATCAAGTAAGCTTAGTTAAAGTTAGATATAATAGTCTATTAATTTAATGGTTTAAATTAAGTACCACATAATGAAAGATGTGAGATAACAGTTTAAAAGATGTAAAAGAAATTTTACACTAGTTTTATGGAAAATGTTTTCCTACTAAGGTCGATGAAATACAGAACATTTCAAATCTGAGATACCTGATATTTTCTCATTGAGCAGAGCCATATGAAATGGAGCTAAAGCAGAAAATCCTCCGCCTTGATTGAGCACAGTAGTAAATTATGCACTGATTATCCTTATCTTTCAAGCACATAGTATGTGCTTGTTTTGGACACTTTTGCTCTGGTGTACTTTTGACTATCTGGCATCATAAAAGGTGCAAATTCTAATTACTTGCCTCTCAGTCAAGAGGTGATACAGATATAAGAATAAAATTCCAGTCATGGACTTGTAGACTACTTTTACTTTAGTGGGAAATGCTCTATCAAATGCTTTAGAATGCAAAACGTTTTATTGAAGATAACAGACTACATTTATTGATATACTGAATAAGAAAAGTCAAAATAAGACTTGTACCTTTGGATATTTCAAAACCCAATTAAAAACTCTGATGTTCTTTGGAGGCATTTGCCTTTTGTTTTGATTTGTTTGCCTGGTATATTCATTTTTTCTTCCCTTTATTTAGACAGACTTTGTCACCTTCCTCCCCCTCCAGAGGAGGGATGTGAAAGTACCAAAGCAGGATTCCAAAATTCTAACCCTTTAGGGCAGAGGGTCTCAACCCTCATCTCAGATTAGAGTCACTTAGGACATGAATTTTAAAAAGTCAATACCTGGGATCTACCCCTTGAGGCTTTGATTTTCATTTGGTCTGGGGTTGTGACCTGGCTTCAGTGTTTTTGTATAAACGTCCAAGTGATTCTAATATGCAGTCATGGTTGAGAGCTCTTGCCTTTGTAGAGCAGTGATGGTTAGAGTTTGGAGGGAATATTGGGGTGGGGGTGGAATCAGAGAGAAGAAGAATTGCCCTCTATATTGTAGACTAGAAAAGGATTCCTTTGAATGGGTGGTGGGTGACATGGTGGCAGAAGGTAATTAAAGCAGAGATTTGGATGGTTTCTCGAGGAAAGGGCTCTGCCTCCAAGGCTGCCTTCTGGGATGTGTAAGACTCTGGGGAGAGAAAGGCTGTGGGATTCTCTGTAGGTAGGGTCTCATGGGGAGGTCCCAAATCTTCAATTGTGTCCTGACTATTATGATGCCTCAAAGAGCCCTTAAAGATAAATGGGACATCTCCATGGTGACCTGTGTGTTCCACGGGCCAAGGACCAGACTGATGTCTCTCTGCGAGTGTCTTGATTACTTGGAATCTCCTAGAACCATGACACAGACAGATGAAAGCAAAGAATCCTTAAAATGACTCAGACATTTTCACTACCCCACTAGTCCAGAAGAATAGGAGCTCAGAACCATTCATTAATTTGAAACGAAGAAATTATAGAAAGCTACATTACTTGCACATACAAATTTGTGACTGGGCTTCTCTGCCCATCACCTGTTTTCATAGGTGAAAAACAAAACAAAACAAAACAAAAAAGTTAACAAAAGGAGAAAACAGGAAAAAATTAAGAGACCCCTCTAAACAGGGTTCATGGGGTGAAAATTAATAGAATATTTGGTTTTCCGGGCCAATTTTAGTTTTCCATATGTAGTCCTGGAAAAGCCAAAGACCAGAAACTTATTCCATTTAGCAGTAGTAATGTTAAAATAGTGCTAAGGTTTATTAAAGCCAGGAAATATGTCTTAGGGAGGATATCAAAGGGCATTTCCCTTGATATTTTAGGATGAAGGATTTGTCTGGTGTTTGGCTTCCTTGTGGGGTTTAACTGAGAGGTTTTTGTTTGTTTGTTTGTTTTTGGTTTTTCAGTTTTTGTTTTTGTATCAGCACGTATTGTAAAGGATCTGAACCACATTAGCTGCTGCAGACCAACTAGAATAAATGATGGATCTTGCCCCCAGGGTGTTCGTGCACAAACCTATTAAGAAGTGTGTTGCCCTTGACTCAAATTCATCATAAAAGGCTTGTTGGTATTTCTGTACACTCCATTATTGGAGTTGTGCATGCAGAATCACAATTAAGCTTTCACGTAAAGGGGTTTGATTAAGGATGCTTTAGCACTTACAGCACTGTTGAGGCCAGCCTTGCAGCCCTGCTTATACCCACATTTGAGTCGACACAGTGAATGGGCATTTCTCTTTAATAACCCAGCAAGCTATCATGTATTCTTTATTTCCATCTTAAAGACTTGGTAAATGCATATATGTTTAGCTATTTCCACACTTGTCTAAGATATAGTGAAGTATCTTTGGATTATGTTTCCTTTATGTAAGAGTATTGAAAATATACATTACTTATTCTTGAGCCAAATGAAAGCTATAAATTCTCATGGTTAAAATCTGGTGTATAAACTCAACTTGTTGCAAGCTTCGGCAGTGCCACCTTTTTACTTTGTAAATTAGAAAACCATTAAAGTTCTCTGCTTCTTCATCAGTATCCTCTGTACACCTTCATAGAGTTGTTGAAGGATGAAGTGAGACGGTGAAAGTGCATCGGTTCGGATGATTTTAGCTTAAAGAATGATTTAAAAAACCCAACTCTACCGGCTTAAATGATAAATTTATTCTCTTATAACAAAACGTCTAGGACAGTGTTTCTAGAATTAGTTAATTCAGCTGCTCTATGACATCATCAGTGACATAGATTGTTTCCAACTTTTTACTTTGCTATTTTCATCGTGATAGTTTGAAACTTGATCTAACTCCCTTCCAGGTCTCAGAATGGCTGAGGCAACCCCATGCATCATATCTCAATTTAACAATGTCCCAAAGTCATAAGGGAAAAGAGGATTTCCTTCCTAGAGTCCTTTGTTAAGAGCAAGGATAACTTTATCAGAAATCCATCTCTAGCAGATCTGTTTTCATGTCTCCTTGGCCAAAATTGTTTAATATGCCTATTAATAAATTATACCTTAGAAAAGCAAATAGAATTACCTTGAATCAAGATTTACCCCTGAGGTGGGGCAGGTCCCGGTTTCCTTTATAATACTTGGGTTGTATTGTCAAGGAAGGAGATGATATGATATGTATGTGTAGATCCATAGTTGTCTAGGCAACTGACAGCATCTATTAGAGTCTATTCAAAGCCTTGAAAACTATTTCAAGCATAGTAGTCATTAAAAGAAATGCAATTAGACACTTATACTAAATTTATGTATGTGCCTACTGTGTAGATATATGGATAGATATTATATTTATTTACATATATGTCAACCACCCATTTTTGGAGATGGTTTAGGAAACAGGCACCTTTTCATACATTGCTGGTAA
The DNA here is from genome assembly GCF_965194825.1 of Balaenoptera physalus. Lineage (NCBI taxonomy): Eukaryota > Metazoa > Chordata > Mammalia > Artiodactyla > Balaenopteridae > Balaenoptera > Balaenoptera physalus. The sequence goes on from NC_138889.1 coordinate 77,829,386, forward strand.
GAATATAAATTGATACAAACATTCTTGAGGATAATTTGACAGGATGTATCAAAAGGCCTAGAAATATTTATTTACAGCAACTTATTCTAAAGAAACAATCAGTCACAGTTACATATGTGAGAAGATTTTCATTGTGCCCATTTATTCCACTTATTATTTATAAGAAAAGAAACTAGAAGCAGCCTAAATATGAACTAATGGAAGTTTGTTTGAATAAATTACAATATATTCATATATTGGAATACAATGAATTTTAAAATAATATTCAGGAGACTATTCAGTGTCAATGGAAAATCCTCATCATACAGTATGATGAAATTCTAACCAGTATATATACTATTTTCCAATTTAAATAATAAATACAAATTATCTACGGATATACATAAACACATAGAAATAGAGGCAGGGAATATTCCCCCAGATAAATAGGTATCAGAAAGTATTTGTGAATGGAAGATTATATGTGATATCTTTTCTTTACACTTTATGTGTTTTCCACTTTTTTCTGTGGAATGGAATACAATGCAGTGAACTGTATTACATTTTAGTTTTGGAAAACTGTTATTAAAATATTAGAAAACAGAAAGTGCTAGATAAAGATGACATTGAGTTTATTCCTCAAAAATCTCCTAAGTGTCATCCTACTAAATTAAATTTTTAAAAAATGTTTAGGGGGGCTTCCCTGGTGGCGCAGTGGTTGAGAGTCTGCCTGCCAATGCAGGGGACGTGGGTTCAAGCCCTGGTCTGGGAAGATCCCACATGCCGCAGAGCAACTGGGCCCGTGAGCCACAATTACTGAGCCTGCGTGTCTGGAGCCTGTGCTCCGCAACAAGAGAGGCCGCGATAGTGAGAGGCCCGCGCACCGCGATGAACAGTGGCCCCCGCTTGCCGCAACTAGAGAAAGCCCTCGCACAGAAACAAAGACCCAACACAGCCATAAATAAAAATAAATAAATAAATTAAAAAAAAAAAAAAAGAAAGGGGCAGTGGGTATTAAGTTGCCAGGAGAGAGTGTGGTTCCTAAAATAAGTTATTAAAAAAAAAAAATGTTTAGGACTTGGTTGTGCTAATGCCTTTCATCCTTAGTGACATAGATTAGGAGTTTGAACTAAAGAGATTAAAAGCAATGGCTTTGCTTCATCAGGTTTCTGAGTAATTTGATTGTCCAATATGTCAGTTGAAGGGCACTTGCAATTATGATGCTGTTTTCCTCCTTTGAGGGTCCTAGAAGGTGATCTGATAGCCAGGTCCTACCTGCCCTGTTTTTCTTCAGCTCTTCTGGCAGGGTTTCCAGATTCAAGGCAGTTAGTCCAATTTTTTTTTTTTTTCTCCTTGCCTGTAGCCAAGTCAAAGAGAGATACTGAGGGGAGACAGAAAAGTCCCAGGATTTTCATAGAAAAGCAACCACTGGATGAGAATCAGGCAACTTAGATTCTAGTTCTACCCTGGACACCAGCTCACTGAATGAATGCCACTGTCTCAACACTTTCCTTTGGACCTTGAAAGATTAAGGATTAATTAGCTCAATAGTTTTCAGTCAGAGGAGCTGGGATTCCCAATAAGATTTCTTTTGAAAGGAGTTCAGCTTATTTAAAAAAAGAGGTAATCTTGCAAGCTACTACTTTTCTAATTCTGTGATTCTTTAAGATATGGTTCCTGACCTCTAGGAAATTATGGTCTCTTCGAGGGGCCTACAATTTACATTTTAGGAGCATAATTTTATAAGGCATATAGGTGCTAAATTGTGAGGTGTGAGTGTTAATGATGTGGGAAAGAGCACTGGTGCTGGGAGAAAGAAGGGCGTTAATTACTACATGGTAGAGAGAATGTGTTTTCCACAGGGGGCTGTCTGAATGGGTTTGATTTTGATGTTGAGTGGGAGATGGCATAAGAGAAATAAGAAGTAATAGGGTGCGTGGTGCTTTAGACGTAGATCCATCTCCATGTTTGTCAATCTACAGCAAACCTGGAGGTGTCCTGGGTAGAAGTGGGAAAAACAGAAGGCTCTGAATCAGACAGACCTGGGTTCCTGCCTCAACTCCAGGCATTTATTAGTAGTGTCAACTTGAATCAACTTTGGGGAAATGGACATACCTTTCTCCCAGACTCTTGTGAGGAATAAATTAGATAATATTTCTAAAGTGGTTGGAAGAGAGCTCAGCACAGAGCAAATGTTCAACAAACATTATCTACTACTACCTCTATTTTACAGGTGAGGAATCTTACTTGAGACACAGGGAAGTTAGAGAATTGTCCATAGCCACAGCCCTTGGGAGTGCTGGAGTAGGGGTAGATAGGAATGAAGGACTTCAACCTTCAGAGACTCAGATGCAACCTCCATCAGAGCTCTTTGGAAGATGCCTTTAAAATGCTAATGCAATATGGACTGCAGAGGCTCAGTATGCATTGGCCATTATTAGAATGACAAACAGAGCCTGGGATTTGGGTCCAAGAGAATCCTATTTAACCCACAGCTCTGCCCTTTATAAGCTTTGGGATCTAGGTGTGATTCCTTAAGTGCCCTATGGCTCAGTTTGTAACCCCAAGAAAGCAGGTTGGGTTTTAATGTTTAAACACATGAAGCAGCCCAACCCAACGACTGACTCTGAGATGGTGCTCAATATTGAAGCACTAAGACCTGATCAACAAATTTCCCTTTCTCCCTTCTTCTCACCAAGTGGCTCTAGAAGCACTTCCAGGGACACCGAGGCTCTTTGAAATACATCTGGAGAGCCCCTTGTCTTTAGAAGCTCAGTCTCTGTTGACAGTGTCCAGATTCTCTGGGAGCCTGCAGCTAGATGCTTTGGGATCATGGGTTAAGGAGATCAGCAAAAAGTAGATTCACAATGGTTTGTAACTAGCAAGGAATACATTCCTTTATTTAAAGAAAAATATCACCTCTGGAGTCATTCGTTTTGTAAGTTCCTGTAGACCAGAGCTTTGGAATATGTTCTATAAGCTCCCTTAAAACATTTATGTTTATTCCCTGAGAAAGGAAGCCCCCTAAACTGTGAACACCTTTGGCATTTATCAGCTCTTCTGGCTGGCATCTGGTTAGTCCTTAGGGGCAGCCGTAGGACAAATTGCTTTCAGGACAAGTGTCAGAAGCTTGGTCTAGGTTGGACTCCAAGATGGGGTTTTGACAGTTGGGAAATGTCCTCAGAGGGAAATCACAGCATACAGAGAGATGTGTAAAGCCAACAACGAGTTTGTCGTCTACCTGTTGAATACCCGATGCCTACATGGGTATTCTACATTGTGGAAATCACACTGCAGCTATCAATTAATATTTTAATTGTTTCTACTTATTTCACGAGCGTTGGCCAACTTAGTAAAGTTCCAGAAAAATGCGACTGTTTGTGGCTGCAAAATATCCTCTCTTCTGGACGCATTATTATAGTTTTTGCCACATTGAAGAAGTATTAAGATCCAGTTGCTTCTCTGTCTTCGTTTGGGTCTATCATATACATGCATTTAGTCTTCCGTTATTACGATGGATGGTAATGGTTGTTTTTGCCTCAATTTGGATGCGGAGTGAGTGAGTCACAGAGCAAAACTCAGACCAACCCCAAGCAGGAAATACACATGCTTAGAGGTTCACGCAGTGGGAGGGATCAGGGTTTCTTAGGTGTTATTCATTAAAGGACATTTCTGGGAAAAGTATAGGACCCTAAAGAACTGTGTAGCATTAACACATATCTTGGTGGTGTCAGGACCTTGCATAATTATTTTACCTAAGAACACTTTGTAACTAGACAGGCGCTCCAGCGAGCCCCTGTCTTGTTTATGAGATGTGTTTTCCATATTTTTTATCGAGTTCTTTATCCTTTAAAATTCAAAGAGTCTTCCTAGATCAGCTAGCAATTATTTTTCCCCTTTTGGCATTCATTTTCCCATTCTGGTTGATCAGTTGAATGTAGGGAAAGCATTAACGTATCAGGAATTTCAAATAGCTGGGATGCTAGAGACATATAAGGCGTCAGAAAATACCTTCATGTTACAGTGATTTGATTCTGAATTTGGACGAACTGTTGAAGAAATGTGCCCAGAGAGAGCTTGCTTTTTGATTCTCCAAAACTTTAGGGTATTTTCTCATTAAGAGAAATTCTTTTCTTCGAGCAGGTGGTCCATTTGACTTGGTTACGTGAAAGACGTGGCATTGTTTGGAAGCAGACAGCATCCTTGCCTATCAATGTGAGAGGGGCATGAGGGGACAGTTCCTGTCTCAGCCAGAGAGTGTGTGGTCTAAATGACGGTTAGGTCACAGCAACCCAGGCTGAGCGGCTTATAGTGCGGCGGAGGAGATCAAGTGAAGATATATATAGCCTGTCATGCTTCTCTTGGCCTCAAGCAAACCTTTTTTTTTTTTTTTTTTTTAAGGACAGATTGGAGCAGCTCATAGCTTCAGAGCCAAGCCCATGAGTGAGGCCAGAGAGCAGTGCCCTCAATCTATTTTTAGGATTTAGAAAACCGGCAAGTTAGAAAATAGCACTGGCATGTAATCGTGCTTACCTCTCAAAGTTCCTGGAGTTTTGAATTTGCTCCACTGCTGTTTGGACATGTTTAATTTTATTTTGTCTCTTTTCTCATCTCATTTTATCCCTTGACTCTGTACTCGCGGGTGTGTTATTATAGCTTTTTCCCTTGAATCTCCTTTCATTTTTTCTCTTTTCATATTTGCTTCATTAATGTGTGTGTTATTATTTATGACTGATCTGAACAAATGATGGTTTGAATGAGGGATGTAGGATCAAAAGTGAGTTAAAACAGAAATGAACAAGTGTTGACAAGAGTATGGAGAAATTTGGAACTCTTGTTGTACTGTTGGGGAGAATATAAAATGGTGCAGCTGCTGTGGAAACCGGTTTGGTAGTCTCTCCAAAAATTAAAGATAGATTAAAAATCATATAATCCAGCAATTCCACTTCCGGGTATATACCCAAAATAACCGAAAGTAAGATTTTGAAGAGATATTTGTGCACACGTGTTTACAGCAGCATTAGTCACAAAAATAGCTAAAATGTGAAAGCAACTTAAGTGTCCCTCAACAGATAAATGAATAAGCAAAATGCAATATATCCATACCATGGAGTACCATTCAGCCTTAAAAAGGAGGCACATTCTGACACGTGCAACATGGATGAACCACAGGGAACATTATACTAAGTGAAATAAGCCAGTCACAAAAGGACAAATACAGAATGATTCCACTATATGTAGAATCTCGAGTTGTGAAATCCATAGAGACAGAAAGTAAAAGGGTGGTTGTTACAGGCTGGGGAGTTATTGTTTAGTGGGTATATAGGTTCAGTTTTACAAGATGAAAAGAGTTCTGGAGCTGGATGATAGTGATGATTGCACAACAATATAAATGTAGTATTTAATACCACTAAACTGTACAATTGAAATGGTTATAATGGCAAGTTTTATGTTATGTGTACTTTACCACAATAAAAAAACGTTGGGAAAAATGCCACCGGGACAGATCTCTTCCTGTTACTGGGTCTACTCTAGAAATAACATTTACCGTGGTTTTCCTTGCTTCCTGTAACATATTGGGCATCAAATTCTGGTTTTTCCAGAGAGTGATTTATTCATTCATTACTTTATTCATTAAACAATTATTGATTGAGAAATCTACTGAGCATCAGGTATTATTCTAGATGTCGTGATACATTAGCGAAGAAAACGGAAAACTTTGCTATCAGTGGAGCTTTCATTCTAGTTAGTTGGAGTCAAACAATAAACAGGAAATATCAATATATAGTATGCCAGATGGTAAGAACTATGGGGAGAAATAAAGTGATGGAAGGAGATGGGTGTGCTAGGGTGGGCAGTGGTGCAGTTTTATATGGGGTGGTCTGGAAAGGTCTCACAGGAAGGGGCACACAAGCAAAGACATGAGAGAAGTGAGGGGAGTAAACCACGCTGATCCCTGGAATAACGACCTTCCAGGCTGTGGAAACAACAGATGGGCAGAGCAGTCATCTACGCAGTGACTCAGGATGAGGTAAGGAGGCTTGTTAAATCAGTAAACTCCCATTGGCTCTTATCTACCCTACATCTGCCTCTAGTATTTTCCTATGGAATCAAGTACATGGGTTTCGTGGCCGTTATATGCCGCAGAGATTTCTTTCATGGACTCTGGGTCATGGCTGTCTTCCCACAACTTAAAGATGATAGAATTTGAGCCATTGACTAAATAGGGAGTTACTGTGTTTTTTTCTTTAAACGGCAAGCAAAGCTTTAATGGCCCCAGCCATTACTAGGACAATACCCTTTTTAGAAGAATAGAGTTCACGAAGGGGCATTTGAACACAGCGTGTAGGGAATTCAATTCTCATGTCCCATTACTGTTAACAAGGTCTCCACATTTAATTCCACAGGGTAAATGTGACAACTCTAGAGTCAGGGCCAGAAAATATCTCTAAGCAACCAGGGAGCTGAAAGAGCCTTGCTTTTTTCTTTATTTTTATGTCTGTGGTATTCCATTTTCCCTGCTGTTGATAAATAATTCAGAAAAGAAAAGAATGTTTCAGCCCTGACTTTTTAATGCCGAGGACAAATACATTATGCGATTGGTCCCCAAACATGCACAGGCTTTTGCAAGAAGGTCAGTATTTTGTGTTTGTTGGTTGGCTGTGTGTTCTCTGGAGCTTTGCAATCGATTGGCTTTGTTCTTGTAGCTAGAAGAAAGGTGAAGACTGCGTGTATGAAATACACAGAACTGACGCTGTCATGTTGTCACGGTCCCTAAGTGGGCTGCTCAGCAACAGGTAATAGATAGACTGGTGGGCGTTGATAAGCTGTGCACCTTGGCTTAGAAGGGGCGATTATCGGAGGACATCTGGTGACATAAGGTAATTGTCTTGAAACCTGACTGGACCTGGGCTATAGTACCACACTGAGCATCTAGGTACCAGGGCATGCTGGCAGGGGAGGACAGATGTCACAGTGCCTCATGTTGAATTTGTTTCTCCTGCAACTAGGATGTCCATGCTTACCCAACTATGGTACCCATTTGTTTACTTTGGAAAATAACTTCTAATACAGAGATAATAATAGTATATAATATATGTGTATATGTATATACACACACATATATATATAAAATATGATAATAATAAAGTCAGAAAATGGCCTCTGTGGATATAATCATGTTGACAACTGATGTTTAGAAACAATGTTACTATCCATATACTAAATGAATAATTTGGGTCACCATTCACAACAAATGCCAATGGTTAGTTGGCTAAAAGGAATAGGGTAGAGAGGAAAAAATTCTGTATTGGTTACTAGAGAGACATTTTAATCCAGACTAACACAGTATATGTCCTTGGGTAAGTCATTTTATCTCTTTGGACCTCAGTTTTCTCATCGATCACAGGAGAATATTAGATTATAAATTGATGTTCAGAGGGCCTACTAAACTCTTAACTCTTTGAAGCCAAGAATCATGGCTTTTCCTCTCTTCATCCACAATGCCTGCCATACTAATAGGCACCTTTTGTTCCTTTTTTTTTCCAAGTGCACATCTATAGTCATTTGGAGTATTGCAACTGCAATTTTGTTTGATTTGTAGAACTTTACTTTTAAAGGTGCCTTTGAGTTTTATATTTACAACTTTTTAACATGTTTTAAAAGAATGTGTGAATGTGCTACTGAAATACTCTTTCTTTGGTAGCGTTTGTTTCACTGAATATTTTATGTGACTTCTGCATATTGACTCAGGCCATAGTGATGTTTTATTAACCATTATTAACTTGTGACTTGGAATTATCATACAAGTGATCAAAGAACCTTCCTTTTGCACATGAGGAGGTTTCTGTGAAGGAGAACGGGAGACACTGGTTCAGGATGGACAGCTGGTCTCCCTTTTGAAGCCCTTTTCACGCTGAGTTTTGTAGATGCTTTTGAACACTTGTTGACGAATGTCACCCCTCTGGCACTCACCCTGCTTCTTTGTTTAAACTGGTGCCCACAGAGCCCAAGCAGCAACACAGCTGACAGTGTAATGATAATTGTGACCAGCTGTGCCCTTCCTCAAGGATTAGCCTGTACTGGGGGCAAGGGGAGGGGAAGAGAGGTGATGGAGGATCACAGAATGAATGGGGACTAAATATCAGAAGACCCACAGTGAAATCTCAGCTTGAACTATTATGAGTTTTGTGACTTTGGACAAAATACATAACTGTCCACTTTCTTCTTTGGTAAAATGAGGGTGGAGACCTCTGTTTTCAGGCCTTTTAAAATGTATGATTCTAAGTGCTATGAGTGGTGCTGTGGTCTAAGTGCTATGGTCAGAGGAAAGGTAGCACTGCAGGCTGGGGTGACCAAAGAAAAGTTTGAGTTAGTGGCTTCGGAGATGTGAAATAGCATTTTGTTATTGTTGGAACCACGAGGAGAGATTTTGCCAGTGGAAGGCCTGGCAGGAGTCAGAGCAGGGACTGAGAAAGACCCAAGGCCTGTTGAGGCAAAGCAGAGTGTTTTAACTTCACCGGCAGTGAGAGCTCTTAAGAGAGTGGGACACCCTTAACCAAAGGCTTCTGTGCTCCTTTGGCTTCTTTGCTTTTAAATCCCTGATTTTGACGATTCTAATAATCGCTCATTCAACAGCAAATATTTGTGGAGTGTCAGCTCTGTTTCAGATCCTCTTTTTTTTTTAATTAATTAATTTATTTATTTATGGCTGTGTTAGGTCTTCATTTCTGCGCGAGGGCTTTCTCTAGTTGTGGCAAGCGGGGGCCACTCTTCGTTGCGGTGCGCGGGCCTCTCACTATCGCGGCCTCTCTTGTTGCGGAGCACAGGCTCCAGACGCGCAGGCTCAGTAGTTGTGGCTCACGGGCCTAGTTGCTCCGTGGCATGTGGGATCTTCCCAGACCAGGGCTCGAACCCATGTCCCCTGCCCTGGCAGGCAGATTCTCAACCACTGCGCCACCAGGGAAGCCCTCAGATCCTCTTTTATGTGCTGGGGATAAAGTAGTGGGAGAGATAGAGTCCTTGCTGTTAAGCGTTTTTAGAGAATTTGACAATATTTGTGCCTAACGAGGACATCCTGCCATGGAATTGGTATGAGCAGAGGAGGAATTTTAGCAGAGTTTTAAGTATCACTTGAGAGGCATCTATTTACAGGCTACAATAGCCTATTGAAAAGAGCTTGCTTTTTGAACGTGAAGTCCAAATACGTGAGTATTGGAGGTATGATTGTGTAGTGCTTGGAGCTAGTGAAACTAGGTTTCCTAACTAAATGAACTTGTGCACATTTCTTAACTTCCCTAAAGTTTGATCTCTCATCTGTGTAATGTGCATAATATTAATACTTATGTCATAGGGTGGTTTTGAGGATGAAATAAAATATCAGTGTAAAACACTTTGCCTAATGTCTAGCATATGATATGTGCTCAGTACATGTTAGCTGTTATTGTTCCTATTATTAAAATTTTTATTGGTTTTGTTTTCCACTTAATATTTAACATGTAATCATAGTACCTCTTAAAAGAGGGGGAAAACACACTATCACCTTTATTACTATTACCTTTATTGCTTTCCATTAAACCCAGAGAGATCCTTGGCTTTTGGGAAAGTGCGGATCAGAAGAGCAGTTTATTTGTAGCTTTTATAAAAAAGCGTCTCTGTAGATTCCTTGAGTGGCAGGAAGAAAAGAAAATTACTTACTACATTTTTTAGGCATGATGGTGATTGTATTTCTTAGGAATGGATAGAAAGGTCTCATGAGTATTAACTTGTGAAGGACCAAACCAGAGAAGTATGTCTGGTGTAGTCCAGTTATTCAGGGAGCAGATGAAGATGATGATTTGGGAGGCATTTGTTGATGTGCCCAGATTTACTAACTGGATGGAGGACACACTGTGCAGGGTTGCGCCCAGACTTTGGAGCCAGAAAGGCCTGAATTAGCATCTTACCTCCACAGCTCATGTGACTGGCAGCAAGTCATTTTAACCCATCTGAACCTTTTTTCTTATTTGTAAAATAGGAGTGATAACAATAGCAGTACTTGTATCATGGCATAATATGAAGGTTAAGCGAACTGATAAATGTAAAACCATCAGTGGCAGTGTGGCACATGGAATCAGCAAATAAAACATATAACTAGATATCTCACCAAACCTGCAACATAATAGTTGCTCAGTGAATATTAGCCTCCTGTTTCTCCTCAACTGCTTTATATATTTTAATTTATTTATGGAGATTTGAAGGAAAATATTTGAAACACTGGCTCTTACCTCTTATTTCTCAGTTTTTGGTCCCAAAACTTGGTGTTTCATTCGCATGCCTAAATCCTTGCAAACTGTTTTCAGATTCTAACACCTGTACCCCTCCCTACTACCAGGGCTAGAATGTAGGTTGTCTTTTACCCACATGACCTAAAAGACAGTTAGTGCTTTATTATCAGCCAGATGATTCAAGGAGTTGCAAAACAGATCTTAATGATATTTATATCAATCATTTATTCAACAAATACTTGAGTGTCTGCAATGTGTTGGGCTTTGTTCTAGATGTTACATGTAGAGAGCAGGGTATAAGACAGACCAAATCCCTGCCATCATGGTGCTTATATTCCAGACATGGAAACAGTTGATTAAAAACAAAAAACTTGTTATTTCAGTCATAAGTGTTGCGAAGAAAAACAAAAGAGAATATAGGACTAGGAAATGATTGGTTTGATCAGGAGGGTATTTTATAAAGGACAGTAGGATGAGGCTTATTGAGGCATTGGCTTTTTTGAGCCAGAATCTGAATAAGGGGTTAGGATAAGCCATACAAAGCTCTGTGAGAACGCTGTAGTTAGAGGGACCACTGAGTGCTGAGTCCCTAAAAAAGGATTGAACTTGGTGTGTTTGAGGAACAGAGAGAAGGCTGTCCTGAGAGAGATACATGATAAGATTAGGTCAATACAGAGAGATCAGGTCTTGTAGGGTTATGTGGACTCTGGTAAGGGTGTAGATTTAATTCTAAATGTTTTGGAAAACCATTGAAAGTTTATCCAACCGTAGCAGTGACAGGATAGTCACTACTGAGCACGACGGTGGCTATACTCCATTGATCAATCAATATGCATTTCTGTAGCATTTTCTGTATTTCCAGCAGTGGTGCAGTGGGTAGGGTTTGTGGATATTGGTGAGTTCAGAAAGGTAGGATAAGAAATGCCTTTGTCCATAAGAAACTTAATATAGAAATGGGGAGATAATTCTATTATACATGGAATAATTCAAAACCAGTTCTCTAAACTATAATATTATCTCTGAATACAAAAGAAGGTGATAAAAGGAAGAGGCCCCGTGTTTTGAAGAAATTTAGGAAGAATGTCTGGAAAGTTTGGAGGAACCAGGTATAGAGGGCATATAAGTCTCCCAGAGTAGATTAGACATAATAGGTCATCAGGAGCCGTTATAAACTCCTGGACTGGGTATTTAGATGATTGATCTGGCAGTAGTGTGCTTTGGAAGAAGCGGGATTAAATGCTCAGAGACTAGTTGGTGGATTGTATGATAAACTTGTTCATCAAAGCCTGGATAAAGCTGGTGGCTTCGGTGGCAGGTTGGATAGAGGAGATTGAAGAGAGGGAAATAAGTTTTAAAAATCCTAATGTTTGTACTTTGTGAAACTAGAAAGATGGCATTTCCATGAATGGAAATGGCATTATTGGAAAAAATGAGTCATTTTGGCGTAGAACAGTATGGGTCCTGTCTGTAGTGACGATAGGATATTTATTCAGGTGTGCTGGTCAATGCAGTTTAATAAAGCAAAATGGTATTAGATGATATTTAACCAGAGGATTCAGGAGTGGCAAATGAAACTCAAGGAAGATGATGATGATAGCAGTAATGGCTACTATTATTCTACTATTACTATTACTTATTACTTTCATCATCATCATCACGTCACTATCATCTTTTAGGTTAGTGCCCATTTTCTTCACTACAGGGTAATTGTGCACCAGTGGTTTTCCATAGGCAATTTAATCACAAGTTGAAGTGAAGACATCTTCACCAATCAAGATCAAATTATATCACCAGCTCTCCTTTATGGACCACCATGTCCAGTGCTCACTTGTAAAGAAGCAAAGACAAGAAGGGAAGTTGGCTGGGCCTGTCTTTAGATGTATAATTCTACCTGCAGTTAACATGGTCCAGTTAATGCCTTGGACGATAACTCTGATTGATATGCCTTACTTTTAGAGTGGAAAGAGGAATGAGACATATAAAGAAAGTAATGGAGATCTTCTCCCTTCTTATAAGGTGAATTCAACTTATAAGTGGATAAAAATACCAAACTGGATTAGATGTGAGAGTTAGGTATGAGAGAGAGAGATGTGAGTCATCCTGCTACAAGTATGTGAATAAGGATATACGAAAGTGTCCAGAGAAATGTGCGTAAGGCCATGTCCTAGAGGAAAACCCCATATGAAGGCCTTGGGTTGTGGGGTAGCAGCAGCGGTAAATGTGGCAGTAAAATTAAGAGATTAAGAGTAAAATTAAGAGACCATACAGAGGCTTTAGGAGAGTGAAGGTATGGAAAATTCCATTATATTTGACAAGAAGAGAGTCATTGGCAATCTTCCGAAGAGCAGAATCATTGCTGTCTCCGATAACAGGATTTAAAAAGAGATATTTTGATAGAAAGTTGCACAGTGGTTAGAATATGCAGGCTTTTGGCAGTCTCGCAGTTAGAAAGAATTGTAGAGAAACCTAAAAGGGACAGCAAGGTCAAGTGAAAGATACTTTGTCCGCCTCAAGTTGACTTTTAAGATGAATAACATTTGAATGTTATACGGGAGAAGTGGGTTGAAGATGCTTAAGAGGCAGGCTTTATTGTGGGCAGGCAGGGTACAGATGGAGGAGCTGGCTCTATGGGAGGGCTTGGAAAGGAATTGTAAGACAGGAAGGAATAGAGGATAGAGCCAGGGAGAGGGGTCTAGTGTGAAAGCCATGCATGCTTGTGGAGATCCATGCCTGGCAATGCGCTAAAGCCAACTTTTCATTCAGTACGCTTTCTGCAGCATATTTTCCTTCCTCTGCCTTTCACAGACCACAAATACCAGTTCTACTTTATGTAAATGGAAATGTAAGGTTTTCCCTCTGGTGGGACCTTTGAAATACAGTATCCACTTTATTGTTCTGTCACATTTCTCAGCACTTTGTTTTTCGAAGGTGTTTTGCTATGTGAGGATAGGGAGAGCCTCATGGCATTGTTAAGCAACTAAATCTGGGGTTGAAAGCTCTGCATGAGTGACATTTAATTCTTATTCCCTCAGTGCTTTGGGGGAAATCTCATAATTGCTCTCTCAGTCTCCCCATCTGCAAAACTGGTATAAAACCAGCCGCCTTCTCCCTAGGGCATTGGAGGCTTACTAAGTTAATGTTTTATAAATCACCAAAAAGATTCTAAATGCAAGTGCTATCATTACCCACCTACCAGATATGATGGCACTCGTAATGACATATTTATTACCTCATGTTCATTTCCATGGCAATAGCCTGTGCATTTGTAAAGAGATTCTGCTTTCTCTGCCAGGGCAAAAACAGAGGCAGATCGTCTGTCACCCAGAGACACGTCGGCAAGAGAGTAAAAAGTGGATATGTGGTTTGTTTTGACCTAAATTTTGTTTTGGGTGTAGAGCCTGTTGTGAAATTTTCTCTTGAAAACAAAAGTCTGCCCCCCACCTTGCTGTAAAATATTGAAAATAAAATGAGACATGAATGCTTCTTGGGACATGTTGAGTTTGGGATGTCAACATAGGAAATTTGAAATTCAACTGTGAATAGGCAGGGTTTATCTCAATGAGTGCTCAGCAATGTTTAAAATCACATTCAAACAACAAAGTCGAAAAGGTTATGGATTGTAATTAGGAAGGTATGATAGTTTCTGTTTGAAAGTGTGGCCGATGATGGGGTCCTTCCTCTTTGCAACGCATCAGTGCAAGGAGGTCTCTTTGCGTGGTCTTGGGTCAGGGTTCTGGGGTTACTAGGGATCCCAGCATGACGCTCATCATATTTTAGGAAATACTTGACTTTATTTCAATTAAGTTAACTAACGATGATGCAGTTTGTCATGCACTGTCCTTATTGGAGTACTTCTGTAAGAATAATAGAAGTCAGAAATACTGAGGGTTTGTGTTTCCAATGGAGGCTTAGTGAATTATCTCCTCTAGACAGTGCGGCGATAGCATGGATTGAATCAGAACAGAACAAGTGCATCCTACCTCCACCCCCTAAAATACTATCTTAAGGTAGGGGACAGGGCCTTCTTCAGGAAGTAACAGGTTGGTCCTTTTTCATACATTCTCTCTGTTGTTATTTTCTAAATGTGCCCTCATGACCATTGAAGCCTGAACTGGTACCATCAATTCCGTCCCCATCTGGACTCAGGGGCATTGCACTTGCTGTTTCCTCTGCCTGGAATGTGCTTCCCTCTGACATCTGCCTGGTTCACTTCCTCAGTTCACTTGGTTAGAGACCTGAAGGCCTCAGTTCACTTCCTTCAGGCCTCTAACCAAAGCCTTTATCTCAGCAAGGCTTCCCTGGCCACCTTTCAAAAATGTCAGTCCCTGGTGACACTTCCTTTTTCCCTTCTCCATTGTACTTTTCCTTCTTAGAGTGTATCACTACCACCATGCTATATATTTCACTCAGTTACCTTATTTATGGTCTGGTTCTCCCACTAGAATATAAGCTCCATGAGGGCAAGGATTTTTGTTGGTTTTTCTCACTGCTGTATACCAGCACCTAGAATAGTGTCTGGTGTATAGTAGGTACTTAAAAAATAATTGTTTACATTGTAAGTGAGCAATAAATGTGGCATCGAATAGTCTACGTGCTGTGGTAGATACTAAAGATGTATTCAGTTGCAAGTAGTAACAAAAAATCCATCTCAAAGTAGACTAAGCCGTAAGAGGGATTTATTGATTCATGTACACATAAGTCCAGAGGTCAAGCAATTTTGCGGGCTAGTTTGACACAGCAACACGGGGATGTCATCAAAGACTTGGTTCCTTTCCTTTCCTTTTCTTTTCCTTCTCTCTGCTCTGACTTCCCTGATTTCAACTTCATGCTAAGCCTCCTGGGATCTCATTATCTCATCGTGATTCCAAGATGGGTGCCAACAGCGCACTTTCTTTCACATCTGAAGAGACAGAGAGAAGGCTGCCTCTGAGAAACTCTATCAGAAGTGCTCGAAAGCCTCTTTCCCAGAAGCCCCGAGCTCACATGTCCACTCTTGCACCAAACACTGTGGCCGGTGATTATGGAGATTAATTTAGCTTTAGTCGCAGGCTCATCTCAAGAGCCTGGGTTGGACTTGGTGTTTCCCAAAGCTCCTGGGGGTTGTGTGTGTGTGTGTGTGTGTGTATGTGTGTGTGTGTGGTGTGGGTACCCTAATGAAAATCAGGCTATTCTTGATAGTAAAGTAAACGGATAAAGAGAAAAAACTACAAAGCTTTCGAAAACAGACAAGACGTTATTTCACAAAGACTAGGTCTTCTGCAGGAATTAAGTATGGAATTAGACACATGTGCTATATGCTATGAAGTGGGAACATGGATGTGAGGGTTTAATGAGACCACACATATAAAGCACTTGGAACTTTTGGACACATTGGGGTTTAATTGCTGTTAAAAGTGCTTTTATTGTTATTTCAATACACAGAAGCCTTGGGAAGGGTATTATGATGGTCATCTCTTTTGGCCATCACCAACTTTGGACCAGGATTTAGCCACAGTGCTGAAAGTATGCAGTTAATTAACCCTAAGGCATTTGCTTCAGCTCATAAAGCTGTCATATGGTAAAATTTATCCAATTATTTATTTCCTGTTTATGTCATTTTTATAAAAAAGAGAAAGGAGAATTTAAATTGTTAAGATTAAGATTTATAGTATATTGCCAGCTCTTTAACAAAACCTTTCCTCTGCAGTTACATAAGTATTGAATTGGAGACTTTTGAGTTAGAAGGAAGATTAGTGGTCATAGAGCTATCATCCTTATTTTAGGAATGAAAAACTGAGGCCCAAAGAAGTTAATTTACTCCGGGGTTACACAGGTGACCCAGATCATCAGACTCTGATTAAGTTTTTGCAGATTATGCATCAGAATTTTCTGTTATTGACATCAGAGAAAATACATGAATAACTATTTATATAGACCCTACAAAGTAGTCTACCTATGTCCCAAGAGAGCAAGAAACTGAGTGCTTTGGAAGATTTAGTTTTCACAGATGAAAAATGGTCGATTTGATCGTTTTGAGAAATTGGAGACTCAGTTTTATTCCATCTTGTGCCCACGTACACGTCCATTGCATGCGCACATAATGCATTTGTGGAGAAAAATCTTGCATGATTGAACTAACTGATCTTGAAAATCAAATTTGAGATCTCAAAGCTCAAAAGATATAAAATCTCACTAGAAAATTTTTAATCCTTGATATTCAGTTAATTGTCCCTTCAGGACACAGTCTAAAGCTAGCTACCCACCCCCCCCACCCGCCACCACCAAACTCTGTAGGTTTTCTCTAAGCATTTAGAGCTGGAGGGTTTCTTTGGGAAGCATATACCATTGACTTGGAATTCCCTGGTGGTGTTTTATCCTTCTGTCTCATTGTGTGACCTTGGGTGAGCCAGTTAACCTCTTTGTGCCTCAGTCAATAAAAACCAGTCCTTCCCTAGTGCATAGAGATGTGATAAAGATAAATTACACCTCAGTGAATTTTGAATAAGAAATCTGTGAAAATAAATGGATGGTAGTGTTTGAACCTTATAAAGCCAAGGAGGAATGATAAGGGAGGTGATTAAAGAAACAGAACAGTAGCTTAGAGCAGAGGGCAAATTCTCCGCACCTAGCAATGCAGAAAGCAAACACCATTTTGTGTCCCCTACTCTCTCCTTTTTCTTTCTGTATCTCTACAATCACTCTTTAATAGAGCCATGACTCAAAGGTCAAATGCTCTGAAACCAGATTCCAGTCCTGTCTCTCTCTTCAATTCCTTCAAATGTTGCTGGCTGAGGATATCTGCTGGTCAGCAGAAGATGTCCTGTCAGGATGAGCCTTTCCATTCCTCTCAAGAAAAATGCATTGAGTGGTAATGGAATCTAGATGGTAGACAGTGGATTGTCTCACTCAACACCTGTTCAACCCCACAGAATGCCTTCCTGTTTTATGTTGGCTGGAATGCTAGAATCTACATTTCCCAAATTCCCTTATTATCAGCTCCCAAGCATGACAAAGTATGACTGAGGGTTGTCAAACAGGTGATGTCCTGGAGGCTTTGATCAGGAACTGAATTATGTGGGAAGAAAGAGAGTGATAGAGGTTTCCATCATGCTGACTTAAGTCATGGCAGAGACAATGGTGTCAGTTTCCAGCTTTTTCTGGAGCCTTTCTGATTTGACAGCTTCCTGATCCTGGCAGGGTTGGAGTGGTTCTGGAAAGGCGGCAGCTCTCTAATGCTATAACCTACTGATTGCAGCAAGGGCAGCAACCTCATTGGTGTGGCGATTCTGTGGTGTGGTTTGGGGAATTGTTCCTGGAAGTTCAGCCTGGAGTCTATTTCTTCAGCCTTTTCCTTCTACCGCCTCCTTCTCACCTGGAATTGGATACAGTGAAAGAGCTTGGGTGCCGCTGACCCTAGAATCAGCATATCATTCACTCTTGGACTGCCTGCCTCTGAATTGCTTTAAATGAGAGAGAAATAAACTTCAGTATTTAAGCCCTCAAAGTCAAGTCACTGCTTTTTGTTGCTGAAGCCTAATCCTAACTGATACATAGGCCCCATGGCAAAGGAGCACAGTATGACATAAGTAAAACTGCTCCCACGCATCTGGGAGCTAACGGTGGTTCCTTCTGGGTCCTGGGTTATGTGTAAGTAAAATGAGGTTGAGATATATACCAATCAACAGATATTTTCAAAAGGGCAGCTTGAGTGGGATGCAGGTAGAAGAGGAGCGTCTGGGTAAGGATTTTTTTTTTTTTTTAAAGATTGATTGATTGATTGATTGATTGCTATGTTGGATCTTCGTTTCTGTGCTAGGGCTTTCTCTAGTTGCAGCAAGCGGGGGCCACTCTTCATCGCAGTGCGCGGGCCTCTCACTATCGCGGCCTCTCCTGTTGCGGAGCACAGGCTCCAGATGCGCAGGCTCAGTAGTTGTGGCTCACGGGCCTAACTGCTCCGCAGCATGTGGGATCTTCCCAGACCAGGGCTTGAACCCGCGTCCCCTGCATCAGCAGGCAGACTCTCAACCACTGCGCCACCAGGGAAGCCCCTAAATTATTTTTTTTAAACATCTTTATTGGAGTATAATTGCTTTACAATGGTGTGTTAGTTCCTGCTGTATAACAAAGTGAATCAGCTATACATATACATATATTTCCATATCTCCTCCCTCTTGCGTCTCCCACCCATCCTCCCTATCCCACCCATCTAGGTGGTCACAAAGCACTGAGCTGATCTCCCTGTGCTATGTGGCTGCTTCCCACTAGCTACCTATTTTACATCTGGTAGTGTATATATGTCCTTGCCACTCTCTCACTTCTTCCCAGCTTACCCTTCGCCATCTCCATGTCCTCAAGTCCATTCTCGACATCTGCATCTTTATTCCTGTCCTGCCCCTAGGTTCATCAGAACCATTTTTTTGTTGTTGTTTAGATTCCATATATATGTGTTAGCATACGGTATTTGTTTTTCTCTTTCTGACTTACTTCACTCTGTATGACAGACTCTAGGTCCATCCACCTCACGACAAATAGCTCAATTTCGTTTCTTTCTATGGCTGAGTAATATTCCATTGTATATAGATGCCACATCTTCTTTATTCATTCATCTGTCGATGGACACTTAGGTTGCTTCCATGTCCTGGCTATTGTAAATAGAGCTGCAGTGAACATCTTGGTACATGACTCTTTTTGAATTATGGTTTTCTCAGGGTATATGCCCAGTAGTGGGATTGCTGGGTCATATGGTAGTTCTATTTTTAGTTTTTTAAGGAACCTCCACACTGTTCTCCATAGTGGCTGTATCAATTTACATTCCCACCAGCAGGGCAAGAGTGTTCCCTTTTCTCCACACCCTCTCCAGCATTTATTGTTTGTAGATTTTTGATGATGGCCATTCTGACTGGGGTGAGGTGATACCTCATTGTAGTTCTGATTTGCATTTCCCTAATGATTAGTGATGTTGAGCATCCTTTCATGTGTTTGTTGGCAATCTGTATACCTTCTTTGGAGAAATGTCTATTTAGGTCTTCTGCCCATTTTTGGATTGGGTTGTTTGTTTTTTGATATTGAGCTGCATGAGCTGCTTGTAAATCTTGGAGATTAATCCTTTGTCAGTTGCTTCATTTCCAAATATTTTCTCCCATCCTGAGGGTTGTCTTTTGGTCTTGTTTATGGTCTCCTTTGCTTTGCAAAAGCTTTTAAGTTTCATTAGGCCTTTCATTTGTTTATTTTTGTTTTTATTTCCATTACTCTAGGAGGTGGGTCAAAAAGGATCTTGCTGTCATTTATGTCATAGAGTGTTCTGCGTATGTTTTCCTCTAAGAGTTTTATAGTGTCTGGCCTTACATTTAGGTCTTTATTCCATTTTGAGTTTATTTTTATGTATGGTGTTAGGGAGTGTTCTAATTTCATTCTTTTACATGTACCTGTCCAGTTTTCCCAGCACCACTTACTGAAGAGACTGTCTTTTCTCCATTGTATAACCTTACCTCCTTCGTCATAGATTAGTTGACCATAGGTGCCTGGGTTTATCTCTGGGCTTACTATCCTGTTCCATTGATCTATATTTCTGTTTTTGTGCCAGTACCATACTGTCTTGATGACTGTAGCTTTGTAGTATAGTCTGAAGTCTGGGAGCCTGATTCCCCCAGCTCCATTTTTCGTTCTCAAGATTGCTTTAGCTATTCGGGGTCTTTTGTGTTTCCATACAAATTGTGAAATATTTTGTTCTAGTTCTGTGAAAAATGCCATTGGTAGTTTGATAGGGATTGCATTGAATCTGTAGATTGCTTTGGGTAGTATAGTCATCTTCGCAATGTTGATTCTTCCAATCCAAGAAGATAGTATATCTCTCCATCTGTTTGTATCATCTTTAATTTCTTTCATCAGTGTCTTATAGTTTTCTGCATACAGGTCCTTTGTCTTCTTAGGTAGGTTTATTCCTAGGTATTTTATTCTTTTTGTTGCAGTGGTAAATGAGAGTGTTTCCTTAATTTCTCTTTCAGATTTTTCATCATTAGTGTATAGGAATGGAAGAGATTTTTGTGCATTAATTTTGTATCCTGCTACTCTACCAAATTCATTGATTAGCTCTAGTAGTTTTCTGGTGACATCTTTAGGATTATCTATGTATAGTATCATGTCATCTGCAAACAGTGACAGTTTTATTTCTTCTTTTCCAATTTGGATTTCTTTTATTTCTTTTTCTTCTCTGATTGCCATGGCTAGGACTTCCAAAACTATGTTGAATAATAGTGGGGAGAGTGGACATCCCTGTTTTGTTTCTCATCTTACAGGAAATGCTTTCAGTTTTTCACCATTGAGAATGATGTTTGCTGTGGGTTTGTCATATATGGCCTTTACTATGTTGAGGTAAGTTGCCTCTATGCCTACTTTCTGGAAAATTTTTATCATAAATGGGTGTGGAATTTTGTCAAAAACTTTTTCTGCATCTATTGAGATGATCATATGGTTTTTCTCCTTCAATTTGTTAATATGGTTTATCACATTGATTGATTTGTGTATATTGAAGAATCCTTGCATTCCTGGGATAAACCCCACTTGATCATGGTGTATGATCCTTTTAATGTGCTGTTGGATTCTGTTTGCTGGTATTTTGTTGAGGATTTTTGCATCTACGTTCATCTGTGTTATTGGCCTGTAGTTTTCTTTCTTTGTGACATCTTTGTCTGGTTTTGGTATCAGGGTGATGGTGGCCTCGTAGAATGAGTTTGGGAGTGTTCCTCCCTCTGCTATATATTTTGGAAGAGTTTGAGAAGGATAGATGTTAGCTCTTTTCTAAATGTTTGATAGAATTTGCCTGTGAAGCCGTCTGGTCCTGGGCTTTTGTTTGTTGGAAGATTTTTAATCACAGTTTCAATTTCAGTGATTGTGATTGGTCTGCTCATATTTTCTATTTCTTCCTGGTTCAGTCTTGGAAGGTTGTGCTTTTCTAAGAATTTGTCCATTTCTTCCAGGTTGTCCATTTTATTGGAATATAGTTGCTTGTAGTAATTTCTCATGATCCTTTGTATTTCTGCAGTGTCAGTTGTTACTTCTCCTTTTTCATTTCTAATTCTATTGATTTGAGTCTTCTCCCTTTTTTTCTTGATGAGTCTGGCTAATGGTTTGTCAATTTTGTTCATCTTCTCAGAGAACCACCTTTTAATTTTGTTGATCTTTGCTCTTGTTTCCTTCATTTCTTTTTCATTTATTTCTAATCTGATCTTTATGATTTCTTTCCTTCTGATAAATTTGGGGTATTTTTGTCCTTCTTTCTCTAATTGCTTTAGGTGTAAGTTTAGGTTGTTTATTTGAGATGTTTCTTGTTTCTTGAGGTAGGATTGTATTGCTATAAACTTCTCTCCTGGCACTGCTTTTGCTGCATACCATAGGTTTTGGGTCGTCATGTTTTCATTGTCATTTGTTTCTAGGTATTTTTTGATTTCCTCTTTGATTTCTTCAGTGATCTATTGGTTATTTAGTAGTGTATGGTTTAGCCTCCATGTGTTTGTATTTTTTACAGATTTTTTTCCTGTATTTGATATCTAGTCTCATAGTGTTCAGGTCGGAAAAGATACTTGATATGATTTCATTTTTCTTAAATTTACCAAGGCTTGATTTGTGACCCAAGTTATGATCTATCCTGGAGAGTGTTCCATGTGCACTTGGGAAGAAAGTTTATTCTGTTGTTTTTGGATGGAATGTCCTATAAATATCAATTAAGTCCATCTTGTTTAATGTATCATTTAAAGCTTGTGTTTCCTCATTTATTTTCATTTTGGATGATCTGTCCATTGGTGACAGTGGGGTGTTAAAGTCCCCTACTATGATTGTGTTACTGTCGACTTCCCCTTTTTTTGGCTGTTAGCCTTTGCCTTATGTATTGAGGTGCTCCTATGTTCGGTGAATAAATATTTACAGTTGTTATATCTTCTTCTTGGATTGATCCCTTGATCATTATGTAGTGTCCCTCTTTGTCTCTTGTAATAGTCTTTATTTTAAAGTCTATTTTGTCTGATATGAGAATTGCTACTCCAGCTTTCTTTTGATTTCCATTTGCATGGAGTATCTTTTTCCATCTCTTCATGTTCAGTCTGTATGTGTCCCTAGGTCTGAAGTGGGTCTCTTGTAGACAGCATATATACAGGTCTTGTTTTTGTATCCATTCAGCCAGTCTCTGTCTTTTGGTTGGAGCATTTAATCCATTTACATTTAAGGTAGTTATCAATATGTATGTTCCTATTACTATTAATTGTTTTGGTTTTGTTACTGTAGGTCTTTTCCTTCTCTTGTGTTTCCTGCCTAGAGAAATTCCTTTAGCATTTGTTGTACAGCTGGTTTGGTGGTACTGAATTCTCTTAGTTTTTGCTTTTCTGTAAAGGTTTTAATTTCTCCGTCAAATCTGAATGAGATCCTTGCTTGGTAGAGTAATCTTGGTTGTAGGTTTTTCCCTTTCATCACTGTAAATACGTCCTGGCATTCCCTTCAGGCTTGTAGGGTTTCTGCTGAAAGTTCAGCTGTTAATCTTATGGGGATTCCCTTGTATGTTATTTGCTGTTTTTCCATTGTTGCTTTTAGTATTTTTTACTAAAATTTTTTTAATTTACAAAAATTATTTAATTTTTGTCAGTTTGATTAGTATGTGTCTTGGCGTGTTTCTCCTTGGATTTATCCTGTATGGGAGTCTCTGTGCTTCCTGGACTTGATTGACTATTTCGTTTCCCATATTATGGAAGTTTTCAACTATAATCTCTTCAAATATTTTCTCAGACCCTTTCTTTTTCTCTTCTTCTTCTGGGACCCCTATAATTCGAATGTTGGTGCGTTTAATGTTATCCCAGAGCTCTCTGAGCCTGTCCTCAATTCTTTTCATTCTTTTTTCTTTATTCTGCTCTGTGGTAGTTATTTGCACTATTTTATCTTCCAGGTCACTTATCTGTTCTTCTGCCTCAGTTATTCTGCTATTGATTCCTTCTAGAGTATTTTTAATTTCATTTATTGTGTTGTTCATTGTTGTTTGTTTTCTCTTTAGTCCTTCTAGGTCCTTGTTAAATATTTCTTCCATTTTGTCTATTCTATTTCCAAGATTTTGGATCATCTTTACTATCATTATTCTGAATTCTTTTTCAGGTAGACTGCCTATTTCCTCTTCATTTGTTAGGTCTGGTGTGTTTTTACCTTGCTCCTTCAACTGATGTGTGTTTTTCTGTCTTCTCATTTTGCTTATCTTACTGTGTTTGGGGTCTCCTTTTCGCAGGCCGCAGGTTCGTAGTTCCCGTTGTTTTTGGTGTCTGCCCCCAGTGGGTAAGCTTGGTTTAGTGGGTTGTGTAGGCTTCCTGGTGGAGGGGAGTGGTGCCTGTGTTCTGGTGGATGAGGGTGCATCTTTTGTTTCTGGTGGGCAGGACCATGTCCAGTAGTGTGTTTTGCGGTGTCTGTGACCTTATTATGATTTTAGGCAGCCTCTCTGCTAATGGGTGGGGTTGTGTTCCTGTCTTGATACTTGTTTGGCTTAGGGTATCCAGCACTGTAGCTTGCTGGACCTTGAGTAGAGCTGGGTCTTAGCGTTAAGATGGAGATCTCTGGGAGAACTTTCACCATTTGATATTACGTGGAGCCGGGAGGTCTCTGGTGGACCAGTGTCCTGAACTCGGCTCTCCCGCTTCAGATGCACAGGCCTAACACCCGGCTGGAGCATCAAGACCCTGTCAGCTACATGGCTCAGAAGAAAAGGGCAAAAATAAGAAAGAAAGAAAGAAAGAAAAAGTTATTAAAATAAAAACAAATTATTAAAAATTAAAACATTTTAAAGTAAAAAAAAAAAAAAACAGGTCAGACAGAACCCTAGGACAAATGGTAAAAGCAAAGCTATACAGACAAAATCACACAAAGAAGCATACACATACACACTCATAAAAAGAGAAGAAGGAAAAAAATATATATATACATCTATATATTTAAAAAAAAGGGAAAGAGCAACCAAATCAATAAACAAATCTACCAATGATAATAAACTCTAAATACTAAACTAAGATAAACATAAAGCCTGAAACAAATTTGATGCAGAAAGCAAACCCCAAGTCTACAGTTGCTCCCAAAGTCCACCGCCTCAATTTTGGGATGATTCGTTGTCTATTCAGGTATTCCACAGATGCAGGGTACATCAAGTTGATTGTGGAGATTTAATCCGCTGCTCCTGAGGATGGTGGGAGAGATTTCCCTTTCTCTTCTTTGTTCGCACAGCTCCTGGGGTTCAGCTTTGGATTTGGCCCCGCCTCTGCATGTAGGTCACCTGAGGGCATCTGTTCTTCGCTCAGACAGGACGGGGTTAAAGGAGCAGCTGATTCGGGGGCTCTGGCTCACTCAGGCCAGAGGGAGGGAGGGGTACGGAATGCGGGGCGAGCCTGCAGCGGCAGAGTCAGGCATGACGTTGCACCAGCCTGAGGCGCGCCGTGTGTTCTCCCGGGGAAGTTGTCCCTGGATCACGGGACCCTGGCAGTGGCGGGCTGCACAGGCTCCCGGGAGGGGCGGTGTGGAGAGTGACCTGTGCTCGCACACAGGCTTCTCGGTGGCGGCAGCAGCAGCCTTAGAGTCTCATGCCCGTCTCTGGGGTCCGCGCTGCTCGCCGCGGCTCTCGCCCGTTTCTGGAGCTCGTTTAGGCGGCACTCTTAATCCTCTCTCTTCGCACCTTGAAACAATGGTCTGTTGCCTCTTCGGGAGCTCCAGACCTTTTCCCGGACTCCCTCCCGGTTAGCCGTGGCGCACTAGCCCCCTTCAGGCTGTGTTCACGCCGCCAACCCCAGTCCTCTCCCGGCGATCCGACCGAAGCCCGAGCCTCAGCTCCCAGCCCTGCCCGCCCCGGCGGGCAAGCATACAAGCCTCTCGGGCTGGTGAGCGCTGCTCGGCGCCGATCCTCTGTGCGGGAATCTCTCCGCTTTGCCCTCTGCACCCCTGTTGCTCCGCTCTCCTCCATGACTCCGAAGCTCCCCCACTCCGCCACCCGCAGTCTCAGCCCATGAAGGGGCTTCCTAGTGTGTGGAAACCTTTCCTCCTTCACAGCTCCCTCCCAGAGGTGCAGGTCCCGTCCCTATTCTTTTGTCTCTCTTTTTTCTTTTTTTCTTTTACCCTACCCAGGTACGTGGGGAGTTTCTTGCCTTTTGAGAAGTCTGAGGTCTTCTGCCAGCGTTCAGTAGGTGTTTTGTAGGAGTTGTTCCACATGTAGATGTATTTCTGTTGTATTTTTGGGGAGGAAGGTGATCTCCACATCTTACTCCTGTGCCATCTTGAAGGTTTCCTGGGTAAGGATTTATAGAATGGCTGTAGGCATGTGTTTCCAGACCAAACTCCCCCTTTATTCTCTTACCAGTTGCCTTCTGGAGTCTGTATTTGGCCATTAAGTGCCAGAGTTGATGATTACTTTTCCCTGATTCACTGGAGCTTGAGGACAGTTTTGGATAAACGTTGTGTAGCAGGGCAAAATTTTTTATTATCTTAATAGCGGCCAGAGAATTCCTCTTAGAGAGGGATTTTTTGCTTAGGAAAATAATTCAATGAACTCAGTGGCTAGAATTGAGAGGACGGAAGGGATAGTTAGAGTAATCGACTGTGGAAGTAAAATAACATTTAGAGTTGGTGGAAAATGAGAAAGGAGATTGGAGGGGAGAGAATAACCAATGATACGATGGGAAGTTGGGACATGATGTGGGGCGAAATGGCTAGCAGAAAATTCTCAGTGGTGGCGTGGACAGAGGACTTGTAAGACCAAGGACGTCTCATGTTCAGTGTGTTAAGTTTGCATTACTGGGTTGTAAGGCACTCCTGTTAAAAAGTAAATAAATATATCTGATTTTACAAACACATATTGGGAGAGTGCTTTTCCTTCCATTCTTTCCTTCTTTATTTCCTTCTTTCAAAAATCAAAGGAAGAGCTGAGGGTTTTTAAATTATTTATTTATTTATTTATGGCTGCATTGGATCTTCGTTGCTGCGCGCAGGCTTTCTGTAATTGCTGCAGGCGGGGGCTACTGTTTGTTTCAGCGTACGGGCTTCTAATTGCGGTGGCTTCTCTTGTTGCGGAGCACGGGCTCTAGGCACACGGGTTTCAGTAGTTGTGGCTCGCGGGCTCTAGAGCGCAGGCTCAGTAGTTGTGGTGCGTGGGCTTAGTTGCTCCGCGGCATGAGGGATCTTCCCAGACCAGGGATCGAATCCATGTCCCCTGCATTGGCAGGCGGATTCTTAACCACTGTGCCACTAGGGAAGTCCCAGGAGCTGAGTTTGACATCTAAATTTATTTCATAGGAAAAGAAAATGGCACACTTCAGACAGTAAAACTATCCATAGGCATAATGAATTCATTCAAATTGTGTGCCTCAATCCCACCCTGTTGGGATTTGCTTAAATCTAACATAAGGCTTTGGATTTCTACAGTTGTGTACTAGGGGTGTGGACCAATCTGAAAGGTCGAGGAAACCCAAGCTACAATTAGGTGATGTTTCTTTCCAAGGCTCTGTCTCTTTGTAGACAGGTTGTTCATTATAAAGTCACAAGGAGGCTGAAATATCCATCAATATTTCAACATAAAGCAGAAGGTGAGTGTTGGAAAGATTAAAAAAGATGATGGTCTGTTGACCACGTGAAAGAAGTCTGTGTCAAAACCAGCGTAAGGACAGAGAGAAAGGAGATGGACCATGGTGCCACCAGTAGCAGAAAGTGGGGAAAAGGAAGGTAAATAAGCGATAGACTCAGAAAAGCAGGAAAGGGGTAAGTATCAAGTCTGGATTGAGAGGAAGAATACACATCACATCTCAAAACGGTATCTGAGGATAAGTGAGAAAGGGAAGGACAGTGGGGAGCTGAGGAGCATTATAGGGAGAATGTGTGAGTTTAAGGAATGGGGATATGTATGAGTGAGACAGCTCGACACAGGCAGAGCAGTATAGTTGATTTGCAGGAAAACTCAGGTGGGCCGTGTGATGGGCCAAGGGAATTTTGCAAGGGAAGATAAAAGGAACATCTTGGGATAAGCTCCTGTGAAATGGAAGTTAGAAGTAAACTACTGTTTTTCTTGCATATTTAATCTAAGGAGAGTTGCATTATGATCAAGTCAGGTAATTTAAGATATGTGAAATCGGCATTCATGCTCACTTCCCTGCATCTGTTGGATGCAGAGTGTTGGAGACTACAACTGAGAAAATAAGATCTTACCAAACACCATGAGGGAAGCTTTAGGTTTTCAGATTTGTCAAATTATCTATCTATCTATCTATCTATGTATCTATGTATGTATCTATCTATCTATCTATGTATCTGAGGTAGAAAGACAGAATAAATACAGGTTTTATTTGTTAGCAATAGCATCTTCTCTCTTATGCTGTGGTTTTCCTTCCTACTCTGTCACTGGGGTCTTACTCCCTGGGGGAAGGCTCCTAGGTACAAGGAGAAGTGGACATTTCACCCCAGAAGTCTTCTGCTTTTAGTGTGGCTGTTTCAGGAGCAGATGGGAAGTGAAGGTAGCAGTCACAGCAGGTGGAAGGCCCATATGCCCATTTCAAGACCTAAACTTGATCCAAAGGCTGAGAGAGAGTCCCTGAAGAATTGGCTTGAATAGAATGCTAAGTAGGAAGAGGAGTTTCAGTAACAGAACATGCTGTAATTAGAGAGCAAGGGAGAGAAAGGCTGACAAGCCCCAA
Source organism: Balaenoptera physalus (assembly GCF_965194825.1). Classification (NCBI taxonomy): domain Eukaryota; kingdom Metazoa; phylum Chordata; class Mammalia; order Artiodactyla; family Balaenopteridae; genus Balaenoptera; species Balaenoptera physalus. Next base: position 77,857,296 of record NC_138889.1, read on the forward strand.
AACCCAGCGGTGAGGTAGAGGTTCCCTTGACAAAGAAGCCCCTAAAATGCTAGTCTGTAGTGCTCTTCATCTCAGACTCTGGAATCAGGCAGACCTGATAGGAATGCCCACTCCATCACTTACTGGCATGTACCTTTGGGCAAATCATTTTAATTTGTCTCCTCAGTCCCAGAGCTTAAAGAATAATAATACCTGCCAGATAAAGTTTTTATGATTATTAAATGAGTTAGTATATGTAAAGCACTTGGAAAAAAGCTGGGTACAGAGTAAGTGCTATACAGTTATGTGTTTTTCATCCTCGTCCTCCTCTTCCTCCTCCTCCTCATCTCTTATGTGCCAGGTACAGAGGGCAGTGCTTAATCTGGAATATCTAATTGTCATAGCAATTCTATGAATAGGTGTTATCCCTATTTTTCAAGTGAAGAAACTGAGACTTAGAGAAATTAAGTAATTTATTAAGTAGTACATGTTGGAATTGGATTTTAAACCTAGACAAGCTGGATCTAGAGCCCCAGTGCTTAACTTCAGAAAGTGATCAGGTGCTCAGCACACACTTACGGCTTGGCACATAGTTACTACTACCATCACTTGAAATGGAATTGGTCGGGTGGAGAGAAAGAGTTAATCCAAGCAATTAAGATAGAAAGGTGGGTGTTGGTAATACTAATCAGATGTCAGATACAGAAATGTCAAAATTAATGTTTGGATACACAGATTGACAGTGCTGCTATTATCTCTTGATTATCCAGTTATGTCAGAGATACAATTCAAGAGCCAATCAACTTGGTCTTGCCCAGGTGCTTTAGATTTGTTTGAGTAGGACAGATCTAGTACAAAGATGGCTATGGGGCTTCTTCTTCAGCCTTGGTGGTGGATGTTGCCCTCTACAGTGTGCCTTGCAGCCAATGTCAGGATCAGAGTGGTGGGCCAGATGTACCAGGAGTCAGATGTAAGTCAGTTCTTATTTTACAACATTGAATTTCAAGGGTGAAGGGATTTCCTTGTACAACATGAGAGGTCAGCCTCTGTTTCTTCTCTCCTCCTTTTTATGTCCCTTCCCCGACTCTATCTCCAGAGTTTAGCCCAGGGCCTAAAACAAAGTAAGTTCACAGAAAGTATTTGTTGACAGACTGAATACCCTCAGAATGAATGTGCTTCTGCCCCTCTTGGGATATGTAAGCTCTTCCGTTGCCTTTCGGTTTCATTCTACTCATTTGTAAAATGGGGGTAATAATGCTTATCATCAAAGGTGGTAAGTATTAAATTATATAATTTATATAAAATTCTTCTGTGTACTGTCTGATACACAGAAGGTGCTGATAGATATCAGTTTCCTTTCCTGTTCTAGCAATTAGGGTCTGCCAGAAGAAGACAAAAGAATTCATCCCAGATGGTTCAGAAAGAGACTGATTGATGGGGTTACTTACAGAGACCTTGGTGGGGTTAAGGGTATACGAAAGCAAGGTGACACACTCGGCCTTTGCCATCCTTAGGTCTGAGGGTGGCAGAGGCAAGAGAGAGCCAGAATTGTGGGTCTGGGGCTACCATTGAGGGCTGTCGCTATGGAGGCATGAAGGAACTAGGCAGAATTACTCCTGCCCTCTCGGCTCATGTCCTCCCCCTGGAAGGCAGCCAACAGAGAGCATCCGGGACGACAGCACAGGGCAGAGAAGGATGAGAATAGGTGTGGGTGTGAGTTGGGTGGATGGAAAATGGAGAGCTACCAGTACCCATACCAACAGTAAAGAAAGATAATAGGCAGAAAAATACAACTCACTTTTAATTGTCTAGAAAAGCATCATTTCCTGCTTCATGGTACCGAGAGATCCCGAGGCACTGGGCTTCTAAAAGCGGTGCTGAAGGAATTTACTTAGAATACATTTTAGTTAGAGCAATGGTAGTTCTGTGGGACTTTAATAGCTGAGATTTGGAAACAAATGTTTTCCATGCTTAAATGAATGTGGGAAATGCTGAGCTGAACAAAATTAAATAGATTTACTCACTGAAATCCTTCTCAGAGCCTGTGCTTAACTAAGGAGCATTTTGAATCTGTCTGTGGGAGATGTAAATGTAGAGCATTCCCCAAATCTGTTTTCTTGGAGCATTTCATGGATAAATACTCCTTGGAATATACCAAAGGAAATTCTCATCTAGGAGTTACAGCTGTCGACTGAAAAAAAAATGCACAACGTGAGAGCTGTGAGTTAAGTTTTATTTGAGGAAAAATGGGGACTGTAGCCTGGGAGGCAGCATTTCAGATAGCTCTGAGGAACTGCTCCGAAGAGGTAGGGGGAAGGCCAGCATTATATATGATTTTAGTGAAGTGCGGGTGTGTGCAACCAAACACACACTTAGGCGGAGGCTTGCTGCTAGTTACAAGGAACAGATGTCATCGTTAATGATTTTCGTGCTTTTCTAGATATGAGGAGATGCAAGATTTGGGCTCATAAACTTTTCTCCTGAAAATATTTAACTACCTAAAGACCCGTTTTGCCAGCTTTTCCCAGAGCACAGAGTGCATCATTCCTGATCTCAGCCCTGACCTCCTTTCAGACGGTGTGGAAGGTCAGCGGCTACAGTGGCTAGGGACCTAATCCTTGTAGAGGCAGATAGCAAGTGCCAATTTTTAGTTGGCATAGCCTAGGGGAAAGTCACGACCCTCTTCTCTCTGCTTCTCAGATGCAAGCTGGGGCCCAGACTTCCTGAGTCAGAATCCTGTTTCCATACTTGGATCAGCATATGGTTTTAAATGCCTTTGTGTGCTATATCCTTTCCATTTCTCTGATCCCTTAGAAAGGTAGTTGCCTTGGATTAGTTCGCCATCAGCAGGAGTACCCTAATGGAGAGTTGAGCTGTACAGGTAGTGGTCTTCAAGCTAAGGCCTCTGTTGACAAGGATGTATCCCTATTGGGCCTCCTCAGGGCAAGCCGGCTGTGTCCACTTTCTCAGTATTATTTGACAAGTATCTTAAGTGTGTATGACACCAAGAGATACAAAAAGGGCTGGATACCATCTCTGTCGCCAAGGAACTCAAAATCTCATTGTGAAGGCATATAAACACATAAACTCCTCAGAAAGAATTCCATATCGCCCTTGATCAAATGCCAGAACCCATTGTGGAACCAAAGGGGGGTGTTCCATAGTTGGTTGTGGTTGTGCATATGAAGAAAGCAAGCTTCTCAGAGGTTGAGCAGTCCCCCCTGGACTTCACAGGTGGTGGGATTTTAATAGGTAGATGGGGAGGACTGATGGGTGTAGGGGAGGGGAGACAAAACCGGAGAGAGAGGTAATTTCAGGCAGAAGAAGCTGCAAGAATGGGAATAGCAGGGGTTTATTAGCAGGTAAAGCCTGTCTTCCTTTGGGTGATAGATTCATGGAAGGCAAGGACCAGGCTCTGACTGTTTTACTTTTGAAGCCAAACTGACTGCTCTTGGTGGATTTCACTTAAGCGGGCTTTCAGAGGCTTCCTTCAATCGGTTCCTTGAATTGCTGATGAACAGCGGTGGGTTCAACTTCTCCCTGTGGGCTCGTGGTGTAGTTTTCACCCACTGAAAGTTAATTAGAGGATGCAAAGCCCCACACAGCTCTCACACTGGATCATCTGTAAGGAGCCAGCAAATTGGGCTAGGGACCAGGGTGAATTTCACTCGAGGTATTTTCTTTCTGCAGAGAAATTGCCAAAACAGAAGCCTTGTGAAGTCTCCAAATTTGAACAGCAAGTTCTCCTTTTTAAAATTCTTCTGTGTGATAGAACCTTCTGATAATATTTCCTTAATAGTGTGTTAGCTTAGGGGCCACACTGCAGTCCTGGAACATAAATCCTGCACATGGAGAAATAGACTCATTGACCCCTGGTGTATCTGTTTGGTTCTGTTACTTCTTTTCCATCCCCTCTCTTTCTCACACCAGCCACAGCATACAGAAAAGAGTACCAGGGAAAATCATGAGACATTTGTGCCAGGTTTTACTCTTTGCCTTAGGTTCTACTTAGGAAGGGAGACTTTTTATGCTTTAGTGGTTAAGAGCACCGGCTTTGTCATCCCGTGGACCTGAGTTTGCGCCATTGGTGACCTGGCTGTTAAGGAGTTTTCAGTTCACGGCTTAGTATTAGATGCATCGCTTCCCACTGTAGCAGGTAGGTTTATATTTCCTGTCTTAGATTTCCTAAAACCTTAAAAAAAAAAACCAGTCCTGCTCTTCATTCACTCATTTGTTTTTTTCATTTAGTCAAATATTTATTGAGCACCTACTATGTGCCAGGATGTGGACCAGATGCAGTGAGTTCCTATGATTGAGTTTGTTCTAGGCGATGGGAGGAGACAGGTAAACAGGTTTATTTGGTTACTGCGTATATGACAACTTCAGGTAGGAATAATGACAACATTAAGTTAAAAAATACCGGCTAGTGATACGTGCAATGAAGAAAACAAAATAGGGTAAAGCTGGCCAGTGACTAGGGTTGGGGGAAGGGCCATGTTAGATGGGGTGGTCAGGGAAGGCCTCCCAGAGGAGGTGGCTTTTAGCTGAAGAACTGAAAAGAACCAGCCGTGCAAAGACCTGAGAGGAGAGTATTTCAGGCAGAGGGCAGGGCAGTTGCAAAGGCACTGTGGCTGTGGGAATGAGTTTCTCTGGAGCATAGTGAGGCCCAGCAGTGGGTGCTCAGGTTGGAGACAGGCTGCAGGGGCCCCTTTGAACTAAAAGCAGGAAAGCTGGTGGTCAGCAGAAATGGGTGGTCCACATGCTATCGCGGGCTGGCCATGCCTAGCTCTCATCAAGCCATGGCTGCACAGTTGTCAAGCATACGGCAACTCTTACCCAAACTGCAGCCAAGAAAGGGGCTTCCCAGACTGGCGTGGGTGCAGAGGGGCTGCAGACTCTGACCTGGTGACTGTCACAGCTTCCTGTTTTGTGTTTTGGTTCAGTTTTAAGGCTTTAGGCTGGAAAGCTGCCACTCAGAGGGTCCCCTGCCCCTGTTCTCAGTGATCTCCCCCAGTTGCTGAGGGGCTGGGAGAGGGGAAGGTAGCAGGGAGGCAGCGGGGGTGGGTAAGCCCCAGCTGTTGCCTTTGCCACACTGATTAGGATGGGCCTCCCTTGTGGCCTGGGCAGTAGGATGCTGAGATGCAAGTACACTTGGATGAGCGGAAGACATCATTCTCCACCTTGGCTACATATTTGAATCATCTGAAGTGGCTGTGTTTTCAAATGCTGTGGCTCAGAACTCCACCCTCTCACCCAAACACTTCCGATTGAATTGGTCTAGAGAGAGACTTGGACTTAGGTATTTTTCCCAAAGCCCCCAGGTGGAACACCACGTGGCCTGGCCACACAGTCAGGCTGTGGACCTATGGTCTAGAGTGACAAACATTCTGCTTTGTTTGTTGTTATTTCTTTGTTTCTTTTTCCTAAAACATTTCTCTATGTCTTTGACTTGAGAACCAGAGTCCTTTACCAAGTTCTGAGCACCTGCTTCTCAGAAAGCAGAGTGCAGGTGGCATCCCAGGGGCTTTGACAGCAACCTGAAAACAGGTGTGTGTGTGGTATGAGTGGCGTAAGTTCATGCACATAAATGTAGATGGTGTGGGGATGTGTATGCAGTACATGTATAAGGCGTATGTGGTGTGTGTGTGTGGTATATGGGTTATGTGTGGCATGAACAGTGTGCGTGTGGTGTGTATGTGTGTGTATGTTGCATTTGTATGCTCTGTGTGGGGTGTGTGTGTGTAATATGGAGGGTGTGTGTGTGGTACATGTCGATGGAGTGTACCTGGTACCTGTGGTGTGTGTCTCTGATGTGTGTGTGGTGGACGTATGGTGTGAGTGATGTGTGTGTGTTTCTACTTTCATGCTGTGTGTTGATGGTGCATGTGACGTGTGAATTTCAAGTGGGTCTTCCATCACATGTGATGACGTTGGTTAAATTCTTTGCCTCTCTTAGTCTCAATTTCCACATCTGAAATGCGGACTGTCCATAGTATCTCTGCCTCATACGCTTGCTTTAAGGATTAAGTGACATAATGCATATAAAATTCCTTTAGCATGGTGCCTAGCACAGAGTAAGCTCTCACTAAAAGTTATATGATGGAGATGAAGTTTCGATGAATTTCCTTTACCTTTCTGAGTCCTACTTTCTGTATCAGTTAAATGGGAATAACTATTACAAATAGTGTTATGGCAAAAATCAAATGAGTTAATATCCTCAAACATCTGTTCCGAGTTAAAGTGTTATACAGAGGTAGGTGTGTCTGTAAATCTCACTTTATTGAAACATCTTCCTACATTTGTTAGGCCTGGCTGATTTCTTTGTCCTAAATAGGTAGAGGTCTGTTGTCTCTTCCTGATCTTGACCTTAAGATTGGTTGACATCATAGAAGTAGGTATGGACACCAGTGCTCCCTGAAGGTGAAGCGCTTGATTTAATGTGCTTGGGGTATCAGTGTGTTTAGACCACTCCTGAACAATGTGGGCAGATCTGCTGTACCTTGTCACAGTTCTGTATGTTTTCTAGCAAAGGAAGTTTGGCAGGGGAGGGCGGCTGATAGGTTTTTGTTTGCACAAAGCATTTGTTGTCTAGCAATGGTAGCATCAGTGTGATTGAGAGAATTTATACTTTTAATCTATTTCCTGATCCCAATTCTCCCCTTATCAACCTTCATCTCTGCCTATTGCTCCCAGTGTAGCCATTTTGACAGGTGGTATGTTTTTGCTTGACAGTGATTAACGTTCCAACCCCATTGTTCAAAAGGAAGTGCATGCTAAACGTCCAACCAGCAAAGCTGCCTGTAATTTTGGCTGAGAGACATTGTTTCCAATATGTTTGTGAAAAACTCAGTCTGCATTTGTTTTCTTGTCAGAAAGGTCCTGGGCAGTTTGGGGTTTGGAGGAGGGAAAGGACAGAAGTGGGGCTTGTGATAATATTGACCTTGATCAGACACTAAAATACTGTGGACTCTTAGATGTAATGTTATTAGCATTTTCATTTTATGAAGTCTCAAACTTTTATCTGTGCAATTGACAATTGTGAAGATGGTTCTTAAAATGAGAATTCTCTCAAATGAATTTCTTTTTAATTAAACAAAAATATGCAAACAAGAAATTATAGGGCGCTTTTTTTTTCCCTTCCAGGAATGAGCATGAGAATGAAATATTTCAGGCACAGGATACTTCATATCTTTGTGTTCTTTTTTTTAAACTGTCTATTCCCATGGGCTTTTACTTAATTACATCCTGAGTGGTTTTTGTGATTTGGCCACAACCGCTTCTGTGTCTTTCTGCATTTACATAGAGTTTCTCACAGAAAAGTCTGATCTCAGTTCAGATTTGTTTTCTGTAATTGTCATTTATGTCACCTCTTAGAACCTCAGAATGACCTTTCTAAATTATTTTTCTGAAATTCATGAGATGCCTCCTTCCTGTTGCTGCAGATGGCACATAGACGGTTGGGACTTTTTATGTTCCCCATAACCTTCTTAGAGAAGAAGAATTTTAGTCCAGGCATTTAAAATACAATTGTATTATTTTTTTTTAAATATTAATTTATTTATTTTATTTATTTTGGTTGTGTTGGGTCTTCGTTTCTGTGCGAGGGCTTTCTCTAGTTGCGGCAAGCGGGGGCCGCTCTTCATCGCGGTGCGCGGGCCTCTCACTATCGCGGCCTCTCTTGTTGCGGAGCACAGGCTCCAGACACGCAGGCTCAGTAATTGTGGCTCACGGGCCCAGCCGCTTCGCGGCATGTGGGATCTTCCCAGACCGGGGCACGAACCCCTGTCCCCCGCATTAGCAGGCAGACTCTCAACCACTGCGCCACCAGGGAAGTCCCTACAATTGTATTTTTATCAGGTATTTTACAAATCATAAAATTGCTAGTGTGTTAAATAGTCGTTTTCGATTTAACCAGATGAACCATTCATTAAACCCATCTGAGGTCTACAGACAAGCTCTCAAAAATGAGAAGCTCGGTTTGGGGCTTTGGGTCTGAGTTGTTAATGGTGTGTGTGTTGTCTGTTGGGTGTGTGTGTGTGTGTGTGTGAGAGAGAGAGAGAGAGAGTGAGAGAGACGGAGAGAGCATTACTGTGTCAATGTAGCTGGGAATAACCTAAGATTTGTTTTGGTGGGAGTGGGTAGAACAGACTTGTAAGAATATACATTTCATTAAATAGTTATTGAGCACTTGTGATATACCGGGCATACATACTAGGTACTTGGGATACAGCAGTGAACAAGACAGATACAGTCTGTCTGTCCTCATGTAGTTCATCTTAAATAGGGCTTTTGGGATCTGGAACTAAGGGAAAAGAAAGGAAATATCACTTATTTAAGGCCTAGAACGTGCCTGGTAACCTGCAAGACAATTTAATACATTTTATCACCTTATTTATCATAATTATAAATAATAAGTCAGTGAGGTAGTGTTATCCTTATTTTACCAGTGAGGCAAATTGAAGCTCAGAGATTAATGTCAATTGCCCAAGGTTATTCCACTAATAGGAGGCGGATCTAGAATGACCTGACTCCAAAGTCTCTAAGTTAGCACACTGTGCTATTTCTCTTTAGAAGTTGAGAAAGCATTTTTACCCCGTAGAAATGCTACTTTCAAACCCCAGAGGCAGCCATTTATTTATCAAGTCTTTTTTACTAGGATTGAGAACCATGCTAGGGGCAGCATTAAAGTGTTCAAGTGTGACAAAACTCATGGCTCTTCTATCTTCCCATTTAGTGGACAAGATGAAAAGAGCTGTGAAAATGGGATTAGATTGTCCGAGTAATAAGCCATATGGCTCTGTGGCTTTTGCTGAAAGGTTTGATTGATGTGAGCCCTCTTGTGGGTAAAATGTTAGTCTTCTTTAAAGACCGCTGAGTGAACTGTTACCTCTCCTGACCAGGGGAGGGGGAATGGATTGTTTTCAAGACCCTGTTTCTAGATCAGCTGAAATCATCAGTGATCAAAAATAATGCATGCATCGCAGAGAATATTTTCTCACCCTGGGGAATGGTAACATTGAATCTGGGTAGAAAGATGATTGGTCCAGGACTTGACATGGCCGGGGAAATCTATCTTTGCAGCCAACTTTTAAAAGCAAAACCGAACTGTGAAATCCAATTCAATTCAATCCATCCAGCATTTAGTGACTGATGATTATCTGCCAGAGTTTATGCTAAGTTTTGAGGATACAGAGATAAATAAACCACAGTTTCTTCCCTTAAGGAACACATGTCCAATGCGTGAGGCATACATGTAAAGCTATAGATACTCTTTCAAGGAGATCAGGGCAAAAATATAAAGATATACACATTTCTTACAGTATTTGGTTTCCTCTATCTGACTCATTTCACTTAGCATAACCCCCTCCAAGTCCATCAATGGTGCTGTAAATGGCAAGATTTCATTCTTTTTATGGCTGAGGAGTGTATGATATCAATTATATGTGGAATCTATAAAAAAAATACAGCAAACTAATGACTACAACAAAAAAGAAGCAGACTCACAGGTATAGAGGACAAACTAGTGGTTACCAGTGGGGAGAGAGGAAGGGGGGAGGGGCAAAATGGGAGGGGGTAAGAGGTACAAACTATTAGGTATAAAATAAGCTACAAGGATATATTGTACAACATGGGGAATATTGCCAGTTTTTATACTAACTATAAATGGAGTATAACCTTTAAAATTTGTGAATCATTATATTGTACACCTGTAACTTATACAATACTGTACGTCAACTATACTTCAATAAAAAAATAATATATACGTTTCTTAAGTAGTCAAGAGGAGGGGGAGATTAATGCAGAGGGAGAGAAGGAACTGAAGAAAGGCTTCCTGGAGGGAGGAGAATATGTAACCTTCCTGGAGGGGAGGATTTTGTAGGATGACAAGAAATAAACCACACAGTTATAGGACATGCGAGAAGGTGTTTCAAGCAGTGGAGACAAAATTTGAAATGGCCATCTTTAAGAATTAGGTTTGGGAAATGTGTTAGCGCATAAAATGTGAGAGAGGGAGGTGAGGAGGGTAGATGATGAAAGTTAACACAGGCCATGTTATAAAGAACATTGTATTGTAAAGTGTAGTATTTATAGGTCTGGGTTATGAACAATTGGTCTATGGGTGTCTTGTGGGTGAGGTTAGGGGCAGAAAACTCATGTGAAAGTCTCTTGCGTTATTTCAGGTAAGAGGAAGTGGCCTGAAGTAAGGCAATGAGGATTGAGAGTACAGATTTAGCCTAAGGTACAAGTGGCAGTTCCAGGAGATTGTTGAGATTTGGGAGCGCGTGAGTGAAAAGTCAGCAGAGAATGATGTTCAGGTTCTGACTCAGGGGACTGGGTGGGTGATGGTGCTACTAGCAGAGAAAGGCATCTGGGAAAATGAGAGTTTGGGAATGGGCGTGGTGGAGATCATTTATTCAATTTGGACAGGCCGGATGAAGGGAATTTCAGAAACCCTTATGGAAATGACTAGGAGCTGGGTAAGTGGATTGTCTGGAACTCTAAATCACTGGACATGGAGAGTTTTGTGGAGTGTTGTCAAGACAAGGGTGGCATTTTAAAATGTGTCAGTATATGAACTTACCTTTGGAGAGAACACAGAACAGAACTCTAGGAAAACCAGCATTTTAGGAACTTAAGAAAGAGGGGAACATAGCTAAGAAAACTGAGAAGTAGTTAAGAGGAAGGAGAAACACCAGGAAAGTGTTGTCCTTGAAATGAAGGAGGTAGGAGTTTTAAGGAGAGAACAGGAAACTGAGAGGTCAAGTAACATTGTTGTAAATTGTCCCTTGAGTTAACATGTAGGAGTGCATTGTGACCCTTGCTAGGAAGTGCGGGGGACAGGGGCAGAAGCCAGAGGGCTATATATTAAAAGGTGAATGAGTGATCAGGAAGTGAAGACAGTGAGTGTAAATCAATTTTTCAAAGAAGTTTGGTGGAAGGTAATGAGAAAATGGATGGTAGCAAGAGAGGGCTATGGGATAAGGGAGGAGAGGCTGAGGTTGATGAGATGGGGAGAGACTTGAGCATACCTTTAGATGAAAACAAGTTTTCGGTAACAATCCAGAGGTTGAAGAAAGAGAACATACTTTAATAGCACATAGACGAACAAGCCCGCATAGAGAAAGCAGTGTTGAATAGAACAGGATTCTTCACCCTGGGAGTCAGTAGGGAAGGAGGAATTATGGGTATTCCTGAGACATGGAACTTCATAGTTGGGACATAGGGCAGGAGACTGAGGGAGTTGACTGCTCCTGATCACAAATTAATGGGGCACATTGGAACTGAGGGCATCTGCTGAGTTTAAAAGAGGGTGAAGATTTAAAGAGAGTGAGAAAGTGACTGAAGATATGGGGAAGGGAGTGTCCCAGAAGGAAGTTAAAAAATTAATTTGAAGTGTTGAAGATCCACATGGAATTGGAAGGAAGAAATTTTCAGCAAAGCCCATCTGAGGACGTGATCTTTCTCCAGCCATGCTCAGCTGCCTTTCAGGGACAGAAGTCTGACTGTAGGACTGAAAATTGGCTGGGAATACGGGAGTGTGTTAGTCGGAGAGACAGGAGTTTAAGTGATGGACTATGGAACTTCCCTAGGATAAACATCAGAAAACAAGGGAAAATAGGGGTAGCACCAGGGTTCATAGTTTAAAGAGCAGGTGTATTAGGAGTAGGGAAGTTGGAGATCTGGAAGGAGAGAAAGTTATGGTTAAGGATCAGGGTGTGAAGAGTTTAAGATTCCTGATATGGATCACTTCAAGGTCACTGGATAACCCAAGAGGTGATTATGAGAGGGAGACACTGAAGTGGAAAGGAGGCAGAGGTTTGATTTGAAGAAATCTAAAGCTTTGAAAATAGAGTGGTCACTGGTCACCCACATGGACATTGAAATCATTTAGGATAATGCCAAGAGTTGGGGTAAAATCACTGGGGCAGCCTTTAATACACACCAAATTTAAAAAAAAAAAAAATATCCCAACCTCTCTAAAATATTTGCCTTTGACCGCTATTATGCTTGTCCTTGCTGACTCATTCCATCTAAATATCTCTACAGTATTTCATTTTCCTCTTCACATAAATAGACCATGTAGTATTAGATATATCTTTTTGTTAATGGAAAATTATACAAGCATATTACAATAAGCATTGTGTATGAATGCAAGCATTTGATATTTGTTGAATAAATTAAAGTGTTTACCATCAACTTCTTTGCATTTTGAGAATGACACACTGGAGAGTGACACAGGACATGCATTTGTATTTATACTTTTTGGTACAATGGTTCTTGCTGAGACATGACAAACCAACTTGTCTCTGGCTCAAATGAAAACTGCAATCTTAAATTGATTATATATGTTGGTTGTTCAATTTTGAATTCAAGTTTCTGATGTCCTTGCTCTTTAATAACATTTTTTCTTCTTTGAGAAGCAATATGATGTAGTAGTTTAGAGCATCATCTCTGGAGTTAGGCTGCTGGGATACAAACCCTACCTGCAACCCCTTACTAGCTTTATGTCCTTGGACAATTACTGTAACCTCTCTGTGCCTCAGTTTTCTTACTTTTAAGATGAGTATAACAGTAGTCCTACAGCATAGTATAGTTCTAAGGATTAACTAAGGATTCAGTGAGGTGTGAGGATTAAGTTAGTACTTAAAGCAGTACCTGGCCATCCTATATGAGTTTTGCCTGTTATTATTTTCCAACTATATGTTCTATAAATGCCTAATCACTTGAATACTAGATATGATTCTGCCACATTGACATTCCATATTTTTACCTTGGTTCTTAGTCTCATGGGATGTCTTAGAGTCCTCATGGTAGATGAACTCATCTTTATAGTAAGTGAACATATTCTACTATGACATAGTTTTTGTCTGTATTTGGAAAATATTTTTTCAGTCTTCATATCATATCTGTATTTCATTCAAACTTCCTAATGAGTATGATGGGATTGTGTGGGCAGGCAGTTTTTCGTTTAGATGCGGTTATTAAATTCAGATTTATTTATTAAATAGTAAAAAAATCTTACCTTTTTACCAAGGTGTGTTTTTTATTCTTCCAGAAAGATTTGTGTTTTCATGTTTCCATGTTGTTCAGAAACCAAGCATCCTGTGTTTTCTCAACTTGGACATATGGTAGTAACATTATTGACAGAAATGGAGGAATTGAGAGGTTACTTGCCTTGTCCAAGGTCATATAATGATTGGTATGCTTTTTTGTACTCAACATAGCATTCAGAATGCTTCTGGTCTGGCTTTGATCTCATGCCTCTGTTCGATCCTGGCTCTCTCCCAGCATTATTAAAACTGGATTCTAGTTTCTCTGAACGTCCGCATCTCAATAACTTATCCATTACTCTGGATCCTCTAGAAATGAGCCCCTGATTTATTTGTATCAGTCACTGTAAGTCCTTAGGGTGTGAACCCCTTTGTTCATTGACCGTCTTCCCTGAAGCCACCTACTTAGGCGCCACATTATACATCCTTCTCAGTTCTCCATTGGTGTGAACTTAGTAGGCTTGACTGTGATTAATTTAAGCAGAAAATAAATGTTCTGGAAAGATCTGAAAGTAGGTAGATGGGAGATGCAAACCGAGGGAGTAAATGCACATCCACGATCTTGCTTTAGGAGTGGCCTGATTAAAATGCCCTGGATGGTGCTATTGCACTTGAACGCTTGCAACTGTGTATCTGGTTTTCCCAACCCTGGACACTCAGCATCATGCCACTGAAGTCTCAAATCTAAAGTCCTACTGCAGTGTGTAAGTCTAATTAGCCAAAGCCTTTGATTCACTTCCCAAGAGCCAAAGGCCCTGAGAGAGGGCATCTGATTGTCTCTGCTGAAGTCACACCTCCGTGCTCTAGTTATCCAGGTGTGGGGAGGGGAATCACCCATCCTCTTTGGCATCATCTATCGTGCTAGGTGGGACTCTACCTCCAACCAATCTTTAGATAATTGCCACAATGTTAGTTGCTGGACAGTTAAGCAAAAAAGTCCAGCACACCGCCATTTGTTCTCCCATTGCTTGTAAAAGTTCAGCACACCGCCATTTGTTCTCCCATTGCTTGTAAAAGTTCAGCACACCGCCATTTGTTCTTCCATCGCTTGTAACAGCATCCATATCCCTCCTACTTGAGCCACCTGCTGAGTCCAGTTTTCCCGCTCAGATCATCTGCTCCATGGTCAACTCTCAGGATGGGATGAGGTCCCAAGACCTAATAACCAGAACACAATTATTCCTAATGGTTTTAGCAGTCTCCCCAGACACCCCTCGTCCTGCTAGTTAATTTGTATGTTACCTAAAAAACAAGGACATTCTTTTTTTTTTCCAAAGAAAACTGCATTTGGATTTTTATTAAGTATAAGCACAGTCATCTCTTCAAAGAATACAAAGAATGCATATGGAAGTCTACCCTCCCCTTATTAGATGAGGACAGGTAAAAGCTTCAGGGGGTAATTTAAAGTATCAGAAACTGCAGTATCGTGCCCTGTGGGAAACCCTGAGCATCCTCAGCTGGGAACTATTTTCTATTCATGGTTTGAGGCCATATTTCTCAGCTAATATTTCTTTAGATCCTGGGTGTTGTTTGAAATGTCTATTTGTAAATATCATCCGACATGGTGTTCTCTAGGTTAATTATTCAGAATGGGAAGGAGTTTTTATTTTAAATCACTTTTCAGTGTGTGGTATGTTTTAATTTTATCATGTGCCCTTTTCTTCCTGAATAGCAGTTAAAAGGTGACAGGGTTTTCTTAGCTACACGAGACTCTAGAATCCATTAGCAATTTGTATTTTTCTGCTACTCCACAACTGGCTCGTATATGTGTGTGTGTGTAATCATAACATTTGAAGTCTTCTTATTCTTTTGTTTAATGGAAACAAATGGAGCTTTCAGGGAAAGTAATTTATTTATGAATATTTTAGCAAGTTTTGAGCAATGGGTATTTTATTTCAAGGCAAAAGAAACTAGACTAATAGTGTGTTTTCATGGAAACAAAGGAGACTTATACATTACTATTTCTGTAGAATTTATTACTGGATTCGTGCTCTGTTTTAGCTCTGCTACAAATGGAAAGGTCATCTTCTTTTCCCTGAAGGTATTACTGCAGTCTCTTTGGGAATAAGTTCCTTTCATCCTAACATACTGATTTTAAATAACTTATTCAATTTAAACGTGTATAATTTTCACGGATTTGCTATTTTAACTATGATTTTAGCCTCTTGCTGTGCTTCACACATAGACACAGACACACACATTGATAATTACTAGTAGCATTTTTTTCCAACCCAGGTGCAATCAATTTTAATACTACATTTTACTTAATCTACTGTATCCAAAATATTATAATTTCAACATGTAATTAATGTAGAATTATTAGCAAGGTATTTTATGTTCATCCTTCCCCACTAAGTCTGAAATCCCATTTGTAATTTACACTTGCAGCACATCTCAATTTGGAAGAGTCACATTTGGCTGCATATTGGACAGTGTGGCTCTAAGATGTTAAACGTCTCTCTCCAGGCTTGCCTCTGGGAAGGGAATCTTTATCTCACAATTAGGTCAGAGTTTTTTCTTATTTGGTTTTGTCTTCTTTTTCTGCTTTAGTGTGAGCTGGGTGGAGAGGAGGTGGGGCTGGCTGGAGCAGGGTTTGGGTGTGAGAAGCCTCTCAGAATAAGTGAGAGAAATGAGGAGGCAGGGAATGTAGTGGGGATGACTAGATTATTATACCTCAAGATGTAAGTATATTCCAGTGGGGTCTTACGGGTTGGTTGGGTTATATTTGAGTAGTATAGTGTGTTTGTATATATATCTTTTCTAGATACAGTCAAGTTTTAAGATTCTGTATATTTTAAGATTCTGGATATGGAAAAAAGCATGAAGCTATGCCCCCAAGAATGCATTACTTGGGATTAGTTTCTAAATGAAGTTGGTAGAGCCTGACCTTCAAGATCTCAAGCCTGTTCGACATCACAGAATCATTGGAGGGGCTGGGGGGCAGTCTTATGCAGAGACAGGGCAGAGCCAAAGACTGCTTATGTATTAGCAACCTTTTGAGTATTGTAGACAATAGCCACTAGTTTAGGAATTGGTACAATATGTACTTTTTGTCTCTGTAATTGTATGTTTTAAATAATTCAATTCAACAATTTCATTGAGACTTAAAGATGCAGAAAGACATAAATCACAGTTACTATGTACCCAAGATGTTTATAGTCTAGAAAAGGAGACATATCATACTGGAGGAGTACAATAACAGAGATTGGTATGATTTAAAGAGATTGTACTGAGAAAGAGATTAAACCTGCCTAGGGAAAAATGAGACTTTACTGAGCTAATGATACTGGTTCCTAGTTTTGAAGAAGACCAGGTACCTGAGAGATGGGAAAAGGTAGTCCAAGTAGAGGAGTCAGGTGGCAAATGTAAGGGAAATTTCAAGTCAGCTGGTATCAAAGGGGTATGTCAATGTCAAAAAGGAGTGGACGGCAAAGAAGAGAGGAAAGACAGAAGGATTCAGGTTGCAATGGGCCTTACCCACTGTGCATGGAGCTTCAACCTCATCCTGTAGAGTTTAGTTTAAAACAGAGTCTTTGACAGTCTTGCTGAGGATGGATGGAGAAAAGGCTATCTAGAGACAGATTGTTTTAAAGCTTTGGGGATTCTCTGGATGAAGGACAGTGGTGGTCAAAAGTAAATCAATGGTAGTGAGGATGAGTTTGTGAGCTACTATTTAAAAGATAGACATTTTGGACTGGGTGGCTGTTATAGACTGAATTGTGTACCCCCGAAATTCATAGGTTGAAGCTCTAACCCTCAGTGTGACTATGTTTGGAGATGGGGCCTTTAAGGAGGTAATTAAGGTTAAATGAAGTCGTAATGATGGAACCCTAATCTCACAGGACTAGTGTTCTTATAAGAAAAGGAAGAGATACCAGGAGTGCTGGTACAAAGAGAAAAGGCCATGGAGGACACAGACGGAAGGTGGCTATCTGCAAGCCAAGGAGAGATGCCCTCCAGAGAAACTAAACCAGCAAGTACTTTGGTCTTGGACTTCCAGCCTCCAGGACTGTAAGAAAATAAGTCTCTGTTATTTAAGCCATGCAGTCTGTGGTATTTTGTTATGGCAGTCTTACCAGACTAATACAGTGACTGATTTCAAGTTGATGTAAATAGTAAATAGTTTTCATTTATGGGCTTTTTCATTATTTTCTCTGCCCTGTACTTCATAAGAGGCCTGAGAAACAGGGTTGCTTAAATACCTTGTGGAATTTAAGAGAACAAGATGGCTAAGGTCGAAGAGTTAATTGAATACTAGGATGACCGTGTGAGTCTCAGAATTCTACACACATTACTACTCAGCCTCCACAAGCTAATCTGAGGTTTGAATGCCCAATTCAGGTACCTAGATAACTGTGGGACTATTTGTTTCTCCATCAACCTGATTAGCAAAAGTCACCTGCATTGGCCAAGGCCTGTTTTTGCCTGTTATGCTGCATGCACTTAATACCACACCTTTTATCTCTCATCCAAAGTGCCCCCACTCGTCCTACTTCTGAAAGAAACTGTGGTACAATATAAATGCATTAGTCATTCTGGCTTTTAAAAATAGAGTCACCTCCTAGAGTAATGGAAATAAAAACAAAAATAAACAAAGGGGACCTAATGAAACTTAAAAGCTTTTGCACAGAAAAGGAAACTATAAACAAGATGAAAAGGCAACCCTCAGATTGGGAGAAAATATTTGTAAACGAATCAACGGACAAAGGATTCTTCTCCAAAATATATAAACAGCTCATGCAGCTCCCTATTAAAAAAACAAACAACCCAATCCAAAAATGGGCAGAAGACCTAAATAGACATTTCTCCAAAGAAGATATACAGATTGCCAACAAACACATGAAAGAATGCTCAGCATCACTAATCATTAGAGAAATGCAAATCAAAACTACAATGAGGTATCACCTCACACCGGTTAGAATGGGCATCATCAGAAAATCTACAAACAACAAATGCTGCAGAGGGTGTGGAGAAAACCCTCTTGCACTGTTGGTGGGAATGTAAATTGATAGAGTCACTATGGAGAACAGTATGAAGGTTCCTTAAAAAACTAAAAATAGAATTACCATATGACCCAGCAATCCCACTAGTGGGCATATACCCAGAGAAGACCATAATTCAAAAAGACACACGCACCCCAATGTTCATTGCAGCTCTGTTTACAATAGCCAGGTCATGGAAGCAACCTAAATGCCCATCAACATGAATGGATAAAGAAGATGTGGTACATATATACAATGAAATATTACTCAACCCTAAAAAGGAACAAAATTGGGTCATTTGTAGAGATGTGGATGGACCCAGAGACTGTCATACAGAGTGAAGTAAGTCAGAAAGAGAAAAATGAATATCGTATGTTAACGCATATATGTGGAACCTAGAAAAATGGTACAGATGAACCGGTTTGCAGGGCAGAAATAGAGACACAGATGTAGAGAACAAACGTATGGACGCCAAGGGGGAAAAGAGGGGGGTGGGGGTGGGGGTGTGATGAATTGGGCGATTGGGATTGACATGTATACATTGATGTGTATAAAATTGATAACTGGGCTTCCCTGGTGGTGCAGTGGTTGAGAATCTGCCTGCCAATGCAGGGGACACGGGTTCGAGCCCTGGTCTGGGAAGATCCCACATGCTGCGGAGCAGCTGGGCCCGTGAGCCACAATTACTGAGCCTGCGCGTCTGGAGCCTGTGCTCCGCAAGGAGAGGCCGTGATAGTGAGAGGCCTGTGCACCGCGATGAAGAGTGGTCCCTGCTTGCCACAACTAGAGAAAGCCCTCGCACAGAAACGAAGACCCAACACAGCCATAAATAAATAAAAAAAAAAACCAAATACTTAAAAAAAAAAAGTAAAAGTCTATTAATTAAAAAAAAAAATTGATAACTAATAAGAACCTGCTGTATAAATAAAACAAAATTCAAAAAAAATAGAGTAAGGTCAAAGAAAATACAATTCTTCTTCAGAGAATTCAGAATGTTCTGCTGTGGTGCATTCTCATCAAGAGGATGGAAGGAGAACTAAAATCTTGTAGTTTGTACCTCATTTTAAAAAGTTTTATACTATTTCCATCACAAAACCACTTAATAGGATGAAAATGGAATCATAGGTGTGGAATCATACCTACATCTTATTATTTGGTGCTTCTCTACATGATTTCATTTTTAGCAAACATTTCTCACTGGGAATCTTTTATTTTCTTCTTATTTCCATTCAACTCAATTATTTTGTCAATGACATTCCTTCTCATGGAGCCTTGATTATTTCAAACAATTTACCATCAAAGTTATTTTGACCATAAGTGTGTGGATTTATTTTGGGGCTTTCTATTCTATTCCATTTATCTATGTATCTGTTTTTGAGCCAGTACTAAAAATAGGACTACCGTATGACCCAGCAATTCCACTCCTAGGTATTTATGCAAAAAACTCAAAAAACAAAAACACTAATTCAAAAAGATACATGCACCCCAGTGTTCATAGCAGCATTATTTAAAATAGCCAAGGTCTGAAAGTGACCTAAGTGTCCATCAACAGATGAATGAATAAAGAAGATGTGGTACACACACACACACAGGAATACTACTTAGTCATAAAAAAGAATGAAATTTTGGTATTTGCAACAACATGGATGGACTTGGAGGGTATTATGCTGAGTGAAGTAAATCAGACAGAGAAAGACAAATACTGTATGATATCACTTATACGTGGAATCTAAAAAATACAACAAACTAGTGAATAAAACCAAAATAAACAGACTCAGAGATATAGAGAACAGTGGTTACCAGTGGTGAGAAGGAAGGGTGCAGGGGCAAGATAGGAGTAGGGATTAACAGGTAAAAACTACTGTGTGTAAAATAAATAAGCTACAAGGATATATTGTATAACATGGGGAATATAGCCAATATTTTATAATAACTATAAATAGAATTAACCTTTAAAAATTGTGAATCACTGTGTTTGTATTCCTGAAACTTAAATAATATTGTACATTAACTCTACCTCAATAAAAAATGTTCTTTTGATTTATATCATCCTATAGATAAAGCAAGTCTAACTATTTGTATCGAGTAATTGTTACTAACATTCAAAGGTTGACTTCAGAAAGCATTACTGTACTTTCCAGCTAATTATTGGTGCTATTATCAGAGGCAGTAGTGATCTGCCCCTGTAGTGATCTTCACTTTAGTTGCCTATGTGCAGGCCTGTGGTTTTCTGTTTCTTATTCCAAACTGCTGAGATCTATGGCCTGGGATATGTCCATTCCTTAGACTAATAGCAGGAATCTCATTGCCTTGGTGATCTCGTGTAGTCCAACTTCTTCTTCTTTTTTTTTTTTTTAATAAATCTATTTATTTTTTATTTATTTATTTTTGTCTGTGTTGAGTCTTCTTTGCTGTGCGTGGGCTTTCTCTAGTTGCGGTGAGCAGGGGCTACTCTTTCATTGCGGTGCACAGGCTTCTCATTGTGGTGGCTTCCCTTGTTGCAGAGCACAGGTTCTAGGCACGCGGGCTCAGTAGTTGTGGCTCGTGGGCTCTAGAGGACTGGCTCAGTAGTTGTGGTGCAGGGGCTTAGATGCTCAGCAGCATGTGGGATCTTCCCAGACCAGGGATCGAACCCGTGTCCCCTGCACTGGCAGGCAGATTCTTAACCACTGCACCACCATCGACGTTCCCCAACTTCTTTAAATACTTTTTTATATGCTGATGATGTCAAAATGTGTATCTCCAGTCTTGAACTCTCTCTTGGGATCTAATATTCTAAATCCAAGAGCCAGGTTGACAGTTCTGCCCAAGTATCTAATAAGCATTTCAGACTTACCTTGTCTGTAAGTGAGCTCTTGAATTCTCCCTGCCCTCAAAACATCTTTCTTCTCCAGTCTTTCCTGTTTCTATGAATAGTACCCTAATCCATCCAGGAGCTGAAGCCAAAACTTTTGATAAAATGAAAGAAAAAGAAAGGGAGAAGGATGTGGCCATCTGAAACAAATAATAAATTTACAGATGAAGGAATAAATATAGTAGTTGGCCACTGAATGTAAAAATTGGAATTCTCTTATTAACAGAAAATAATGTTTAGAGTAGTTTAAAAAACAAAAATGTTAAGAAATTATTTCTGTTTCAAGCTTAAAAGTCTTCAAGAACTTCTCTTGTCCATAGGATAAAATTGAAGCACCTTACATTGTATATTAATTAGGGATTTTATATATTGAGTAGTAGGAAACCAAATTGGCTTAAACAACGGAGGAAACATATTGACTCAAGCAACTGAAAAGTCCAGACATAGGACTAATTTTGAGAGAGGCTTGACTCAGTGAATCAATGATATGATTTCTTCCCAAATACCAAGAACACAAAATTTAAGATATTGTTAGAAATGAAGGAATGGCTTGATCATAAGGTTGGCACTTGACAAATTCTCACTACAGATGCCCTTGAAGATACTATGCATCCTTTCCTGCCTCTGACCTTGTGGGGTACCAGTCTTCTCCCTTGCTCAGTATTACCCAGTTATGTTGATTTTCTTTTTATTCCTTGGTCACATTGAGCTCTTTCTTGCTTCAAGGCATTTGCACTAGCTATTCTGTCTGCCTGGAAGTTGCTTCCCTCAACACTTTGTCTGGCTCCTTCTTTTCCTTCAGATCCTAGCTTAAAATCATCCCCTTAAAATACTCTTCTTTTGACCGCATACCTAGAATAGACTAAATGCTACCTTCTACCCACACCCATACCCCACCTTAGTTACTCTACATCATCCTATTTATTTCCTTTATAGTAGTCATCAAAATCTGTAATGGTCTAGCTCACATACTTGCTTACTTAATATTTATTGTCTATTTCCTCATTATATTTTAAACTCTATGGAGAGAAAGGTCATATCATTCTTATTCCATGCTACATCCTTAGCATGTAGAAAAATGTCTAAGAACACAATTGGTGTTTAATAAGTGTTTATAAAGTAATAAATGAATAGGTTCCTAAAGCCATAAAAATCTCTGCGCTGGAAGGAAATTAAAAGGTCATCTCTGACAAAAGGCCATCCAATCTCTGCGTTAATAATCCTGGTGCCATGGAATTTACTGTCTCCTCAGGCATTTCATTCCAACTTTGGATGTCTCTGACCATTAGAATGCGCTTCCTTTTTATACTGAGTTAAAATATATCATCTGACCCAGATATGCTGCAGCTAGTTCTACTCCTTGGAGTCCAATTTGTATATGACACTCTTTCAAGCTGTTGAATATAACTACCGCCTCCTTCTCCCTTCCTGTGTCTTGTTTTCTTTAAAGTTAGATTTCCCTAATTTTTTCATCCATTTCTTATCTAACAAGGTTTTGACTTTCTTTACCATCCTAGTGACTCATCCATTAACATGTTCTAGTTTGTCTATTTAACTGTGCTCAGCGATACCCACAGTATTCTTCATTGTCCATTGAGAGGAACCTTTCCCTGCCTTGTTTTATTGATAGATGCTGTAATTCTCTTAAATCCACCTAAAGTCTCCGAGCTACTGATTCTAGTTGAACCTATGGGCAATTAAAGCTCCTAAGTATTTTTCCTCAAGTGCTGCTGTCAAACCTCATGGCCATCAACTTGTAAAATTATGCATATTTTTCAGTGACTCATCTTTCTTTTCATTGAAAAAGGCAGAGGATTGTTCTCTGAGGAAGGTTTTGCAAGGTCAAGTGGTTGTTCAGGCATTTGCATTGGTTAAACTCCTAAGTCCTGCCGGAAGACTTTATTGCTGCCTTCTTCCCACATGTTTGTCAGAGCCTATGATTCAGTTCTCTATTGGTGATGCAGTATATCCGCTCTCTGAATTCTGATGAGAGATAAAACCTTGATACTACTATTATATAATTCTTATCAAAAACTCAGGATTGCCTGAATGATATTCGATCCATCATTCCCAGTGCTCTAAATTATACCTTTTAATCTTGCCAACTCATTGGAGCAATGTCTATTGGGACCTCGGTGCTTATTTTTTCCCTTTATAAAACCACTTCTGTCAAGTGGTGTTTGGGCTTTTACCTTATTAAAGGTGATTTTTTTTTTTATTTTTTTTATTTATTTATTTTTGGCTGTGTTGGGTCTTCGTTTCTATGCGAGGGCTTTCCCTAGTTGCGGCGAGCGGGGGCCACTCTTCATCGCGGTGTGCGGGCCTCTCACTATCGCAGCCTCTCTTGTTGCGGAGCACAGGCTCCAGACGCGCAGGCTCAGTAGTTGTGGCTCACGGGCCTAGTTGCTCCGCGGCATGTGGGATCTTCCCAGACCAGGGCTCGAACCCGTGTCCACTGCATTAGCAGGCAGATTCTCAACCACTGCGCCACCAGGGAAGCCCAACCTTATTGAAGGATGTAATAGGGAACGACCAAGAGAAATTTGTTGTTGTTTCTGTTGTAGGGATATTGTTAAGGATGTTGCTTAAGGTACTTTACCGAGGACTCACCATTTTTATTATGAAGATCTAAGAGCGAATTTTTTCTCATGTTTCAGTATCAAAATGAAGAAGCTCTAAAGCTCCCTTGAACGAATGACTTGTTCTTTTTTAAAATTTAATTTTATTATTATTATTATTTTTTTTTTGGGGGGGGTTTTGGCTCTTTATTTCCTTTTTTTTTCCCTAAATTTTTCCCCTAGAATAAACACATTCCTGTGGAAGCTTTATAGCATAAACAGATCCATTCACAAGGATGCTGTCTCAAGGACCATATCCAGTTTAAGGTTAAGGTCAGGTCTTGGTGCCAGTTTCAGCAAGTTCTGGTACTCAAAGAGGTTCTGATTTGACCTGAATTTAGTTTTGTACCTCTTATTATTATTTTTTTTTCCACACACACACACTGTATTTTATTTTTACAAGAGATAAATAGACTGACACCAAGCATTGTACATGGATGACCACAACAAAAGCAACAATGATTGCAATTACCAAACATGAAACACACTCGTACTATGTCATAATATTGACATTCAGTCCAGTAATCCTCCACTGTAACAGCTCCTTTACTTTGCAGTGAAAATTGATTTGTATATTCTTTGCCTCTGAGTCCTTGTGGGATTTTTTTTTTTTTTTTAAACTCAGACAGAAAGTCACAAAAATTATACTCATCCTCATCAGTTCACTCAGTCCCATGTAATTCATTTTTTTTTCATCTTGATATTTTGTTAGCACTTTTATGAGTTCATAAGTTTTTCATTAGAGTTCTGAAAATGCTTATTCATTCAGTTCAGCAGTACAGTCAGTTACCTGAAACCTGTACTTGTCAGAGTCTTTTCCATGAATTTCTTGAAGATGAAACCCTTTTATAGGAACATATTTGCAAAATCATCAGAGTACACCCAGAACTGTCTGTAAATGACAAAAGACTTAAAAATGACCACGGTTAAAGATTTGATGAAAGTTCATAATAATGCAGTTGACAAGAAAATTAGTTATTTCTGAGATATACATTTTAAAGTAGGATTATTACTTATAACATTATACCAGAACATATAAGATTTTTAGAAATTTCATGTAATGTCTGAAACATTTATATTAACATATTTCCATACATATTTCCATACAAATACAAATATAAGATTTTTAGAAATTTCATGTAATGTCTGAAACATTTATATTAACATATTTCCATACAAATAACCCAATGAAAGTTTAGTATTAGTTGTTTTGTTTGTTTTTTTATACTGCAGGTTCTTATTAGGCATCATTTTTATACACATCAGTGTATACAT
Organism: Balaenoptera physalus; assembly: GCF_965194825.1. Classification (NCBI taxonomy): domain Eukaryota; kingdom Metazoa; phylum Chordata; class Mammalia; order Artiodactyla; family Balaenopteridae; genus Balaenoptera; species Balaenoptera physalus. Next base: position 77,882,056 of record NC_138889.1, read on the forward strand.
GTCAATCCCAATCGCCCAATTCAGCACACCACCATCCCCCCCTCACCGCAGTTTTCCCCCCTTGGTGTCCATATGTCCATTCTCTACATCTGTGTCTCAACTTCTGCCCTGCAAACTGGCTCATCTGTACCAGTTTTCTAGGTTCCACATACATGCATTAATATATGATATTTGTTTTTCTCTTTCTGACTTACTTCACTCTGTATGACAGTCTCTAGATCCATCCACGTCTCAACAAATGACTCAATTTCGTTCCTTTTTATGGCTGAGTAATATTCCATTGTATATATGTACCACAACTTCTTTATCCATTCGTCTGTTGATGGGCATTTAGGTTGCTTCCATGACCTGGCTATTGTAAATAGTGCTGCAATGAACATTCGGGTGCATGTGTCTTTTTGAATTACGGTTTTCTCTGGGTATATGCCCAGTAGTGGGATTGCTGGATCATATGGTAATTCTATTTTTAGTTTTTTAAGGAACCTCCATATTGTTCTCCACAGTGGCTGTATCAAGTTACATTCCCACCAACAGTGCAAGAGGGTTCCCTTTTCTCCACACCCTCTCCAGCATTTGTTGTTTGTAGATTTTCTGATGATGCCCATTCTAACAGGAGTGAGGTGATACCTCATTGTAGTTTTGATTTGCATTTCTCTAATAATTAGTGATGTTGAGCAGCTTTTCATGTGCTTCGTGGCCATCTGTATGTCTTCTTTGGAGAAATGTCTATTTAGGTCTTCTGCCCATTTTTGGATTGGGGTGTTTGTTTCTTTGATATTGAGCTGAATGAGCTGTTTATATATTTTGGAGATTAATCCTTTGTCCGTTGATTCATTTGCAAATATTTTCTCCCATTCTGAGGGTTGTCTTTTCGTCTTGTTTATGGTTTCCTTTGCTGTGCAAAAGCTTTGAAGTTTCATTAGGTCCCACTTGTTTATTTTTGTTTTTATTTCCATTACTCTAGGAGGTGGGTCAAAAAAGATCTTGCTGTGATTTATGTCAAAGAGTGTTCTTCCTATGTTTTCCTCTAAGAGTTTTATAGTGTCCAGTCTTATATTTAGGTCTCTAATCCATTTTGAGTTTATTTTTGTGTATGGTGTTAGGGAGTATTCTAATTTCATTCTTTTACATGTAGCTGTCCAGTTTTCCCAGCACCACTTATTGAAGAGACTGTCTTTTCTCCATTGTATATCTTTGCCTCCTTTGTCATAGACTAGTTGACCATAGGTGCGTGGGTTAATCTCTGGGCTTTCTATCTTGTTCCATTGATCTATGTTTCTGTTTTTGTGCCAGTACCATATTGTCTTGATTACTGTAGCTTTGTAGTATAGTCTGAAGTCAGGGAGTCTGATTCCTCCAGCTCCATTTTTTTCCCTCAAGACTGCCTTGGCTATTCGGGGTCTTTTGTGTCTCCATACAAATTTTAAGATGATTTGTTCTAGCTCTGTAAAAAATGCCATTGGTAATTGGATAGGGATTGCATTGAATCTGTAGATTGCTTTGGGTAGTATACTCATTTTCACAATGTTGATTCTTCCAATCCAAGAACATGGTATATCTCTCCATCTGTTGGTATCATCTTTAATTTCTTTCATCAGTGTCTTATAGTTTTCTGCATACAGGTCTTTCGTCTCCCTAGGTAGGTTTATTCCTAGGTATTTTATTCTTTTTGTTGCAATGGTAAATGGGAGTGTTTCCATAATTTCTCTTTCAGATTTTTCATGATTAGTGTATAGGAATGCAAGAGATTTCTGTGCATTAATTTTGTATCCTGCAACTTTACCATATTCATTAATTAGCTCTAGCAGTTTTCTGGTGGCAGTTTTAGGATTCTCTATGTATAGTATCATGTCATCCGCAAACAGTGACAGTTTTACTTCCTCTTTTCCAATTTGTATTCCTTTTATTTCTTTTTCTTCTCTGATTGCCGTGGCTAGGACTTCCAGAACTATGTTGAATAATAGTGGTGAGAGTGGACATCCTTGTCTCGTTCCTGATCTTAGAGGAAATGCTTTCAGTTTTTCACCATTGAGAATGATGTTTGCTGTGGGTTTGTCATATATGGCCTTTATTATGTTGAGGTAGGTTCCCTCTATGCCCACTTTCTGGAGAGTTTTTATCATAAATGGGTGTTGAATTTTGTCAAAAGCTTTTTCTGCATCTATTGAGATGATCATATGGTTTTTATTCTTCAGTTTGTTAATATGGTGTATCACATTGATTGATTTGCGTATATTGAAGAATCCTTGCATCCCTGGGATAAATCCCACTTGATCGTGGTGTATGATCCTTTTAATGTGTTGTTGGATTCTGTTTGCTAGTATTTTGTTGAGGATTTTTGCATCTATATTCATCAGTGATATTGGTCTGTAATTTTCTTTTTTTGTAGTGTCTTTGTCTGGTTTTGGTATCAGGGTGATGGTGGCCTCATAGAATGAGTTTGGGAGTGTTCCTTCCTCTGCAATTTTTTGGAAGAGTTTGAGAAGGATGGGTGTTAGCTCTTCTCTAAATGTTTGATAGAATTCACCTGTGAAGCCACCTGGTCCTGGACTTTTGTTTGTTGGAAGATTTTTAATCACACTTTCAATTTCATTACTTGTGATTGGTCTGTTCATATTTTCTGTTTCTTCCTGATTCAGTCTTGGAAGGTTATACCTTTCTAAGAATTTGTCCATTTCTTCCAGGTTGTCCATTTTATTGGCATAAAGTTGCTTATAGTAGTCTCTTAGGATGTTTTGTATTTCTGCAGTGTCTGTAGTAACTTCTCCTTTTCATTTCTGATTTTATTGATTTGAGTCCTCTCCCTCTTTTTCTTGATGAGTCTGGCTAATGGCTTATCAATTTTGTTTATCTTCTCAAAGAACCAACTTTTAGTTTTATTGATCTTTGCTATTGTTTTCTTTGTTTCTATCTCATTTATTTCTGCTCTGATCTTTATGATTTCTTTCCTTCTGCTAACTTTGGGTTTTGTTTGTTCTTCTTTCTCTAGTTTCTTTAGGTGTAAGGTTAGATTGTTTACTTGAGATTTTTCTTGTTTCTTTAGGTAGGCTTGTATAGCTATAAACTTCCCTCTTAGAACCGCTTTTGCTGCATCCCATAGGTTTTGGGTCGTCGTGTTTTCATTGTCATTTGTCTCTAGGTATTTTTTGATATCCTCTTTGATTTCTTCAGTGATCTCTTGGTTTTTTAGTAACGTATTGTTTAGCCTCCATGTGTTTGTCTTTTTTACGTTTTTTTCCCTGTAATTCATTTCTAATCTCATAGCGTTGTGGTCAGAAAAGATGCTTGGTATGATTTCAATTTTCTTAAATTTACTGAGGCTTGATTTGTGACCCAAGATGTGATCTATCCTGTAGAATGTTCCGTGCGCACTTGAGAAGAACGTGTAATCTGCTGTTTTTGGATGGAATGTCCTATATATATCAATTAAATCTATCTGGTCTATTGTGTCATTTAAAGCTTCTGTTTCCTTATTTATTTTCATTTTGGATGATCTGTCCATTGGTGTAAGTGAAGTGTTAAAGTCCCCCACTATTATTGTGTTACTGTCGATTTCCTCTTTTACAGCTGTTAGCAGTTGCCTTATGTATTGAGGTGCTCCTATGTTGGGTGCATATATATTTATAATTGTTATATCTTCTTCTTGGATTGATCCCTGGATCATTATGTAGTGTCCTTCCTTGTCTATTGTAACATTCTTTATTTTAAAGTCTATTTTATCTGATATGAGTATTGCTACTCCAGCTTTCTTTTGATTTCCATTTGCATGGAATATCTTTTTCCATCCCCTCACTTTCAGTCTGTATGTGTCCCTAGGTCTAAAGTGGGTCTCTTGTAGACAGCATATATATGGGTCTTGTTTTTGTATCCATTCAGCCAGTCTATGTCTTTTGGTTGGGGCGTTTAATCCATTCACGTTTAAGGTAATTATCGATATGTATGTTCCTATGACCATTTTCTTAATTGTTTTGGGTTTGTTTTTGTAGGTCCTTTTCTTCTCTTGTGTTTCCCACTTAGAGAAGTTCCTTTAGCATTTGTTGTAGAGCTGGTTTGGTGGTGCTGAATTCTCTTAGCTTTTGCTTGTCTGTAAAGCTTTTGATTTCTCCATCAAATCTAAATGAGATCCTTGCCGGGTAGAGTAATCTTGGTTGTAGGTTCTTCCCTTTCATCACTTTAAGTATATCATGCCACTCCCTTCTGGCTTGCAGAGTTTCTGCTGAGAAATCAGCTGTTAACCTTATGGGAGTTCCCTTGTATGTTATTTGTCGTTTTTCCCTTGCTGCTTTCAATAATTTTTCTTTGTCTTTAATTTTTGCCACTTTGATTACTATGTGTCTCGGCGTGTTTCTCCTTGGGTTTATTCTGTATGGGACTCTCTGCGCTTCCTGGACTTGGGTGGCTATTTCCTTTCCCATGTTAGGGAAGTTTTCGACTATAATCTCTTCAAATATTTTCTCTGGTCCTTTCTCTCTCTCTTCTCCTTCTGGGACCCCTATAATGCGAATGTTGTTGCGTTTAATGTTGTCCCAGAGGTCTCTTAGGCTGTCTTCATTTCTTTTCATTCTTTTTTCTTTATTCTGTTCCGCAGCAGTGAATTCCACCATTCTGTCTTCCAGGTCACTTATCCGTTCTTCTGTCTCAGTTATTCTGCTATTGATTCCTTCTAGTGTAGTTTTCATTTCAGTTATTGTATTGGTCATCTCTGTTTGTTTGTTCTTTAATTCTTCTAGGTCTTTGTTAATCATTTCTTGCATCTTCTCAATCTTTGCCTCCATTCTTATTCCGAGGTCCTGGATCATCTTCACTATCATTATTCTGAATTCTTTCTCTGGAAGGTTGCCTATCTCCACTTCATTTAGTTGTTTTTCTGGGGTTTTTTCTTGTTCCTTCATCTGGTACATAGCCCTCTGCCTTTTCATCTTGTCTATCTTTCTGTAACTGTGGTTTTTGGTCCACAGGCTGCAGGATTGTAGTTCTTCTTGCTTCTGCTCTCTGCCCTCTGGTGGTTGAGGCTATCTAAGAGGCTTGATGGTAGCGAAATTGATAGCTTTATACTTTGACTTTTTGATAAGTCAGATTATACTCTTCAGCTTCATCAAAGTCTCATGCATATTTGGTAAAAGTTTAATTTTTGGCACGTTTGATAAGTGTTCATATTTCTTTAAGTAAACTTACACTGTGTTGATATTTTATAGATTAGTTTCCCTTATACTATCTCTCCCTATTACATGGAGTAGCATATAATCTTTCTTGAAAGGATGATTGTTTTGATCAATGTATTATTATTTTCTAGCTTTTTTGAACAATGATAGTTACACAGAATGTCTTTTTTTCCCGTTACTAGTTTTGGATAAATGAAGAACAATCTTCATAATGTCCATTAAGTCTGTAGGGCTAACTTAGTTCTTGGGCTTCAGTAATGTATATTTATCTACTAGTCATAATTACCATCTATCCAAATTCCTAGGTAAAATGTGACTGCACTAGAACTTGGCTTAAAGAGAGGACTCAATGAGTAGCCTTTTATTTGTTTCTAGGGAGCCACATTTTGCATGTAGTTTGAGTTAGGAGGGTCTTATCAGTTCTCCCTTTGCAACTGAAATATAGGAGAGTATCTGTGCAACAATTTGGGACAGGAGTGAACAAACTTTTTCTGGAAAGGGCCAGATAGTAAAATGTCTAAGTTTTATAGGCCATACAGTGTGGGTAGCAAGTACTCAAGCCTGGTGTTGTAGCAGGAAAGCAGCCATAGAGCATATGTAAACAAAGACGGATGTAGCTATGTTCCAATAAAACTTTATTCACAAAAAAAGAGGTTCAAGATGGCAGAGTAGAAGGATGTGTACTCACTCCCTCTTGTGAGAGCACCAGAATCACAACTAACTGCTGAACAATCATTGACAGGAAGACACTGGAACTCACCAGAAAAGATACCCCACATCCAAAGACAAAGGAGAAGCTGCAGTGAGATGGTAGGAGGGGCACGATCACAATAAAATCAAATCCCATAACCGCTGGGTGGGTGATTCACAAACTGGAGAACACTTATACCACAGAAGTCCACCCACTGGAGTGAAGGTTCTGAGCCCCACGTCAGGCTTCCCAACCTGAAGGTCTGGCAATGGGAGGAGGAATTCCTAGAGAATCAGACTTTGAAGGCTAGCAGGATTTGATTGTAGAACTTTGACAGGACTGGGGGAAACAGAGACTCCACTCTTGGAGGGCACACACAAAGTGGTGTGTGCATCAGGACCCAGGGGAAGGAGCAGTGACCCCATAGGAGACGGAACCAGACCTACCTGTTAGTGTTAGAGGATCTCCTGCAGAGGCGGGGGGTGGCTGTGTGTCACTGCAGGGACAAGGACACTGGCAGCAGAAGCTCTGGAAAGTACTCCTTGGTGTGCGCCCTCCTGGAGTCCACCATTAGTCCCCCAAAGAGCCCGGGTAGGCTCCAGTGTTGGGTCGCCTCAGGCCAAACAACCAACAGGGAGGGAACCCAGCCCCACCCATCAGCAGACAAGCAGATTAAAGTTTTACTGAGCTCTGCCCACCACCAGTCCCTCCCATCAGGAAACTTGCACAAGCCTCCTAGATAGCCTCATCCACCAGAGGGCAGACAGCAGAAGCAAGAATAACTACAATCCTGCAGCCCGTGGAACAAAAACCACATTCACAGTAACACAGAGAAAATGAAAAGGCAGAGGACTATGTACCAGATGAAGAAACAACATAAAACCCCAGAAAAACAAGTAAATGAAGTGGAGATAGGCAACCTTCCAGAAAAAGAATTCAGAATAATGATAGTGAAGATGATCCAGGACCTCAGAAAAGGAATGGAGGCAAAGATCGAGAAGATGCCAGAAATGTTTAACAAAGACCTAGAAGAATTAACAAACAAACAGAGATAAACAATACAATAACTGCAATGAAAACGACACTAGAAGGAATCAATAGCAGAATAACTGAGGCAGAAGAACGGATAAGTGACCTGGAAGACAGAATGGTGGAATTCACTGCCGCCGAACAGAATAAAGAAAAAGGAATGAAAAGAAATGAAGACAGCCTAAGAGACCTCTGGGACAACATTAAACACACCAACATTCACATTATAGGGGCCCCAGAAGGAGAAGAGAGAGAGAAAGGACCCGAGAAAATATTTGAAGAGATTACAGTCGAAAACTTCCCTAACATGGGAAAGGAAATAGCCACCCAAGTCCAGGAAGCACAGAGAGTCCCAGGTAGGGTAAACCCAAGGAAAAACACACCGAGATACATAGTAATCAAATTGACAAAAATTAAAGACAAAGAAAAATTATTAAAAGCAACAAGGGAAAAACAACAAATAACATACAAGGGAACTCCCATAAGGTTAACAGCTCATTTCTCAGCAGAAATTCTACACGCTAGAAGGGAGTGGCATGATATATTTAAAGTGATGAAAGGGAAGAACCTACAACCAAGATTACTCTACCCAGCAAGGAATTCATTCAGATTCAACAGAGAAATCAAAAGCTTTACAGACAAGCAAAAGCTAAGAGAATTCAGCACCACCAAACCAGCTCTACAACAAATGCTAAAGATACTTCTTTAAGTGGGAAACACAAGAGAAGAAAAGGACCTACAAAAACAAATACAAAACAATTAAGAAAATGGTAATAGGAACATACATATTGATAATTACCTTAAATGTGAATGGATTAAATGCTCCAAGCAAAAGACACAGGCTCGCTGAATGGATACAAAAACAAGACCAATATACATGCTATCTACAAGAGACCCACTTCAGACCTAGGGACACATACAGACTGAAAGTGAGGGAATGGAAAAAGATATTCCATGCAAATGGAAATCAAAAGAGAGCTGGACTAGCAATACTCATATCAGATAAAATAGACTTTAAATTAAAGAATGTTACAAGAGACAAGAAAAGACACTACATTAATGATCGAGGGATCAATCCAAGAACAAGATATAACAATTATAAATATATATGCACCCAACATAGGAACACCTCAATACATAAGGCAAATGCTAACAGGTATGAAAGAGGAAATCGACAGTAACACAGTAATAGTGGGGGATTCTAACACCTCTCTTACACAATGGACAAATCATCCAGACAGAAAATTAATACGGAAACACAAGCTTTAAATGACACAGTAGACCAGATAGATTTCATTGATATTTATAGGACATTCCATCCAAAAACAGCAGATTACACTTTCTTCTCAAGTGCACACAGAACATTCTCCAGGATGGATCATATCTTGTGTCACAAATGAAGTCTCGGTAAATTTAAGAAAATTTAAATCATATCAAGCATCTTTTCTGACCACAGCCCTATGAGATTAGAACTCAATTACAGGGAAAAAAACATAAAAAACACAGACACATGGAGACTAAACAATATGTTGCCAAATAACCAAGAGATAAATGAAGAAATCAAAGAGGAAATCAAAAAATACCTAGAGACAAATGACAATGAAAACACCATGACCCAAAACCTATGGGATGTAGCAAAAGCAGTTCTAACTGGAAAGTTTATAAGGAATACAATCTTACCTCAAGAAATGAGAAAAATCTCAAATAAACATTCTAACCTTATGCCTAAAAGAACTAGAGATAGAAGAACAAACAAAACCCAAAGTTAGCAGAAGGAAAGAAATCATAAAGATTAAAGCAGAAATAAATGAAATAGAAACAAAGAAAACAATAGCAAAGACCAATGAAACTAAAAGTTGGTTCTTTGAGAAGATAAACAAAATTGATAAACCTTTAGCCCGACTCATCAAGAAAAAGCTGGAGAAGATTCAAATCAATAAAATCAGAAATGAAAAAGGAGAAGTTACAGTGGACAGCGCAGAAATACAAAGCATCCTAAGAGACTACTACAAACAACTCTATGCCAATAAAATGGACAACCTGGAAGAAATGGACAAGTTCTTAGAAAGGTATAACCTTCCAAGACTGAACCAGGAAGAAATAGAAAATATGAACAGACCAAACACAAGTGATGAAATTGAAACTGTGATTAAAAATCTTACAACAAACAAAAGTCCAGGACCAGATGGCTTCACAGGCGAATTCTATCAAACATTTAGAGATGAGCTAACACCCATCCTTCTCAAACTCTTCTGAAAAATTGCAGAGGAAGGAACACTTCCAAACTCATTCTACGAGGCCACCATCATCCTGATACCAAAACTAGACAGAGATACTACAAAAAAAAGAAAATTATAGACCAATATCACTGATGAATATAGATTCAAAAATCCTCAACAAAATACTAGCAAACAGAATCCAACAACACATTAAAAGGATCATAGACCATGATCTAGTGGGATTTATCCCAGGGATGCAAGGATTCTTCAGTATACACAAATCAATCAATGTGATGCACGATATTAACAAATTGAAGAATAAAAACCATATGATCATCTCAATAGAGGCAGAAAAAGCTTCTGACAGAATTCAACACACATTTATGATAAAAACTCTCCAGAAAGTGGGCATAGAGGGAGCCAACCTCAGTGTAATAAAGGCCATATATGACAAACCCACAGCAAACATCATTCTCAGTGGTGAAAAACTGAAAGCGTTTCCTCTGAGATCAGAAAGAAGACAAGGATGTCCACTCTCACCATTATTATTCAGCATAGTTTTGGAAGTCCTAGCCACGGCAATCAGAGAAGAAAAAGAAACAAAAGGAATACAAGTTGGAAAAGAAGTAAAACTGTCACTGTTTGCAGATGACATGATACTATACATAGAGAATTTAAAGATGCCATCAGAAATCTACTAGAGCTAATCAATGAATTTAGTAAAGTAGCAGGATACAAAATTAATGCACAGAAATCTCTTGCATTCCTATACACTAACAACGAAAGAGCAGAAAGAGAAACTGAAGAAACACTCCCATTCACCATTGCAACAAAAAGAATAAAATACCTAGGAATAAATATACCTAAGGAGGTAAAAGACCTGTATGCAGAAAACTATAAGACACTGATGAAAGTAATTAAAGATGATACGAACAGATGGAGAGATATACCATTGTTCTTGGATTGGAAGAATCAATATTGTGAAAATGAGTGTACTATCCAAAGCCATCTACATATTCAGTGCAATCCCTATCAAATTACTAGTGGCATTTTTTACAGAACTAGAACAAAAAATCTTAAAATTTGTTTGGAGACACAAAAGACCCCAAATAGCCACAGCAATCTTGAGGGAAAAAACAGAGCTGGAGGAATCAGACTCCCTGACTTCAGACTATACTACAAAGCTACAGTAATCAAGACAGTATGGTACTGGCACAAAAACAGAAATATAGATCAATGGAACAGGATAGAAAGCCCAGAGATAAACCCAGGCACCTATGGTCAACTAATCTATGCCAGAGGAGGTAAGGTTATACAATGGAGAAAAGACAGTCTCTTCAATAAGTGGTGCTGGGAAAACTGGACAGCTACATGTAAAAGAATGAAATTAGAATACTCCCTAACACCATACACAAAAATACACTCAAAATGGATTAAAGACCTAATTGTGAGAGTGGACACTGTTAAACTCTTAGAGGAAAACATAGGAAGAACACTCTGACATAAATCACAGCAAGATCTTTTTTGACCCACCTTCTAGAGTAATGGAAATAAAAAGAAAAATAAACGGGACCTAATGAAACTTAAAAACTTTTGCACAGCAAAGGAAACTATAAACAAGGTGAAAAGCCAACCCTCAGAATGGGAGAAAATATTTGCAAACGAATCAACAGACAAAGGATTAATCTCCAAAATATATAAACATTTCATGCAGCTCCATGTTAAAAAAATAAACAACCCAATCAAAAAATGGGCAGAAGACCTAAATAGACATCTCTCCAAAGAAGACATACAGATGGCCAAGAGGCACATGAAAAGCTGCTCAACATCACTAATTATTAGAGAAATGCAAATCAAAGCTACAATGAGGTTTCACCTCACAGCAGTCAGAACGGCCATCATCAAAAAATCTACGAACAATAAATGCTGGACAGGGTGTGCAGAAAAGGGAACCCTCTTGCATTGTTGGTGGGAATGCAAGTTGTAACAGCCACTATAGAGAATAGTATGGAGGTTCCTTAAAAAACTAAAAATAGGATTACCATATGACCCAGCAATCCCACTACTGGGCATATACCCTTAGAGAACCAGAATTCAAAAAGGGTCATGCAGTCCAGTGTTCATTGCAGCACTGTTTACAATAACCAGGTCGTGGGAGCAACCTAAATGCCCATCAACAGACGAATGGATAAAGAAGATGTGATACACATATACAATGGAATATTACTGAACCATAAAAAGGAACAAAATTGGGTCATTTGCAGAGACATGAATGGACTAGAGACTGTCATACAGAGTGAAGTAAGTCAGAAAGAGAAAAACAAATATCGTATATTAACGCATATATGTGGAATCTAGAAAAACGGTACAGAGGTACTGGTTTGCAGGGCAGAAATAGAGACACAGATGTAGAGAACAAACATATGGACATTAAGGGGGGAAAGCAGGGTGGGGGGGTGGGATGAACTGGGAGATATATACACTAATATGTATAAAATAGATAACTAATAAGAATCTGCTGTATAAAAAAATAAATAAATTAAATTAATTTAAACAAAACAAAACCAAAAAGAGGTATCTGACTGGAGAGCTGTATTTAGCCCCAGACCATAATTTGCATACATATGATTAGGAGACAATGGTGTGCCTATATGCATTGGGCAACACTGTTTTGCTTTCTTTATAGTATTAATCTATATTGCATAATCTCTGATTTATATCACATCATCTGGAAGAAAAAAAGCCCAAATCTATGGTTGTTTCCAAAGCTGAGTTTACAGTAGATGCTTCCTTTTTGTTGTTCAAATTAGTGAGGAGTAATTGGAAAACAAATTTTTAGATGATTGAAATGTGTCCTGTTCTAGAATTACTAATTTGTGCCCAATTCTGTTTGCCATGCTGTTGTTCATGATTTTTATCAGAGCATTTACATAGAGATTCTCTTTTAGCCTCTAACATGATTTGTGAGCAATCAAAAATAATTTAAGATCAAGAGTAGACCATTTTTCTTTCTGTGGAAGAGAAATTAGTTGGCAAATAATGTAGAAATCAATCATCCATTTCTTTTTATTTACAGCTGGGAGCTGTTTAGGGCTCAGTTTAGAAGGAGGGTTTCTCTTCCTCCTCTGGCTGAGCAAAGAACACACTGGCCTGATCCTTTCTGTGAATTTTGTCTTAGGAGCTCTTTGGCTGTGATCAGTCCACTCTGTTCTGTTTGTCTCTGATGTGTTTCCTTTCCCTTCTCTGGACCGAGGATTAGGATCACTCTCCTGGTTAGGTTATCTGGAAGCCCCATTGCAAATCTTTTGTCTAAGTTTCCAGCCGTTTTAAAGAAACTGTCCTCCGTAGATTCTCCTAATAATTGAACACCTTATTTCAAAAATGTCCTCTGCATAGGAAACTGTGCTTTCTAGGTAAATCCTGAATCCTGGCCCTTATCTTCTTATCTCATCATTTATGTAGTAGGCAAAGTAAGCTCCATGTCAGAGAAACTTCTTTGAAAGTGACGATGCACCTGAGTGCCCACATATCCCTATTAAAGCTCCACCAGTCTTTAGTGAGCTGAATACTTCCTGTCCCCAAGGTGACATTGCAGGAGCTGGACCAGTTTTAGACCTTTGAAACCTAATTTATGACTCATCATTGAGATACCGCTGGCTTTCATTGGACTGATATGTGGCAACGAGCAGTAGTTTTATATTGGCTTGATAAGGAAAAGCAAAAGAAATAGCACAAGGTGAAACTAGACAGTTGAATTTATTCAGGGGATATTTACTGAAAGCAGAAAATGTGCTATTTGTTGAACACCTACTAAGTGCCAGAGCTGTGTGGCTCTGAGGAATCCGAGGCTGAGGAGTTAGTAACTTGTCAGTTTCAGAGGTAGGAGATGGCAGAGCTGGATTTGGAACCCAATTCCAACTTCAAAATCATTCTCTTTCCCTACATCACACTGTCACATGAGCAGTACATATTGATTTAAGGAAAGAGCTGGGGAATGACACCTCTTCTTTTACCATCTCTGAACCACATACCCAGTAAGAAGTTTGTATTTTTGTAGTGTTAGAGACAGAGAATGTCTCCACTTAATTTTGTTGACCTTTACTCCTCTATTTTTTTTCTCGATTTTAGCGAGTTAAGTGTTCTCGCTTTCTTGACTGGACCATGGCAGATTGCAAAAACCTCAGATCTTCATTTAAAGAATGGAAAATGCAACACCTTAAATTATCATCACTATTTCTTCCCTTCTAGTGCACCAAAGGTGAGAGACTGGTTTCTGAGTGTATGTGGTCCATCCTGGGAGAAGAATAGCTAAAATTTTAATAGTGCGTCTATGAGTTAGGTATTACTCTAATACTTGACATATATTGACTTGTTTAATTCTCCCAACAACCTTACAATGTAGGTACTACCATTATCCCAAGTTAACAGATGAGAACACAGACACAGAGAGGTGAACTAACTTCATACAACTACTGCGTGGAGGAGCTGAGATTCAAACCCAGGTTGTCAGACTCTAGGGACTGTATTCTTAAGGAAATGGGATCCTCTGAACTTTGCAGTCAGTCAGGGTTCACCCAGGAGACAGAAATCATACCAGATATATTAAAGGAGGGACTTAATATGATGAATTGTAACTATATATTAAAGAACTAAAAAGGCAAAAAGAGAATGTCAGGGTACCACTGATAAAGCATCTTCTGGTTGCAGATGGGCTGGGAGGACAAAAGCGTGAGGACGGAATTACTAATATTTCAGAAGCTTGGAGAAGAGGCTTTACAGAGCAGAGACTCAGATATCCGAGGATGGGGCACTGTTTAGCTGGTGCTAGTGTCTCTGAGAGTGGAAAAGTGGTATCACGGGACTGGTCTGTGGATGTCTAAGGAGGAAGCGTTGGCCAGCTGGTATTGACATCTGGGGGCGCCATAACAATGGTTCTTCAAGTGCTAGGAAAACTGCAAACTGGAACCAAATGCTGCTACTGGCAGAAAATTGCTGCTGTTGGATTGAAGAATCATTGCCAGGATCATGCTTACAGGAAGGAATCAAAATGAAAACAAATAAGAAGGATGAAGTCCCTTCTGCATTCTGAAACCTTGCTTTTCCCTTCCTGCATCCTTATGGGCAGAGCCTAACAGGGTGCAGCTGGCAAGGTAGAGATGTGGTTTGGAGTCCCAATCCCAGCACCACAAAGCAGAGTTGGGTTTGACTCAAAGCGCAATTTTCAAATAGGGAAATCTGTTCAAAATTCAGGGGGAAAACATGCTACTTGGGAATTTTATTTGGTTCCCTCAGTACAATGAAATCTTACACACCTTTTATGAATATGGTCTGCCTCTCCTATTAAATTAGAGAGTCTCTCTAACAGTGCCTGACTTAGACATTTTTCCAGGGCCAGCCTAGTAGGATGCACATAGTAGGTACATAATAAATTATGATTGCTGAAGTGATGTCCCAAAAACTTGAGTATAGATTTCCTGTTTAGAAATCATTTTATAGGTTTCAGAGGATCTGTTCATGGGTTCAGCTGAACAAATAAAGCATGAGTATATTATTCAGGGTAAGGGCTTGTTAGATCCTTGAGGATGCTCAAGAGAGCTCCAGTGTTTGCAGCAAAGTTTACAAAGATTGAAACAATATCCACTCTCTTTCCCCTGGTGAGATGATCATTCATTAAGGAAATGGAGACATCGATCTGTTTGATGGCACTCCATCAGCAGAGCCACGGCCTATGAAAAGGTAGGGTCCAATTTTCATTCATATTTCAGGGATGCTTCCCAGTTGGGTGGCAGTGTTCTGATCCCCCATGTTACCTGTCAAAGGATAATGGATGTCCCTGATGGGAACACCGCTGACCCGACAGCTCTCCTTTCATTTTAATAATGTGATTGGAATCAGGTTTGTGGTGCCAAATTGAATAGGATTAGGAAATCAGTCATGTCTTTGAACAAAAACAAAAATGTGTGTGAGGGAAGGTAAAAAGAAATAATTCCCTTAGTCTGAAACAAAAGAAGAGAAACAGCTGTATTTCCGTTACCGTGATTCTTACTTTAGGATTACAGATCCTAAAAGGATAATTTTCTGTTTCCGTACTTGTTGGCCCACAGTATGTTTTCTAGGTTGAGTGTGGGCAATGTGGTATAGAGGCGGTAACCCCATCCTACACCAGGATGCTTGAGCGTGAGCCCCAAGTCAGCCAGGAGCTGCTCTGTGAGTTTGGCTGTGTTACTTGGCTTCACTGACCTTCAGTTTTCTCTTTTGAAAATGAAGAGGTTGGTTTTAATCAACACCCCACATTTTCTTCCTCATTCCTACAGCATCTTCTCTGGTCTTATTTTCCTTGGCATGCTAACGTGTATTGTTTCAGATGAGTCAGTTGAGAAGAAACCCTCGCTTTGTCAAGACCTATGTCAGTACCTCTGGGTGGGAGTGTGGTGGGGGATGGGGGGCACATGCCATTCCCAAAAGAGTAGTAGTTTCTTTACAAAATGACTTAATTTATGATATACATATTTTACTAAAGTGAAGGTCACCAGCCCAATTGATGAACAGATTTTGATTGAAGTGAAATCCATGTTTTTTCTAAGTCATGTAGATTTTTGCTTTAGATCCTATCTGTTGAGACGGAAAGTTTGAAGCCATATAGTAGTATAGTGACAGTGAATTTCTTCGCTCTTCTAAATATAATGTTCAAAATATCTATATGCAGTAGGAAGTAAATACGTTATATCTTAAAAATGGAAACTTTAGAGATAGCATTCTGTTCTGTTTTTGTGTTAGCACCAATTATTGCTTGTGCTTTAACAGCTAATCACATAAGAATTGTCTTCTCTTGAGCTAGACCAATGGTCTTTCTTCTTTTTGTACATCCATCTATCTCTCCATCTATCCTGAGGGCTTGGATCTGACAGGATCACCCAGAGGCATTGTACAATAGTGTTTTCTCTCTTGATGTCCACAAAGATTATAAACCAAACAGTCCAAGTATCACTTGTTTCAATTTACAATTCTTTGTAGTTTGACTAGGGACATACTTGTATTTTATTCTATGCTCTTTCATTTCTTGCCACTTATCCTGGGCAAGCTATTCATCTTTCCTGAACCTCAGTTTCAGTCTGCGGAATTGAGATTCTACTTCTCACCTCACGGGGTTATTCTGAGACTTAAAAGCAATTGTATGTATAAAGGTCTTAGTGCAGTATCTGACATACATCAGTTTCTTCCCTTCTAGTCTTTAACCTGCTTGTTACTTACTATTATTTTGAAAAAGTGGTTGCCTTGTAGCACCATATCTGGGCTTTGGTGAGTGTATCTGTTTTTTAGAAGCATCTGAAACTGACTCTAACCTAAACAAAAGGGACTTATGGCAAGACTATCAGGAACTCATAGACTTGCTTGGTAGGATGGGGAAACTCACATAGAAAATGACTGGAATCCTGGAGGTTCCTAATGGCCAGGATACAGGAAGAAAGGAATAGCTCCATAGAAGAATGGTTGAGTGGATAAACCTAACCACCACTTCTTCTGCCCTCTTATTTCTCCCTCTCTCAAAATTTAAAGTGAAGGAGAGGAGGAATCTGATTAGCTGAGATTAGGTCATACGACTTCTCCATGGCTTTATGGTGCTATTGAAAGCAATGCCCCATTACCTCAGATCCTAGGTAGGAGGGAAATTACTCTTCCATCACAATACACACACTAGTGGTAAAGGACAGGAAGCTCCGCATAAGGAACCCCAGATACCGGGGGGAAAAGGAAATGGCTGCTGGATGCACAAAAAATAGCAAATGCCAATGATGGTGAGCATATGTGTGCTTATACTATCTATCCACAGATATTTTTACAGACTCTGAATCCATCAGTTCTCAGTTTTTATGTTGGTAAACTTAAGGGTCTTGGTTGATTTTAGTTTGTTCTTCTAGGACAGCCTTTTCTGTCTCCTAGGGTGTTTTAATTGCTCATCCCTGGACTTTTTCCAAGTCTTGTTAAGTCCTTATTCAGCTGTGGCAACCAGAGCAGCACAGCTCTTTGAGTGCTGATGTAGTGTGATTAGTTTCAAGGAGAGGACAGTGTGTTTGGTTTTATGTCCAATATCCTTGGTTAACATTAATATTATTTATTGGAGGATAATACGTTTCATTTTTACATCACTTGGGCATCTGGCAGTGTAAGCCTTGCTGGCCCTGGGGAGACCTAACATTTTAGAAACAGAGAAATATGGATAAACAATGGAGTTATTTGACACTACTTAGGAGAAGGGGAAAAAATAAACAAAGATCCACATTTCTGCACACCCCCAGTCTGTTCTTTGAGCAGAAACCCTTTGATTTGGGGTTTAGATCCAAGTTGATTTGGTTGTCAATTCTGGTTTTCCAAATGTGTGACCTTCAGCAAGTCACTTTAATTTTGCCTGGTTTCAGTTTTGTCATCAGTGAAATAGGAATAATAATAGCTTGACTGGATTAAAGGTGATTTTATGTGATTACAGTAATTGAGGCTTTAGCAGAATATCTGGCACATGGTAGAAACAGAATTTAAAGTCTCCCTTTCTCTTCCCCCTTATATCAAAAAGACAAGAGAAATCTGAAATAATTAAAATCATTGGATCCTCTTGGAGTTAGTCAAGGGAAGACTTTACAGGAGAGGCGAGCCTGGAGCTGGTCTTTGAGAGAGAGAAGTGACAGGACTTCATGGAAAGAGAGAGTGAGAACATGAAAGGAAAAGTCAGCATATCTGAAAGCTGGAAGTAAGGAAGACTAACTACCTTCCTTCTGGATTTCGGAGTAGCTGGTTAGAAAACGATGGAAGATGGTGGTGAGATACCTGCTGATGAGGCTTGATTTGAGAGGTTTCTGTGCCCAGAAAAGCATACAACAAAGCAACACTTAAGGTGGTAAATTCACCCATGATGACCTGCCTGTCTCGGAGAGTAGATTGACTGTTAAGCAATGAACACTTTCCTTTCAAATTTGTTCCTATTTATTTTAAAATTTCATCCAATATCTCTGATAAAGAGGGTTGACTCTATTACTTGTCACAGGCTCTATTCTAACTTCATGTCTCCAAGTTGTCTCTGTGAATTATAACTCTGTGTCTGCCCCAGGGTTGCTTTATTCAGAATCATAGAATGTTAAAGATAGGCTACTACAGTTCATCTACATTTCAGATGAAAAACCTGAGGATCTGAGAGAGGACATGAAGTGCCAAAGACTGTGGACTTTTGGAAGCATGGTGTAGCAGAAAAAACGTGGATTTTAGGTAGATTTCTTGCACTTACCTAAATGCATGAACTTGGATATGTTATCTGACCTTTGGAAACCCAGTTTCCTCTCTGTTTAAGAGGATGGACAATGCCTGCCTCAAAGGATGAGTGTGAGGCTGAAACAAGGGAACATCTGGCAAAGAGCTCAATAAATGTTAGTCCCCTTCCCCCTCCTTTGGAGCTGATTCACGTTCTGCAGTTTAAGGAAAGGGTTTGGCCACCTCTTAGGGGAGGAGCACCAAGGGGAAAGGTAAAATCACAGAAGGAATCTAAGGATAAATGATTGATTTTTGGTTCTGTTCTTTTCTAGGCAGTATCATTTTGGGGAAGGAGGTGAACAGCGTTTCTTCCTTAGTCACTGCTTCTGGGGTTGGGACACTTCTCATGATTCTGGTAGAAATTCAGACTGACATCTGAGGGATGAGGCAGGTGGCTGTCACCTCCATTAAGAATAACTGCACCCCAGCCCTTTATCCACAAGTCTGCAAGTGTGTTTGGCTCCCATAGGAGGTTTATGTGTTGGCAGTTTCAGCGAAATGATTCCTTACAGCTCAGACATGTAAAGACTTTCAGATGGCCCTGCGGCTTTTTTCTCTCCCTTTACTTATTTCTGTAGTCTTGAAATTTACAACCCTTAAGGCTACAAAAGCTGTTACCCAGAACTGGAGGAACTACTGAACTGAGATTTTTTTTCCCTCTAATTAAAAATTTAAAAAACATTTTATTTAACTAAAAAGAACCAGAAATGAAAGTAAAGCCTAATATACTGGAAGGCACAGTGAATAGAGAACAGATGTGCCAATTAGAGAAACTGGATTTAAGTTTCAGAATTTCCACTTAGCTGCTCCTAGGCCTCTGGCTGTGTGTTCTTGACCGTCTGATCTTGAATACAGTATTTCAAGGATCCATTCCAGCATAATCTTTTTGTGACCTGGTAAGTGTATTCTTTTAATAGGTTCACAAACTATTACAAACATATAGAAAAACTGAGAGTATAATGTAATGAGCAGTCTTGTACCTACCATTGAATCCTATCAAATTTTAATATTTTGTTGTCTTGCCACATATACTTTCTTTAAGAAGTTATAGGTAGCATTAAAATGCTTGTATACCTCTCTTGGATCTCATTCATCTTCCTATTTCTCTTGAATTTGATACTTATCTCCATGAATGTTTCTGTATTTTTACTGTCTATCCATATATCTATCAACACTATGTAGTATTCTTTGGTATGTTTCTCACATTACAAACATGATATCATACTGCATATATTCAATTGTCATTTGCTTTTGTCACTCAACATGTTTTTGAGATTTATCCATGTTCACATATGTAGCTCTGGTTCATTCATTTTAATTGCTATATAGTAACCCATTACATGAGTAATCCACAATTTACTTATTCTTTTTCCTGTTCACTAGTTTTTACAATGGCAAATAATGCTGGAATTATTACACTGGTATAAGTCTCCTCTGCTATGTGCATCTTTAACTTGCCTTGATATTGTCAAATTGCTACCAAAGATTGGAATCACATTGTTCCAATTGCTTATTCCTATGTTTGTTTATTTTATAATTACTTGTTAGCTCAAGGAATTATTAAGAACCCTAAATTTACTTTCTTTTTTCATTTAACACACATTATATGTTCTCCTTGGCATTGGACTGCATTAAATATAAAAATCAGAAAGACTATAACCTGGTTGCAACAAATTCTATACTGTAGATGAGCCATAAGCACTTATTAGCATACTTATTATCATATATAATAGTAAAAATGTCTACTCAGTCCATTGGGCTTTACTGATTTACTAGGACCACCTTTCTTAAGTTTAGTTGAAACAAATGACCTTACAACAATTTTTTGGTGTTCTACTGTGGTTTTTGTTTGTTTATTGTTTTTGTTTTTACTTTTTTTACTTAGAGTGCTTCTGGCATTATAAGAAGCACATATTACTTGGGACACAGATATGTTTTAATTGTTTTTCTATAGTTTTTTTTATTTTTATAAATCTATTTTATTTATTTTTGGCTACGTTGGGTCTTCGTTGCTGCACACAGGCTTTCTCTAGTTGCGGTGAGCGGGGGCTACTCTTCCTTGCCATGGGTAGGCTTCTCATTGCGGTGGCTTCTCTTGTTGCAGAGCAAAAGCTCTAGGTGTGCGAGCTTCAGTAGTTGTGGCATGCGGGCTCAGTAGTTGTGGCT
Source organism: Balaenoptera physalus (assembly GCF_965194825.1). NCBI lineage: Eukaryota > Metazoa > Chordata > Mammalia > Artiodactyla > Balaenopteridae > Balaenoptera > Balaenoptera physalus. Next base: position 77,902,620 of record NC_138889.1, read on the forward strand.
CGCGAGCTCCAGAGCACAAGCTCAGTAGTTGTGATGCACGGGCTGAGTTGCTCTGCGGCATGTGGGATCTTCCCGGACCAGGGCTCAAACCCGTGTCCCCTGCATTGCCAGGCAGATTCTTAACTACTGCACCACCATGGAAGTCCAGATTCTTAATAAATTTGCCTTGGTTATGGTCAAAGTCCTCTGGATATATTGTTCAGCTGCATGGAATGTTGTAGCTATTACCAGAAAAAGAAAGAAGACTTTCTGTTGTTGTTTGAGTTTAATACAGATGTTTGCTTGTGATATTCAGCAGTACTGAAACTGGAGTCTCAGGAGTGGCTCTTGTGCAGATTGTGGAAAAATACTCAGTCATTTGTTGAACAAGGTAACAGGTCTTGTTTCCAGTTGTGTTGTCAGTCGAATTGACAAGACATGATAGTTTTACCCAGCAGCAAGTAACTTACTTTAAGAAAAGGTATGGAACAAGGGATACTGCCACATGCACAACCAGTAACATCAGAGAGGCCTCAAACACCTAGATGCAGCTGCTGGTGTCCATCCCAAAGCATGGGATTTGTTTTGGTTTCAAGGCGTGGGAATTGACCCTAGCCTGGGTCCCTTCCCTGGAAGGGAAGACTTTGCATGTTATATTGGGCATATTCTAAGGTAGCAATATAATAGAGGGATTTGAGAGCGTGGCTTCAGTGTCAAACAGGTTCAAGTTCTGGCTGTAGAGAAGCTGCAGGGACTGTGGTCCTTCAGCTTAATATTCGTGAGAGTCACCTAGTACGTGGAGGGGAATGTGCCCAGTTCCCATTCTGAAGTACAACTGCTGACATAGGTACCTAACTATTCTGACGACAGCCTTAAATCAGAAATCAGCATGTGGTAAACCTAGTGGGACCATCATTTATCTCTAAAGGTTGTATTTCCTCACTTGATGTTGCAGAATGTGCAGCCAGGGATCAAATGTTCCTCAAGCATTCCCAGAGGCTGGAGGAAGAGATTATCGCCCAGTTGTTAACTCTTACCTGTTATGTCCTCTCAGTTTACTAAGCCTCAGCAACTCAGTGGACAGTGGGGGAGAGAACATAGTAGAGACGGTGTTTTCTGCCTCCCTGGCAGAGAAAACTTTGTATGCCATATTGGCCATATTCTAAGGTAGCAATATAATAGTGATTTGAGAGCATGGGTGGGCTTTGGGGTCAAACAAGTTCATGTTCAAGCCCTGGCTGTACTACTTCCTAGCCATCTGTCACTGTGGTAGGCAGAAGATGAAGGTATCCACATCCTAACCCCTGGAACCTGTTAATATGTTAGGTTAAAAGACAAAGGATCATATGGTAGTTCTATTTTTAGTTTTTCAAGGAACCTCCATACTGTTCTCCATAGTGGCTGTATCAATTTACATTCCCAGCAACAGTGCATATTTTCTCCACACTAAAAATATAACTACCATAACTAAAAATAGAACTACCATACGACCGAGCAATCCCACTACTGGACATATACCCTGAGAAAATCATAATTCAAAAAGAGTCATGTACCACTATGTTCATTGCAGCTCTATTTACAATAGCCAGGACATGGAAGCAACCTAAGTGTCCATCAGCAGATGAATGGATAAAGCTGTGGCACATATATACAATGGAATATTACTCAGCCATAAAAAGAAATGAAATTGAGTTATTTGTAGTGAGGTGGTTGTACCTAGAGTCTGTCATACAGAGTGAAGTAAGTCAGAAAGAGAAAAACAAATACCGTATGTTAACACATATATATGGAATCTAAAAAAAAAATGGTTCTGATGAACCTAGGAGCGGGACAGGAATAAAGATACAGATGTAGAGAATGAACTTGAGGACACGGGGAGGGGGAAGGGTAAGCTGGGATGAAGTGAGAGAGTGGCATGGACATATATACACTACCAAATGTAAGATAGATAGCTAGTGGGAAGCAGCTGCATAGCACAGGGAGATCAGCTCGGTGCTTTGTGACCACCTAGAGGGGTGGGATAGGGAGGGTGGGAGGGAGACGCAAGAGGGAGGTGATATGGTCATATATGTATACGTATACCTGATTCACTTTGTTATACAGTAGAAACTAACACAACACTGTGAAGCAATTATACTCCAATAAAGATGTTAAAGAAAAAAGCAAAGGAGAATTCAGGTTTCAGATGGAATTACAGTTGCTCATCAACTGACTTTGAGATGGCTTCATTATTCTGGATTATCTAAGTTGGCCCAGTGTAATTACAAGGGTCTTTATAAATGAAAGAGGGAAGCAAAAGAAAGAGAACCAGACACATGGCATCATGAGAAGGAATTAGCTAGACATTTCTGGTTTTGAAAATGAATGAATGGGGCCTTGAGCCAAGAATTCCTGCAGCCTATGGAAGCTGGAAAAGGCAAGGAAACAGTTGTCTCCATAGCACTACCCACCCGCAGCCCCCCACCCCCAGCAAAAGGAACACAGCTCTGCTGATACTTTGATTTCAGTGCAGTGAGACCCATTTTGGACTTCTGACCTCTAGAACTGAAAGATAAGAAATTTGTATTGTTTTAAGCTACTAAGTTTTTGGTAATTTGTAACAGCAGCAATAGGAAACTAAAACAATGCCCTTTATTCTTCTGTGATTTAGTTTCTCATTTTGTAAAATGATGTTTATAACAGTCCTATTCTCCTACTGTTTTTAGAAGATGTAAGTACCTGTGCAGGGCTCTGTACCCACTCATTTTTTTTTTTTTTTATTGCACTACAATTGCTCTACAATGTTGTGTTAGTTTCTGCTGTACAATGAAATGAATCAGCTATATGTATACCTATATCCCCTCCCTCATGGACCTCCCTCCCATGCCCCACCCGCCAATCCCACCCATCTAGGTCATCACAGAGCACTGAGCTGAGCTTCCTATGCTTTATAGCATGTTCCCACTAGCTATCTATTTTACCCATGGTAGTGTATATATGTTAATCCTTATCTCCCAATTTGTCACACCCTCCCCATCCCCCTCTGTGTCCACTCATCTGTTCTCTACATCTACATCTCTATTTCTGGCCTGGAAGTAGGTTCATCTGTACCCTTTTTCTAGATTCCACATATATGCATTAATAGACAATATTTGTTTTTCTCTTTCTGACTTACTTCACTCTGTATGGCAGACTCTAGATCCATCCACATCTATACAAATGACCTAATTTCGTTCCATTTTATGGCTGAGTAATATTCCATTGTATATATGTACCACACTACTGGGCATATACCCTGAGAAAACCATAATTCAAAAGGACACATGTACCCCAGTGTTCACTGCAGCATTATTTACAATAGCCAGGACATGGAAACAACCTAAATGTCCAACGACAGATGAATGGATAAAGAAGATGTACTCACTCTTGGTGAGACTCAGTCTTTGGACTAGAAGTCAGGAGACTTGGGCTATTTTCTCAGGCAAAATGAGGGCAATAGTAATTTCTTGCCTTTCATATGGAACTGATGTGAGAAACAAATGAAGTTGTCTTAACTTTTATTTTTTAACTAAGGTACTCTTTAAATGTAACTTGTTGTAGTTTAACTCTACATTTCAAATGGTCTTAAGAGATGTTTTGTCAAAGATACATGAAAAAGGCAAAATATTACACATGAACCACCATTTGATTCCAGGAAATAGTGCTGGAGTAGTAGGTGGTATTAATTTCATTGATTGGTACTGAGTAGTACGGTTTTTTCTTTTAGATGTTCTATATTTATTGCATTTTTAATTTCCTATTTATGTGGTAATAATTATGGTTCTTCATTACAAATCCCAGAGTTGTATGTTATCTTTTAATTGCAACCTTTGCTTATAATGTCTGAATGTAAACACAGTGATATTTATTTAATTCAACTGAGGATGAAGTGGAAGAATCATCTATTTGGCAAGAATATAATTATCATACATCCAGTAACACATTTTGAGTGTTTTAAAAGATGTGTTAATATTCAGTAAGTGGAATGGTTCTCATAGTACTGCTTGCTAATGATTAAGTAGTTCACAAATATTTATGGTGAGTTTTGATTGAACGTACAGTTGAATAGGTAAATTCAGGCAGATACAATTAAGACTTATTTGTCTTGATTGCTTTTTAAAAGTACAGCTGACCCTTGAACAAGGGCGTAAGGGGCGCCAGCCTCCACACACTTGAAAATCCACTTAGAATTTATAGTCAGCCTCTTATATGCAGTGCCTCTGTATTTGCAGGTTCAACCAACTGTGGATCATGTAGTATTGTAATATGAATTTATTTATTTTTTATTTTATTATTTTTTTAACATCTTTATTGGAGTATAATTGCTTTACATTGTTGTGTTAGTTGCTGCTGTATAGCAAAGTGAATCACCTGTACGTATACATATATCCCCATATCTCCTCCCTCTTGCGTCTCCCTCCCACCCTCCCTATCCCACCCCTCTAGGTGGTCACAAGGCACCGAGCTGATCTCCCTGTGCTATGCAGCTGCTTCCCACTAGCTATCTATTTTACATTTGGAAGTGTATATATGTCCATGCCACTCTCTCACTTCGTTCCAGCTTACCCTTCTCCTTCCCCGTTTCCTTAAGTCCACCGTCTACGTGTGCATCTTTATTCCTGTCCTGCCACTAGGTTCATCAGAACCATTTTTTTTTTTAGATTCCATATATATGTGTTAGCATACGGTATTTGTTTTTCTCTTTCTGACTTACTTCACTCTGTATGACAGACTCTAGGTCCATCCACCACACTACAAATAACTCAATTTTGTTTCTTTTTATGGCTAAATAATATTCCACTGTATATATGTGACACATCTTTATCCATTCATCTGTCGATGGACACTTGCATTAATTCCATGTCCTGGCTATTGTAAACAGTGCTGCAATGAACATTGTGGTACATTACTCATTTTGAGTTATGGTTTTCTCAGGGTATATGCCCAGTAGTGGGATTGCTGGGCCATATGGCAGTTCTATTTTTAGTTATTTAAGGAACCTCCATACTGTTCTCCATAGTGGCTATATCAATTTACATTCCCACCAACAGTGTATGAGGGTTCCCTTTTCTCCACACCCTCTCCAGCATTTATTGCTTGTAGATTTTTTGATGATGGCCATTCTGACAGGTGTGAGGTGATACCTCATTGTAGTTTTGATTTGCATTTCTCTAATGATTAGTGATGTTGAGCATCCTTTCATGTCTTTGTTGGCAATCTGTATATCTTCTTTGGAGAAATGTCTATTTAGGGCTTCTGTTCATTTTTGGATTGTATTGTTTTTTTTTTAATATTGAGCTGCATGTGCTGCTTGTATATTTTGGAGATTAATCCTCTGTCAGTTGCCTCATTTGCAAATATTTTCTCCCATTATGAGGGTTGTCTTTTCATCTTGTTTATGGTTTCCTTTACTGTGCAAAAGCTCTGAAGTTTCATTAGTTCCCATTTGTTTTTTTGTGTGTTTATTTCCATTTCTCTAGGAGGTGGGTCAAAAAGGATCTTGCTATGATTTATGTCATAGACTGTTCTTCCTATGTTTTCCTCTAAGAGTTTTATAGTATCTGGCCTTACATTTAGGTCTTTAATCCATTTTGAGTTTATTTTTGTGTATGGTTTTTAGGGAGTGTTCTAATTTCATTCTTTTACATGTAGCTGTCCATTTTTCCCAGCACCACTTATTGAAGAGGCTGTCTTTTCTCCATTGTATACTCTTGCCTCCTTTATCAAAGATAAGGTGACCATATGTGCATGGGTTTATCTCTGGGCTTTCTATCCTGTTCCATTGATCTATATTTCTGTTTTTGTGCCAGTACCATACTGTCTTGATTCCTGTAGCTTTGTAGTGCAGTCTGAAGTCTGGGAGCCTGATTCCTCCAGCTCCATTTTTGTTTCTCAAGATTGCTTTGGCTATTCGGGGACTTCTGTGTTTCCATACAAATTGTGAAACTTTTTGTTCCAGTTCTGTGAAAAATGCCATTGGTAGTTTGATATTCCACTGAATCTGTAGATTGCCTTGGGTAGTATAGTCATTTTCACAGTGTTGATTCTTCCAATCCAGAACATGGTATATCTCTCCATCTGTTTGTATCATCTTTAATTTCTTTCATCAGTGTCTTATAATTTTCTGCATACAGGTCTTTTGTCTGCTTAGGTAGGTTTATTCCTAGGTATTTTATTCTTTTTGTTGCATTGGTAAATGGGAGTGTTTCCTCAATTTCTCTTTCAGATTTTTCATCATTAGTGTATAGGAATGCAAGAGATTTCTGTGCATTAATTTTGTATCCTGCTACTTTACCAAATTCATTGATTAGCTCTAGTAGTGTTCTGATAGCATCTTTAGGATACTCTATGTATAGTATCATGTCATCTGCAAACAGTGACAGCTTTACTTCTTCTTTTCCAATTTGTATTGCTTTTATTTCTTTTTCATCTCTGATTGCTGTGGCTAAAACTTCCAAAACTATGTTGAATAATAGTGATAAGAGTGGGCAACCCTGTCTTGTTCCTGATCTTAGTGGAAATGGTTTCAGTTTTTCACCATTGAGAACGATGTTGGCTCTGGGTTTGTCATATATGGCCTGTATTATGTTAAGGTAAGTTCCCTCTATTCCTACTTTCTGGAGAGTTTTTATCATAAATGGGTGTTGAATTTTGCCAAAAGCTTTTTCTGCATCTATTGAGATTCTCATATGGTGTTTCTCCTTCAATTTGTTAATATGATTTATCACATTGATTCATTTGCATACAATGAAGAATCCTTGCATTCCTGGGATAAACCCCACTTGATTATGGTGTGTCATCCTTTTAATGTGCTGTTGGATTCTGTTTGCTAGTAGTTTGTTCAGGATTTTTACATATATGTTCATCAGTGATATTGGCCTCTAGTTTTCTTTTTTTGTGACATCTCTGTCTGGTTTTGGTATCAGGGCGATGGTGGCCTCATAGGATGAGTTTGGGAATGTTCCTCCCTGTGCTATATTTTGGAAGAGTTTGAGAAGGATAGGTGTTAGCTCTTCTCTAAATGTTTGATAGAATTTGCCTGTGAAGTCATCTGGTCCTGGGATTTTGTTTTTTGGAAGATTTTTAATCACAGTCTCAATTTCAGTGCTTGTGATTGGTCTGTTTATATTTTCTATTTCTTCCTGGTTCAGTCTCGGAAGATTGTGCTTTTGTAAGAAGTTGTCCATTTCTTCCAGATTGTCCATTTTATTGGCATATAGTTGCTTGTAGTAATCTCTCATGATCCTTTCTATTTCTTCAGTGTCAGTTGTTACTTCTCCTTTTTCATTTCTAATTCAGTTGAATTGAGTCTTCTCCCTTCTTTTGTTGATGAGTCTGGTTAATTATCAACTTTGTTTATCTTCTCAAAGAACCAGCTTTTAGTTTAATTGATCTTTGCTATTGTTTCCTTCATTTCTTTTCATTTATTTCTGATCTGATCTTTATGATTTCTTTCCTTCTGCTAACTTTGGGGTTTTTTTGTTATTCTTTGTCTAATTGCTTTAGGTGTCAGTTTACGTTCTTTATTTGAGATGTTTCTTGTTTCTTGAGGTAGGATTTTATTGCTATAAACTTCCCTCTTAGAACTGCTTTGCTTCATTCCATAGATTTTGGGTTGTTGTGTTTTCATTGTCCTTTGTTTCTATGTATTTTTTGATTTCCTCTTTGATTTCTTCAGTGATCTCTTGGTTATTTAGTAGCATATTGTTTAACCTCCCTCTGTTTGTATTTTTTACATTTTTTATCCTGTAATTGATATCTAGTCTCATAGCGTTGTGGTCATAAAACATACTTGATACGATTTAAATTTTCTTAAATTTACCAAGGCTTGATTTGTGACCCAAGAGATGATCTGTCCTGGAGAATGTTCCGTGAGCATTGAGAAGAAAGTGTATACTGTTGTTTTTGGATGGAATATCCTATAAATATTAATTAAGTCCATCTTGTTTAATGTGTCATTTAAAGCTTGTGTTTCCCTATTTATTTTCATTTTGGATGATCTGTCCATTGGTGAAAGTGGGGTGTTAAAGTCCCCTGCTATGATTGTGTTACTGTCGATTTCCCCTTTTATGGCTGTTAGCATTTGCTTTGTGTATTGAGGTGCTCCTATGTTGGGTGCATAAATATTTACAATTGTTATATATTCTTCTGGATTGATCCCTTGGTCATTATGTAGTGTCCTCTTTGTCTCTTGTAATAGTCTTTATCTTAAAGTCTATTTTATCTGATATGGGAATTCCTATTCCAGTTTTCTTTTGATTTCCATTTGCAAGGAATATCTTTTTCCATCCCCTCACTTTCAGTCTGTATGTGTCCCTAGGTCTGAAGTGGGTCTCTTGTAGACAGTATTTATACGGGTCTTGTTTTTGTTTCCATTCAGCCAGTCTGTGTCTTTTTGTTGGAGTGTTTAATCCATTTACATTTAAGGTAGTTGTCAATATGTGTGTTCCTATTACCATTTTCTTAATTATTTTGGGTTTGTTATTGTAGGTCTTTTCCTTCTCTTGTGTTTCCTGCCTAGAGAAGTTCCTTTAGCATTTGTTGTAAGGCTGGTTTGCTGGTGCTGAACTCTCTTAGCTTTTGCTTGTCTGTAAAGGTTTCAAATTCTCTGTTGAATCTGAATGAGATCCTTGCTGGGTAGAGTAATCTTGGTTGTAGATATTTCCCTTTCATCACTTTGAATATGTCCTGCCCCTCCCTTCTGGCTTGCATAGCTTCTGCTGATTGATCAGCTGTTAACCTTATGGGGATTCCCTTGTATGTTATTTGTTGCTTTTTCCTTGTTGCTTTCCATTTTTTTTCTTTGTTTTTAATATTTGATGATTTGATTAATATGTGTCTTGGCGTGTTTCTCCTTGGATGTATCCTGTATGGGACTCTCTGCACTTCCTGGGTTTGATTGATTATTTCCTTTCCCACATTAGGGAAGTTTTTAACCATAATCTCTTCCAATATTTTCTCAGTCCCTTTCTTTTTCTCTTCTTCTTCTGTGACCCCTGTAATTTGAATGTTGGTGCGTTCAATGTTATACCAGAGATCTCTGAGACTGTCCTCAATTATTTTCATTATTTTTTCTTTGTTCTGCTCTGCGGTAGTTATTTCCTCTATTTTATCTTCCAGATCACTTATCTGTTCTTCTGCCTCAGTTATTCTGCTATTGATTCTTTCTAGAGAATTTTTAATTTCATTTATTGTGTTGTTCATCATTCTTTATTTGCTCATTAGTTCTTCTAGGTCCTTATTAAACATTTCTTATATTTTCTCCATTCTATTTACAAGATTTTGGATCATCTTTACTATCATTACTCTGAATTCTTTTTCAGGTAGACTGCCTATTTCCTCTTCATTTGTTTGGTCTCGTGAGTTTTTACCTTGCTCCTTCATCTGCTGCCTATTTCTCTGTGTTCTCATTTTGCTTAACTTACTGTGTTTAGAGCCTCCTTTTCTCAGGTTGCAGGTTCGTAGTTCCCATTGTTTTTGGTGTCTGCCCCCAGTGGGTAAGTTTGGTTCAGTGGGTTGTGTAGGCTTCCTTGTGGAGATGACTGGTGCCTGTGTTCTGGTGGATGCGGCTACATCTTGTGTTTCTGGTGCGCAGGACCACGTTCGGTGGTGTGTTTTGGGGTGTCTGTGAACTTAGTATGATTTTAGGCAGCCTCTCTGCTTATGGGTAGGGTTGTGTTCTTGTCTTGGTAGTTGTTTTGCATGGGGTGTCCAGCACTGGAGCTTGCTGTTTGCTTAGTGGAGCTTGGTCTTAGCTTTGAGATGGAGATCTCTGGGAGAGCTCTTGCCAGTTGATAATTCGAGGGGCTGGGAGGTCTCTGGTGGTCCAGTGTCCTGAACTTGGCTCTCCCACCTCAGAGGCTCAGGCCTGACAGCCAGCCGGAGCACCAAGACCCTGTCAGCCACACGGCTTTTAGGAAGTCTCAGGTCTTCTGTCAGTGTTCAGTAGGAGTTCTGTAGGAGTTGTTCCACATGTTGATGTATTTTTGATGTATTTGTGGGGAGGAAGGTGATCGCCACATCTTACTCCTTTGCCATCTTGAAGGTTCTCTCTCTTTACACCCCTTGTTGCTAGAGGATCCACATTTCATCTGGGAAGGACATAAATCGGGCAATCTCACTTCAGGCCTAGCCCATCCACCTTTTTTCCCTTTGTGCTTAGTCTGTTTCAGTCGCTCTTAGTGGGCCCCACGCAGAGGCCTTGCCCCGGCCCTTCTGACCAGAGTTCCGTGTGAAATGGCTGAACCGACACCGCAGCTCGGGACATGCACTGAAGTTCCTCCTGTAATATGAATTTAGTGAAGAAAATTCCGAATATAAGTGGATCCTTGCAATTCAAACCCATTTTGTTCAAGAGTCAACTGATTTTCTTTATTGACGTCAGGATTATATTACACGTGTGTGTGTGTGTGTGCATGTGTGTGTGTTTGTATGGAATGAAAAGTGAATGAGGCTACTATTATAACTGGTTACCACTGTTTCCATTTTCAAAAACACATGGCAATATGTAGTGTGATAGAGGCCCTGTTTGCATGTTCTAAATTTTCAGGTGACTTGTGGTCATAGTTAGAAGGCACATTTTGTAGTGACAGATTTTTAAAACTGTATGTTTCCTGTGGAGATTTGATGAAGTAGTGGTTTGTTTAGATTCTATACTAGAAGCATCTCAGTTAAAAAGAAGGCCACAGAAGGGGGTGTGGTCACACTTTTATGGATCAGCAGATAATCTAGTCAGTAGTGCTTACATCATGCCCAGAATCTGAGCTGTTTCAGTTACCTCTTTGGGCAAATGTATCACAAAAGGTCCTCAGCCATTTTTGAGTCTAAAGATAAAGAGCAAGGTGGACATCTAGGAATCTATTAAGGTTTTTGCAGGACTTTTCAGTCACTGTTTTTAAACCGTTTATCACTGAGGAGCGATAGCCATTTGTAATATTTAAACAATTAAAATGAATATAACTAATCCAAACCCTGACAGTTTATTTCTTGTTATTTCTTCTCTTCCTCTAAACATCAAATAATGGTGAAGACTCTGGTTATTGGACTACTCCTATGTGAAAATTCAAAAGTTAAAATTGGAAAGATAAATGGAGCAATTTACAATGTTGCAAATAGTTGATTTACCTTATAAAAGAATACAATTCCTTTTCAAAGAGGTTGGCAGACAGAAAACTTAAATTTGAAGTGTTTTGTAGTTTTGATACTCTCAAGTCAATCAGAAATAAAGAATGGAAGTTTCTCCTGTTATTTTACAGCAAATGGGAGGGAATTGGATCATTCTTCAATAACTGGATAAGGATTCAGTTGGGTCTGCATTCAGACCCAACATTGGAAACTGAATTAATAAAAGGAATTTTGTTATAGAAATCTTGAAAAAAATCATATCAACAAATATTTGAAAATGTGTCTGCATTTTAGAGCCAGTCAGCATCTTTGCCCTAGCCACAAGGCAATAAGGAAACATCTGAAAAAGAGGAAAAAATGTCTTTATAGAGAAAAAAAATCCTCCTGTAAGTAAATCTAAAATAGAAATGTTTCAGGAACTTTGTGTCCTGGAGATGCTTGATGGTTTTGAGTTGCGCTTCTACAAAATTACCAAACACCAGAAAATTTCACAGATAAGAATTCATTTCATTTGATGTTTCTGTTTTTTTTTTTTTTTTGAGTGACAGGGATAAGGGAAGGTTTTAGAGAATGTCTGCTGCTTTCACTTTTGATACTGCAAAGGGAGAAGCCAATATCAGATTTTTAGATTGCAAGGATGTGTCTTACTTTTATGAAAAAAAAACTCATGAAGTTTATACATGAAATTCTAAGCTTTGTAGATTTTACAGGATTAGATGTTAGCTGGGCTGGGTCTCGTCTTTGCAGAACCTCACAGATGTGAATCATTTCCATTCCATCAACTTCCATTCCTGTTGAGCCACATGATAGTTACAATGTCAGTGTCCTTCACTTCAGAAGATTCTCCAGCTATGAAGCAAAGGGCAGGGACTGAACACACATTGACCTTTAATCTATTAAACAATCACTACAGGACAGACTAATGTCAGTTACTGAGTGGCATTTCTGAGAGCTCTCTCTCCGGCTGCTGTGCCTGTCCTGTGGCCTCCACACTTCCTAACCCCCATCCTGATACCCACCCGTCAACCCGCAGGCGGGAGCTCAGCCCTGCAGTTGCACCTGTCTTTTGTGAATCAGTGATGCCTTAGCCCCTTGACTGGAAAAGGCTTAGTTATTTTCCCCAACTTTATCTTGTGGAACAGCTAGAGAGCAGGGTTAAATAGAAGAAGCAGGTAGCTCAGTGGTTCTCAACCTTCCCTTCTTTTCTGGAAGATTTAAAAAATGCTTATATCTGGACCCCATCATAGAGATTCTGATTCAGTTGTTCTGGGCTAGGACTGAGCACTGATTCATTTTTTAAATTCCTGAGATGATTTAATGTGTGGCCGAGAAGATCTAGGAGCTAGATATAGACTTAGGATTCTCAAAGTGTAGTTTCTGGACCAGCAATATCAACATCACTTGGGAAGTTACTGGAAATCCAAATCCTCAGGCTCTACCCAAGAACAACTTAATCAGAAACTTTTAGGGGCAGGGCCCAGAAATCTGTGTCTTAATAAGCCCTCCATATTCAGATGCATGCCAGAGTTTGAGAACCACTGGTCTAGACTAACTTTCCAAGGTAGGGAAATGGCTTGAGGGTACACTCCATTGATACCGCTATATTATATGTGAAAGGAGGGTCAGCACAGACCCAAGCAGAGGAATAAGTCAGACACCAACCTTTGGGGAGCAAGCAGAATACCAAGATTCATGCTGGCAACCCAGCATCCCAGAAAGTTCTGTTTATCAGGAAATAGTACCCGATCCCAGCAAGTGGTGATTAGAGTATGAGATTTAGAGAGATGCTGTACTGGGTTCAAATCCTGGACTTTATTAACTTAGGAAACTAACCTCTCTGAATTTCATTTTTCACATAGGTAAAACAGGGATAGTAGTTACTACCTTTCAAGGTCGCTGTGAAAAATAGAATAAAATTGTCAATGGAAAATATCCAGCAAGAGTAAATGTCTAACACATGCTCACAGCAAAATGCATTCTCAAGGAATTATTGATAATATTATTTCTGTACAAGAATAGTCATTTCATTGTATGTGGTGCTGTCACTTTCTCCTCTTGTGTCCATGGCAGATATTATAAATTAACCCCAGCAATCTTCCCAGTGGATTGGGGCCTTGAATCTTTTCTGATACAGCACTCCAGGCAACAACAATCAGACCTGGCTTTCAAGATGAGCCCCATTTGTCACCCCCAGTTAAGAATGCAAAAGTCTTCTTAGAGATATTCCTGTTCCTCCATTTCTTTCCTGCCCACATTTAAGAAGAACCTGGTATAGCAGTGTCCAATAGATGCATAACTCTAGCCACATTTAAAAGTTCTGGTAGCCACATTAAGAAAATAAGAAACAAGTGAAACAGAACTTAATTTTTTTTCATTTAATGCCATGTATCCAAAGCATTATTTCAATACATAATAAATATACAAATTATTGAGGTATTTTACATTCTTACTTATGGGACTAAGTCTTGAAAGCCAGTGTCTATTTTATACTTTGAGCACATCTCAATCCAGATTAACAATATTTTAAGGGCTCAGTAGCCACATGTGGCTAGTGGCTGCCATATTGGACCATGAAGCACTAGGTCCTCACGTCAAGGACAGAAACAAAGCTTGGTCATAGCCTCAACAAGCTCACAGTTTATTGTGACTCAGTCACAGAGAAATGATAATATTTTCCTGCACAAAGTGCTCTTATCCCACAGTTTGGAAAATCATGAAGAACAGGGTAATGTAGTCTGTGTGGGAGCAGAATGCCTGGCATTTCTGCAGGCTTCATTTTCTTTTTTTGTTTCTGTATCTTGCCTGTGTGGCTGGAAATATCAGCTCCACTTGGAGCCAGCAGGTCCGACACTCTCTGATCGCATCGCTTGCTTTGAGTGGAGGTTTGTTTAGTGCCGCTGCTAAGGAATGTGTTTCTGCTGTCCTACCTTGATATTCGTCCATAATCACGTGACAAACGACCACTCATTGAGCTTGTGCTATAATATGCAAGGCACTGTGCTAAGCCACTCATGTAGCAGTGGCTTCCCATCACACTCAAAATGCTATCCTGATGACTTCGAGGGACCTACCTGATTTGACCCATGGCCACCTGGAAGACCTGATTTCCTACCATCATCCCTTTTCCTCACTCCACTCCTGCCACCTTGGCCTCCTGGATCCTCTTTTTCCATACTCGAGCCTTTCTCTTGGATTTATCTCGGCCTTGAATGCTGTTCCCCAGAATAACCATATGGTTTGCTCCTTCATTTCACCCAGGTCTTTGTTTAAATGGCGTCAGAGAAACCTTCCCAGACCTTTCTATCTAATTTAGCACTCTCATCACTCCCCATCTTTTCTCTCTGGTTTATTTTTCCTCATATTAATTATCACTACCCAAAATTATGTCACATATTTCTTTACATATTTATTTGTTATTTGTCTCCCCCACTAAAGTGTGATCTCCATCATGGCAGGGAAATTCTCTTTGTTTACTATTTGGTTTTCTGTGTTAGCACAGTGCAAACACATAGTAGGTACATGATAAATATTTGAATGACATTGCATATGTATTATCTCATTTAATCTTTATCCAGCCTTTTTTTTTTTTTTTCCCCATTTTTATTTTATTTATTTTATTATTTATTTTTGGCTCTGTTGGGTCTTCATTTCTGTACGAGGGCTTTCTCTAGTTGTAGCAAGCGGGGGCCACTCTTCATCACGGTGCACGGGCCTCTCACTATTGCGGCCTCTCTTGTTGTGGAGCACAGGCTCCAGACGTGCAGGCTCAGTAGTTGTGGCTCACGGGCCTAGTTGCTCCGCGGCATGTGGGATCTTCCCAGACCAGGGCTCGAACCCGTGTCCCCTGCATTAGCAGGCAGATTCTCAACCACTGCGCCACCAGGGAAGCCCTATCCAGCCTTTTTGACTAAAGGAGAAACAGTGTGAGAGATAACACATCATAAGTGTAAAATTACACAGTCATTAAGTAGCAGAGCTGAGACTTTAACCTAAGATGGTGTGTGTCCAGAGCTCAGATTTCTAATCCCTTCACTTTACCACCTTTTGAGAGGACAAAACCTTGTCTCTGACCTTTATCTGTGCTTTTGACGTCCTATAAATTCTCCAGAAAAACCTTTGGCTCCGATGGTATGATTTTCTATTTCCTCCCCTATTAATACATTGCTAGATAGCATCAATCAGAGGAACCGATACAGAATTTAGTGACAGGTTTCACCAGTGCTATCAACATATGCATTGAAGTTTCTAGGGAGATCATGTAGTTGATGAAAATATATTTTGATTGCTGCAAAATTGCTCATCCTTGGGTTCATTTTAGGGCCCATCTATGTCAGGTGATAACCGAAACCATTGCAGAGTGAAGGCGATGTGAAACTATTGGCAGATAGTGAGTTACCCTTTAATATACCTCATTCTGAAGATTGAAGCCTGTCTCAAAGGAGTAAACACAGTCTTTCCAGGTGCTTTGATTTCATTTCAACTGAGCTCCATACAACCTCACTGAGCTGCTGTGTCACACCATGCCCTGGGTGCAGAGCCAGGGATTCTGTCCTGGTAATCTATTGCTGTATGATGGCCACCTCAAACTTAGTCGTGTAAAACAACAACCATTTTACTATGCTCATAAATTCTGTGGGTGGATAATCTAGACAGGGCCCAGCAGGGATGGCTTGTATCTCCTTGATATCTGGGCCTCTGCTGGGAAGAATTAAGGGCTGGGGAGGCTCAAACAGCTGAGAAATGTCATCTTCCTAAGCCTTCTTTCCTCACGTGTCTGGTGCCTGGGTTGGTACTCCTTGATGGCTGGGCTCAGCTGGGACCATCACGTGGAGCTTGTACACATACATGTGTGGCCATGTGTCTTCAGCCGTTCACAGGTTGGCAGCTGGGTTCTAAGAGGTAATGTCCTGGGATGGGGCATCCAGAGAATGAGCATTACAGAAGCTGCCAGATTCTTTCTGACCTTAGCCTTGGAAGTCATGTGACATAGTTTCTGCCACATTCCCTTAATTACAAATGCATTTCTAAGGGAGGAATAGATTGGACCTCATGATCCAGGGAAGGGTGAGGTTATATTGCAGAATAGCATGTGGGTTGGGAGATATTGATTTGACCATTTTTAGAAAATCTGCCACAGACCCAGAGGAGAAAATGATATTTGTTACTACCTGTAAACACCAGGAGTTACACAGAGGTGGGAGACAGGCATGGGAGACATATCGGGCAACTTCATTTTCTTTTGGAAAACAATCCTGGCCTACAACATGCACATTCTATATGCAAATGGCGTTATTTCCTCTGCCTTGTGTTTCCATCCCGTTGTTCACTAAGGCAATTTTTCTAGATCTATCACCTTGCTGTAATGATTCACTGTATGAATTCTGATATTGCTTTGACACTTAGGCTCAATTTGTTTGCTTCTTTATCATCCAAGAGAGTGTACCCTCCGGTCCAGGAGGCTAAGAAAACTTAGTGTCTTCTCATGCTCCAGGGATTTTCTTGTTAATACAGATTCCCAGGAATACTCATCAGAGAGCTGAGGCAGCACAGACAGATTGTAAGCCTCTTTCAAGCTTAATAAATATACACTTTAATACTTTTAGGGTGGCATTTCCTTTCTTAGTTGGCCTGGCATATGTATATGTATATATATTTAAAACTCATTTTATTGCAGTATAGTTGATTTATAATGTTGTGTTGATTTTTGCTGTACAACAAAGTGATTCAGATGTATACATATTCTTTTTCATATTCTTTTCCATTATGGTTTATCACAGGATATTGAATGTAGTTCCCTGTTCTATACAGTAGAACCTTGTTTTTTAATCCATTCTATATACAGTAGTTTGCATCTGCTAATCCCAAACTCCCATTCCGTTCCTCCCCCACCCTCTCTCCCCCTTGGCAACCACAAGTCTGTTCTCTATGTCTGTGAGTCTCTTTCTGTTTCGTAGATAGGTTCATTTGTGTTATATTTTAGATTCCACATGTAAGTGATATCATATGGTATTTGTCTTTCTCTGTCTGACTTCACTTAGTTTGATAATCTCTAGGTCCGTCCATGTTGCTGTATGTGACATTATTTCATTCTCTTTTATGGCTGAGTTGTATTCCATTATATATATGTTCCACATCTTCTTTATCCATTCATCTGTCAATGGACACTTAGGTTTCTTCCATGTCCTGGCTATTAATAGTGCTGCTATGAACGTAGGGGTGCATATATCTTTTCGAATTATAGTTTTGTCTGGATATATGGCCTGGCATATATTTTTAAGTATTCTAATTTTCAGAATCCTAGCCCAGCTGAGCAAAACAAAAAAAGCTAACAATTACTGAGCGTCTACTATGTATTAAGAACTGTGCAAATCTTTCTAATTATATCTTTCTTAATACAACTCCACAGCCAAGTGGGTGGTATCGTTTCTTTTTAAAGATGGGGACATTGAGCCTCAGAAGGTTTAAGTGACTTACTGATTTCTTAGAGCTGCTTCACATGGGGACTGGGGTTCAAACTCAGCATGCGTGTCTCTCAAATACCTGCTCTTCCCCTTCCCCCGCAAATGCTGTCACATGACTTCATTATGGACTTTGTATCCTCAGTCCCCTTTCTTTCGATCCTCCTGTGTCTCTTTTCTAGGAAACACAACGGGCATCAGGACTTGGTCCCTCACTGTCCTCTCAGAACCTTATCAGGTGAACAATTATACGTAATGTTGGTAGATTAGTTTTGTAGCACTGCCATAACAAACTGCCACACGCTGGGTGGTTTAAAACCACAGAACATTTTACTCTCACAATTTGGGAGGTCAGAATCCAAAATCAAGGAGCTAGCAGGGCCACACTCCCTCCACAGGCTCAAGGGGAGAGCCCTTCCTTGCCTCTTCTGTCTTCTAGTGGCTCTGGTGCTCCTTGACTTGTGGCCGGGTGAGTCCAGTCTCTGCTTCCAGCTTCACGTGGCCTTCTTCCTGCTGTGTCTTCTCCTCTTATAAGGGCTCCAGTCATCAGACTTAGGGTCCACCTTAATCCATTATAGCCTCACCTTGACTAAATACATATGCAAAGACGCTGTCTCAAAATAAGGTCACGTTCTGGGGTTCTAGTGGACAGGAGTTTTGGGGGGAAACACTATTAAACTCACTACAGTTGGGTACGGAGAAGGAATTCAAAAGGAACGAAGGGATATATTGGAAAGCACGATAATAGGACTAGCACATTTTCAGGGTTCTGTTTTTCCCTTTACTTCTATCTTCTTTTTCTTTGGAACCTCATGAGTCAACTGAGCCCTCAGAGCACTAGAAAAAGAGTCATAGTCACTGGTAAAAAGGGGGAGGAAAAGAGACTTTTCCCTTTGGCCAATCTTTCTCCCAGATTCCTTTTGTTTTTCTGCACTATCGCCTTGCTTCAGAAAGAGAAAGAGCAGTACATTCATATCAAGAATCCCTGAAGGAGAAGGCAAACTCCTGTGATAAAGAAAAACATCAACACAACATTAGTTTTCTTGCCATATTTCATATTTAGACAGTTTTCTTCAGAGTTTCTCTGGGTAGTTGTGGAACCGAAACAATAGCAAGCCAGCCTCGTCACAGTAGAGAGATAAAAGGGTCACTTTGGGAATGCTTAAGGGACCATTACATAAAACCACAGTCAAACAACAGTTTCATATCTTTCTTTCATTCTCGTTTTGGATATTTCTATTGGACTAGTGTTTTAAAAGAAACATTGGACTACAGTTCAGCTCTTCATTAATTTCGTAGTTTAATGATGCGTTGCTAAATTATCCATATGGAACAAAACTAACATTTACTGAATCCATATTACTTGGCTGGTACACCCTAGACACGTCTTCATGCTTGCTCAGCTACTCTTCCCAACAGCTCTGTGTGATGGATCTTATTGCTTCCAATTTCTGGTGACAACACTGAGGCTCAGAGAGCAAGTGACAAAGCTGGATTTGGACTCAGGGCCTTGGGGACATAAAGGAGAGTAACAAAGCTCCTAGTAATATCTTCCCGGAATTATTGAGGAAGGGTTCTTGGAAAACGCAGGCCAACACCACACAGTGATGATGTTGATGATGGTGGTGGTGGTGGTGGTGATGGCCTCTGTCATTTCTGGAGCACCTACTGTGTGCCCCAAATGATACCAGAGGTTTTACAAAGTTTCTTCCCATGAACATTCACTGTATAAATGTTTCTTGAATATCCCTTCTGTAGTATAATCTGTTTGAATCTGAGGAAGCAGAGACTAAACCCAGTTTTCTACTCTTAGTCATGGTATCATTGTCTGCATTTTATACACACAGAAACTGGGGCACAGAGAACTTGTCAAATCTTTCTGGGATTTGTATCCAATGCTGAGATTTGCATCCAGATCTGTCAGCCTCCAAAGTTTTGTCTTTTCCATACAAACTTGATTATACTCAAAAACCATTTTCTTTCTTCTTTAAAACAAAACAAAACAAAAAAAACCCTCTATTTTTTAGTAATAAAAGATACATATTGGTTGTAAAAAATTCACAAGTACAAAGTGAATAAAATAAATAGTATAAGTGCCTTCCATTTATCCTCTATCCAACTTCTCAGTGTAAATCACTGTTAATAGTTTAATATACATTTTTATAGATTTTCTATGTATGTACAAATATCATATGTAAATGAATAATATATATTACATATAACCTGCCATACTTAATATATAGTACTATATATCCAAGCAGAAAAGCACTTGATTGAGTTACTACTTTGTGTCTTGTTCCTCTCTGTTGTGGAGGAATTAGGGTATATACTACAGAAAATAATAATAAAAATAAAAGATTATTTTACACAGATCACACATACACACAAGAAAGGATGGGAACTGGCTCATTTCCTTTCACTCCTCGTCTTTACTTCTGCAACCCTTCCACCATATCTATTCTGCTCATAACCCTACTCAGGGCTTTGAGTTGAGAACGGACTCCAGTCATAGAGACCCAAAGCCTCTTTGCCAATGGGAAGAATTAGTACACATTTTCTGCAAACAGCTTAAGTGTTCAACAGATGAATGGATAAAGAAGATGTGGTATATATATAAACAATGAAATACTACTCTGTCATAAAAAGGTGAAATCTTGTCATTTACGACAACATGGATGGACCTTGAGGGCATTATGCTAAGTGAAATCAGTCAGATGGAGAAAGACAAATGCCATCTGATTTCACTCATGTGGACCATAAAAAACCAAACTAAGAGACCAAAATAACTGAACAAAGCAAACAGAAACAAACATGTAGGTGTAGAGAACAGAGCAGTGGTCACCAGAGGGGAAGGTTGGGGGATGCAAAATGGGAAAAGGGGGTCTACTCTATGGTGAGGGAGGGAAACTAAATTTTGGGTGGTATGTACACTGTAGTGTGTACATAAACAGAAATATACTGTTGTATGCCTGAAATTATATAATGTTATAAACCAGTATTACCTCATTTAAAAAAAGAAAGAAGAAAAAAATCAGAGACTGAATCTCCCAGAGGGAGCTGGGATTATAAGGCTTGGTATTTGGGAGGATAAATGTAGTCTAAGCTACAGCAGTTTAGCCCCAGAAGACGGAAGATGGAAACCTGTAGATTCTTCAGTGGTGTCCCTGAGAGTGGGGGAAGAATGGATGTATGGTACACACCCAAATTCAGGTCCCCACGACTGGGGTACCTGTTCTTGGCAAGGATCTCAGCACCTGAGTTTAGCAGGGGACTAACAGGGCTTCAAGCCTCCTTTTTATGGGCCAGAGTAATAACCAGTGTGAAAATCAGACAGCCCTCCCACCAGCTTTTGTCTGAGACCCCCAGAACCGTGATGGAATCCTGCTGAGGGCAAAGTGGGGTGGAATGGAGCTCAATAAGGAATGCGATTTAGTTGTCCATTCTGGCAAATAGAGGGTTTAGAGTTATATTTATTTTGACTTAGAAAATTGTTTCTTGAGAAAATTGCTTCTTGAATTCAAGTACTGTGTTTGAACATTTGTCCTTGAGCCTAAAGCACAGATTTTCAGATTTCACATTTAAGAAACTGGGGATGAATACATTTTATATCTAATTACTTCTCTCTCTTTCCCCAAATATTACTATTAAATAAATGCTGTTTTTTAATTAAGGAAATGTGGCATATCCCTAGGATATTAGCAGAATAACTAACATTCCTAATCCTCATTTGCAGAAGAACAATTTCACCCAAGAAATATGTCTGATGAATCTTTATATCCTTATCTTAAGACATGGCCACAGAGATAAATGTGCCAGCTTATTTCAGAACTTTATCCTTAGTAATTTTTAACAGCTTTATTGAGATATAATTTACATAGCATAAAGTTCACCTCCTTAAAATGTACAGTTCAGTGGTTTTAAGTGTATTTTCAGAATTGCACAAACATTGTAATACTCTAATTTTAGAACATTTTTATCACCCCGAGGAGAAAACTTGTACCCATTCTCTTGAACTTAGCCCTAGGTAACCACTTATCTACTTTGTGTCTCTATATATTTGCCATCTGGATAGTTTACGTAAATGGGATCATACAATAGGTGGTCTTTTGTGATTGACTTCTTGCACTTAGCAAAATGTTTTTGAGGTTTATCCATGATACATGTTGTAGTATGAGCAGTGCTTTACTCTTTTTTATTACTGAAAAATATTCCATTACAAGGGTATACCACATTTTCTTTATGCAATCGTCTGTTGATGGCTATGTGGGTTGTTTCCACCTTTGGCTATTATGCATGAAGCTAGTATGAACATTCCTGTGTGAGTCTTTGTGTGGACCGGTTTTAATTTCTAACTGGTGTATACAGAGGAGCATAATTGCTGGAAACCGCAGTAATCCTATGTTTAACAGTTTGTGGAACTGCCAAAGTCATTTCCAAATACTTTACATTCCTACTAGCAATGTACAAGGGATCCAGTTTCTTCACATTCTTGTAAATAATTTTTATTGTCTTTTTGATTATGGCATTCTAGTGGGTGTGAAGTGGTATCTCGCTGTGGTTTTGCTTTGGGTTTCCCTCATGACTAAAGATGTTGAGCATCTTTTCATGTGTTTATTAGGCATTTATATACATGCTTTAGAGAAATGTCTATTTAAATATTTTTCGCATTTTCTAATTGGGTTATCTTTTCCTGCGAAGTTGTAAAGGTTCTTTATATATTCTCAATTCAAGTCACTTATCAGACGCATGATTTGCAATTATTTTCTCAGAGTCCAGGGGTTGTGTCTTCAGCTATTCTTTATGAAAGAAATGGCCTGCCTCAGAGAGAGCTCCTGAAGCTGCATGCCTTTCTTCTTTTCCCACAGTCACGGTGATAAATAAATATATCAACACATTATTACCTGATTGTATTTCATTTATAAGCTCTGCCCATCTAAGTTTCCCCCAGCTGCCTGATTCAATTACCTTTCCATTGTCTTAATTCTCCTTGAGCTGTCTACAATTTTTGATGCCAAAGACAATAATACTCTTTTCTTTCTGTCCTTCCTTATTTCCTCCCTCCCTCCCTTCCTTTCTTATATAAATAGGTACTTTTACTAGACAATTACTAGGTTTCAGAAGCTCTGCTAGGGGCTGGGAATAAAGAAATATATTTTCTGTCTCCTTTGTGCTCTAGTAAAGAAGACAGATGTTAGTAAACCACTAATACACTAATAAGCATAAAACAATAACTGATTAGCCCTTTGAAGGAGAGGCGCTGGGGGTTATATGAATATATTACAGGGGAAACTTCCTGGTCAGGGAAATCAGCGATTCTTTTCTCCGAGGAGGTAAGAACTGAGTTGGATACCAAGGATAAGCAAGTGTTAAGGGAGCTAAGAGGGAAGAGCATGTGAAAGTGCCTGTGACCCAAGGGAAAAAGCCCTTTTGAGGCAGGAAATAAAGTGTGGTTGGAACAGAGCAGGCAAATATGAAAATGAACCGAGGTAGTTAGGTAGAGGCAAGACGATGATGGGCCAAGGAGGATATAATAGAAGTGTTTGTCCACATTTTAAGACCAGTGAAAAATAACTGAAGTTTTAGGAAAGACAGGAAGATGATTACATTTGAATGCCTAAGAGATTATTCTAAGTGCAGTATGAAGAATGAACTGAAGGTGGGCAATAGTGAATGTGAGGGTTCCACTGAGGATCTATAGCAGGAGCTCAAGTGACAGCAGCTTAGATGTGGGTAAGATGATGGTAGTTTGGATGAGCGTGGTGGAAATGGAAATGGAGATAAAAGAATGAACCTGAAAGATATTTAGAAAGAAAAATCAATGAGACTTGATGATGGCTTGATGATAAGGGATTAAGGGAGAAAGACATTTCAAGAATGACTAATAACTACATGATGCTAATTCTTCTGCCATGGTTTGACGGTAACTGCCTTGGTTTGAGTCTACCATCCTATAACCTTGGACCACTTAAAACCTCTCTGTTCCCATTTCTTCATTTAGAAAATATGGATGATAATATTTAATTCATATGAATGCTACAACACATTTAGAGCAGCATCTACATTGTAGTATGTGCTCAATAAATATGCTAAACAAATAAATGTGCTCATAGTATGTTTATGAAAAATCCCAGTTATTAGGGATTTCTCTGTTTGAAAAACCAGAGAGGGAAAGTGACTACTTTCTTAAAAATTAAACACACTGAAGACTTTTGGTTTTGGCCAAGGTAGACTATCCCCATTCCTCCCAGATCCTTAACAACTAAAAATCCCCTGGATATAACACAAAAAATATCCAGCAAGACTCTGAAAGGTGGAAAGAAGGTGGACTACCTAGCAACTCTGGGAGGTGAGAAGCAACAAGGGGTGAGTTCTCCGTTTTCTTTTTTGCCTCTGGTGTCTCCCGGATGGGGAGCTGAAGAAGCCTGCAACCTGAAGCCACAGACAGGCACAGAGGACAAACGCTCCAAGGAGAGCCAGTTCTACTGCTCCTAGGGGAAGAATTAGAGAAGGGGCTCTAACAGAGCCGAAACCTTTTAGAAAATACCTACCCTCCTTGAGCCATATGTTCATAGAAAATCTGCTTGGTAGAAGCAGGCAGTGCTCTGATTCCCTCTCTGTGGGAATGTCAGTGGGGCCCAACATGGAGCTGGGACTCTACTACAGCCCAGCAGCACACAGACTGAACAAGGCAGTGCAAGGCAAGGCTGATGGGTGGTCCAACTCTCCCAACTTCATTGCCAGTGGGGCCCAGCAAGACCTCCACCTCCACCCAGCACTGACAAGGCCGTATGAGGTGGAGCTAACTTTATACTTAATGGTGAAAGACGGAGTGCTTTCTTCCTAAGATTGGTGACAAATGATGGTCTGCTCTCATTCCTGTGTGCCATAGCACCAGAAGTCTTAGCCAGCAGAATAAGGTGGCAACACAAGGAAATAAAAAGCATACAGATCAGAAAGGAAGAAATAAAGCTATTCCTATTTACAGGTGACATGATTGTCTATGTAGACAATCATGACAAATCTACAGAAAAAATTGTATAACTAACAAGTGAGTTCAGCAGAGTCAAAAGCTCTACAAGATCAACACACATAATCGTTTTCCTATATACTATCAACTGATACATAAAAACCAAAATTAAAAACATAACATCATATACAATAATTCCAAATAAAGTGAAATCCCTAGTTGTAAATCTAAGAAAACATTTACAGGATCTGTGTGCTGAAAATTACAAAACACTGATGGAAGAAGTCAAAGAATAACTAAATAGGGAAACATGCTGTGTCCATGGATTAGAAGATTCAATATAGTGAAGATGGCAGTTCTCCACAAATTGATTTATAAGTTCCTATGAAAATCCAAACAAGATTTTTTATAGAAATGGACAAGCTTTATCTAAAATTTATATAGAAAGGAAGAAGAACTAGAAGAACTAAAACAATATTGGAAAAGAACAAAGTGGAGGGAGTCACTCTATCTGATATAGAGGCTTTCTGTAACTTCGAATAATCAAGGCAGTATGGAATTGGCAGAGGAATATATACACAGATCAGTGGAACACAGTAGAGAACCCAGAAACAGAGAACACAAATACAACCAATTGGTTTTTTTTTTTTGTAAGTCAGATATTTATTATAATAAAAAAAAATGATCACCTCTACCTGTAGCAGTTAGGTTCCTTTAAGAATATGTCACTTTACAAACAAAAAGGATGAGCACAGTGTTACTTTATTTTACTTACTGTGTTTACTTTCTCTTTTTTTTAACATCTTTATTGGAGTATAATTGCTTTACATTGTTTTATTAGTTGCCGCTGTATAACAAAGTGAATCAGCTATACGTATACATATATGACCATATCACCTCCCCCTTGCGTCTCCCTCCCACCCTCCCTATCCCACCCCTCTAGGTGGTCACAAAGCACCGAGCTGATCTCCCTGTGCTATGCAGCTGCTTCCCACTAGCTATCTATTTTACGTTTGGTAGTGTATATATGTCCATATATACACTACCACTCTCTCACTTTGTCCCAGCTTACCCATCCCCCTCCCCGTGTCCTCAAGTCCATTCTCTTCGTCTGTGTCTTTATTCCTGTCCCCCTAGGTTCTTCAGAGCCAGTTTTTTTTAGATTCCATATATATGTGTTAGCATATGGTATTTGTTTTTCTCTTTTTGACTTACTTCACTCTGTATGACAGACTCTAGGTCCATCCACCTCACTACAAATAACTCAATTTCATTTCTTTTTATGGCTGAGTAGTATTCCATTGTATATATGTACCACATCTTCTTTATCCATTCATCTGTTGATGGACACTTAGGTTGCTTCCATGTCCTGGCTATTGTAAATAGAGCTGCAATGAACATTTTGGTACATGACTCTTTTTGAATTATGGTTTTCTCAGGGTATATGCCCAGTAGTGGGATTGCTGGGTCGTATGGTAGTTCTATTTTTAGTTTTTTAAGGAACCTCCATACTGTTCTCCACAGTGGCTGCATCAATTTACTTTCCCACCAACAGTGCAAGAGGGTTCCCTTTTCTCCACACCCTCTCCAGCATTTATTGTTTGTAGATTTTTTGATGATGGCCATTCTGCCTGGTGTGAGGTGATACATCATTGTAGTTTTGATTTGCGTTTCTCTAATGATTAGTGATGTTGAGCGTCCTTTCATGTGTTTGTTGGCTACCTGATATATTCTTTGGAGAAATGTCTATTTAGGTCTTCTGCCCATTTTTGGATTGGATTGTTTTTTTTTTCATATTGAGCTGCATGAGCTGCTTTGTATATTTTGGAGATTAATCCTTTGTCAGTTGGTTCGTTTGCTAATATTTTCTCCCATTCTGAGGGTTGTCTTTTTGTCTTGTTTATGGTTTCCATTGCTGTGCAGAAGCTTTTAAGTTTCACTAAGTCCCATTTGTTTATTTTTTAAATTTCCATTTCTCTAGGAGGTGTGTCAAAAAAGATCTTGCTGTGATGTATGTCATAGAGTGTTCTGCCTATGTTTTCCTCTATGAGTTTGATAGTGTCTGGCCTTACATTTAGGTCTTTAATCCATTTTGAGTTTATTTTTGTGTATGGTGTTAGGGAGTGTTCTAATTTCATTCTTTTACATGTAGCTGTCCAGTTTTCCCAGCACCACTTATTGAAGAGGCTGTCTTTTCTCCATCATATATTTTTGCCTCCTTTATCAAAGACAAGTTGACCATATGTGCGTGGGTTCATCTCTGGGCTTTGTCTCCTGTTCCATTGATCGATATTTCTGTTTTTGTGCCAGTACCATACTGTCTTGATTCCTGTAGCTTTGTAGTATAGTCTGAAGTCAGGGAGCCTGATTCCTCCAGCTCCATTTTTCGTTCTCAAGATTGCTTTGGCTATTTGGGGTCTTTTGTGTTTCCATACAAATGGTGAATTTTTTTGTTCTAGTTCTGTGAAAAATGACATTGGTAGTTTGATAGGGATTGCATTGAACCTGTAGATTGCTTTGGTTAGTATAGTCATTTTCACATTGTTGATTCTTCCAATCCAAGAACATGGTATGTCTTTCCATCTGTTTGTATCATCTTTAATTTCTTTCATTAGTGTCTTATAGTTTTCTGCATACAGGTCTTTTGTCTCCTTAGGTAGGTTTATTCCTAGGTATTTTATTCTTTATGTTTCAATGGTAAATGGGAGTGTTTCCTTAATTTCTCTTTCCGATTTTTCATCATTAGTGTATAGGAACACAAGAGATTTCTGTGCATTAGTTTTGTATCCTGCTACTTTACCAAATTCATTGATTAGCTCTAGTAGTGTTCTGGTAGCATCTTTAAGATTCTTTATATTACCCCTTTTATGGCTGTTAGCATTTGCCTTATGTATTGAGGTGCTCCTATGTTGGGTCCCTAAATTCTTACAATTGTTATATCTTCTTCTTGGATTGATCCCTTGATCATCATGTAGAGTCCTTCTTTGTCTCTTGTAATAGTCTTTATTTTAAAGTCTGTTTTGTCTGATTTGAGAATTACTACTCCAGCTTTCTAGATTTAATCCAGATTTAACTAGATTAAAGGGGTAACATAATAATAGTAGGGGACTTTAACAGCCCACTTTCACCAATGGACAGATCAACCAAAATGCAAATAAATAAGGAAACACAAGCTTTAAATGACACATTAAACAAGATGGATTTACCTTGCTCCTTTACCTGCTGCATATTTCTCTGTCTTCTCATTTTGCTTAACTTACTGTGTTTGGGGTCTCCTTTTCGCAGGCTGCAGGTTCGTAGTTCCCGTTGTTTTTGGTGTCTGCCCCAGTGGGTAAGGTTGGTTCAGTGGGTTGTGTAGACTTCCTGGTGGAGGGGACTGGTGCCTGTGTTCTGGTGGATGAGGATGGATCTTGTCTTTCTGGTGGGCAGGGCTGCATCCGGTGGTGTGTCTTGGGGTGTCTGTGAACTTAGTATGATTTTAGGCAGCCTCTCTGCTAATGGGTGGGGTTGTGTTCTGTCTTGCTAGTTGTTTGGCATGGGGTGTCCAGCACTGGAGCTTGCTGGTTGTTGAGTGGAGCTGGGTCTTAACGTTGAGACGGAGATCTCTGGGAGAGCTCTTGCTGATTAATATTATGTGGGGCTGGGAGGTCTCTGGTGGTCCAAAGTCCTGAACTCAGCTCTCCCCACACAGAGGCTCAGGCCTGACACTAAACCAGAGCACTAAGACCCTGTCAGCCAAACGGCCAGGTACGTAGGGAGCTTCTTGCCTTTTGGGAAGTCTGAGGTCTTCTGCCAGCGTTCAGTAGGTGTTCTGTAGTAGTTGTTCCATATGTAGACATATTTTTGATGTATTTGTGGGGAAGAAGGTGATCTCCATGTCTTAATTCTCCGCCATCTTGAAGGTCACCCACTGTGTTTACTTTTGATTACAACAGTTATTGTTATTCTTCTCTTGGTATCATATTTGACGTATTATTTCAAGAATATCCTGATGGTTATAAACTTGTCCTCAGGGGGGAACCAAGCAACAGGGAGCTGTGCTGACATTCGCTGCTGTCACTGGAACTACTCCTATTGCCGCAGCTTTGCTCCTAGGCCTCCACTCACCAGATCCAGGGAGTCTTCCAGGAGCCGCGACTCCTGGTTACTGATCCCAGGGCTGCCCACCAGGTCTCACAGAGGTGTCTGGTATTAACCTCTCTACCAATGCTCTAGGTACCAGACCCTCCTCTGTGCTAAGCAGACATCATCATCTGAACAACAGGGGAGCCCCACAGCTGGTCTCTCCCTGTCGAAGCTCCCAATTGGTTT
The DNA here is from genome assembly GCF_965194825.1 of Balaenoptera physalus. Taxonomy (NCBI): domain Eukaryota; kingdom Metazoa; phylum Chordata; class Mammalia; order Artiodactyla; family Balaenopteridae; genus Balaenoptera; species Balaenoptera physalus. The sequence goes on from NC_138889.1 coordinate 77,931,477, forward strand.
TTGACAAAAGTACAAAAGCAATTCAATGGAGGAAAAGTAGCCTTTTCAACAAATGACATGCATAGGCAAAAACCTAAACTTCTTACCATATACAAAAGTTAAGTCAAAATGGGTCATGAACTTATCTAAGAGGTAAAACTACACAAGTGTTAGGAAAAATATGAGAAAATCTTTAAGACCTAGGGTTAGAGAAAGAGTTCTTATATGTGACATTAAATGCACTATCCATAAAATGAAAAATAGGTAAATTGAATTTCATCAAAAGTAATACATTTTGCATTGTGAAAGGCTGCTAAGAGGATGAAAATACAAGCTGGAGACTTTGAGAAAATATTTGCTAATCACATATCCAACAAAGGCCTTATATCTAGAGTATATGAAGAATTCTCAAAACTCAACAGTAAAAGAAAATCCAATTGTAAAATGAGCAAAAGACATTTCACCAAAGAAAAATAGATGGCAAATGAGCATGTGGAAAGACATTCAACATCATTAGCTACTAGCAAAATGCAAATTAAGAGCTCAATGCAGTATCATAACACACACACATGAAAGGCTAAAATTTAAAAAGTGAAAATACCAAATGCTGACAGTGCTGTAGAGAAACTTGATCACTTGTGCATTGCTAGTGGGAATGTAAAATGGTACAACCATTCTGGAAAATCGTTTGGCAGTTTCTTACAAAACAAAACATGCACTTACCCGATGCCCCTATAATCACACTTTTGGACATTTATCCCAGGGTAATGAAAATGTATGTTCACACAAAAACCTGTGCACAGATGTTCATAGCAACTTTGTTCAGAGTAGTAAAATACAGGAAACAATCCACATGCCCTTCAGTGTGTGAATGGTTGAATAAACTGTGATACGTCTTTACGATGGAATACTACACAGCAGTAAAGAGTGATGAACTATTGAAACTACAACAGTCTGGATGTGACTCAGGGGCATTGAGCTTATTGAAAAAAGTCAATCTCAAAGATTACTTACTGTGTAATTCCACTTGTATAACATTCTCTAAATGACAACTATAGGGATGGAAAACAGGTTAGTAGCTGAGAGGGGACAGGGATTGGGGGTGAGGGGGGAGTGTGGACTAGGTGCAAACACAAAGTCATAGCATGATTGTGGTGGTGGTTACACAAATTTATACACAAGTTAATATTACTTAGAACTACAGCCATGTGTACATACACACAACATGAACGCAGTTTGAAAACATGGTGTGAACTGAATTAGGTCGGTAGACTACTTAACAATGACACACAACTGTCAGTTTTCTGGTTTGGATATGGCACTACCTCTATATAGGATAGCACTATGGAGAGAAACTGGGTGAAGGAGATAAGGGACATTTTGTACTACTTCTACAGCTTCCTGTAAATCTGTAATTATTTTTTTTTAAAGGTAAAAGAAATTGCCTACATTGTGGCCAACATTATAGATACTCCTTTGAATCACATAATAAAGTGGGAGTTTAGAAAGAGTGCAGGAGAAGAAATGAGGAGATGGGAGTTTGAGTTATAGACATACACCTTACTATCTATGTACTTATAGGAAAAGCCTCTTACATGCTCCAAACTGCAATTTCGTCTATAAAATATGACTAATAAAACCTGCTTGGCTTGTCCCAGTGAGGTTACTGTAACAATTTTTTTGTAAAATTCAAACTAGATTATTTTGAACAAAGTGAAACTGTAGCCAGCCAGACCCCAAATGTGGACATTTGCAGCCACAGCTGAAGTGACTGTTTCAGTAGCTTGTTTGGATCCTGATTAGTTCTCTAAGGAAAACAGTGTGTTAATTGACAATGGCTATTGATCACAATGTTACAGAGGTGGATTAGAGCCCTTCTGAGCCATCCCATAGAAGGGAAAAGAGGAAGGAGAAAGGAACCGTGTGATAATGACAGTGCTTAATGAGTACCAATAAATATTAGCCAGCATAACAATAATTATCATTAGTAGAGAGCTTGCTGCCAAAATTGGTATTTCTTTGTCCTGAGAGGTTTGATACTCCAAATTTACCATAATCAAACTCTGGTTATATATCAGCGATCCTAAACATAAATCCTTCACCTTCCCAATCTATAGTCTTGTTTCCCAGGGACCATAATTGAATCGAAGCAAATATTTCTTTGAACCTTCAAAGAGGTATTCTAATTTGTGTCTTCAAAGGCCTATCTGTTCACAGCCTTTCTGCCTGAACTACCAGCCTGTAAAGGAAAAAGAAAGTTTTCTTAACCAGTTTTAACCACCATTCAACAATTGAGTCTGCTCACAAATAATTGTAGTAGTAGTGGGAAGAGTAGGAGTAATACTAGTAGTAGTAATAAGAACAATGATAATAAAATAGCTTACACTTATGGAGCACTTACTAGTTGTAGTTAGCTGTAATAAGCATTGTATCTATATTAGCTAATTGAGTCCTCATAAAAACCCCAGGAGATAGGTTGTATTATTATTATTATTATTATTACCATTTTAACCATTTAAAAAAAATTTTTATTGGCATATAGTTGCTTTACAATGTTGTGTTAGTTTCCACTATACAGCAAAGTGAATCAGCTATATGTATACATATATCCCCTCTTCTCTGGATTTCCTTCCCATTTAGGTCAGCACAGAGCACTGAGTAGAGTTCCCTGTGCTATACTGTAGGTTCTCATTAGCTATCTATTTTATACATAGTATCAATAGTGTATATATGTCAATTCCAATCTCCCAATTCATCCCCCCCCCCATAGGTTGTATTATTATCCACATTTTACATGTGGAAACTAAGAAGACACAGATTGTCTGAGTCACTCAAGTGCACATAGCTGGTAAGTGGCACGTCCAGGATCATCTAACCCGGGCTGTGTGGTTCTAGAGTCTCTTGCCTCTGTGTCCTGCTACCTCTCACAAGAGCTTATCTCACACCCGCATCATCTCCAGCAGCTGGAAGGGGATTTGAGATTTTTAGAAGGAGACCATTTCTTCTATGGCCATCTCTGTCAAACATAGTTTTGAGGGTACTGGTTACTTTGAAAACTCGGTTGTGACTAAAGATAATAAGATGTGAAAGTTTTGGAAGCTTTGTCGTTTGGGGATAGGCTGGATCTTCAGTGGGTATTTGGGACCAGTACAGAAAAAGACAGCCTTTATTCTTGGCATTAGGGGATCACTTCCGTGTGACTTGCTTTAGCTTCAGCCATGTCCAGGTTACTTCCAAGTACTCAGTGATGTGATCATTCTCAGTGTCTGGAGTCACAAGTCCAAACTCCTTCACTTATTAGTTTCGTGATGTTAGGTTATTTAATAATTTAATATTTAAATTTAATAATGTGTTTTTGTCTCAGTTCGTTCATTGTAAAATGAGCAAACCTATTTCATGTGACTTGGGAGAATTAAATGACATCATATATGTACAATATTTATCCCAATGCTTGGCACTTGAGGCTCAATACTGCTATGTGAAGTAGAGAAAGTGAAGTCAGGGTTGTAGAAAATGGGCTACAATTCCTCTCCTCAAAGTTAACTACTTAATAAGGCATTCAAGATAAAATTCGCAAACCTTATCACCATATATTGTGATTTGATTGCCTCCAAAGAGATAAAATATTAAATTTATTAAAAGTTCCAAGAGGGTTAAAGTTCATGTGTTACAGAGAGCAGGAGTGGAAGCCTGCATGGCGAAAAGTGTGCATATGAAATAGTCTTTGAAGCCCGGCCGGGGCACAGATATTCAGCTATACTGGGAGATTATTTTGAGTCAGGGAAACATCATGACAAGCTAGAGAGGTAGGAGTCAGCTCATGCACTTGCAAGACAGTGATGGGGCCACCTCATTAGAGAAGGGGCTTTGCATCAAGAATATTGGGAGATAATACAAGGTAGGATAGATGTGTTAATTAACCTGATGGGGGCATCCTTTCAGAATGTATATGTATATCAAATTATCACTTTGTACATTTTAAATATCTTTCAATTTTATTTGTCAGTTATAGCTTTATAAAGCTGGTGGCAGGGGCGGTGAGGTGGGGGACACCAGATGGGCAATGATGGACCAGACTTCTGGAATGTTGCATAAAACCATACCTTTCTCCATACTGTTCTTTTGCCTGGAGTACCCTTCATGGGCATTTCTGGCTGAGAAAACCATGACCATTTTTAAAAGACTAGTTCAAAACTACGTCTTTCAAGCAGACTTTTCTCCCTATTAGAAGTCATTTCTTCCCTCCAATGAACTTTTATTCCAGTTAATCTTTATTTCTCTTATCAAGCATGAGCACACATGCCAGTTTGCCTAGGTCATTCTGAGTTATGCCTGTTATTCCAGTGTAATTATTAGCAGAACCCCCTTTCACTCTAAAATATGTTCTGTTTATATGATAAAATATGAGGTCACCTACTTATAACTCTTATCACTTCTCCCATGTGTTCCGGTTGGTTACGTATTGCTGTCTGGTGGCCTCTATTAAAATGTTCATATGAGCAGAGACCATATCTACTCATTTGTATTCCCAATACAGCCTCTAATAATTACTTCTTAAATGGATTTAAATAAGGAGATTGAAAACTCTTGGGGTCTAAGCCTATATTCTTAGACTTCTTTGTGTCCCTAATATCATCTGGTATTGCACCTGTACATATTAGCTGCTTGCTAGGTCTGTAAATGTGATTGGACATTCATAGGGTTATACTATTTCTGGACTATCCTGGAGATGATTGAGCACAGACTAGAAGTGTGTCTTCATGAATCTTCTCCCTTCACACTGCTTGCTAACCTGTGCGCATTTCTGTCTTAGAGTTTGCGTTGGTCTTAAGGCCTAAAGAAAAATTTTCTTTGAAATACCCAAGGTGTTAAATTAAGAGCCATGTGCATTTGTATACTTGACATTATTGCATGTGGGTGACTGAAACAGCTCTACTTTGTAGAATTTAACCCTTCTCATTACTGGTCCCTGTTAGGAAATTTAAAATAAAAATTAATGAAGGGACTTCCCTGGTGGCTCAGTGGTTAAGAATCCGCCTGCCAATGCAGGGGACATGGGTTCGAGCCCTGGTCCGGGAAGATCCCACATGCTGCAGAGCAACTAAGCCCGTGTGCCACAACTACTGAGCCTGCACTCTAGAGCCCGCAAGCCACAACTACTGAAGCCTGCGTGCCACAACTACTGAGCCTGCGTGCCTAGAGCCCGTGCTCCGCAACAAGAGAAGCCACCACAGTGAGAAGCCTGCGCACTGCAACGAAGAGTAGCCCCCACTTGCCGCAACTAGAGAAAGCCCGCGTGCAGCAACAAAGACCCAACGCAGCCAAAAATAAAATAAATAAATAAATTTATTAAAAAAATTCATGAAGATAGTTGATATTTCAGTTTATTGGTACATTGATCTAACAGTTTGCTTAACAAACTATATTGAATTTTTAATTTTGTTCAATTAGTGTTGATTTCTTTGAGATTTATAGCTGGGATTTCAACTCTTGTTTTATAACCTGTTATGACTTAAATAACCCTACTTGATTTTTCTTCGTAAGATTTCTAAGAAGTTATACTAGCAGATGTTAAAGGGAATAAAGGGCATAAACATTCTCACATTTTTTATTTACAGAGGAGTCATTTGAGTATTAAAACGTCCTGATGATGAGGGGAGAGTCTAGTTATCTGTGAAATCTTGATTTCTAACTTGGAATCTTTCAGTCCATTTCGTAGTGTTAGATGTATTTCCCCCTATGTCTTGTGGATTAAGGATGCCATGGCTATTTGAATATATACAACCATATTACTACACATTAGGCATCAGCCCAGTGGTTAAATTCTGAACCTTGTGAAAATACTTGTGGGTTAATGCTCTGCCAGGCTGTATTAGCTGGGCCTTCCTCTTTAGTTTTACCCTCTTTGTTCTGTTGGAGAAGAACATTGAGAGGATGTGACAGGTGGTTTACCTCACGAGCTGGACCCAGGCAATCGGAGCCTCCATACCCAGTTCCCAAGCTTGGGGCTGTTGACATATCAGACTGGTTAATTCTTCGTTGTCGTGGGCTGTCCTGTGCATTGTGAGATGCTTACCAGCATCTCTGCCCTCCATCCACTAGATTCCAGTAGCGTCTCTTTTCTCAAAGCATGACGCCCCAAAATATCCTCAGACACTGTCAAATGTTTCCTAGGAGGAGGAGATGCAGCACTGCACACACCCTGCCCCCGCCCCTTTTGAGAACCACTGCCTTGGAACCTCTGCAGAAACCTTTGCAGACATGGAAGAAGCAGTGACCTTAGAGAAGCACTTAGCAATCATTGTCACTTGCATAAGTCACTTGACTTCTCTGACACTCAGTCTGTTTACCTGCCAAGTGAGGATAATAGCATCCATCTTTTAGAGGTTTTGAGGTTTTGAGATTTCAACCACATCAGGCATGGAAACTGCCAGGTATAGAGTAAGGTCCCAATGCACGGTAGTCGCTGTCATTCTTACTTGGTGAATTCCAGCTAACTTTTCCAACCCCAGTGATTCCAACTTATGAAAAGGTGTCTCTCTTTCTCACCCTGCAAACAGAGCATGACGAATGTGGCAGCGGGCAGCACAACTGTGATGAGAATGCCATCTGCACCAACACCGTCCAGGGTCACAGCTGCACCTGCAAACCGGGCTACGTGGGCAACGGGACCATCTGTAGAGGTAGGATGGCCGTGTAGGGGCAAAGCCCTGAGCTGCAGCCCTGCCCGAGCTCTTGGTGCTCCTGTGGCAGATCTGTTGTGCCATTCTGGTGGCCGAGCATGGCCAGCATTCCTGTCCCTGGATTGTCAGTTGGCAAGGGCACTGTGCATCAGAGAAGAAGGTGCTCTGAGTCTATCTTTTGGGTTGAAGGAAGAAGGTGTGAGTGTGGTTCAGGGGCATGGTTCCGTATCTTGATGGCCCTCTTCAGCTTTGCCTGTTGGCTTGTGTTTGTGATGGATGCGCTGATTGCTGAGAGCCCTGCTCAGAGGGCATGTGGGCACCGCTCATGGCCACACTCCAGGTATCTGCTCAGTGTAGGAAGCTTAAAGTTTCAGCCCCTCTGTGTTTGGAGCAGTTCAGAGGCCAGTGCCCTGGCTTCTGTCTGCATTTAGAATAAAATTCCCATTCCTCCTTCTGGCTAACGAGAACACTCAAAATCTGGTCCCTGGCTCTTCTCAGCTGCATCTCTGTTTTCTCCCCCATGCTCCCTCGGCACCAGCGCGCTGTTCCTCGCTATTCCTCGCTATTCCTCACACAGGCCAACCACATTCCTGTCTCAGGGCTTTGCACTTGGGCTCCCCTGAGCCTCCATGCTCATTTCCTTCAGGTCTCTGCTCAAGTCTGCCCCCATCATCAGAGACTTTCTTTGACCACTGTTTCTGAAATAGACCCCTAGTACTTTTCCGCCCCATACTCTCCTTTATTTTTTCTTTACTAACACAGCCTATCATAACATTATACATTTATGTGTTTGTTTCTGTATTGTCTGCCTCCCCACGGGGATGTAAGCTATGTGAGAGTGACCACTGGGTTACACCTCCCTACTCTGTCCCCAGCAACTAGAATGGTATCTGGCACACTGTCGATGATCGTTAACTAACTGAATCAACCAAAGAGGAAAGAGACACGGTCACATTGAAAAAGAGGCAAAGTGTACAAAAAACCCAGGAAATAACCCTTTGAGTTAGGTATTATTATTATCCCCATTTTAGAGTTCACAAAGCTGAGACACAGAAAGGTTAAGTAACTTACCGAAGGACACACAGCACGTTATCAGTATTCTTCTGAAGAGATGACATGCTGATGGTGAAAAATAATGAACAATGACTTCTAAGAGGAGAATCTTAGAAGATTGATTTTATTCTGTGTTGGGGAAGTTGGGGTAAACAGCCTCATGCATGACTGAGAGTTAAATTGGTGAGACTTTTTAATGGCAATTTGACAAAATCAATCTACTTTTAAAGTAAATCTGAAGGGTCATAGAGGGATTCTCTTGAGTCCATTGATTTTACCTCTTGAAATGTGTTCTAAGCATATGCTCCTGAGGGGCGAAAAATGCACATACACGGATGTTTTTGCCGCATTATTTGTACTTACCAAAAACCAGAAACAGCCCAAGTACCTGTCAGTAATGGAATGATTTAATTTATTTGGAGTATAATTTAATGGAATACAACACAGTGCTTTGAACTTCTGAGTGTATGTATGTACAGACACTTGCACACGCATACACACACCCACACTGAAAGACATATTTTTGAGAAAAAAAGAAAGAAAAATAAATAAAACCAAGTTGCAAGACAATACATATGGTATACATATAGTATAATCACCTGGCTAGTTTATTATTATTATTATTTTTTAGCATCTTTACTGGAGTATAATTGCTTTACATTGTTGTGTTAGTTTCTGCTATATAACAAAGTGAATGAGCTATATGTATACCTATATCCCCATATCCCCTCCCTCTTGCACCTCTCTCCCATCCTCCCTATCCCACCCCCCTAGGTGGACACAAGGCACTGAGCTGATCTCCCTGTGCTATGCAGCTGCTCCCCATTAGCTATTTTACATTTGGTAGTGTATATATGTCAGTGCTACTCTCTCACTTCCTCCCAGCTTACCCTTCCACCTCCCCATATCCTTAAGTCCATGCTCTATGACTGCGTCTTTATTCCTGTCCTGCCCCTAGGTTCATCAGAACCTTTTTTTTTTTTTTTTAGATTCCATATATATGTGTTAGCATATGGTATTTGTTTTTCTCTTTCTGACTTACTTCACTCTGTATGACAGACTCTAGGTCCATCCACCTCACTACAAATAACTCAATTTCGTTTCTTTTTATGGCTGAGTAATATTCCATTGCATATATGTGCCACATCTTCTTTATCCATTCATCTGTCGATGGACACGTAGGTTGCTTCCATGTCCTGGCTATTGTAAATAGAGCTGCAATGAACATTGTGGTATATGACTCTTTTTGAATTATGGTTTTCTCAGGGTATATGCCCAGTAGTGGGTTTGCTGGGTCGTATGGTAGTTCTATTTTTAGTTCGTTAAGGAACCTCCATACTGTTCTCCATAGTGGCTGTATCAATTTACATTCCCACCAACAGGGCAAGAGGGTTCCCTTTTCTCCACACCCTCTCCAGCATTTATTGTTTGTAGAGTTTTTTGATGATGGCCATTCTGACCGGTGTGAGGTGATACCTCATTGTTGTTCTGATTTGCATTTCTCTACATATATTTATGTAAATACAGGGAGATGGGAACCATGCATACTGTTCACCTTATTACCAATGTGTGTGTGTGTGTGTGTATGAACAAGAACATCCACTTATTGCTATAAATTCAATATTGTTTGCATCTCCTACAGTGGGGATTTATATATGTAATATTTGTGTGTTTTTTAAAAAGTTCTGTGAGACAAATAAAGAAACTAGTGCTCAACTTTTAAAAGAAGACTTGAAGATATTTCCAAAGCAAAACAAAAAAGTATAAACATTAATATAGTTTAGTTCCACGGGTTATCAAGCCACTGCTGATACCTGCATGCTAATGCTGTAAATCTGAGGAGCAACACAGGGAATTGATTTTAATGCATTATTTTTCAAAATGACATTACCTCATAAAATGATATTGATTGCACCAGGTCAGTGAGTTTGTGTTTGTCAAGCCCTCTTGCCACTGTGATAGGTGATAGCTTCACCTTTGTGGAATTTGAAAGTCCCAACTGTGAAAAATACGAGTTCAAATAATGTTCCTGGTGTCCATGGACTCTGAAAATACATCTTCCCTTGAAAGTTATGAATTAGCGAAAATAATTTTCTTAAAGTAATTCTCATGGTCAATTGTGTTAACCTTAATAAGATCAGGAGAATCCTGCGTTTCATCAGTGTTATGTGGGGAAGCATTGCAGTAGACGTGAAGATTGGGCAAAGGGATTGGAGAATTGGGGTTTAGACCTGATTTCCTTACTGGAGAACTGTCACTTCTGTATTTTTACATATTACAGTTGGGTTAATGTTACCTTCAGTGTTTATCCAGCAGTGTTATTGCAAAGAATTATTAAAGGAATATATAGCGCTGTGTTTTAAGCTATCAAATGCTATAAAAGTGAAGACAGTATTATTGGTGGAACAGTGATGAAGGGCAAGGGGAAGGCAGATCATGAGTTGGCTTCAACCTCAGCCTTGTGACTCAGGTACCCAAATATGTGTCTGTTTCAAGGCATACCTTTTATAGTTGAGTTTTCCACTAGTAACTGGATCATTTATAGAGGGAGTTGGACAAGGAGTATCAGACAGCTTGAACTAATTCAGAAGGTCTGAGAGAAGAGGTGGCTCGTATTGTGCTGGAGCCACGGTCTCGGGCACGCGTGATCCAATCCTCATCAGACTTGCCAAATAGACACTCCTCTTTATAAAGGAAAAAGCTATTACTTGGGTACACAAACAGAGAAACTTAAAACAATCATTTCACTACCATTCCTTCCTGAGGGCTGGAGAAGATACATGATAAAGACTCTCCTCAACGCCCAGAAATGCTCACCTATCTTGGATGCACTAATATTATCGTTAATAAAAGTATATTGGTAGTAATGTTTACAGGGGTACTGGAGTGTCAGTACTGCCATGTTGAGCAGAACTAAAATAACTTCAACCTTATTTGTAAACTCACTGTCATGCAAATACTTACCAACAAGCACTGGTACTGAATTTAGATCTGAATGTATCTGTTAGAGTCCTTAAGGGCGGGGGCAGGAAGGACACTTTACAATACTGATTTAATTCTAAGAGAAGGAAGTCTCTAGGCCCAGAGACTATTTTTATGCTTAAACTTTCAATAATGCTTCCTTTGAAAAATGTGACTGAAACTTGAAAATGAAACGGATTGTCTAGTCTAACCTTTCAAGAGACATTATGTTCATCAGCTTGGTAAAGAAAGGCAGACAGACACAAGCTGTATTGCAGTCTTGAAACCAGCAATAGTGCATGAAGAAGACAGTCACGAGAAGGGAGCTTGTGTGGTGCTAGGTGCAATATATTGGTTGTGTTATTTTGACTTAACAAGGCAGACCTTGATGTAGTCTTTTCATATTCTTTTCCTACAAGTGCATTTTTCCTGGGCAAAAAAAGAGTCTCTTGGATGCACTTTAAGCACTTTCCATCACTTACCAAAGTCACTGCTTACCTTTTAAAGTTTGTAGCCCAGTAGACATAACTGCATCCCTAGGGGCTTGAGGGAAACACGTTAAACCGGCTTGTATCTCAGAGGGAGTGGAAATCTGACAACTGCTGATTCTTTAGAGTGCATTTTGAGGTTGCACTTTGGTGAGTCACATAGATGTTTGTTATCTGTAATTGTCACATCTGAAATGATGCATGAGATTAGCAGAGCCATATATATATCAGTCAATTTTATTTTAAAACAGGCTACTGAACATTGACTTTCTGGTGAAAAATCAAGATAAGACTGTCTTTCTTTCCTAACTAACAATTCTCAATGGACCAGGAGACTTTCTTTAGGCAACGTTATTGAAAGATGTCACAGTCAATCTCTAGGCTCTCTGCTGGATTATGATCTGTTTGGGGGAGCAATTATTTGCAAAATATTTAAAGTGCTTAACAACTGCTACTTTTATAGAATGGTGCCAGCTATACCCATCTCAGTTCAGAACATATGCAAAGGGTATTTACCTTTTATAGAACTGAAAAACTATAGTACCTGGTTGGATGTCTTTTCTTTTTTTTTTTTTTTTGCTTTTTGGGCAAAACTGATGAGATCTTTATAATGAAAATAATCTTACAGTATATTTCTGTTAGATTCCCATAAAACACAAGTTGTTTTTTTTTTCTTTTTTATGGAGGTTTAAATTTCTTCAACAATTCAAAACTGAATTCTGCTGTCACATATAAAATGGTATCCACTTGAAGAGCTAATGACATCAGATGCATTCTACAGCAGACTTCATTTTTAAGCACAATGAGAAAAAAGATTATATTCTGGGGAGCAAAATGGTAGGTGAGGTTAAGAAGGTCATGTGATAAATCAGTAGCCCGTACTGACACTTCAAGTTACACTCCCTAATTGAGGTTATCTTTACAATCAGTTTTCAAACAGTAGTGAACATATTCCTACCTTATAACATTTATATAAGGGCTCAATTGTAGCTTTCCTTTCTATACATCCTGAAAGGATGTACAAGAGGAAATCACTGAGACATCTTGAAAAATAAATCTATTTGTCAAATACCATGTTATTTCAACAGCAGCAAACTAGTCAGTTAACAGTTAAAACCCTAAGAAAATATTAACTTGTTTGAAAACAAGTCTATATTATAGTAGCCCCAAATATCAACCTTAACATCCGATTCTAACTTTCAAATGCTGGGTACCTTTTCCAAGAGGAAATTACATCTGCTTTTACATGAATCCCCAGTTTAAATACTTGCAGAAAAACACCCATATTATCTACTCAGCAAATGTCTGAAATCAAACAAAATAATCCAGCACTGGACATTAATATCTTACAAATAGCATAAGATCCCAAAAGTACGAGAAAAACCTTGGCATTATAGAAAAAGAAATTAGGTGGACAAATTCTAAGTACAACAAGACATCTAAAGAGGGGACCATCTAGAAATCTACCATACAGTACACTAGACTCAATCTGGAGTATTCTACAATTTCATATTAAATATGTACAATTTTATACCAAAACTATAGTCTTTTTAAGAAAACATTTTACATTTAGAATAACTACTTAAGACATTTAAACTGTAGATAATATTTAACTATAAGCAAGAATAAAAAATAGTCCTATAATAATATTTTATTATTTTTTTAAATGAATTTATTTATTTATTTATTTTTTGGGTGTGTTGGGTCTTCGTTTCTGTGCGAGGGCTTTCTCTAGTTGTGGCAAGCAGGGGCCACTCTTCATCGCGGTGCGCGGGCCTCTCACTGTCGCGGCCTCTCTTGTTGCGGAGCACAGGCTCCAGACGCGCAGGCTCAGTAGTTGTGGCTCACGGGCCTAGTTGCTCCGCGGCATGTGGGATCTTCCCAGACCAGGGCTCGAACCCGTGTCCCCTGCATTGGCAGGCAGATTCTCAACCACTGCGCCACCAGGGAAGCCCAATAATTTTTTTTTTTCTCAACAATTAAATAAACACAAATGCCTTCTTTGCTTTTATGCCTAACTACCTCTCTACTCCTTTAGTCCAGTTCCACAGCATCAAAAGTAGGGGTGAATAAACAAAATCAGTAACGGCAAACACTCACAGCAAGGGCCATTGTATTAGGGATTGTCAATGATGGGAAATTTGTACAATGAGATATCTAGTTAAAAGAGTAAAGGTAGAATGTGCTTTTTAAGAAAACGGCCAATAATCACTCATCTGAAAAAATGCAAATAGCCGCCAGGTGAAATTGGCAGAATTTGAACTTAAACCAAACTTTTAGTGTGTATCAAACTAGCATTAAGAAATGCACACAGGATGTAAACCAAAATAGTGGTTATCTCCAGGTGGCAATATTACAGGGAATTTAAATTTTCTTCCTGTTTTAATATGCATTTTTTTCAGGTGTGTTTTTAGATTGCACACAAGTAGTACCAAGTGGCTAGAAAGAACACAGACCAAGGATACTAAAGTAAAACCAGAGGGTCTTTTTCTATCAGAAAGGACCTCAAGGATTATCTAACTTAGATACATTATCTATGTATCTGGGATATAATGGCACTGATTTAAAAGACTAGACTAGAAATTCCAAGAATACTTCCTGGATGATAAAAATAATCTATTTTCAGGATTGTTTACACTCCCTAAGTATGCAAAAATTAACACATTTAAATGTAAATTCCTTCATATACATTATTAAAAAGTAGGAAAAACAAATTTAAAGGGAGTTTACACAAACTTGTAATTAAAGCATCAGTTCGTTGTTGAATGACAGAGCAAAGCAGATCATTACAGAGTTTGTCTGAAAGCAGGAGGCTGGCCTGCAAGGGGCCTTGAGGGAGTAGGCTGGGTGCCCAGGCAGGCAGCTCTTTGCTTTGCTGTCTGCATTCTTCAATAAACCCAGTCCTTTTACATGAATGGGTGTGATTCAGCCTAGTTTCCCGAGGAAATAATGTAATGAAAGATTTCTATTGACGAGGGATTACACTTTATGCAAAATTTCTCAGTGACATTCAGATTAATTCCAGTGTCCAGGATTTAAGCAATTTCCAGTAGGCATTTACAACCCAAAATCCAATGACCTTGTATTTTCATGATAGTTAGGGAAAGTGTTCCAGCGAAAAATAAAGTTTAGATTTGTTCCACTATGTACATCTGAATATATCCAGAGGAGTAAAACTCAAAGCCAACCAAAAGACGAAATGCTATAAAATATTTTTTTGTTGTAGGGTAATCAAATTCTTCCCAGAATAATGTGTAACTAATTTCACATATTTATTTGCAACCAATTTAACTTTTCCAAATTCTCATTTGCAAATGAGAGGCTCACACAATTAAAACTGATGATACAAACCATTGTTTTAGAAGGATCAGAATTTACACTAGTCAAACGTGACTCCATAAGATTGATTTTAACATGTTCTTTCAACTTTATTAAAATCATCAATATCCCAGATGCATTTACCACTTAAAAAAAATCAATTTAATGCTATCAAAAGGTGATGTTCGCTTTAATCCTGTTTGCCTTCATGCCACTGCCGTGAGCCTTTATTCCAGGCCACATAAACAAAGAGGGCCAGCACCACGTGGGCGACCACTGCAGCAATAGCAGCATAAAAATAGCCGTCTCTACTGGACATCCCAAAGGCGCCTTCAAAAACATAAGATTTAGTCGTGAAATACAACCCAATAGGTACAGTGATTATTAAAGCTGTGAAGAACAGGAGCGTCTCCAGAGTAGAGGCTAATGAACTTTCATTTCTGAAGTCGCACGGCTGCAGCACACTCAGCGCCGCTTTATCAAAGTGCTCCATGGTATCCACGCGCCCGCACCAGGCGCTCACAGGCGGGCTGGGTTCAGGGGCCGCGCTCAGTCGGCTCCGCAGGAGACCGGTCGCGGCGGACCGCGCCGCTGGATGTTATATTTTAAGGCAAGGTTAGCATAAATCGATCTGGTTCTTTATTTTTTTAGTCTGTAAAGGGTGACAATTATTTCATAATACTAGTTTCTTACTGAATTAATCATGCAATTATGAGAAATAGCCAATATCTATATCCGATGTTAAATTCCTGATTAAATTTTTTCTTTTTAAATTTATTTATTTATTTATTTATTTATTATTTATTTATTTATTTATTTATTTATTTATTTATGGCTGCGTTGGGTCCTTGTTGCTGTGCGCGGGCTTTCTCTACTTGTGGCGAGTGGGGAGCTACTCTTCGTTGCGGTGCGCGGGCTTCTCATTGCAGTGGCTTTTCTTGTTGCGGAGCACAGGCTCTAGGCACGCGGGCTTCTGTAGTTGTGGCTCACGGGCTTAGTTGTCTGCCGCATGTGGGATCTTCCCGGACCAGGGCTCGAACCCGTGTCCCCTGCATTGGCAGGCAGATTTTTAACCACTGCGCTACCAGGGAAGTCCCTGATTAAATTAAAAAAAATTTTATTGGAGTATAGTTGATTTATAATGTTGTGTTAGTTTCTGCTGTACAGCAAAGTGAATCAGCTGTACATATACATATATCCACTCTTTTTAGATTCTTTTCCCATGTAGGCCATTACAGAGTATTGAGGAGAGTTCCCTGTGCTATACGGTAGGTCCTTATTAGTTACCTATTGTACATATAGTAGTGTGTATTTGTCAATCCCAGTCTCCCAATTTATCCCTCACCCTCCCCCCTCACCTTACCCCTGGTAACTGTAAGTTTGTTTTCTACATCTGTGACTCTGTTTCTGTTTTGTAAATAAGTTCATTTGTAGCCTTTTTTAGATTCCACATATAAGCGATATCATATGATACTTGTCTTTCTCTGTCTGACTTACTTCACTCAGTATGCCAATCTGTAGGTCCATCCATGTTGCTGCAAATGGCATTTCTTAATGGTTCTTCTTAATGACTATCACACTGTGAAAGCTAAGTAAGCAGTCAAGAGCCTAGAACGGTTTCTGTTGCTGGGTCTGCCTGGCCCAGATACTTCTTAATATTACCTTGGAGGCTTCTTTTTTTTTTTTTTCGGCCACACCGCATGGCTTATGGGATCTTAGTTCCCCAACCAGGGATCGAACCTGTGCCTCCTGCATTGGAAGCATGGATTCTTAACCACTGGACCGCCAGGGAAGTCCCCTTAGAGGCTTCTCTTGATCCAGATATTTATTAAGGTAAAGGATAAGTCTAAAAACATTTACAAAGAACGTGCAAGTGTCAGCATAGTTTGGCAGTAGTGCTAACTGCGATCCTTCCTCAACAGGATTTTGGTGGGATGCTAAACTAGTACTGACCAGTAGAACGTGTTGTGGTTTACACTTGCCTGCTTTCACATTTCTGCCTCTTCCTGTTCCCAACACAAGGATATGTTTCTTCATTTCAGCCTCATGCATGCCACTCTGTTTGTTTTCTAGAATAAAGTTAGATACGTTCCTGGCAGAGTAACTCAGCTCTGCTGAAAATTGCTCAAAGCTTTAGTCCCTAAAATACAGCCATCTTGCAACTCAACCACACTGAGTTTGGTATCTGTTTCTATTGCTTTTGCCTAATCTTCTCATTTATACATAGATGTTTATTTTCCAGGGCATCTGGATTACACCTTGTCCTGTGATAATGAGCCAGTTTCCTCATTTGCTAATAAACATAATGACATTTTCAAATTTCTTCTCACCCTTAGCTTCTAAATTTTAGGGAAAACTGGAAGGCAGTAGGGTTAACGTGTGAAACTGCTTGTATAAGGTTAGGAAACAGTGGTAGCTTCTGTCACAGACAAGCTTGAGAATTTCAGTAGTTCCAAAACACTAAGTTCTTACCTATCACTCACTAAGAGCTGGTGGTGTGTGTAGAGGGTTGTGCCCCACACAGTAACTCAGGGACCCACTCACCTTCCATCTTGTCACTGTGACCTCTTCTTGGTTCCCAGAATCCTCACCGCTCCATCAGTAGACAGGGAAGGAGAATTAGGTCATGCGTGGGAGCTTTCGATGGGCCAGGCCTGAATGTGATGCATACCTCTTTGGCTCACATGGCACTGAGCAGAATTAGGTCCATGGCCCACCTAATGATAGAGCAGAATGTCTGTGTGCTTGGGAAGGAGAGGGAGGCCGCAGCTGTGGGTGAACACTAGCAGTCTCTGCTATATTGCTGTTGTGAATACGATTCTAAGTGAATAAAAGTGGCTGCATTATGATTTGTAGAAAACAAACCTCCATATGCAATTCTAAAATGGGTTCTGGCTGATGCACTGTGAAGAGTAGGCTTTCCAGTAAGAAAGATGGAGTATCCAGGGTTTAAAAAGGTCTCCAGTTGAATTCACTCATTCTTTCCAACCGTGTCATCACCACTTCTCTCTGGCTTCTGTCAAATTAAAGATAGCTCACTTTTTATCCAAGCTACTGATCCTGCCAGTTTTAAGAAAAATTGAGAAACTTTATGGGTCACTTGAAAGTAGTGCAAAAAACTCAGCATCGTTACACATCTCTTCAGCAGAACTGCCAGTGGCATAGTAAAGTAACTCTCCACCTGAGCGCTGGACCTCTCATAATTCTGTTACTTAAATAACTGATTCCTGCTTGTTACTATAACTCTCTTCCTATGTTTTGTGATCACTTCTTCCAAAATCGGTGAATTTTCCATTTTTAAACTTACAACAGAGAAATCATCATGTGTTGGTTCTCTTGCACTGTGTTCTTGTATCACCTTACTGATTTAGGGATAATACTATTTGTAATGTGCGATATTCTGAAACAGATACTGGACAGGGATAAGGCCAAATTTCAAGTATTTATTCAAATATAGTTTAACTATAGTTTTAAGTTGTGTTAGGAAAAATGCACTAATTTAAGATCGATTTTCTTTTAAGTAGAATATTAAAATTTCATAAAATGGATATTTTGCTTGTATTAAGTGACTATGTAGATAAGGGAGGAATTCTAGATATTCTTCTAAAACACAGCCTATTTTTGGAGATGTGACCAGATGAGCTTGGAAAATGGTTTGAATTCAGCCTCCTAGACTATTTAAAGCAAGGAAATGATCTTTGGCATCTAAATGGCAAACTCTGTTTTGCACAGATAAGGATATTGAATATTGGTATATTCATTTATAGTATCTCTCTAAAGCCTACATTAAGTAGAAGAAAAATAAGGTGTAATAAATTTCTCAAAAGCGGACTTGCTTTATGTTTAACAGAACAAAGTAAAACACACACATGCACATACACAGGCATATGGTTTGACATTAGTAGAAGACGTAAAGACTCTAGAATAGCAATGCCCAGTTGAGATATAATGTAAAGCACACAGGTTAATTTAAGTTTTCTGGAAGTTGCTTTAACAAAGGTAAAAAGAAATAGGTTTGACACCTCTCGATCTAGGCATTTCAAGTGCTCAACAGATAGCTGTGACTACTGACTACTCCAGTAGCTGTAAAACATTTAGGATAGGTTTCAGTTAATAAGAATATGGCACACTCTTTAATCTGTACCCCTAAGCACATGGAGGAGATCTCTAGAGAGGCAGCATGGTGCCCTGAAAGTAAGAAATGGAGCTTTCCATCATTTTCTTTGTTATATTGAGCAGCCCAGGTCTGGCTTTCAGTTGAATGCAAAACTGTAGTGTTTATTAAGCAGACAGATGGTTGGAATCCATATACTGGGGGCTGAGAATATCTAATTCCTTCTACAGTATAGCATTTCCTGTCTCAGGATGGAATTTCCCCATAAAGTCACATATTGAATAGAAATGAGTAGCATTCATCAAAGCTCAAATTATACTAAGATAAGAGAGAGTAGAAGGGAAAAGAAAACAAGTCTAGAGCATTTACTTTTGTTGCATTTCAAGATCAGTTTCATATTAAAAACAATTCATAAGAGAGCAGACATGTGCGTTTCATAGTGACCTGCTTACCATGGTGATGCTTACCAGCTTTAAATAGTAACAGGCTCCGCAGTCTCTCGCAACAGTCGTCAGCCAGAGGAGAGCCATGCGTTCTCGAGGATAGGGAAACGCGGCAATTTGTGGATAATTTTCTGACACGCTTATCCATGCCACTTAGTGGGATCATACTTGAATGCTGAATTTACAGAGACTAAAACCTCATTATTTTAGACCCAGATAATTTGGAATTTGCAATAATTTTATTGAAATTGAATTAGCAAGAGGCAACCTCCAACAGTGTAAATACAAGGGCTTTTGAATCTGACACTCTTGACCTCAGACCTCCACTCCCACACACACTGTGGGATGTAGGGCCTAGCCTCTTCACTTCTCTCAGTTTGCTTGCTCGCCTAATGAATTTGGAGGAAATGACAGTAACTTCATCGTGGATGTTACCACCCCTGTCTTTTCCAGTCTGGCTGCTTTCTAATCCACCCGGCGCACGTCCAGATCCGATTCTCTGTGGCCTACCTGCAGGCTGGATGACAGAGTGACGAAGGGCATGGCTTCTGGAGCTAGACTGCTTGCTTAGAAGCCTGGCTCTTACACCTAGCTGTGACATCTGGGGCTAGTTACCCGACCAATCTGTACCTCACTTTTATAATTGGGCGTTGATAATTGTATATATCTCCATGGGTTGTTTTCAGGGCTAAGTGGAGGGTAAGTGCTTAGGGTAATGCTTGGAATATATTGGGTACTATTGTGCATCTCTCTCCCCTGTGAACTCTATGCAGAAGATCCTCCCGGGCATTCCCATGACTTTAAGGATGGGATTCACACTTCTTAGCCTGGTACACAGGTCTTTTCTGATCTAGTTCCCACCTCCCTCTTTAGTCTCATCTCCTGCCACTTCCCCTCCAACAAAACCAGTCCTACTTTAGTCAGACTACGTACAGTGTTCCAAGTCTTCCTTGCTGTGGAATAGCTCAACGGTTAAGTGCATGGACTGTTGAGGTCAGTCTGCTGGGTTCAAAACTGGTTTCTAGCACTTAGCAGTTCCATGACCTTAGAAGTTACTTAAACTTCTCTGACTTGAGGGTTAAATCAAGTGCCTGTACATAGTGTGTTGTTAGTTGTTACCTCCTCACTTTGAATGAAAAATCTTTGCCTTCGTTTTTATTTGGTGAGTGCTTGTCCTTCAAAATGCAGTTCAAGTTCTACCTCTTTCAGTCCATTTGCCTTCACCCCTCCTCCGTGTTCCTGCATATCATTCTCTGTCTTGGCATTTATCACACCATAGTGCAAGTGCTAATTTGCTTAATCTATCTCCCTCAGTGGCCTGGGAAGGCAGGCAGCATGTCCTTGTCATCTTTGTGTCCATAAAGCTTAACACATAAGGGTTATTTAATAAATATTTGTTGAGGAAAATAAGCCGTAAAATAGTTGTGAGGATTAAGTGAAATAACCTATGTTGACCATTTGGCACATAGTAGGAACCCAGTAAATACGAATTTCCTTTCCTTTAGAATTTACTAAAAGTAAGAAGTAAAATTTACTTTTTCCTATGTCGCATGTGAAAAGGGTTTTTTGCTTTACTGAGAAAATTAAGAAAGTCAATAAATAAGGATCTTGCTCACAGTACAAATATTCTACATTTGATCTCTATTTGGATGTGTCTTTTCTCATCAGAATAGTGATGAGAATGGTTTGGTGGTTGGGTCCACCATATTCAGGTTATTCCATTTAATATAAAGTATGCTTTCTTTTTACACAATGAATGTTGAAGCCATAGAAATATAATACTCTAAAGAAAAGTATGGCCATTTACCTAGAAGCCCACCCCTTTGACAATTAATAACAAACAAATAATAACAAACAAAAGGTATTGAGTACTCCACAGGGTACAGAGCGCTGCCAAGCACCTCAGAAAATGCACGTGACCTGGTGAACATGTGGTTCTTGCCCCTTGAGGAGCTTACAGTCTGGGGTGGGGGTCCAGGGGTTGGGGGGACTGAAAACTCACAGTCTTAGGAGTTGAGTGAACAACAGGGTAATTTATTAAGGCAAATTCTTCATCCCCTCAAGCTACCGTGGATGGAATCATTTTGGAATTCAACTAATCAAGAAAGAGGCAAGACTGAATTTGGTTGAGAATTCTTCAGGCTCATATAGTTTTTTAACATCCATCATAGTAGACAGAACTGACCTATCAGACAACTGAAAGTGGAGACTAGATCTCTTGAAGTGCAAGGGCTAGGACTTAATTGTGGTTACTTATTTTAAAAAGCAAACATACTGAACGGTATGACTAGGCTTATTACACTAGTTTAAAAATAAGCCAAGTACTGGCATGGCATTCCCCTCATGCTAGCATTGGTCATTTAAAATGGTGAATATTAAATATGTGGGCTCCACATCTAACCCACAGAATTAACAGCTGGCTTTTATTGAACACCTGTGAGCCAGGCACTGTGCTAAGAGCTTTACAACAAATATCTCATTTAAGTCATACCCGTTCTCTATGAAGGAGGCAGAATTATTGTCCCCATTATATACATGAGGAAACTGAGGCTTTAGAAAGGATGACTGAGGCAGTTAGCTATGTAGTCTAGGCCAGGGATGAGATTAGGTAAGGAGAAGGGGGTTTTTGAAAAACTGGAGGCATCATGTGTGTGGATACCAAGTCGTCACATGGATACAAGCTTGGAGAATGCCAAGACTTTTCCTACAACACAGCTCATGTGGGAACAGTAGACTTTGCATGAGAGAATTGCAAGGGAAGGAAACTTTTGGGGCATGAGCAAGGACCTGATGGTTGTTGAGGACCTGATTCTTGTTCCACCTGGTGGAGGAAGCGTTCTCTGAAGAGGATGAGGTTTTAGGGAAATACGTTTCCCATCCACTGAAGTCCCATAGACAAAATCTCTGGGACAGAATGGAGCAAGGAGCAGGAAGGAGAAAGGAAGCAGCAGACCTGATGTTGAGTTTGAACTGAGATGGATGCAGGGAAGGGTTGCATTTTGGGTGATGGAGATCAGAGGAGTGTGCCACCTGGTTAGGTTAATCTCCACATTCCAGTGGTGGTTCCTAAGGTAGAGTCAGGGGAATGACACCTGCAGAACCTGGATTACAGACAACTGGGGAGAGAAAAGGAGGACGGCCAGAGTAGAGAAATGGACACCTGTTGTTTTTACCAGTGAGCGTTCTTTCACCATATTGGTAACGATTCCTCACTTTCCTTCTGGGAGCCACCCCTCCTCACTTTTAGTCCCTATGGCCCTAGTGTTGGAACCCGTAACCCTTCTCTGACACAATTATAGAAGTGCATTCTCCTGGCCACAGAGATTGGTTCAGTTTTGACATGTTACCCAAGCAGATCCAATTAGTTTTTTCTTTCACCCCTCTGGTTACGTTCGACAGGGAGACTAACTTTTCTGCTATGGAAGAGGGTCTGGAAGAATATGACCAGGAACATTTATGGCCATTTTGAAACCACAGGGGAGAAGCTGTCTGAGAATGAAGCCAACACACAGAACTGTGTGGAGAAACAAAGTTGAATCAGACCTTGTTAATATCGTTGGCGCTTCTGTATCCAGTCATGCCTGAAGTGGGACCCCCCCGTAGTGTTCTTAATCCTGTAGCTCTGGGTTTTCTGTCATTTTCTAAGAAAGTGCTAACTGTTGGTATGGTAACTCAACTGCTTTGGGAAGGAAAGCAGTAAGAATCCTTAACATTCCAATGGGAGAAATCTTTGTATTTCTATGAGCATAACATATATTTGGAATAAAGATGCTAATGAATCAGGGTGGTTAAAGTTCTTACTATGAAGCCAAAAGGCAGGCAACATTTTAGATAGAAGAATAATTAGCAGATTTGACTACAGACTTGTACCTTTTTTCCTCTGGTATGGGCAGATTATTAGCAGTCTCAGTATTCTTGAATGAGGGTTTTTTCTTATTCCCTAGAAAGTTATTCATTGTATGAATGCGTATGTGGAGTTTTGTGGCTGCTTTTCTCCTCTTCACTCTTCTCTGGAGCCTTTCAGTCCAGGTCAATAAAACAGGCACCACTCTGCATCATTCGTACCATCCTCGAAACCCACAGGGTTCTTCCTTGGTTCCTGACTGTTGGAGTTAAAATATCATTTCCCTCTTCTTTAGAACGGTGCTGTTTTGATTTCTTATCAGATTCCAGCTGTATTTGAAGGCCTATAGCCTAATCTCCCAGATTGGTAGGGGAGAGTTGTCATATTTTGTCTCTGGCTGATAAGAATTGGAACACAAAAGAGTTCCCCCTTTGGGTAAGATTAAACCAATAACTCTACTTCAGATCATTTCATTAAATTGTATTATCTTGAGCAAAACACTCTATTCCTTGATATTGCAGATGGTAAATGTTGGGGAAAAGGAATAAAAATAGTAACTCCCAGTTTCTTTCACGTCATGATACACATGGAAATGATACTATTTGATAGGCACATGGGTGTAAATAGATGAGGCTGCCCGCTGCTGAGGGTCACCTGGCTGGGCTGAGTGGGTCGGTAGCTCAGCACACCTTCCCCTTTTCCTGGCTCTCTGATTGGGAAGCTTCTGGATTTGCAAACCATAAGGGCTGGATTTTGGTCCTAGCTCAGCCACTCAACCCCACTATACTCTTGGGGCATCCTCCTTTCCTTTTTTAAAAAAATTTTATTATACTATAGTTGATTTACAATGTTGTGTTTCAGATGTACAGCAAAGTGATTCAGTTATATATATATATATATATACACATATGTAGAAATTTATATACTCTTTTTACATTCTCTTCCATTATAAGTTATTACAAGATATTGAGTATAGTTCCCTGTGCTATACAGCAGGTTCTTGTTGATTATTTTGTATATAGTAGTATGTATATTTTAATCCCAAACTCCTAACTTATCTCCCCCTTCCCTTTTGGTAACCGTAAGCTTGTTTTCTACCTCTGTGAGTCTATTTCTGTTTTGTAAATAAGTTCATTTGTATCATTTTCTTAGATTCCACGTGTAAGCAATATCATATGATATTTTTCTTTGTCTGGCTTACTTCACTTAATGTGATCATCTCTAGGTTCATCCATGTCGCTGCAAATGACATTATTTCATTCTTTTTATGGCTGAGTAATATTCCTTTTTGGTCCTCAGCTCTGCATCCTTAAGTGAGGAATCTGAGGTCTAGTCCTAATGTAAATGACTATATATCAGGAGCATTATCAGATCTGAATAACAGAGGTTTATGAGGTGCACTGAGGCTTTAAGCATGAAAGTATCAACACAAAGCTCATTGCTTAGATTGTTTTATTACTGCTAAGCATCCCTGTTTTGTGCTGGTCTCAGCCTATCAATCACCAATGTTGTGGTTTGCCGTCAAGATGCCAAAGATCGTAATTTATTACATTTTATTTTTCTTCTACTTAATGCAGTCTTTAGAGATATACTATAAATGAATATACCCTTGCTTTTCTTCAGGTGACTGCAAGATGCCCTTCAGCAATTACCAGCAAGAAACTGAAAAAAATAAAGGTTTCTTACTTAAAAGACCTGGAAGTTACACAGCACACCGGGAGCAATGTAGCAAGGTCGCCAGGGGTGGGCCCAGAGGCAGGATGAAGCCCAGGGCCTGGGGTTCTGCCTTTATTGAAGTCAAGGGTGGGGGGGCCTAGGTTTCTGTGGGCTCACTCTTTATTGGTAGAACATATTTAAAACATAAGAGTGGTGATTTAAAGGACAGGAAGAGAAAAAAAAAAAACAAGTAGTCCAAATGGTCAGATATTTAAATCAATCAACATCTGTAAAACAAAGGTGTCTCAGTGCAGGGAGGTGACCTAGCTCTTTATGTAGTTGTGAGGCTGCAAGTATGTTTATTTGGGTTAACCATCTTTGAAGGGGATGCCTCTTGGAAATGAATGCCTTGGAAATCAATGTTTAAATCAGGCATTTGTATTACAAAAAAGAAACAACAACAATAACAAACCTGCCAGGGCTTATACCACAATACTCTTTAAAAAAAAATCAGACCTACATTATTTAAGATACCTGTATGACAGTCTATGATGGAGAGCGTCAGGGTCTGGGTTAAGTACTCAGAGATTATTCATAGAATTTCTGAACTAAAAGGAAGAGTTGAGATAATTTATTCCCCAAATACAAAAGAAGATTCTCCTAAAATCATCAGAGTATATTTACGTAGAGCATCAGGCAAATACACAATTGAGGATGCTTAGAGCCAGCTCCTAGTTGTCCTTTGGCAGCATAAAAAGAAACGCATAAATACATAATCCATACATTATTAACCAATTTACTCCTCCTTAGCCAAGTCTTTAGTATTTAGAATTAGAGACATTTCAGTATCAATAACCTGTTACATCCAGCAAGAGCGGGAGCTGACCACTTTGACGGGAAAGGACAGCACTAGATCCAGCAGGTACGGATAATTGGAGTCAAATGATCAAGGAGTAAGGAGAATGAAGAGACTACATGTGCCACCCAGGGTGCAAGAGAATCAAGAATTCATGATCATAGTCTAGGCAAACTTTTGGCAAGGGTGTGAGGGAGTGCTATTGTCTGAATGTTTGTGTCCCCATCAAGTTCATATATTGAATTCGTAAAACCCAAAGGTATTAGGAGGTGGGGCCTTTAAAGGGTTCTCAAGTCATGAGAGTGGAACCCTCATGAATGGGATTAGTGCCTTATAAAAGAGGCTTCAGAAAGCTCCCTAGCCCCTTCCAACATGTGAGGGCACAGTGAGGAGACACTGGCTGTGAACTAGGAAGAGTGGTGGGGCCTTGATCTAGTATTCCCCAGCCTTCAGAACTATGAGAAATGCATTTCTGTTTATAAGCCACCTAGTCTGTGGTATTTTGTTACAGCAGCCCGAACAGACTAAGACAGGGGTGTTCAAGATGATGGAATGGATTACAGTGAGGAGAACTCAGAAGTGGGGAATAGTGAACCAAGCAGATTTTTAGTGTTAAGATGGTCTATTTATGGGTAACTGGGTTCCAGACACTAGAATGAAGTTCAGGAACAAGTTCAAGGATAAAGCTTCAGTCTGTCAGAGGAGCAAGGACAAGAATAGGATTTATGAACAGGGCTGTATTTATTGAACACACACAGACACACACAGAAGTTAACATGTGTGGTATATTTAAATGTAAGGCTCTGTCCAGACATTTACACATACTATTACACTTAACCCTTACCAAATCCCCAAAAGGCATGCACTATTCTTTTTACAAATGAGACAACAGAGGTTTAGGTAACCACCTGTAGTCGCACTGTTTGCAAATGGTAGAACTAGACTTTGAAGTCAGGTCTACCTAACTTCAAAGTCCATCCTCTTTTCACTGGTATGTAAGAGAGGTTAGGTAACTAGAATCTTGGAAACAGGGACCAAGGAAGAAACACTGAGTAAGATTTGTAAAATACCCTAATATTGATTTGGGGGACATTTATGCATTCTGCCTTACGTCAGGGTTGATCCCTGGAATAAAAGGTGCAACAGGATTTGGGGTGCAAGAGCCCAGCTCAGAGCCTCGTGACCAAGTTGGCCCTGACACACCCTGTAACCATGTATCAAATTTCTTTCAAATCTGTTGCAACTGAAGGAAGCTGCGTCCATCTGAAAACTTTATGTCATTTTTTAGGGCAGCAGACTGAACCTCAGTATTAACCCAGGTATACATTGATATCCCTTACTAAAGTTAGTCAAAAGCAGTCAACTCCTTCTTCTATAATAAGTTGACAATTGGGAATTAGTCAGAAATGGAGCTAAAACTGAAGCTTTTCATACCTTGAACAAACATGTACAGTTTGAGGTTTTGCTTATTACTTTTATGTGTTCAGACTCTTAGGAGAGGTATCACAAGAAGGGAAACATTTCAAGTAAGTCAGAGGGTAGGAAAAATGATACAAAAGGCTTGAATATTAGGTTCTAATCTCTTTGAAGGCAGCTATTGATCACTTATACATGAGTTTGCATTTGAAGGCCTCTTAGCACCTACCTCTTGATCAATTTAACCAAGTGAATAATTCCTGAACTTGGAGTATAAAAATGATAACAGGTGAAGTATCCTAGTCTCTATTGAAAAGTATTTACATTTGAGTAAATTTACCAAAATTATGTCATTTTAAGTAAATCATATGTTTCTGAGGATAAGGATTAATCTAGAAATGAAACTCTTCATTGATGGACAAACAAGTCATTATAGAGGTAGAAGCACCTGTAGGGATCGTGTCTCTTATTTGTATGTCAGAATGCTCTGGGGAAAGGACTTGCCTATAACTGTTACTGAATTGAACTTGGGTTGGCTTGCTCACACGCAGTAAAGCCAATATATTGACACCAGGTAGTAGTGAAGGAAAGTGCAGCGTTTACTGCAAACACCAAAACAAGGAGTGCAGGCAGCTAATGCTCAAAAAACCCAAACTCCCTGATGGATTTCAGGGAAGCAGGCAGGAATTTTAAAGGCAAGGTGAGGTAGAGAGTTACATGGTGTGTGATCAGCTCATGCACAATTTTCTGACTGGTTGATGGTGAGGCAACAGGGTGGTGTCACGACTTAACCTTATCAACCCTCAGGCGCCAGCCAGTCTGGGGGCTACGTGCTTATAGTCATCATGCAGCTAGCTTCTTCCATCTGGTGGGGTGTTTTTTTTTTGTTTTTTTTTTTTTAATTTAGGGAAGGCTCTTTTATTTATTTATTTATTTTTATATTTATTTTTGGCTGTGTTGGGTCTTCGTTTCTGTGCGAGGGCTTCCTCTAGTTGCGGCAAGCAGGGGGCCACTCTTCATCGCAGTGCGTGGGCCTCTCTACTATCGCGGCCTCTCTTGTTGCGGAGCACAGGCTCCAGACCTGGTGGGGGTTTTAATGTCTGTAAAACAATTTAGGAATGTGCATCAGACAGTGTTATCTATGTCTTTCACGGAGGAACTAAAGATTCTGTGACTCTGCTATATGGTTGATTTACTGTTTAAATTGTTACCAGTTCTCCTAGCCCAACTGCTACTATCTGTTACTACATGTTCACATTCTTTCAATCATTAATTCTTGAGCCAGCCTTTTATGACTCAGGGGTGGTCTGAGAGACTAAAGCTTTTCTATAAACAAGAGGCAAGTAGAGGACATTGGCAGTGGGGGGTGGGGGTGGGAGGGGGTCTGTCCCAGGAAGGCCCCATAGGGTCCTGCTTGGTTACATAACCTCTTCATGATAGAATGAGGCTGAGAAGCCATGTTTCTAACTCTGGAAATCTTTTCATTATTCTATGATATCTTCCTCGACTTGTTTGTTTCACAGCTATTTTTATATGCTACTGTACACACTACAACTATAGTGGTAGAGTGGGAACTATGATTTACACGGCAATTTACCTGCTATCAAAGTAATTTTTACTCTGTTATTTGCCAGATAACTCTGGAGGGAGATAGCACTGTCAACTCTGTTTTACAGATGATGAAACTGAGTTTAAAGAGGGGGAATATGTTGCTCAAGGCCACATAACAAAGGTACTAGAGCTCAGAATCAAATGCAGATTCCTTGAATGCAGAATATACTCTTCTTCCAATGTATTGATCATAAGGCAACCATGTACTATAATATTCAACTTCTGACATTTTTGAGAGTGAAGAGGAAGATATTAATGATTTCACTGGTCCGGGATAGACATGTGGTCACCTTATAATTCACGCTACACTTCTTGATCAACCAAGAATATGTCAGATGTTCACAATCAAGGGTGTGATGGCCAAAACAAAACCTTAGTCTTAGTTCAGGAAGAGATGTCTGGGATGGTTTGAACAAGTCATTTATTTATATTTATTTAATTTATTTTTTATTGAAGTATAGTTGATTTACAATGTTGTTAGTTTCAGGTGTACAGCAATATATATTTATATTATATTGAAGGCTGTGGGGCTTGCTCAGCTGCGAGAATATATTCTTTTTCAGATTCTTTTCCCATATAGAATGAACAAGCTATTTTTAAGCTGACTAATGAGGATGAGTAGAAATTAGTGAAATAAGCAAGGTCAGAAGTTTGCAGAGGGAGGTGATGTGGAGAAAAAGAGAAAGACACCCATGTCAAAGGAGCAGTGTGGACCAGTTGCAAGAAAGCATGCACGTGTATGGAACTGCTTCTCTCCAGATGCCTGGTCATTCAACTACCAAACTTGCCTAAGAATTGTAGGCCACTGATTTATGCTGAGGATTTCTTTTCATAACATTAGGCAATGAAAATAATAAATGTGTCTCTGTGAAGTCAGCGTATGTTTAAATATAAGAGTAATTGTAAGACTAAATGGAACACTCATAATGGTACCTGAAGAAAATGGAATGATGGAAAAATGCCATTTCCTTGCTACCCAAGAAATTACATTATGGAAATTGTGTCACCAGAGTGAATTAATAGATGCCTTAAAAAATTCAGTGCCCAGCAAACAAATGCATATATTAAGTATCTTGAGTAAGATTAATGTTAAAGGAACGTTTGCTCAGTTTGTGGAAAAAGGCCTTTGCGTGCAGGGAAGGGGGTGGGTGAAAAGGGAGCTTTGAAATTGGACAGCAGGAGAGCATGCATATTCCTGAGGGATCTGAAATCCGTTGAACTGCCTTGATATTCATCTTTGCCCACCAGCCATTTTCAACAGTCCCGGGTCAGACTTGTCTTTGTTGCTAACTCCTTGGCTGTAAATGTGGCAGACACGCTGGTGATCATTGATGAAATGACCAACAAGCTGAACTGGGCTGTCTGCTGGGTGAGCTTCGTCTTTGCCATTAAGCGGAGTTTCCCGTCCCTTATTTTCACAGTACATTTCACAGCCATTTCTGAAAGAGCCCAGCTGTGCAGAGATGGCCACTGGGGGGGATGTGATGCTTTTGCGTGCAGCTCAGGGATGTCTGAGAGCAGCTGAGCAAGCCCCACAGCCTTCAAACACTCATCAAATTGCTTTCCAGAAGCACGTTTCTTCACCATTCTCTGACATGGAAGGGAGAGAGGGAACGGTCATGATCTGAAATGACAGACACTCTGGATGGGGGTGAGCTAATTTACAGGGGAAAATACAGTCTACAAGTTAAGAACAAAGAGAATAAGAGCCCTGGTAGACTGTCTTGAGGCTTTTAGTGTATCCTGGAGAGAGTGTCCTTAGCAGTGAATAGATGGGTCTTAGAAGAATGATGTGGGGTGCCAACGTTTTCCGCCCACTGTGGTTCACAGGGGTTTGCATCTATCTTGCCTGTCCACAGAAGCTGAACTTCTAAATCTGACACCTCAGCTGTCTTAAGTTTGTTGATAGCCTTCAGACATTCTGTTTCCCAGGAAAGTAATTGCCTTAGTCTTTTAGTGGTTAAACAACAGAGAAGCTCTCCTTAGGAAACCCGCAGGATATATCGTAAGGCAAATAGGCTTTTCTGCTTGGGTCATCTACCACAAAGCTAACAACTAAACTCAAAGTTTCTCAGCAAAATACTTTTTCTAAACTAGATTTGGAGGGAGAATTGGAATGCAGTTTGACAAGATTATATCCAGGCAAACCTCTGGGGTAGGGGTTGGGGGGAGGAGACAACTTCAGTAGAGCTGGGAAACCGGAAATGAGGACGTGTTGTTAAGAAGTGGCTTTTCATACATTTGTATAGTAATTAATGTGTCTCCCCTTCCCTCCCATTTCCTGAAACACTCTGATTGTTGTGTTTCCTGATTGCAGATTATATTCTTTCTATTTTACAATTTGTTCACAAAAAATGCACTAGCAAAATACGATTTAACACCTACCCAATTCCTTCTGGAAAGATCTGATGTGCTTGTGCCTGCCTGTCCAGATTCAGCACTGATCCTTCTCACCTCCACTTCTGATGGGGAATCGCCCTGTGCTCTTATTACTTAACGGCTTTTGTATTTGCTGGTATTTCTGCTTGGAATTTTCTCTAGGTTTTAACCATTGAGGAAAATGTCCTTCCTCTTTAAAGCATCAACTCAAGCCTTACCTTCTCATTGAAGACTTTCCCAATCCCCTTAGCGTTCAGACATACTCCCTCTCTGCTCCCACTGCAAGCACTTCTTACAGACATACCAACACTTGGTGTACATATCACCTCTATTTACATAGCTGTCTCCCCTACCAGCCTGTGATTCCCTCAGAGGCAGAACTGCTATCTTTCTCATCTTCATTGCCTAGCAGAGTGTCTGGTACATAAAAAGCACTCTATACTACCCATTCATGTTTATGACATTTATTTTTTCAAGGTTTCTTTACTTCATATCCATATGATATGTACTTTTTACCTCTGCTGAACAGTCTCTGTATAACTATATATTAGTTCTTGCTAGGAACCAAACATAGATATCTATGGATTGGTGTGACTTGAACACACAAATGCTGCATGGAGTGGACTTAGATCTGTACTGTGTAGTTAACAGAAGTGACGTGCTGCTGATCTGGGTGTGAAGCTAGGTAGGAAACAAATCCCACTGGGTTGCCCTTAGTGGTAACAGTTAAGGTTTGGAAGGTAGATCTGCTGTTGGATCTACTAATATATATATATTTTTCTTTCTTTCAAAGGCCATATAACTCTTCACTTTAGCCTCAGGAGGTCATAAGTAGCTTAAAGCCATCATCATGCTTGCACTGCTTGGTTAGCGTGAAATACACAGCAGGTCTCAGCCTGACTCCCTGGGGTCAGATATATTCATGCTATCAAACTGCCAGTGGCCTAAAAGTGCTCACTTTGCTAGACTGTGGAGCCTGGAGTCGTGGTAGGTGTTTGACTGCTCTCATCAGTGACTCCCTTTCCTAAAGCCTCTTGCTCTAGGCTGTGGGTGCAAACTTGGAGGGAAGGACCCGGGGTGTCAAAACAATGGCAATACAGTAGAATGATTAAGAGTATAAGAGTATCTGAGTTTGGGTTCCCCAGAGGCAGGCTATAAGAAAAGGATCTGAGCTCCTAGATTTTATTTGGGAGGCAAGCACAGGGAACACTGGTAAGGGAATCAGAGAGTCAGACAGGAAATGGGAGGTGGCCAGTGTTGGGTGCTTCACTTGAGAAGTGAGTTACAATTACGGGCAGCAGGAGCTCCATCCTTATGGGAACTTTGGATAACTGTGACCCAGAGTTATCTCCCCCAGGGGCTGAGTTGTTGGTGGTTGGCTGCTCCTGAGGAAAATGAATTTCCCAGCATTTGTCTATTGCCAGCCTCCTCTCAGGCTCAGCAATGCAGATGCTGGAAGGGGGACCTGGGCAGGTATGTGAGGAAATGGTAAGGCCCAAGGAGATGTGCGGGTGTCCTGCTGCGCACTGCTTACAAAATCAATACTCACAAATGGTAGAAAAGAAAGGTGCCTTTAACCACAATGCCGGCAATCTGGGGAGACGGTGGACTCAACATTCCCGAAAAAACAACCTCCAAAGATTCTGCTCGGCCATGAAAACTTTTAAAGGGAAACAGGGAAGTAACCTCAGTTAATCATTGAGATGGGGGTCAGAGTCATCGCCATCCCCCTGTGTGCAGGCTTGTGGGCAGACTTGTCAACTCCTCGTGATCTTCCTCTAGATGTTATCTTGTTCACACAGTTTGTTCCAGAGATTACTGAAGGGGAAGCTAGGGAAGAGATCCGGTCGTCTGTTAATCACTTATTCTTCATTTCTACTTCTTTTATCTACCGAAAGAACCAACAAGTTAGACACAAGGTATTGTGTGATCAAAAGATTTGAAAGGTGTGTTTGGGCTGGAGATGAGTAGAGCATGGGGGTGCCTGTTTTTAAAATTACTTACAATATAGCTTTGGTAAAGTGACAAGAAAAGGGGCTTCCTGCTGGGGGCAGTTTCCTGCAAAGAGCTGCTTACAGGGGAGGGACCAACAGTGTCCACTACAAGGAGATGTTAGAATGTTCTCCAAGACACAATTAATGTAGAATTTCAAAGTGAGATGCCGGGCCACCAAGTGGACGCTTCTCAGTAGATATTTCTGAGCCAGTTTCATGACTCTTGTATACCTCACCCACTTCAAGGATGTGGAAAGTCCAAGGGAGTGGAGTTAGCATTTTTTGAGGAGACCTTTTCTGGACAAATCTGTCCTGCAAGCCTCTTCACGTCCAAATGTGCCTGTACCGTTTCTCTTACCAAGCCTGGGAGCCCTTCAGTTGTATTACTGGGGGAGCCTCATATGTGGTTTCTGAAGTTTGGTGACACAGTGAGCTGGAACCTGAGTCCCACCTGGGGAGTGTTGGAAGACAGCCTGGTGAGCTGCTTTGGAGCTGAAGTGAAGGGGAGCTTCTGCTGTGATGGGAAGTAGCAGCGCTCTCTGAATAGCCCTCAGAGGAGGGCTGGGTGTCTCCTCATGGCCACTATGCTGCACTGGAGCCATTTTAAGTTTTGCCAAGGATGTTGCAAGGAAGTAACAATGGAACAGCGAGACTGTATGTGGATTGCAATAGAAAGAGGAGTTGAAGCTAGAGTGGCCACCTGAAAGAGAGTCATTGTCAAGGTCAGTGTAGTGGCAGGAGAGGAGCACCACAACAGAGTCCTTAACCGTATATCTGCCGCCAGAGATCCCTACTCTAAATGACAACTGCACCTCCCATCTAAGATGCATCCGTTTCTCCTAGTTTCTTCTCTCCAACCTTATCCTGGAAGGGAAAAAATAATTAGTTAGCCACCTAAATGACAACTGCACCTCCCATCTAAGATGCATCCTTTTCTCCTAGTTTCTTCTCTCCAACCTTATCCTGGAAGGGGAAAAATAATTAGTTAGCCACCTAAGGAAGAAGGAAACATGTAGGTGGGGAAAGAGAAAGGACCGTGTCCCTTTCTCCCACTGGAAGTGCCCACCACAGTAGACCCCAGCAGTGATTAGAGGTTGAAACCGTCTGGAGTTTGGATTAATGTCTAGTGCTGGACAATTGTTCATAAGACTTTCCAGTATCTAAGAGTGAGGAAAAAAGTTATGGGACTTGATCAAGATTTCATCTAGGAGCAAAGAAAAATCTTTCCTTAGGGTCAGAGCTAAAGTGAATTTGTTTATTATATCCTGTGGGTGGTGTTTGTTAAATCATGGTCTGGAAACAGACCTGGGTGGAATTTCTTTTTCTGTAGCTTGTTGGCAATGTGGTCTTGGTAAAGTTCCTTCCTCACTATTCTCCAGAGAAACAGAATCAATAGGGAACATGTACACACACACATATAAACACATACATAGTTAGAAAGATGATTATAAGGAATTGGCTCATATGGTTGTGGAGGTGGCCATGTCCAAAATCCCAGAGCCAGTGTCCCAGTTGGAGTCCAAAGATTGGAAGCTGCTGTAGAACCAGGAAAAGCCGAGGTACCAGTTTGAAGGCCATCAGTCAGGAAGAACCAGTGTTTCAGTATGAAGGCTGTCAGGCAGGATAATTCTCTCTTACTTGGGGAGGGGTCAGCCTTTGTTCTCTTCAGGCATTCACCTGATTGGATGAGGTCCATCCTCATTATGGAGGTCAAAGTGCTTTACTCATCTTCTGAATTAAAGGTTAATCTCATCCAAACACACCTTCACAGCAACACCAGCATAAGGTTTGACCAAATATCTGGGCACTCCGTGGTGCAGTCAAGTTGACACATAACATTAGCCATAACATTCACGCTCTGTGAACCCATTTGGTTCCCTCAAGGGTTGTGGAGAGATGAAATGAGAAAAGTGGAGAAGCACTGGCAGAGTCAGAAGCTCAGGAAATGGTAGCCATAATTGTTATTAATGGGAGTATTCAGAGAAGCCAAAGTTTGATCCAAGCGTAGGAAATAGAGAATTCAGAGGTGTAGAGTCACAAGATCAGAGTAGGCCAGCAATCAGGGGAGTAAGAAAAGAATGTCCCTGAGATAAGACAAATTTGAACCTTAAGTAAGTCTGGTGTTGGACAAAGAACCCCTTATATTGTGCCTGTTGAAGCAGGGAAAAGGTGATTGATTTAACAACCTTAAACATTTTTTTTAATAAGTTTATTTATCTATTTATTTATTTTTGGCTACGTTGGGTCTTCGTTGCTGTGCGCGGGCTTTCTCTAGTTGTGGTGAGCGGGGGCTACTCTTCGTTGTGGTGCACGGGCTTCTCATTACGGTGGCTTCTCTGGTTGCGGAGCACGGGCTCTAGGCGCGCAGGCTTCAGTACTTGTGGCTCGCGGTCTCTAGAGCGCAGGCTCAGTAGTTGTGGTGCACGGGCTTTGTTGCTCTGCGGCATGTGGGATCTCCCCGGACCAGGGCTCGAACCCATGTCCCCAGCATTGGCAGGCGGATTCTTAACCACTGTGCCACCAGGGAAGCCCAACAGCCTTAAACATTTATTGAACATCTGTTATATTCCAAATATTGTGTTAGTATTTGGAGATTTAAGAATGAATGAAATGTCATCTCTGCCCTTAAGGATGTTATAATCTGTGTGGGTAATCTTTTGATAACTTTACAAGTGTATTGGGTCTTAACAGAGGTATTATAAAGCATAGTGGGAGTGACTTTCTGTAATAGGGGGTCAAGGAAGTCTTTACCAACAGGTTTCTTTTTATCTGAATTTCAAGGAACAGGTAGGAGTTTGCTAAATGAATATGAGGGGTAGAGAAATAGCATGAGCAAATTCATGGAGGAACAATTGTTCATGGTATTTTGGGGGAACAAAGTATAACATGTTGCTGCTGGGTCACAAGGTTAGTTGAAAACAGAAGATGAAAAGAGTTCCAGGAAGGGTCCAATGGGTAGACTGGGCCAGTAGCCAGGAAATCTTGAAGGCTCCAGTAAGGAGTTTGGACTTTAATCTCCATAGAGCAAAAGAGTGTCATGGTCACACTGGTATTTTACAGAGGAAAGAAGAAAAAATAAAACAGCAGGGAGGAGTTTCTCTAGACCACTGTAGTTAAAAGACGATTATTTTTCTGTTTTCTCAGAAATGATTTCTTTTCCAGGATTTAGCTGGCCTAGCTCTTGGGAACCCAGCTGATATCAATGAAGCAGTTCACCCTCCTTAGCAGATTTGAATTTAAGTTGAATTTGAATCGAGTTGTCCTGATCATACACTTTAGAGTGGGGTCATATGTGGCCAATAAACTCTGAGATGCAATTTATGTACAATCAAAATT
Organism: Balaenoptera physalus; assembly: GCF_965194825.1. Classification (NCBI taxonomy): domain Eukaryota; kingdom Metazoa; phylum Chordata; class Mammalia; order Artiodactyla; family Balaenopteridae; genus Balaenoptera; species Balaenoptera physalus. Next base: position 77,967,608 of record NC_138889.1, read on the forward strand.
ATCATCAAATCCTTTAAATCTCCTATAAAGTACAGCTCAGCATAGCTCCTCAGTTTAGTCAACAGATATTTATTGAGTGCCAAGATTTGTTCTAGATATCGTGGGTATAGCAGGGAACCAAACAGATTAAGTCCCTGCAGCTGGGGAATTAAACAATACAAATGAGCAAATAAATACATGTTTTCAGTTAGTGATATGTACCAAGAAGGAAAATAAAGCAGGATAAGAAGCTACAGAGTGACGGATGGAGGGAGGCTGTTCTCTGATATAAACAATAAACAGCCTTTCTGATAGGGTGATATCTGAGCAGAGCCTTGAACTAGTGAGGAGGTAAGCCAGGCAGGTATCTGGGAAGACTGTTGCGGGCAGAGAGAACAGCTAGTGTGAAATCCCTGAGGCTGGAGATTCTGAAGGAACTGCACGTAGACCTGGGCGGCTGGAGTTAAGTGTTCAAGAACAATGGTAGCAGATGCATTCAGAGGACCTAAGGTCAGATCACCAGGGACTTGCAAGTCCTGGTAAGGTATGCACCGGATTTTATTCCGTGTATGCAGAGGAATCAGTAGAGTCTCTCTGAGCAGGGTAGTTTCATGATTAGATTTATCTTTTGTAAAGGATTACTCTGGCTGCTGTGAGGATTTTTGACTATAAGGAGGCAAAAGTGGAAGCAGGAAGACAAGATAGGATATTTCCATAGTTCATGTGAGAGATGATGATGGACTACAGTTGTAGCTCTGGAGGTCTTCAGAGTGGTGGGATTGAAGCAATTGTTTGAATGCAGAACCAAAAGGATTTGTTGATGGATTGGGTGTGAGTATGAGATAATAAGGGGTCAAGAGGGATGATTCTGAGGCTTTCAGTGTGAGCCAAAAAAATGAGCTCTTTATTGAGATAGCCAAGATGGTGGGAAGAGCAGCTGTTGAACTTAGTGAGTCTAACACAACCATTTTCTTCCCTGAAGAGTCAGAAGAGATTGAAGTTTATTAGTCAAGCACCAGATGAAGATAATGTGATTTGAAGCCACATTAAAGACAACCAAAAATAAATACTGTGTCTTTAAACATTAAAGTCACATTCAGTAAAATACTAATGCTATTAGAGGCATGCAGGAATAACAGAGACTGAGTCACACAACAACAGGTTCCCATCTCCCATCTCAAACTCTCTCATTTTATGGCAGATACTCATCCAGTGAAGTGGAATGGCAGAAGGAATCACCCACAGTCTAAAATATTTCTCCCAGTGTTTCCTCCTTTCTCCCTCCCACCCTCCCTCATTTTCTCCCCCTCTTGCTGTCTGTGTACAGAGCATTAAATATACAAATGTTACACCACTGTGAGTTGAACTTTTTTTCTCGATACACTGCCATGATTGCATTAGACGTTGTAAATGAGGAACAAGGATTTCTCCAGATGAGATGAATGAAAGTAAAATGCTTTTATTAATTTTCAGATACACAAACTGACACTTCACTTATCTCCGGACACTTTATGTAGATTCAGAGCTGACATACAACCTTCCAAAATATTTGTATCGAACAGCACCCAAGTAGTCCATAGATATGAGAAAGCGTAACACTGTTACCTGTGACTGAATTTAACTTGAACAAACCTGGCACATTGTATGTTTGTCTGAAAATAGTTACTTCGTTTTATCACATACTATTCTTTCTGACACCCAGACCTTGATGAGCACCTTAGACAACGTCTCCCAGGTTTTTTCCAGTGGGCTGTGCTATTACTGCATTCCTTTCATGTAAGCTCATTGGGGACATGTTAACAAGGTACTAGACAAGTGATAGGTTTCTGTTCTGCTGGTAATTAGATTTGACAAGCAGTATTGTAGGCTGCCTCAGGAAACAGATTACTGTCCATGAGGCTGCTTTACTATCACCACAGTGTCTTCATAAGATGTCCCTTTGTACAGCCAGAGGAATCCAGGATGAAGTGGCTGGCACCATGGATATTCAAACCTGACTCATTAGTAGCTTAGAGCATCCTCGTGTATTTCATTTTCTAACATACCCTCTGGCAGTTTGGGACAAAAACGATGTAGAACATTCCCCTTCAGCTGACCACTTATGCATGTATGTTCTCATCCTTTGACATCCCATACCAAACTGTAGCTCCGCGAAGAGAAGTATTTTAAGTTGCTGGAGAATTGTCTGTCTTCTAGCTGGTTAAGCCAGCAGACTAATACATATGCAGCGGATAGAGCCCTCATCTACATGAGGGCAAATGATATTCTGTCTTGAGTGTTATTGAGGAGCCTCTCCCCTTTTCTTGTCATACTTTAGAGGAATGAATTTTAACTCATATGGGCCCTAAAATATTAAAAAATGAGTCATGCTCACAAAATATGAAGACAGATTTTAAAACCATTTCTTTTTGGTAAGAGGAGAATTATAAATGGAAGTTAATTCATTTTCCCCTATAAGACATATTAATATTTTCTATCAATTTCTCAAATTGTTAAGTGGAGGAATGTTAAACTATTAAGTGCTGTAAATATTCTTTATGTGGCTATAATATTACAGAACCTTCTCTACCCTTTCGAATAGACATATAATAAATGACCGAACTAAGCAACTATATTGTTATCAAAGGGTTGCTTAATAAACCATTACTATTTAGAATGTTAGTTTGTTGGTTCTTAGAATTTCCAACATTATACTTTTGGACCAATATGTGCAATTTGGAATCAAAATAAAATGAAATGGCATGTTTTAGTTTTATTCTTTTATTATTTAGACTGATATAAATTACCCTCAAATATGGCATTCACACTAATAATAATGATCATAGACATGCATTGAGCTAGGCACTGTTCAAATTGCATGCATTTATTTCTCACAAAACTCTTTGACGAAGATATTATTCTCATTTATACAAGAGGAAACTGAGGTAGAGAGATTTCGAAGCAGTTTTCCCAAGGTCAAATAGTTATAAGTAAAAGAGCCAGGATTAGAACCCAAGCAGTCTGTTGACTTTTAACCCTTATGCTTTGCTGCCTCAAAGGAACAATCTCTGCACATTGAAAATTAATTTGTATTTCTATCAAGTTTATACATTCATGTAGTTTAAAGAGCTAAATGGCTCTAGAAGGCTTTATAAAAATGATTTATCCCCTGGAAAACTTTTCCCATTTCCTATCCCTAGAGGCAACCACTTTGAATGCTTTTAACATTCTTTTTTTGGTGTTTTTGTCCATATCTCTAAATAGCATATTTCTTTGCTACTTCTTTATATTTCCAACTTTGGCATTTTTTATTGACTTTCCACCATATACGGGGGATTTGGCTCTCTTCTGCACACCTCAGCATGCATCTTATTGTTAGATCAATATTCTGCATTTATGTTATCAGGACCATGTGCATGCTATTGGTAAATGAATTACTATCAGGTATCCTTGGTTTCCTTTCTTGCACAATTCTTGGTTCCCCTGTTGTTAGTAATCATTTAGTTTATTCATCTTCTTGCTTAGTTTACTGTGGATTTATCATAATTTATTCCCAAACTCTCACCAGTTATATAAATACCCTCAAAGACATTAACACTTTCATGTTCTTGAATAAATCTCCTCCAAAGGTAGACTGACTTATAGGCTCACTGCATAGCTCACCTCCTGGGAATTGCTCTTCATCATGATACTGGGGATCCCCTTTGCCTCTCCCTGGGGTGGTAGCCCCTGTTCCTATATACCATGCATATTCTTTCCTGGTTTACTGCTCTGGCTTGATGGAGTGCATTCTCCATTAATTATATAAGGAAGGGTACATGGGAGAAAAATTTTGAGACCTTCTCTGAAAAATGTCTTACTATTATTAAATGCATGAATACTTAAAAAATTGCTTGGGAAACTGTCTGGCATATAGTAAGCAAAAGATACATGTCTAGTAGATAATTTTACCTTCATCCTTGACTGACAATTTGAAAAGACATTGTATTTTAGTTTGTAAATAATTTTCCTTTCTCAGAATTTTGAAGGCATTCTTACATTATCTTCTAGGCTCCAGTATGGAATTTGAGAAGTCCAATGTCTTTCTGACATTTTAGCCTTTGTTTTTTGTAATTGGCAGCTTTAAATTTCCTGATGATATGGGATAGTTTTCCTTCACTTTGTTGGGCACTCAGTGGACCTTTTCAATCTAGATATTCATAACTTTTAAGTCTGTAAATATTCTTGAATTATTTCTTTGGTGACTTGTTACATACTGTCTCACTCCCACATTTTGGTCTCCTTTTTCTTTTCTGGCTCTCCTGTTATCTTGATGCTGGACTTCCTGGTTCTCTAATTTTCTTACCTATTTGCTTTGCTATTTCCATGTTATCTGTCATTTTCATCTAATATCTTAGATGAGGATTTCTTCCACTTTATCTTTCAACCCTTATACCGAGCTTTTCATTGCTGTCCTTTTTGTACTTCAAGACCACTTTTTCTCTATGTTTTTTTAAATAGCGTATTGTTTTTGTTTTAGGAACACAGTGTCATTTTTCTCTTAGGACATTTGTGATAATTCATTTGAAGTGTTCTCTTAACGGAGTCCCTGTATCCTCCGCATTGCTTCTGTCTACTGATTTGCTTTGGCTTCTGTCTTTTATGTCAGAAGATTTTCCACATGTTTGAACCTGGCTCTTCACTCATACTTAACATCTGGATAATAACACATGAATTGAAAGTTCTGTGCAAATGGAGATGTGATGGTTGACAGTGAAATTCAGTATAGGATGGTCTGGTCCATTCTCTTAAGAAACACTCGATTGTCAATATCTTTAAATATTTTAATTTTAGTTGGCTGGTTTTCTTAGAAACTGCTCTTCAAAACTCCTATCCAGGGAATGTAAGTCCACCTTTCAGCACTCTGTTTGCTGTATAAACTTTCACTTATTTCCCCTCAATTCAGCATGGAACTTGCATTCAGTTGTGCATAGTGTTCCCCAGAGCAGAGCATAAATGTTCCTTCTTCTGCTAGGTTGGTGGCTGGGGGCAGTCATGTAACTGAGCAGAATAAGGGAGATGATCTGGGTGTTTGTTTCTTAAGAGACTCTCCACCCACCTTTACCTGCCACTCTCAGGGGTATCTGTTGTTGCCAATTCCTGAGGCTTTGGGGTTCTGTGTTGCAAAACAAATGGTTTCTTGGCTTTTCTCTCTGAGTGTTTAGGATTCAGCTTTATCACATCCGAAAAGTCAGTCATCACTCCTTCATCTGCTTTCCAGTTTACAAAATTGTCTTGTCTTCTCTGTCATTCTCATTGCCCTTGTAGTTTTACAATTTAAAAGCAAAAAATAAAAATTGAAATAGAAACATAATGAGATTTCAGGACGGAGCAGATGCAAGTACATGCATTTAACCATCTTTACTTGGAAATTTCTTTGTGGACATTTTTAGTTTTGCATAATCATCAGTTTATCTGTTAGATGCCTGAAAGTCTCCCATGGTGATTTGGTTTTTGTGTGAGAGTCTTCCTTCCCTTCTCAGGGATAGGAGTGGGAGGGGGAAGGTTGCACATGGAGACATGTAGAAGCACAGGAGAGAAAAAGCAGCATGATGCAGGGGAAAGAGCACAAGCTTAGGGGGAAGAGACTTGAGTTTGAATCTGCTGCTAACTTCATAGGAGTTGCTTATCCTCTTGGCATATCACTATGTTTATTTATAAAATGAAAATAAAACACCTACCTCCTAGTTGCATTTTTCAGATGGAGATAAAGTGCTACCAAACACACAGCCTTGGATATGGTGCCCAGTGGAGTCCGTTGTCCATCTTGAATGAAGGGAGAACATTTGCAGGCCAGGGATGGGGAGGCTGGAGGGAATCCTTTGGAGAAGGTTTCTTGATTAGTGTAATCACGCCTACTTTGTAATGTTGACAGGGGATAAACCAGCTGGCCAAAATAGCTGGCTTCAGAAAGTCCCCTCTAATTTCCAGATTCTGTAGTTATTATAATAACCTGATTGCAAAACTTGGGTCACTGGGGCACACTGGTTTAACAAGTATGAAGTGTGCTTTATAGGCACTATGATTTCAGGCTAATTGGGAATTTTTAAGAAAACCCACAGTGTATGGTTACCTGAGCTTGTGTCAACAGTTGTGGAATGTGTGTGTGTGTATGTTTTGAACTAAAAACAGAGATAGGTGTAACAGAGAGGACTTTGTTAACTCATGCATCCAGTCATTATTAACACAAAGAGATTCTCTTGCCAGATCCTGGTTCAAAGGGAAACCTCTGAAATACAGAGCCGTGGAAGAACAATATAATGATTATACTCGTGAATAGTTCTTGGAAGACAACAATCCTCCCAGACCAGCAGAGAGAATTGAGTGGCATAGTTAATGCCCTAGGTAATAGCAAAAGTATTTAATAGAGTTGTTCATGTGGCTGTAAAGTTGAGTTAGAAGGGAAGATAAAAAGCTGTTTCCAATTAACCTGTAATCTTGAGTCTTCACCTGTCTTTTCAAGAAAGGCCAAAGTTGCTGCTTAAGCGTCAGTTTCATGACTTGACTCTAAACTTTACTGTTTCATTCAAAAGCCAACCTGTTCCTCCCCCCAGAAAAGAATAATGTGACTCCCCACCCCTACCTCAATATCCTTTTGGCAGGGTGGGAGTTTTTCCTTTACTAAATGAAAACTGTATCTGAAAAGCTTTTCTTAGTGTAAGAATAAGTGTAGCTCTTCCTCAAACAAGGGCTTCTACAGCCAATTCAATATTGTACAATATGTATCCCCTTTTGGAAAACAAGGAGGACATCTCTGGATTACTTTAAATCTGGCTCTCCACAGTCCTCTGTGAGAACTATGCATCTGTCAGCCCTTCTGTGGTTATTGAATAGCGATGGAATGACAGGTGAGAAATTGCATTAATTGTGCAACAGAGAAAATGGAGCAAATCATGTCTCTGTGCATTGATCTTTTTAGAAAAGTATTGATAAAACAATGTTCATAATCAGTTGGTTCTATAGGACAACATGAAATGGATATTAAGAGTTTTCTGAAGAGTGCATGTGCAGGTGGGTGGGAGTGGGTGTGTATTTTAAAATTCTGCTCTCATTAAGGCAAAGCTTTGATATAAATGGTCTTGTGCATTGAAAATTTACTGTCTCTTTTTTTAAGTGCATGTTTTCCGTTTTAAAGGGGTATCTTTCAAAACCTTTTATTTTTATTTCAAAAATCCTGAATGTTTCTCTCCTGCCTTCAAGGTCTCATAAATTTCTTAGATTTGCCATTCAAGGTTCTCCACCCTCTGACCCCAGTGTACTTTCTCCATTTGTCTACCACTGTTTTCCTACATAAACCTTTCCTTTCAGGTGAATGGCAATGCTTAGTGTACCCTACAGGCCTTTCAATTTTGCCTCCATCTCAGAAATCCTCTCCTTCCCTCTGTACTTATCTGCAGCTAGCCCTTCTTTCAGATGTGACTGAAACACTTTCCCTCACCACCCCTACCTGTATACGTGGTCAAGCCATCCTCTACATTTCCACTTCCCAGCTGGGTCACTCAGGAATCAGTTACCATCCACTGCCAGTTTGTATTCTACCTACATTCATTCCATTTAACTCTGCCTAGCATGCAAGCTCCTTGAAGGCAACAGGTTTTATATTTGTTACATAGCATTTCTCTCTTCTGACATTAAAAGATCCACTTATGTGTTTGTTTCTTGCTTGTTTATATATTTATCTATCTCTGTATCCATTTATTTGTCCATCTATCATTCATGTATTTTCTGCTGTCTACTCCCACTAGAATATAAGTTCCAAAAGAAGTTATGAAAATTACAAAGGTTACAGAGGTTATATGTGGCAGGCAGTTTGGCTTTGGAGTCAGAGCTCACAATCACTAATCTATACAGCCTCATGGTTGTGGTCAGTGACCCCATCATTCTTCTAATTTTACTTAACCTCTCAAAGGATGTTGATACTGCTGACCCTTCATTCCTTGACTGTTACACTTCTCTTGGCTTCTATGACATCCTTTTCTCTCTGTTCTCCTCCTGCCTCCCAGATCACTTCATCTCTCTTCCTGTCATGGTTCGAAGACTGATGGTCCCCAGTTTTGTCTTCATAATTTTTCTGTGCTTTATCTACAGTCATCTTTCTAGCCTAGTACTTCTTGACCTTAGTGACATATGACACACGACAGTGTCACAATCAGTTATGACATATGTCAAAACCACTCACTTATTCGTAAGTGTTGAGTTACAAGCTCTTGTGAATGATTTACATTTTTAAATAATTAGACTCACCTCAAAGTTACCATTATAAGGATGTCATATTCACTCATTTGCATTTCAGTGGTGTGGGCTTGTTGGTGTGGGGAAAAGTGGAATCGGAGTTAGCTGGAAGTGAATCGCTCATAATTCATAGCCTATTTTATGTTTGCTGAAAATACCCAGGAGCAGTGGTTATTGATGTGGCATTGATAGTTAGAGCAATTCTGAAATATTATAATTGTAAACTGTGGATTTATACTTGTATTTGTTTCCTTGATTTTACCCATGGATACTTTTTGAATAAGGAAGAGAGATGAAGAAAGCATGCATCTTTATTCGCATAGCACAGAAATGAGAAGGAGGCTCTAGTTACAGTTTCCCAATCAAAGGTAGTGTGATTATCCAAAGGACGTGTGCAGAAATACCATTTATATTAACATCATGAATAAACATAAATATTATGTGCTATACTTTTTAACCATAAAATATGAATTATTTTTCTCTGTTAGTACATGCTTACTTTTTAAATATTAACTGTAGGGGTCTGAATTTGATCTTTAAAATATAATTTTATGTAACTTTTATATTAGATTAGCCATATATATTTTTTTCCCTCAAAAAGAAGTCATGTTTGAGATCAGTAAATAGATGACTCTACTAATCATTTGCAGGTAAAATGCTTTTGTAAATATGACCTATAAAAACAGTCTGGAAATTCTGTGCTTTATTTGGCCGACTACTTTTGTTCATACGTTTGTGTGTGTGTTTGGTTTTCACTACAATCTGAGTATACTCCTGGGAACGTGTCTCATATGAATGCCATTCATCATCTGTCATGGCAGAAGCAAAGTTGAAAACCTCTGCCTGAGGCTATTTCATATACTTTTGTGTGGTTAACTCTCTCCCATAAGTTGATGACTCCTGAATTTCTGTCATCACCCACAATCCTTTCTCTGGAGCTGCAGACTTTTTTATTAAGCCACCCACCAGGCATCTTTATGTGGATGTCTTACAGCTCCCCAAACACATCATGTCTGAAACTGAACTCGTTTTCTATCCTATTTCCCCAACCCAACTGCTCTTTTTTCAGTGTTGTACATCATTTTCATCGATTATATTATCAGTCACCCAGTTCATTAAGAACATTAAGAATAATATTCCATGTCTCCCAGGTCAATAGCCTAGTCCTGTTTATCTCCTAAATATCTCTGAAAGTCTTTCTCTCCTTCCTCACTGCCTTCCTCTTAGTACAACTGCTCATCATTTCCTGTTGGAACCATTTCATAGCCCAGTGGTTCTCAAATTTCAGCATGCATCAGAAGCATTAAAACACAGATTGTTGGGTTCCCAACTGCAGACTTCCAGGTTCAGTATGTCTAGGGATAGTTAGAAGAGATTACGTTTCTTAGCAGTTCAGGGTGGTCCTGATTCTGCCGGTTTGGGGATCACTTTTTGAGAACCACAGTGACTGCCTGTTAATTGGCCTCCTTGCCACCAGGATAGTCACCTTATTATTTATTCTGCAAATTGCTTCCCAGAGGATCATTTTTTAAATGCAACTTGTATTATATCTCTCCCTTACTTAAACCCATTTACTGTCTCAGCATGACACTTAAAATAGACTTAGTTTAACTCTTACCACTCAAATATGTGAAACCATGGCACTCTCGTTGTTCTTATACCTGCATGTTGTAATATACATATCATAATTTTGTCCCATTGAGGCTAGGAACTTTTTCTAATGTCTGGGGATGTTTATAGGTCAATCTGGCTATTAAAATTTCAGTCACTATCCAGTTTATACTCCCAGTCTCAGGGCTTCCTTCCTTCTTTATCCATACCTTTAAAAGATGTATGTCCTTTCCAGGGTTAGGAAGAAGGTTGGGGTGTATGTAAGGGTGGCCCACTGGTAGAAACAAAATTGTGTAGTTGGGTCTGGTTATTTTTCTGCCAGCATTCTCTCCTGGTATCATCTTCTGCTCTAGCCTCAGACACTGGTGGTGGACAGCTGTTGTCCATATTACGTGCCATATTAAGTGACAAGCAGGTACCCAGCTGGCTCCTACTCTATAGCCATTTTATATCAATTTTTAGAAAGGAGCAGTACTGCTTCTTTCCTTTATTCCCAGCAGCCTCTAAGCACAACACATGCTGGCCCCGACTTGCCCGGACCTTGTGAGGATGTAAATACAGGCCCTTGCTGCTCAAAGTGTGATAAGAGGCCAGTAGAATCTGTATGACTAGGGAGCAACTTGAAAATGAAGACTCTGCTCCCCTCCCTCTCTAAAACTACTGAATTAGTGCCTGCATTTCAATGAGATCCTAGGGTGATCAAGTCTGAGAAACTGGCCTAGGCCTCTAGGACCCCTAGAAATATTCACCTCACCTGTTGCCATTCTCTGTTCCTTTATAATATATGAATTTGTAGAGTCTGTGTTAGCCAGTTTCTTCATCTGTAAAATGGGAACTATAACGCCTACCTTGGCGGATTATGATGATGTATATAAAATATTCAGCACAGTACCTTAGTTGTGGCAAGTGTTACGTAGTGGTAGCCACTATTAAGTCTGCGTCTTCATCTTCTTGAATTTTGACAGCCTTTGGAAGTCTTCGTAAATAAGTCACCGACCTCCCCAAACAACCGCTAACCTACATCAGGGGTGGTGGTGCCCGAAAGTTAAGTGAGAATGGGATTGTGGCTGGTTTAAAATTAAAGATATGCTTAATTTTCAGTTAAAGTGTGTAACTGGTATAGCTTTGGGAATCTAAGAGTTTGCCTGCCTTCCAGGGTTGAGTGGTTGATTTCTAGAAATATCAGATATTAATGCTTGTAGCTCTGATCTGGGAGAATATATTAAAAGACACTCCATATCATAGTGAGAAGGGAAACACAAATCAAAAACATAGTGAGCTACTACCACCAAAACCTATTTGAATGGCTAAAATTAGAAGTACAGTAATACCAAGTATTGATGAAGATGTGAAGCTGTAATTCTCTTACATTGGTAGGGATATAAATGGTATAACCATTTGGGAAAGTGTTTAGCAGTTTCTTAAAAAGTTAACAACAATAAAAGGAACAAACTCCAGCAGACAGAAAATCAGTAAAGACATAGTTGAGCTCAACAATGTCATCATAAACTGGGTATAATTGACATTTGTAGATTCCTTTACCCAACAACAGCAGAATACACAGTCTCCTCAAGTTCACATAGAACACTCACCAAGACAGACCACATTCTGGGCCATAGAACACACCTTAACAAATCCAAAAAAATTGAAATCATACAATGTCTGCACTCAGACCACAATGGAATTAAATTAGAAACCAGTAATAGAAAGATAGCTGAAAAAATCCCCAATTAAATGTAGAGATTAAACAACACATTTCTAAATAACATATGGGTCAAAGAAGAAATTGCAAAAGAAATTTTAAAAATATTTTGAACAAAATGAAAATGAAAACACAACTTAACAAACTTCATGGGATGTGGTGAAAACAGTGCTTAGGGGGAGATACATAGTAATAAATGAATATAATGGAAAGGAAGAAAGATTTAAAATCAATAATCTAAGCTTTCACCTTTGGAAACTAGAAAAAGAAGAGCAAATTAAATCCAAAGTAAGCAGAGGAAAAGAAATATTAAGAATTTGAGCAGAAATCAATGAAATTGAAAAGAAAAAAAATCAATAGAGAAAAATCAACTAAACCAAAAGCTGATTCTCTGAAAACTTCAATAAAATTGGTAAGCCTCTAGTCAAGCTAACAAAAAAAAAAGGAAAAAAAAGGACATAAATTACTACTATCTGAAAAGAGGGACATTACTATAGATCCTATGGGCATTAAAAATATAATAAAAGAATACTATGAACAACTTTTCACTCACAAATTTGATAACCTAGGTGAAATGGACTAATTCCTTGCCAACATTCACACAAGAAGAAACAGACAATCTGAAGAGGCCTATATATTTTTTTTAAAGTGACTCAACAATTAATAACCTTCCAAAATGGAAATCCCCAGGCCCAGTTGTGTTCACTGGTAAATTCTACCACACTCTTGAGGAAGAAATTATACCAGTTCCCTATAATATATTTCAGAAGACACAAGCAAAAGGAATACTTTATAACTTAGTCTATGAAACCAACATTACCCTGGTAACAAAACCAGACAAAGGCATTACAAGAAAAGAATACTACAGACCAGTATCTCTCATGAACATAGGTACAAAACTTCTTAACAAAATATTAGCAAATTGAATCCAACAATGTATAAAAAAGACTTATACACCATAATCAAGTGATATTTATCCCAGTTATGCAGGGCTGTTTCAACATTCAAAAATCAATTAATGTAATCCATCACTTCAACAGGCTATAAAAAAGAAAAATCACATGATCCTATCAATAGATGCAGAAAAGCATTTGACAAAATTCAACACCCATTCATTATACAAAGCTCTCGGTAAACTAGAAGTAGAGGAAAAACTGCATCAACTTGATAAAGAATACCTACAAATAATCTACAACTAACATCATACTTCATGATGAGAAACACAAAGCTTTTCCAGTAAGATCAGGTACAAGGCAAGGATATCCCCTTTTACCACTCCTTTGCAGTATTACCCTGGAATTTCTAGCGAATACAGTAGGACAAGAAAAGGAAATAAAAAGTATACAGATTGAAAAGGAAGAAATAAAACTGTCTTCATTTTCAGATGACAATATCATCAATGTAGAAACCCTGAAAGAATCACTAATAAGTGATTACAGCAAGATTGCAGGTTACTAGGTTAATATACAAAAGTCAGTTGCTTTCTTAAACACCAGTTTTCAATTAAAAACACAGTATCATTTACATTAGCATTTCCAAAATGAAATACTTAGGTATAAACATTAACAACATATATATAAGATCTATATGAGGAAAACTATGAAACTCTGATGAATGAAATTAAAGAAGTACTAAATAAATTGAGAGACATTCCATATTGATGGACGGGAAAACTTAATATTGTTAAGTTTCCAAGATATCAACTCTTTCCAAGATTTGATGCAAACGTAATCAAAATACCAGAAAGTTATTTTGTAGATATTGATAAACTGATTCCAAAGCTTGTATGTAGAAGCCAAAGACCCAGAATAGCCAACACAACACTGAAGGAGAAGAACAAAGCTGGAGGACTGACAGAACAAAGCTGGAGGACTGACAGTTTTTGACTTCAAGACTTACTGTGAAGCTACACTAATCAAGACACTGTGGTATTGGCAAAAGAACAGATGAATAAACCAGTGGAAGATAATAGCCCAGAAACAGACCCATGTAAATAGTTAATTGATCTTCGGCAAAGGAGCAAATGCAGCACAATGGAATAAAGAGAGTCTTTTCAACAAATGGTGTTGGAACAACTGGACATCAACATATGCAAAAAAATTAATCTAGACACAGGCCTCAAACACTTCACCAAAATTAACTTAAAATGGACCATAGACTTCTATGTATGATGAAACACTACAAAACTTCTAGGAGAAAATCTGTTATAGATGACCTTGGGTATGGTGATGACTTTTTAGATACAACACCAAAGACTGGATCAATGAAAGAAATAATAAACTAGACTTCACTAAAATTAAAAACTTCTGCTCTGCAAAAAGACTTTGTCAAGAGAATGAGAAGACAAGCCACAGATTGGGAGAAATTATTTGTAAAAGGCACATCTGATGAAGAACTGTTATCTAAAGTACAAAGAACCCTTAAAACTCAACAGTAAGAAAACAAATAACTTGATTTTAAAAATTGGCAAAAACCTTAACAGATATCTCATCAAAGAAGATATACAGATGGCAAATAAGCATATGAAAAGATGTTACACATCATATGTCATCAGAGAAATGAAAATTAAAACAATGAGATACCACTACAAACCTATTAGAATGGCCAAAATCTGGAACATTGACAACACCAATGCTGGCAAGGATGTGGAACAGCAGGAATTCTCATTCATTGCTGGTGGGAATGCAAAATGGTACAGCCACTTTGGAAGACAGCTTAGCAGTTTCTGACAAAACTGATGATACTTTTACCATACGATTCAGCAACTCTGCTCCTTGCTATTCACCCAAATGAGCTGAAAACTTATGTCCACACAAAATTCACACATGGATGTTTATAGTAGCTTTGTTCATCATTCACAAAACTTGGGAACAACCAAGATGTGCTTCAGTAGGTGAATAGATAAACTGTGGTACATCTAGACAGTGGAATTTTATTCAATGCAAAAAAGAAATGCATTACAGAGCCATGAAAAAACATGGAGGAAACTGTAATGCATATTACTACGTCAAAGAAGCCAATCTGAAAAGGCTACAGAGTGTATGATTCTAATTATACAACATTCTGGGAAATACACAACTCTGGAGACTCTAAAGAGATAGGTGGTTACCAGTGGTTGCAGAGAGGGAAGGATGAAGAGACAAAGCAGAGAGGATTTTTAGGGCTATGAAACTACTCTATATGAATCTACTAGATGATATATGTCATACATTTCTCTAAACTCAGAGTTTGCAACATGAAGAGTGAACCCTAATTTAAACAATGGATTTTAGGTGATAATGAGGTGACACTGTAGTTTCATCAGTTGTAACGAATGTACCACTCTGTGTAGGATCTTGATAGCTGGGGAGACTGTGCCTTTGTAGAGGCAAGGAAATCTTTTTTTTTGGCATTACTTTCAAGTTTAATTATTAAATAACTGAGAAAAATTGGTAGAAGTTGATGGACTATAAAACAAATGTAATAAAGATAAATAATATCAATAGAAAGTTTTCTGTAATCAAGAACTAAATTGTTACCAAAACAAATTTCAGATCCCATCAATAGCTTTAATTAATTAAAACAACTGTAATTGAAGTTATAAATAGGCCCTTGGATTGTTTCCTAATGCAATTAATGGAGAATAATAAATTGTTTGAACTTATTAGAAAAAGATTTAAATTTCCGACTGAACTGACATGAAGTGCTAATCCCAGTGAAGGAAACATATAACTTGGGAGAAGGTATTAACAGTGGTGTGCTGGTACTTGTTTAATAGCTAGCTTTTTGGGGAAAAAAATAAACAAAAGGGCTGATTTGTAGTTTTGAGGCAAGGAAAGCTTTGCTTGGGAAATCTCTATACCTGCCCTTCAATTTTTCTGTGAACCTAAACGTGTTATAAAATATGAAGTCTATTTTTAAGTATATGATATGGGTACATTGAATGTGCTTAATGAATTGTCCAATTCCAAAGTGTATTTTCTACTCTATAACACATCTCCTTGTGACTAGTACTCTGTCTCTCACTGCAGTAGAATGTCTGTCCAAAATAGAGTACAAGGAGGGAGAGACAACTGTGACCGAGGCAAGAATTTTGGATCTAGAATTCCACCAAAAGAAGCCAGTTCAAGCCAAGAGGAAAAGCACGTATTTTTACATAAATTAAATCTCCACTTATGGATCATGGCACTGAAGATGCTGACAGCTGCCAGGTGCTCTGTGAAGGCCGTGTTCCCACCAACTATTCTAGGCCATTCTTGGGAGATTTTCCTTGGCCATGAGACCTCACTGAGGAGCTTCTCTTTTAAACACAACATTCCTCCAGCAGCTAAGTATGGTGGGTGGCACGCTGTGACTATGATTCCTGGGGATGGCATTGGACCTGAACTTATGCTGCACATCAAGAATGTGTTCAGACATGTGTGTGTGCCACGTGGACTTTGAGGAGGTGCAGATTACCTCCACTTCTAGTGAAGAGGAAGAAGTTCACAGCGCCATCATGGCAGTCCATCAAAACCACGTGGCCTTGAAGGGCAACTTTGAAACTGACTACAACCTACCACCATCTCACAAATCACAAAACAGTGTGTTTCGCAGTACTCTAGATCTCTATGCCAACGTCATTCATTTTAAGAGTTCACTAGGTGTGGAAACTAGGCATAAGAACATAGACATCTTAGTTGTTTGGGAAAGCACAGAGGGTGAATACAGCAACCTGGAGCACAAGAGTGTGAAAGGAGTGATAGAGAGCCTAGAGATCATTCCTAAGGCCAAGCCTTTGCATGTTGCTGAATATGCTTTCCAGCTGGCCCAGCAGATGGGGTGCGAGAAAGTGACGGCTGTGCACAAGGCCAACATCATGAAACTGGGAGATGGTCTCTTCCTCCAGTGCTGTAGGGAGGTGGCATCCTGCTATCCTCAGCTCATTTTTGAGGGCATGATTGTGGATAGCACCACCATGCAGCTGGTATCCTGGCCCCAGCAGTTTGATGCCATGGTGATGCCCAGTCTTTATGGCAACATTGTCAATAACGTCTGCACAGAGTTGGTTGGGGGAGCAGGCCTTGTACCTAGTGCCAACTATGGCCACATACACGCGGTGTTTGAAATGCCCTCAAGGCAATCAGGCAAGACTATAACCAATAAGAATGTGGCCGACCCTACTGCCATGCTGCTGGCAAGTTGTATCATTCTGGATTACCTCAAGCTCCATTCCTATGCCACCTCCATTCGTATTGCAGTCTTGGCATCCATGGAGGACAAAGACATCCAAACTCCAGACATTGGAGGCCAGGATACCACATCGGATGTCATTCAAAATGTCATAGATGACATCAGTGTTGCCAATTAAACGGTCAGTGCCTTAGAGGCTGAGCTAGCCTTCAAATTCCTTCCTGTCCCACACTTTACGTTGCTCTACCCAGTCAGAAAGCCCAGCCAGCTTGGCTAATGTGGACTCTAGAATAAACTAGCTCCTGTTCCAACTCAGAAGAGGTAGGGGGAGGGAATCAAGTCTGATTTTTTTTCTATTAAATTTGAATGCCATAAATGCCATAAACATTGCTGGTTTAAATTAGCCATACCTATTTTGTCGTATATGTATTGAGGAATTCTCCTCTATTTTAATCCACAATTCACACTTTTATATGAGGTGATACAGTGAATAAATCAAAGTTGTTCGTAGAGTCCTGGGCCTTTTCCAGAACCTGGCACACTGATTTTCTCTTATCTGGGTCATTAAAATTCTGCAAACCAGCCTGCAAAGGAGTCTGGCTTCTCTCTAGAGGTTGTTAATGAGTTAATTGGTGCAATAAAATTTGCCTACAAAATATACATTGTCATTTTAGTAATAAATAAGGTACCATAAAGCTGAGCTAGTTCAGAATGCTTCTACTCCCTCCTAGATATCCTATCTTTTCCCCTGGTCTTGTTTATGTGAGGAAGGAATTTTTGCCGGTGTAATTTTTCACACATGGGCATCTCTGAGTACCGCAGCACTCCTGCAAAGGGGGTTCTTGAATTCCTTCCTTGAGCCTCTAAGCTCAAGAGTCTAGACATTATATACCCAGTTAACAGGCACTGGGCCCATGACTCTTTGCTATACAAATAGAACCATGGACTGTAAACTCCATGCTCACTGCTTTACAATCTTCCATGGTTTACTTTCTTTTAATCTCTCTTTCAAAGAGAGAATGTACATAAGAAAATGAAAAACCCTGAGCTCGTTTGAATGTTTACTGTCATTTTATTATAATATATTTTATTTACAGTAATTCTAAGGTCATAGGTGGGAGAAACACAAACAAAAATGATAATTTTATTAGTGCTGGGAAATATTTATTACTCAAGTAGGAAATAAAAGCAATGACTATAAAAATTTACAGTAGTTTTATCGGCAGGAATAGCTTGCAGATAGAAGGGAGATTGAGAAAAATAGTAAATCCTTAATAATATTTTGGAAACCTCTGTGTCTCAGCTATAACCCTTGGATCCTGCCATGGTTCTTGGGCCATAAGTTAAAGACATTGGACTGAGACCTGAAAAAGTCCTTATGGTTTCCAAAAGGCTCTGTCTTATCATATTACCTTAATCTCACCTATCCTCATTATATATAATGTCAGGGCTCAGTGTTTGGAAAACCAAACGCTAGTTTGAGGGGATTTAATTTGAGGAGGAAATGACTGCCTTCAACCCTATCTAGAAGTCTTTCTTGAAGAACAAGGCAAGCAGGGAGAAGTCAATTATAAAATAATGATGGTATTCCTTTTATTGGACACTAGACATGTCATTGGCCATGGCTGCCACTGACCTGTATGGTGCTTTCCTCTGGGCAGATATAGACCTGGAACCAGAGGCATGGCTTGATGAGTGGAGAAGGGATGGATTTTTGGCTTGAAGTCCCCCTACCTCCAATGCTACATGAGCCCGTACTACCTTAACCCACTCTCCCCACTCTGTACCCCTTTCTCTCATGGCTAGGGAAATTTACTCATCGCGCAACCAGCCCAACTGCAGATAGTAGCCCAACTATTGGCTTTTATCTGACAATGGGAATTTATGCTGATAGGTACATTTGAGCTGAAGTTTCCCCTCTCTGTTAAAGATGATTGTTTCCAAAATCTTCCCATAGTTTTTGGGCCAGACTGCACTGCTGTGATGGCACCTAGTACACCATAGTGGAATTTTCCATTTATCAGTATTTGATATTCCCACTTAGCTATGAACATCTCTAGGGCAAATACCATGTATTCTTTTTCCTTGTCCTCTGTATCCCCTAACATAATGACTGGTACATACAAAATAAGTTTATTGAATCAACCAAAAAATGAATGATATGGGTGACACTGCCTAACATTTCGTATATGTAACATGAGATAATAACTGTACCTACCTCATAGTGTTGTTGGGAAAATAGAGCAAGAAAATACACATAAAGCTGGTAGCACTGTGCCTATCCAATGGAAAGTGCTTGGTGTAGTTTATAAATTATTATTTTCATTAGTATCCATTTTATGCCATTCTAAAAGCTAGTTCTGAGGAGAACTGGGAAATGATATTAATTCCTTACTGTCTTTGGAACTTACTGGATAAGTTACTTTACCTATTATTCTATTATGGGTTTATAACTGACTTTCAACTAGGGTAGCAAACCATATCTGCTTATTCATCAAGTCCCCTTATCTCTCTCCTTTTTATTTCTTGAATCCAGCCATCTCTCTTCTTTCTCACTTACCCCTCCTTTCTCATCAGCCTTTCTCATCTTTGGTGACTTCCCAATCTCTGTTCCTTCTCTACCTTGTGTCCTGCCTTAAATCTATTTCTACAGTGCACTCAGCCTGAACTTTCAGGGAAATAGGATCATGTCACTTCCTCACCTAACACTTCTCATTCAACAGCTTTCCTTTGGCCTTGAAAGAAAGTCAACTGAGCACAGCATGAAAGACCTTCCATGTTCTGATCTCTGCTTCCTTCTCCAGGTTCACCATTTCTACCCCCTCTCCCCATCCCAATAACAACACAAAGTGGCGCAAGAGAGTGCAAGCAGAGCTCATTGTCAAAGAGCCATGTATTCTTTCTAGTTCAGGCCTTTGTATGTGGTCTTGCTTCTTCTCCCCTTCAGGAGATGATCTCCTTGTCATCTAGAGGACTAGACGTAATTGTCACCACCTTTGGGAAGCCTCCCTTGACCAGCTCTTTCCATTCCCTGCTGAGATTGAAGGGAGGAACTCCCAGTTCCCCCAGAGTCCTCTGTGTATCCTACTTAGTGTTTTTCTCTCCAGTTGTCATTACATGCTTTCCTTCCCATCAACCTTACTATACAATGTGTTCCTTGGCAACAGGAGCAATTGAGTCATTGATTAGTATAGCATCAGCACCTAGGACAGGGACAAGCTCTTAGCATATGCTCATTCTAAATATTAATGGAAGGAAGATAGGAAGGAAGGTCAAAGGAAGGAAGAAAAGAATGGACTGAATTCCCAGGTAGGAGTGGAGGACTGGAAGAACTAATCTATTGCAAAATTCTCCTGTTTGGCCCCAGTCTATGAACCTTTACAAGATTGCTTCTCTCTAGAGAGCACTAAAGCCCTCAAGGCCATAAAACGGGTAGTTGGCAGGCGGCCTCTGTTTCTTGAGAAGATTTCTGTACTATTGTTACATAATTTTATCTTAGGCTTTGTCAGTTTATTCTGCTTTGTTTAAAGCTAAATCCTGCTATCAATAAATATCAATACAAAGTTGGACAGCTAAACAGTATCACTCTGTAAATATCTCTCCTCACCACCATCTTCATAGACTTGGTTTTCTAGAAGGATGTTTTACCATTCTTACTTCAGCTTTCTGGTATTCAAAATCTTGTTAGGGGACATCTCTGAATTTTGGGGAAAACAATGAATCTGTTTAAAATGTCAACAAGGGAAGATTCCTCTAAGAACCAGGAAAACGTGTGTTTTTCACCATGAATTCGTGCCCTTCTTCTACTAGATAATGTGAGGTATTCAATCAATTGAAAGTTTCCCTCATTGCCTTGGCTACTAGCAGGCACAGGAAAAAGCCTTCAGCATTTTCTTCCTCTCTGAAATTTTCTCTTGTCATTCTGTTACTTGATTTTAATGTATTTTGCTCTATTAATTTCATTTTCTTATATTTTGTTTTACTGTGAGCCACTTAGATCACAATTAAGGAACACAAAAGGAGAAGTGGGTTCTTCACATTTTCCTTCTTTTCCTTCATTCTAGTTCATTTTCAGCATTGGCATCAGACAAATCTCCTTAAAGCAGTATTTAGATTGCCATTACTCTGTTCCCTCAATTTGTAATGTGTTCAAAACCCTCCATAATTTTAGCTCACACTGTCTTTCCACTCTTAGAGGTTCCAATTTTCCTAGATAATGTTCCAGGCAATATAGATACCTTCATTTACCTAAGTACAACCTTTTCTTTTCCTTCTATGTAACGTAATTCCTCTCATTAAGGAATTTCCCAGTTGAGTCTCTGCCTACTACAAGTCTACCCATTATTCAAGGTTCCAAAAGTACTTCCTGTATGAGAAGGTTTCTGATTACCCCCATCCAGATATACTCCCCTTATCCTCTCTGAATGAACAAAACCCTTTTATTGGACTTTTGAACTCATTCATTTCACATTTTGTCTTGTATTTTTTATCTACTTGACTTGAGCCTTAATAAATTATATGCTCCTTGAGGATAGGGGTATTTTAGCCCATGTTCTGGATCTTGTATTACTCAACATAGTGCATTGTATGTAGTAGGTACTAATTAAATACATGCCAAGTTGGATTGAAGATAATAATGATTTTAGCTAATAATTTTTTTGTGTCTTATGTGTCATACATAATTCTTCATGCTTTGCATGAAGAATTTTATTTAATTCTCATATTAGATGAGAATTTTATTTAATTCTCAGATGATTATTATTGTATTCCCAATTTTATAGATGAGAAAACTGAGGCATGTAGAGGTTAATAAATTGGTCTAAGGTCACACAACTAACAGGCAGTGAAGCCTGAGTTCCAGTTCTGGCACTGTGGCTCTAGAACCCAGGTGTTTAAATGGTCATGAGGGTTTGTACGTGGTGAATTTCTCATACTCTTATATGAAAGTGGATTAGGTTTCAGCAATAGATCTCTTTTCATTATACCACAGCTATCTCCTAATGTAATCTATAGGAAAAGTTATTGCTAATGTTTTTTGAACCCTTAATATGTGTTAGGTACTGTCCTAGATGGTTTACATATATTAACTCATTTAATCCTCATATAAGCCAATTATATTGACAAAGAAACCGAAGCACAGAAAAGGTAACTGACTTGCTCAAGGTCAATCAGATTGTAAATAGTGGAGCCAGGATTAAAATCAAGCCAGTGGCACCAGTGTCTAACCACTATTACTAAACTGCTTCCCCATATTTTAGGTTGTCTAGATAGCCCAGGATGAGAAAGGCAGAATATCCAGATAATCGGGAGAATAGTGCCGGAATCAAGCATCACATATTGAACATGGTAAATCAAATAGTCGAACTGCTTCTTTGTAGTAATGGCAGATTAAAAAAAGACAAAACATGGAAAAGAAATGATGTGCTGTTGAAACAAGAGAATAAAATAATGATAGGAAGTGGAAAAGAAATGCTGAATTTTGCAAAGAGGAGAACTTTGAATAAATTTATCCAGTTCTGGATCATTACAGAGGTTGCAAAAAACTGACAGTATTACTGGGGGCTCAGCTGGGAATATGTAAAATATCTGCGGGAAGCTGTTACAGAGCTAGAAATTTTTTGAGGGGGGACACTTGGTTCTTGGAGTTTGTCTGACAACTTGCATAACCTGGGGACTCAATGCGGTAAAGTCTTCTTCACATCGAAATGAATTTGCTTATGCTGACGTGGGAAGCTACATATATTGCATTTGCGATTGCTCTAAGAAATGCAAGGAAAAGAGAAAAGAGACACATTGAAAATGGAAAACAAAAATGCCTCAACTTCACAAAGCAATTTAAAAATTGGAATATCTTGTTACCAATTTTGCAAATGCTTAAAAAAACCAACACAGCCTGAGTAAAAACAGTGTCTACTGAGAAAGACACTAGTCTGGGCTTTCATCTGCTTAAGCATCTGGTTTGCTAGAGCTAATGCCAAATTTAGTTCATGCCAAATAGATGTAAATGAATGGTTGTTGCCACAAGGGAGAAAGAAAATATTGTGTTATGTTCAAATACAAGGTATTTTCCCCCTTTTTTATCCCTCAGAAAAAAGGAATTCCCTTAAATTCAAATTCTTATAATGTTCTTATAGTAACAGGTGTTCTGTCAGTTCTTTGATTTTGAATGACAAAGTATTTGGAGTACGGAAGAGAGGACATTAGCTATGCCAGTTTGGGGCTTTTATAGAAATTATCTGTAGAATAAATTTTTAAAGGAGGCAAAAAAAAATCCCTCAACAAAAAATGAGTCATTATTCCTGGGAGCATATTGTCATAATTGCAAGTATTGAGTGTCATTATATATGTGCCTTTTAAAAATCACTTAACGACAAATTTCAGGTTTTGGTCACACTGGAGATCACATATATTTACCTACTAGACAAATGGGGAAATAAATCCTAATATTATACGATTGGATTCTTTTGACTTTGCTTGAGATTTCCAATGAAAGCATCAAATACAGATTCAAAAAGTGCTTTATCTCAAACAACTTAGACAGATGGGATAATGATAGGTTTGGAAAACTTTAGAGAACTTGAAAAATGACTCTGGGTTGAGGAAGACCTTGAGGTCAAGATTCATGGGACGAGATTAAATGAAATTATTTCAATGTCATGGTAAAGGAAAAAGTAATAATTCTAAATTAATCTATTATTTAATATCACCTATTAAATAATGCATTCAATACAACTATGTGTAATAACTGAATCCATAAGTCAAATAGTATGCATAGATAGTTATCTAATTAATATGTCCCTCAGAGTTATTCAACTTTGCCCAGAATATCTTTTCTTCCTGTTTTCTTTTTTAGGTCTTATCACTGATAAAAAGGGAATCATTTTCCTTATATTTGGAGTTGCTTCCTATTTAGGCATTTACATTATCTCCTAAATGGAACATGGGAAATGAGAAAAATAAAAGAAAATAGATTTTGAAGTTATTGTGCAGAAATCTATAATAGCAAAGGAAGAAGTCGAGATTTCTGGATATATTAGTAGTATTGTGGAAGGAAATACAAAGGACTTTCAAATGAAATAATATTTAACTATTTAAGGCTGTGGCTGGAGCCATACCTAGGGTACTTCATCTAGGTTTGATTTTTCAGTTTGATAAAAGATGTAATTTCTGTGAAAAAGCATGGTGTCACAAATCAACTATATGCCAATACCAGAAAAAGAGGTTGGAAAGCCTGGTTTATAAATAACGTGTTTACTCCATGATAAGAAAAGTCTCTGGGATTGATCCTTTTCAAGGTATTTGTGTTGTGATGGAATTAAGTTATTTGGATGCCAATTTTATTCTTGCCAGCAGCAAGGTACTTGTTGCACAGTAACTTCACCCGTCTGTTCTTTTACTTGTTCACTTGTTCCTCAGTGTTGTTTGTCCTCCATTGAATACTTGCTTTGAGCTGGGTGCTGTGCAAACCACTGAGGGTGCAGCTTGCCTATCAATGTCCTTTCTCTCGAGGATCCCTCGGGGCTGAGGGAATCAACAATCATCCAGGAATTACAGTCATACCTCATTTTATTGTGCATCACTGTATTGTGTTTTTAACAGCTTGAAGTTTAGTGGCAACCCCACATCAAGCAAGTCTGTTGACACCATTTTTCCAAAGGCATTTGCTCACTTCGTGTCTCTGTATCGTTTTGCTAAAATTCTTGCAATATTTCAAACGCTTTTATTAGTATATTTGTTATGGTGATCTGTGATCAGTGATCTTTGATGTTATGATTGCAAAAAGATTACGACTTGCTGACGGATCAGATGGTGGTCAGCATTTTTTAGCGATAATTTTTTTTTAATCAAGGTATGTACCTTGTGTTTTTAGACATAATGCTATGGTATACTTCATAAACTACAGTATGGTGTAAACATAACTTTTACATGCGCTGAGAAACCAAAACATTTGTGTGACTCGCTTTATTGCAATTTTTGCTTTATTGTGGTGGTCCGGAACTGAACCTGCAGTATCTCTGAGGTACGAAATGGGGTGTGATAAGTATTGTAATAGAGGTATAAGCAAGGCGCCATGAGAGCACGGAAGAGGAGAAATCAGAAATCTTCCCAGAGTAAGTTGTGCCTCTATGGGGGAGAGAGGGAGAGAGAGAGAGAGAGAGAAAGAAAAAGAAAGGAGAAGTAGGAGACAGAAGGGGAGGACCCTGCCTGGGAGAGCTCTTAATACCATCACAAGCCACTTATCTGCCCATTACCTGATACTCACAGCTTTTACTCTGAACTCCCTTCCTTTCTTATTTTGCATGTAATTACTGTTAAACTCATTTTACCTACAAAGCCTTGCCCTAATGATGTTTATCTAAAAGGTAAGATTTTCAAGGTTTAAGGGGAGCATCTGATTTTTCTGTGAAGTGATTTTTTTGGAATGAACTCTTCACATTGATTAATGAACCTGACTAGACCCCTCATCGTAGTTGACTCTAATTCTTGTGATTAGGAAGATTCATTATTTTTCTTAAGCTCCTTCTCAGCCCAACAGCTGCTCTTCAAAGGCTTTCTGTTCTTTTTCATGTTTTTCTCTGTCAGTATCTCTGTGAGCACGGTTTGTCATTTTGTTCTTCCCAGCACCCTTCTTGTTTCCTTCATCTCTCTCAAATGCCTCCTTGATAGTGAACTTGATCTCTAGAAACATGTCATCTTTTCTTCCTTGGTGATCAGCTCCAGAGTGAACTCCCTGCTCTGATACCATTTTGATTTCTCACTCCTTCTGGAAATGGCCTTGCATTTCAATGGCCTTCTGGAAATGGCCTTGCAATGACATTGTATCTGTTGCCCTCCTCAGTCATCTTTCATTCTAATGTCAGTGGCATCATCTACTCCCCCATCGGCCCTGAGAAGCTGCCCATAGGCTAGGCTCTCCCTGGGGTCTGTCGTAGTTGCACATACCTCTTCTCTGTCATGGTAGCAAAAGGCATGCCCATGGCTCGAACATTCACCACACTCCTCTGGTTCAGGTAAATAAGCAAACCACCACAACAGCATTTCCAGTGAGAATAACCTTATCACTCTTCCACCTGATATTTTCATCTTCTTTTTCCAAGAAGCCACCTTTCTACAAAAAAGATTGTCAAACTCTTGATCTTCTCCAGTGAGCCTATTTCCTGTCTGTTTAGAGCATTCCAGAAATGGGCAGCTGAGGGTGTTAGCATTACTTGGCCATGGTTATTGTTTTTCTCCAGACTGACAGATGCTTTTTATAGAATCCAGCTGAATTTCATTGGAAAAGAGCTTAAAATGCACAGGAGGAGGAAAGTACTTCTCTCAGGATCCCTGCTGAGCTGATAACAGTCTATGCGAAGTCATCTATTTAAACAGAAATAAACATGCCTTGGGATTCCAGGAGCCTATTTTCAGCTTTCTTAAGCTATTTTCGGGTTTATTAAGAAATCTGTGTTTAATTTTTCCAAACATCTTCAGTGTTGTTCATTTAGCTTTTCTCTGTGTGTGGATCGGTTAGAACCCTTGATGAGAACGCAGACTTGGAATTCTGCTCCTTATGGAAACACAATGCATTCAGAGAAGAATAAAGAACCTGGAAGACTTCTGAGGGCCTAGGCAGAAACTTGTACTTAACTGGCTTTTCATGGGGAAAAGTATTCCTAGTCAGATGTTGCCTGTGCCAGGGTCCTGGAAGATTTCACTGTTGGATATTTTTTTCCTTTTAAAAGGTCCCTCGGATCTATACAGATTGGCCGCCTGTAATAAGTCATACACTGCTCTAGGCCAGGGTCAGCTGTGTGTGTGTGTGTGTGTGTGTGTGTGTGTGTGTGTGTGTGTGATAGTAAATATTGTAGGTTTTGTGGGCCATGTGGTCTCTGTTACAAGTATTCAATGCTGTCATTTTAAAGCAACGGGAGCCACAGACAATAAATGTGACTGTGTTCTAATAAGACTTTACTTATGGACACTGTCATTTAAACTTCACATGATTTCCACGTCATGTAATATGACCCTGATATCATAGGACTTTCATTTGCCAGAAGGGAAATTAGGGAGTGAGCCTGCAAACACAAATAATGAAAATTATGTCAAGTTCTAAGGGAGGAAGAAAGAAAACAAAACAAAACAAGGGTACTGTAACTGAGAGCAACTGGTGGTTGAAGGACTGAGGATGTGGGTTGCTTGAGCTAATCAGGGAAGGCTTTTCTGAGGTGGCATCTGAGCTGATCTCTGAACGATGCCTGAGAGACATGTGAACATCTATCTGGTGCAAGTAGCAGGAACAGGGAAGGGAAAGCACTGAGTCAGGGAGAGCTCCGGGCATTTGAAGAAGCAGGACGACTGGTTTCACTGGAGAGGACGTTGCGGAAAGGAAAGAGGAGGGCCAGGCAATGAGAGGGGGATGTGGTGATGGTCAGCTAGGATTCTGGCTCAGATGAAGGGCTTTGGGATTCATTCAGGTACCAGTGCTAGACCATAGGTAGGTTTAAAGTTGGAGAGTGATGGGAAATTGTTTAAGAATTTGGACAGGTCACTTTGGCTGCTGGGTGGATGAGAGATTGTGGTGGGGGAATGAGAGTGGAGGCCAGGTGGTCGGGAAAAGTGGTTAGGAGGCTTGTCTGAAATAGAGTCTTTTCCATTTACTTTCCTAACACTTTTCTTAAGGTCTGGATCTGACAGAGGCTAAGGAGAAAGTGAGGAAAAGTGATACAATAATAGCTCAGGTTGAACTACCAAATGAGATTTGCATCAATAGCACTACCAAGAAATTAAGTCCATAATATACTCTGTAATGGCCTATATGGATATGGAAAAAGAATCTAAAAAAGAGTGGATATATGTGTATGTATAGCTGATTCACTTTGCTGTATACCTGAAACTACCATAACATTATAAATCAACTATACTCCAATAAAAATTAAAAGAAAAAGTTTTTAAAAAAGAAATTAAACCCACAGTATTTCTATTACCTCAGCAATGCCCACAATGACAGCTAACTATCTTGTGGGTACTTGCTAGGTGTGGCAATATTTCATTTCATGTTCACAGAAATTCTGTGAGGTTGGTGTCTTTATCCACTCTATAGATGAAGAAACTAAATTGTAATAGGTTCTGCAATGAGCCAAGAGGTCTCAAAACTAGTAGGTGGAAGAGGGAGTCTAGGACTGATGCTTGTCTGACTCTTAAGTATGTGATCTTTTCCTTGATGTTTCAGTTATCTGTTACTGCACATCAAACAACCTGGAGTGCTGTGGCTTAAAACAACAATGGTTTATTCTTTCTTGTGAACTTGGGGTTGGCTGGGCTCAGTGAGCGGTTCTTCTGCTCAGTGTGTTGTTAGCTGGGATTATGCGTGAGGCTACCATCAGATGGTGGCTCATCCAGGGCATGGAACGTCCAAGATAATCTCATCCTCATGGCTGGCAGCTGATGCTAGTTGGCTGAGGCATCTCTGTTCTCCTCCATGTGACATCTCAGCCATCGTTAGGCTAGACAGGCTTTCTTACTGCATGATGGATGCACTCTGAAAGGGAGCAATGCAGAAAGACAAGCCAGCCCCAATGTGTAAGTGCTTATCAAGCTCTGCTTCTATGACACTCGTTGAGGTCATTACCTCAGAGCAAGTCATACCACCAAGCCCAAAATTAAAGTGAAAAGAGAGGGACTTCCCTGGCGGTCCAGTGGTTAAGACTCCACGCTTCCAATGCATGGGATATGGGTTCGATCCCTGGTCGGGGAGCTAAGATCCCACATGCCGTATGGTATGACGCAGCCAAAAAATACAGTAGAAGACAATACAATAGAATACAATACAATAGAATACAATACAATAGAATAGAATAGAAGTGAAAGGAGATTGTACATGAGAGATGGTTTCATTAGGATCCACCAATAACAATGACATTGTTATTCTAGCTTCTGCCTTTATACAGAAATATATGGAAACTATTTCCTCTTTTGTGATATATCAGGACTCTTCTCAGCAACTAAGGATAAGCCAAGGCACCAGATATGTATGGACCCATGTGTTGACCAGACATTTATTGTTCCATAATAGTTATTGTTCCTCCTATGAGTGAAGCTAGGAACAGTGTGCTAGGAATTGTGAGTAAAGAAAAACTGGTTCTTTCCTCAAGGTGATTAGAGTCTAGAAGAAAACATGTATGATGCTATCAGATGAGTACCTAAAAAATACAGATGTGTGTTTGTGGATAGAAATATACCTTAAGGTATATTTCAAATTGCTCTTATTGGAGGCCTGGATAAATTTCAGAAAGATGTTCTTCTTATAAAAATATACCTTTTTCCAGGTTGGTATTATTTTTTATATCGTGGAAGAAATTGAAGCATTTATTCTTCCAGAAAATTAGAGGGCACTGTGAAACGTCAGTTTTTGTCAAAGATGAACTAATGTCCAAGTCCACTAGTTTTAGAAGGAGAACTGCATCTGCTACCATGACCTCCAGCTTTGTTTGATCTCTGAAACCTTCCAGCAGTCAGCTTCCTATAAAAAACAACATAAAAAAGCCACTGCCATGAAAGCTTCTAATTTACTCATCACATGTATGACAGACCTCTAAGCAGTATAAACTTTTACATATAGTAGATGCTCATTTAATGTTAATATCTAAGCTGGCATCTGCTGTTCATTGTTATGGTATAGGAGTTTGGTATTCTAATGAGATTTAAAAACAAACAGAAAGTTACAGTAGCATTTAACACGTGCTTACAATATTTCAGGCACCGTCAAAATGTCTTCTGTGTATCATTTCCTCTTGCCTTTGTGCATGTCTGTGATGTAGGTACTGTAATTATCTTCATTTTCTAGGTAGAAAAGTTTTAGGGAAAAGAGTTAAGTAACTTGTCCAAGAGACAGGCCTTGAGCCTTGGACCTTTTGATTCCCAAACCCATTCTTTTTACCCCATACGTAACACAGATGTAGCAAGAGCTTCTAATGGGGAAGAACATTGGAATGGCCTTCAGGAGACTTGAGTTCTAGTCGTTGGGGCTGAACTAACTAACCATGTGATCTCAGATAAATCAACTTCTTTTGCTTGAAAAATAAAATGTAACTCTCTTCTCTAAAGCACAGACATTTGCAGCCCATATTTTTATGCTAATTTAGAGCCTACATTTTCTTCACAGCTTACATTGTATCTTCTGCACTCTTTTTTTTTAGTTAATTAATTAATTAATTTATTTATTTATTTATTATTTATGGCTGTGTTGGGTCTTCGTTTCTGTGCGAGGGCTTTCTCTAGTTGTGGCAAGCGGGGGCCACTCTTCAACGCGGTGCACGGGCCTCTCACCACCGCGGCCTCTCCCGTTGCAGAGTACAGGCTCCAGACGCGCAGGCTCAGTAGTTGTGGCTCACGGGTCCAGCCGCTCTGCGGCATGTGGGATCTTCCCAGACCAGGGCCCGAACCCGTGTCCCCTGCATTAGCAGGCAGACTCTCAACCACTGCGCCACCAAGGAAGCCCTCTTCTGCACTCTTAATCTCCCTTTTCCTACTGTGTTTCTTTGTTTTGTTTTTTACTTAGCATTTTCACCTTCTAATAGTCTATATTCTGTATCCTCTGCTTAATTATTCTCCATTGTTTATCGTCTGTCTCTCCTATTCAGGGATGCAGACTCCAGTGAGGGCAGGGATCTTTGTCTGCTTTGCTTCAAGGTGTATCCCATGTGCCTCCAAAAGTTCCCAGCACATAGGAGGCCCCCAATAAATTTATAGTCATTCCTCTTAAGGAATGTGGCGGTGGAAGATAGGAAGAGGCATTCCAGGACAAAGAATATGGTGTAAGAAAGGACAGTAAAACATTGGCTGTCTTGGTCTTTTAAGACATTTCATTTATGTGAGGAAGCAATATGGGAAGAAGATGGACCCATGTATAGGAGGCACAGTGGAGAAGGTCTTCAGTGCTACACAAGAGAGTCCAAATTTTATTTGTTAGGTAATAGAAAGCCACTTTGATCACCAAGATTTACTAAGCCACCAAAATTCCCAGGGTGCAATCATTTGTTCTAAGAGACAAACCTTGAGGCTTAATTGTATTTTGAAATAACATTTAACTTTCTTCTCTGAATGTATGGTCAATCTTTCCTTGGGAATGACAGGAGGCATCAAGAAAATAAGAAATGATGTTTTACTCTGAGCTCAGTGTGAAAAATGTGCAGATGAAGATGTGTTATTCCTTATTTATGGTTATTGAATTTGAAATTTAATTTAGCAGTAAAAATCTGCTATTTAAAGGATCGTTACATTGCAAAAGACTTGAGAAGCACATAGATTCTAGGGGTACTTGGAGAATCATTTGATGCCTGTTGGGTGACAAGCATAAATGCATTCAAATTAATCATTATTGCCATTCTAGCAAGTAAGATGCAGCAATGTGTTTATCAAAAGGACGTTTCCAAGAGATATGAAGAGAATATGATAAATAGCAGAGAAAAAGTGTCATGCTACAAAGCCATGTGGTGAACAGAGGCTATCAAACTGTATCCACTGCATAGTCTAAGGCAATATAGATTTTATGTATATATTACATTTCTTATAAACATTTCATAAGCATCATTTTAAGAAAACAGCTGCATGTTTTTCTATTTTGAGCATTTACAATCATCTTAACCTTTCACACACTTTTGGACATTTCAGTTTCCAAATTCTCATAATCGTAACTAACACTGCAGTGAATATCTTAGTGCACATTTTTCCATATTGATTGTTTTCCGACGAGACCATACTCACAGTGGAATTAGTGGGTCAAGGGATATGAATTATTTTGCATCAATTCTGTCTGCTAATTTGGCTAGTGAAAACTGGTACTTGTTAATTTTTTTTTTTTTTTAATTACTAATGAGGCTGAAATTATGTTGATTAGCCAGTTGTTTCCTTTTCTCTGAAATGCCTGCCCATGTCCTTGCACCTTTTATCTATTGGAGCCTGGTGTTTTTCATTTGGATATGACACTCAGCATTCTGAATCTGCAAAGGCCAAGTCTTTGGGTCAAGCCAAATTGTCACTATAACTGAAACAATTAATCAACTCATTGGAGCAGCTGGTCAATCTCCTGATGTGATGGGTCATTTCATCCATACAAGTGGATCAATTTAGTGATACATCTGGTGGAATAAAGGTGCACCCAATAAATCATGTTAGGAAGTAGAGCTGAAAATCTGAGCATAAACTGCATCGACTAGTTCGACTTGCTCATGAGTTCGCACGCATCTCCTTTCTGATTCTTTCCAAAGTATAATGTGATGACGGGAAGTTCAGGAAACTTGTTTGTGCACTAGGAGCCTCTGCACTAATTGCAGAATATCAACCTTTTTATCTTCTTTTGAGTTGGATGTTCTGAAAGCAATCTTCTCCTTGAAATTAACATCCTCGATTCTCTCCTTTCAGTGATGCTTTGCCAGATGAAACTCTCATTGACTTCATTTAATAAATGAGAAAGCTCATTCTCTCATTTATCATAGGTTGTACTCTGCAATTGGATTCATGCCAGAATCAGAGATAAAGAGATTATAAGAAAGTGTATGAAATTATGACTGCAAGGTTATTTATACTTCAGGTGAAAGAGGGGAATATTTTTTTCCCATCTGATTCTGTGGAAGTTTTTTTTTTTTATTAGCAGTGGTATCTTTCAACTTTACCGTTGTGACTCTGAGATGTAATAACATTTAGGGACAATAGAAGCCAAAGTCATCAGGCATAAAAGGGGTCTGAGTTTTTTTAATCTTATTTTATGCCATGAATGGAAATTAGATTCTTTAACTATAGGTTTGTTCTATGAAGAATTAGGATGTTGACAGTGTGTCTTTTCTCATTATTTCCTTTTCAGTTATGCAATTTATTTGTATGTTTCTTTGGATATTTGCTCTAAAAATGAACACTCTGACTGCATTATTGCTGCATTATTGCTCTGCTTGAATGGTCCTTGGTGACTCTACATCAGGGGATACAATTTTCTCCCGAAAGGTGTCATGGCTGTGAACACTGACATCTCTTTGGCTAATTAAAATTTAAAAGATGTTAGTATCCATGAAGCTTTAATAGATTTATACCTGATCTGTTATGGATGGAAATACTCCATTTAATCCATTTGCAGCTAGCCCCTAATACATACATGCATGTGTGTGTGTGTGTTTTAATGAGATAAAAGCAAATTCAGATAACAGGAAAAAATAATTAAAAGGACAGTTCCTTTTTCCTTTTACAAAATTATTTTGTACCCATTCCCAAGCACACATACATATTTACAGATGCACACACACACACACACACACACACACACACACACACGTAAAGAACAGTGGCTCATGGTGAATATGTAATTGTTTTGAACTCAGGCAGACATGATTCCTTTCTAGGCAGTCTGTTCTGAACATCTATCTACAGCAATGGGGCAGAAATCTAACCACATCCCTCAAAAGCCAGCCCAAGACAGAAGCATTCATTCTGTGATCTATACCATGATAAAATGTGGTGATGCATTTCCCTAGCTTTAATTCTAAGCCGAAAGCCAAAAGCTTTTTTATGTATTTTCAGAAGAGAGGTTCATCTGAACCACTGCTTTAAACTAGCAGATTGAACCACAGTTCAGCAGCCTGCAGCTCAAATGGTCAAGTTGAACCCAAGATCAATTTTTAATTGGTCAGTGACAGAAGCAAGTAAAACTAGCATTCAGAATTAATTTCTTAAAGTTATTAAGTGAGTATGGTTCTCTATTCTTATTTCGACTCAGAAGGATTCAGAGCTCTTGGTCACGGGTAGCAACCAAACTAAACAAAAAGCTTGTGTGAAACCAAGTGCTTAGCATTACTAAACTCATGTAGGAAAGCCCATGGGCTGTGTAGAATCAGACAGCTCTAGGTTGGAACCTTGGCCTTGTCACTTACCGCTGAGGGACTTTGAGAAAGTTATTCAACTGCTCAGAGTCTCAGTGTCTTCATCTATAAAATGGGGATAAAACAGTAAATACCTCCTGAGGTTGTTGTAAAGCTTAAAGGAGAGTCTGCATGTAAAGGAGGCTATAATGTATCACGGTATGGAGTTATCAAAGATAACAATATTGGTGGATGTAGCATCAACATTGTGTAAAAGGAAGCCAACCTGACTCAAGAATTGAGGTGCTGAGCTAAGACACCAAGGAAGAAAGCTGCTGAGAATGAGGGCAAATTAAACCTCCCTAAACTCTCCCTCTGTGAGGGCTTCTAGGAGGTCATCCAGGGGAAATGTGACCTGTAAGACCCTGCATTTCTTTGTCAGATTTTGAAGAAATATGCCTAAGGTGTATATAGGTATGGAAACGTGATGGAACGGCATCAAATATCTCTATAAGGAATAATCGATAAGTGTCTTATTCTCTCACCATAGAGCATGTGATTCCATTTCCAAGATTATTGTCTTCTAGGAAGAAGAGAGCGTCAAGAGATTATTTTTTATTTCATTTCTATAAAATTCTGTTTTCCTTTTCTCTCCGTCCTCCCCAACATACTACCACTTCTTCAACTTTACTTCCAAGTTTTATTTAGCAGTGGGAAACCATTTTCTTATGACATTATCTTTTGATAAAATCATAAGCCGCTGACATTATTTCTAATTATACACACAGTGAATGGTTTAATTTCCTCTTTGAACTGCTTAGGTGCTGTATGTCAAACATGTTTCTTTTGATCATCCCATGGGGTTGAGACCACATTATAGGAATTTCATCAAGAGTAAGAGTATTGTGGAGTAATGAGGCTCTAAAATGCCTTGAAGAAAGCAAAGTTCCTAGGTAGAGTTAACCTTCAGACAAGCCCAAGGAGCCCCCATTTTTCAGAAAATTTACTATGTGCCACATACTATGTTAAACACGTAACATATGTATACTTTTATTTCAGTTTTACATCTGCTCTTTGGAGCAAGTGTAATTTATCATAATTATCCTTATTTTATTAATTCAGAAACGTAAGGTAACATTCTCAAGGTCACATAGCCAGCAATTGGTATAACTTCTCTTTGATTACAGCTCAAACTCCAAAGCTCTCTTCCTCACCCTATACTGTCCCTTAAAGCCTAAAGAATAGTTTAAATACATATTTTCTGAATGTAACACTTTTTTTTCATTTCATACAATGATTTTTAAAATGTTTCACCTTCCAGCTCTTCATTACTCCCACTCTTCCTCAGTGACAAGATAAGAACTGATTTGAAAACAAATATTTTGTCAAGAAGAGTTCCTCTTTAGCCTTTCCTAATTGGATGAGTAAAATGGGAACTTTTAGAAAATGTAAGTTATTTTTAATCATTCATGATAAAGAACCAACTGTTCTTCATTCCAGTCATTATTCCAATGTTTATGATCTTCATGATGGAGCTTTATATTAGACAGGATAGGAATAGGAGCTACAATTTCTTAATCTTAATAAAGACATTTCTACTTAATGTTTGTAATGTGTAAGGGGCTGTGATAAGTGCGTTATATTCATTTTTTAAACTTTACAAAAGCTGTGTGAGAAAACTAGTATGAAATCTCATTTAATACATGAAAGAAGTTAGGTTCAGAGGAACTATTTACTTGTTCAAGTTATATAAAACTAGTAAGTAGCAGAGCTCATACTTGAAACCAGATCTATCTGGCCTTAAGTATGTGCACTTTCTTTTACACTTATTGTAATAACATTAGTGTTCACTCTCACTGTGAATTAGTGTCCAAACAGGCTGATAATGACAATAACACCTTGACATTTAGTGTTGTGTCAAGAAGAACAGAAACTTAACTCAGCAAATAGTCACTGAGTGGCTACTATGTGTCAGGCATTAGCGTAAGCAGTGGATCCAAAGCAAAGCAAAAACAAACGCGGTGCCTGTCCTCTTGGGTCTTTATAATCTTGTGGGAAGACATAGATCAATTCAAAGAATTAGTTAATGACGGTTGTGATACATGCTGTAAAAATAATACAGGCTATCGCGAGAGTGTGTGACTGTAAATTGACCTAGTTTCTGGGTCAACAAAGGCCCCTGGTTTCTGGAGAAGTAGTCGTCGGTTGAACCAGGAAGAAGGTATAGGAATTAGCTGATGTTCCGTTTTTTTTTTTTTTAAATCCAGTAGGGTTGATGTCATATTATAGGAATTTAACATAGGATGGTGGTTTGCAGGGGTGGCGGCCAAGCAGGCAATGATGTTACAGCCTGTGTGCACGTTCAGAGGCAGGAAGGACTTTGAATTTTGGAGTGGAAGAGGAGGATGCTGGTGAGGTAACAGGGCTAGAGCCTGCAGAGCACTGAGTGCGTCTTAGCCATTTTCTTCTGTATCTGATGGGTGCTGAGAATCCATCCGAAGGTGTAATGTGTGTACAGTCTGTCATTCAAGTTGGCTGAGCTTTCCTTTCCAACTTCAGTGCACGGACTGCAGACACCAAGCAAGTAACCCGTGTAGTGGCTTTATGAGCTGAAAACTAATCTGTGTGTTTCAGTAAGGAAATCTGTAGCTGTACTTGTTTCTCACATAGTGTTTAATGACTGAAGCAGCTTATTGATGCTGTCAAGAAACTGATACATTTGTAAAAAGAAATGCATTATCCATGCTATAAAATTAAATGTTGCATTGCAGAGCAATATACTAAATATCTCCGTAGTCAATTTTTATAAACTAAATGTTATAAAATTATATTGGAGCACAGAGGCAGCACAAATCCATGGGAAATATATTTCTTTAAGAAGTCTATTTTGTTAGCCCGTATTTTTTTGGGGGGGGGGGGTCCGCACTGCACAGCATGTGGTATCTTAATTCCCTGACCAGGGATGGAACCCATGACCCTTGCACTGGAAGCGTGGAGTCTTAACCACTGGACCATCAGGGAAGTCCCCTGTTAGCCTGTATTGATAGGCAGGTTTTAATTACCTTTTTACAAAAGTGTGTATTTTCCATGCCTGGGAAAATATGCACATTCTTTTCCCCATGTTTTTCTCTGTATTTGTGTATGTCTGTTTGGGGCTTTGAGGGCATATGCATTTTAGCAACTGCTTTGTGTGGCGTGTTAGCATAAAATCAGATGTATATTCTTTATCTTGTTCTATACAAATATTAATAACATGTCCCTGTGTAGCCAGGATTCTGTTTTAAAAATCTCTAAAATAGATCGTGGCTATAAGTACCTAGATTACCTTTTAGTGCAAGAACTGGAGCTGTCCCGAAAGCATTCTGAGCATGTCCTGCATGATTGGATAATCCCAAAATTTTGCATAAAAAGAGGTTGAATAACCTCTTCTTATCCCTAGGGAAATAACAGCATTTACTGAACACCTACTTTGTGGTAGGTGCTTTACATATTGTCTTGTTTAATTCTCACAACCAAGAGTGAGTACCATTATTACCCTGTTTTATAGATGGATGAACTAAGATGCAGGAAGATTAAGTAACTTGTTCTATCCACACAGCTAATAAGGGTTGGAGCTTAGATTGAACCAGGCAGTCTGATTGGACAGTCCATATTCTTAGCTTCTACCTAGCAGTGCACTGTTCCAATGTGAGATGGCTCTTTTCGAAAGGATGTTTTCTTTTATATGGTAGCTTTTTTCTCTCTTTCTTTTTGGAAGGACGATTTTGTGCAGCTTGATGTTAACACATATCCCCTCAAATATACTTACTCCCCCAGAAAAATAATTAAATGATAATACT
Source organism: Balaenoptera physalus (assembly GCF_965194825.1). NCBI lineage: Eukaryota > Metazoa > Chordata > Mammalia > Artiodactyla > Balaenopteridae > Balaenoptera > Balaenoptera physalus. The sequence goes on from NC_138889.1 coordinate 78,004,966, forward strand.
GATGATGAAAATAATAGCAGCTGCCATTAATCAAGCCCTAATTATATGCCAGACACTGGGCTCGTACTTTAAGTGTCACATTTCCTTCTCATTTCTATGAGAATTCCATTTTTTACAGATTATGACACAGAAGCTTAGAAGATTATAGTAAATTCTTCTTAGAGTGGCAAAGGTAAGAAAGCAGATTATGTCTGAGCAAGGTGCAAGCCCATGCTTTTCACCCAGTACACAGAATTGTCTCAGCTGTATACCCTTTCATGTGCAATGCAGTTATGGGTACCTATAAAAGCCAGGGATGGATAAGGGAAACATTTTATAGTTTATCAAAATATGAGGTCTGGCACTGCAGTTTTTTTAAAACCCAGCAATTAATTAAGCCATCTCCTCTTTCTCACCTCTGAGGGGAGATGGAGATCATAGGATGTCCTTCCTCCTTATAAGAAGCCGTCTATATTTGGAGTCTCCCTCCACAGCCTCCCCTTCTCTACGATGAGTGAGCTTGAAGCCATTCATGCACCTGCACCCATGTGATTTTTTTCCAGTAGGGTTATCTGACAGTCAGTTCTCAAGACCTTGCTAGGTTTTTCAGTTTCCTTTTTAAAATTCAGATTCTTAAAATCTTCCCTGATAATGGAGCCAGACAATCTGACTGCCTGTCTCTGAGCACTGACCATGGGACAGGCCCAGTGTCACCTGTCATTCAGGACTCATGGATGTGAATGAGGCATGATTCCTCCTTCTAAGAGGCGACAACTTAAGTGAAAAAGGTAGAAAAACTCGGAATAAATGTGACCTTGTCTTCTATGAGGAAGATGACCTTAGATCTCCTCTAATAAAAGTCCTATTTTCATGGCTTTAACTTTTTGACTTTGGCAATTTCCAAGCAACTCCAAGGACTATTAACGTGACATACTTCTCAGTTTTGCTGATACACTGAATTGGATCTTTTACATTTGAGAGTCAAGTCATTAGGCACTCTGGAAACAGATGGTTATTCAATTACTCATTCAATGAATGTTGATGGAACATCTCTGGGGAGAGCTCACACTCCAGAGTCCTCTTTCCCCAGTTCCCACTGTCACCAGCTCTGCACTCTTGAGCAGCTTCCTTGGTTTTGTCAACGTTTATCCTCATCTGTGAAATGCGGATGGTAATAGCACTGATGCTGTAGAGTTGTGGTGAGATCATATAAATAAAGCACTCGAAGACCATGTCTGAGGCACAGTAAGGCTTCAGTAAAGGTGAGAGGTTACTATTAATAACAGCACCTTCCAGGCACTTCACAGGGTGCTGAAATGAAATGAGCAAACCCAGGTGCTTTGCATCCATGGCAGAGATGCAGAGAGAGAGAGAGAGAGAGAGAAAGGTCCCTGCTCTCTTGAAGCCAAAGTTTGAGGAAATGAAAGAAGACTCAGCATGATTGGAGCACAGAAAGCAGGGGAAGTGATGGTGGATGAAACTAGAGAAGGGGATGGGAACCTTGTAAGTTTAAAAGTCGGCCTAAATCCTTAAAGCAGTGGGAAGCCACTAAAGTGATTAAGAAAGGGAAGGGACATTTTCTATTTGTATGTGGAAGGATTACTGGCTGCTGGATGGGTGAGTCAGAAGAAGGGTACAGTAGATGTAGCACGAGGGCTCTTAATCAGTATGTGAAATTGCCTCAACTGTAAACACTTGCATGCAGTGCAAGTATGACAGGTGTAAGAGGCAGGAAGAAATAAGAGAAACATTTTATTCTTTATTGAAATAGGAATTGCCCAATGTCACGCAACTAGTAAGTGGTGAGACTGAGGTTGGAAGCAGAATTCATGCTCTTAGCCCCATGATCTTGCTTAATGATCCAGGCAAGACACAGTGGTAGCTTGGACCACTATGCAGGCAGTGATGGTGGAGAGGAGTGTACAGATTCAGTAAGTGTTCAGGTCGAAGAATGGACAGAACTGGGTGAAGGATTGAAAATAGCAAATAAGCCAGGCTCTGTCTCTCTATGTGACTCTACTTAATTTCATGCTTGTAAAGGGTCTGATGGAGATCCCTGAAATTTCTCAGATGTTGCTGCATTAGGTGATCTCAAATATGTTGTTAAAAATATTTATGAATCTTAGAGATTTGCAAAGGTCTAGAACATTCTTTCTAAATGATTGCCACTTTTTTTGGAGAATATTTAGAATCTTTTCATTGTTTGTCCACAGAGTTAGTCACTTTCAAAGTTGGATATAATAAACAGCATTTTACCCCAATATATTGGGTGGTGGTTTTGCTTGTTTTCTGCCTCTAAACATATTGCAAATCTTTCAAACTTTTGAGCCAGTTAAAGGAGTCACTCTGTTTTTCTTTTGTTTGCTTATTTTTGTTTTTGTTTTTTTGGTCTATAGAGAAGTTTAAAAAGAAATGTTAAGTTGCAAATAATACAATGACCTTTCAACAATTATCTTACACTCTTACCATATGGACGTATTAAGTTTGCTTCTCATTTTAAAGGGTTTAGTGTTTCTTAGTACATATTTGGAATAGTTTCTGAACATGAGTTTTTCAAAAATATGTTGGCTTTTAGTAATATCCTCAATATGCCAGCTTTCTCTTCTTTTTGTGTCATCCATATCTCTAATCCTCTCTGTTCCCACAGTTAAGTCCCTGATTTTTAAATCCTGCTGATACCCAGGAGACTTCTTTTGGAAAATTTCTAGCATGAAAAAAAATGTCAAATTACGACTTTTATTTGACATCATGCTACCTAAAATTCTTGCAAACAGGTCGAGGAGATCCATTTTTTTTCACACATTTAAAAAGGTTATTTTTTCTCCATTATTGAAGATTAAAGTGTGACCAGTGAAATAATCTTTGGAAACACTGAAGAATAAAAGGAAGGAGAAAAATCACTCATAGCATAATATCACTATTTAGAGATTATCATTGTTTACATGTTGATATATTTCCTTCTCATCTTTCTTCTGTATTTAGTGTCACAGTTATGGTGGAGGTCCAGTCCATAACATGGAGGGGTGACAGGGTCTACTTCTTCCCTGTCTTGGTGGTGAGAAATCCAAGCTGATTTCACCGAGTCTCAGCGAGGTCAGGTGTACCCACGCCTACTGCACCCCTAAGATATCCAGAGCTCCCCTATGTAGTCCAGGGGACTAAAGAGTTTCCTTGATCACTGAATGGAGTTACTCCCATGAAAGATGGTTAGATGTGATCTGGGTAAAGTCTCAGGATACTGGTGAGTGGCATAATGCTGGATCTTTTTCAGGAAAAGTACGGGCGGCTGGTCCTCACTGGACAGCAAAGACAGATGCCTGGGTGTCCACTTCTACTGCTTGGAGGTTCTGGTTGTGGGAATTACTTCCTCCTGCAGGTAGAGCTAGGGAAGGGGGAAAGAAAAGGGGGGGCCCTTAGGTGATAACGAAAACATTTCATAAGCCTAGAGCCTGGGGTGGGGACACGTAAATTATTATCTTGATATGATGGTTGCTTACTTTATGTCGTTATGATTGTGATCATAACATAAACATTATTATTTGCTTAAATCATGCTTTGTTCCTGTTAATATATTCCATCTAGCATAAACATTTCATTTCCTAGGTTAGTGTAAATAATGATACTTATGATAATAATCATAATAATTTACACTTATACAGTGATTATGGAAACTTGCCCAGTATCACACAGCTAGTAAGTGGTAAAGCTGAGGTTGGAACCAGTATTCATGTTCTTAGCTACTAAATGCTACTGCCCAAACTCCTTCCAGGCATAATTGTAGTACACATAATATTCCATTGATTGTATAAATTAAACTTTACTTAAGTATTCTCTTACTGGAGTAAAGAACTGTTGTTTGGGTGTATTTTTATAAATAATGCGGTCATGATCATATTGATACATAAAGCTGTGTTGTTGTTTCATTGCTTTAAATTTTTTTCTGTAGGACATATTCATCAAAGTGGGACTATTGACTCAAAGTTTATAAACGAGTCTGTGGCTTTTGATATATACACCAAAATGCTTTTTCTTGCCAGAGAGATTTAACTCACACTACCATCAAAGATTTGTGGGAGTTTCTGCCTTAGATATTTTGTCTCTCTCTGTGTAGTATCCATGCTAAGCCTGCTAGTAGAAAGCAGTCTGCTGGCAGTCTAGGAAGATATTTCACATTTCCCTCAGGGGATTAGACATTTCCTTGGGGCATTTGATAACATATAGGTAAATTTGGCTATGGGAAGTAAGCAGTGCAGGGAAAGAAATGAATTTCAGGCAGAGGAAACGTTCGCAAAAACAGATGTTGACAAGTAAAGCCCTTGATTTTTGGAACACAGGTTTATTTTAACTAAATGCTTGTGGGTTGGGTGACTTTAACAAGGGGTCTCACCCTGGGCAAGTCACTTTAGCTCTCTGGTCATGCACTTAATAGGCTATGAAACCAAAAGTTTAGATTATTTGATTTTAAGCATCCTTAAAATTCTAGCATGAGTTATTCTCTAACCATGCAAGTTAAATAAAATAAAAAGTCCCCATATCTCAAAGCAGAGATTCTGTATGTTGCTTAAGTTCTAAAAATATGTATTTCTAATGGGTAGGAGGTAAAGGCTTTCCAATGAAAGCTGTTATTTCTAGAAGATAACTAATAATTCTGGAAGATTCATGGGCGCATATGTCAATTGTGAGCAACTTAAAACTTCAAAGTTCTTGTTCCACTCTATTGCCTATAAGGATATTCATTTGTTTCCCTGACCTTGACTGGATTCTATAGCACAGCGTGTTCTTTCTCTTGTACTATAGAGAGAGTTTCTTATAAAATTAGGGGAAACATAAATGAGGTCAAACTGACATTGGCGCCCAGAGATAGGGCAGTGTGAAATCCATGTTCTTAATCCAGTAGGCACCATCTACTCTTTGGGGTCAGGGAGGCAGTGCTTTAGGATGGCAGCTACAGTTAGCTCACCCCAGAAGCTGTAACTTTGAAGGGCACAGAGTAGTTCTTCTCTTCCTGGAATATGATTTACAGGGGCTTATCTGTCTTTCTGAAGTTAGTACCTTTGTAATTTATTTGAAACAAGGCCATGATGGCCCTATCACACCACAAATGTCTTATCTATCCTTCAAGGCCCCACGGAAGTGCTCCGCCTCCCAGGAAGGAGGTTATCCTCATGATGCCTCTCTTTTTAATATCATCAGAGTGTAAACTCCAAAGCAGAATGCATCCAGTTTATCTTTGCATTCCCGACATGCAACACATAGTAGGTATTCAATAAATGTTTGTCAAATAGATGCAGGAAAAAACGATGGGTTAATTTTCCCAGGAGGAATTATTCTTCCCCTTGTGTTCTTACTGTACTCTGTTTCTGGTAGATGTGCAACATAATAGGTAAGTCTGGGAGATGTGAAACATAATACATAAGAGTCAAACTGTGGGTTCAAATCCTGGCTCTAGCTCTTATGAGCAGTGTGACTAACCATGATAAATGGCTAACTTCTTTGTGCCTCAGTTTATTCACCTGTAAAGTGGGGTTACTTTATAAGGCTGTCCTTCAAAATAAATGAGATAATACTTGTAATGAGTTTAGATTATCGTGTTACTTGTTTCTTCCATCATTATTTGTACGCATGTTAATACGATTTATTAGATTAGAAGCTTCTTTAAAGTAGAACCTCATTCAAATTTGAATCTTCTGTTAACAGTGAGGTCTCAGCAGTATTTACTAAACATAATTGACGTAGTGATTTGGAAGGTTCAGCTCATCAAAGCACAAACAACTGTTAAATTTGCCAACCTTATGAACAGCCTTCGACTGCAAACCCCATGAGAGCTGGGATGGTGTTTTTTATTTTTATTTTTTTCCTTCTTTTGTACCCCCAGCAACTAACACATGCTTGGCATATACTGGCCATTTAATAAATGCCTGTTGACTGCTTGGTTTATGCCAAACACTGTGCTAAAGATCTACAGATTCCTAAGACCCAGTCCTTGCCTCCAAGGCCTTTAAGATTGTTCTTTATTTTTGAGTGAGTTTATGAAATTCAGCAGGAAGCAGAGAAAATAGAATCCAAGAGTATGAAGTCTGATGGGAGGAAGGTGGTACAGGGGTCAGGGATACACCTCAAAGCCCCCCAGAAGATGCAGACCAGGTTTCAATGGGCTTCATGTCTCCTGAATCACTGCAGATACCTCTGCTCTCGCCAGAGCCCCACCACCAAGCCTCGGTGGGCTGGCGTCCCCTTTCCCCTCCTACTGACAACAGTCATGTTCTTACTCACAGCACTGCCTTGCAGTCCTGTTTAAAGCAAATATATTTGAATATGAGCCTACGTCATTGGCATTATTTATAATAATTGTAATAATTATTTTTATTTATCCTCTGGAAATCCAATGCTAAACTGCTCAGCAAACTGCTCCAGAGAGCAGGGAAAGAGCTGGAAGCCCTCATTCTTCATTAAAACATTGAAAAGCCAGTATTGTGCCCTGACATCACCCTGAGGTGATGATAGTCTGAGAGGCACTCACAGCTTCACTGAGATAGTGTTGAAGTATCAGAATAAACACTGAAAATACTCGGTGTGACTCTGATGCTGTGCTAGTGAGGAACTTATTGTACTTTCTCATACATTATCTTGTCCTCACGGTATCCCTGAAAAGTAGGTGGTCTCATTCCCTTTTGACAGGTGGCTCAATCTGCAGTTTATCCCAGGAGGGCCGGGCCCCTTACTGGCTCTCTCCACATCTCTGATGTTTCCCAGCAGAGTGGAAAGCTCCCACATCGCTTCCATTTGGTCCCATTGCCAGCTGGAGAGCGGCATCAAAGCTTTCCTTACCTGACACAGAATTCTGACTTCCCTTTCTATGCTGTTCTCCAGGACAAGGCCCCTGAAATATGCTTTCCATGCACACTTAAATATTTTATGTTAAGAGTGATTGAAGGCAGATTTCAAGTAATACTTCCTGCGGTTTATTGGCTCAGTTAATTTAACATTAAGAAAGAAATGAGAATGAATAAAAAGCATTGCCCATTTCCATATGCAAATGTGTGCCTGGAGGAAGCTGTTAGTTGCAGGGCAATCCGTAAATTCCAGAAATTTAGGAGAATGGCTCATGACTCTGACATTAGTTTCTACAAGTTCTAGGGTTTGTCAGAGAGCTCTTCCTTCATCCGTTGTCTTCTTTTACAGGATGTGGCATTTTTTTGTTTTTGTTGTTTTGTTTTTTTTTTAATGACTCAGAAATTCCCTGCCTCTCAGAATGCATCATCAGTGCTGTATATGAGCCATGGGAGGCTGTCTCCAGGGAGATTTTTAATTATGTGGCTCTGACAGGTGCTCATTATTGGGCTTCATTTCCTCTCCAGCCTCAGCAATCCATATCAGCTTCAGCAGTAATTCTGCCAGAGACCTGCCAGGTCATGGTCCCGGGGAGTGATTTTCATGCAAAATTCTCATCAAGTCTGGGATTCCTCAGAGTTGATTCAGGGGCCATTGCTGGAGGCAAGAGGGAGGCCAACCAGCAGCACTCCAGTCGAGTTTTGCTTTTCATCTCTTATGTATATGGTATCTTTTACAAAAGGGGGTTGTACTGAGTTAAAAGTCGAAGACCACTGATCCAGGATAGGAGGGCGCTAGTAATAATGGCAGACACTTACTGATGTTTGCTATGTGCTGGGTTCTGGATCTGCATTCTCTCACATGATCTTCTAAATAACTGTGTGAGTATTCCTATTTTACGGATGAGAAAACTGAGGCTCAGTGATGTGAAGTCACTTGTCCAGGTCACATTACTAATAAGGGGCAGACCTAGGGCTCCTTTCTTTCCTTTGTTTCTTTCCACAAAGCTTCATTGGGCACCGGCCCAGTCCCACACGTGGTGTAAAATACTGAGGAAATGGCAGTGCATAAGAAAGATATAGTTCCACCTTGATGGGGTTTATGATCTAGCAGGATTTGAATCCAGGGGTGTGTGACTGTGGCACCTGAGCTCTTAACTTTTGTATGATAGTGTTTCTAAACACCAAACCCTGGGGCATCATCTTGAGGTAGTCTCTGGGGAAGATGTGAGCAATGAAAAGAATAGATGTACACCAAATGAGTCAGACTGTACTCACTTTCTGGAGGGTGTGTGGGCAGGGAAGATCCCGTGAAATGATGGATTCTGTATTCCTAGAAAAACTCCCCTCTTTTATAGTGACTGGAAAATGAATGGACAATTCTGATTCTCTGAACAATTCCTTTCCAGTGTTAAACTATGACTTTAAATATGGTGTAATGTAAAGATCACTGGCCTGTGAGTTAAAGAGAACTTGGTTCATGTCTTGAAGTCCTTGTCATCTTGGGAAAGTAATTTTACTTCTTTAGCTCATTTCGCCATCTGTAAAATAATGTATTTAGGTGGTATCCTTGGTTCCTTCTAGTTCAGATGCTATGATTTTGAGTTTGTGAGTGCAGTAGGTATATGCCCTAGGGTTGGAGGACATTTGTCCTCTTCAGGAAGGGATGTCCCCTACAACAGTGGTTTAAAAAAATTTTGACTCTTGCCAATAGTAAGAAATCCATTTTATATTGTGACTTAGGATGCAAGCATATACACATACCGGAAAAAAGTTCGTAAAGTTACCGTTACTTATGTGATATACTCTTAAATAAACTATAGTATTCTGTTCTATTCTGTACTACTTTATTTTTGTAGAGGTGTTGACTATGATCCAATAAACTGATTTCATATTGATTTCATTACCCTCTAGCTGTGCCTGGTTTCATGAAATCAGTCTGCCAAGGGGAGTTTCTCAAGGTCAAGCCACATCTGCCTCCTGCTTGCTTTGGAAGATTAAAAAATATATATATTTATTCCTCAGACCGCTGAGCAAATGCCCCATTGCCCTCTGGGATGGTTGTCCCTCCCTCTTTGACTAGGCAGGCAATCTGTCCCAATTTCCTGCTTTGCTTTTGTGTTGCATTAGACCCTTTGCTATCCTTAAGTGAATTGAAAGTGTCTCCTTAGGATAAAAGCACAAACCATTGTTATTTGAAGAAGTGATCAGCCAATTCAGCCTGGAATAAAACTGCTTCACTCAGTCATCAAAGAGCTCTTTAAAATTTTCTAATGCATGGAACTTAACTGGAGAGAAAAAATAATCACCCGTGTTTTGTCAGGACGCAACAATGCAGTAAAACACTTGCAGCTTGTGAAGTGGCTTTATTTCTATCAGGTTGGTCTCCCTTCCGGTTGGTGGAGAAATTATTGTGGTAACGTAACAGATTTGTAAACTGAGGCTGAGAGCCCTAAAGACTAGGGGGTATCTCAGACAGTGACCACATCACATGATGAGGCAGAACAATGTGTTGAAAACTCACTGGCTGTTCTCTCCCTGAAGTTCTTTCTCACAGCACCTCTATTTTGTTGCTTGTGAAGCTAATAACGATGTCAGGAGAGATGGAAGTGGTCATTTAGCCAAACCTATTGGAATACGTAATTTCTGGTCTTCTCTCCTGTTTCTGTCCATCATGGGTGCCATTTTATTTTTATCCCAATTTTTGGTGACCTAGGAACCAGCTTTAAACTCAGTGAGCCATTTAGCTCTCTTGGGTTTTCTGCTCCAGTCAGGGTAATTTACTTCTGATAATACCTCTCATTTCACCTCTGACATAGCTCCAAGATGACTGTCCTTTTCATTTAGGTCTCAGCTAACATGTCACCTCAAAAAAGCCTTTTCTGACCACCTCACTGGACTAGCTTCCAGTCTCTCTGCCATATTACCCTCTTTTATTTTACAAACCTTTGTATCACTTGGAATTTTCTTATTTGTTTACATGTCGATTATCTGACACCTTCCATTAGCATCTAAGTTCCACTAAGGGGAAGGACTCTATCTGTTCCCCACTGTGTCTGAAAACCAGAACCTTGTCTGATAGAGTGAAAACATATGGAATCATATAGGTATTTACTGTCCACCCCCTAACTCCATACTAAGAATAATCTCCTTTCTCCATTTCTCAAAAAAAACTTGCTCTTGTACTGCTATCTGCATTGGATGATTATTTCTTGCAAAATGTTCACATATTCTGCTAGATCCTAATTTCCTAAAGGGGAAGATCAGCATTTTACTTAGGCCATTAATTATTACCTACCTATGTGGCAGTCACAGTGCTGGAAACTACTAGCATTATTTTATTTAATCCTCACCACAGCCCTATGAGACACTCATTACCCCATTTTGCAGATAAGGATCCCAGGCTCAGAAGCTTAAGAGATTTTTCTAATTCACTTAGCTAATTAATGGCAGAGTTGGGATTTAGACAAGAGAGCATTTGGCTCTACTTTATTTTCTCCCATTCCTGTATCCCTTTGGGCCCTGCAGGGAAAATTATCTTAGGTGTTTCAAAAAATTAATGATTCAATCTTGATTCTCAAGGGTAGTGCTACTGATTTCCTACATGGGATCTTATATTTTCTTCTCTTTTTTTTTCTATATATTCTACAAATACCGTGTTGCTGCTAGAAGTACCTGCTTCCCAGAGAAAACCTAGTGACAGCTTCCTTGAAACAGGTTAAAGTTTTTCAGTCCACATTGATGTTTAGTAAATACCAACAGGTTCCAGACAGTGTGGAAAGATTAAGGAAATACAGAGTCTGCTCTCAAGCAACTTACCATTCAGTGGAGATATTTAATTCATTGGATGTTCTGAGAAATCCCAGTGATCTGTCAATTGGTACCTCCTTGCCAAGGTGCTGGAAAAGAGAGGTCATTGAAAATACAATGGTCGTTCTGTCTAAATTCCACAAGTAGCAAAAGGGACAATAGTAGTAGGCAAGTGTGAGGGAGAAGAAAATGGGTGAGATTGAGAAAAGAAAGAGGAAGATAGATGTTATAGAGGTAGGTCTTGGAAACATTTAATCTTCACTGAGATGCATTTTTTTTCTCCTTTCGGGTAGAGAATAATGTATCATATTTCCCTTTTCTTCCCTGTCTAAGAATTTCCAAATCATATTTTCTTTTCCTTTTTTTAAAAACATATTTGCATTCTATTATTGTAAGCTGACTCTGACTTTCTCTTTATTAGTTTTTCTGTGTGTCTTTTAAAATAGGAGTTTCTTTTCCTTCTTGGAGAGAGAAAAATCTTGGCGAAACTGGAAAGATACAAAAAGTACAAATACAAGTATAATTTTATCATTCAGAGAAAATACTATTATTAATTCCTTTCCAGTATGGCTACTTTTTTCTTTCTGTGTATCGATTTGTCATATATAATATATAATTCTATTTTCTGACTTGTTCCTCTTAGACTTAAGCATTTAGGTTGTTTCCAATGTTACTCACTTACAAATAATGCTTCAGAAGATATCTTTTTACATTAATCTTTGTCTACATCCCTGATTTATTTCCTTTGAATAGATACTTGGAAGTAGAATAATTAGACCAAGGCTTTCCACAAAGGCTAATAAAACAATTTAGTTTCTCACAGTATCACGTGAGAATGCTTGTCTTGACACCTCTTCCCATTTGTTTTTTTTTTTTCTTTTTTCTTCATTTTTTATTGGAGTATAGTTGCTTTACACTGCTGTGTCAGTTTCTGCTGTACAGCAAAGTGAATCCGCCATACATATACATATAACCCCTCTTTTTTTGGATTTCCTTCCCATTTAGGTCACCACAGAGCTCTGAGTAGAGTTCCCTGAGCTATACAGTAGGTTCTCATTAGTTATCTACTTTATACATATTAGTGTATACATGTCAATCCCAATCTCCCAGTTCATCCCACCACCCCTTTCCCCCTTGGTATCCATACGTTTGTTCTCTACGTCTGTGTCTCTATTTCTGCTTTGCAAATAAGATCATCTATACCATTTTTCTAGATTTCTCATATATGAGTTAATATATATTTGTTTTTCTCCTTCTGACTTACTTCACTGTATGACAGTCTCTAGGTCCATCCACGTCTCTGCAAATGACACAGTTTTGTTCCTTTTTATGGCTGAGTAATATTCCATTGTATATATGTGCCACATCTTCTTTATCCATTCATCTGTTGATGGACACTTAGGTTGCTTCCATGTCCAGGCTATTGTAAATAGAGCTGCAGTGAACATTGTGGTACATGACTCTTTTGGAATTATGGTTTTCTCTGGGTATATGCCCAGTAGTGGGATTGCTGGGTCGTATGGTAGTTTTAGTTTTAGTTTTTAAAGGAACCTTCATACTGTTCTCCATAGTGGCTGTATCAATTTACATTCCCACCAACAGTGTAAGAGGGTGCCCTTTTCCATTTGTTTTAAAGTGAACCTTTTGATTACTAATAATGTTGAGATTTTTTCCCATTAGTGTATTGATCTTTTGCATGCTTTCTCATGTTAAATTTTTAAACCTATTTTTAAAACATTTTAAAATTGAGGTATTATTTGCATATAGATAAATACACAGGTCCTAAGTGTACTTTTCAACAACCTATGAAAAATGCCTATACTTGATTAATCCCATCACTATCAAGCTATAAATCATTCCCATCATCCCAGAAAGTTCCTTTGTGCCTGTCTTTAGTTACTGACTCCACCCAGAGGCAACCACTGTTCTGATTTCTTCCACAATAGTTTTTCCCGCCCTAGAACTTCATATCAATAGGACTACATAGTACATAACTCTTCAGTAACAAGCTTCTTTAGCTCAGGATAATTTTTTTAGGGTTCATCTACATGGTTCGGTATATCAATAGTTTATCCCATTTTATTGCTGAATAGTACTTAATTGTATGGATATACCAACATTTGTTTATTCAGTCTCCTATTGATGGACATTTGGACTGTTTTGAGTTTGTTTGTTTGTTTTTGGCTATTATGAGTAAAGTTGGAATGAACACTAGGACTCTTTTGGGGTTTAAATCTACCATCTTCCTATTGGTTTTCTGTTTGTTCCACCTGTTCTTTGCCCCTCTTGCTCATTTCCTGCCTTCTTTTTAATGAGCAGAATAATTTTTACTATCCCATTTTTATCTCTACTACGAGCTTATTAGCGGTATCTTTTTTTTTTTTTTCAAGGATTGTGCTATGGTTTGTAATATCCATCTTTAACTTATCACAGCCATACTTCAAATACTATTATTCTAGTTCATGTTTAAATTAAAATCTTCAAAAGAGTATATTTCAGTTATCGCCTTCCAACATCTGTGTTCTTATTTTTATACATTTTATATCTATCCATGTTGTAAACCCTGAAATACATTATTACTGTTTTTGTTTTAAATTGTCAATTAGTTTAAAAAATTTTAAATGAATAAAAATATCTTCTGTGTTTGTCCTAATATTTACCATCCCTGGCAATCTTTATTCCCCTCCTCCCCCCCTTTTTTTAAGAATCAATTTTCTATCTGGTATTATTTTCCTTCCACATGAAGAACTTCCTTTAATAAAGTTCAGGTTTGCTGGTAAAGTCTCTCAGCTTTTGTTGGCCTGAAAAGTATTTTGCCTACTTTTTGAAGGATATTTTCACTGGATATAGAATTGTAGCCTTTTTTTCTTAGTACTTAAAAGATGTAATTCCTTTGTCATCTGCTTGTTTTTGTTTGTGTGCTTGCTTTAAAAAAAAAAAACACTGAAAATCTTTGTCTTATGACTGGATGTTTAATCTATTCAAATTTAATGTTATTTTTATAGTTGGATTTATGTATACCATTTTACTTTTTGTGCTCAGTGTGTCTTGTGTCCTTTTTTAAAAGACTCTATTTCTTGTTAATGCTTTTTTTAAAATTAAGTGAATATTTTTTAGTATAGCATTTTAATTAATGACTTTTTCACTAGATGTTTTGAGTTATTTTTTTTAGTAGGTGATCTAAAGCTTACCATATGCATTTTAACTTACGAGAATCTATGTCAGATTTATATTCATTTAATTCCAGTGAAATACAGAAATACCCCTATATTGCTCTATTTCCTCTTCCTTTTGTGCTATTATTATTACACATACTACATATATATATGTTAAAAACCCAACCATGCATTGTTGTGATTCTTTGTATAATTTCATACCTTTTAAAGTAGCTGAGAGAAGAAAATAGAACAATGACATGGTTTATAAATTTTGTTGTTGTGTTCTTATTTGCCATTTTTGGTTCTCTTCTTTTATTCCTGTGAATATGAGTTGCCATCTAATGTGAATTCCTTTTGCCGATATAGCTTTGCTTCCGCTCACATTCTTTGTGTGGTTTTGTTAAATATATTATAGTTACATATGTTATAGGCCCAGTAATATAATTGCATGCACACTGTTTTACACAAATGCATTTTAAATGAGTCAAGAGAAGAAAGGAGAAGAAATATGCATTTATACTGTGTTATAATTGCATAAGTACCTTTACTGTTTTTTCTTTTTAAATATGGGCAAGAATCCCATTTGGGGTCACTTGTTTTAAACTGAAGAACTTCCTTTAATAGTTCTTATAAATGAGCTAGATAGCAACAAATTTTCTCGGTTTTGTTTATCTGGGCATGTTTTTATTTTTTCTCATTGCTGAAAGATTTTTTTTCTTATCTAAGTCTTTCTTTTATTTTTTTCCAGGTCTATTGAAAAATTATTGACAGACATCACTGTATAAGTTTAAGGTGTTCAGCATGATGGTTTGATTTACATATATTGTGGAATGATGACCACAAAAGGTTTAGTTAAGATCCATCATCTCATACAGATAGAATAAAAAGAAAAGAAGAAAAAAATTATCCTGGTGATGAGAACTCTTACGATGGATATTCTTAACAATTTTCATATGTATCATACAGCAGTGTTAACTATAGGCATAGTGTTGCACATTACATTCCTAGTATTTATTTTATCGCTGAAAGTTTGTACCTTTTGACCACCTTTCTCTGATTTCCCGTGGCCCCTTCTCTGGTAACCACAAATCTGATCTCTTTTTCTATGACTTTGTTTTGTTTGTTTGTTTAAGATTTCACATATAAGTGAGATCGTACCGTATTTGTCTTTCACTGTCTGATTTATTTCACTTGGCATAATGCCTTCAAGGTCCATACATGTTATTGCAAATGGTAGGATTTCCTTTTTCTTTTTTTATGGCTGTGGGTTTGTATGTGTATATATGTATGTATGTGTGTACATGTATATAAATGCATGCCTCAACTTCTTTATTCATTTATCCACTGATGGACACTTAGGTTGTTTCCATGTCCTGGCTATTGTAACAATGCTGCATGGGACATAGAGGTGAATATAGCTTTTCAAGTTAGTGTTTTTCTTTCCTTTTGATATATTCTTAAAAGTAGAATTGCTGGATCACATGGTAGTTCTATTTTTAATTTTTTAAGGAACCACCATACAGTTTTCCATAGTGGGTGCACCAGTTTACAATCCAGCCAGCAGTGCACAAGGGTTTTCTTTTCTTCTCATCCAATCCAGCATTTGTTATCTCTTATCTTTTTGGTGATGGCCATTCTAACAGGTGTGAGGTGATATCTCGTGGTTTTGATTTGCATTTCTCTAATGACTAGTGATGTTGAGCATCTTTTCATGTACCTGTTGGCCATTCCTATATCTTCCTTGGAGATATTTTTCCTAGAAACAAGATTTTTGTTCATCAGCTTTATTCTTTCAGCACTTTAAATATGTCATCTCACTGTTTTCTGACCTCCATTGTTTCTGATGAGATGTCCGCTGTTAATCGCATTGAGATTCTCTTATGCGTGAGGAGTCGTTTTTCCTTTGCTGCTGTCCTAGATTTTCAACATTTTAACTGTGATCTGTCTGGGTTTGAATTTCTTTGTGTTTATCCTCTTTTGATTTTGTTGAGGTTTTTGAATGTGTAAATTAATGTTTTTCATCTAATATGGGACGTTTTAAACGTTATTTCTTTGAATATTTTTCTGTTCCTTTCTCTCTGTCTTCTCTTTCTGGTATCCCAGTTACGCATATGTTGTGCACTTAATGGTGTCCCTCAGTTCTGAGACTCTTTATTTTTCTTCATTTTTTCTTCTTTCTTCGGACTGAATAATCTTTTGATCTATCTTCAAATTTGTTGATTCTTCTGCTAGCTCAGGTCAATTTTGGAGAGCACTTAGTAAATCTTTTATTTTGGTTATTGTAGTTTTCCACTCCAGAATTTTCATTTGGTTCATTTAAAATAAGTTTTTATCCCTTTATTGATATTCTGTATTTGATGATACATTATCATCATACCTTCCTTTACCTCTTTAAGTATGGCTCCCTTTAGTTCTTTGATTACATTTAGTGTAGCTGCTTTAGAGTCTTTGTTAAGTTCAATACCTGAGGCTTCTCACAGGCGTTTCTGTTGCCTGCTTTTTAAGTTTTTTTTTTCTGTGTATGGGTCATACTTTCTTGTTTCCTTGAGTAGCTCATATTTTTTTGTGTGTGTGAAAAAGTGGGCATTTTAGACAGTATATTTTAGCAACCCTGAATATTGATCCCCACCTCCAAGAGTTATATTTTTGCTGTTTGCTTGTTTGTATTTGTTGGTACAATTTCAGTGAATCCAATTTTCCTTGAAGTATGAAGTCTCTAATTTGCTCTTCAGAAGTATAGTCTTGAACATGCTCGTGGTCACCCTGGCAGATAGTCATTTTATCAGGCTCTCTCTTTCTCTGATCTCTTTTGTAAGCTGCCTGCCTCTATTGGTAACACACTAGTGGTAGCTCTCAAGCTCCACTAATTTCTCCTTGATTGCTCTGCTGTATTGGATAATCCTATGAAACATAATGTGCTCCACCATATGATTCAATTAAATTCAGACTCCTTTTCTGGAGAATATTTTGAGGCTGATCTTTGGAGTATATTCTGACCACAGGGGGTTTCTTTTTCACTGTCTCTTCCCCTGGTTCCCTCTGGTAAACTTGTTGACCTGGGGTTTAGCCTGTTGCTCATAAGGAGGTATCAGCCTCCTCTTAATTGCTTACCATCAAAATCTCTATTTTTTTCAGAGTGCCCTAAAGCTTGAACTTTTCCACATTCTTTTCTAAATAAAATCAGTTTCTTTGGGGGAGTGCTTTGGTATTCTTTCTTATGGCCTGTTGAGGTATGTTTTTAAGTTTAGTTTGAGTGAATCTAATATAGCCTTTACCCAAGGGGTTCCTTAGACCTATTTCTAAGTTTGGTTTTTTCTGGGGTCTCTACTTAATGCTCTGGGTATTCAGCAAGACCTCTCAACTTTTACTGGACAGAACTTGAATGTTTGCTATCCCTGTTAAGCTCCAATAAGTGCTTCAGGTCACAGTGCCCCATTAGTTCTTCTTTGCCTGGCTACTTGGAGTATTACTCCAAGGATGCACAGCTTTATGTTCAAATATTCAAGGGGTCCCATATGCAGACTTTTAAAACTTTCTCTGCTCGGTTTTCTCTTCTTGAGTACTCTGCCCTCAAATTCCAGTCACCTCTGCTTCCTCAGCCTCTAATCTTTGTCCCTAAACCTCAGCAAGACTGCTGTACCCTGCTGACTTTCCTTATACCATTGTCTGGAAAGTGCATCCAGGCAGAAAATTGAGGCAATCTTAGGGATTGCCTTATTTGTTTTCCTTCTGTGAGGCATAATCTCCCGGGCTTCTCATTGTTTGATTCCTGAAAATGGTTGTTTCATATATTTTATACAAGTGAAGTTGTTTAGGGTAGAAAGAATAATCATATCCTCTAAACTTATTGCAAGAAGTGGAAGTCCTGCCCATTTTTTTTTAACTTAGTGTTTTTCTTATTTATTTGAGGAAGCATCTCAAAAATGCCAAAATTTGACTTTGTCTGTTATATTAGCTGATATTTTCCTTTTATGTCATTTACCTTTAAATTATTTTTCACTGTCTTATGATCTTTATATTTTAATTTTTACATAACTAAATATATTGGTGTTTTCTTTGTAATTGCTTCCAACTAGAGATCAAGCATCTACCTAGAGTTTCTTTCATGGATTTTTTGGAGCTTCGTATTTTCTTTTTTTTAATTATTTATTTATTTATTTATTTATTTATGGCTGAGTTGGGTCTTCGTTTCTGCGCAAGGGCTCTCTCCAGTTGCGGCGAGTGGGGGCCACCCCTCATCGAGGTGCGTGGGCCTCCCACCGCCGCGGCCACACCCCCCCCCGTTGCAGAGCACAGGCTCCAGACGCGCAGGCTCAGCAATTGTGGCTCACTGGCCCAGCCACTCTGCGGCACGTGGGATCCTCCCAGACCAGGGCTCGAACCCGCGTCTCCTGCACCGGCAGGCAGACTCTCAACCACTGCGCCACCAGGGAAGCCCCATATTTTCTTTTAAATTATTATTCTACTGAGATTAGTTTTGGTATTGTGATAAGATCATTTTGTACATCTTTTGTTCTAATTTTCTTCAAATCATTTGTAGAAAAAGGTGTCGTATAAATAAAATAAATAGATGTCACTGGAAACTGGTTAAATATTTTTATCAATTATTTTAGAGTCCATGCATACCTATTCTGTGTCATGGATTTAAGGTCATTCTTGGGTAAAATGAGATTAAGACAGATCAGACTGCATGCTTCTTTTTAAAAGACAAAATATGTGCAAAATCAATAAAAATGGAAATGAGGACATAAAGACTAAGACAAGCACTAAGGAGCAAAGCAGCAGCCAAAATGGATAGTTCTAATTTAAGGTAGTGGTTACAGTGACCAGACTTGCAGTCAGAAAGATCTAGATTTGAATTCTGGCTCTAACACTTACTACCTTCTTGATCTTTATCTCCATTATTTCGAGGTTATGCTTAAATTGAAATTGGACGGTTCCTGACACATCACCACTGTGGTCATTATCGTTGTTGTGATTGTAGTGGTGAAAGTCAGAAATATAAAAAGTTGGAGATGCAGTTTCAATGACGTGATTGGGCAAGGGTGAAGGAGTGTGGTCTGGCCTTTGCTCTCTTTATAATAAGATAAGTAGAATGGTGTGAGCTATGTGTTTCTAAGCTTGCTTCCATATGTAAGTATATATGTATGTATGCCTGTATTTAGCGTCACTAGGTACTTCCCCTAGATCCATCTCTTTCTACTTACTGGTACCATGAGTTGCCATATAATTCAGTTCCTGACCTTTGCACAGGGAGGCACTAAACGTTGAAGCACTGAGTGGGGGAAACAGGTGGAAGGTGGAGTGTGGGGAGAAAATGCATAGTTGGCAGTGTTTGCATGACTTTCCCTATCCCATTGAGTACGTGTTCTGTTTGGTTTATCTGTTCTTCATAGACACGTGTGTAAACCAGATCAGACAAAATCGGCTCTTTCCTCCTTTGCTCAGAGGAAGCTTTTAGTGAAAATACACTGGAATAGGAATAAGGATCACTGAATTGAAATTCCCTTTTCTGCACTGTGGAGCTGTATAATTTTAGGCCGGTTTCTTTTCCTCTCTGGTTTCTACTTTGCTACTAGGATGTATAATCAGTAGGGCCAGAGAAAGTCCTGCATATGCATCAAAGTTTATTCACTTATTAAATTTTCAATCAAGTCCTTATTGAGTGATTTCTGTGTGTTAGGTGCTGGGGACACAGCTGTGTAACAGTCACAGAGCTTCTCCTTGTCCCTATCCTCAGGGAATTTATCTAGAGGGATAGACGGACATTAAACAGGGGAGCATATGTACAGTGACTGCCACAAAGGAGAGAGGCCAGGTGTCATGGGTGATAAAAAGTGTAGGCCAGTGGTTGGCAAACTTCTTCTGCAGAGGGACAGGTAGTAAATATTTTAGGCTTTATGAGCCAATAAGCAAAATGGAATAATTGTTCTTACCAAACCGCCAGTCAGTTGTTTTCACATTTTACATTTTAAAATTTTTAAAAAGTCTTAAGTCACATGGGCCTTACAGAAACAGACAGCGGGCTGTAGTCTGCTGACCCCTCATTAGGCCAAGTATATAATACGTAATGTAGTCTGCTGAGTATTATATCTCTGTCCAGAGAGTGTTAATGGTCACTATTTTCTTAAAGGATTTGTGTGAGAGAGATCTCCCTGGCTTTCTACTTCCACCTATCTCTACTTTATTTATCTCTCTATATATATTTATATCCTCATAGAATTCAAAAGTATGAATGAAATACATGCAGCTGTTCTTACCAATACGTTTTTGTTATTTTAATTCAGCTGCCGATGTGGATCCTCTGGGAGAGGACTGAACCATTTCATTAGTTTCCATACAATGTTCTGGTGACTTTAGTGGTAAAGTTACTGTGATTGTGTAGATTCTGTGACAGTGGCTGGATTAATCACCTGTATGTTGTGCTGTATCTGCTGAGGCAGCTGGGGAGGGAGACTGAGAACAGGTACTGTGGGAGCAGACAGAGGAAGAGAAAAGAACAGCTCAGATACCTACTGTCCCAGAGCAAGATCAGCCAACTCGTTAGTTTTGACTCTCCATTGTTTCATAGGTTAAAAAAATCTGTTTGTACTTAATAGAATCAGAGGCATGGTATCCTCTGTGAACATACTAAGCTATTTGCAGAGGTCCCTGAAGAGCAATCTAATTCAATTAGAAAAGAAAGAACATTTAATACTTTTAAAAACTCATTAATGATATTGCAAAATACAAAAGCCAAACCTTTTTTTTTTTAAATTGGCACTTAAAATGTCTGAAACACTTTAAAATGTGCTGAATTTTATTCATTCTACTGTAAAGCTATCCTACGTTTTCGATTCAAGCATTCCTATAGGTACCCCTAAATATTTTTTTTGGCAGTTACACCAAGAACTAGAAAAAGACAAAAGATTCAAATGCATTCAATTTGACTTTATAAATTTCCTTTATTTCCCTCTTTCTCCCTCTTGCTCTCTTTCTCCTTTTTTTCTCACTTTCCCCTTAATTATCTCAGTGTCTTACTTTTTTCTGATCTTATTTTATGTAAACTAAGGAAAGAGCTGTGGCTGGGGAAAATGCCAAAGATCTAATCAACGAATTGTCAATAATAACCATGTGACTCAAGCCATAAATCACTTTGGATTAAGCATCAACCTTCATCTGGGTATGAAATTTCCAATGCCATTTATTTGTTATCTGCCAATGGAGATTAAAATGTCCGGTTCCCAGGAGACTTTTCAGAAATGGGTGGATCCTCACTGCCAGGGCAGCTGGGAAGCTGCCTGCCTGAAGACGGTCAAATAAAGGCAATGACATTGCTAGGTCCTTTTCTTCCCTAGAAACTAGAATCCATGTATATACGACATCCAGTTAGAGAGTGAAACTTTGGTCAAGCCATTATGTTTTGCATATCATGCCAAACACATCTTAGATTAGAAGAGCAATCGACTGATGATCTTAATGTTACGTGTATATTGTGTGTGTGTGTGTGTGTGTGTGTGTGTGTGTGTGTGTGTGTATTATTTGCCCTCTGGATATATTGTTTAACAAAGTGAAGAAAGAGCCTTTCCATGAAACTCCTGTGATTAAAATAATAACTAATATTTACTAAGCATTTGCTATGTTCTAGAGTCTAATTCCTTTACTTACAGGTGTTATTTGATTTTCTCAATCACCCTGTGAAGTAATTAATTCATTATTTCCATTTTCAGAAGAATTTCTAAGGCATAGAGTGGTTAAGTTTTTGGCCCGAAGTCACACCATTTGTAAGTGGAAGGGCCAGGATTTGAACCTAGTGTCCAAAGCTATGCTCTTACTACACTGTACCAGTCCTATCACCTTCCTTCATAGACATTTTCATAATTTGCAGTTCTGTATTTCCTTGTGTGAGTATCTTTTTATAATGTCCATTTCCTCCCTAGACTATAAGTCCCATGAGTATAAGATTGCAGCATTTTGTTCTCTGCTGCATTGCTAGAGCTTAGGTAGTGTTTTGCACACAGCAGGAAAGCACTAAATGAACATCTGTAGGAAAAATGAATGAACAATATGCTACAGGAATGGTGTTGTATAGCAAGCAGTAGTACCAAAGATAACATTTGTGACAAAGATGACAGATGACAAAGCATTTTTATCACAGTTGCCAAGAACTGCTCCCTTCAGCTCTGGGCAGTGGCCAACAGAACTTTGGGGTGTTTCACTGACCTAATGTTGCCAGTTGCCACCATGAATACCAGCTTTATCCCATCTGTAGCCTAACTCTCACAAATGAAACATCCACAGAGGCTTTCCAGCTGAGCCTCTTACCTCCTCCTCCCAATTCCTTCCTGCTTTCATTGAACTTTTCTTCATTTTCCAATAAGAATCAGAAGCAAAAGCTTTTGTTTGTTTTTATCTTTTGGAGGGATGTCATCAAAAGCTCTTTTTTTTTTTTTTACGTGATTTTTAACCTGTTCTAATGATCATAATAGCCCACTTTTTGCTTACTGGCCATAAATCAGTTACGATTCTCAACATTTTATGTGTATTAGCTCATTTAATTATCAGGAGAAGCCTATGAAGCAGATACTATTACGATCCCTAATTTTTAGATCAAGACACAGATACAAAGAAAACTTAAGCAATCTGTCAGGATTGAGCACCTGATTAGCTTGGTTCCAGAGTGTGCCATCTTAACCCCACACTATTATGATAATAACTTCTATGCCTCTTGGCCAGTATTGATTGTGTTGGGTCTACCCTCCACTAAGTCCTTTACATTTTTTCTTAAAGATATTCCCCAAACAATATCAGCAAAGTGGATACTATTAACTTCCACATTTTGCATAGGAGAAAACTGACTCATGAAGATTAAAATAATATGTCCAAGTTCACATAACTAATCAGATCATCAGTTCATATGGCTAATCAGAATCAAACCCCAAAGGCAGAGGTGATAGACTCAAAAGCCTTCCACTCTTGAGCAAAGTTTGCTTCAGTTCTGTTTGAATATTACCGTTTATCCCAAGTCTGTTTTAGAGTTAGGCCCATGAAAAATCAGCAACTGACATTTATGTAGTAATAGTTCTTGCACATTATTCAATACATTAAAAAATCTTTAACATTCTTTAGAGATGACCTATTCTAACATCAAAAATGTAATTGTGATGTCAAATCCGCAGCTTCTTATAAACTTCCTCAGGTTATGCCATAAACTTGCCCTGGAATATTAACTAGAACTTTTTATATGTATGTGAGTAATAGTAACACTCCCCATCTGTGTAGCACTTACAGAAACACGTTTATTTAGTAGTTACTCTCAGCCAGGCACTGTGCCAAGCCCTTTTACATTATTATCTTTTGAATCTCACAGCGACTGTATAGCGTGACTTTATCCCCATCTGTATACCTGATCCACTTGAGGTTTGTGGAAGCCAGTGACTAGCCCAAGCCAGAGTCAGTAAATGGGGAAAGTAGGTTTCATTCCCAGACCTGTTAATTCAGAATTTAGAGTCTTTCCAACTTGTGTTTCAATCTTGCTTGGTTCTATCGAAATTTATACATAAAAAAAGAACCAAATAGTTTAAGTGATTTGCTTGAGATCACAAAGTTAATAATAGGCAGAGGCCTCACTAGCATTAGGTCTTTTTTCTTCTAATCTGTTGCTTTTGGCACTACACTTAACACATCTCATACATGTACACATAGTATACACACATATTAAACAGATATGAAAATAAAATACTTTGCAGTTAAACTTACTTTTTAGTTTTAGTGTCTGTTTTCTTTCCTTTACTCAGGTGGCCCTTTAAATGTCTAACTGCTGAAGTGGTTACATTCAAGGATTATATAGCAAGAACAAGTCAAATTCCAAAACTCACAAGAAATAAAAGATATTCCCTTTGAAGATCTTACTGATATTCTGAGAGAGTAAGGCTTAAATAAAGAGGTAACTGGGTTGAAATTTCAGACCAATTTTGCATGTAAAAGCGTGGTGAGTTTTATACTCAGTTAAACAATATGCAGTCATTAGAATGGATATATTGTGAGAAGGGACTCCTGCGAAAGTTGTTTCAATGCAAAGAGTTATTAATGCAAGCTGGGGTCTTCTCAGTGAAATGGCAGTTTTCAAGGTACTTGGCTTGGAGCACTGAGTGTAATTTTTCCTAAAAATGGAACTGAAATGGAAGAGGCCAGGGAGGCTGAGTCAGTCTACATAATTTGTATCATAATAAAGTAAAGGATATTCTCTGGATCATTTTTGTTTTTCTCCTATGATCAAAGATAACATTAAAAAATCCATATAACCCCATCCATCACATTTGCTGTGTCATTGTATTAATCAGGATAGAAAAACTATGGCATTCTAATAGTAAACCATACAGTCTCAGTAGCTTATACTATAAAGTTTATTTCTTACATAAAGTCTGATGTGCACTGAATCACCCTCCTCCATCTTATACTTATGCCATGTGTTTGACATGGCTTCCAACACTGTGACAGCAGAAAGGATGGGTAGACAAGACCTACTGACTCTTATATGGCACATGTGCCTTCTACTCAGAGCCCATTGGCTAGAACTAGTCACATGACCCTGGCCAACTGCAGTGGAGGCTGAGAAATGTAGAAGAGCAAATGGTTATTTAGTGAATGATGTCTCCGACCCATTAACTATGACTTCTTCCCTTCCTCTTCTTCCAGGCTGCTTTTTCCTCTCCCACTTTTCTTTCTTCCAGTGCTTGTCTTCCTTCATCTTTCCTTGTTTCCCCTTCATTCAGCCACTATTTAACAAATTACATATCTCTTGTGCAGGGTGCTTGCGTGCCCTGAAGAGTGAGTGCCTCCTAAGTTATGTGCCTTATATGCTTCTCTTGTCTCACCCTCGTCCTGGCCCAGCTACTCTGTGCCACATGGTTTCTAAGTTGAGGAATATACAAGAGTCCAACATGATTCCCCACACTCCAGTTTCTTACAGTCTTTTGAGTGAGATGTGGCATGTAGGCAATGCAGTAGTAAAAGAGAATGCATGTGTCATACAACTTCTACAGGTAATGTGTGTGGGAGTTGATTCAATATTGTTCTGTATTCGGTAGCATTTGCTAAATGCTAATCAGAGCACTTTGCTGGACCACATACTAAGGGAGTAAGATAAATACAGTCCTCCTGCTTTATGAAGAGCAATTGCAATGGAAAGACATTGGAGAAAACATAAAATATGTGTGGTCACCCATCATGTGTACTTTAAATAGGTATAATCATTGTGTCAGAGGTTCGCAGACTTTTGCAGACTTTAAGCTCTGAGCGTAGCTTAAAATGTGTGAGATTATCTGGTCTAGGGGAAGGCCCAAGGTCCAGATCTATCAAAGCTCCTGAAAAGGTTATTTACTCCAGAGCTTCTGGAGTGGGTGCAGATACGGACTGCTCTTCTGTTTTCATGAAACTTTACCCCAGATTGACAGCAGCAAAGGTACTCTGACTCCTCAAAAAATATCCAACATCATTCATCCCTTGAAACTCCTGGCATGGATAGTATTGCAAGTAGGAAAGAAGCATTTCCTTTCTTTTTTTATGTCTAAAGAGAGCTGTCCCTGCCACAGGACTTGGAATAGCCCATAAAACTTGAGCAAAATGTTAATAAAGCATAGAAATAAATAATAAAACTATAAACTGGCAAAGTTTGATGAGATCTTGATTAACTGGGACAGAGATTGCTCTTAGGGGTCCAGGGATGGGCTTTAGGAAGACTGGAGACCCCCCTGAAACATTTGTGTGTATTTAGTTATATACATTTTTGAAGAAGGGTCTATCTATAAAAGATTAAGAGCCACTCACCTCATTTTAGAGAGGTGGAATCCCCAGTCCAAGAGATTTAAAGACATGCCAGATATCAAGCAAGTAATCAGGAATAAATCCACTTCTAGAGCCCTGTTGGTCTTATCCCCACCATTATGGGTTGAATTGTATGTCTCCCCCCACCCCCAATATTATTAAAGTCATGCACCCTTCGTACCTGTGAATGTTACCTTATTTGGGAATAG
Source organism: Balaenoptera physalus (assembly GCF_965194825.1). NCBI lineage: Eukaryota > Metazoa > Chordata > Mammalia > Artiodactyla > Balaenopteridae > Balaenoptera > Balaenoptera physalus. The sequence goes on from NC_138889.1 coordinate 78,030,757, forward strand.
AGTCTTTGCAAATGTAATCAAGTTAAGATGAGGTCATTGGGGTGGCCCTAATCCAATATGACTGGTTTCCTTATAAGAAGAGGAAAACTCCATGTGAAACCAGGGATACACAGCAAGAAACGATGGAGGCACAGATTGAATTTGTGCACCTAGAAGCCATGGAGTGAGAGAATACATTTCTGTTGTTTTAAGCCACCAAGTTTGTGGTTATTTGTTATGGCAGCCCTAGGAAACGAATACACTCACTCATCACTCACTTTCCATATCCATACATTGTCTTTTTTTTTTTTTTTATCATGTTGGTGTCAGTGCTGACAATTATGTTTTGCTGTGTTTTTAAATGCATGTTTACTGGACCTAGTTTATGTACTTCCCCAGGTACTCTGAGCTCATCTGTCCCCTGAGCCTTGGCTGCTTGCCCTGCTTCCTGACTGGAATAGCTGAGCAATGGCTCCTGTCATTCTCACAATTCTAGTATCCCAGCCACCAACCAGAGTTTAGTGATTCTCTGACCTGTCCTGGGGTCTAGTGCCAGGCTTTGGGACCCCCCTCCATCGTGCTGGCTCTGGGAGGCTCTGCAGCAGCTCCGATGTCTAAATCCAACCTGACCAGCCCCCAGAAGCTCTAGCTTCCCCAGCACCTCCACAGGGGTCAAATAATAGCATCTAAAATTACACGACAGTTGATGCTCTGTGGAGCAAACTTTGATGGAGAAAAGGCAGGAGTCATAAGGAGACAACATGTGAATTGTTTTCTCTCCTTCTTGCAGACTGTTCTGAGATGCAGAGGTTTTATAATGGTTCTTCTGAGATATATCCCACGTCACCAAGAAACCATTATCATTCACAATGTTATTTTGCTTTACCTACTGTAAAGGAAAGGCTGCTGTGTTTCCCAGTCTGGAAGCTCTTCAAATCCTGTCCTTTTAGGTTTTTATGGAGGCTTCATTTTGTAGGCATCGTTGATTGAAATATTAGCCATTGATGACTGAACTCAATCTTCAGCCCCTCTTCCCTCCCTGGAGGTGGGGGATGGGGGCATGGCTGAAAGTTCCAACCAGCTAATCATGTTCCAACCAGCTAATCCCTGAAAGGGATTTATTATGAATAACAAAAGGTACCCATTTCACCTTTATATTGTGGAACGGGGAACAAAACTAAATATTTTTTTTAAAAGATGTCCCTACAGCTCTTACATAGGAAATTACAAGAGTTTTAGGAGCTATGTGCCAGGAACTGTGGATGAAGATTATTATTATATCACAATATCATACCTACTGTTATGGGTTGAATTGTGTTCCCACAAAATTCATATGATGAAGCCCTAGCCCCCAGTATCTCAGAATGTCATCTCACTTAGAAATAGGGCTGCAGGTATAATTAAGATAAAGTCATAGTGGAGTAGGGAGAGCCCCTAATCCACTATGACTGGTGTCCTTATAAAAAGGGGAAATTTGAACACACACACACACACACACACACACCATATGAAGATGAAAGCAGAGTTCAAGGTGATATTTCTGCAAGCCAAGGAATGGCAAAGGTGGTCAGCAAAGCACCAGAAGCTAGGGGAGAGGAGCATGGAACAGATTCTCCTTCATAGCCCTCGGGAAGAACGAATGCTACCAACACCTTGGTCTTGGACTTCTAGCCTCCAGAACTGTGAGACAATGAAGTTTTGTTGTTGAAGCCACCCAGTTTGTAGTACTTTGTTATGGCAGCGTTAGCAAACAGGCATAACTACTTCTCATTGTCTCTCTTTCCCTCTTGTTTTCACTGGATTGCACCAACTTCCCTCCCCCATCTGCCGCCCCCGCCACAATAAACATTCAAACTTGTCTCAGGCTCTGGTTTCCATAAACTTAAAGCTAATTTACCTTTTACTCCTATTTTGGCTTTAATATGTGTGTGATTATCCCTGGATTGGGCACTGACTTAGTGAGAAGAGATATGATGTATCATTTTCTTAGAAAAGCTCACAGTTTTTAGCTATGCCTAATTTGTAAAGCACTAGGAATCAACAAAGGCAGAACGTTTCATGTTATACATCTACAAAGTGACAGAGTTCAGAAAAGGGAGTCACATCATCAGCTTCTAGAACTGCAAAATGAACTATTAACTATGGGACCCTATTTTATCTGTGTGGTTTCCTAGCATTGCCAAAAGCATAAACTTGTATTTAGTGTATTCTGTATGTATTTTTGAATTCTCACAAAGGGGCTTGTGGCAGGCAAAGGGGAGTCTTATTCCAAAAGGGATACTCAGGCATTTGTAAACAAGGCCCCGTGTTGGTAATTCAGGCAAAGTAATTAGAGTTTATGACTGTGGGAGTCTGGAGTATATGTGATGAATGGTATTAACTGGGAGTGAATTGATGCTGGTGGGTAAGGAAAGATAATTTCTCCAGCTAAGTCCACATGGCCAGTAGCTGAAACTATTCCCCAGACCAATCCATTATCTCCATCAAGAGGCATTTATTAAATGTTTATTTGCATATCATACTATGATAAAGGGAGGAACCAACCAGCTCTTGGAACACACTCCCTTGTGTTAATAGATAAACTGAGGCACATTAAAATGTCTAAGAGTTTACTTTAGCAAACATCAATTAAAATCCAGCAGCACTCTACCAGCAGGAGCTATAAAGGAAGGGCTTTTGTAGAGCAGACATAGAGACAAAGCAAGGAAGTTATGTGATTGGCTATAGCTTAAGAGCTTGCCTTTTTTGGGAAAGACTGGTTGGCTGTTTGTGATTGGTTCTTCTTAAGTTTAGATTTCTTAACCTCGAGGCATTTTCAGGAATTGACACTAGCTTAGGTTTCCATTTGCTTACCTAGGCTCCTGATGCATTAGAGTCGGCTTAGCCTAATGGCTTCCTTGTTTAATTACTTTAGTACTTGACATACGTCATCTATTTAAGTTTGGAGAAAAGAGCAAGCAAACTTCATACGGAGTTTAGCGCTTCAAATAAAGAAACTTATGTACTTAGTAATAACTTTTTTTTTGAGAGGAAACCAACTGAGATCTCATTTTTCTTGTTCAGAGTTTCCAAATATCTCCATAGTTAGAGATTCATGTGAGCTTGTTTATGTATATAACTGATCAAAATATGGAATTGACTCAAGATCTCTGATTTTTGCTTCCAAACTAAACTCTCACTACCCAAGGGAGATGTGTACAGCAGTACAATGGACTGTAACATCTGTGATGCCAGGGCCAAGTCTGAACTGTCTCCAGTGGGTCCTGAGTACCTGCAAAAAGCTTGGGTGAGAGAAGGTATGTAAAATCATCTGTTAAATGACAAAGCCCTCAGTTCTGGTTGGATTCAATACAGATAATTTCTCAGGACAGTTCCATAAAGGAAGACATCAAATCTCTGTTAAGCACCTGTCATGTCCCAGACTCTATACTAATCACTTTACATAATCCCTAGCGAGACCCTTCCCTTTATTTTAAAATGGTTATAATAGTATCTGTTTGATTTTTTATGGCAATAGAAGGAATCAAGTAATAGTATGTGAAGAACGTGGCAGTGTGTCTGACATAGAGCACATTTTCAGTTACCTTTCTCTTCTTTATGCAGCTGTTGTTAACTTTTTCTTCTTTCCTTTATTATATTCAATATACACCCAACCTGCCTCACATTGATTTTCTATGTCTCTATTTAGGTGATGAAAAAGCTTGTCAGAGATGCTGGCTATGTTTAACATCATTTTAAAGGAAATTCCTCAGTGACGCCCATCTTCCTCTTCACTGGTCTCCTTCCTTTAATATTATTGAATGATAGTTTCGCCACAACCACAGCCTAGACCTCTAATATCTATCACTGGTACTATTGAATTGTTTCTAAGCCTAACAGCTTCTAATTTTGTCTCTTGCAATTCATACTCCTCTGTCCTCTAAGAGACATCTAGCCAAAATACAAATTTTTTTTAACATCTTTATTGGAGTATAATTGCTTTACAATGGTGTGTTTGTTTCTGCTTTATAACAAAGTGAATCAGCTATACATGTACATATATCCCCATGTCTCCTCCCTCTTGCATCTCCCTCCCACCCTCCCTATCCCACCCCTCTAGGTGGTCACAAAGCACCGAGCTGATCTCCCTGTGCTCTGCGGCTGCTTCCCACTAGCTATCTATTTTACATTTGGTAGTGTATATATGTCCATGCCACTCTCTCACTTCATCCCAGCTTACCCTTCCCCATCCCCATCCCCGTGTCCTCAAGTCCATTCTCTACGTCTGCGTCTTTACTCCTGTCCTTCCCCTAGGTTCTTCATAACCATTTTTTTTTTTTTAGATTCCATATATATGTGTTGGCATACGGTATTTGTTTTTCTCTTTCTAACTTACTTCACTCTGTATGACAGACTCTAGGTCCATCCACCTTACTACAAATAACTCAATTTCATTTCTTTTTATGGCTGAGTAATATTCCATTGTATATATGTGCCACATCTTCTTTATCCATTCATCTGTCGATGGACACTTAGGTTGCTTCCATGTCCTGGCTATTGTAAATAGAGCTGCAATGAACATTGTGGTACATGACTCTTTTTGAATTATGGTTTTCTCAGGGTATATGCCCAGTAGTGGGATTGCTGGGTCATATGGGAGTTCTATTTTTAGTTTTTTAAGGAACCTCCGTACTGTTCTCCATAGTGGCTGTATCAATTTACATTCCCACCAACAGTGCAAGAGGGTTCCCTTTTCTCCACACCCTCTCCAGCATTTATTGTTTGTAGATTTTTTGATGATGGCCATTCTGACTGGTGTGAGGTGATACCTCATTGCAGTTTTGATTTGCATTTCTCTAATGATTAGTGATGTTGAGCATTCTTTCGTGTGTTTGTTGGCAATCTGTATATCTTCTTTGGAGAAATGTCTATTTAGGTCTTCTGCCCATGTTTGGATCAGGTTGTTTGTTTTTTTGATATTGAGCTGCATGAGCTGCTTGTAAATTTTGGAGATTAATCCTTTATCAGTTGCTTCATTTGCAAATATTTTCTCCCATTCTGAGGGTTGTCTCTTCGTCTTGTTTATGGTTTCCTTTGCTGTGCAAAGCTTTTAAGCTTCATTAGGTCCCATTTGTTTATTTTTGTTTTTATTTCCATTTCTCTAGGAGTTGGGTCAAAAAGGATCTTGCTGTGATTTATGTCATAGAGTGTTCTGCCTATGTTTTCCTCTAAGAGTTTGATAGTGTCTGGCCTTACATTTAGGTCTTTAATCCATTTTGAGTTTATTTTTGTGTATGGTGTTAGGGAGTGTTCTAATTTCATTCTTTTACATGTAGCTGTCCAGTTTTCCCAGCACCACTTATTGAAGAGGCTGTCTTTTCTCCACTGTATATGCTTGCCTCCTTTATCAAAGATAAGGTGACCATATGTGCGTGGGTTTATCTCTGGGCTTTCTATCCTGTTCCATTGATCTATATTTCTGTTTTTGTGCCAGTACCAAACTGTCTTGATGACTGTAGCTTTGTAGTATAGTCTGAAGTCCGGGAGCCTGATTCCTCCAGCTCCGTTTTTCTTTCTCAAGATTGCTTTGGCTATTTGGGGTCTTTTGTGTTTCCATCGAAATAAAAATTTGACCATTTATTCCCTTGTTTAATCTTTTCAGTAGCCTGGAATAGCCTACAGATAAAGCCCAGACCCTGCAGCATGACATACAAGACTCTTTGTAACCAGGCCCCTACCTTCCTCTTGAAACTTGCATAGTTCAGCTGCTCCTATGGAGGTTACATTCCCATGCACACGAATGATCTTCTTGTTCTACAACTTTGCACTTTTGCTTAGCAGGCCCTTCTGCTGTGTGTCCTCCCTCTCTTTTCTTACCTTTCTTTACCTCACCAACTTGGCTCATTCTTTCAGATACTGCTAATGCAGCTGTTCTTCTTGGCAACTTAAGGAAAGATTAGGTACCCTTCCTTAATGGTTTCTTATCATCATGTGTTCTGATTATGAGGACTTAAGATATTACATTCAAATCATCCATTAGCACCTGTTGCTCCCACAATAGTCTAACCCAGAGGTCAGCAAACTCTTTTGGTAAAGAGACAAGTAATAGATATTTTAGCTTTCTGGGGCACATGGTCTCTGTCACAACTAGTCAACTCTGCTGTTGTAGCACAAAAGCAGTCAAAGATAATAGGTAAATTAAAGAGCTTGACTGTGTTCCCATACAACTTTATTTACAAAAACAGATGGCAGGCCATATTTGGCCTGTGGTTATAGTTGGTAATTTCCTGATAGTGGAAATCACAATCATCTCTTATCTTTCTTTGTATCTCCAGCACCTATTTTGGTGCCTGGGATCGAAGGGTTGCTCAACACATGTTAATTGAACTAGGAGTGCGTTAGCCCCTCCAAACCATCACATGCCAAGTGCTTATTCTTGTTTTTATTTGAAGTACAGTCAGGTTGCTGTTAAACAGTGTCAATTCTGTATCCAGCTGGCGTGCCTCATTTGAGGACCAAAAGTGAGTCAGTACTTCCTAAATTAACAGGTCACACTCTAAAAAGGAGATCCGTGTATCCTGCCTGAGCATCTAAGGCTTCTTGCTAATTTTCTCAGGTATTCCATTACCCTTGGGTCTTTCAAGTCTCCTTGAAACCAGCCACAGTGCCATCTGCAACCTGTTTATTGAAAGCTGTGTAACTAAGTACAGTAATAGAATTTTTCAATCAATACCCAATTGTAGCAGAAGCCAGTGGAGAGATTTCAGGGCAGCTGTAACATGCTGAGATAACTTGGTGTCACTAAGAAATCAGGCAGCAGAGAGTAGTATTAACTGAGTTCCATCAATCACACATGTGGGCACTGGGCCTGAAATTTGGTATAGGAGCTAGAGGATTGCATGATGTGTATTTGGTTGTGTAAACCCAGACAACAAATTCATCTGAACTCTGCTTATGACATTCAGCTGGTTTGGGCCTCTCGTAACAATTTTCTTTTCTTTTCCCCAGTTCAAAAATTCATCAGTCTCCTCTGTGCACATAACACAAAAGGAAGAGCAGTGGCACCTAATGGTAACCCTGGGAGAGTTGGTACCAAGAGGGAATATAGCCTAATAGAAAGAAACTTGGAAGTCAAAAGACCCAGAATTAAAATTCCAGCTGTTCCTCCTACTGTGTATTTTGGGTCTGAGTCGGGTTACATCCAGAGCGTTAGTTTTCCTGCCTTTACAATGGGGATAATGCCTGCCTGCCTCATCACAGTGTCTCAGTGAATTTCAAAGCAATTTTTGACCGTGCAAATGCTATGCAGTGATAGTTGTTGTATTATGAACACCTCAATTATTCTGCTTCTCCAGGGAATGATGTGTCAACCCTAAGTGAATTTTCCTTATAATTTAATCTGTTAAGTGCCAGGAGTTTAATTTTAACAAAGTTTATGTAAGTCTTTCTCAAAGAATGCATAGCATACTAACTGCTTTATTAAACCAAATAGTCGATGCAGATTTAACCCATGTGTTGTTCAGAGTTAACACTGGGAATTCTCCTTCTGTTAGCAGTGTCATAGCTGCAGGTGCTGCTGGCTGTGGAACTGACATGTGATTGGGCTCTGGCTTCAGAAGTAGTATGGCTTTTGCCTTCTGGAAAAATCCCAACAACTTTGTTAAACTGAGCTATTTGCCTCTTTTCCACAAAGGGAAAATGCATAGTTGGAGAATTATTGAAATACTGTTGTAGTTGGAAGGAACATCCAACACCGTGGAGTTTGATCTCTTCTTAGAAAGAAGTGAAATGAGATCCCAAGGGTTTAATGACCTGCTCGTGATGACACAGAAAATGAGTGTCAAAGCTCACACCCAATCCCTGATCGCCTGACCACATTAACAGTAGTGGACATTTGCATAGAGCTTTACAGTTTCCAAAATATTGGCATATCCGTATCTTATTTGGACCTCTCGGAAATCCTGTGAAGTTGACAGAGTGGGGGTCATTCCCTCCATTTCCAACATGTTAAGTGACTTTTCTAAGGCCACCCAGTTGCTGTCTGGTTGGGAAGAGATGCTGGGGACATGCACCTATCTTCTGATCACAGGTTCCAGTTTCATTCCAAGCCATCATATTTCACACCCCTGCCCTGTGCCTTGTCTGTTAGAGCATGCCGTGTAAGTGCTGCATGGCATCTGGGGCGGTGTGGCTTTGCTGACTGCTCTAAATTTTCTTCCTAAAAAAAGATGTCTTCTCCCAATAAGTTCTTCCTGTTTCAGAGCAGTTTCTCCAGTGTGGCCGTTGGTATGCTCTGAATTGTTCACAAAGCACTTAAAACCTTACTGTGAGGTCTGTACCGCTGGTCCTAGCAGTCACGGGCACCTTCACATCATATCAGCTCTTACCCACTTGCACTCACAGTCTGCTTCTGTCTCCAGCCTCATCTCCTGCCCCTTTTTTCTAAGCATTTTCGGTTCCACCCATGCTGAATTAATTGAAGTTCCCAGCATAAGGAAGCCTCTTTTTTTTTTTTGCTGTTTTAGTAAAAAATATTTCAGCTGGAAGCAATGCAACCCCAACTCAAACTGGCTTAAACATACCAGGGAATTTATTGCCTCCTGAAACTAACAATCCAGGGATAGATCAGGCACTGCTGGACTCAGTATTTCCAAATGAGTATAAGGAAGACGTCTGTCTCTCTTTTCCCTTTCCTTCAATCTGAATTTTTCTGTGTTAGATTTCTTTCTTAGGCCGATTCTCTCAAGTGAAAGGAAAGGTGACCACTGGCAGTTCCAGACTTATATTAGCTAAGCAATTCCATTGGAATGAGAGTATTTCCTACCACCTCCAACACTATGATAGCATCAAGAAAATGGTCTTTTTTTGAATTGGCTTAATTATATATTTCCATACTTAGAATTGGGACATGCAATGAGTTCAACCCAATCCACACAAACTGAGAATAGGGATAAGAGAGATTCCTGAAATAAAACAACACATTTTGTTACTATTAATGGGGAGTGAATGCTGAACAGGCAAAAACAGCAAACTTTCACTACACGCACTAAAAGGCCTGTCCCTCAGTTCACCCTGTTAAAGTATCTGGTGCCATCTTACTTACCTAGAAAACTCCTACTTATCTTTCTAAACCCTACTCGTAAGCCATTTACTATGTGGATGATTTGGGGGTAAGTTACTTAACCTCTGTATGTTTTAGTTTCTTTGTCTACAGCATTTAGAAATAATCAAGCATCAGACTAAGGCCCTCAGTTGGTCAATGTGTCCTCAGTATGGCTCTGTCTCAGTATTACTGATTATAGTAATGTCCTATGAAACCAAAAAAATGAACGTGAAGTGATTTGGCCTTTTATTTAATGTCTCACAATCTGCTAGACTGTAAGCATTACTGTTTACTCTGCAGCTCTTGAAATAAGTAAGACTTAGTTCTTTCATCAGTTGCCTTGACATAGTCTGTAGAATTTATAAATCTGATAGACAGTAAGGCATCTCTGCCGTCATGCCCAGGAGGTTGCTAGTCATCTCAGGAGACTCCTAGTCTGAGAGACTGGAAACCCCTCTATCCCCTCTCTCCATATGCTCTTTTCATCTTCATCTTAAGAAATGTCCTAAGTCCTCAACTCCTTGCTTTTAATCTTTGACATGGCTTCTGTTGCTGTAGCCAATCTCTACTTCTCTTCCTTCCATGTCTTTCCTATCTACTGCTTCTCAGGTTCTCCGATTTTATATCTAATGATCATCAATTCCTTTTTTTTCCTAATTTGAGATACAATCAAAACACCCTTTTGGACGATAATCTCATTCACTTCATTTGGTTACCTAGATATTTTCTCTTGTGCTTACTGCTTTGACATTGTTCTCCATTCCAGTAATTTCTTGGGTATAATTTTGGATATGGTATCATTCTGGATGTTGGAAGTTCCTGATTCCTCTTTTGAAAAATAGCAAATGGTAAATACCAACACCATGAATGGTTAGTGAAAGAAGAGGAAATGATTTAACTATTGAGGTAGATTTTATTTAAAAGTTCGAAAGCCACTAGTATTGTTCTTACGATTAAGAATTTTTCTTCTCCATTGCCCAATGCATAGGTATAAAATTTCATTTATACTGTATATTCTGTTCTGTTGAAGAAGAAAATAGAAGCCAAAGCACATGTAACAGGCCAATAGAAGCCACCTGAGTATCTTCTCCAATGCTAACAGTAAGTTTAAAGTGCCTAGTGACATTCAACTAAATCTTTTGCTGGTTTTAGAAGTCTACTCTGTGATTTGTAATTAATTTATTCAATAAGGAGCGATTGATTATGTATTATGTGCCAAGAACTGGGTGTGGAACTGGAGACAGAGGGATGAAAGACATGATGTGCATACTTGAAAAGCTCAAATCTCTTAGGCCAGACACACTGGTAAGAAGACAGCTAGGAGAGTATGATAAGTGATGAAATATCTCTGGAGGAATACAGGAGGGGCCTTATAGTGCATTAAATAGTGACCCCCCCCAAAATATATGTCCATGTCCTAACCCCCAATACCTGTAAATGTGACCTTATTTGGAAATAGGGTCTTTGAAGATCTAGTTAAGGAACTTGAGGTGATATCATCCTGGATTTAGCAGGGGCCCTAAATCTAATGACTTGTGTCATTATAAGAGAAATGAGAGGGAGATTTGAGACAGAGTCCCCCTGGGGAAGGCCACAGAAAGATGAAAGTAGAGATTGGATTTAGGAAGCTACAAGCCAGGGAATGCCAAGAACCGTTGGCAGCCAGAGAAGCTGGGAGAAAGGCCTGGGGCACATTCCCCCCGCAGCCTCCAGAAGGCACGAACCCCACCGAAACCTTGATTTCAGACAGAGAGAGAGTAATATTTTTCGTCTGTGTTAACTCACCAGTCAGTGGTAACTTCTTACGGCAGCTGTAGGAAACTAATACAGGCCTTTAACCTAGACTGCAAGCCTGGGGTGAAAGAGGGTCATCCAACATAAAATGCTTCCCAGTTCAGGAGACATTTCAGCTGTAGATTGGAGGCCAAGGAGGAATTAACCAATTTACCGATGGGGAAAAGAATTCCAGGCAGAAAAAATACATGTAAGCGTAGCCCATTTTATTGCAAGAGAAAAAGCCTCCCTAATTCATAACTCTGTAGAAGAAGGGCAAGAGACATGTTACTTACCCAGTTTGTTTCCTTTGGACAAAGTTCTTGCCTCTACTCTGCGGAGTCTACCTGGTCCATAGATTATTGGGGGAGCTGTTGACTCTTCTCACGCCTCCACTTCTATCACACTGGTTTAGGGGACCATCAGTTTCTCATCTGAATTATTGTAATAGCTTTATAAGTGCTCTGTTTGCTTTTATTATCTCCTGTTCCACCCCATGGTCTATTTTTCCTCAACACAACAACCAGAAAGATCCTGTTAAAACCTAAGTGACATTATGTCACTCTGTAGCACAAAACATTCCAACGGCTATTTCATTCAGAGCAAAAAACCAAAGTCCTTAAGTGTCCTAAAGACACTAAGAGAAGTGCGATTCCATGAGCTTTCTGCTGCCGTCTCCTGTGACTCAGCCCCTGCCTCACCTGGCCTGCTTGCCGTGCCTGAAGGTGCTGGGTAAGGGCCTGTGCCAGGACCTTGGCACTGAGCGGTTCCCTTTGCCCAGAACACTCCTCACCCCCCTTGTCTGCCTGGTCTGCTGTCTCTCATCCTTTATGTGTCTGTTCAAATGTCAATTTATTAGGCCTTTATGACTACCCTACGTAGGTATTAACCCCTCTCCTAACACTTATCTCCCTTACTCTGCTTTAGTTTTCCCCATAACACTTATTATTATCTGAATTTTTGTACTTTTACTTGTTTGCGTGTTTTTCCCCCACTAAAAGGTAAGCATCATAAAATCAGAGACATTGTCTGCTCTGATCATTGTTATATGTTAACTGCCTAGCAGAGTACTTGGTGCGTAGTAAGATTTCAACTGCTGGTTTTTGAATGCATGGATCAACGATTCTTAGATTTTTTTTTTTAACTGTGAACTTTATAAAAGAAATGAAAATATTTGATAGGAATTTCGAAACCCACGTTTTATTTAAAAAAACAAATAAATTTCAAGTGTAATATTATAGAAAAGAGATGACCGAGGCCTGCAGTGTGTTCTGATATTCATTCTATGTTCCTTCTCACTGAAAAAACAAAGGAGCAAACAAAAAATTGGGGTTGCCAAGTACTTTTTTTTTTTTTTTAACCTGAACTCCCTTTTTACTTCTTACAATTATCCAAGGAAAGAATATAGTCCTTGAGGCCCAAATGTTATCAAATGGCTTCTGAGGGAGGCTCTGCTTCTCTCCTGTGTACTTTGCAAATGCTGGCTGGGCTGTGAGATGCCCCATCTTGTCTTTCTGTCCCTCTAACCTGGTACTCTGTACCTGTCATTTCCTTGCTGGGATCATAGTACCCTGATAAGAATGAACAGTCTCTGCACACTGTGGGTATAGAGGAGATATTTAAAAATTCTCTGCATGAGTTGATTCCCTTCCAGCTGAGAGTCTTGAGCTGGGAGCAGCTCCCCAGCTGGGCAGAAAGTTGGACGCCATGAAAACTCCTTTATAACACCCTCAGGAAATAGTAGCCACAACATCTTGCTTACTCTCTTCATAGGCAGCATCATGTGGGCTAACCAGATGGATACAAAAGCAAGCTCAGCCTGTGTGGGGAACTGTGCCTGGGGGGTAAAGCAGCCAGTGAAAGTGGCAAGGGACAAATCTGGAGAGGAAGGCAATGTATCAGGCTCTGCACCACTTGCTTTCATGTTTATATTGTCATTTAACTTTGAAACAAATTTGATGAAAAGGTATTTATGTCTTCATTTCACAAGTGGGCCCACAGAGGCTCAGAGAAGGTGAGTAATTTAGCCGAAGGTCACACAGCTAGTGATTTAATCCAGGTTTCTCTGATTCCAGGGGCTGTGTTCTCTTTACCTGTACCACGCTGCCTATAAATTAGAAATACATTTAGAGGGATTTGAGCTTAAATATTTCAAAAGGAACACTGGCTGAAGAATGAGGGCAGCTCATGTTGTAGATGAGATATAGCTAAACGTCTAGACAATACAGATAACCAGGCGGTGGTGAAGGCTAGAGGCCCGGTGGGTGTGTATGAACATGAAAGCAGCCATTAATCAGACAAGCTCGCTTAAGAGGACCCTGGGTTTTGACTTTGAAGGCAGCCAAGGAAAGGTCAAATATATGTTTTGAGTCCACCAGCAAGCAGCACTCTTTGGAATTCCTTTGCATTCTACAACATGATAATTAATAATTCTAACTCTGGATTCATTGGTCGGGACCTTCAAGCATGGAACTGAAAAGTAGCACATTTTCAACAAAATACAAATGTAGCCTGATAGCCCTGTGAATTAGGGTTTCATTGACCCTCGGTTCCCCACGTCAGTGTATTTGTCCTCAAATGGGTTTCCCCACTGTGGATATAAGTATGTAACTAATAATAATAATTAAAATCTTTTGAGTACCTGGGACTAAGTATTTGACCTTTATTCCTCATAACAACCATGTAATGAGGGTGCTATTTTTCTTTCAATTTTGTTGTGAGGGAAATAAAGTTCATTGATATTTCTAGGTCAGCCCCAGGTCACACAGCTAGAAAATGGCAGATGTGAGATCAGCACCTGTGGTGCCCATTTCTGAAAGCCTCTCATCTGACAACCTAGGTGTCTGTCTGTGTTAGGCGTTACAGAGTGTGGGTGCGGGGAGCAGTGTTTGCTGCAGGGTCTGCTTGCTAAGTTAATTCTCTTTCATTCCTCTATTCTTTTTATGCTTTCATCCTTCCCTCCTCCCTTATTTCTACCTTCTCTCCTTCCCTCCCCACATTCTAAATCCCCAAACTAGTTTTCTCCCATTGGGTAAAGCTGGCATCACTTCTCAGATACCTGATGCTGTTTTAGAATCCCAGAGCCTGGAATTCTTTGTCTCTGCTTCCTAATTAACTTTCTCTTGAGCAAGTCATCTACTTCTCTCCTCTCAGTTTTCGCATTTACAGAATGAAGGTACCATTACAAATCACCATTCAAGATTCTCATGAAGCACTTTCTAAAACAAAAGCATAAAACTCTTTACGAATCTGAGAAACTGTTCAAGTTCCAAGATGGTGGTGGGAAATGGAAGAGCTCTCTTGAGAACCTGGGTCCACCCGAATTACCCAGCTTCTGTCACTGCAGCTGGGATCCGTATCTCACTCAAGATTTAACATCTAATTCCATGCGGTTATATAAAAATCACATAGTGATTTTTCCTGGGAGAGCTTGCTGGAATTTATTTCTTAAAATCTCTAGACTGGGACCTCCAAGGGTAATAGATGTGTTGGGCTCCAGCATGGCAGTGCAGCAGGGAACCTTCTGACCCTCGCACCCCAGGCTTTCTCCTCAACTGCTTTTCACAGCTATCACTTGCAGGCTCCCATTCCTAATGCTCCTGTAAACGCTGAACACCAAATTTTGAATTGCTTTCAGAGTTTTTGTTGCAAAGATGTAATTTGACTGTTGCCTTAGTTTGTACGTTGTAGGGAGTCCCGAACTAACTTCCTGAATTTTGCTTTTGGAAATTTGAACACCATCTCTCATTCTATTCCTCTTCTTGGGTTTTTGTCTTCATCCCCTTCATCATTTTCTTTGTTATTGATTCCAGTGCTCAACAAGCTCTCAAACTCTGCCATCGATTTGTGTGTCAGTTAGGGAAGGTAGGCTGCAAAGAGTTTTGATATTTGAAAGAAAATGCTGTACTATATTAATTAACCTAGAGAGAAAGAGATTGACAGAGTAAAAAGAACTAACATTTACTGAGCGCTTACGATGTGTGGACATTATGTCAAGTACTTTACCTGCACTATCTTACTTAAGCCCGGTAATATCAGTATGATGTAGGTTCTCTTAGTGACTTAGTTATACAGGTAAGGAGTATGAATATAAGTTCATTTGTATCTTTCTTTTTTTCTTTAAATACAAAGCAAAAGTAGACCTACAGACATAGAGAACAAATTTATGTTACCAAAGGGGAAAGGGGGGGGAGGGATAAATTAAGGGTTTGGGATTAACATATACACATTACTATATATAAAATAGATAAGCAGCAAGGACCTACTGTGTAGCACAGAGAACTGCATTCAATATTTCATAATGACCTATAAGGGGAAAGAATGTGAAAAAGAATATATATATATACATATATATATATATATATGTATATACATATATATGTATATAGCTGAATCATTTTACACCTGAAACTAGCACAACATTGTAAATCAACTATACTTCAATAAAAAAAATAAAAATTAAAAAGAAAGTTAGAAAGAAGTTTGATGCTCAAGGAGATGAAGGAACTATCCAAAAATAATCACAATGGTAATCATTTTGCAATATATAAACGTATCAAACCAGCATGTTGTACACTTTAAACTTAAACAATGTTATATGTCAATTATATCTCAGTAAAGCTAGGGAAAAAAAAATCAACCAGCTAATAAGGGCTGGAACCATGACTGGAGCCCAGGTCTCTCTTTCCAGAGTCACGCTCTTAACCGCTCACTGAGCCATAGGTGGTCCTGAAGACTTACCGAGGCGCCCCAGTTGTTTGGGTGATGTGTCCGAGATTGACCCCACCTCCCAGGGACACATGGTTGGGGCTGAATATCCCTCATTCCCAAGTTCTTAGTAATTTCCTGTTGAATTGCTCTCCCTTTTACATGATTCTTCCAGTTCTACATTTCAGAGATTTTAAAATCATAAAAACGAATTCATATTCAACATTTTGATTCTGCCTCCCTAAGAAAGAGACCACTCTTGTTCTGAATGAAAGTGAATTGGGGAAAAATAAGATAATATTGGCAGTCCTAAATCCTTCATAAGACCAGTGGGTATCTGGTGAGACAGGCAGAGCAGAAGTGGCCCATCTGTGAAGTAGCACAAATCCTGCGTTCATAAAATCCCAGCTAATCCCCCCCCACTCCTCCTTCCTCACAGCCCCTCTTCCAGGCAGCTGAAGCCTCTTTTAGCTCTACCCAGTCGTGCTCCATGCCTCTATACCTTTGCAGATGCTGTTCCTTCCTCCTGACTTGAACACCCTTGGCCCCCAGCTGCCTGATGGTTTCTTATTTATTTTTCTGATTCAGCTGAGGCAGCAGCTCTTCTTTGGAGCCATTCTTGACCTTCCAGGCAGAAACAACCCTTTCCTTCTTTCTACCTCCTCTTGGTTTTGTGTACTGCTGGGATCTGTAAAGCATTATGCGATCCTCACAATCTGCTCCTTAGGGCCTTTGCACTTGTGGTATCCTCTGCTTGGAACACTCTTTCTCCTCTTTGGGTCTTCTCCCAAATGCCACTGTCTTAGGGCCTTCCGTGATTACCCTGTTCAATTACAACCTTCCCCACTGGCATACTTCATATCCCCCTGGTCTGCTCTATTTTGGGCCGTAACACTTGTCATCATCTCATTTGTGATGTCACTGACATGCTTATTTTGTTATTCTGTATCTTCCCCCTAGAATATAAGCCCATATGTTGACATGTTTTTATCTGTCTGAGCCCTGGTTCTCAGAATAATCCTTGGTACAGAGGGTACTCAATAAGTATTTATTAATTACTAAATTAAGGGACTGTCTTCTGTCAACTTTCATCATACTGACATTTGGAGCTGGATAATTCTTTGTTGTGAGGCTGCCCTGTGCACGTAGGATGTTTAGCAGTATCCCTGATTTCTACCCGCCAGTAGCATTCCTCCAGCTGTAACAACTAAAAATGTCTCCAGACATTTCCAAATATCCCCTGGGGGGGATATTGCCCTCAGGGAGAATCATTGTATTAGAATCCCAGATCCTAGAAAACAGGGATCATATCTTTTTAGAGTATCTGGTGTCAAGCACACAGTAGATGGCTGATAAATTTGTAAAGCTGGAATGATCTGACTTGGTCAAGTGTTTATCTCAAATTTCACAATATAGTTAGCTTGTACACAAGACTGTCTTCTCAAACTTTTTATTTACTCTATATAATTAAATTACTCTACCAAGAAATATGGGTTCAGTGTCGCCAGAGTTCAGGATGATATAGAGGAAGGCAGAGTTGCAACAAACATGACCATGGCCCTTAAGAATCTCATAGTCCAGTTATAGAAACACATATATAGCACCCCCCAAATGCAGAAGGATGTCTCCCTTCAAGCTATGCCACTCCTGTCTAGTTCATCTTTTGTAACAGATTATCTCTAAAGGCCTAGTGAGCAAATACTTCAACTTTGCAGGCCATGTGATCTCAGTTGTAACTACATCCATAGAAAATAACACTTGTAGACATTCTCTTATCTTTTCAGTCTTTCTAGAGCTAAAACCAACACCTCAATGTGAAGATTTCAAGGTTAATCTAAAAGTGACTCTATGCCCCCATCCTGTCACAAAATGCTATGGACTAGAAAAATGTGACTATCACCAAGAATGTATGAAACAAGCACATGGTTTAAACTGCAGTTTTAGTGGGTTGGGAAAGCAAGTCATTGATTCATAGCTGTATTTATAAATTACGTACAACAGAATATAATACAATACCATATATGGAAGGCAATACAATACAGTATAATACAAGGCAATATGATAGAAAATATCAGAATGCATTACACATACTAAGAGTACATTTTATATTTCTGGTTGTCTATGTGTGTACGTATGGGGTTTCTGATGTAAAACTTATTTCTAACTATATAGTGTACTAAAAAAGATCAGCAAAGCACTGTTTTAAACCAACTAGAATAATGGATAGAAAAATGGAAAAGCCTATATGCAGATACCCAGGCAAGACACTGTTGTACCTTAAGGTAAGTAACAAATCTGGAAAGTGGATGAGAGATGGGTTGACGGAGAGGATGGCTCACAGATTGTAAAACGCTCCTGCTTCCCCACATGGCTTACTGTGTTCTGTTCTGATGTTCAGTCTCTAACCTTGATGTGAGTTAACAACACCTGTTCATTTTCTTCATTTATTTGTTACCTTTCTGCAGGACAAAACCATGACCTGAACTGTCTCTTTTCCTGTGCTTCTCCACCTGGCAAAAATCCCATTCCTTCTTCCAGGCCCAGCTCAAATGCCAGCTCTGTTGCAAAGCTTTGCCCGGGTGCACCAGGCACAGTTAATCACGTTCTTCTCCACGTTTTCTCAGTACTTTATTCATACTGCTACAGGGGCATAGATCACATTTGAATGTGCTTGGTTTTATATGTGCCATTCTCTGCTACTCGATTGTGAGCTTCTTGGGCATGGAGACAATTTTCATGTGTCCTTTTAGACTTCTCAGCACTCAGCACATTATCTACACATAGTAGGTGGCTAATCCCTAAATGGAGACTGCTGAGTGATGTTGTTGGGACTCTGAGCTTGAAACCCAGGATGCCACTTAGTAGTGGTGCGACCTTTGATAACTTACCTTACTTCTCTAAGCTCGCTTTCTCATCTGAAAAGGAGAATAGCGTGAGAAACGCACAGCATTGCTGTAAAGATGAAATGGAATATTAGGTCTATAAGGTACTTAATGGGTCTTCAATAAATGGAATTTACTGTCACTATTGTTGTCATTATTATTAATACTGTTGAAAAGAAGAGTGCAAAAGGCTAGCAGAGCTGCAGATACAAACACAAGTAGCGAGTGATAGGAGTGAAGGTGATTTAGGGGCCAATAATTAAATATTAAGTTATGCAGTATAGTGTGTGCTTGAGACTAGAATGATATGAAAAGTGAGAATTGCAGACATCTGGATATTTGGTTTTTTATATCAGAATAGCTATCTGGATGGTTTTCACTCTTACCTTTATATTTTACACTCTTGGGAGACTTTGGGAGGATGCAAAAAGGGATTAAAATAACCTAATTTTACTCATGGAGGTACCCCATAGACTTAATTGTGTGAAGTCGGAGTGGAGTTTGTCACCTGCAACACTACTGATGTTCTGGGCCAGGTACTTTTTTTGCTACGCAAGGTTGACTTGTACATTGTAGGATATTTAGCAACATCTCTGTCCTCTACCCGCCAAATGCCACTAGCACCCTGACCCTACCTGCCATCTTGTAACAACCAAAATGTTTGAGGGGATCTTTGATAAATATTATGTTCTGAACAAGGTGAGGAATAAACCAAAAAGCAGGCATGGTGGAGGGGGGGTGACCTCACCTTTATTATTGACAGAGCTGGATTGGAGAACATGCGTTTAAGTCTGTAAGTCAAGCTGGTTTGCTAAGAATAAACACAGGATAAGACCAGCTTACCCACTGAATCCCAGGGAGAAAGGCATCATCAGGGAAGTAAGGAAAATTGATACCATTTGAAGGCATCTCACTCCCAAGAGAGAAGCGAGGTAGGCATGGAGTTTTACTGAGCATGACCAGATGTTAAATATTTTCTCCCCCCTTTGGAATTTAGGTGCATATAATCAAATTAATTATAATCTTTGGTTTATGACACCTTGTAACCATTGGTCCATGGTGGCCAGCTTTTATTTATTTTGATATCTTGATAGTTATTTTTAATAATGAAATTCACACCTACTAACTCACCGTCCAAAATAAAACTAGAAATGTAAATATTACTCACTCCTAATGATAGTTTTTCTCAGCCCATTCTCCTGTTTCTCCCACCCAAGGAACATCATCTTGATATATATTGTTTCCAAATTTACCAATAGAATAAATCTCTCTACTTCCCCAGGGACAGAATGAGCAAAGCTGGCAAAGAGAGGGCAGAAATGAGCTTAAGGAAAATGCTTTCTCAAGGAAACCAGGAGGGAGGGAAAAGGGTTTACTTCTACCAGATGGTGTTGAAACTTGTATGTTTCCTTATTTTTTCAGAATACAGGGTGTCCCTAGGAACTAAATATATGCCAGTTATACTTTAAGAGGATCATACCAAGTGTTTAGAACTTGGAGGGCTATTACTTTTTTTTATTAGTGTAAAACTATTTTTGTCAAATTGAGCACATGGTGATAATACTGGGCATCCACAAACCTGGCATCTGCAAACCCACTTTCTCATTCTGTTCCCCTTAAAGTCCAAGTTTTGTTTCACATGCTCAGAATTTTTTAAATATAAAAAGTAGTCTTTCTTTGGATAAACTCCCTCAGTTTTGAATTTTTTAATTTATTTTATTGCACAGTAGGAAGAGTCCTTTCAAAAATAGAATCATACCATTTTAGAGTTGATCTGATCCAATATCACCCCCAGGGTAGCAGTTAATAACAAATGACATTATAATGACAGATTCAAGTTTGTAATCTCATTGAATATCTGCGGTCTACAAACCATACCTTGGAATCTAGAAAGTGGTCGACAAAGGAGTGACACACCCATGATGCTTGAGTTTTTCTGAGTTTGCAAAGAAGCTATGATTCCAAGTCCCATGGCAAACCACATGATACTACTGGGTCACCAAGTCAGGGAAGGAGTGACAATTAGCCCTTACTAAAGAATAAGTGCCATAGCACGGGGATCTTTTCACTGCTGCATCTCCAGAATCTAGATGAGGAACTGGTGCGTTATAGTACTGGTATTTGGAAAAGCAAAGGCCTGGTGGTAAGTTAAGATAGTCACATCCAGTTCTTAAGCTTATTCCACTTGCAGTGCCCTGTGCTGGGTGGTTTACGTTGGTAGTTTAATTTAACCTGCACAGCATGGTGTTTTCATTATTATCATTATTGCTTTGCTCTTGAGAAAACTGAGGTCCAGAGGAGTGAAATTATTTGCTTAGGTCACATAGCTAATACATACAGAGCAAGGATTTGGACCATGTGGTTTCTACCATCCTGTCTTCTCATAAGCTAGAAAGAGGTATAGTAGGTGACCTGGCTTCTTGTTTTGGTTATGCCATCAACTAAGTAATGCTGTGCAAATTATAGATCCTATGAGTACCAGAAGAAATGCTGGGTTCATTGTGGATCCAGAAGGGCCTATCCAGATATAAATAATCTGTGCACAATTTTTAGACTAGGATGCAATAGTGTGTTTTGATGTTTTATGAGGTTTCAAAGAAAACTTGCACTGATCTTGATTTCTCCAGAGTAGCTTAAGTTTTAGATGACATGCTCCTTTTTAATTTGCTTTTGTGTTTTTTGAAATTTTTGGCATATTACCTAAGGTTCAAGTAGGCAGTGAATTTCTTCTTTATTCCAGATAAGTTCCAATCAAAGCAGTATGTGCAATTGGGTGAAATGTGACTAAAAATGGACAAAAATGGAGTTTAGGTGATAGGTGCATGAACTTGCACAACACCCTACACCCCTTCTTGAATGCAATGTGTGCAGTTTGGGAGATATTTTTTTCTTCCAATTTGTAGTCAGTTCCCTTAGCCCTTATGGGACTATTCAAAAAGGGGATAAACCTGCCTATGCGAATGCCAGATTGCAGGTGAATCTGCACTGTATCTTATAAAGAGGAGGTAAGACTTTGAAGCCAAAGAAGTCTTTGTTTGAATCTTGGCTCTGCTGCTTATCATCTGTGCAGCTTACGGGGGGCACTTGATTTCTGAGTCCCCATTTCACCATTTTTATTTGGAAACAGTAACACCTATCTGATATTTGATGATAAGGGCTACTACTATTCTTTTGAGAAACTAAATCAAGCACAAAGAACAAGGGTTGCCTTAAACCCATCCTGGTGAAGCTGAACACCTTATAGGATGGGTTTATGTTGTCTGCGTATTAGACAATTTGTACAAGTTTCACAGTCATAACCAATTAATTTTATTTACGAAATACTTAACACTATGTGCCGAACACTATTTTAAGTCCCTTACAAATATTGACTCATTTTATCCTTATGGCACCCTATTTATTCTATCTGCACATTTTTAGAACATCACAAACATATGCTTTCTTCACAAAATCTATTACCATTTCTGTTTAAGAGGTGAGTAAATCAAGAGCACACATGTATTATAAAACAACACCAAGTCTCCTAACCATGTCTGCTGATGTGTGTGTGTGCGTGCATGCACGCGCATGTGTGTACACAGATCTGGATCAAGTGCTGTTTGTGCCACAAAGAAACCCAG
Organism: Balaenoptera physalus; assembly: GCF_965194825.1. Lineage (NCBI taxonomy): Eukaryota > Metazoa > Chordata > Mammalia > Artiodactyla > Balaenopteridae > Balaenoptera > Balaenoptera physalus. The sequence continues at coordinate 78,052,800 of NC_138889.1, forward strand.
ACTGAGCTTCCTGCTTCCAAGCCCCTGCCTTCTTTGGGTGCCACTTGAAACTTTTCTTTACCAGATTTCCATCTGTCATTTTTAGCTTGCAAAAGATTTTTCTTGTTCTGTTGTTAACTTTGATGCAGAGCTGTACTCTAAATATCTTACTTGAAATGTTTGTCACCAGAGCCCACAATGTGTGATTTTGGGGACAAGAGATTTCATATACACTTGTATACATATATGCATTTGGTTTCTGATGAACATACCAAGGCAGATATTGTCTAAACCTTTTTTGTCTTAGTCTCAGGGTACTGAGATGCTGGAAATAGGAAATGGTATTCGAATATCAAGATATACACTATATATCCTCTGGCAGAAACAGAGGAGCTCACAATTAATTGCTAAACTACAGAATGTTAAATCATCCAAGGGACATCAAATGATGTGGAAAATGACAATATTGTGAGAAGTTCTATTTACTTGAACTAGCATTCAACTATCTAAAGACATAATGGAGCTGTTTAAAGTTAGACCCATATTATTTATGTGATGATGGCAAAACATAACCATGACATTTTTCCAGGGTGACATTTTCCAACTGCGATTAAAAATCAAAACATTTGCTCACCGAGCTCTCATGTGAATAAAAGAAATTCTGCGTTAACAAGTTGCAGTCATCTTCATTAATGAGAAATTTTGCAGGTTAAGAACACAAAATTATTGGTTATCCAGCAGGGTTTGATAATAACTTATTCAGATGGAAGTATTGCACAGTTGTAAGAACAAGTGTTTTCCTGTCAGAACAACCTGCAGAATATAGACTAATTCATTCAGCAAATATTTGTTGAGCATCTACTGTGGCCTCAGATTCTGAGACTATGGTACCACGGGGAGCAAAAATAATCATAGTACTTGCCTTGATAGGTCTTGCATTCCAGTGGATGGAAGAGGAGATGGTAATCATTTATGCATAAATGAACATTTATATCTAAAACTGCAAAGGAAAGGGGCATGGAAATATGCTCTGCTAGTGTGTAATAAGGGGAACTAATCCAAGGCTAGCAGGGTAGTGCTGAGATGGCCTTAGGATGACTTTGTAATGTTTATCAAAAAGCTTTATCAAGTCTATACCCCTTGAAATAGGATTTTTACATTGAGGCACTTTCCCTAAAGGAATAATTTGAGATGTGTTAAGCATTTTTTCTATAAGGACAAGGCATTGTTTTTATTATAGAAATGTTGGAGACATCTTAAATATTCAAAAGTAACCACTTAGTTAAATTTATTATGTCCTTAAAAATTGCTTTGACTACCAAAAATCTTTAAAAAAAATGTTTTTATTGTAATAAAAATGCTTAGTAAGAAAGAGTATCTACAAAACAGTGAGTATTTTAAATGCCTTTGCCTTTATCCTAACACTGTCCTTTCTAGTTCCTCAATTGATTCTTCGATTTCAAGTATATCAATAATCATACTAATAGCAACTGTAAGAGCTCTTCATACTAGCTACCATTTAGCACCAAATGCTTTATATCCATTATTTCAATTGATCTGATGTAAACCAGTGAAATAGGTATTATTTCATTTATTTCTTTTTGTATACTGTGACTTTTAAATATGTCAACATACATATGTATTCCCTGTGCAACAATGAAAGAATTGTTTCAATGCCCATGCTATTTACCATGAATTTCCTTATTGCCATTTTATCTAAGAGAAATCCCTTCTCTTTTCGTGACAGCATTCTGCGAAGAGGGCTGCAGATATGGTGGAACGTGCTTGGCTCCTAACAAATGTGTGTGTCCTTCTGGATTCACAGGAAGCCACTGCGAGAAAGGTAACCTCATCTTGTGTGTGTGTGTGTGTGTGTTGGAGTTGGAGAGAGAGAGAGAGACTAGGCTTCAGAGAGAATGGAGGCTCTTTCTCTGGAGCTATAGTACTGCGGGTTGACTTAATACATTATGTCTTGATGGTGGATGTGGCTCTCCTCAAGTTGGGTACCTTTTGATTACTGTGTAATAGGCATCCTCCTTCTGAAAACAGAGCTTCGTTTGCCCTCCCTCCAACGTGTCTAATTTAGCAAGGTCGAATCTTCTCTCTGCCTCCGTTTGCAGTGTGCATTTTTAGTGCTAATTAGAGATAAAGCCTGACAAACAGACCTGCTCCACTTAATCCTCTATTGGGGAGCGTCACAGGCAACCACTGGAGTTATAACAATCTGCTGCATCCACGGAATCTAAATTAGAACTGCATGCTCCTTGTGTAAAAGCACATTAAATAACCCCAGCAGCAGGTTTATTGGTGTGCTTGGGATTTTATTATAACATAGGTTTATTAGGAACATTATCATTCATGGACCTGATAATATAAGCCAGTTAGTATTGGTAAGATTCCATTATGTACAGCTTTCTATTTGCAGTAAATGTAGTGTTTACACTGGGCACTCTTTGGTGAAATCTAGCTCTTTTATTAATTGGAGAAGTCCTCCTACCTGTGTGTGAATGAAATTGACATTCAGTGCCAAAGTGGCAGTGTATGTATCAGTGCAAACAAGAGGTGTATGCCATGTAAAACTGAGTATTTCATTGTATTTTCCCATGAGTTTCATTAGGTTAAAATCATGGTATTATGTGTTTCTGGGTCTGACATGTCACACTTGACACTTCTCATAGTAGAGCATAGCAAAATGGAAATACGATGCTATAGTCCTTACCCCTATTATTAGATGAGGGGGAGCATGTTTTCATCTAATGCCGAAGATCTAAGCAAAGCTCTTGCTTCCTTGCCTTCATGTTAAAGGTTTCTGAATTTAAATAATAAATTTTTTAAATGAGCCTGTTTATTATATCCCACCTTGTTTGACATATTACATTGCACTGCCTGTGTATTTATAAGACAGCCTGATCCTTTTAAGAACATGTCAAAATTTAACTACATAAATTATTCAACAAGGAAATCAACAATGAGCATCATTGTTTCCATATTTTGTGATATTATCAACAAATCAGATCACATTTATTAAATAATAATTACTTGGTTTGTCTTTAAAAAAAAAAAAAAAAGACATATAAAGAGCCAAGTTCCACCTCTGAGCAGCGTGAGAGAATTATCACATGGAACTGAAGGATTCTTGTCAAAAGCTAAGTAACTTAGCACACATAACCGTATTGCAGTACATTTGATTTTAATTAGGTTTTCTAAAATGAAAAAAAAAAATCTAAAGGTTTCTCATTATTTCCTCCAAAACTGCTATGTTTCCCTAAAATTAGAATACAAGAATTAATGGGGACAGAATGGTGATGATGGTAATGCTGATGATGAGGGATTCTAATATTACTAATGATATACCATTTATCATGTACTAATTATGCACGAGAACTTCTAAATGATTATTTTAATATTAAGAACAAACAAAAGAGATAGATATTATTACGCTCATTTTATAGATGGCAGACTACAGCTTGGGTAGATTAAGTAACTTCTGCAATGCTACAGAGCCAGTATTAGAACTGAGAATAAAACTCAACTTGTATTCCACAAACTACATTTTAAACCCTTGCATGTGTTTCAAAGGGATAATGATGAACTTCCTGTAAAATCTGGGCTCCTGGTGAATCAGAACATCTGGGGGAGAGTCCGTGAGCCTGCACTTTCACCAAGCACCTCGGGTTGCTTGTTATAAACCAGTCATTTTTATATTGTCATAGTGATATTTAACCAGAGCATCTACTGTAAAGTTCTTATTCTTTTTTGCATCATAAAGAATTGGAGGAGAGCATTGATCTTAGACCAGGGCCTGAGTCAGTGGCAGCCCAGGAAGAATTAGTTATGGTTTCTGATGGCTTGCTGATTTGACCTCTTTCCTTTGCTCTGCTCAATAAGTGGCTGATTGAATCAGTGCTTACATTCTGGTCCATAATGTGGAACAGGAAAAAGATAAAGGAGAAAATCAAGACCAGAGGCAAAAGTAAGACAGACATTGGCAGGTCATTGGTTCCTAGATAAATATTAAAGTGGAGATTGAGAATTACTTACTCTTGAAAACTTATACAGTTGCTATAAGGTAAAAAAAAAAAAAAAAAAGAATAAAATAAGGTTTCTCTGTATGTGATGTTATCCTCCGTTTGTAGCAAAACCATTCCATTTAATATTGGCCAATATTCTAATTCTATGAGTTTTTTTATGGATAGTGTAAAGTACATGTATTTCCAATCGCTTGTGTGCAAGGGATCTAGGTGAATTATAGGACGAACACTAAAAACCTGTGTTATATCTTGTCAGAATTATTTTGTCGCGCTCACTGTTAGCAATAAACATTAAGTAATTCCACTTGACATTGAATAGTGATTCTAGATGCCTCGAGACACAAGGTGTAAAGGAGAAATACAAATGCACTGTGAATGTCTAATGGCATGGTTACATGAAATGTTTTATTTGGTTTTAATTTTAGGACCAATTAAATGGTCCCATTTGAGGTATATAGAATCCACTTAAATTTAGTTTTAAAAATGTTTCTCTTAGCCCCCGACCCCTGCCCCCCGTTACTAGTTTTATTCATTGCTTGTGATAGCCTTTCAGAATTCAAGTATATTCAGCTAAATCACTGAAAAAGAAAATGCCTACCTGAAATATAATGAAGTTGAAAATTCCACTCACGTTTGATGTGTAACACAGAGATGAACAACTCTGCATTTATTTTATATTGATAAGATTTTAGTAAATGTACACTTTTCATAACCCCACTCAAGATAAGCAAACATTTTACCTCCCTTGGTTTCTGGACGACGTATTATGTTGGCTCTTCTCTTACCCTTTGTTCCTTCTCTGTGCCCTTAGCTTTGATTTGGTTTCACATCTAACATGGAGATGTGTAAAGAGAGAGGTGAGTGAAGAGCCAGTAAGAAGAGTAGGTGTGTTACTCTTAGGATAGAAAAGGTCCACCAGTGAAATCTCTTTGTAATCCTAGAGAGCTAAAAGGATATCATGCCACACTGATGTAGAGGAGCCAAATACGAAACAAAATGAAACAATAGGAGTTGTCCTAGAGACTTTTCTAATATAAAATCAAAGAGTTACACTAAATCCAGAGATATGTTACCATAAAATAGCATAGTATCATCCTCTAAGAAGTGAATGTTTTCTACTTAGCATTAAGCAAATTTGCAAGCAACAAGTGAGATTAAATATAAGGTAGCAAGCTTGTCTAATGAAGGGTTTCTTAACCTTGACACTATTGACATTTTGGACAGATAATTCTTTGTTGCAGAGGGCTGTCCTGTGCACTGTAGGATGTTTAACAGCATTTTAAGCAGGCTTTTTAAAATTTATATATCTATCTGTCTAATAATATTAAAATATAAATATATAATATTTATATAAATATTTATATTTCTAAATATAAAATATAAGCATTTTTTAGGAGACAGAAAATCATTTTTAAAGCATCTCTTCAGGAGTTCTAGAAGTACTTTGGGTTTACTGTAATTAGAACATTCTTTCTTTGTTAAAGTATAGTTGACTTAACAATATTATATTAGCTTCAGGTGTGCAACCTAGTAGTTTGACATATTTATAGACTATACTCCATACAAAGTTATTATAAAATATTGACTATATTCCCTGTGTTGTACGTTATGTTTTTGTAACTTATTTATTTTATATCTAGTGGTTTGTACCTCTAAATCCCCTTCACCCATCTTGCCCCTCCCCCAGCCCTCTCCCCTTGGGGATCCACTAGTTTGTTCTCTGTACCTGTGAGTCTGTTTCTATTTCTGGGTAATCAATAAATAGCAAAAAAGTTGAACAGCATTGTCCATTCACAGTATAATTTCTAGTTATTTTTTTCTATTTTGCTTATCCGAAATTTCTAATTTTTCTACAATAAATATAAATTATATTTGTAATAAGAAATGATTTTTTAAAAGCTTAACATAAAGAGAATTTAAAATTCATGAAAAGGACTTCATTTTTCTCAGTGACTGGGGGCCTTTTAACCTTTCCTAAAGGGAAACGACTTTTTGCAGGATAATTTATTCTATTCTTTTCCCTGTGCTTCAGGGTGTTGTAGGTATATAGGCAGAGGGTAGTAGTTTACCCTGAGTATATTGTCCATCCTCCAAGTAAAAAGAATGGTCAGAAGAAAGAACTTGTCTATTTTTCCAAATTTTAAATCTTGCCCCAATTTTGATGGAGCTCTACCAGTGTTCTATTTGCTACATCTCTGCTCACCTCTGTTATGGAGAAAATTTTTTTAAGAGTCTTTACAAGGGTGGATAGTAGCTCCATCATCTAAATGGAGAAGAGGATATTTCCTTGCCAGGTGTAACAGGACTCTGGGGAGGGCATTTGGGAGGAGAACGAGTGCAAATTCACAGCAGTTAGGAGAGTTATTTAACTTTTCTTAGCATGAGCTTTCTCAGGTTGTCTGACACATGGTGCATGCTCAGTAAATGGCAGCTTCTATTATTAATGTTGCTGCTATTGTTGTGTAGCTAACAGGTGCCCAGGAAAGAGTAAGCAGGATTTTTGTGGCATCATACAAAAGGGAAATACTAGGAGTTGAGGTTTCTCTGAGTTGCCCATCCAGTTGAACCCACCAGAAAAGGAGAGATGCAGATACTCTTAAAAATTTCATTAAAAAAAAAATTTTTTTTTCATTAAAGTCAGATGAGTATAAATTTGTTTGAGGAACTATTCCTTGCACTGGTTCTTTCCAGAAATAGAGAATGGCAGAGGAGAGGCATTGCGCTGGAGGATGGGAGGAGCCCGAACCCACCAGCACTGAGATCATTCATGTTTAAAGCAGCTCAGCCTTGGGTTCAGCTGCTGAACCTATAGTATCTCGTTCCCCTCCTCTTCTCAATTCCACCCGCTCAACTTTATTTTTTCAGCCGTGATGGCGAAATTGAGCTAAAGATCTGACACACTTCTCCATGGCTCCAAAATGGAGTTGTCACTGAACTCTCAGATCTCTTTGAAGCAATTTCAAAACCCTGTCCATGGTCCTGCCAGGCTCACCATTTTGCCAGGTTTCAGACATCTGGAAAAATACCTGAAACCATTTTTCATTCTCATCTCCTTGGTACAGAGCAAGTTTTCAAGTCATTTCAATACAACTGTAGGGAGCTATGCCTTCTGTTCACAAACAGCGATTTGGACTATAAAGAGGCAGCCTGGGATAGTGTAAAGACTTCTAGACGGAAGGACAGAGACCTGTGTTCTGCTACTAGATCTGCCATGAATTATTTAGCCTCTGTGAAGTGAAACTTGCATCAGCCCACTACCCATGGATTATGAGTCCCAACCTTTTGCATTTGTTATTTCTTGTGAGGCAGCTAGCCCCACCCTAGAACATATATGAGGATGTGTATAAGTGTTACTCAGCCAGTCAGTAGTGGAGTTGTGGTTCTAACCCATGCATGACTGAATCCAAATTTTACACACTTTCCAGTAACCTGTTGCCTCTTGATGATATTACCTGTGTTCAAGGGCAATTAAATCTAACAGATTACATGCAAGGCTAAATAAATTATGTTCTTCTGCGAGTAATAAACCATACTCTCCTACTTGATGATGGGCATTGATTTATATGTTCCTTTCAACATCTTTGTTGCACCTAAGGTGAGAAGAGAATAAACAAAATAAGAGTAAGAACACACCCTCTGACATCATTCTAGGTCAGTCTCAGTTGGGTTCCACTATTTACCAGAATCTATGAGATTAGATCAGATATACATAATGTTTCTAAGCTTCAGTTTGCCAGTAAAAAAGGGATATCAATATTACTTATTGCATATTATTATTGTGAGATTATATGAAATAGTCTAAGACATTTGGTAGAGTTCCTGGCATATATTCCACTCACCAGCCTGCCACAGCCTGAGAAGCCTGCAGTGAGGAGATGTGGACACTTTCTCTTTTCCTCTTTCAGTATTGTATTTTAAAATTCATAGGTGTCAGGAATCTTATCCTGAGTGAGACAATTTTATGGGAAAGAGAATAAGGTCTCACATAACCAGTACAGTGGGTTTCTAGTGTTGAGGCCCTCTGGATGGGCGATGTGCAGTTGCTGGTTCTTCCTTTGTGAGGTGTTTTGGTAAAGGCCTTTGATCACAAATTACTTCCAAACGAAGTTCCCTTGACATGACGATCCTTTTATCTTCTGTAGCTCTCTGAGCTTGTGAAAGGCCACTTCTCTGTTGTGACTCCTTTGCTCTGCAAGATTAACATAAGATTAGGGTGACGCTCTGATGCTCTTTTGTAGGATTCCAATAAAGCAGACACTTTTCCCCTCCTTCAGTCCAAGTGCAGCCCTCTCTTAATGTGGTCTTTTTTTTTTTTTTTTTTTTTTTCCTCTGCTATGTGACCGAGGCAGTGCCAGACCCAGGCATTAACCTTTAGGCTCTTAGGGCACAAGTCAAATATAATTTGCTTTGTCCCTAACCATCCAGGGGACATTTCTAGATGTGCTTGAAGACTGTCACCCTGGGATGAGTTTAGAGAGGATGTTCTTCCCCCTCTTTCGTGCAAAAAGAAAAGAAAGGATGACCTGGAACTGGAAGCATGCCAAATCTCTCTCTCTAACCAAGTTCTCACTTTTGGCCTCATCACCATCCCTTACTAAACTTCTAGGTCTTTGTTTACAGAGCTGGAGGGTGGTTAACGGTTAATGTAGGCACAGCTGATTTTTGAAAGTGTTATAAAGGTAGTCTAGCATACAGCTTTGAAACATAACATTATTATGTATCAGAACTCTAACATAGGAAAAGTCCAGTTTTAATATCCTATTATGTTTGAATTCAACCAATATTTGGTAAATGAATAAATGAATGAGTATACACAAGGACCCTAAATTTCACATGGTCCAGTCTTTTCATTTTATAGATCACAAGTTGTAATGGCTCCAGTTGAAATCTAATTTTAAAGACACCGAAGTAAAAATATATTATATTGGGGATGGAGGAGAGAAAGGCCATTAACAAGAATGCCATTAATAAGAAGAGTATAGTATAGAAATTTTGTGTATTTCCAGTAGCTTTGTCAGCATGCTTTCCAGGAAGCAAAGTAAAGGGCACCAATCTTTTTAATGGATTGGCATTCCTCATCAAATACATGAAAGCTATTAGGGATTACCTAGTCTAGTTAGTAATGCAGAAAATAATTCCTGACTATTTAGATGACAAGCGGTTCTTCCTTCCCATACTACTGAACTGTGAAAGTCAGGAGTTGTGTTCATAGGCTCATTTTTAATCCTCTGCCCTGGGAAATACAAACACCCCTGTAACTTGAAGCACAATGGCTGAACAGAAAAGAAATCCAGGCTTCTGTAAGAATATGACCGACTGGAGCCCAGAAATTACAAATTTTCCCTAGTAACTAGTATCCAAGGATTCTTTCTATCCAAGTATATTTAATGCACTGTAGATCATGTGGAAAAAGCCTAATTGAAGCCAATAGCTTGGCCGAAAAAGAATGTAAACTCTTGCGATTTGCATCACTCTCTCCTAATAGGATCCACTGATTAGAAAAGGTAGTTGCCTGAAGATGTTCGCTTGGGTCCAAAATATGATGAATCAAATAGCAATATCTATGCATTCATTTTGGTGGTGGTTGAAAAGATAAGAAGTTTCAGGCTTGGTGGGCTAATGTGGTTTTAAAGCGTTCTCCAGTTTAATAGAGACATTGAAGTTATCTATGGGAGGCAACAATTTTAGCCAAGAAGACTGAGTCCATAAGGGGAGATTCTGGAAGATTATTTTATTAATCTTGCTAAGAAAACCTTTCAGTACCTCCTCAGTGCTTACAAGATAAAGTCCATCTTCCATAGCGTGATATCTAAAGACCTCCCTGATTGGACGTCTGCCTACCTCTCCGGCTTTATCTCCTCCTCCTCCTCCACATACATCTTAAATCCCAGCCCATTCTAAACTACTCTGGTCACTGAAATGCACCTTATTTTTTCAAATCTCGGAGCTTTTGCCTGTAATGTTCTCTCTGCCTGTAACACACATACAGGCTTACATGTTGATCACCAATATCTGATGTTAATTAAAATACAAGCGTACCTCGGAGATACTGCAGGTTCAGTTCCAGACCACTGCAATGAAGCGATTGTCACAATAAAGCAAGTCACACAAATTTTTTGGGTTTTTTGCGTATAGAAGTTATGTTTACACTATACTGTAGTCTTTTAAGTGTGCAGTAGCATTATGTCTCACAGAAACACTGTACATACCTTAATTAAAAAATACTTATTACTCAAAAATGCTATCATCTGAGCCTTCAGTGAGTTGTAGTAGTAACATCAAAAATCAGTACATTAGCACATTATAAATCAACTATACTTCAAAAAAAAAATTTAAAGGAAAAAAAATCACTGATCACAGATCACTGTAACAAATGTAACAGTAATGAAACAGTTTGAAATATTGTGAGAATTACCAAAATGTGGCACAGAGACAGGAAGTGAGCAAATGCTGTTGGAAGAAAGGTCCCAATAGACTTGCTTGACACAAGGTTGCCACAAACCCTCAATTTGTAAAGAACATCATGTCTGCCAAGCACAATAAAGCAAAGCACGATATAACAAGGTGTGCCTATAATGGAAAAGATCGGTTATTGAGGGTCTCTAATTATCTAGAATCCCCATGATCTGTTCCCTCTCAAAATATTCCTCCCACCATCTTCCCCATTCCAGCTGATGATGAAATCTACCCTTTCCCATTCTCCGGATCAAGACCTTGAAATTGTCCTTGACTTCCTTCTTTTGCACAGCACATCCAAATCCTTGCTCTGCCTTTAAGATATATTTGGAACCCAAACATTGTATAATCTCCACCACTACCACTCCTGTGCATGACAACATCATCTTTAATCTAGATTATGGCCAAAGCCTCCTAACTCATCTCCCGTCCACTGTTGTACAACCAGCATCTCTTTTTAGCATGGTAGTCAAGGGGACATTGCTAAAAAACTAGGTTAGATGCAGACACTTCTCTGCTCCAAACCCTCCATGGCTCTCCATTTTCACTCAATAAACGTCAGAGTCGTTACAGTGGTCAACAAGACTCTTCATGCTCTGGGCCCCACTCCCTGTTCCTTCTCTGTCCTCACTGTTCACTGTGCTCCCCGTCACTTGAATACCTTGTTTTCCAGTCATGTTTTCCTTACTGTTTGGTGGCTTGGAATGTTCTTCCCCCAGATATTTTCATGGTCAGCTCCCTCATGTCATTTAGGTTTCTGCTCAAGTGTTACCTCCTCAGGAAGACCTTCACCCCCTAACTAAAATAACATACCTCTTCCTGCTTGTCACTCTTTTATGGTCATCAGAGCCCGTATCACTCTCTGATATGATAATGCTGTTTTGTCTCGTCCAACTGCCCAGCCAGGATATAAACTCCATGAGGGCAAGAGTTTTTTTATCTTATTGTCACTGTGTTTCCAGGGACCAGGGCAACACCTGGCACATAGCAGCTGCCCAAAACATGTGTTGAATAAATGGATACTTTAATAAGAATCTCTTTTAGTTTTTGTGTTAGTCTCCAAAGCCACGATACTGTCATCATGACGTATCTTGGGAAGAATGAGAAAATTATTGTTGTCAATCACACATTTTCATCCCTGGTATTTTTAGATCATATGTAATCAGAGTTATCCTTGATGTTTTCTTCTCCCTCACATTCCCATTCGATCAGTCACCACAATCTATTTTTTTCTCCATCCTACTGCCTAGTCTAAACCACTGTCATTTGGGTTTTGCTTGGAATGATAGCAAAAGGCAAAGCTCCAGGTCCCAAGTCCTGCTCTTTCCTCACACAAAAAACTGTTCTTTCTGCTGAATTGCAGCCAACATAATCCCTATAAAATGCAAATGCAATCAAATCATTTTCCTGCTAAAAAACCTGAAATGGTTTCCAGTGCCCTTAGTGTAAACTCCAACCTGGACTCTCTTTGAGTCCCTTCCCCATTTCAAGTTATAATTAATAACTTGAATTTTTCCCAAACTGAACTTTTTTACATTTTCTCAAAGCAATGATCTTCTTTTCTTTTTTTTTTTTTAACATCTTTATTGGAGTATAATTGGTTTACAATGGTGTGTTCGTTTCTGCTTTATAACAAAGTGAATCAGCTATACATATACATATATCCCCATATCTCTTCCCTCTTGCGTCTCCCTCCCTCCCACCCTCCCTATCCCACCCCTCTAGGTGATCACAAAGCACCGAGCTGATCTCCCTGTGCTATGCAGCCAAAGCAATGATCTTCTTACTGCAGGTCTCCGCCCAGGGTATTTGCTCTACCTGGAACTCTTTGCTTCTCCTTCCCCACCTTCCTTCTTCCTCCCACCATATCCAGCCCCCATCTTCCCTTGTTATCTTACTTAGATTTTAACTTAAGCTTTTCTTCAAAAATATTTTTCAGACTTCCTAGTTAACGGTAAGTCCCTTCCTGTGTGCTCTGTATCAACTTGGTTTTCCCTCTCATAAAATGGATTACGTTTAATAGCATGTTTACTTATTTTCTCTCCCCTTTCTTCCTACCACCCATCCCTGTAGCATAGCCAGCATATATGTTTAACTTCTCTTGCCCCACGCAAAAAAACCCTATAAAACATTAACTTGATTCAACAACTATTAACCCACAGTGTCTCCAAACCAAAATGGCCTATGTCTTAACCACTTTTCTTCCATCCCTTTCCTGGTCCTATTCTTCCCACTTCAAGGTGTTAATCATAAAGAATATAAATTAGATCGTATGGGATCTGTATAACATGTTTCTGGATGAAAGAAGCATTAGTATCTATGAAGAAAACATTAATAGACATAAACTAGATGGTTCATTTCAGGAGGAGAAGCAAGTCCTTCCTTCCTCCCATAGACAAGCCCCAGCCTGTCTTAACATACCCCTGACCCAGGTAAGCCTGCCCAGATATGGCACCTCCCTGGTTCTTAAATTGGCACGTAGTCCTGTTTGGATTGGACCACTTGATTAGAAAAGTCAAAGAACTGCGAACTGCACTTTTAAGCACTTTTTGATTTACTGTCAGCAAATTATTATGGCACTTTCTTTCAATAAAATGATCTCAAGTACCCAATAGCAAGCTTTAACTTTTCCAGCTACTTGGTCTCCAGTTATGTGGAAATACCATGGTCACTTATGCATTCCCCACTAACTCCATGGATTAGCATCTTAGAGATGTTTACATTTTTTTCTCTACATATTTTTCTCAGTGTCTCTTGCAGTAGTTATACTTCTCCAATCTCTAAGATTTTAGTCAGAATGATGAAGGCACTATTTAACCTTCATAGCTATTATTTAATGCTTAGGCTAGACCTTAATTGAGGCTAGAACTTGTGCTGAGTGCTTGACATATATTATAGTATGTTATTTAACATACTATACTATAACCCAGAAGTCTGGCACTGATTAGCACCCTCCAAACCTGTATTGCTTGTCTAATTTCATTATATAATTCTGTACGGTTCCCACTTGCCATTTTTCAAGCATATAAGCATATCTCAGGTTCTCTGCACCTGGTGTTTTTTCTTTCTGGAATGTTCTTTCTCCATATATCTCCGTGGCTCATTTCTTTACCTCCTTCAGGTCTCTACTCAACTGTCAGTCTCAGTGAGGCCTTTCCTACCACTTTATTAAAATTGCAACCCTAAATCTTGCCCCAATCAATATCATCTCCATTCTCTGATTTATTTTTTTTTTTATCTTTGCACTTATCACCATTTATGACACTGAATATATCACTAATCTATCTTGCTTATTCTTTCTTCTCCCACGGGAAGGTTGACCACCACGATGGCAGAGATTGTTGTCGGTGTTTGCTGCTATAGCCCAGCTCTTAGAATAGTGCCTGGCACTTAGTATACATGCAAGAAATTGTGAATCATTGATGATTATCGTCATTTATCGAGTAAATTGGGATTAAGTACTGTAAAGTAATATGACCAAGATTATAGGGCTAGGAAGTGTCAGAGATGTAATTTGAACAGTTCTTTGTGCTTCAAAGCTCTGGGTTTTAAACACCGTCCTTTGCTCCCCTTCTCCAAAAAGGCAAGGCTGATTATCTTTAACAGTTGTCAGAGCTCATCTCTCGTGTGTTGTTTTTCTCAGTTAAACTCTGAATTCTGAGCATGTCACTGTGATTCCTTTATATACCATCGACACTGTGGTGATGATCTGAGAGACTAACTTTCCTCGTTATACTTTAGTTGATACCCTCTTCCTTAGAATGGGACTAGTGTAATAGAAGTATTTCATGTAGTATAGATCTTTACAGTCTCCAATGCATGTTTCCAGGAACTGTATCGTCTCTCTTTTAATCTCATAACAATTCCATGGAGGATATATTATCATCATTCTAGTTTTACAGATGAGGAAACTGAGGCTAAGAGATTAAAGGAACTGCTCAAGTTTGTAAGGCTTATAATAAGGGGGACAGCTGGGACTTGAATTCTTGTGTGGTGATTTAAAATTCCATGCTCTTTAAGTTTTTGTTCATTATTATGTCATGCCACCTGCCTCCCTCCTACAGGAGTCTTCATTTCTCTTAGCTCCAGTTCGTTAATATGTAGGCTGAATTTGGAAGTGCCAGAAGAATGCCATTGTTCTGCCTTTTACTCATAGGGCATTCCTGAATTAGGACAGTGGGGCACAGCGTAACCTTTCGAGATGAACTGCCTCAACCACTCACCATGTGGTATTGACCAAGTTATATAATTTCTCAGGCGTGCAAGTCACAGGAACTAGAGAAAGTCTAATTAGTAAACAGTAGATGATGATAAACTGGTAGATTGTAAAGAATCACAGTGCAGAGACTGTCATTTATAATTTCTCTATTTGAGAGCCATGTTATCAATTGTAGCTAATATTTATGTAGCTCTTTGTAGTCACAGACTCTTTCAAAGATACTTCCTTTTTAGAACACCCCAATAAAGCATTGTGAAGTAAGCTTCATGTCCATCTTACAGACAAAGAAACATATTCATATAGATTAAAATGGCTTTTCTAAGTTCATGCAGTTAGTAAGCCTTGAGCTGGTATTCTAATATGGGTCTTTTAGTTCCACCACTCCAAACTTTGAACTTGAAGTAGAATAAAGGCAATGTGAGCCTCCCAATGTTGATGCCACTCCAACAGAGGTTAATGCCTAAATATTGTTCTTAAAAAACCCTGCACATGTTAGGGCATGACTTAACACATCCTCAGAGTAGTGACATTTTAAAAATCAGAAGGAGACAAGATGTCTGAACAGATGTTTGCAGGTAAGCAGTGTACCAACAATTTGGAAGTTTCTGGAGAGATCTGAAGTCTGTTATATACGTATCTGCAGACCTTTCCCTGATCTAACACCCTCAGTTTTTTTCTCAAGGAAAACTTATTTTAATGTCAAGTAAATACATTTTCATTAAGTGAACCATCTTGCTTATAATTTAGTAGTAGTTAGCACTCAAGTGCTGGGCATCTGAGCAGAAACTATTTTCCTATTCTTCAGTCTATTAATATACCTGTAGTCAATATTTTTGAGGTGACTATGTGCCAGCCACTATTACAAGTACTTAAATGGATTATAGGATAAATACTATTATTATCCTCATTTTATGGGCGAGGGAACTGAGGCTTGAACAGCTGTTAGGTTGGAGATCAGAATTTGCTTCTACAGTGCAATGGGCAGTTTCTATTGTTCCAGCTGTCTGTATCATTGAAGGTATTCCTGGAAAATAAATTCTGTAATTATTTATTTAAATCACTCTCCCTTTCTCTCCTCAATTTCTGCAATAATTAGCTGAGATGTTCTCTAATAAAACCTTTGATTGGTAAATGTCACATTCATCCCCTTTTGTTTAAGGGTGACCTCAAGACTTGAAATAATCCTAAGAGTGCAGGAAGAAGGAAAAGCAGGAGATCTGGAAAACTCACAAAAAACTTAATAAATGTTTATTGGAATATAATCTGTAGATAGATAAGCACACAAAAGATAAATATATCACTCAATGAATTTTTAAAAACTAAAGACACCTTTGAAATCAGGAACAAGATTAAAGAATAGAACCTTAACTGCATCCCAGAAGCACCCCTTCCTGTCCTCTTCCAAGACCCCACCTTGAGGAACCACTGCCCTGACTTATAGCACTGTAGAAGAGTTTTGCCCGTTTTTGAACGTCATTACAAATGGAATCAAATTGTAAGTCCTCTTTTATGTCTGACTTCTTTTGCTCAACAATAGATTTGTGAGGTTTATCCATGCTGTTGCTTATAGTTGCAGTTATTTAATTCTCATTGTCGAATAGTATTTCATCTTGTGAATATGCCAAATGTATTTATCCATTCTATTGTTGGACCTTTGAGTTGTTTCCACTTTTGCTTATTTTGCCAGACTAAAATCCTTGTATATGACTTTGGGTGACCGTATGCAAGTATTTCCATATATCTATATATCTAGGAATGGAATTACTGGAATATGCTTGGGTTCAATTTTAATAGATACTGCCAAACAAACAGCTTCTCAAAGTGGCTGTACCTATTTATGTTCCCAGTAGACACAGATGAGAATTCTAATTGCACCACAGTTTTATCAATACTTATTTACTGTCTTTTTCATCTTAGCCATACTGCTGTTGTGATATTATATTCTTGGTTTTAATTTGCACTTCTTTGATGACTAATATAGTTGAACATATATGCTTATTGTCCATTTGATTTTTACTGTTTTATGAAGTATCTAGTCAAGTCCTTTTCCCTTTTATCTAAGGCATTGTCTGTTCTTTTCTAATGCCCAGTTTTAAAAGGCAAATAGTTCTACATGATTAGTTATGAAAACGCAGCAATTTCTTGTTCCTATCCCACTCCATTCTTCCTCTCCAGAGTCGATAATTTTCTTTTCTACATCTCTGATTATAAAACATTCATATTATTATATCTTGATTTCTCAGTTTTAGGCATTATCTATTGACCACCAGGGAAGATGAAGAATTATATCTTTTCAACCTCTCACTCACAGTGCACTCACAGACACACACAGACATGCCGACATACACACCGCACACAAACACTTCTTATTTCCTCCTTCTTCAGTTTCATTAGGTCAGTATTGTTTATCTTTTTATTTCTATGATATTTTTACACACGCTGCAGAGTTAGCTATGGTTATTTCTCCTGTATTGTACAAATGCTTGCTTTACCTGGATTTAATTATTATCTCATTTTGCTATTGTTTATTTGCTCAGTTTTTTATTCACTCAACATCCATTCAATCTCAGATATTCCTCAAATAATATTGGGTTGGCCAAAAAGATGTTCCGTAAGATGTTACAGAAAAATTCGAATGAACTTTTTGGCCAACCCAATACTATCATCCCAGTGCCTTCAAATATATTTTATATTTTACAACTTTAACTCAATGAAGAAAACTTTTCCAAAGCCTTCTGACCTCCTCCATTCTGCACTGGAAGCTTGTTAGGTGTACAGCACAGCTGGGATTTTTTGGATAGCCTTTCAACATAATCTCATTTCCGTTGGATCTCCTGTTTTCTGAATCCTGTCTATTTTTTGTTTTTGCATTACATCCTTATTTTTAGAGGACGGGTATTTAATTAGCTTCCTAAGTGTGCACGGCAGATAAATTGTTCAAGTGTTGCATGTCTGAAAAAGTTTCTACTCTACCTTTGCATTTATTTGATAGTTTGGATGGATGTAGGAATTCAGGTTAAAAAGCATTTTTCTTTAGAATGTTATAGGAATAACTCTATTATTATATTTTCCAGTGTAACTTTTGAGAAGGATGTTGCCATTCTATTCTTGATCATTTGTATGACATCTGGAAAATTCTGGAAAACTTTATTCCTTAGTGTTATAAAATTTGATGATAATGTACATTTGTGAGGGTCTATTATTAAAACAGTGTACTGGGAACTTTCAAGATTCTTTCAATTTGGAAATTTCTGGGTTTGTTTTCGGGATTAAAAAAAAGTTCTTTGATGATTTATTCCCTTGAATTTTCGTTGTTATTTATTTCTGTAACTCCTATTATTTGAGTGTCAGACCTTTAGATTGGTCTAATTATTTGATTACTTCTGCCTCATTTTTTATCTTTCTCTTTTTAAATTTCACTTTTTGTTCTCTTTTTTGGGAGGTGTAGATATTTTCTCAAACTTATCTTCCAAATTTGTTGTTATTTATTTCTACTATCCTGTTTTATTACTGTTTTCTGAGTGTTCTCTTTATATTGTTTCCAGTTCTTGTAGGTAGTGTCTTTTTTGACCTTTTCAGAGATAATAGCAAGAATTACTTTTAAAGTTTTTTTTTATTACTTAATATAATCTGTTTTTTATAAATTGAATTTTTTTCTTCTAGTTTGTTCTTTGTATTTTCTCAAACATCTAGTAGCCTTGGCTCTCTGCTTATTTTTATGAGTGAGACATTAAAAAGTTGGTTGAAAATTCAGTTTACCTATGTGTGATATTGATATAAATGACTTTAGGTTTATTCTTTTGAGCTATTCAGATTTTTCAGAGAAGATTCTTCCAGTCTAATAGAAGGGATCAATGACATTTCTGGAAGAATTATACTTGGTTGCTAGCATTCTGAGAGCCAGGTGGGATGGATAAGGCAAAGGGTTTCAAAATTCAGTATGTGTATTTCCACTGAATCCCCCGTTTTTAGTATGGTATCTTTGCTCTCAACTGTCTTCCAGTTTCTGTGGTACCCTCTGCTGAGAAGAAAACTCCAGTCTTTGCTGGGGCAGGAGAAAGGCCAGGAGTCTGGCTGGGGTGAGGGAACATCTATGAGGAGTCTAACTGCTTCTTTATCTAGTTTCCAATTAGTTTTCCTCTTTTAGCCTCACTATTCCCTGCAGTGCCAGAGATACCTGATGCCACCACTTCCTGTGTTCTGTGGTGTAAATCATCGTGCTTTCTGGCTTCCCCACTGCAGACTATAAGTCATTTTCCTTAGGTCTTCTGAGTGAGTTAACTCTCATCCACCTCTTTTCCAGCTTCCAAAATTATGTTGCCCTTGTCTCTTTTCCAGTGTCCTTGCCTTTTGAGGGTTTATGGCCTTCATAATTTGTCTTTGATATTATTTTATTAGTGTTTCATGGAGAAAGTAGAGGTAGATGTGAGTATTCAATCCAGCATCTTTAATTGGAATTTAACCCCTCAGTTCTAAAAGTGTTTCTGACTCATAAATGAAGAGTCGCAAGAAACCATGGATGAAAATGTATATACAATAATAGTAGTATAAATGAATGTAGAATTAGAGGATATAAAATATATTTTTCTTTCAGAAAAGAGAAGATTGGGGGAAGGGAAATAATTTAATTTATAAGTATCCCTCTCTAAAAAAATTACTCTCTCTAAAAAAATATTAGAAGAGGCTTCCTGGAAAGATAGACATTTCCCCTTTGGAAGTACAGTATCTGACTAATTTCAAAGACCAATAGAGCATTATTTATGATGTTAAATGTTTGAATTATTTCTTTAAATTTGCAGGATGTTTTGGAAATTGGGGCCATAAATTGCCTTTCCACTAAGGATAGTTAAGTCAGGTTTAAAAAAAAATCAAGAGCTATTTCACATGAAATTTCATTTGAAATGTAATTTCAAATGATTTGGAAGTGGGCCTTTCAGTGGCTTGGGAAATGACCAAGGGAAAATAAGTAAGAGGAAATGGCAAAGGGAAATTTAGTACATAATTGGGGTTGAAGGACCATCAAGATACCATAGAGATAAGCACTGGGCTCAGACTTATTTAACAACTTCATTAATGATCTGGAAGAAGGAGGATTCAAGTTAATTAAATCTGCAGATGGTCCTTAGTGGAGTTACAAATACCAGGGCGAACTAAGAAATAATACAGGAAGACCTGAGGGTCAAAAGCTTTGATAGCTTTGGGCACAGAAGAGCAAAATTAAATTTGGGAACGATAATTAAAATTGAATACACTTTGTTAAATGAAAAAATAGGAGTTAAACTGCAAACAATTGGTGCTGAATAGAAAATAGTAAAGCTGAAAGAAATCCTGTGGCTGATGAACAAGTTATTTAGACAAGAGCCTTGCTTTGTGACTCCAGAAATAAATTCATTTTAAAAAGAACATGTACTTTTTAATGTATTTGCTGTGTGCACAATATTCACAAAACATTTAGTCACCAGGAGATGGCTGACATTACAAATACAAATAAGAATCTCTAACCTCAGATGTATTTACACTCTATCAGTAGTAAGGTAGGTGGAGTAGAATCTCACAAAAATATTATAATGGATTAATGAGGTTAAGATCAAGAAATGATGAGAAGTATGTGATGTGGAGGAACCACTGAGAGGCAACTGACTACAAAATAGATGATTTCAACTTTTTGATATAGACTCTTTGTGTTAATGTGGTGTGAGTTTAGGAAGATTGTTGGGTAATTTTACACCCTGTCCCAGTAGTACCGTTCACTGTAGGGCACCCTCTCAGGTCTGGGTGTTTAAGAGTTTGTCTGGTTTCAGTAGTATAGTCAATAGAATGGAATCCAACCAAGGCCTGGGGACAGTAGAGCAGTCTAGATGAAATTATAGTGATAACTATCAGAATGGAAATCATATGTATGCAAAGACATACAAGGGCAAGATGTCGACCACTTATTGAATACCTTGCCTGTGTCAAGATTGTTCCAAGCAATTTACATTAAGTTAACTCCTTTAATGCTCACACTCAATCTACAGGATTAGACATTATTCTCATCTCCAAATTGAAATCAAGAAAACAAGCCTAGGAAATGTAAGAAAATCACCTAAGGTTAAGTGCTAATAAGCATGGGTAAACTGGAATTCAAACCAAGGGCTTTCTGTTTCTAAGATCTATGTGCGGTTTTTTTTTTTTTTTTTCCAACTATGTTACACCATTTGTCATAGAATACTAGCATAAATAATATATGTAGAACTCCTGTGTGTGTGTATTTTGTCTATTCTTTAGAGTTTTGGGTAGAGAAACATTCTTCTGAGATTCATTGACAGAGCTATTCTTGTATACTATAAAGTTGTGAGCAGATTTCACTCTGTGCAGTTTTCAATGCAAAATCGTATTAAAGGAGTGTTTTGTACTTGGGTTAATTGTTTTGTGTCTTGGGAGAGGAGACACATGAACTAACATGTAGCAGAAATTACATAATATGATAGTGTCATTCCCAACTGTAGTCACCCAGAGTCACCATGTTTTAAAGTTTAAGTATTAGTATGTTTAAGAGGTAATGTTTATATATGTTAGCAGATTCAGATGCTCTACAGTTTAGGTAAGGAGATACATTGGAAGTCTTTCCATCTGTCTTTCAGCTGTAAGTTCCCCTATTCAGAAGGAACAAGAATTACCAATTTCTTGTGTGTAGGCTACTAGGCCACCAATTTTAACAGGACCCAGATGATGTGGGTTTTTTTAGAGGTGATGAGGGCACCTTGTGCATATATATATATATACACACACATACAAGAGGCATTAAGTAGGTCAGAGAGAATTAAGATACACTTCACAGTTTTATTTGAAGAGGCTAGAGTGGAAAAATTCCCCATGAAGTGTGCTGAAAACCACTAAGAAATGGGAAAATTGGAAAATGCAGGCAGCTTTACTGGAAAGTGAGCAAGCTGTAAGGAGGGAAATCCAGAAGATTAACAGTGAGAAGAGATATCTAGGGTGACTGATTGCTTTAGCTTCTCCATATCTGCCCTCTCTTTGAAACTAATCAGAATTCCTTGAGCTTCTGGTGAATGAGATTTCGAGGTGAGAAGAATTCTGTTTGTAATACAAGTGAGGTGGTTTGAATTGAAACTTAATCACATTTAGGAAAGTCAGGTATCCCTTCTGGGAGAGATCAAGCAGATTATGAAATGATTTTAGCAAACTGGTAACAAGACCATTCTTTCTAACTTTCGAATCTATATTTGGCTAAATAAAACACATGGAAAGAAAAATCCTGTTTTGGTCCCTGGGGCAAAAGACCTAAGAAATATTTCTTTCTAACTCCTACTTAAATGACGCATTCAGTTTCTAGAGCTCACTTCACCCACTAAAATGGCATCAGTAATTGTAGAGAAATTTCTTCATGATAGAGTGGAATCTCTTCTATTATTCTAGTCATAGTAATTCCCCCATTATTTAACACTACATGGGAAATATCACAAGTCATGTTACAATATAGGACTTTGAAAAGCATGAAATATTAAGAGCATAATTCTACTTTTTCACGAGTAGAAATTATACTGGCCTCTCTGAAAATAACACCTGAATCGAAGTCTCAAAGATGAGAAGCCTGAAAAAATAATGAAAAAGAAACATCAATCCTCAAAATCAACCAAGTATGAGAATTTATTGATTAGGGTGGGGGGAAGACAACACTAGCTGAGATAACATCTAGCCTACAGAGACCAGGTCAATTCATACAGACCTTAAGTATCTTTTCAGTACCCTCTTCAATTCTGGGAGCACGCAGTTGCAAGTTTTGGCAGAAGTAGTTTTCACTTGCGCATACCTGATGATGAAACTTCCTTCATCACATAAATGAATTTTTGCCCCAATGCTTGTCATCAAAGCATCAGTAGTTAACAAGCCATACCCTGTGAACTTGGTCATCACCTGCATTGTTACATTTTTCCTAAGGAGAAAAATCTATAGGGAACTAAGCTGATAGAAGGGGGCAGTGGGGCAGGGGGAGGGAGTGTTGGATGTAAATGTTTTCTAAAGCAATTTTCCAAGACGAGCAACTGAAACCACCACATTTATAGAATTACCTCATTTACATATTCAAAATTATAAAATAATATGTGGTTCTTTTAATAAATAAAAACTGGTTTCAGAATACTATATACAAGAGCAGAAACCAATTTTATCCCAGGTAAACGAAGGATTTCTGAAGAAAGGGCTAAAGAAATACAGACTTGGCAGCTAGGGTCACTTGTGAATTGCAGAATTCACATGTATTTACTTAGCCCGTAAATGGTTACCAACTACTTGCTAGGTACAAAAATGCTTTAAAATAAATCCGGATGATGAGTTACTAGGGGAGATAAGAGAATTACATAAATAATTATTAATACATGGTTTTTAAAATGATAAATTCTGTATGAGAGTCATAAAGAGCTTTCGTAGGATTTTAGAGGAGGAATATTCCTTCTGTTTGGGGGCAATGGAGGAAGAATCAAGAAAATCGTCATGAATGACAGGCATTTGGATAGCATTTTAAGTAATGAATCAGACACATCCAACTCAAAGTAGAGAAATAGCATTTCAGAAAGAGAAAATGGCATGAACGAAATCTTGCAGTGTGAAATTACAGGACCACCTTGGGAAAGCTGAGCAATCTAGTCTGAAAGGTGGGCTGGGATTATACTTATTTGTATTAAGCTCAGATGCAGAAGGATGAGCTAATCATCTCTCTCACTTGCTGCACATTTTCATGCTACTCTTGTAAGTTCTCTCTTGTTTGTTTATTTAATCTCTTCTGTCTCTCACTGCTCCCTTCTCTCATGCCTCGCTCTACCACAAAGACAACTATTTAATGCATCTGATATGTTTCTTTACTTATATGTGTTCCTTGAAATGTGAATTCCTTTTTTTTGCATTTTGATTTTCAACTTATTCAAATGGTATAATGCTGTATATTTTGCCATGATTCCTCTCTTGAAAAAACTCAGCACCTTTGTTTAAATGTAAGATTTAGTGATTGCCCTGTTTACTTAAAGTCCACTTGTTCTGACTGACAAGAGATTTTTTTTCCAACATTAAATGATTGTTTATTTTTTAGGTTTTAAAGTTTTGAAATATATATGTACAAGCTAAATAAACTACACTCAGAATCAATGTGGAGCAGAACATATAAATATACAAGGTCTGTTTTATAGGATACAAAGATGATAATGTCGGGAATTCCATGGTGGTCCAGTTGTTAGGACTCCGTGCTTTCTTGGCACAGGCAAAAAAAAAAAAAAAAAAAAAAGATCATGTCTTCAAGTACAAAGAAAAACTGGTAATGCTGCATGGTGCAGTGTCCTAAGCGTGTTTCCATCATGTTTTTCTCATACATTTTCCCTCCAAAATAAAACCCAGACAGCCACTATTCCCCTTGACTGCAAGCAATATCACTCTGAATAGCTTCTTAGTTGTCACCTTGTCATTCTGAAAATTTTCCTGTTACATAGACCAAAACAGGGACTGATGGGTTAAAATGCCTGTATAAACTTTATTTGGCTAAATCCTACCAGATTGTTTCCAGAACGGCTGCATCAGACCAAACGTCTGCCAACAGTGCATGATTCTAAATTTGCCAATCTTGTCTGTGTAAATCATAGATCATTGTTTAATCTTAATTTCTCTAAGTACCAATGAATTTGTGTATCTCTTCCTATGCTTCTTAGTCTTTTAGATTTACTTTAAAAAAAGAAATTGCCTGTTGATTCATTTTGCCCATTTTCCTTTTGAGATTCCTGTCTTTCCCTGGTTGATTTTAAGGAGTTGTATATTAGAATGATGTTAAATAGAGGTAGAGATGGGGGCAGTTTCATCTTGTTTCCCATCATAAAATAACATGTCAAAAATTTCTACATTAACTATAATACTATAATATTTCAGTGAGTTTCTGATGTATCACTTCCAGTGCAAAGAGTTCTGTTCTATTCCAGCGCCATAGAATATACATGTATATACACACACATTATATTTATTAGATTATATAATTATATATGAGGGCTATATATCATATGTGAGGGAGGGTTATATGGACAAAAATAAATGTTGGACTCCTATTTTTGTGCAAAGTACATAAATGATTTGCAATTCTTTTAAAAATTAACATAGTATAAAACAAATGAAGACTGCGTCTTGGTATTAAGCATGAATGAATTCATTATTTTTTGTATGTCTCAAAGGTTCCCTTGATTTTTGCATTAGATAAAAACATTGCAGGGACTTCCCAAGTGGTCCAGTGGTTAAGACTCCATGCTTCCACTGCAGGGGGCACAGGTTCTATCCCTGGTTGGGGAACTAAGATCCCACATGCTGCGTGCATGGCCAAAAAAACCCAAAAAACAAACCATCAAAAAATTGGATTAAAAAACGTGGTATATTCTGTGGTGACCTAAGTGGGAAGGAAATCCAAAAAAGAGGGGATATATGTATACATATAGCTGATTCACTTCGCTGTACAGCAGAAATTAACACAACATGGTAAAGCAATTATACCCCAATAAAAAAAATTAGAAAATAAGAAAGTATTTTTTCATTGTAAAAAATGGGAAAATATGAAAAAGTATAAAGAAAAAATTAAAATTACTCATAATATTTATTCCAGGGGAGGAAATACTCATATTACTCTATTTCTTTTCACCTAGCATACTTACGTATGTACACTCTTTAAAATTTTTGCAACTTAAAATATGCTTATTGTATAATTTTAAGTTGTATAAAACATATATAAATTATATAATTAAATATACATCTATATTAAATTTTATATAATTATATAGATAGACTTCATAGGCACATGTGCTCTAGAATCACATTTTAAATTATCTAAAATTTTGCATATTAAATATTAATATTATATTTGTGTAAGAAATACAGACATCTATATAAATTTCAAAAGTATTTTTGTAATTAACAAGAGTTAGCCTATACTATAGATATCAGACTGTATTTTGTTTTTATTTTAATAATGAATCATAAATCATTGCTTTTTTATGGAAGATATTTTTAATAATAATAATGATAATAATAACATTGGACTTGGCTTACTCACCTAAGGCCTGTGTCTTCCACTGGAGTTCCAAGCATCAAACTCTGAACCTGGCTACAAACCACGTTTCCTGGGGCTCTCTGTGTCTTTAAATGTTCATTAAAATATATTCCATGTATGGTGCCTCCTGCTCTAACAATCTGAAAGCCTTGTGTAATTCACTCCCTGTGTCTCTCCTCATGTTGAATGATTCATCAATGTGCATGAGTTCAGCTGTATGGAGTTTCTGGGCCCATGGGCCCACCTGCCTTGATGAGACAGAAAATCAAGGAGGTATCATCAGTTGGTATTGGGGAGAATCTTCAGGATGATCAAAGGAGACTGGCCTCAGGCAAAAGCAAGGATCCTTATAGGGCCTCAGAGAGGTCCAGTATGAGGAAAGCAGGTGGAAGGAGCACCATATTTCATTAGAACAAAGATAAAGCCTGTTTTGCCAATGATCACCTGACCCTTAAAGTGTCTGGTAAACAGTAGATGCTCAATAAGTGTCCTCTGAGCTGAATTCTAAGTTCTTTTATATAGTACTTAAAAATGTTTTTGTTTTTACTTTGTATTAATATTTGCCTCCTTAAAAAGGTTATTCCTATTCCATTCTTGCCTCGTATGCTCATTTCTCCATTTCTCTTTTCTTCCAATTCCTTACACTTTAAATAGGGAACTTACAGTCAGTGATTTTTATAGCACTAATTGGAACTAACAACTCCCAAGTGATCCAGTTATTCAGTAGCGGTTAGAAACCCTGCTCAGGATGGTCATTACAGTATTCTGATGTGTCTGTGCTGGGGATAACAGTCATCTCTCTATTGAAGAAAAAAACAAAAAACTTAGATATAGGTATAAGCAGGTACAACTAGATGCATTTCCAAAGACGTCTCTTGAAATTAGCTGTAAAGCCTCAGGGAAAATAAAGCATTAGAGAGATGGCAATGGAATATGAAACCTCTTCATTTCAGGTCAGTTGTAAATCTACAAGCAGACAAAACTTCATGACTGATGGTTGGCTAAGAAACATTGAATTGGGTGTTTGGTTTCATTATTAGTCAGTAGGCATTTTGTCAAGCTGTGTTTGTGGTTGACAGTCTGATTTTGATGGTGTTCAGCTATTGCCATTTGGTAGAAATTAAGGTAAATAGTTAAGAAAAGCCTGGATTTTAGGATGAGACATAGACGTGCCTTTGAATTCTGGCTTCAGCACTTACCATTGAGTCTCATAATTTTTGATTTGGGCTTTAGTTTCCTCTCCTTTCACGTTAGGATAATAATGGCTAAATGAATTTATTTAGGATAAGTAAAAATAATAATAGCTAGCACTTACTGAGCACTAACTCTGTACCAGATGCAGATTTAAGTATTTTTACATATATTTACAAATTTAAGCATCAAAATGCATACAACCAATTTCCCCATTTTACAGATGAGGGAACTGAGGCATAGAGAAATTAAGTAACTCAAGAATATGGCAGATCCAGGGTTTTTTTTTATTTTTTATTTTTATTGGAGTATAGTTGCTTTATACTGCTGTGTCAGTTTCTGCTGTACCGCAATATGAATCATCCATATGTATACATATATCCCCTCTTTTTTGCATTTCCTTCCCATTTAGGTCACCACAGAGCTCCGAGTAGAGTCCCCTGTGCTATACAGTAGGTTCTTGTTAGTTATCTATTTTATACATAGTATCAATAGTGTATATATGTTAATTCCAATCTCCCAATTCATCCCACCCACCCCCTTTCCCCTTGGTAACCATATGTTTGTTCTCTACGCCTGTGTCTCTATTTCTGCTTTGCAGATAAGGCAGATCCAGGGTTTGAATTTAGGAAATCTAGTTACAGAGCCTGCATTTAAAACACTGTGTGTTACCTTGCAATAATATCTCTCATCTGTGAAAGCTGTGATGCTGATGGAAGATAATGGTAATGCTGATGATGGAAGTCGATAGTGATGGTGGTGTCAAGTCAAGGAAAAACATTACTAACACACTTACCCTGGGCAAGTCAGCTTCCTTTTCATAGCTCCTTCAGTGTGGCATTGCCAACTGGTTTAGAATTTCACAGATGGAATATCTATGCAAATATAAAAGATTATTTCTGTACACATTACTGGTGGACTACTCAGTGATTGGATAGTACTTAGAAATAAATTCTAGATTTGTGTTTCTTTTTTCTCTTAATTTTCACCCTTCTTTAAGAAAGTCACCTTTAATAAAACTCTGGTTTGGGTCACAGAATCCTTTCTAGAATCTCAAGATTGGAGATGAGCTTTAGATCTTCTCTTATTCACATACCCACCCCATGCCCCACTCTCCACCCAAAGTTTGTTTTCTTATGAACTCATTCTAATCCCTTTGTTATGGTTGTTGTTGTTTGTTTGTTGTGAAAGGAACTCAGTCCTGCTGAAGCAGCACATTTTGTCACATTCATTCGTATTTTCAGGTGGAATCTGCCTCCTTATGATTCAACTTTTGGTCCTAGTTTTCCGTCTTGGAACCAGTTAGGGAACTAGCTCCTTCCATGTAGCAGCTTCCTGGTGGTGAAACCTAAATTTATTCCCATTAAACTTCTCGTTTGGGATTTGACCCACAGCTCTAGGCTGCCAAGTTCATTTTAGGTCATAATTCTGCCATCCTGTTTATTCACAGTCCAATCAGTTTCATGTTATCTCTAAAGTTGGTAAACATGTGATGCCCTCTGTGTCTCTCTCCAATTCCTGAGTTGAGGGAAACTTTTATTTCTGCTCTGCAATCAGATCACATTGAAAAGCTAAGTTGGCAAATACTTATGACTTGTCTGTGCCACAAATAAAGGAAAAAAATTAGACTTTCAGTTTCATTAACATGTCACCCTTTAGCGTCTATCTTTTTGTGTGATTGTACTGATTTTAGCTCTTCTCTCTTTGTATGTCCACTTGTTTCATAGTTAACGATCCCTATCCACATCTCAGTGCCAGGGCAAAGCACTAGGCATAGCAGTCATAGGATGGCAGAGAATGTAAGAGGAGACAGAGGGAGAGACACTGACAAAGGGCCTGTGTCAGTCAAACAGAAAGTAACACATTTCAGACACCAAGTGACAGCAGCAATGACAAATTTCACAGCGCGTCTTTGAATGTCGCAGAGCTATAGAAAGAACGTGGCAAAGAAAAGCACCACATTTAGCTCTATTCCTTTCTTTCTACTTTAAATTATACAACCCTTCCTGTAACATTGGCTGTTAAAGCTCAACTACCACTTGCTATAAAGCAATCTTGATAGAACATACAAAGTGTCTTTTTAGTGAAAACGTAAACGATTTTTATCGAATTGACGATATGAGATCTTCAGCCAGAGCTCCTTGGGAAGAAAAAAATACATTTTAGTTAATAGAAGTTACCTGCAAACCATAAAGCTATCCAGGGTACAGTATAAGACACAGACAATTAAAAGGGGCAAGTGGAAAGACTTTGTTACTTTGACAAATGCCGAACGGAGTCTTTTTTTCCCAAATTCTCAAATGCAAAATGCTTACTTGACAAACTAGAGCCTGAGTGAGGACTGTGAAGGGCTGTTGTACAAGTGTTAGGTATTCGTCCTGCATCCAACTAATATCAGCAATTTAGGTAAGTTACTCTGTGTTCCCTGGGGGGACGCTACCCAGAAAGTACAAATTGACCTAAGAAAAATTATTCTGAGTTCTTGCTGGCGGCAGACTTAGTTCATAACCTCAGATTGTACCAGGGATCCATTAGGCTTTAGCTGGCAGGTAGAAACATGCATCACTGAAACTTAAGGAAAAGGAAGCTGTAGCATGCTTGCACGGTCAGAGAAAGCGAGGCTGACTCAGCATTTCTGATTTAAGCCACTTATAGGACAGGAAGCATCTTTAACCTTATCTCAGGCTTTATGTATGCTGGAGCAGGAGTGTGAAGTTCACATCAGGCATCCTGGGTGTGCATCCTGCCTCTACCTGCCAGTAACCGTGTAATCCCTAAACTGTGTTTATCCTATAAAATGGGTCAATAACCTCTACTTCACGAATGTATAGTGAGGAGTAAATGCAATAATGTAGGTGTAGAGCTGTGCCTGGCGCATAGTATATTTTTAGATACAGTTTCCCTCCCTCGCCTTTGATTTAATTTTTTAACCAGGGAAAGAGGTAGGTTGACACTTAAATGTTAGAAAAGATATTCACATCTGAGGTCAGCTTTAAATATTTATACCTGCAGTCTGAAAAAACAGATGCAGGCTTAGATAATTCAGCTTGCCTTCAAGTTAGTCCTTCTAGTTGTCAGGAATTGGCCGTGGTCATGCTTGGTTTTTCATCTACCTTTCCTGGTGTCAGCCATACTAAAATTTTTGCACATATGAAGTTTGACAGCTGCACTCCAGGAAAATTCTTTTCTGGACTCTTTCCGCATTTTCAGTACCTCCTTTCCTCCTCCACTTCCTTCTGGGGGAAGAAAGTAAAGCTGTATTTTCATCTGTAGAAAAGTACTGAAGAATTTAGGCAAGAGATCCACCCATGATATTTGCATTTGACTAGAGATTACAATTTTGGCATGAAGTACCATGTTCTAAGGGTGAAATCTCAGACAATGTCCCAAATGTTTGCTATGTGAGCCATGGCCTGGGCATCTAGATATTCCTATAATGTAACCACACTCTATTACCAGGTTGCCATGTGTGCTCATAAGGGGAGAAAGGCAGAGTTAAGAAGAATAATTGGAACTACAGAGTACTTTAACTAATGCTTGGTAGAAATCACCATTCCTTTCTTTCTTTTTTTTTTTTTTTTTAACTCATTTGTCTCTTACTCTAGATGATGTCTTTGATACCTTGGTCTCTACCACTCTACTAAAGAATAAATAGATTTTATCTCTTATGTTGTGAGTTTGTATCTGTTTTTCCCCTTCATCTATTTTGTCCTTCTCCTGGCTCCCTTCCCCTCTGGAAGTCACCAGTTTGTTCTCTCTGTGAGTCTGGTTTGTTTTATTTGTTTGTTTGTTTTGCTTTTTATATTCCACATATAAGTGAAGTCGTATGGTATTTGTCTTTCTCTGACTTATTACACTTAGCACAATACCCTGCAAGTCCATCCATGCTGCCACAAATAGCAAGATTTCTTTCTTTTTCATGGCTAATAATCCTGATGACTGTAAAGAATAAATATAAGTACATGTATATATATGATATTACATCTTCTTTATCCATTTATTTATTGTTGGACACCTAAGTTGCTTCCATATCTTGGTTATTGTAAATAATGCTGCAATGAACATAGGGGTACGTATACCTTTTTAACCTAGTGTTTTCATTTTTTTTTCCAGATAAGTACTCAGAAGTGGAATTGTGGGATTATATGGTAGTTCTATTTTTAATTTTTTGAGGAACCCCCATACTGTGTTCCATGGTCGTCACACCAATTTACATTCCCACCAACAGTGCACAAGGGTTCCCTTTTCTTCATCTTTGCCAATACTTACTGTTTCTTTTTGGTAATCGCCATTCCAACAGGTGTGAGGTGGTATCTCATTGTGGTTTTAATTTGCATTTCCCTAATGAGTAGTGATGTTGAACACTTTCTCATGTGCCTGTTGACCATCTGTATGTCTTCTATGAAGAATGAGCTATGATTCTTTAACCTAAGAGGGCATCTGAAAGAAAGGTCTTTCTCAGTCTTCCATCAGGAGCTTGTGAGGCCTATTGAAGTTTCTGAACCCTTCGCATTTGCTTCTAAAGTCACCCTGAGATAGAGCTGAGCGTTGCAACTCTTTCTTTTAATTGGATAATTATGCAAAGGTGAGAGCAGCTAAGAGTTAGCTGGCCCTATTGATATTAGCTGATGCCTGAAGAATTGGGCAGTGACTCAGTTATCAATATCTGCCGGGAAGTCACCGACAGGATCAAGTAAGCGATAGCTGACCTCCTGTGGAGGACACACTTTGCTGCTGAAATGGCTGTCAAATCATTCTACATAGATTCAGGTGTATAGGAAAAGCCACTTACTCTATTTTTATTATCGTAAATTATAACCCTATTCTGAGCCCCCATTTCAGACTAGTGGGAATTCAATCTCTAGCATATTGAAGAGAGTTCCTTCACAGAGTCCTATGAAGATCTTGGGGTCTCATGGGGCACAAAGCATTTGAGCATGTTGTATAGTCTCCACTGGTCAGTGCTGGGATGCTCATAGACCAAACCTGCATAGACTGTTAAATTTGGAGACTTTACAAATGACACAAATCCAACCCAACCTATCTTAACCAAAAATGGAAAATGTTTTTCACATTGTTGAAATGTCCAAGGGAGGAGCCTCGTCTCTGGGCATAGCTAGATAAAGGTGCTCAAATAATGTTATGAATCTATCTTTCTCTCACGGTTGTTTTCATCTGCGTTAGTTTCCTTTCGGCAGGCTCTTCCCCCATGGTAAAATTTTGGCCACCTGCCACCCCAAGCACCCCTCTTTACGTGTTGCTTATCCTAGTGGATATAGAAGAGCTCTTTAGCTCTTCCAACAGATGGGTCCTTAATTGGCTCTCATTGCACTGTTTGGGTTAAGTGATGCAGGTAGGTCATTCTGCATGAATCACAGGGACTGAGGGAAAGAGAGGTGCCTAATGGAAAGTCAAGAATGTTATCAAAAGAATGAGGAATAGATGTTGGGCATACAGAAGCAACCAGCATCTACCTGGGCACAGAAAAAGGGAATCTTTCTAAAGGTGGGAGCACAATTATTAGAGTTCTGTCTCCCTACACACATCATTCAACTATTTCTGTCAATTCCAGCTCAGCCTGTTTTGTAGGGTGCTGAGAATGAGTGGACAGAGGCTTCCACCACCTGTGGAATGCATCCTCATTCATCCTTTAATCAGTGTTGCAAAAAGATCTCTCTTGTTCCTGCTCCCACCTCTGCAATCAAAAGGACTGGGCCTCTTCCCCCACGGATATATTAGTACAATCTCGTTGAACTTTAGTTTTCACAAAAGGCATGTGGCCTTCAAGCAACTTTGTTTCTCAGGCCTGAAATATAGAAAGAGCCTTACTACTCTTGGAAGGAGAGAGGGGAAAATAAAAGAACGAGATTGCAAGCGATTTCTTAAAACATTTTCCTAGTACTTTTGTTTCATACTCATATTTTCTTTTGCTTAATCCACACTAGGTCACACACTCAGAATGAACTGGTTGACTGACTTAGTTCTTGCTGTTCTTCAATCTTGTGCCTTTATATAGAATATAGGGTGCAAAATAGTACAGTTCAAAGGCTTTATCAGGAACTTTTGAGTATGTGGTCCATACAAGAGTAATTAAAGTAAGTTCAGATTTTCTGATTTACCTTCTCCAGTTCTGCTTCATAGACTGCTAGAAATTCTGATTTGGGTTCACCTAGTCCTAACCTCTCATGTTGTAGACAAAATTAACACCAATGACATTGTGATTTGTTCAAGAATCAAAATGACTTGTAACTACCCTTACCTGACGGCTTGCTGTGATGCCAGGCACTGTAGAATCATACTTTTTACTACTAAATTATCACAGTAACCTCTTATAAAATGGAAATAATAATGATGAGGATTAGAAATCTTAGGCACTAAACATGTAGCTGGTATGGCCTGGAGATGGGGTTAAAATTTTATTTTTGATTTTCTTTTTAAACTCCAAAGTTCATTACCTGCAGGACAGCATTATTGCTAGGATCTCTCCCTGGGTCTCCTGAATCTCAGTCTGAGGGCTTTCCCTCAGTGGCCCAGAGGAGAGCAGCCTCTGTCAGTGCTGTTCAAATTTTGCTTCTTGGAAGAGCTTTAGGGTTTCAGCCAAGTCCCCTTACTACTCACTTGGGATGGGATGGGAGCCAAAGAGCCCACTCTAAGTCCTCTACTCCCACTTTAACCAGAGCTGCTCTGCTTTTTCTTCTCTTAGGTAAGGGGATGGCAAGGGAGCTTGCATTTGCGGAAAGGTTTACCAGTATATGTGAAGACCCCAAGTTTCACCATCTCTGAGGGCTGTGTGGTTCTTCTACCCAAAGACGCCTGGGGCCACCAAGCTCTTCTTTAATCACACAAACCACTTTGCTGCCCCAGGACTTGCTACTTCTTGTCTCTATCCTTCCTCTTGGTGTTGCCATCACACATTCCAGTGGTGGCTTGTTCAGCATTTCATCAGGGACTAAAGTGGATGGCCTCACCTAATTCTGTAACGAGTATGGGAATATCTTGGGTTTGATTCGTCTACTTTGTAGTTTTGGTTTTATTATTGTAAGAAGAAACTGGACTCGGGGTGTTTTTTGTTGTTGGGTTTTTTGTTTTGCTTTGGTTTTTTTGGTCTCGAATTTATTATTTCAGACTTGTCATTGTGCTCTGTGCTAATAGAACACAAAGGTCTGTGGCCTGAGGTAATTGAGGTCAATGGAAATGTTTCCAGTGAAGATAATGCAAAAAATTAGATTCTGGGCTATCAGAAAGTTGGCCAAAACAGACTGTTATCTTCACGTACTATTTCCTGCCTTGGGATTTTCATTAGCTCCTCTGCAGGCATCAATTATCACCTGCTAAACAGATGACGCACCAATCTATATTCTGGGACCTAATCCTTTCCAAACTCTAGACCCACATGCTGCTCTGAAATTGATTTTTCAGTGTGTTGAAAGACCCTTGACTTGGTCAAAAATGGACATATCATCTTTCTTTATCCTGAATTAATTCCTTTTGCTAAAAATTCCCGTCATTTTCCTTCTCATCAACTCCCCCTTGTTTTTGTAAGTCTGCCCCTAGCCACAGCAGGAATTGTGGACCTTTAACCAAATTAAGTCCTGACACCTAGGAAGTTGGGTGGGCACTGAACACGTGTCGATTCATGTTGATTCTGGATTCTGTCTTCCAGAGGTTTCAAAGCAGGATGCGAGACTGAGTCAGTAAGGTTGTACTGACCACCGGAATTTTAAGATAGTAAATAGGAGCAGAGTTGATGCTAGGAAAACCGAATTCATAGAGAAGCAGAAAAAAAAGAGTTTTGTAAAGGAAGCCACAGCAGGAGAAGAGAGAAGACAAGGAGAAAGATATGGAAAGAGTAAATTTCTTAAAGCTCGCCTAGTTCCTGGGAAGACCAGCAATACTTGTCATTGGGTTCATTGAAAGTTCTCTGTATGTTTTTATAATCAACCATACTTTCCCTTGAATTTATTCAAGCGGGGTTTTGTCCCTTATAACCAAATTATTCCCAGTTGAGGCCTTTCTTTTCCTGAATTTTCTAATAACAGTAATTATCACAAGAAGTAGATTATTGAGTGATTACTCTCTCCAAATTATGGTATCACTTAGTGCTTTACCTCAATTAACTTCTCGATCTCAAAACACCCTTATGTGATAAGGATTATACTCTTTGTAGAGATGAGGGAATGAGGCTTAGGGAAATTGAGCATCTTGTTCAAGGTCATTTAAAACTATATAGGCCTGACTCCAGAATTAGGCAATTAGTCGTCTCACTAAACTATCGCCTTATTTCTATTAATGCCACTTTTTATCACTCAGCCTCAAAAGTTGAATCTTTTTAAAAATTACTTATTTTGCGTCATTGACAGCCAATAAATTATCTGAATTTTCTTTTGAAATATTCATTCTACCTTTAACTCAGGCTCCCAATCCCCCTCGTTCACAGCATTGCAGTGGCAGGTTTCTCTATTTTCTCGGTAGAGCTCCTTCAAATTTATTTTATGAATTGTAGGTCTGATTTATCGTTCCAAAGCCCAACTCTGATTATATGACTTGGATTCTTCTGTGGATCCCTATTTCCTGCCAAGACTGATGATATGCTTTTATACTAGAACTCATGCCTTATCCAGTATCTGCCCAAATTAACTTTCTTACCTCATCTCTCCTCGACCTCATGCATTTACCCTGCCCTCCTACTAAACAAAGCTACTCATTATTTCTCCAAATAGTCCTTGAACATTGCTGAGGCCTGCCTATCTCCTGGTTCTCTATTTCCATAGGTCAGGTCACTATTTTAGGATGAAAAGGAAAGAAGGACAAATGCTCCAAGGCTCTGAGTCCTTTTGCTACAGTTTTTCCAGTAGCTCTACTTGTAGAGATATGGATGCTAGATCATTAAAAAGGGCAACTAGCCTGTTAAAGAACTTAAAAATTAAAGAACACATGTTTTAATGTGAGCATTGATTTCCAATCAGCTGATTATAAGGTTGTTACTTTGACATGACATTTATTCCCAATATAGCTGGTCAGATTTTATCTTAGGTGAACAGACACTGGCCTAGATGAAATCTGTCATCTTCTTACATCCTTCTTGAGATTTGAAGGAATGTGTTGTATATCACTCTCTCATATACATACACATATACACATGACAGTGAGCACACAAAGAGTGAAAGAAGGCAAGAAAGAATGAATGAAACTAGGAGAAGACAACACCATTTAAATGAGTTTTGCATTTTTAAATTGAAGACATAAAATCACTCCATTAAGATTTCATTTATGTTGAAAGTAATTTTTATAATAATTACATATTTTAGTTTAATTTTTTTTTTAAATGAGCTTGCTTTATAGCTGCTTTTAGTTACTTTCTACATTGCAGTGCTTTCCCTCTTCTTTTTCATATGGGACTTTTTTTGTCTTCTGATACAGTGGAAATGTCAACTGCTTTTCATTTTTCATTGTTCCATCATGTAGACACAAGAAAACAAATCTGTTTGAGAGAACAAGATGATTAATGTCTACAGTGCATCAAGTATTCAGAACTTATGTCATTCATTTCATTTCCGCTCTGTAGTAAACTGAAAAACATTTAGTTATTTTGAAAGTGCATTGCCAATGGAGAGAATACATTCTGAGTAAATTTCAGGTTCCATTAGGTTTGCTTTAAAACTGAGAGATGGAGTGGGGTAGGGAAAAACGAGGAAAGGAGAAGAGAAATTTATTTCTCCATCTTTTTTCTTTTTTCGATTCTTTTTTACATTTTCTGGCCTGGGCACTATTCTAACAGCATAGTCACATGACTCAATAATTTATAACCTAACATAAATCGGATACCAGTCACAGTTAAATGTGATTTGTTACACGTGTGGATTTCTGTTCATGGTATCTTTATTGAGATTTTCAGCAATAAGATGTAACATGGCATCTCTACCTATTTAAAAGCTTCATGCTGTTTGATCACAAAAATGATTTGCATCTTCCTTATCTCAGTGGAGAGAATATTTGATACAAGGTTGCCTACTATGAAGTCCCCGTCGGGTAGTGTGTCTGGTGAGCTCCCTGCACTGGAGCAAACGGCATTCGCCGTTTCTGTGGGTTTAGAGACGCTTATGGCTGGAGACAGATGAGTAGCAACTTAGTTTAAGAGGGAATTAGCTTAATATAAACCCAAAGTTCCTCCCTCCCTCCCCCAACAGATGGCATATATGATGATTTTTTTTGAAGAGATTATAATCTGGCCAGTTTCTTTTAATATGATAGTACCAATTTGGGAGTCAGATTACACAAGTCCCCTCGTGAATTAGTATCATAACCTCAAGGGAGGTATAGAACTTTCTGCTTCTCATTTTCCTCATCTGGATGTGAAGAAAATAATATCTAAATTACAAGGTTGAGGGAATTAAATGGGATACAGGCCTACCTTCGTTTTATTGTACTTCATCGTGCCTTCGCAGATATTGCTTTTGTTGTTGTTGTTTTTTACAAATTGAAGGTTTGTGGCAACCCTGCATCGAGCAAGTCTGTAGGCACCGTTTTTCCAGCAGCATATGGTCATTTCACGTCTCTGTGTTACTTTTTGATAATTCTCGGGATATTTCACATTTTTCATTATATATTTGTTATAATGATCTGCGATCTTTGATGTTACTACTGTGACTTGCTGCAGGCTTAGATGAAGGTTAGCATTTTTTAGCAATAAGGTATTTTTAAATTAAGGTATGTATCTTGTTTTTCTTAGGCATAATGCTATTGCACACTTCATAAACTACAGTATGGTGTAACTTTTGTAGGCACTGAAAAACCAAAAAATTTGTGTGACTCGCTTTATTGTGGTATTCACCTATTGCGGTGGTCTGGAACTGAACCTGCAACGTCTCCAAGGTGTGCCTGCACCTGTAAAGTGCTCTAGGATATTGTCTGTCATATAGTAGGTGTTCAACAGAAAGTGTTGGTATTCTGCCATATGTCAGGGGAGAGAGAGAGAGAACAAGCAAAGGACACTTTGTGGTTTCATTGAGGTTTTGTAGACCTGTTTGTGGGCTTTGCTTTGCTGTCCAGTTCTCAGGAATTCCTCTGTTGAAACCGCAACCTTGAGGAGTGTTTGTTTCCATGCAGTGACTTTACTGTTCATGCCTCTACACTAATATATGCCTACCAATAACATAACTCACAGTAAACCCTAGTCAGGGTGGGGTAGAGTAAAAATACCTAGTGGAGGTTTGTGTAAAAAAATTATTTGGGGCCTATAGCAGCACTGAAACTAGGGTGAGGTGAAAGAGGCTCTCACTTCAGATGCCAAAAACCTTGGTAATCAAGATAAATATTATTCTAATGATTTTTTTTCTTTTCAAAGAGATCTTAATTTCCAGAGACAAATCCCACTCTTCCTTTCCCAATCCATTCCTTTTTACCTTGAAAAAGTATTTTTTTAAATTGAATTATAGTTGATTTACAATGTTGTGTTAGTTTCAGGTGTACAGCAGTGATTCAGTTTTATATATATATATATTTTTTTCTTTTTCAGATTCTTTTCCCTTATACATATTACAAAATATTGAGTAGAGTTCCTTGTGCTATACAGTAGGTCCTTGTTGTTTATTTTATACATAGTAATGTGTATCTGTTAATCCCAAACTCCTAATTTATCCCTCCCCCACTTTCTCCTTTGGTAACCATAAGTTTATTTTCTACGTCTGTGAGTCTATTTCTGTTTTGTATATAATGGAATATTTTTAAAAATCAAATCAATGCAAAAAATCTACTATGAACAAAATACCAAGTTTTTAATAAAGACACGATCTATCAGAGGTGGGATTCAGATCAAGTGGGTGGGATCATGGTGCAGGTGTGAAGCTCAGTAAAGATCGGCAGCACATCAACGAGTGCCTTGTGAGGATTTTAAGCGTCGGTTGGGAGATTTCAGAGATGTACTTTGACAGACCTTCCTCAACGATTTTGGTTATCAATAGAATATGAGGTTTATATTGATGATCTTTTTTACCCCATTTTCAATAATGAAAATATGTGCCCCGCCATAGATTTTGTTTCAGGGCCTTTAACCAAAGACCATAGTGGGAGAGGGAAACTTATGATGACTGATTTTCAGGTACAAGGTTGGCAAGTTTGCATATGAAATTTCATTTAGAGGTTCTCAAATTCAAGGAAAATATTGCTTTATATTTTCAAAACAGCTTGATTGATGAAAAACTAGTAGAACAGTGTCTTCTGTATTCAGTTAGTTATTTTCTCCAAACTTATAGCTATAAAAAATGTTGTTCAAAAGATAGAATGTTTCTTCTTCTGAACCCAGTCTAGGTATTAGAAACTCGATAATTTTGTTCGGATTGTATTCAACAAATTGATAGATAAATAGAAATTAATATTTATTGCTATTAAATAATAGAAACTGTGATTTCTGGGTGCCTAATCTGCCTCAAGCACTGAACCAAGTGTTTTTTTCCTTACCTCCTCTAATGCTCAGGTGAGCTCCGTAAGATGGGTTATTTACAGGTAAAGAAACTGAAGTCTAGAGACGTTGAGTGAGTTCAAGATCACACAGTCACTAAGTGACTGAGGCAAAAACTGAGCCCAGGTCTTTCTGATTCTGAGGTCCTTGCTCAGTGCATGGAGGCAAAGGTTAAGGCTTGAACATCTGTGCTTTTTGTTTGGAGGGAAATGAGTTCACAGAAAACGAAGTATCAGGAAGAAATACCCTATCAACCTCAGGAATGTTTACCTCCTTTGAGAAGCTTCCAGAGATAGAAAAACCAAAAGTAACCTAGAAACACAGCAGATGGAAGATGACCCCCTCCAGTGTGTCTCTACGAGGGCGCTGGGGGTGTGGCATGGAGGGAGTAAGGCAACGTGGTGCCTAAAGAAGGAGGCCTGAGAGGAAGCTGGCCAGGTCTGGTTCTGCTTCGAGATCTCTTCTGAGTCTCACCTGCCCTTCCTGCACGAGCCTGACTATTGGCCCTGCACCACTTTGCAATCCTTCGCCGACCAGGAGGTATCACAGGCTGTGGGAAATAAACCTCTAGTTCCACAGGCATCCCAGGCAGTGATGCTGGCCCCTGATCATGGTACCCTCTCTTTCCTCATTTATATGTCTGGAATGGAGTATTCTGGGTGATCCGGTACTTCAGCTAATAAAAAAGTGTGCAGTAATAAAACATATGAGAAGCTTTATTAAAGCTAATAAAACTCATGACTGCCAATTTAGAGGGCCCCTCAGCCCCTTGCAGTGGCTTGCTGTCACTGTTACAAGTATGGGTATCACTATGTGACAGCTGTTGAGGACTGCTGAGTCATCTGGAAATCTCAGAGATGGAGCGTGAGATCAACCATAACCCAGGATGTCAAATCTGGATGAAGCACCTATTATAATGGTTGTCAAACTATATGATGGAAACAGTGACACTCAGGGGTGGCCTGGGTTAGGCTGCAATGCAGTGAATGGGCTTTCAGCACCCATCCCGATGGAAATCTTAGAAGCTTCACCTGTATGGTTCTGTGTATTAGGTTCTTACATAACGTTAGATTTGAAGAAGTTTGACTGCTTAGAAGGATGAGCATAAATAAATCTTTCATCAAATCCTATTTCCTCATCTTATGTTTATGAAATCTGAGTCCCAGAAAGGTTATTAGATGTCTTGCCTAAGCCTCACACTGGGTTAATAACAAGACTAAAACAGGAACACGGGTCTTCTGACATCTGGCTTCCAGTTCTTTCTCTATTTTGGCCTGTATTTGTCTGCATACCTGTTCCAAGGCATCTCTGCTGCCATGTCACGCATCCTCCTCAAATCTTAGTTGTTTGTCACCCCTGTGTAATAGCAAAGCAATTCCTTCTGATGTAGAAAAATATTTTTTGAGGCTATGGCCAGATATCGACATTTATTTCTTCCCATGACCTGTCACAATTTGAGTCAATCCCTCCGAGGTAAAATGCAGGGCATATTTCATCAGCTGTCAGGAGGCAGGGGGCCTCAGTGGGGGCACGTAAATGGCATTTTGGTTTATATTCCTCCTGTAGAGGCAATAATAGTATGATCAAGGCTTCCATTGCTTACGATGGTAGTAAAATCTTTACAGCCCTCCATTTAATGACAGACTGGTCTTTCTGAAGCCGTATGACACAAACCTACCCAGAATTAGAGATTAGGGAGAAAGAAATTCATGAACTTGAGTAACTGTGATTATCGTCCAGAGAGACTAATTATGTGTTTAATGAGCTTGAAGCAGGTGGATAGATGCATGAGAGTTCTGTGCCGCTGGGTCTGATAAAGGGTCTCTGGAAATCAAGTTAATCTGAATATTTTTATGCAGGACGGGGTGAGGGAGAGGGTGGGTCAAGGAAGAAAGACCTGGTGGGAATAAAGTATGCAGGGTATTTGTTTAGTTTGTTTTTTTCCCTTTTTGCTACACACACACACACACACACACACACACACACACACACACACACACACACACACACACACACACACTCTCTCTCTCTCTCTCTCTCTCTCTCTCTCTCTCTCTCTCTCTCTCTCTCTCTCTCTCTCTCTCCACTCTGGGAAGTTGATGGAAGCTCTGAATAATCTCTCCAGAAATATTTGCATATATACCTTGAACATGTTTGAAAATGCGGAAAGGGTTTTAGTTACCTGCTAAAGTCTATCCATTGACTCGTAGGCATCCATGGATCACAGCCTAAGAACCGCTGATACAGCAAAAGAAAAACCCAGATGTGATTTGGTTACTATGATGCCTGATAAGCCCTTCTCTTCTCCTGAGCTCTTTTTCTTTTAATAAGAAATCCCCAGACCTTTCATAAATATACTACTCTTTTCTTCCTATGTATTATCATTTTTTGTTGCATCCTTTGGATTTTAAAGGGCGTTTTATGGAGTGGGAATGGGGCAATTTGAAAATGGACCTTTGGTTTTCAGGTCCCTTAATAAGGGTTACTTTGGGCAAAGGACTCCACAGATAATTCTGGAATAGTTTCAGCCTATCTCAATGCAGGGCTCCTCCCCATCCCCACCCCCCAGCTTCTAACAGAAAACCAGGCTGACTAGGGCAGCTTCCATTTCCTCCTTCCCTTTGTTCAACCTCTGAATGAGGCATTAAAATATAAAGAACCACCCCTGCGCCCCCCCCAAAAAAAGGCATCAGGAGGCAATGAAAAAAACTAGAGGGCCAAAATAATCCCCAAGGTACCTCCTGAATTACTCAGTTAACCGTGCTCTTCACTCCTTCTTGGTTGTTATAACTGTCTAAAACCAGAGTCAGTTGGTGCTTTGACTGAGGAAACTGAACTTGTGCTTGAATGCACACATGGAGTGTCATTTCCTCCACCTTTCCTCGCCCTTCCTCTCAGCAACTTTACAGAAGGGAAAGCCAGAGGAACCTGGGTAAACGTACCTTGGCTTGCCAGCCATGTTCAGAGGTGCACTGTCTATGGCTGCCTTGAAGCCAGTTGCCCTGGAAAGAAACGAGTGATTTAAGCAGAGTGGGATAAGTGCCTCTTTTCCAGACTTCAAAAGGATTGAATTTCTCAGTATGAGGCTGATAACACCAGGCTATCTTATTTTTTAGCAATCTGATGGACAAGTTTCTCTTGTCCCATCTGCGCACATCCAGATTAAAAATGTAATGATGTTGCTGGGTTTATTGATCTCTGTTTCTTTGTTTGGCTACTTTTTTTTTTTATTTACTCCCTATCTTTTCCATTTTTACAAGAACGGTCCAAGGTAGTAACTATGTCACCGTGATGTCCCTCCTTCTGATAACAACTGAGTACCCAGGCTGGGGCTCGTAATCACTTACTTTGCCTAAAGTTTGCCTTCCATTTGCATTACTAAAAGAACATTAAACAAAAGGAGAGGGGGGTGGCGTTTCTCCATTCTCTGGCACCAAGGCTTAAAAACAGATGTAGCAGCCATGTGTCTGGGACTCCAAGACCCATGCCAAGTAACATTTTAGTTGCCACTAATTACGTTCCATTCACCAGGAACTGGTGTTTCCACAATCCTTAACATTCAGTATCTTCTTCATCCTCAGGAGGGGTTGGGAAAGATGGAGGGAAGCCTTTTGGTAAACCAACTTCTGATGCTGTGTGTCTGTAAAGAAATTATGCCTCTTGCAAAGATTGAGCTATGCAGTGTTTTGGTCTCCTGGAGCCCCTGCTGCTACAACACTCCAGGAAGCAAATATCTTTCTTCAGAGAGAAAATAAAAGTCTATGCAAGGTGTCTCCAAATGCATTACTGATTCTCCACTGAGGACAAAGATTGTTGTCTGCTTTTCTGCCCACAAATCAAGTGTGGTTGATCTACCTTGTTCATACCTGGGAATAAGTTAAAAAATGGTACTGATAGCAGGATGATGTGCTAAAATGAATATTACCTCAGATGGGATGATTTAGTACTTCTAACCTTGGGGTGAGGCCACCTCCCTGGTAATTAGTGAGGTGGCTGACTTCATAAATGGTGGCCTCTGTGAGCATTCATTTCCCCTTCAAAAGTCATTCAGCCTCTGTGCCTATACTCCCTGCATTAATTAGTCATTTGCAAAGGAAAATGAGGGAAAGAAAGGGGATGAAATTGACCTTTGATTCAAATTTCATGTAATAAGGCCAAAATTCTCTGAAGAAAGTCAAAGTGACAGAAAGATAAATGGTTTTTCTATCTTCCCCACTTTCCCTTTACCCTTAAACTGGAAGATGCTAATGTAATTTTTACATACAGGATCTCCCATTACTGCTTAAACACAATAAAACATACAATGGCAATTGGATCTTCACAATCATACCTCTGAACCAGGGGGCTGGCGACAAGTGATCCTCACAGGGAAAGGCACTGCAGGCAACTTGTGGGCAGCATGACTGCCCTTCACTTGCTGGGGCACGTGTGGAATAAAGTCTAGGTCCTTTGTTTTCCTTCAATATTTAGTGGAGTCAGGAGCACAGTTGTGCAAATTGCATTTTAGGTAATTTATATTGTCTCATATTTCATGTTGATTATTTATGGAACCCACCACATCCTCACAAAAATTGTGAGTTTATCCCTTTTTATGAATGAGGAAAGTAAGGCAGTAAGAAATTAAATAATTTGCCCAAGGTTCATAGCTGGTAAGTGTCAGAGTGGGGACGCAAACCCAGGCAGCATGGCTCCAAGTTCATGCACCTAAATAGTATGATACACTGCTTCTTACTGTTAAATGAGTTGACATGTGTAGAGGGCCTAGAGTAGAGCCTTGAATGTAGTATGTGTTATATGAGCATTTGCTCTTCCTGCTGCTGCTTGTTCGTGTTGTTTTTCTCCTCCTCCTTCTCCCCCTCCTCCTCCTCCCCCTCCTCCTCCTCCTCCTCCTCCTCTTCCTC
Source organism: Balaenoptera physalus (assembly GCF_965194825.1). Lineage (NCBI taxonomy): Eukaryota > Metazoa > Chordata > Mammalia > Artiodactyla > Balaenopteridae > Balaenoptera > Balaenoptera physalus. The sequence continues at coordinate 78,097,105 of NC_138889.1, forward strand.
CTCCTCCCCCTCCCCTCCCCCTCCCCCTCCTCCCCTCCTCCCCCCTCTTCCTCTTCTTCCTCTTTCTCCTTCACTTTACTATAATAATAATCATTACATTTATTTTAACATTAATGCGTTGCTGCCTTTAGTACCTTTTCTGTAACATTACTCCGAAACTACTAATAGATGTTTCCATTCATTTCTCACGTTTGGTGATTTTTACGTCAGAGCTGTCCACGATTTTTTTAAATTGGGAATCCTTGTTTAAGGAGTTTACAAAACCAAAAGAGGATAATTTGTCTCCCAAACATGGCTCTACAGGTTATTTTCCTTTTTACTAGTGTATCATCTATGATGTACCTAATAGAGTTGTTATGAATCAGACTGATTTACCACATGAGGTTCATGTGTTAAGAATTTGAAGCAGAACACAGGAGTTGATGGACTGGGAGGCCTTGATTGGTTATCTCCAGGACTAGACGATTGTCAAGGGCGACTCCCTTCTCCTTGCTCCCATCATCTGACCCTATGCTACCTCTCCTATTTGATTTCTCACCAGGGTCAGGTCCAATTCCTAAGTGCCCCCTCCAATCCCTGCTGTCCCACGTCACATCCAATACCTATGTTATTGTTTTGAAATAACAAAACAGAACATGTCTTTCCTCTCCAAATCCCACCCAGGTCAATTACACCTGCTCCTAGGGAGTTTTCTTCTTTTTAGTCACCGGTAATTTAGTGGCCTTCTATCTCTCTAGCACTAAGCTGATTCTTTAGATGCACTGGCTCAGTTAATCCTCACAACAGTCTATGAGCTGGGCATTATTATTTTTATACCGATGAGGCACTGATGTCTTAGCGCTAATCGGTTGGTCTTCCATTTATTCAATTTATTAGAATAAATTTAATCAGTTTATTTGATATTTATTGAGCACCTACTTATGTTAGACTCTGTTTGGTGGGAAGAGTTGCTAGAAATACAGTAGTGACCAAAATAGTCAGGGTTTCTATCCTGGGAAAGGCAGTGAAGGACATGAAGTTAACATGCAAATGAATGTGTTATTGACACTTTGGTTGGTGGATGGAAACTGTGGGGAGCTATGGAAGAATGGCCTCTGAAACCAGGTACCCAGTTTCAGATCCTAGTGGCTAACTGTGATTTTGGCCCAATTATCTACTACTTTAAGCTAGGGTTCCTCTGTGGTCTGTACAACAGTTGAGGAACTAATAAATGAATAAATTGGAATAGAATGTGTAGGTATGAATTGAATTTGGGAGGCAGAGTTTTATTCATTCAACTGCACAGATGTTTTGAATACATATTAACACAGTGCTAATCGCTGGTGACACATAGATGAACAAAACCCAGTCTCTACCCTTAAGTAAATTATTATCTAGAAGAAGAAAATAAATATGCAAACAACTAGCTGTCCTTTATTACTTTATGAAAAAGAGCCATTTTGATACGTGTTTTTGTGCTAAATTCAGACTTAGTGATTGAGGTTTACCTGCCAGCCCTCATCTTTTTAAAACTGATAATGTTATTACATTTTATTGAGGTATAATTGACATACAAGCATTATATTAGTTTCAGGTGTAAAACATATAAATGATTGGGTGTTTGATTACACTGTGAAATGATCACCACAATTAGTCTAGATACTGTTCATCACCATACAAAGTTACAACTTTTTTTCTTGTGATGAGAACTTTTAAGGTCTATTTTCTTGGCAACTTTCAAATATGCAGCATAATATTATTGACTATAGTCATCATGCTGTACATTACATCCCTATGACTTATTTATTTTATAACTGGAAGTTTGTACCTCTTGAAACCCTTCACCCATTTTGCCTACCCCCTAACCCCCTACCCTCAGGCATCCACCATTCTGTTCTTTGTATCTGTGAGTTTGATTTTGGTTTGGTTTGTTTGTTTATTCATTTGTTTTGTGTTTTAGATTCCAGATACATGTGAAATCATATGATATTTGTCTTTACCTGTGTGACTTATTTCACTCAGCATAGTAATACACTCAAGGTTCATTCATGTTTTCACAAGATTTCTTTTTTTTTTCATGGCTGAGTAGTATCTCAGTGTGTGTGTGTGTGTGTGTGTGTGTGTGGTGTATACCATATCTTCTTTATCCATTTACCTATCGATGGACACTTAGGTTGTTTCCATATCTTGGTTATGAAGCATTATTATAAATAATGCTACAATGAACATAGGGGAGTATATATCTTTTAGAATCAGTGTTTTCATTTTCTTCAGATATATACCCAGAAGTAAAATTGCTTGATCATGTGGTAGTTCTATTTTTAATTGTTTTGAGGCACCTCCATGCTGTTTTCCACAGTGGCTGCACCAGTTTACATTCCCACCAACAGTATACTAGGGCTCCCTTTTCTCCATATCCTTGCCAACACTTGTTACTTGTTTTTTGATAATATTCATTCTAACAGGTGTGGGGTGATATCTCATTGTGGTTTTAATTTACATTTACCTGATGATTAGTGATGTTTAGTATCTTTTCATGTGCCCATTGGCCATCTGTATGTCTTCTTTGGAAAAATGTCTATTCAGAATCTCTGCCCATTTTTTAATTGGATTTTTTTTTTTTTTTTTGCTATTGAGTTATATGGGTTCTTTATATTTGGGATATTAACTCCTTAGCAGATATATGATTTGCAAATATTTTCTTCCATTTAGTACGTTGCCTTTTTGTTTTGTTGATGGTTTCCTTTGCTGTACAGAAGCTTTTAAGATTGATGTAGTCCCACTTGTTTATCTTTGCTTTTATTGAAGGTTTTAAAAGTTTCCTTTGAATGTTTGGTAGAATTCACCAGTGAAGCTGTCTGGTCCTGGATTTTTGTTTGTTGGGTGGTTTTTGATTACTGATTCAATCTCCTACTAGTAATTGGTCTATTCCTATTTTTTATTTCTTCCTGATTCAGTCTTAGAATATTGTATATTAAACCATTTCTTCTAGGTAGTCCAGTTTCTGTATGTATACTTTTTCACAGTAGTCCCTTATGATCCTTTGTATTTCCATGGTGTTACTTGTAACTTTTCCTTTTTCATTTCTGATTTTGAGTCTTTTCTCTGTTTTTCTTAATTAGTCTAGCTAAAGGTTTGTCAACTTTGTTCATCTTTTCAAAGAACCAGCTCTTAGTTTCACTGTTCTTTCTATTGCCTTTTTAGTGTCTATTTATTTTTGCACTGCCAGCCCTCACTTAAGACCACCCTTCTATGATAAATTTTCATAGTATATCTGCTCACAAGACCCATAAAGTTTTTTTGAGACATTTTAAGGGAAATGAAAAAATTTGATTCTTCTAGCCTATGTGCTTCTAAAGGCAGTTGCTATGTCTTGTATTTCTACATAGTAGGTGGTCAGTGGCTTTTAAATAAATGAGGTTTACAGAAATGAATGAATGAATGAATAAAGATATACTAAAACTTATGTCTTCTCTGGTAGTGCCATTCAATTCAGTTCAATTCAGCTCAGTCCAATAAATATTCATTTACAGCAGGTAGTGACTTTCATATCATGGATACAAGATGAATAAGGAACTATTTGTTTCTTTCCAGGAGTTTAATCTGGGGCAGGGGCACCAACTGTAAGTAGGCAGCTCTGAGACCAAGTTTATTGATCCGATCTCAGTTGAGATCAGAGAGCAAGTCTTTTTGCCTAATTTAAAGAAAGGCAGAGACTTTGCATCAGGTTAAAGGCTTTTCTGAGTCAGAAAATCTTGAAGACACAGGTCTGCAAAGTGAAAAAGAGTATCTTCTTCCATAGTAGATTATACTATTTATTCAAAAATGTTGCCTTGTCTTTTTTCTTGGTCCTTTCCTTCTGGGTTTCTAAGCCATTCCTTGTTAGGTCCTTCCCCATGAAAGAATTATACTCCCCAACTTGATGACATCAAGTTTGGCCATATGGCTTGCTTTGGCCAATAGAGTATAAGTGGAATCAACTCATGTCACTTATGATCAGAAGTTTTAAAAGCCTTTGCATAGTTCAGTTATCTCTTTTTTTCTCTCTGCTATGAGGATGGCATGTCCAAAGTTTAGGTTTAGATCAGAGGTGCAGCCAACCTGCACAAACATGAAAAGTGAATGAGAATTAAACCATTATTGTTGTAAAAAACAAGATATTAGGTTAGGGTTGTTTATTGCTGCACATGCCTAGCCTAAGATAACAAATATATTTCCCAAGAGCAGAGAGAGACTATCCTCACCCACTCTTCCCCTTAATGACCCCTGCTCACATTTGTCTGTTCCAGAAATTCTGGATGGGTGAAGAAGAGGACTGAGGTACATGTGCACACTATGTTCCTTTGGTTATACTGCACTTTAATGTAATGTCTTTGACCAAATCCTTTGTACTTGAAAGCTGGTCCTACTACCCAAAAATGTAAAATAGAGTTAGCAAATCCTGGTCATGGTATAAGCTATTGAGAGAAAGGGGTCTTTTTGATGACAAAGCCCAAAATGATCTTTTATAATCCTGCTAAGGCAATTTTGAGAGTTCTGAAATTGCCACATAAAGTTGAAAAAGAAAATCCTATCAGCTATGTTTCCCCATCAGTTGTCATGGAAACTGTCACATTTTTTTTTGAGGGGGGGGTGTACAATACTGAGACAGTTAAATGTTAACCTGAGTATTAGTAGAGAGAAACTGCTAAGTTGCAGATAGAAGAGGTTTTGAAAGGTCACAGAAATAAAGACCCAATCAGTCATGAATTCAACTTTTCTCATAAATCTTTGCAGCCACCATTGTCATCAAAGGCATGTACTGAAATTCTCTGAGGAGTGTGACACTCTTCTCTGAATATTCTCTATTGCTTGTCCCAAGGAAGAGCAGGAAGCTATTAGTTTGATACACATATTTATAATATGACTCCAGAATATAATTTTACTTAATCCCTTGGGGGAAAAACACCTAGGTTGTCACTTTGATGAAGAAAAAGGTGAAACATGTAAGTAAGAGTACACATAGGGGATATCAAATATATAGTTTTGGAAGATGATAAAGACATTAATTCATTCAGTCAATGAGAAATTCAGCCTTCATCACATTCAGGTCACATTACAATAAAAGAAGGATCTCTCTGTTATTCCTGATGCTTTTATGAAACTTTCTCATTGCCATGACTTTGCATCAGGTTGTTCCTATTAATAGTCATTTCTGGCCACTTCTTGACAGTTTGTTCTACTCCTACTTTTCTGTCACTTGTTGGTTTCATCATATCTGCCTGGATGTTCCCATATTAGATTGACCATGTTATTACAGTATTTGAGGCAGAACTCTGTGTGTGTGTGTGTGTGTGTGTGTGTGTGTCTTGTCTGGGTGGTACCTGCAGTAACATAGTACAAACCTGGTACATTGAAGTGCATGTTTAATGAATGAATGATGAATGAATGAAATGCATGTAAGTGAGATTGTGTTAGGCTTACCTCAACTTTGTAATATTGAACAACAAGTCTTTAAGTTTCAATCTTTTCTATAAAATGAAGGTATACCGGCAATGTTGACCTACCCATTTAATATTAAATGAGAGAGAATTCATGTTAAACGTGGTAGATTAAATATATGCATTTATATCTGCTCCCTCCACGTATCTCCAAGAAAGGAACAAAAAGTATATAAATGACATTAAAAGGATAAGAAAAAGATACAAATACACAAGTATGGAAAGAGGAGAAGAGAGACAGTAGTGATTGAGAATAGAACTGCAAAGTATATAGACAAATGGAAACAGACAGCATATCAGAGAAAAATGAAACTCAAGTATCTGGATAGTTACTTGCAAAGAATTTTGGGAAGACTTAGGAATTGGTACCATAAGCTACCTCTGAAGATGAAGATCAAGTGTGGGGGATGAACAGAGGAGAACTGGGTGAAAACTTTTCTGAAGACCAGTATCCCTCAGGTCCCTTCCCCTCCCTTTTGAAAACAGGGGCTACATCTTTCCCTCCCATCAGAAGACTGAAGGTTTGCTTTTATGAGAAATTGTACCAGAAAAGGCTTCATAAATGGGAGTACCAGGCACAGCAAAAGGCAGGGTGAGGATGTACAAAATAAATCAAAGGAAGTAAATGTAAAGAAATCTCCAGAATTGCAGCATCCCAAATTCCCTCCCCCTATTTGCAGTCTGGCATTTAATTCTCAAGAGGATGATTAGATGATTTCTCTCAGAGAACACTGATCACCTCAAAATAAAAGACCCTTACGAATACTAGAATTTGAATACCATACAGCAAAGTAACCAAACAGCCTAAAAGATGAAGCACAGATAAAAATCAGAATGGATAAAAGAAACCCACAGTGAATGAGAGACAATGTGAACAGAAGAAAATGCCAAAGGAAAAGATGCAGAAAAATAAAAAGACCTTTCATTTATGAAACAATGACGTGATGCTATAAAATGAAACATTCAAAGAATAAAAAGAGGTTTTGGAAATTAGAAAAACATGATAGAACTACAAAAGTTCATTTGACTAGTTAGAAGGTCAAGTTGAACATATCTCAAAAAAAGAGAATAAAAAAAAGAATAAAAAAAAAAAAGGAAAATGAGAAAGAACAAATAAGAAAATCATAGGATATGTTCAGAAGGTTAATTCTGGATAATAGAAGTTCCAGAAAGAGAAAGTAGAAAAAATTTGAAGAACATTATCAAAGATTAATGAATAAAATTTCCCAGAATGCAAGGATATGAGTTCCCATACATGAAGAATTCACTGAGTATCTAAGTAAAATTTTTTTAAGTGGTGCTAGGAAAACTGGACAGCTACATGTAAAACAATGAACTTAGAACATTCTCTAATACCATATACAAAATTAAACTCAAAATGGACTAAAGACCTAAACGTAAAATCATATACCATAAAACCCCTAGAGAAAAACATTGGCAGAACACGCTTTGACATAAATTGCAACCATATTTTTTTTGATCTGTCTCCTAAAGTAAAGGAAATAAAAGCAAATATTCACAAATGGGACCTAATTAAACTTAAAAGCTTTTGCACAGCAAAGGAAAACATTGACAGCATGAAAAGACAACCTACTGAATGGGAGAAAATATTTGCAAATGATATGACCAATAAGGGATTAATATCCAACATATATAAACAGTTTATATAACTCAACATCAAAAAAGCAAACAACCCAATGAAAAAATGGGCAGAAGGAATGAATAGACATTTTCCAAAGACAACATGCAGATGGCCAATAGGCACATGAAAAGATGCTCAACATTGCTAATCATCAGGGAAATGCAAATCAGAACAACAATGAGATATCACCTCACACCCGTCAGAATGGCTATTATCAAAAAGACCATAAATAACAAATGTTGGTGAGGATGTGGAGAAAAGGGAACCCTTGCACACTATTGGTGGGGTTGTAAATTGTTGCAGCCACTGTAGAAAACATTATGGAGGTTTCTCAAAGAACTACCTTACAATTCAGCATTTCCACTCCTGGGTACATATCTGAAGAAACCCAAAACGCTAATTCGAAAAGATACTTTTGAGGAAAGTTATTTAGAGTCTACAGTTTTGCAGATACTAAAAATCAATTACAAAGATGAAAAGACAATACTAGATATTGAAGCCAATTTCCAAAAGTACTTCTATGCTTTCTTTCTTAGAAAGCTACTAGAGATGTGTTCCTCCAAAATGAGGATGTAAACCATGGAGTGCAGGGAATCTGGCAAAGTGAGCATCCACACAGGAGACAAATTTCAAAGGCTAGGATATATAATTATAAAATCAACTTGAGCCAACCATAAAGAGTGTTTACGTAGTCATAATAATGTAAGCACTAAATAATTGGCTGACAAAATTTGTGATAAACTGTGTTGAGACCTGCAAGCAGCAGAGAACAAAAAGGTGTCCTCATCTTCCAAACAAGAAAGTCAATTGAAAATGTTAAAAATTAGACAGATGAAGAAATGAGCATTAAATATGGAGGGAAGAAAGAAATTCATGGAAAAGACTCTGACAAGTACAGGTTTCTGGTAACTGACTGTACTGCTGAACTGAATGAATAAGCATTTTCAGAACTCTAATGAAAAACTGATGAACTCATAAAAGTGCTAACAAAAGATCAAGATGAAAAAAAAAAATTAATTACATGGGACTGAGTGAACTGATGAGGATGAGTATAATTTTTGTGACTTTCTGTCTGAATTAAAAAAAAAAAAATCCAACAAAGACTCAGAGGCAAAGAATATACAAATCAATTTTCACTGCAAAGTAAAGGAGCTGTTACAGTGGAGGATTACTGGACTGAATGTCAGTATTATGACATAGTATGAGTGTGTTTCATGTTTGGTAATTGCAATCATTGTTGCTTTTGTTGTGGTCATCCATGTACAATGCTTGGTGTCAGTCTATTTATCTCTTGTAAAAATAAAATACAGTGTGTGTGTGTGAAAAAAAAAAAGATAGTATGAATAAAGGGAAAATGTGCATCAAAAAAAAAAAACATATGGAGGGAAGTACCAGAAGACATAGCTAAAGGAGAAGAATATGCTTGCCTTTGGGGGCTGGCAGTCAGAAATAGGAAGGATTTGACACTTTTTAACTCTGTTTATATAGTATGTTGGACTAGAAATACCCCAAAAGAAATACAGTGAGAATGAACAGGAGAAAACCTGTTGTTCACTGTGGAGTCCATTCCTCCTTTTTCAATAATTCTACTCTTTCTTGAAATTAAGTTTTCCATTGGACTTCTCACATCATAATATTAAATGTCTGTTTATGGTTCTGTTTCCTGCATTAGTCCCCGAACTCTGCATTCACAGTGCCAGTACAGTGCCATGCTTTTAAAGTACTAATGTGAGTTCTACTCTTGCATTCACAGGAAGTATTTTGCTCATGCAAAAAGATAGATACTGGTTTAATAATTTGATTGCTTTGTTCACTAAAATAGTGATTTTAAAACACTTAACATTAAACTGAAAGTCAAAAATGTTTTAAAACATTAAAACATTTTTAAACATCTTTAGACAATTATATAAAGCTTATGGGCTTCAGTATTAACGTAACATTGACAAGTTGGGAGAAATGAAAGATGACTCATGTCTTAACCGATTTTCAAACAAGGGCTTGAATCTGACTTTCCTATTTTAGCTTTTAAAATGATAAAGGGGGAATTTTTGACTTTATTAAAACCAGCATATAAAAGTGGAAGCTAGTCTATTAGAGGAATGTAAGCCGTGTTCAGGCAACGGAGCTTCAATCCTATCTTGGATTGAATCCTATCTGTAAACACCCTAACTTCAGTGCGTGCACAGCAAAGGTATGGCTTGCTATTCCAAGAGAGTTTCCTATTCCAAACCCACACATTCTCAGCTGCATCAGCTTTGAAATTCAAATGCTAGATAATTTGGAAATCACTTTTGAGGAGGAAAATATATTAAGATGCATTTGCCCTTGTCAGACTGGATTAATGACAGAGGCTTTGCATATTTACAGGTTAGAAGAGGCTGTGAGCAGGATAGTCTCTCATATGTCTGCAAGATAAATTGAGCAGCTTGGTTGGCTTGGGATGTGGGTTCACAAAATTTCAGAGAGTGTCTTTGCCAGGAACCCTAAAACCTCAGAGCAGCGTCATCTCTTTAGACACAGGAGAGGATCCTAGTACTTCTCTATCTTAATCCTTTGATTTGTTGGTCTGCAAAAATGATAAGAGTACTATCTATCCATCTTAAAGAGTTGTGGTAAAGATTAAATAAAATAGGCCAAGTTTCCCTACAGTGCTTGAAACATCTGAGACGCTTGTGACATACTCACTTCTTCCATCTATTTACACAGGTTTCAGGCTTCTTTTGTGGTTACTGGCAGATAACATGAGTCTATGAAGCAAGTATGTGGAAGACAAAAGATATTAAGAATTTGGTCTCAGAATGAAACATAACATCTGCCTAGTTATGCTGCCTGTTAAAATAGTCTGTTGACTACACTTGACCAATCTTTTCAATTAAAAGCTTACTTGAAATCTCACTTTTTCAGTAATTCTTGCATTCCTTTGATTATTCCACTATATACTGACATTGTGGGTGCATTTTTAGGGTGTATTTATTTTTGCTAAAGACACTTTCCACATGATTTTTAGAATATATGTAAGATTTGTAGCATTTTATGAATAATGAGAATGTTTTGAATTCTTATGGACATCTTTTCACACTTTATGCAAATGGAAAACTGAGGACTTTATTTTTTATTGAAGTATAGTTGATTTATAATATTAGTTTCAGGTGTACAACATAATGATTCAATATTTTCATAGAGTATGCTCCATTTCAAATTATTACAAAATAATGGCTATATTTTCCCTATGCTGTACAGTATATCCTTGTTGCTTATCTATTTCATACATAGTAGTTTGTACCTCTTAATCCCATACCCCTTTCTTGCCCACCCCCCTCCCCACTGGTAACCACTAGTTTGTTCTCTGTGACAGAATTGCATTCATTTTTTTTGGTTGGGTAATATTCCATTGTGTGTGTGTGTGTGTGTGTGTGTGTGTGTATACACATCTTCTTTATATATATGGATATATCATATCTTCTTTATCCATTCATCTGTTGATGGACACGTAGGTTGCTTCCATATCTCGGCTATTGTAAATAATGCTGCTATGAATATTGAGGTGCAGGTATCTTTTCAAACTAGTGTTTTCATTTTTTTGGATACATACGGGGTGGAATTGCTGGACTATATGGTAGTTCTATTTTCAGTTTTTTGAGGAACCTCCATACAGTTTTCCATAGTGGCTACCTCAATTTACATTTCCACCAACAGTGCACAAGGGTTCTCTTTTCTCCACATCCTCACCAACATTTGTTACTTGTGGTCTTTTGTGTGATAGTCATCCTGGTAGATGTGAGGTGATACCTCATTGTGGTTTTGATTTGCATTTCTCTGATCATTAGTGATGTTGAGTGTCTTTTCACTTGCCCATTAGCCATCTGCATGTCTTCTTTGGAAAAATGTCTATTCAGGTCTTCTGCCCATTTTTTAATCAGGTTGTTTGCTTTTTTGATATTGAGTTTATGAGCTGTTTATATATGTTGGATATTAACCCCTTGTCAGTCACATCATTTGCAAATATTTTCTCCCATCCCATAGATTGTCTTTTTGTTTTGTCGATGATTTCCTTTGCTGTACAATAGCTTTTAATTAGGTCCCATTCATTCGTGGAAAACTGAGGACTTTTAGTCATTTTGTCTAAAAACCTCTACAACTAATCTTTAATTTGTTAGTTTAATTTTTAAAGGAAATTTGAGCATTAAACAAAAGTTTCAAGGGAAACTTTTTAAATGCTGTTACCACCTCAGATGTACATTCAATTCCCATAAAAAGAACCTGGGTCTTCAGAGATGCAGGGCAGTGCCCCTTAGATCATAAAACATAATTTTGGGGGTGAGATGGGGGTCACCACTCAGGCTTCGTGAACTTCAGATAACAAGAAGTGGTGAAATAGACGACAACTCAACCTCCAGCCTAAGCCAGAAGGAATCCAGCCTAACTCCAGAAGGAGCGTGTGTCCCACCTGTATACACAGAGTCCCCTGCAGCACTTTGATCCTGTTTGTATTTTCTTGCTTGTCACACTGTGCTTTCATGATTATCCCTCCCCCACCAGACCAAGCAACTTGAAGGTAGTTACCAAGTCTTTCTCGTCTCTCTATCCTTTACAGCTACGGCCTGGAGTATGGTAGGTCCTCAGTAAATTTTGAAAAAAGAAGCAAATGATTAGCGGGGGAACTATATGTAGCTTTTAAAAGAAAATCTTTAGGTGACTTCCCAATTCAAAACACATCCAATCTAATTCTTTCAGCATATGGAGCAAACTACATTATAATTTAACGATGCTATTGATTCCAAAGGATGTTTGAGATACCTGCTTTCTTCCTGCCAATAATTTGCTTGGCTGATTTCCTTCAAATTTATGTTCATACCTTCACTTCTCAAAGAGGACTGTCTTGACTACTTGTTTTTAATACTGCCTCACTCCTGGTACTCCCAATGCTCTTTACCTGTTCTCTATTTTTTTTTTCCAAAATCCATGAACTTTCCAAAAATCCTGCATCACCTAATTATTTATTATCATTTACTGTCACTCTCCCGCTGGAAGCATGTAAGTTCCACTAGGGCACCTCTGTTGATTTGTTTTGTTGACTGATATATCCAAGGTGCCTTGGACGATGTCTAGTACGTTCAATAAATATTTGGTGAAGATTATAATACAAGATACTTAAATAACAAAGAGAGTCAGCTTTGATTCCTATAAAGTGTTTCTAAGGTAGAAGTTAGAATTTAGATATTTTATATAAATTTGCCATAATAAGGTTGGGAAAGAAAGAGGTCTAATTATCAGAAAATAAATGTATCCATTTATCCAAATTCTGATCTGCTGAAGTTTTGCCATAGTTGAGAGGGGTTTCCTTCTGTGTTAGCACCAATGGGACATCTTGTGCTTTGAGTGGCCACAGTTATTTTCCTACCCCTTTTCCCTCTTCCTTTGTCATTTGGCTCAATGTATTACTTCTACACGTTTTCATGTTTAACCATGTTATGTCTTGTGCTATTAGCTATCTCTCAAAAGGAGTAAGGTTAAGGCTTTATGAATGTGGGCTCTGAATTCAAACTGCTTGTCTCTTTACCTTGAACCTGTCTTTACTAGTTAAATGTGACACTGGGCTATTGTCTTTACTGTTCTGTACCTCAATGTTCTCATCAACAAAATTGGGATAATACTTGCATCTTTTTTTGTAGGGCTGTCTTATGGATGAATAAGATCTTTTGGGAAGCACTTGTAACGGTGTCTAGCATGTAGTAAACTCAAGACTAAAACTCCAAGGATAAAATGAAAGCCACTTTAGTTTTGTCTTAAGTGGACTATAAATGTACCACGTGTAAGGACTATCCAGGCTTCATATTTTTCTGCTTCTCCTCTAGAACATAATAGCAAACATTATACCTGTTTTCTGAATGATTCTTTGGCCTTTCAGTGCCCTGTTTGGCTGGTTTTAACTACTGTGAAGGCAAATGGTCTCATGATGTTCCTAAAGATAGCTACAAAAATGTAAAGCAAAATGAATTTCACACATTGTTGATGTTCTTATTATACTAGCGTTTTTTTTTTTGAGGAATCTGGAGTGAAAATACTTGTTATTGTTGGTTCTTAGAGCTATTAGCTTCCTGATTCTTTGTCCTAAACCTTACATCACTCAGCTGAAGTCCTAATAATTGTCAATAACCCCCCAGCTAAAGGACACCAGGATAAACCTGTAGTCAAGTAAAGTTGGGTTCACTATTTGCTGCAACAAGGGACATTGCTATTGGGGATAGTAGTTATCTCCACGAGAAAGTGTTAAAGGATGGCTTCTGTGTGATTTGGTCTTGTGTTAAGTGATTTGGGGAGGTTTCAATGGAAGTATGAGCTATTGCTTACTTTTTTGAGGAAGGGATAAATGCATGGTTGGGGTATCTTAATAATTTTTTTTTTTTAATCTAGGAATCAGTAGGAATTAAGCAGAGCTAAAGTCATAATTGCTAAAGAAGCAGCAGTCACTATTACCTGAAAGTGGGAACGGTGTGAATTTTTTGGTCAGTTTGCACTGTACTCTTATTTTTATCTGTGCTCATATATGACCTAAAAGGTATATTACTTTGGTCTTGCTCTCTCATGATCACTGAACAATTCCATGTAAAATTGTTTATGTTCAGCAGAACGCCATGGTCTAAATATTAGAGCCAGACTGGATATCAGGTGAATGTTGTCAGGGCTGCTTTTTTTTTCTACAGTCTTCTGTGACTCTTGTCAACTTTTCTACTTCATTCCTCAGACTCCCAAGAATTATTTGGGTCTTGGTCTGATAGTCCAGTCATCCACAAACGTAGACATGTAATCTTGCTTAGTGTATCTGCTCTCTAGATTTGCTCATGTTTTCTGTGCCTCACCCACCAAATGCACTTTCCCTTCTAGTATTCGGTTAGCTTCACATCAAGGTAAAATTTGTCTCATCTTTGGTCATCTGGACCAGATTAGTGACTTCCCCAGTTGAGAGGAAGCCCGGAGACTCATCAGACTACCATACTGTACACGTTATCAGCTTCTCTGTCTTTCCCACCAGATGGTACTGCCAAGACTTTAGTAAACCTTGCAGGAACACCTGTCCAACCCATGAGTTCATGTATACTCTTGTGTAGGTTTAGGTCATTTTAGACATGCCTATTTCAACACCCGAACTAGATGTTGTCTCTCACGGACAGGAACTTAGTCCGTTTTTATCCCTCACAACATGTAGTACAGTAATGAGCATGCCAGGACAGTCAGCAAATGCTTTATAGAATGATTGGCTAGAACACCAGAAAACAGGAAAGTTTATTGTCACTATGAGAATAAGCCACCTTCCACTTGGTACTTTTTCCTAGATAGTAAGTATATTCTGGTTAATTGTGGAAAGGCAAAAACAAAACAAAAAAAGTAGCATTACTAATTCTGATTCTGTTACATTTTTGTAACTGCGAGACTTGTTTTCACCCTTGTTTTAAAATTTCTGTTCTCATTTTCCATTTCCTGTAGCCCTGTATTTGCTGTAAGCTTCTGTATTCTCTATTAGTTTGTCATAAATCATTGCAGAGAATCTATGTATTTGCCAATATTGTGTACTATGTTGGGATTAGGAGGCTTCAAAAGCCATTCCTAAAGGTTTGTTTTAACCACTTCTATGGACACTTCCCAATTTTATTCTCTTTTTATATGTTAGTTTGGCAGAATCTTCAATATCTCCTTTTTAAAAAGACTCAAATAATTGTACTAAATAAACATTGAGAACTTTGCACTTATGGTCAACAGTCACGGCCTTAAGAATGTACTTATTCGCATTGATAATCTGACTGGTTAATTTTGCCCTCCTCTCAGTATTTTGTATTTATTTACAAGAAAAGAAATGAAAGGAAAATGATTAAGTGAAAGCCTTCTGAAAAGAGAAAAAGACTTTATCCTCCCTATTGTTTGCACATGAAAAGAACATCTCTTGCCCACTGTTGGAAAAAAAATACTATTTTTATTTGAGCTCAAAATGTGTAACTTCTCATAGTTCACTGGATTTACTAAATGCTTGACATTAAAAATGGAGATGACTTCAGCAACATATAATTATTGTTATTTAGTTAAATACATAATTTCTTTTTCTTATCCCATTTACTTGCCTCTCACCTAATTAAATATGATGAGGACTGGATCTTTTGCAATGCATCAGTGCATTCCTTTAAAACTAAACAGGGCCAGCCCCCTTCTGTGCCTCAGTAAGGTTACATAAGGCGGTTATGAATTATTAATCTTCCTTTTTACTTTTTCTGCTCAATTTTATGTTGGTAACATCAGTGACAATGACTGGATCCAGTGAAAGTAAAATAAGCATTTCCTGTCTCACTGTATCATAGACTTGTAGAGGTTGATCCATGGGAAGCAAGTTACTATGGGAGAGACTGAAACCTAGAGGTGGTCCTCTCAGCTAAAGCTTAGGGTTGAGGTGGGACACAGATTGAACTGGAAATGATGGAAGGAGGTATGGCTCAAATGGTGAAGATGCATGTTTGAGAGCATGGGGAGAATTCACAGGTGGGAATCTAGGCTATAGACAAGTTTACTAAGAAATAACTAGACCTAAGAAGGAATGAAACACCATGACAGGGAAGAAGAAAGTCAGTGGATATTCAGATAGGTAGGAAGACACTGACTGAACTTCCAGTCCTCAGTTCTTGAGACAGAATCCCGACTCTGGATGTTATCAAGTATAAGGGAATGAACAGGCCACAAGAACAAGACAGATTTTAATCGAGGCTACACCTGGAGGACATAGAAAAGGTAGGGCCAAGCACTGAGTGAGTTGGTTTTATACATTTAAAAGTACTTAATATAGTCTGACGATGGAGAAGCAGATTGATCTCTGATCACTGATTGGAATAATATCTACAGATGGGACTCAGATGGCACCAGCACAGGCAGGCAGAGCTGGTTTATGGGGCAAGGGATAAGAGGCCATGCTGTTACTGCAGCCAGTCGATCAGTGCTAACTGAGGTAAAGCATAATCAATGAATTGATGACTCTGGAGCCAAGGATCCCGCTTTGGGGACCTTTTCTTGCTAATATAGTACCATCCTGAATTTAGCCAAGAAAATGATTATTCCAACTGCAAACCATGCTTTAACTTCATTGTTTTAGGTGTTGAGTGCATCTTTCGTATAGTTTTCATCCATTCCATACTTTAAGGAAGTAAAAACTTTACTAGATCTTCCTCCTGTCCTCCTTCTGGGATTTCCTAAAACCACTCATTCATGACCATTTCTAGCAACAGACACTACCCATTTCGTCAATCTCTTATTATATCACATGGGTTATCTGCCTCACAATCTGGTGACTAACACAAAGCTAGACTTTCTTGGGAAAGAAAAAATGAGATATATTATTTGCCTTTAAGTTGCTTTCATTCTTCCAAGGGGAGGCATGAGTAGAATAAAGAAGAATAGGGAGCATGGAACGAACATTGTTCATACCTGGAACATATTAGGTGTAGAATTTTTTATTAATTCACGGATGCAGTGGCTTGGAAACAAGAATTTGTGTGTCAAGCAGGAGGCAGTGACACAGTCAAGAAGAATGAGGAGGAAGAAAGGCCTTGGGATTTGAGAAGAGCAAAGACAGTAACATTCTTTGTGAGAGTAGTTTCAGCAGAGTGTTGGGGTCCCATGACTGCTTGCCTTCCTGAGAAGAGTCTGCAACTCTCATTTATTGCTTATAGACCAGAACTGTGGTAAAGGCTTTTACCTCTGAGAATCACATTACCTGAGTGAGTTGTTGAAGATGTGTAAAATTTATGGGAAGTAGGAATTAGAGGAGTTACCTATACTTAGTTCACAGCTCTACAGAGCCTGCTGTGTTTTTGCAAGTGTCTGAAACGCCTTTATTGTTAAATCTCTTTTATCTTATCCCTCACGTGTTGCCGCCTAGAACCATATTCAACACCAACATTGAATTGGTTCTGTTCTCCAGAACACTTTTTCTTTCCCAAACCAAACTTTGGCTCTCCTTGTTTCTTCTGTCTCAAATGTCCTCCCTGTTCACCTTTCAAAAATTGGCCTGTCTTTGAAATCCCTCCTATTCATAATGTTTCTTAGGACAACCTTGAACCACCATATCTTCCCTCATCCTGGGCTGTGTCTCTGTGTGTGTGTGTGTGTTTGTGTGTGTGTGTTTACTACTCGTTTGTCATTTGACATACTTTGTTATGTTCTGAATTGTCATTTGATGTGTTTTATCCTCCCTGCTATATTACCTAGTTATCTGGAGTTAAGATAATATCTTGTACTGCTTTGTATTTTCACACTATTCTGTGTTTATTTGATATTCACAATCAGTAAAGGCTATGTGATATTATTAATTTTGCATTAGACAGATCTGAATGGCAATCATAACTCTCAAGCCATGATTTTCCAGCTCTAAAATTGGGGATAAGGATACCTGGTTCTCAGATCATCTATGAAGATTGAAATTATGTATGTTAAGAGTTTGGCACCTTAGTTTCTTTATAAATGTTAGTTCTCTTTTCTTGTCAATCATTTGATAAGATCTGGTATCAGTAGGCAGTACATCTTCAACAAGATGTTTCATTAGCTTTGGCTAAACACATAGTCCTGTAGTAAATTTACGTTGACCTTGTTTCTTCATTGGATACACAGTGAAAACTTGAGTAACAAGAGCCCAGCTTCACGGACTATATATCTAACCAGAAATGTTGTTATGTTACTTTCATTGTCCCCTAGATAGGTATTTTTTAAATGCATAGAAATGATTTAATTAAAATAACTAGCAAAACAAAAGAATAGCTACAGGCTCCTATAATGTAAGTTCATCTTCAAGTCCTTTATACTGATCCTGTCATCAGAGAAGACATATTTTTGTTTCACTTACTAAAATAGAAAAGAAAGTAGACTGATTGTTTAAATGATTTACAACATTCACCCAGTCACCCTCTTCACTTGGTTCATGCCTATTCATTCTTCACGTGTCAGATTGGATAAATCTACTCTAAGAAGAAACCTTTTCCAATTACCTAGTGTAATGATTCGGAGGCCTGCTTCTGGAATCCTTTGAATCAACTCTGTATTAACTCTGGTCAAATGCCTCCTGATTTGTCTGTATCCAACAATAGAGAATAAGCTTCATGATTGTAAGGTTCCTGTTTGTCTCAATCATGATTGTAAGGTTCCTGTTTGTCTCAATCTTCACCACCTAGCACTTCAACCCCCCTCAGGGGAGGCAGACAGTAAGTATAATACTTTTTGAAAGCAGTAAATAGTGGGTCACTAGAAAGAAAGCTAGACTAAATTAATTTTAATTAAACAAAAAATTCAGTTATTCAGGGTAGTCCACTTGTGTCAATCACTCCAGTTAAATTTGGAGGGGCATTTAGATATAGTCCCTCAATTATCAAGCATATTGAATCATTTCACATATATTAACTGAGCACCTGTTATGTGCATGGAACGCTGATAGGTTTAGTTGAGGCACCTCTTGCTCAGAGATATGTAATGCAAGTCTGTGCTCAGCACAGGATTGAAAGAAGTGGGTCTCATAACAGAGCATTGGAGGTGAGGCACTACTTGACATTGACACCTTAGCACCATGTTGGAGAGTTTACCTAAGCTGGAGGTGAGGCCAACAGTATAAACGCAGTGAACATGGCTGAGGCCACTAATAATTTAAGACCCTGAAGTGGAAATTAGCCACAATTAGCTTTCCTATCCCCTGTAGGTAGAAATGTTTGTTGTCTCTTTTGTCTGTTTGTTTGTTTTCATTCAACACTTCCATTTTGTGTACTGATTAACAACTACTAGGATGGCTAATGCATAATGAATAATTTTCGATGTTTGTATTATTGAATGAGTACAAATTGTTTAGAAAAAGAGCTCCTGGTAAGAAGCAAAACATGATATTCATGAAATTTGGAAGCATCTTTTGTCTTTGTTTTTCTTTTCTTCAGAATGGAAATTGAAGATTACTTTTTGTTTTTATTTCATTTAAAATGGAAGTCATTTTTTTTTCTGATTATAAAATGTGCTGCAGTTTCATCGTAGAATACTCAGATGATATCAAGTTATAAAAGGGAAAATAATGATGCTTCTTTGTTCCTCCAACCAGAGATAACTCAAGTTAACATTTTGTTTGTACAATTACTGACATTTTCTCTTTGTATGTTCACGTACACACACCTCCCAACATCACCCACCCAAGGCATATAAATTGACACCACACTATAAAATTAAAATGAGATCATGCTGTAAATACTCTTAAACTTTTTTCCCTTAACAGAATATAATAAATATATTTTTAGACAACAGACCTACGTTGTCATCACCAAAGCAGTTTCTTACCGGTGAACAGCAAAGGAAAATTTGATGGTTTACTGGCTTAAGAAGATCTGCTCTGATCACCTGTGTGCTTCATCTTTGCAAATTGCTTGACTCAATCCTCCGATAAAAGTTCTGGAAGTGAAACTTCTCTGGTTATGCACACATTTAGGGTCTTAACACACAAAGCCAAATTGTTCTCTTCGGGATTTATACTCACTAATTCTCCCACCAGCTGGGTAAGAGAATGCCCATTTTGACACCCTACCAACATTGGCTATTATCATCATTATTTTGAGTCTGATAATATTTATAATTGAAATTAGATTAAAAATAGTTTTTCCTGATCATAAAAGAATCTATCTTATTGATCTTAGAAAATTTAATGCTATTATATTATTGATTACATTTTCTTATATATTTTTTGTATTTTGTTCATATTGTATTCTACCTAGTGAATCCCTTTACCATTTTCTTTTTTTTTTTTTCGGCTGCGTTTTGTATTTTGTTCATATTGTATTCTACCTAGTGAATCCCTTTACCATTTTCTTTTTTTTTTTTTTCGGCTGCGTTGGGTCTTAGTTGCGGCACGGGGGAGATTCGTTGAGGCATGCGGGATCTTTTGTTGCGGTGTGCAGGCTTCTCTCTAGTTGTGGCATGAGGGTTTTCTTTCTCTAGTTGTGGCATGCAGGCTCCAGGGCACGTGGGCTCTGTGGTTGTGGTGCGCAGGTTCCAGAGCATGTGGGCTCTGTAGTTTGTGGCACACAGGCTCTCTAGTTGAGGCGCCCGAGTTCAGTAATTGTGGCGTGTGGGCTTAGTTGCCCTACAGCATGTGGGATCTTCAATTTTTAACCTAATAATCTTTCTTAAAATTGTATCTTAAGAATTTCCCCATGTCATTATAATTTACTTATAATTATTATTTTGTGTTGAATAATATTAATCAAATACGTGTACAAAGTTCACCCAAATACATATACATGTGTTTAATATTATTTTTAACACTTTATTGACATCTAATTGACATAGAAAAAACAGCTGCTTTTTATAGTGTACAGTTTGACAGGTTTTGATATAGGAATGATGGTGATAATAGAAATCATTGTAAAGTTTCCTCATCTGTCTTTGTAATTTACTCTCCGACTCTTCTCCGCCTCCCCTCCAACCAAAAACCACTGAATTGCTCCCTCTCTCTCTCTCTCTCTCACTATATATTAGTTTGCATTTTCTAGAGTTTTATGTCAATGGAATCATACAGTGTGTCCTTTTTTTTTTGTCTGATATTTTTTACTCAGAATAATTATTTCAGGCATCTAGTTGTATCTTATATATTTTTTGTGTGTGGCTGTCATCTGCATTTCCCTGATGACTAATAGTGTTTGGCATCCTTCCATTTGCTTATGTGACATAACATGTCTCCTACGTGAAGTTTCTGTTCAACTTTTCTAAACATTTTTTAAATTGTGCTGTTTTTCTTTTTATTGAGTTTTGAGAGGTCCTTATATATTTGGATAAAATTCCTTTATCTGATAGATGCTTTGCAACTATTTTCTCCCAATGTGTGGATTGTCTTTTCATCCCCTTAACAGTTTCTTTGAGGAGGAAAATATTTTAATTTTAATGAAGTCCAATTTGTTCTTTTATGGATTGTGCTTTGGTTGTTGCAGCTAAGAAATGTTTGGATAACCCATTGTCACAAAGATTTATCCAGTGTTTTCCCCTAGAGATTTTAACATTTTACGCTTTATATTTAGGTCTATGCTACTTTTTGAGTTAATTTTTTTTTTTTAATAAAGTTGGGCTTATCCTTTTTTTTTATTTATTTATTTATTTATTTATTTATTTATTTATTTATTTATTTATTTATGGCTGTGTTGGGTCTTCGTTTCTGTGCTAGGGCTTTCTCTAGTTGTGGCAAGCGGGGGCCACTCTTCATCGCGGTGCGCGGGCCTCTCACTATCGCGGCCTCTCTTGTTGCGGAGCACAGGCTCCAGACACGCAGGCTCAGTAATTGTGGCTCACGGGCCCAGTTGCTCCGCGGCATGTGGGATCTTCCCAGACCAGGGCTCGAACCCGTGTCCCCTGCATTGGCAGGCAGATTCTCAACCACTGCACCACCAGGGAAGCCCGAGTTAATTTTTTAAATGAGAAAAAGTATGGATCAAAGTTTTATTTTTCTTTTGATTATGTATACTCATTGTTCTGTCATTGTTTGTTGAAAAGACTAACCTTTCTCTCCTGAATTGCTTTTGCACCCTTGTCAAAAATCAGTTGTCCATATATGAGTATCATATATGAGTTAGTCTATTTCTGGACTCTACTCTTTTCCATTGATCTGTTTGTCTATGTTTAAACCAACACCACATGAATTTATCATTGTAACTTGACAATAAGCCTTGGAATAAGGTACAGTTGACCCTCCATCTTTTTTCTTCTTTTTCAAAATAATTTCATCCTTTTAAAAAGCTATCAAAATGCATCTCCAATTTGCTTTGTTGGTGACCTGTTAACACTAATGAAAATGGATAGGGCTTCCCTGGTGGTGCAGCAGTTGAGAATCTGCCTGCCAATGCAGGGGACACGGGTTCGAGCCCTGGTCTGGGAAGATCCCACATGCCGCGGAGCAACTGGGCCCGTGAGCCACAATTACTGAGCCTGCGCGTCTGGAGCTTGTGCTCCGCAACAAGAGAGGCCACGACAGTGAGAGGCCCGCGCACCGCGATGAAGAGTGGCCCCCGCTTGCCGCAACTAGAGAAAGCCCTCGCACAGAAACGAAGACCCAACACAGCCAAAAATAAATATAAATAAATAAAAATTAAAAAAAAAAAAAAGAAAATGGATAGTTATGACACCTCTGTAACTCAGGTCCGGGAGGTCAGAAAAAGTAGAAATTTATTGTCATTTTATTATTGTTCATTTAATTAGAAAAATAAGTATTCATCCAAAAATATAAAGACTCTTTTGATCTGATAGAATGGCTCTAAAAGAAGTGAACCATCTGTGTCCTTCTCTTTTTCATTATAATTTCACTGTAATCACCCTGAGGGATAAATCTGGGGGATCTCCAATGAATTTTTCTACAAAGCCTTAAAGAAGAAGAAAACAAACAACAAAAAAATTGTTGTTAATTTAAAAGGAAAAGTCTTCCAGGCTCTGTCTGCTATAGTGTATTTACAAAATGCATCACTGTTTGAACATTGATACTTATAACTGTGGGTAGAAATGTGATTTATGCTATTGAGGGATAAGCTGGTATAATTGGTATGTCATATGATGATACTGATTGCAATCTGGATGAAAATTAGAAATGATGAAAAGTCATGTGTCAGAAATCCTAACAACTTTGAAATTACAATTGAAAAACAGAAAATTTTACTATTGTACAAAGTCGCTGAAGGCACAAAAATTCCATTCTGAAACACCGTCATGCTCATTTCAAGTGAGCCCTTGGAAGAAAGGCTATATGTTGACTAACTTACCTGGAAGAAAGCAAAATGTTTACACAGAGGGGAGAAGGATGGAACTGCACACAATGGGGGTCACTTCCAAATCTGTTGTTGCTTATGAAATATTTTGAATAGTCCCTTTGTTGGTATTCCTGTTATAATGATAGTCCCTGATTTTTAATTTAGAATAGATTGCTTACTTAAATGCATATATTTCATTAAATAACTGCATATACTTTTAGAAATGAATGGTGAGGAATGAACAGAAGAGAGGTTTTGTGTCATGCACTATGCTAAACATTTCATTTGTATCTTCTGATTTAATTCCTTGAACAACATAACAAGGTTGATATATCATTTTACTGATTATGAAATTAAGGTTGAGGTTGGTTCAGGAACTCAGAAAACTACTAAGTGTTAGAACTGGGATCTAGTCTCAGGATTTTATGACCACAAAGCCTGTGTTTTTCCTGAAGAGAGATATCCAAATGTATTGATTATCATAAAAGAACTGTGAGCCAGATTATAAAGAGGTTGTTCTTTAGAGGCTGCATTTAGACTCTTGACTTGGTAATTCCATTTATGTTTAGTCCCCAGAAAGAAATGTAAAAGATTCTGGGAAAAATAGGATCAGGAATTCACATTAAATGATATGTTGCGGACTAAGAGAGAATGACATGTATTTTAATTCAGCCTGACAGGTGCTAAAATGTTTGGAGCCAACAAACACTTTAGGTAGACTGCTTTTTCTCCCCTAAGAAATAAAATCCTGTTAAGAAGTTCCTTAATTAATGCCTTGTGGTGCATGTGTGTATATGTGCGAGTATGTGTGTACTCATGTGTGTCTGTGTTTGTGTGGGCAACGTTGTCTAAAAGTGGTATTTAATTTCATTCAGAATTCATTTTGGACCTGAAATATTCTGGGGAAAGCTTTCACGGTAACACTTTAAATTAGTTTGGCATGTAGAAGTCAATTATTGCCAAGAAGGAAAAAGGGGAGGGGGGAGGGAAGGAAACATTTATTACGGTTTCTGTTGTTAAGCTAGAAATTTCTCATGTAAAACCTTATTTGCTCCTCATAACATTTCTGAGGAAAGATGAAAAGATCAAAGCATGGGATATTCATTGTCATTTATTACCTCAAATCTAATGTCTTGAAAAGAGTTATTTCATGTATTTTGCCTAGGTGTTTTGGTTGTATCAGGTGGATAACACTAGCCCCTATTACTCCCTTTTGACCAAAAGTGGAAGTCATCTATTTGTTTGTTTGTTTTTTTCTTGAATGACTTTGGTAGTTGGTGCTTTCAAGGAATTTGTTCATTTGCTCTAGGTTGTTTAATTTATAGTTGTTTATAATATTTTCTGACTGTCGATTTGACATTTCTAAAATCCATAATTGTAATTTGTGTGGTCTTTCTTTTCTCTTGATAATTCTGCCCAAAGGTTTATTAATTTTATTGTCCTTTTCAAATAATCAGATTTTGAATTTATTGCTTTTTCTCTGTTGGTTATCCATTTCCTGGATTAACGATTGCTGCTCTTATCTTTATTATTTCCTTCTTTCTTTTCACTCTGAGTATAATTTGTTCTTTTTAAAGCTCCTTAGGGTAGAAGTTTAGATCATTGGTTTGAAATCTTATTTTCATATATATGCATTTGATGCTATAAATTCCTTTTAATCACTGCTTTAACAGCATCCCACAAATTTTCATATTTTGTGTTTTCATTTTCATTTAATTCAAGTTATGGTATAATTTTACTTGTGACTTTCTTTTTGATCCATGGATGTGTATGTGTGTGTGTGTGTGTGTGTGTGTTTAATTTCTGAAAACTTGGGAAATATTGCAAATATATTTCTATTATTTACTTCTATTTTAATTCTGATTTTATAATATTAACATTCTCTATATGATTTGTCTTTTTAATTTATTGAGAATTGTTTAATAATCCAGAATATAGTCACACTTATTTAATGTTCCATGTGCTGGTCAAGAGAATTTTGGATGGAGGATTTTGTAAATGTCAATTAGGGCAGGTTGGTTGATAGTATTCAAATCTTCTATGTCATTACTAATTTATTGTCTACTTGTTCTGTCAGTGGTTGAGAGATTAGTCTTGCAATAGCCGACTATAATTGCAGATTTGTCTATTTCTCCTTTAAGTTCTGTCAGTTATTGCTTCATGAACTTTGAATCTCTGTTAGTATCTGCATACACATTTAGGGTCATTATATCTTGTTGATTAATTGATCTTTTTGTCATTATCTAATTTTACTTTTTCTGAAGTTTACTTTGTCTGATATTACTATAGTTACTCTAGTTTTCTTTTAATTATTATATGCACGGAAAATTTTTCCATGTCTGTGTTGTTTTATTTCAGCTACATACTTTGACAGCATAAGATTGGGTCTTTTTTATCCAATCTTACAATCTCTGCCTTTTAATTGAAATGGTTAGGCTATTTGCACTTAATGCAATTATTTTATGGCGGGGTTTTAATCTACCATATCTCAATTTGTATTTTATTTATACATTCTGTTCTTTGTCCCTTTCCCCCCTCTTTTCCCACCTTCTTTAAGATTTTTTTTTTTTTAATGATTCCATTTTATCTTCACTATTAGCTTGTTAGCTATAACTATTTTTTTTTTTAGATGTTGCTTCAGGGTCTACAATATACATCTTTAACTTGTCACAGTGTACCTTTAAATAATATTGATTTGCCTCACATGTAGTGTAAGCACTTTATCACATGTTTTTTTATACAGCAGTGAACTTCTTTTTTCCCCTTTCTAGGCTCTGTGCTATTTTTGTCATACATTTTATTTCTACATATATTATAAACTCCACAATATATAAATAATAGGTTTTTAAAGCCAACTTTTCAGAGGTAAAAATGAGGAAAAGTTGTCTTTTATATTTATTCACATGTTTACCATTTCCACAGCTCTTTAATCTATTTTTTTTTTTTTTTGAGATCCAAATTCCTTCTATGCGAAGAATTTCCATAAGCATTCAGTGTACTGTAAGTTGGTTGGTGATTGATGCAGCTTTTGTTTGCATGAAAATGCCTTTTTACACCTTCATTATTGAAAGATATTTTCACTGTGTAGAATTATAGGTTGACAGGTTTTCCTTTCAATACTTTAAAAAAGTTGTCTTTCTGGTTTGAATGTTGCTTGAAGAGAAATATGTCATCATTCTTATCATTACTCTCTTTTCTATAAATTTTTAGTCTGGTGGCTTTTTAACATGTTCTTGTCCCTAGTTTTTATCCATTTGATTAATATTTGCCTTCGTGGGGTTTTCTTTATGCCCTTTTCTTTGGGTTTGTTGAATTTCTTGGGTATGTAATGTTATGGTTTTATCAACTCTGAAAAAATTCTGGCCATAATTTAGGCATTATTCCTTCAAATAATGCCTTCAAATTATTCCTTCAAATTCCTTCAAAGTTATTTTTGAACCCCTTTGATCTCTTTTTGTCCTAGGGCTCCAGTTATTTGTGTGTTGCTTGATATTGTTCTGTAAGTCACTCAGACTCTCTTTTTTTCTCTCTTTGCTTCATTGCGGATAGATTCTAGTGCTACATCTTCAGTTTTACTGATTTATCATCCACGATGTCTAATCTACTGTTTAGGGTGCTCTCTGTCTCTACTGTGGCCTGGATACTGACAGTATGCTAGGGGAAATCACATGACTTACTTCCTGCTTGCTCTTCTCTTAGGGATCACTGCCCTGCACTGCCTGTTCTCCATAGACAGAAAGAGTTATTTTGTAATTTTTTTTTTTTTTTTTTTTTTTTTTAGTTTTCTAGTTGATTAATGCAGGAGTGAATTTCTTTGGGTGGTAGAGTGGAAGTATTCCCTCAGTAGATTTTGATTTTTTTTTTTTAATATTGATCTTGCATTGTCATTTTTGACATTCAACTTTATAAACAAATATTTATTGGGAATCTATTAAACTGAGCTTTAAAGAAACAAAAAGATGCATAACAATGTGAGTCTGTCTTCAAGAAGCAGGACAACTGTGTAAACCAAAAAATGCTATCAAATAAGACATAGTTTGTGGATGAAATGTTTAAAAGGTGCTGTCAAGGACACAAAAGAAGCATGGAGAAATTTCATCAGAAATATATGTGTGGTGCAGAGGAAGATATACATCCATTTTCCATGAGATTGTGAGACCAGAAATACAATTCTTTTAACCTGATATGTTGACTTCAGAAGGCCTGGATAAATTCTGTAATCTCTTGATAAATTCCCCAAACTAGGTTTACAAAGACAAATAGAAATGA
Source organism: Balaenoptera physalus (assembly GCF_965194825.1). NCBI lineage: Eukaryota > Metazoa > Chordata > Mammalia > Artiodactyla > Balaenopteridae > Balaenoptera > Balaenoptera physalus. The sequence goes on from NC_138889.1 coordinate 78,124,257, forward strand.
TACATCCCTTAAGGAGCTGGCAATTTAGCAAAAAACTTATAAATAAATAAATTGAGGAAAGTGCTCTAGGACTGAATAGGAAGGGAAGGGTAAGTGTTGAATTTCAACCACAGGGGAAGACAAGGTCAATTCTAGCTGAGCAGGCAGGAAGTCTAGCTTAAGGAATTTTCCATGGTGCTGATTCAGAAAATTGAAGAGTTCTTTGCTGGGTAGGTTGGTGTGATGTGTTGTGTGGGTGAAACATTATGGGGAAAAAATGTCTCAAGAGGCAAAAGTCAGAGTGTTGTGCTCTGTAATCTACAAGAAATATGAAATGCGAGGACCGAGAGTATAATGGAGGTGAGTGTAATTAGAAAAAAAAGACTGAAGGGTAGGCGAGTTTTATAGGGTTGAACATTATTTTGTAAGATTTTACTGAGTATTGTTTAGTCAGTAGTGAACAGTGAGATAAATTTATTACTTCCAGATTTCTTTTTTAAACATAGGGATGGATAGTGGTGCCCTTCACCAAAACAATCAATACAAGAGTAGGAGGCTTGGGCGGGAGTGGAATGAATTTAATTTCAGACTTTTAGGTTTTATGTTCCCAGGATATTTACTTAAAGAAATCAAATAGACATTTTAATATAGAGTTCTTGCTATAGTTTATGGAATAAGTTGAACTAAAGGTAAAGTTTTGGGATTTATCAGCTATAGGCTGTTGTCAAAGCCATTAGTGTAGATTAAATAATCTAGAGCAAATGTAAGGAGGGATAGAAGATGACCTACAATGTAGCCCCTGGAAACAATGGCTAAGGAGAAATAAGAAAAAATGGAAGAAAATTATGTCTCAGAAGCAAGGGAATTTAGAATTCCTAGAAAAAAAGTTAACACTGTTAGATGTTTAAATTTAATATATGATGAATGACAAGAGCAGCCTGCTAGACTGAGTTAGGACGTCATTGGTAACATCTGCTAAGTGGAGAAGTGAAGGCCCAATTAAGATGAGAGAAGGAAGATTAGGTGATAGAGACCAAGGCTGAAGATTAATTACTCCCCAGGAAACCTATCTGTGAAGGGAAGAAGAAGATTATTCAAAGAGAGACACTAGTAGAAAATTATTATTTTTAGGAGGTAAAACACTTAAATATATTTTTAGCCTTTGTTGTAAGAACTAGTAGAGAGGGAGAGGTTGAAAATTTAGCAGCAAATAATCTTAATGATAGCATGGGTATGGTGAGACCATCTCTTTCATACGCAGTTGGTGGGTGTATAAATTGGTATAATCTTTTTGAAAAGCAATTCAATAATGTGTGTAAAGAGCCTTAAAATATAGTTTTTGACCCCATAAATCTGCTTATAGAATTCTACCCTGTGGATAGAATCAGAGATGCAGATAACAATTTAGGTACAAGGATAATAATCACAGCATCATTTATAATAATGAAAATTGGAAACAACCTTTATTTTCAACAAAAAAGGCATAGTTGTATAATACTCTATGAATACACTACAGTTTATATAACCATTGAAAATCCTATTTTCAAAGACTTTCAAATTATTAAGGGAAATGTCCTCATAATACACTGTTGAATGAAAAATGAGAAACAAACAAACCAAAAAAAACCCCAAACAAACTGAATATAGGACGTAATCTAATGTTGAAAATAGAAACATAAAATTTAAAGGGAAAAGTATAGAAATGAGTAGGAAAAACTAGAAAGTTGAACAATGTGTCAGCAGAGACTTAAGGAGACTAGGTCCCAACAGGGACGTAAGGGTTAGTTTAGGTAGAGAGATGCCTCTACCTAACTTGGAGAAATAGAAGGATATTTGTAGATGTGGGGAAGGAAATTAAAATCTTTTTGTGTTGTTAAATGCGAGCAAGTTCCTCATCATCATCACCACAATTCCACAATATCAATAACACATATTGTGGGCTAATTATGTGTCACATTTCGTGTTATATGTTTTTAATATCACAGTAGCTACTATGAAAGATAATTAAACCAAGTCATGGAAAGATTAGACGTTACACACACTAGGGAACGGTGGAGCCAAGATCCATACCCAGTCCTGTTTATCTCCACGGTCCAGTTCAGAGCCTTCTGCAGAGAGGGGAGTGGGACAACTTTGATAAGAAGAGACTTAAAAGTTCTGTAATAGTCACTGTGGGTAAACTGAAGGGAGCTGACCAGAGACAAGAAAAAAAAAATGGCTGAATGGTACCAAAAGTTTCCTTAAGATCACTTATTTGGAGTGCCACCAGCTCACAAAATTATACATTGTTTTCTCCAAATGCAGTTAAATGTGTTGTTGTGGGAGAGAAAAGGAGAGCTGGATTAATTGAAAGTTATGGTTTACTAGGGAGATTCAATGAAAAGAGTAGGATTTGAAAATTTTGAGGATGTTGGCAACAGTTGAAGCTGAATGTGGGATCTAAGCTTAATATGGATTACAAGGTTTTTATAAAGAGGTGAAGGAACAGGGTAAAAGAGAAGGGTGGAGAGAGGGACTGCAGTCCTTGAAGGGGGTCAGGGCATAGTGAAAAGGGCAGAAGTGGAAAGGGCAAATACAATTTGTTGTCATCAAGAAGGCTGAGGACTTTGAAGCTGTATGGTTAAATGGTTAGAATAGCTGCCCAAAATTCTGTGAAAAAATTAATGATTACATCATCTCTATGATGGTAGAAATCAGCAGTGGAGATAGACTGTGAGACATGTTCCAAAGTGCTTAGTAGATAAAATGGAGTGACCAGAAATATGAGACAGAGCAGAGGTGGGAAAGTGGGATGGCATGAATCTCAAAAGATGAAAGGAATGTGCTGGGGATCAGTGAAATAAAGATCTAGCATCAGCAAAGAACTCTATGAGAACGACCCTGGCCTCTACAGCACTGGGATATAGTGAGAGAGATTTTCTTGAAGAAGCGGGTGATAGATAGCTTTATGCTTAGGACATTGCCTGGTGCACAAGGAATGCTGAATGTCAACTCATTCTCACTTTATAGACAAAGGAATGAATATAAAATTAATGGTTTTACATCAGGGGGTGGAGGGATTCTGGGAAGGGTTGAGGATGTCATGGAATGGGGGCTAATTACCTCGGAATCGGGGTTCCCAAGACAACATTGGAAAGCTTTTGTAAAGAAGACCAGAAATGATTGAAAGAACTTGATGGGAAAGGCACAGGATAATGGATGGACGCCAGTCATATAGAGGTTTGTTCATTGGAAAGGCTGGCGTTCTGATCTGTGGCTGAGGCTGGCACGCGTGAAGGAGTGGCTCCCACTGGCTACGCTACAGTCCCTAAGACTGGGACGACTAAAGCCTAGGTAGTCGGAGGAGCTAACAATGACAAAAGCCTGCAGTCTTTGCTCAGGACTCAAATAGCAAGATGTAGAGAAACTTTCATAATGTTTTTTAAAGATAATTCTGCTTTGGCTGTTGGAAATGATTCACTGACCTTTAAACTGCTCCATTCCTAAAGGAATCGTTGGCTTGAGGTAGCTGTGGAATAGGGTTTATTTCTTCTCATACAAATTAGCTATCATGGAGCAGTTTAGATGAAACTACCCTCAAGTAGAGCTCTTTTTACATGGCTGGGGATAAACTTGGCTATTTTCTCCAATGCCTTAGCCCTCAGTGGTATAGAGGTAGACTTTTGGTTGCTAAAAGCCTAAAGCCTCAAGTTCTGTCCCTAGACTAAGTTCTATTTTTCTGCTCTGACCATTTGGTGAGAGCCTCTGAAGTGGTATAACCTCTCTTCTGTAGCTTACATGTCAACAGGATGCATATAAAAAGATTATATATATTCTGTAGCTTACATGTCAACAGGATGCATATAAAAAGATTATATATATTCTGTAGCTTACATGTCAACAGGATGCATATAAAAAGATTATATATATTCTGTAGCTTACATGTCAACAGGATGCATATAAAAAGATTATATATATTCTGTAGCTTACATGTCAACAGGATGCATATAAAAAGATTATATATATTCTGTAGCTTACATGTCAACAGGATGCATATAAAAAGATTATATATATTCTGTAGCTTACATGTCAACAGGATGCATATAAAAAGATTATATGTATATGTATATATATATATTAGTCAAAGGAAGATTTATCGACATCTAGTGAGATGTGAAATCCATATCTGTATTATTTACTGAACACATGCTGAGCATTTTTAACCAGAATCATTGGTAAACATCTTCAGTCATAAATTTCGCAAATTCTTGGATGGATTTGTGCTTTAATTAACATTCTTAGCTGGAAACTAGAGGCAGATGGGAAGTGTTGTTAATAATTCCATAATTGATAACAATCACTTCTGAAACACAGAAACAACTCACAGCTCACTGCTCATTTCAGAGAACAAAACACTTCAAATCGTTAGAGAAGTGCTCAGTGACATGGGGAGTTGAATAGTCTAGTGAATGAAGACTAGGTCAGAGGCAGAAGTCCTGGGTTTGAATTCACTTAGCATGAAGATACCATCTATCTTCTCTTAGCCTTATTTTCCTCATCAGTCAAGTAAGAATAATTCTTATTTTCACAGGGTAGATATGAAAAATAAACGAGAAAATGTGTTTGAATAAACAGTGCACAATGCCTGGTACCAAGCAAATCCTCAGTAAATTCACTTGAGGTTAAGATATGAAATACAAAACAGCCCTAGAAGTTATCAGTATCCAATATCCCCTCAGTGCTCAGCCCTCGTGACAATTCAGTTTTTTAACTTTTAAATTTCTGTTTTGAGCGTCAGGAACAACGTACTTTTTGGTAAACGTTCTAAATTTAACAGATCAGTTTAACTTTAATTTAACTTAGCATTTTTACCTAGAATGCCAGATCTTTCCCTGCCATAAAACCTATTAAACACTCAAGGGCTCAAAGTTCCTCAGAGCACCTTAGGAAACACTGATACGAGGTTTCAATCCCCTTCCTATTATTGGTAGGTTGGAGTTAACAGCAGCAGCAGATTAATGTTTATTAAGTAATCACTATGAGCTAGGATCTATCTCATGAAATTTTAACTATAAAATCTCTCTTAATTCTTACACCATATTTGGGGGTCAGTGCTATTATCAGCACCGTTTTGGAGTTGAGGAGACAGAGGCACAGAGGTATAGAAGATGATTTGAAGACAGACAGTTTCTGTAATCACAATGCTAATCTGGGATTTAATCAGCTAGTGTGGTTCAGTGGATGTCAAGTAGGAAGTGAAGACCACGAAAGTAAAAAGATCCCCATGGAGTGGCATATTCCTAAGGGCCAGAGAATGTTAGGAAACCAGAGAAGCAGAGCCAAATACAAGAGCACTGAGCTGAGAGTAAGCTAGAAGTATGGGGTGTTTTTCTAGAATGCTGGATGCTGTCTGTAGCTTCTTTTTACCTGTCAGTCACGGTGTTGTGTGTGGGTAAGTCTGCTGGGTTTAAAAGGCCAGTAATAGGATGGACGTCTTGGTTCAAATGGGAGAATTTCATTAAATGAGGCTATGGAACTTTATTCATTGTGTAGATTCATAGAATTAGAATTCAATAAAAGAGAAGCATACTGGGTCAAACATGCATAACTAGGAAGGCAGCAGGCATTGCCACATTCCGTTTGGAATTTTAAACCACTTTCATGTGAAGGAATCTACTTACTGCATCCTGATGGATACCAATAAGCATGCTTTCTCCTTAGGTTAGCCCAAATAACTGTCAAATGCAATGCTTTATTTTAGCAGAGTTTATAGGTTTTGTGAATTTAAGGGAGAATGATACAGTCAGAAGCTGAGTTCTCTGTCAAAGGTAGTGACTTCTTAGCATTAAGGGGACCACATTTGCTCACGTGTATCCAAGAAGCTGTCCTTATCTACTAACCTAGGCAAGTGTGCATATTCCCTGAGAATCTAACTGGACACAATTTTGAAAGGTGGATACTTCTCCTCCTTTCCTACCACTATAGAAAAATTCTACAAAGTTGACAAAGGTCAAAACTCCCCAAAATTGCCAAGGATTAAAAACTCCCCAAAGATCTCTGTCCAGCAGTGAAAGTGGGTTAACTATATGTCAGAAGAGGAAAACCTATTCTATCATTTGGGTGATGGCTGACTTCCACTTTCTGCTCTGTAGAAAAATGAGAGTGGTAATCTATTCAAGACCTAGTAAAAGATATTTGATGTTTTTTGGAGAATTGGTCACTAAGTGGTGTGATTTGTAATGAATTGATTTGTAGCAAATTAACTTGGGGCTGTGTTGAACTAGAGCCTCACATCAACCTGCCTCATTAGTGAGGGTCACAGGACAATATGGATGAACATGGGACCTTCCCCTGTGTTTTACAGTTCTGGACTCCTTGTTTAAACCTTAAATTATGGCTTTCAAGTCCTTAGGGACTGAGTATCTAAGTTATGGGCAATTTTGCAAAGGTTCCTTATTTTTAGGTCAGGTCTATCCTCTCTCTTTAGCTTGGTAGAGTCTATCCTGCAAAGGTTCCTATTTTGCATTCCTAAACTAAGGAATAAGAACTACATCTGTCACTGAGAGGATGCCTAATTCAGACCTCACCTGTTGTTCTGCTTATCTGTTGTTGCATAACTAACCACCCGACCACTTAGTGGTATAAAACAATGATACTTTAATTATGGTCATGCCTCCTTGGGTCAAGAATTCAGACAAGGCCAAGCAGAGGAGGCTTGTCTCTCCGAGACCTCAACTGGAAAGACTCTAAAGACAGGATGTAGCCTGCATGGCTGGGGCTGGAATCATCTGAAGGTGTCATTACTTACATGTCTGGAGCCTGGGTTGGGACAATTAAAGGCTGGGCTCAGCTGGAACTATCAACCAGAGCAACTGCACATGCCATCTTTATGTGATTTGGGCTTCCTCACAGCATGATGATCTCAGAGTAGCTGGATCTCTTCTGTAGTGTGCAGAGATCCACATTCATGTGTTTCAGTAAACAAAGTATTGATAGAAGCTACATAGCCTTTACAACCTAGATTTCAACATCACATGCCTTTACTTCTGCTTAAACTCCAAAAATTATAGTCACAGCCTGCCCAGAATCAGGAGTAGATACAGTACATTCCCACCTCTTGCTAGAAAGTATCAAAGTTCTGACTGTGTTTTAAAACTGCCACATTTGGTAACTGGCAACACCGAGTAATGAGAGTACATTTCAACACATCCCAATCTATCTCTAAATAGATATTGCTCCTTTAGCACAATCGACTTTGGTTCTAGACACGTATTCTAGGGATATTTCCACGGCTCAAGCAAATCTCAGCATGACAGCTTAGGACCAGTTTGGGAGGCTCAGGAGAACACAAGTCTCATTAATTTTCAGTCATTCTTTTCTTTGGAAGCTAAAAGTCATTCTCTAGCTTCATCGTCTGTCTTGATCACTGTACCTTATGGGATGCATTTTTAGTGGTTTCCAAATTAGTGAGGGGCTTTGCTGCCTCTGACAGTGTTCACCGTGAAATGTTGTGACCAATGGACCACATTATAAAGGAAGATTATTGAACGTGGATGTTGAGTCTGGCTGCTATGGGACCTTGCAAAGGGGTGCTTCCCTTAGTGGATCCACCATGATCTGAGCTCTGTCTACGCAGACTTGCAAAATCTGAAATTCACTGTTGGTTAGTACACGGTCTTAGTGATCAGGTCACGTGAAGCTGGTTGCAGGAGACTAAAGTGTAAGCCAGATACCAGTTCAGTAATTTATATGAGGAACTATCACTGCTTAGGGATACTTCCATTCCCTCACTTTCATAGTCTTTCCCTGGAGGTACCCTACATGACAAAGCAAGTAAGTATTGAACAAAACTCTGGAAGGCAGTTATGATGTCACGATTATCTCAGTGTACTCAATGCCTAGCAGTGGGTGAGGCTCACAATACATGTTTGTTGAATATATGAAAGAGAATACTTTAGAATGGAAGAAATCTTCAGGACGATGTAATCTGATGGTTTTCAAACATCCCCTAGGGGCCACCTTGGAGATTAATGGGCAGGAAGTAGAAGGGGTCCTCTTTTATCTATTTCAGATATTAAAACTCTTACTAAGATTTAAACTTTGAAAGGAGTTCTACTGGTACAAAATATCAGCAGCTAATAATAGAAAATATTGGCAATAATAACGTGTTGATGAGTAAACTGAGACCCCAATAATTATGTAATATGCCCAAAGCCTCCCAATTAGGAAGAGACTGAGCTGGCACTCAAATTGCAAGCTTCCCATTCCAAGCCCTGACGTGTTAATAATAAGCAACATGCTGGTGACTCACTGGAAACTCGGCACCTAATTTGCTGTAAAGTTCTCCCATCCATCTCCTGACAAGAGCATTTGGCATCTGTCCAGAACTTGTTACAGCATTTTCATCTTCTTTCGGAGAAGCAACACTTGACATTTCAATCATCATCTTATAAAATTCTCTCCTGCCCCAGTTTTTTCCTCTTCCTCCCTAAGCCTCATTCATTCACTTTCTTTTAAAATTCCTTGGACAGCCTCACAGACAAGTTATTTTCTGTTACAAGGAGGATGAACTGGACAAGTAGACAATAAAATCCAGGCAAAAGCTCATTCTAAAACACATTTTCCTTCCAGCATTGTTATCACTACTATTGTTCATCCATTCCTTCAAGCTGCCATCTTCTGCTCATGCTTTCAAGAGGTCAAAATAACCCTGCTAGCTTATTTGCATGTAAAAAATGCAAGCCCACGGCCCCAGAAAAGTATTTCTTGCTCATCTTCAGCTGGCTGTGCCACTGACCTTGCCTTGGAGCTGTACATACTACCTTTCTACCCACAGTCGACTCTCAGGATCAGAGAAGCAGAGAGGGTCAGAGATGAGAAAGGCTCTGGGAATCTTGAAATCCAGTCTTATTTTACACATGAAGAGTCTGAAACCCAGAGAGGGGGAACAATTTGCTCAAGGCCACACAACTAATTAGTGGCAGAGAACTGTGTCTCCTAATCCCTAGTTCAGGACTCTCTTAGAAATAGCAGGTTTATTTTGCTTCCGGTCCAATGCAGTGCCCTCCAGCTGAAACCCTGGTGGCAGAGCAGGCTCCCAGCATCACAGAGGACCACTGAGGTTCAGTGGACCAGACATGGCATCCAAACGGCTGAAGTCATGAGGAGCACACAGGCCCAGTGGACGTCGGTCAGGGCGGAGAGACAGCTAGCCGCCTCAGGGGCTGAGTTCTCCAGCTGTGCCTGCCGTCTGTCACTCCAGCTCTTTGTAGTAACAGGTGATTGGGGGCATTAAGCAAAAGAAGTAAAAGAAGACTAGAGCAGATGGTAGGGACCACAGACTGTTGTTTCTATTATGGCCAGTGAAAAGAGGTAAAGAATGAGTCTTAGTCTGGAGCAATAGCTTTAAAACTTTTTTTTTTATAAGTAGCAAAAAGATTGTATTTTTCCAGGCCAGATCTTGCCTGGAACTTGAGTGCATAAGATGCAGAAAGCAGAGCTGCTCTGGTTGAACTTGGAGAGAGAATAAGATGTCCTCTAAGGTTCCTGGCTACAGAATTTGGATAGTAATGATTAGCAGGAGGAGAAGCCGCCACTAGGAGAAGTTTTGGAAATCTGTGCCGGTAGTTTGGGCATTCATAGTGATTAGTGGGGGTACTCTTGTTATTTAGTGGGCAGGGAACTGGGGATGTCAGATGTCCTGCCATATGGAGGATGGTGGTTCTAGATGTCCTGTATCCTACATGATAGGTATGACTAGCTCCCCAGACATTCATGTAGATGAAAGAGCAATGTGTAAATATCTGAGCCTAGAACCTAGTTTATTTTACATATGACAAGTGGTATTCATTACACAGTTTTAACACACACTGCATCTCCAGAAATGCAACGGCTAGGGTGATTGGGAGAAGAATGTACATTTTTGTCTTCTTAAGAGCTTCACCAGGAGTTGCTCACTAAGAGACATAATGAAAGGGTTAACATCAAGCTTTCTGGCTTTGAATCCCCAATCCTATACTTTACTAGCTGTGTGTGATGATGGCCAAGGTACTTAACACTTCTGTCTCTCAGTTTCCTTAGCTGTAAATTGGAGATAATAACAGTACCTATCTCAAAATGTCATGAGAATTAAATGAGTCAATAATGTAATGTGCTCAGAGCAGTACCTGGCACAAAAGAAGGGCTCTAATTCATCTTGGAAAATCATGTTAGTGATGGCAACGCTGCTATGTTATTTGTGGCTCTAAAGAATTACACCTGCATTATTTTGCATTTGCAGTTGTCACATTCCTGGTGATTATGATTGATTGATAGAGAGGTATTTAGGTCTTATTTTAAAATATCAGCTATAGGAAAAAATGTTGAAAGTAAAACAATTGAATGTTGTCCTATTTCACATAAATATAAACTTATCAGAGATAAGTGTCTAACTGCTTTCTTACATTTCCTAGAGTAGCCATGCCCAGCCTTTTACATACTGATTATGTATTATTTTTTATTATAAATTACTTTCTTTTGTATCTTATATTTAGAGTTTATGTAGATTTCTTTTAAGGTTATACGTGTAGGTAGTGTATACTACTTTTAAATTTCATTTCAGGAAATTAGTAAGGAAAGCATTACAAAATGCTTGTTTATAACAGGGCACATTGGGTGTGATTAGATGGAGGACCACCGCATAGATGAATGAGAATCACCTGGAACTCCTCAGTTTTTATCTCAAGAGTTGTCTGGGTTGGTCTGGGTAAAGCTGAGAAGAAGTAAGAGGTTTCTCCAGCCCACTGTATTTTTCCCTAATCCCCCTTGCAACATTTAAGGCTCCAGTAAACACAGGCTGAAAATAGCTCTGGGACAGAGATTCTCAAAATGTATCTGAAAATGTATCTTAAGTCCCACTGGCAATCTTCTTAGTAGAATAAAAATGAACCCACTGGCAATGGAATTGTCCTCAGCTGCATTCTAAAGGCTATTAGCAACAAACATATTAAAAGATTTATTACAGATTACTAAAACCTACTGTTTCTATTGCATAATTAGACATTTCTCAAATTTATTCAAGAATCAATTCACTATTCCACTGAGGTATCGGCTATCACCAAAGTCCAGGCCATTCTGAAAAACTCCACAACTCACACAGACAAAGTTCTTAGAAATTGAGGGAAGGATGCTTTGTTAACTGAATGTTACAGGCATTTCAAGTTGTTTATGGCTTCTAATTACTACTGTTCTTGATTCTTAATTATAAATCACTACTAATTTAGTTCTATTAATATTAGTTTTGTTTCTTGTGAATTACTTTTGCCTAAACTTATGTAGTGATGCTAATTTTAATAGTATCTTGGGGGGGGGTCAATAATTTGTCAATTAGAAAACTTTTATGTAATTGCATTTCAATTAAAATGTGAATTGTCTGCATCCAATCCCCAGTTTGCTTCTACAGTGGCAAGTTTCTATTGGTCAACTGAATAACAAGTTAACTACCTGTCTGAAAAGTGAAAAAAAATGAAGTGGGTTGAGTAAAAGCCCTGCCTTAAAGGGCCAAGGTTGATAATATTTAAGAGCCATCTCTAGACAAGAAAGGTGTGCCTGGGGTGAGGGTAGAGTAGAGAAGACCCAGGATGCCATGCAGAAAGGTAGAGAAAGTAGATGCCCACCTACAGACAGATTCTTTTTTATCTGAAAGCATATTTGTAGAACACAACAAACAGACTCAACTTACAGATGAACCAAAATTCTTCTGAGGAGCTCTGCTTGGAAAGAGTGAACAGACAAGTCAGATCGGAAATAACATTTCTCTGCTTTCAGACACTTGAAATATCTTTCTGCTGGAAAATCTGGGCTTTTTTTTTTAGCCAGATTCCATTCATCCATGAGCGAGAAGAGCAGACATTTCCAGGACTTACCAGGAATTCCAAGGATCTCTGTCTGAATAGAAATGAGAGTAAATATCAATCAAATTATAGATAAAATCATCTATGAAACTTTCAGGGACCTACTTATTTTACATCAAAACACATCCACATATTTCTAGGCTAAGATAACATGTCAGTAGGATGATTAGAAGACAAAATTCCATGCAAGTACAGGACAATTTTTTTTCAGTAGATTTTGCATGAGTCCTAGAAGTGAAAATGATTGGGCTGAACTCCATTCGCAAGAAGGGGGTTTTTGCAAAAGTACCTAGTATCCTCCCTCCACCTAAACAGAAAAAAAGTCCAGCAGCCTCAGTTGGAGAGTGTCCCTTGGGTTTTCTTCCAGCCCTAGAATTCCATAATTTTGGGGAAAAAAACACCAGTGAGATTCCTAAACCCTATTCTGCTCACTGTAATCTTCTTTGCCATAGCTCTCTGTAGTCAGAACCTAGAGGAATGAACTTCCTTTCCCATCCCCCTTCACTTGCATTTCAGGTAAACTGTGAATTATCTACACTCATTCCACTAACAGGAAAAAATGTACCACACATTTTTCTAGGCTTTTGGATGCAAAGATAGGGAACCTGATTTCAGGTTGCTCAAAGCCCAGGGCTTTCATGGTACAGACAAATGAAACAATTATTATAATGCAGTAGAGTAAGCAATGCCTCTCAGATAAGTAAGGTCTGCTATGGGAGTGGAGGATGTTGAGTTGTAGCATCTTGAATCCAAAGGCATTGTAAAAGTGTAAGTACCACTATGCTGTTTGCAAAGAGATTAGATATATCTTTGTGCGTTTCTAGATTGCCATATTTGTCTCCTTTTGAAATTAGATCGTGATGCAAAATGGGCCTCTCTGAATGCAAATGTTACCAGGGATGACACTTATCACCCCTTTTTTGGGTTCTTCATCTGAAGAGTATAATGAACAGTAGCACTTGATTAGTGCTTTCCAACCTTCATCCATAAAAAAGTAAATAATATCTAACACTTACTGAGGGCTGACTCTATGCCAGGTACTTGCGTGTGTGGTTTTCTACGTGAACTTACTTAACTCTCACCACGACCGTATGAAGTAGGTACTCCATTTCCACTTTAAAAATGGAGAATTGAAGTAAAAAAATGTACAGCAACATGACCAAGTTCACAAAGCTGGTACAAAGTAATCTTACTAAGCTTACTGTCTCTAGAATAATGCATCTAAAATGCAAATAGAATCACATCACTTTCCTGATTAAAAGCCTCAATGGCTCCCTTTGCCTAGACCCAAAAGGGTAAAGTCCAGTGTCCTTAGTGTGATATCTGTGTTCTCTATGATTTGGCCACTTCTCCTATTTCATCTCATGACTTTTCTTTCCTTTATATATTTCAGCCATACGTGTCAGTCTCCCAGTACACATCTTTTCATATTTTTGGCTTCCTCTTTTAAATTGCCCAATATGTACTTTGTATTCCTCTTGCGCTTTGTAGACTTCAGTGCCACGCCTTCTATGACATTTCTCTGCTGGCTTCAGGTCAGTGGTGGTACCTGTCCTATATATTTACCTGGCAGTCTGTGCATCTTCATGACCAGAGCTTACCATATTACACTGACAGTTATTTAAGTGTTTCTCTCCTGTACTAGGCTGCAAAGTCCTCAAGGACCAAAGCCACGCCTTACTCATCCTGATATTGGTGGCATCTGGCACACTAGAGCAGAGTGGATGCTCAGACGTGCTGGATAAAAGGTCCTGACCCAGCGGTTGTTCTGTGCAGCAGCTAAGAGGTCTGACTCTATAGAGCTCAGATCCTACACTACCACTTACTGCTGTGTCACTTGGACAGTTGACTTAAACTCTCTGAGCCTCAACTTTCTCATTTGTAAAATGATAAAAATAGTAGTATCTTCACCATATTCATTGTAAAAATTACACACAACGATGAATATAAAATACATAGCAAGCTGTTTTGTACATAATAGTCACTTGTAAATGTTAATTGTCATCAGTCCTCATCATTATATTTAGAAAGGGTCATACTCAAATCCAAGACAAGGGCACATCTGTTTAAGGCTACAAAAACTCTCAGAGAAATTCTACCCAGATTTACATCCTTGCCATTTGCTAGAGTTTGTCAATCCTTGCAGTGGGAAAACTTTAAGGAAATGTGGCTCTATACATGGATCACATTGTGTACCACTCATTTTTTTGCTCTCTTTTCAATGGTCTCTTTTCCTGTATTTGAGAAAAAATTATAGGCTTGAGAATTTACGGAAGGTTACGGAAGAGTAGCCTGGGGAATATGAATAAAATTGAGCCTAAGATAAAATTATCAGGCTTGCCACTTTTTCAGTCTTGCCAACTAGAATACACGTTAATAAAACTATTTAGGTATGTGCTCCGTTCTGATTTATTCTTGGGGCTTTCTGATCCATAGAGCCAAGATTCCTAGTTGGTGAACTAGAAATGTTGGTAAATATGTAGGGAAGGCATGACATTTCCCTGAAATGATATAGACTTTAAAGAACTGAAAATAATTTCCAAGATTAAGTGAATGTGGTATAATAATATAATTATAGTAACTACCTTTTATTGTTTATTTACTGTGATGAGCACATTTGTATTTATTATCACATTCAATAATCACAACAATTCAATGAGGAAGTTACCATCATTATTCTCAAAATAGAAATAAAGAAACTGAGAACCTTAGGACTTGTTCAAGGTCAATAGCTATAAAGAGGCAAACCTGGGACACTGAACCAATTCTGTGTGACTCCCAAGTTCATGCTATTTGTCACTGCACTGAACACACACACACATAGAGACACATTCATATGCGTGCGTGCATATGTGAAAAGCCAGTAGATTCAGGCTCCTAATTAAGTATATAAAGCTGTAATTGAAGCATGAAATTAATTTTTTTGGCTTCATATTAAAAGCCCATGTTGACTCTGGTCAACAGATAAAAAAGAGACAAGTTCTAAAACATTTATTTTAGCCTGTTCCTGAAGACCATGGAGTTCAATTGAGTTCAATTTCAGGAGTGACTTCAGCATTAGAGTCAATGGAGAGCAAGACTGATTTTGTTTTTTTTCCTCCTGATGGCCTTTGAGCTGTCTAAGCTCCCAGAAGCAAGACACAGGTTCACTGTCTTTTTTTTTTTTTTTTTTTTTTTTTTAACCCTCTGCCCAGCTGTGGCTCAGTTAATACCTCCAATCTCTGGAAAAGTTCAATTCACTCTTGTCCCTGATTAGCAAAGCACCTTCTGCCTATAGCTCAGTTCATCATTAGTTTGATTGTACTTCCAGATACACAAGATGCTGGTAATCAAGTACAACTTGCTTTCCCTTAAGCTAAATTGTTGAACTTTAAAGATTTGGAGCATTACAACATTATTTTAACTTATGCCACTAAGCACATTACTCCTTCAATTGTTACTGAGTCATAAATCACTCCCTGGCCTTTACCCACTGCCAGGTTTGCAGTTAACTATTGAGAACAGATTCTGAGATACTTCTTGGAAAATAAAATCTTCCTCTATTTGTTACATGTCTTGTTATCTAATTCTACTAAGAGATCAATGTGATATTTGAATCAAATCAGGTAGGTTGGTGTTTAAAATTACAGAGCAATTCCTAGAAAAAAAATGACTAAGTTTTGCTTTTCTTGGACAATCTGAGGAACCTGTGTTGTTGATGCCTCCTGAGATGATGGGAGTATCCAAGAAGAAAAAAATCAAATAGGAAATGTTGCCAACAATTCACTCTTTCCTTCCTTCTTAAGCCTTTCTTTCTTCCACTTATGCCTTCCATGTTACTACCAGTTATTGCATGCCTACTATGGGTGAAGCACTGTGCAAATCTCCCAGATTTAAAGAATGGAGACACAAAGATTAATCAAACTTTGTCTTAGTTTTAAGTTGCTTTCATAATATTAGGGCAAGCAAGACATGCAGGGCAAAAGGTAACTAAAATTCAAAGTTGGAAGTGCTCAGTGCCATAGAGAAGCCCAGGTAAGCCTATGGAAGTTCATGTGAGAGATTCTTCCTGGTAGGGAATCAAGGAATTCCATGACTGTGGCAACATTGGAACTGGACTCTTACAAAAGATAGGAAAGAAAGAAGGACAAAGCTGGAAGTATCATACTCTATACTATACTTCAAACTATGCTACAAAATTATAGTAATCAAAACAGTATGGTATTGGCACAAAAACAGACACATCCATCAGTGGAACGGGATATAGAGCCCAGAAATACACCCATAGACATATGGTCAATTAATCTACAACAAAGGAAGCAAGAATATACAATGAGGAAAAGACAGTCTCTTCAATAAGTGGGGTTATGAAAACTAGACAGCTCCATGTAAAATAATGAAACTCATACTGTATACAAGAATAAACTCAAAATAGATTAAAGACTTCAATGCATGAAACTATGAAGCTCCTAGAAGAAAATATAGGCTGTGTGCTCTTTGACCTCATGCTTAGCAATATATTTTTGGATCTGGATCTGTCTCCTCAGGCAAGGGGAACAAAAACAAAAATAAACAAATGGGACCAAATCAAACTAAAAAGCTTTTCCACAGTGAAGGAAATCATCAACAAAATGAAAAGGCAGTCTACTAAATGGGAGGAGATATTTGCAAATGATATGTCTGATAAGGGGTTAGTATCAAAAATATATAAACTCATACAACTCAATATCAAAAAAAATACCATCAAATTAAAAAATGGACAGAGGACCTGAATAGACATTTTTCCAAAGGAGACATGCAGATGGCCAACAGGCATATGAAAAGATGCTCAACATCACTACTCATCAGAGAAATACAAATCAAAATCACAATGAGATATCACCTCACACCTGTCAGAATGGCTATCGCCAAAAAGATAAGAAATAAGTGTTGGTGAGGATGTGGAAAAAAGGGAACCCTAGTACACTGTTGGTGGGAAGTAAATTGGTACAGCCACTATAGAAAATTAAATATAGAACTGCCATAGGATCCAGCAATTCTACTCCTGGGTATTTATCTAAAGAAATCAAAAACAGTAATTTGAAAAGATAGATGCACCACAATGTTTATAGCAGCATTATTTATAATAGCCAAGATATGGAAGCAACCTAAGTGCCCATAGACAGATGAATGGATAAAGAAGATATGGTGTATATATAATAGAATATTACTCAGTCATAAAAAGAATGATATCTTGCCATTTGTGACAACATGAATGGACCTGGAGGGTATTATGCTTAGTGAAATAAGTCAGACAGAGAAAGACAAATGCTGTATATTTTCACTTATATGTGGAATCTAAAAAACAAAACGAATGAACAAATATAACAAAACAGAAAGAGACTCACAAATACAGAGAACAAACTAGTGGTGGGGGGGTGGGGTGAGATAAGTGAAAGGTATTAAGAGGTACAAACTACCAGTTATATATAAAATAAATAAGTCACAGGGATGTACTGTACAGCACAGGGAATATAGTTAATATTTTATAATAACTTTCTATGGTACGTAATCTATAAAAATACCAAATCACTATGTTGTACAGCTAGAGCTAACACAATATTGTAAGTGAACTATATACTTCAGGAAAAAAAAAAAAAGACTGTTGGGGATGGGGACAGCATTTCAGGTGGAGGAATGCAGAGGCATAGAGAGATGAGAAGTGTCATGTTTCCTTCAGTTCTCTCCTTCCCCTTCCATGCCTCTGGATGCCACAATCCTTGAATCCTAGCCTCCTCGGACCCTTTTCCATCCATTTTCCCAGATCAAACTCAATCATTCTGTGTTGGATGGACAGTCAGGACCATCTAGGTGATCTGTCCCCATGAAAATATCATTGGTCTATGATATCATTCATTTAAGGTGACTTGTTCATATTTTAACCAGGGATTTCTGAGACATGACCTCAATTCCACACATAGTATTAGGTTGTCAGGGTACTTGCTTTTATTTTAGGAAAGGAAGGGATACTTTCAACTTTGTTTTAGATTAGAGAGACAACTGTCCTCTTAGCTAACTTGGAAGGCCCTCTGTCAAACAATATTGGGCACAAGAAAACCTGAGCAAGATCTGAATTTTGTGGGCAACATAATTTACATGTAACCAATTTGATTTTTTGGCAGACAAATGATTTTGGGGGAAATGAGGTTTGCTTGGGGCACCCCGTAGTTTGTTAGTATCAAACCGGGTTTAGAAATCAAATAACTATTTCTACTAACCCTGTATTAAGAGAAAAAGTATCCCTTAAAATTTGCACAAATGTCTGTGTTCCAAGAGCCTCATGGTTTGAAGTGTTTTTAGATATACTAAAAGGATGCTTTACTTTACCATGACAGGGATAAGAGAAGGAAAATAGATGTTTCTTAATTTTTAAAATACTTCTTAAATAATACTATGTAACATGTACTATCTCTAAGATATTTCTCCTTTACAAACTACCTCCTGTCTTATCATCCTATTCACATTAAAACATAGTAGCACCATGGACTTTGAGATCTTGTAGCATTTGGCCTCTGCTTACCTCTTTGTTTCCCATCTCGTGTCACTGTCACCATCACTTCAATTGCTTTAGTCACATTGACATTTTTCACTGACTATATTAACTTCATTGCTTCCTTGAGGTTTGTGCACTTCCTGTATCTTCTGCCTGGAGTGGTCATCCCTAACAAAGCCTGTGGTTCTCTCTCTCCCTTCATTCTGGTCTCTGCTCAGAGAGGCCTGCCCTCACCACCTGGTCCAATGTAGATCTCCTCCCACCACTGATCTCGGCTGCTTCTCCAATTTAGTTTTCTCTATCTCACTTAATACCACCTAACATAATGCTATATATTAATATTTTAGTTTATTGTCTGGGTTTCTTTCTAGATTATAAACACCAAGAGAATAGAGACTTTTTTTGAACTTTAGAATTTTATTTATTTTTTTATACAGCAGGTTCTTATTAGTTTTCCATTTTATACATATTAGTGTATATATGTCAATCCCAATAGAGACTTTTATCTTGCTTACTGCTGAATACCCAAAGCCTAGAACAATTCCCAGTATGTAATAAGCATTTAATCAAAATGCATTAAATTAGAGGTATTACTGTCCATGTTTTACGGGGAGGTGCATATTGTCATCAGCAGAGATTGGAAATTTACTCAAAATCGCCAGCCTCGTAACTGAAGCAGCTGGGAATTAAACTTGAAAGCTCCTTCCCTTTTCACTACACCAAAATAAAGAGCATGCTGTAGTAAATTTCTCCCTTGTGTTGCAGAGTTTGACATAAGCGATATCTTCTTCCACAATACCTCTGTTATAATTAGGTATTTGTTTTTCTCTCTTTCCATTTCAGTATAACCTAATCTGGGCTGTCATCATCTGTGGGATAATTGTGGAGTATTTACTACACATAGTAACCATTAATTAATGCACAAAGTATATTAACTTTAGCTAATACAAATAATAGTAACGATGATCCCCCCCTGTCTATTTGATAGAGCTTTTTCTCTCATCTCTTATCTCAGTTCAATGAACATCAGAACAGGAAGGCATCTTAGAGACACAGAGTGGAAAGGGATTCTTTCAATGTCACATATATCCCTGTAGTGGGTCTCCATGCTCTTTCTGATATGGCCAGCTGCCTTATGGCCTGCATATGAGAAAAACAAAAGGAAAAAGAAAAGCTAAAAGCAAAATCTATCTTAATGCCCTAAATTTTTCCTTTGCCTCATGTTAACGTTTGTCATAACCCGAGTTCCTTGAAAGCTTTTCTATTTATTTTATCTATGCTTTTTTAATTATGGGGAGACATGACAGAGCCATATCTCAGTGTGGTTTTAATTGGAAGTATTGATGTTTTGAAGTTGCACCCTGCTGGGAAAATTTTAATTATGATTCACATGTCCCCAGCCTGAATGGTTCTGTGGTGAATTGTAATATTGTTCATACATAGCTCTCCATTTCCTCCCCACCCCTATAAGAGGAATATACATCTGTATCCTTTGCCACACATCACTTGCAGCGCCTTCTGTAGGTACCATTGGCAAGACTGGCCATGTAACTTGCTTTGGTCATTAGCATATGAGTCGATAGGATGTAAGCTGCATCCAAGCAGATGCTCCCTGATATAAGAAGAAGCATGTCACACAAAGAGGCTGCTGTTTTATCCTGACACCCAGAATGGGAAGTCCGGTGGGGCAGATTCCAGTAAACCTGGAGCAGAGCCTGAACTGACTTGCTGCCTTTATGTGATATATGCAAGAAATAAATATTTTATTGTTGTTGTCCATTAAGAAATTGGGTTTGTTTGTTAGCATAACAAATGCTCAGTAATAGAGGTTCAAAGAAAGTAAAGCAAAGAATTATAAAATCTCAAGGTTGCAGATCCATCAGAGGTCGTTGAGTCCTGACCTCTATCCAGTATAGGAATTACTCCAGAATATCATACCAAATAGCCATCAAGCCA
Source organism: Balaenoptera physalus (assembly GCF_965194825.1). Classification (NCBI taxonomy): domain Eukaryota; kingdom Metazoa; phylum Chordata; class Mammalia; order Artiodactyla; family Balaenopteridae; genus Balaenoptera; species Balaenoptera physalus. The sequence continues at coordinate 78,144,573 of NC_138889.1, forward strand.
CTCACTGTTTGAAAATCACTCACAAGAAGCTACCTTGCCAACCACTCAGGAATTTTGTCATCTCAACCTATCCAAGTGATACCTTAAACACGTTGCTACATCCATGACATCATCTGAGTTGCACCTGTACAATTAATTACTTATAAATCCTCTTTAATTAAACTCTTTTTGTTTAAATAGATTTACTTCAGAAGAGTACTTGTTATCACTACCAGAACTGGAAACCCATTATCAGTTGCCTTAAACAGAAGGTCATTCAGTAAAAGACACATACTGTAGAAATGAAACAATATTATTGATCCTAGCTATGCCCTATTGATTCCTATCACTACGGGCCTTTCTCTTTATTAACAAGAATTATTAGGAAGTATTACAAATTGAGCCCTACTCCTTGTTACCAGAAAGAGGGAAAGAAAAATTAATAAAGGGTAAGTTACTCTGTGATTTAGGGCTGTTCAATTCATACTTCTCGTTTTGTGGACCATCAGAAAGACACACCAGAAGATAGAGTTGGAGCAAAGGGAGCATCACTTCTCTCAAGGGCAATTATCAGGGGTAAAGCCTCTTCAACAACTTCTTTTATGATAATATCTTGATCCCATAGGTATTGACTGTAATGCAAAGATGATAAAATTCTAATTCTCCTTCCACTTTTATACTATCACCTCTCCCCATAGTCTTAAATCTTCTTTTCTCCAGCATAAACATCTCGAAGTCATCAACTTTTCCTTGTATGCTATGCTTTCTATGACTCGCCCCCAATCTCCCTTCCCTGGATAGTCTTCTCTCCTTGTCAAGTTCCCTCGCTCTGATGCAAAAATGAGTAGAGCTCACATGTGAATAACTGAGATGGTCTGGAAACTTACTGTGTAAAATTCACGATCATAATTAGGATGCAGTGGGAGACTGGAAACAGTAAATGGCTGACGATTGGCTCTCTCTGATGCAACTGCAGAATTCTTTCTAAAATACAATGAGAAGTTTTCCCAAAACTTTTACTGTTAGCTTTGGAATTAGCAAAGCTTTAAGCTCTCCTAAGCCGGCGGGTGGGGGGACTACTTTTATTTTAACCATTCCAGTTCTAAGGGATCAGGGCTGCTATTCCTACAAATGACCTTCCTGTTTCCATTCAGAAGAAATGTAAATCAGTCAATGAGAGATGGTAGCAGCAGGACCTAGTCAAGCAGGCAGGGGAAAGGAGACTTTCACTGTCTGGGAAGAACCTGAGTGTCACACAACCTGGCAGGGTCTTTTGTAAGTGAAGCTATTACACTGTCCATTTGGCTTGACAATATCAGCCACAGACGTGCTAAATTGTCACACTTCTCTGACAAAAAATCCTGGGCAGTAATTCCTTCTTTGAGTTAAAATAGCTTTCAGACCCCTCTGTCTACCAGGAAACTAATGGGACTGCTCTGCAGTGCTGCCTGATTAAAGCTCCTTTGTGTGCACTGCCCACCTCCATCTACCCACACGGGACCAATAGCACTGGAGAGGGAGAAGGAAGAAGTCCAGCCAGTTATAATGTTATGCCTTCTGTTCCCCTCATAATGCTTTGTTCTAATTTTTTTCCTTACTATTCCCCTGCTTGACCAAGTAGGGTGGTCTGAATCGTTGGGAAAATAGCCCTTGAATTGATTTTTTTTTTTTTTTTTTTTTTTTTACTATTTTGGCTTTCTGCCTTTTACCTCTTCTTCACAGCTTCTTTTCTGGCTCCTGGCCATATGTTCTTGGACAGATCACCAGTCACTTAACCGCTTTGAGCCTCAGTTTATTCCTCAGTAAAATGAGAAATTTACAATGCCTTCCTCCAAAGGCCATTGTAAATATTCTGTGAGATGACGTGAAAATTCCCCAGGATACCGCCTAGCACATAGTAAGTGCTCAATAAGTGGGTTTTGTGTGTGTGTGTGTGTGTGTGTGTGTGTGAGTATCCAGGTAGCATGCAAAGCACTTTGTATGGATTCTCTCTTTTACTCATCACAACCCTAGGAGGTAATTATTATTATTATTATTTTTAATTTTATTTATTTATTTATGGCTGTGTTGGGTCTTTATTTCTGTGCGAGGGCTTTCTCTAGTTGTGGCAAGCGGGGGCCACTCCTCATCGCGGTGCGCGGGCCTCTCACCATCGTGGCCTCTCTTGTTGCGTGGAGCACAGGCTCTAGACGCGCAGGCTCAGTAATTGTGGCTCACGGGCCCATTTGCTCCGCGGCATGTGGGATCTTCCCGGACCAGGGCTCGAACCTGTGTCCCCTGCATCGGCAGGTAGATTCTCAACCACTGCGCCACCAGGGAAGCCCAATAAGTGGGTTTAAATCAGAATCAGACTATGAAATATTAAATCATGTTCCTCTAATGTGAATGCCTCACAGGTAAAATCTATCTAAATCCAAAGAGCCTGTAGGGCAAGTTCACAAAGACACCTTAATAAAGGGCTTATACACATTATTCATTATTTCTATTCATACAAGACTTAGTGACTGTTGAAGAGAGCTCAGAAAAGAGCAGTGAAAATGATGAAAGGTCTGTGAGGTCATTCCTCTGGGGAAAAGGTTAGAGGAGATGTGTTCTTTAATCTGGGCAGGTGAAGATTACTGCATGACTTAATAATGGTCTTCAAGTGTGATTGATGTTAGTAACTGAAAGAGTAATGGAAGGGTTGCATTAAAGTGGAAACACATCATGATCATTCTCCCAAAACCTGCTAGATATTTCCTAAGAGCAGAAGTAGATGAAATAGAGTCCTATCGCTAACAACGATAGATGTTGGGACTGGAATCAAGGAGAAAACCCCCTGCCTGTGTACTTGTCAGAGGCAGAATCTGGATGGCTGGTGGCAGGACATTTTTGAGAATGCTTTGCCCACCCTGGACTTTAGGCAATTTTGTGACTTCTGCCTACAGACTGTGATCTTGCCTCTAAATCTGGGCTAGACCCCCAATGTCCAAAACAGTGCCTGACTCACAGTGAATGTGTGACAAGTGTCTGCTAAAAAGCTTTTATTCCTATCTTTTGAAAAATGGAGATAATATTCTACCCCTAGGGTTGATCCATGTGACATATGCTACCATGACAAATGCTACCTTTCTTTATAAAAATGACTCTAGTGGTGGTGGTTGGTAAGAGGAGAAGTTGCATGATAGGAACTGGATAACTTCTGTCTGTCACTAGATTGTGAACTTTTTGCAAGCAGATTTCTTACTCTCCAATGTTCGAGTTCAGTGTCTCTCAATCATTAGAATTTCCTGGGGAGCTTTAAAAAAAAAAACACTGAAGCCCGGGACTCAAAGCAGACTATTTTAATCGAAATCTCTGAGTATGATGCATCAGTTTTACCATTTTGTAAGGTACAGTCAAGTTTGGGAATCGCCGTTCTAGCTGAATGCAAAATAGAACTAGGAGAATAGAGGACAGAGAGCTAGTGTGCCTTATCCCCCAAATCATGAACGCTTGAAAGTTCCAGACCATCTTGAAAAGAACAAAAGTATAGTTTCTTTAGAGAGCACTAGAATTTTTTCTTATCCTGCTACTCTGATCCTCCATGGAAAAAGAATATAAACTGGTCTCTAATTTTTTTTACATTCTAATATTTTGACTCAACTCTTATATAGGTGGTAGAAATTGCTTCTTTAAATCTTTATGAGGAAGGAAGGCTTTCAATTTCCATTTTTGTAGAATTTTATATGCTTCTTGACCTTTATGCCATACATCCCCAACGGAAAATTTATGAACATCTCATATGTTCTAGAGCCGTGACTAGCATCTCATGTTGAAGGTTTCACACTATCTAAAATTATATTATCTAAATTTACATGCCAGAGAGGTATCTTAATTTTTCCTAGAGCTATAGAAGTCTATAGGCAATAATGATATGGGTGATCTATATCTCGGGAATATTAAAGAATGAGGATTTGACAAACAGATAAAGAATCCCATATTAGATATTCAAAATAATTAGCTAGAATAACATAAAAAAGGAAGAAAAGTCTACATGCAGCTGTAGCATTCAGATCATTCTGTCTTACAGTGATTATTAAAATTCTGGCAGTGAGCGGATATGGAAAAGTATTCTTTCTACTCCCTCTTGTTCTCATGATTTCCTTAGAATATGGCCAAGCTCCTCACAAGGGTCTAAAGTTACTAGTTTGAAGAATAGTTACTTAAGAATCTAATACTTCTTCCATGAAAAATATTGCTCAGTTGAAATTTACCACTACAAGACAGTGTCTTTTTACTTGAAAAACATGGTATTTTTAAAAGATTATCTGTTAAAATGAAAACAAAGCAAAACCAAATTGTCATGAAACTTTTAGTACCAGAAAATTCATTTTGGAATCTCCCTGGATTTATAAACCTTGTTTGATAAATGGTAATTGACTCTGTTATGGTTACTATTAGGCTTCTATAAACTTATTAGATAATTAGCAAAGCTAATGTTTTCTGCATCTCTCCCATTATCCCAAAAAAGGAAACAAAAATTTCTTGTCTGAAGTACATACCAATATGTGCTTCCTGCAAGTACACCTTCAACAGACTAACTGAATGAATTGTTAGACAGGGTTATTTACAGTTACCCCCTTAAACATAGGTTTGGGGCTCCCGAACACAATGATTTAAATACTGTCCTGTCAGAGGTGCTGCTTCGGGCAGTAATTAGACTACTGGTTTAGGTGCTATGTAAACTGCTAGTAAAGTAATTCTGCAATAAGTATCAAGATTTTTAAAAATCTTCATACCTTTGGAGTCAGTGTTCCATTTTTAAGGGGATTTGCTAGGGAAACAGTATAAAATGTAAACTAATATTTTTATGCAAAATGTGCCTTATGCTGTTAGTCATTAATCAAAAGAGTGTACAAGTGGAAGTAACCAAGTATTTAGCATGGGGTATAATTAAGGAAATTAGGATACCCAAAGAATGAAATATTGTATGGTTATCATATTTTGATAAATGTTAAGTAACAAAAGGAAAATATGAAATGATATATGTAGCATATGCCCTCACTGTAAAAAAAAAATGCATACAAATGTTAATAGGGGTTATCTTGGGCAGTAGAATTTGAGGGGGTTTTCCTCTGCTTTATTTTTTATATAAATTTCTGAATTTTCCATCGTTTTTCTTTTTCTTCCATGATGGGAATAGCCCTATTGGGTTTTTTCCCCCCTAAAAAAAGAATAAGAATAACAACAAAACACTTGCCGATACAAGTTCAAACATAAACACCTAATGAGGAAAATGACATTTATTTCCCCACACCCTGAGAAACCACCATCATTTTGGTCATCATTTTCACATGCATCACCATTTTTTTTTTTGCATACACATCCATGCTTCATATTTTTAAAAAAAGACATTTATAATGCTGCTTTATGGTAGGCAACTTTTTTCAGTTAGGTTGTTTTTCCCCTTCTCTCTCTTTTTTCCCTTTCTTCCTCTTCTTCCTGTAGTTTGACCCACTCCCCATGTAACCACCTAATATAAAAATTTACAGATACACACTTCAGGAATATGTATGTGTAGGTTTGTGTTTATATATATGTTTATATTATGTATTTACATATGTATATATGTAGTAGTTTATATATCCACATATATGTATGTAAGTGTATATTATATGTTGTATGTGACATATATGTATGAATATACATGAAGTCATAGTAATGATATGAAATTGCCAATATTCAACTGCTTTTGACTTGAAAAATGTCAGTTTCAAGTCAAGAGTTATTAAGATTATTATGGTGTGGATAAACTACAGTTTACTCAACCTTTCCCTCATCGATAGGCATTCCTTTTATTTGCTGTTCTCAGCATAAATAATGTTTCAGTTATCATAATTGTACATATATTCTCAATAATCAATGATTTTTATCCCTAAGGGGGATGTTTTTGTGTATGATACAGATTTTTACCAGAACCATTTACAAATATTATTAACAAGGATGTATTTTGAATAATCTTTTCTGATATTTGCAAAACCTTTCATTTTGTCCTTTTAGTTGGGCTGAAAATGTAAAAAATAATCCTGTTGAATAATAATGATGATAGTGGTCATTTCTGCCTTTTACTTGATTTTTCAACAGACAACTTTAGTGTTCATCCTTTGAGATTGCTGCTACTGATTTTTAGTAGATAGACTAGGTCTTGAAACCATTTTAAGTTTATTTTTGTGTATGGTGTGAGGAAGTGTTCTAATTTCATTGATTTAAATGTAGCTGTCCAGCTTTCCCAACACCAGTTGTTGAAGAGACTGCCTTTTCTCCATTGTATATTCTTACCCCCTTTGTCATAGATTAAATAACCATAGATGTGTGGGTTTATTTCTGGGCTGTCTCTTCTGTTCCGTTGATCTATATGTTTGTCTTTGTGCCAATACCACTCTGTTTTGATTACTGTAGCTTTGTGGTATAGTCTGAAATTTGCAAGGGTTATGCCTCCAGCTCTGTTATTTTTCCTCAGGATTGCTTTGGCAATTCTGGGTCTTTTGTGGTTCCATATAAATTTTAGGATTATTTATTCTAGTTCTGTGAAAAGGGTCATGTGTAATCTGATAGGGATTGCATCAAATTACAAATTTTTGGAGCGAGGGCTGGCTTTGGTATAAATGCCAGTCACGTCGTTCCTCAAGGTGTGCTGGTCGTTATCCCCTTGATAGGGAGTGTTATTGGTGGTGTGGTGTATAGAGCCTGTGCTGGATGTGAGGCAGTGCTTCCTCTTTGCTCTTTGGCTGTCACCCCCCTGTCAGGTCAGGGTCTGCTCCCCAGTTATTGGAGTAGAAGCCTTGAGGGTTGGGTTCAGTCAGGCTCCATTGTCCTTGAGCATGTGCCCTGCCTGAAAGGAAGTGATTGCTGAAGCCAGTGAGGCCCGTGTGGTCACAGTGAACCTACGCATTGCCTGTGTTGGCATCTGTGGCTCCTCTCAGAAGCAGCCCAAGATCACGTCCCTTTCTCAGTTGTGTCTGTCCCAGTTGTAGTGCAAAGATGTGGTCTGAAGTAGGCTGGGGCTGGGGATCGAGGTGTTGTGACTGCAGGAATTGAGGTGGCTGTGCTTCCACCTGGGATCTGGGCTGCCTTTGTGGCAGACCTCTCCCAGTACCTGTCTTCCCTGGATCTGGTGCTAAGCTGCACAGAGTGGAGTGGGCGGAGCCGGGGCTCTCTTGCTGGGAAAGGAATCGCTGAGAAGCCCTACCCAGGGTCTATGTGCCTGAGATTCAGTGTTTAGCCACTGCTTATTCTTGTGGTGCCACCCAGTGCACGCTGACAGTGGTCTCTGCTGTTCTGCCTGGATCATACCCCAGGTGCCCTGGTCTCTCTTTGCATAGCTAGACCAAATCTTTGCCCTGACCTCACACCAGGCTGTGACATGGAGTGAGTGGAGCCAGGGCATTTACCCCTTCAGATTGGGAAGTACAGCAAGGAGGCAGCAGCTGCCAGTGCAAGTCTCTCTCGTCCTAATTGTTAGCAAACCAGCATGTACCCACTCCTTGTGGGGAGAGTCTAGGCTTCTCTAGCCCTTCTATCTGTCTCAGTGGGTTTCCTAACAGGCAAGGGGGCTTGTCTCCTCCATGTAGCACCCCAGGTCTGGGGTGCTCGGACTGTGAGTCAATCTGCTCCCTCCCTGGGGTGAATGTCCACCCATGTGGACCTTCTCTTCCTCACAGATCCCTCCCAGGGGCACTGGTCTCAGCTGCTGCCTGTTTTTTTTTGGTTTTTTTGTTTTCATTCTACACAGTTGCATGATCTTTCTTGCAGCTTTGGTTGTATAGGAGATCTTCTGTCAATTTCCAGTTAGTTTTCTTTGAGAATTGTTCCACGTGTAGATGTATTTTTGATGTGTTTGTGGGGGGAGGTAAGCTCCCCATACTCCTACTCTGCCATCTTGATCCCCCTACTCCACAATTGATGTTTTTCACTCAGCTATTTTTTAGATACATTCATATTTATACATATAGTTCTAGTAATATATTTTAATTGCTGTATAATTTTATATTTGAAGAAATTAGACATGATTTAGTTTCCATTTTTATAGTGATCAACATTTAGGTTGTTTCCATTTTTAATATCATAAAAATTGTTGCAGTTAATATATTTGTGAATTCTCCTTGTAAGCATACTTACTTTCAGGGACTATTCACATTAAGATGTTATTCCACAATACTCATAGACAGTAAACTGTATAGAACACATCCTTGCAAGCATTTACAAGAGTTTCTTTAGGGTACATATCTAGAGATGGAATTATCGCATCACATGATAGGACTGTCTTCAATTTTATTAGATATTGACAAATTACTCTTCAAAGAGGTTTACCAATTTATACTATTTATACTATACTATACAATGTTGGTTTTCCACACATTTTCACTAATAGTTGGTATGGGAAGATTTTACTTTTTTTCTAATCTGACATAGGAATTGGTTTCTTTTGGTTATGTTACATGCATTTCCTTGATTAAGCAACTTTTCATCAATTTATTGGTCCTTCTGTTTACTTTCAGTGCATTTTCTACCCATATTTCTATTGTCACCTATATTTTTCCAGTAGATTTATAGGATTTTAATTACACACTGTTTTGTTTTATAGCATCCTCTTTGTTTTATATCATCCTTGCACATATCTTCTCTTAGTCCATGATATCACTTGTCAATTGTTGATGTTCTCTTGTTTTTTCCTTTTGATTAATTTTTGTGTCTGTATTGTATTTCAGAAATCCTCTCTTACGTGGCATCATGAAGACATTATCTCACTTTTTTCTGGAGTATTATGCAACTTTCCATTTATTATCTAAGGTTTTTAACACATTAAAATGTGTTTTTATATATAGTGTGAAGTAGGGATCTATTATTTTTGTTGTCATTCTATAGGAAGAGCCAGTTTTCTCATTTACTTGTCTAGTCCACCTTGAACATGGGTACCCCTTCATTATAATCACATTAATATATATGACTAAGTCTATTTGCAGTCTTCCATATTGCTTCATTGGTCTATTTGCTATTCATACACCAATAACACATTGTTTTAGTTACTATATTGTTTTTAAAAAACTACAGGTCATCTCATAGTGTTTATTTCCCACTTTCTTTGAAAGTTTGTTCTTGGCCTTTCCATAGAATTCAAATCCAGCTGTTGGAGTGGCCAGCTTTCTCTGCCCCTGTGGCCAAAGTTGTTGTGAGTTGTAGCAAGTTGTAAGTTTCCTGTTTGAGGCACTGGGAAGATGACTGTCTGCATTGGCCAACTCTACTATAAAGACTAGCATTCTCCTAGCCGCAGGGTGAGAGGATTTAATCCTCCCACTCAGCTCTCTTATGATTTTTAATGACAGGGAATAGCAGGTGCTTCCAAGGGCATTTACACAAGTCTAACAAAGTCTTTCTTCCTATGGGTCCAAGGATCCTTGAATACCAAGGTTTCTAGACACCACTGTGTTCTCATCCTTACCCCAGGGCTATCCAGTACCAGTCTAATTACACTTCAAACCCAGGATGAGAGAGTCTATATCATCTGTTTAGACTGGGACTCAAGATCCTGGCATAGCTTGCTGATATCTTCTAGGACCTGTCTCGTCGCCCTAACCAGATCTGCATTCCTCAGGAGAAGACATAGGTATTGGATTGAAGTTGAAGGATATGAGGGCAAAAGGATACGTTTAGGCCTCTATCTAGAATCTTCTATTACAAAGTTTATATAATGATAAATTTAACTTATCATCTGGGAAAAAAACATTTAAAGTAAATCAATAAAAAACACATACTATCAACATGGCATAAAAGGATTATCTTCCTTTTTATAGCATCCACTTCACCAAATAATTACACTAGCGTGATTAGCTATAACAACTTAGTAAGAACATAGTACTTTCAATACCTTCTAGAATTTAGATTTCATCTGTCATGAGAGTTCTTACTTATTCTACTACGTATTATACTGTTTGGCCCAAAAATGCTTCCTGTAATGATGAGTTTTATAAATAGCTTTAGATTACTCTTCACTTCTCTCCAAGCGCTAAACCACTGTACAGTATCTAAAGATTATGTCCTGTCAACCTGTTTGCTCTTCATGCAAGATGTTAGCCCGTATTTGTGAAGACTTGCTTTATGATTTGTCCTTTATGGCTTTAGTATTTTATTCCCTACGTAATATTTATAGTCAGGTGGAAATATAATTCCCAACAATTCAATTTGCATTGTCTTTGAAGCATATATACATTTGGGTGGCCTTTATATCTTCTTTTTAGTTCCACTACCCAGAACCACTGCTCTGTTCCTAACAAAGGGTTCATCCAGGTTATCTCTTTTATAATTTACCCTTATTCCTAACAGTGATATGATGCTATGCTTCTTATAGTGTTGTTGGAAGATTTAGTTGAGATATTATATTTACAAAATTTTTGTTAATTTTGTTAACAAGGTGTTTTCAGATATGTTATCTCATTTGAACTTTATTCCTACTCTGCAATGAAGGCATTATTTTCTCCATTATAGGAGGAGAGAAACTGACTTTCAGCATCACACTTAAAGTTATTAAATATAAGACAGGACTCAAACTCATAGTTTCTTTTAATTAGTATTCTCCCCACCCTGTGTCATATTCTAATATCCAGAGCATATAAATATTTTCTCCATTGTAGTGGGTTGATGTTTGCTGGTGACCGTCCTGATGGTGGTAAAGGATGTGTTTGTTCTATACTGTTTACTGTCCATGAGTATTGTGGAATAACATCTTAATGTGAATAGTCCCTGAAAGTATGTCTGACTTTGCCAACATGCATTGTCTGTAGGTCTTTAAGTGTGTGTTTGTGTGTGTGTGATCTCAGTAAGTTTTTTTTTTTTTTTAACTGCTAAAGATATCTCAAAAACTTTTTCGTGGATGGAAATTTTTATCTCTTCTGAGCTTGGCAATTTAATAGAGACTGGTTCTATTTTCCTATCATTTTTATTCTTATTCAATCAGAAAAGCAACTGAAGATGTGTGATTTTGTACTTGCAAATTGTTGTGGTAGTTGTCTCACATGTGACCCAGTATTACCTAGAGTTTGACTTACACTTCTTGGATACTCTGCTTAAAATCTCATTGTCCATTGTAGGGCTTGCTTGTTCTTTGTATTTATTACCATGTAGAACATTTTGACAACTATTATTTCACCTCATCAGCATGTCTCATCTGATTATGGTGTGAGGCAAAGTAGCAGGAAACCCCATTATTTGAGTCATTAACAACGAACTGGACAAAGGAATGTGTAATCAACTGTGGGCAATAATATGTGCATTATTGGGATTTAAACTGGTGTATCTCATCTGCTCTAATTACTACAAATCTGTCATAAGTGACAGAAAAAGATTTATATCTTATTACTTACCAGCTGATAATGTTATGGAGTAGGTCAAGGTTCTCCTCTTTGTGGCCTTAGCTCACCATACATGTGAGAGACAGTCTGTCTGTGATGGGGCAAATGGAGTAACTAGAGTAAGCCTCATATACAAAGAGTGTTGGGGAGCCAACGTGTATACATTTTATAACTCCTCTTATTGCATGTCTCCCTTCCTCCAATATTTTGTACTTTTTGGCCAAGTCCCAAAAGTTTAATTTGTTTCAAGACCGGCCCTGAACAAAGGTCATCAACACTCCTGCCTCTTGTCTTTGGGAAACAGTGACTATAGCTTTGAAATCCTCTGTCCTTACTCATGTGTGTTTCAGACTCTCTCCTGGAAACAAAACATGACTAAGGCTTAGAAGGCCGATACGGGTGGCCTCTGTTGATTTAGAGTGGACTGATTTCTAACCGGTGCCACTCCAATTATTTATTATCGATAATGTTATCAATAATGGAGGTAGGAGATGGTATGATCAAAATTCACAAAAATGGAGAGGTGAATAAGAATTATCAGTAAAGTGCAGGAGTATGCAACCCTGCATAAGTAACTAACTTGTCTTGATTGAAGAACTGCTATTAATTCTCTGGCACTGGGTTAGATGGGAAAACTAAGGAATAGAGAGACCATGGCACAAAAAGTGGCACAATTCAAGTAAGATCTTCTGGCTCCAAAACCCATAACCTTTTCACTGCAAAATACTGCAGAAAGTGCACGTTTTTTAACTTTTTAAAAAACTAGTTAGTGCTTTTAAAACTAGTTAATACATTTATTCTCACCCTGATTGAAACTTTCTCTTCCTGACTCAGGCAACTCTATTATCATCAGCATTCACCACATAGCCCTAGGGAAGTTATCCTAGAGAAGTTAAGGGGTCCTGATGTTCTTGCAGCCTGATTCATCAGAATCTTTTCCAATTTGATTTTGAAGGAAGTTAGGCCAACAGTATATCTGTTGCCTTTTAGTATCTTGTTCTTCATGGTCTTCATTATTATTTCCTGCCTTTCAGGCAGTTTTGAGCTTTAGGATTCTTTTGGTGAGCAGATATATCACAGTGGCCTTTTCTGGTTATACACCTGCATTGTGACTATGCAAGGAAGGAACAAAACTGACATAGCAAATGTGCATGGTTTTCCTCCTTGAACAGGTCCTTGGAAAGCTGGCTGCTATTTATAATGTTAATAGAATAATTCCTTTTCTATGCTTCATTCCCAAAGAGAGAACACACACAGCATATTTTGAATGATAAGCCAGAAGCTGAAGGGAACAGGCATGAGTATGAAGAGAGGGTCAGGTTTATGCCATCCTCTCAAAGAGTAAGTGAAACTCCCCATATCAACCACATACCAGTTGAGATATAGGACCTAAGACACAGGGATATACTACTGTTAAGACAAAAAAAGCAGACAAAAATCAAATAATGAAGTATAGTTGGCCTGCCATATCCACAGGTTCTGCATCTGTAGGTTCAGCTAACCGTGGATTGAAAATACCTGAAAAAATTACAGGAAGTTCTAAAAAGCGAAATTTGAATTTGCTTCATGCCAGCAACTATTTATATAGCGTTCACATTATAAGTAATCTAGAGATGATGTGAAGTATATGGGAGGATGTGCATAATGTGCAAATACCATGCCATTTTATATAAGGGACTTGAGCATCCTTGGATTTTGGTATCCACAGGATCCTAGAACCAGTCCCCTGCAGATACTGAGGGACAACTCTATGTTTCTCAGTAACAGAAATAAGCAGGGATTTGGGGTTTGAGTTCTATCGTGTGTTTTCCATGTGTCTTGGGTAAATCCTCCTATCTGTACAAGTTCCAATTTCCTCAGCTGTGGAATGAGAATAATAATCCTCCTTAAAGTTACTTTAAAGCACAAGAATACAATATGGGCCAATACAGAGCATGATACTTGGAACAGGTTCCTTCTTCCCTCGTCTTAAGCATATGGGACCTAAAGACTGAATCTGATGATCTTTAAGTTTCTGTGAAGTTCTAATACTCCTGAACTCTATACGTGTGCTGTCCAGAGTGGTAGCCACTAGCCACATGTGGTCATTGAGCATTTGAAATATGGCTAGTACACCTGAGCACCTTAATTTTCAATTTTAATTTGGTTAAAAATTTAAAACTGAAGCTTATGTAAAATATTTTAGCACAACTCTATTGTCTTGGTAGGACTACATTTTACTTTCATTGTTGCATCATGCTAAGATATTATTATTAATGTCGTAGTGTGACAGTTGGCTTCTTATGGGGTTTCTAAATATCTCATTAATAAATGTTATATATTGATTGTATATTGAAATGATAATCTTTTAGCTATAATGAGTTAAATATATATTATTGGAATTAATTTGGCTCCTTTCTTTTTACTTTTTTGATGTGGCATCCAGAAAATTAGAAATTTTATTCCTGGCTCATAGGATATTTCTATTGGACAGCACTGCTCTAGATAGTATAGGAAGATGCCTCAACATCAAGATTGACATTTGCATCCCAGAGGACAGTTTTACATCTGTCTGGAGAGTTAGGGAAAGGTCTGGTCAGGCAGACTGTCATGTGTTGACTACAAGGCTGGGGTTAGTCTGTTACTGTGCCTGGATCCTTTCTGAGGGGCTCTCAGGGAACAGATAACATTTACATTGCTTCTCAACTTGAATAGTTGACAGTAAATCCAGTCATTTAAAGCTATTCTCAGTTAGGCCCTGCAAATAATGTCTGTCTCAGACTTTGCAGCAGTTTCTCTGAGTCTCCATATTCTAATACTTCACTTGCCCAAACTAGTCCTTAATTTTGGATTCTAGTTCATGGCTGTGACACTGGGTTCTTTTTCTATTTTTTGACATCCAAGAATTGATCCTCCAACCCTCTTCACCTCCAAATTTTTCCTTGATTCCAACTTTGATATAATAAATATTGTGACATCACTGGGAGGCGTGAATTATATCCCTGCCTGGTGCTGGATCCAAGAACTACTTAGCTGCATTCTCAACAGGGATTTTTCTCTTGACAAAGGCATCCCGAATTAGTGAATAACTTGTGACTTTCTCTCTGTCACTGTGAGAAAGCTGGTTCCATGAGATCTTTGTGAGAGCAGAGCCCTCGTTTGTTCTCCAGGGCTTAGAGCAGCAGGCTGGCACATAGGTGTCCAATAAATATTTTGACAGAATAATTGGAAGCTAGGGTGCTTTTTCCCAAGTGCATTTAACTTTATTGTGATAATACCGTCATAATAATACCTCATATTTGTCAAGGGCTTTGTAGTTTACAGATGCACTCACATCCATTATCTCATTTGATCCTCACATCAGCACCATGCGGGGATTCTTATTTCATGTTCTTGGATGTACAGGCAGAAACTCAGAGAGATGAGTAAATAGTGGGGCAGGAGTTGGAACTACGTCTTTTGTTCAAAAGGCCTGTTTACCTTCCTCTGCTTCCACAGCATCTTCAACCATCTGACTCCAATTTTTGTGCATAATTCAAGAAATTTGCAGGGTGCCTTTGTAATTCTTGCCTTAATTAACTCGATGCTTATCATGATGTACCTATAATAGGTTTTGAGAAACTTGGGTTTTAAATTGCTCATTCTCTCTGTTCCCATTTTTCTCTGAGTCATGTGGGTTTGGTCCTTTTTCTGCTCTTTCCCCTGGCTTCCAGAGAGGATATACACTACTCTAATTTTAATTTCAATGAGTGTTTGTTTTAAACTCACCCACTCATTAGCTCGAAGCAGAGATTCCAAAGTCATGCTCAGCGTCTCCCTCTTGTATCATCCCCAGCCTGTTACCAGATCCTATTGATTCCACTCTTGAATCTCTCTTCTCTGCAGACTCCATGGCTATCACCCTTGGTATCTCTTGCTTTGATCATTTCAATATGGTGGGATTCAGAGTTAACATTTTCCATAAGAAAAGTTTTTAAAAATTATATTGCTTGATAAATGAGAGAAAACTTCCTTGTCATACTGGCCTTGGGATGTCACTTTGTAGGAAGACTACCTGTCTTCTAAGGCCTCCCACATGATTTTCCTGCTTCTAAACAATCCTCCAGTCTTCACTAACCCATATTTCCAGAGTGATCTTTTCAAAATAGAAATGCGATTATGTCATGTTTCTGCTGAAAAGCCTTTGGATGATTTCCCACTTAACTCAAGCAGGACTTAAATTAAGGACTTTCATAGAGGAATCCCATCTTACCTGATAAACTCATCTTTTCCTCACCTTGCTCTTCCATAAGCCCTGTGCTTCAGCCACGTTGAGGACCTCAATGTTTCCTGAACACTCTGCATTTTATCCTGCATCCAGGGTTTTTACATATGTTGTTTCCTGGTCCTGTAATGCTCTTAAAAGAGCATTCGCCTCCATCAGGGGAAATTCTACTTGCCTTTCAAGGCTCAGATCAGACATCTCACCTATGCTATTTCTTTCATTCTCATCTCTATCCAACAGTAGCGCCCCTTCTTCTCTTCTAAAAACCTTGACTCATCCCCTCTAACATTTAGAGTATTGGTGTATTTATCTGTTTGTCTCTTTTTCCTCTGCTACACTATGAAATCCCAGGTGTGAGGACCATGTCTTTTCTCTGTATGTCTTCTCTGCCTCGTTCTTACTCATAGTAGCATTTCAGTAAATGATTGATGACTGAATAAAGGTTGGGATTCTGAGTTTTCCCCTAGGTACACACACAGAAATTCCAAAACCATCTGGTTAGTTCAGGGCCACCAGCATGTCAGACTCTCATAATATAAGCATCCTAATATGATAAGACAGGCTGAAAACTAATTAAAAAATCATGCTGGTTCATGTGTTAAAAAATATTTTTACAAATTAGGTGCACTGTCTTAAAATAATGACTTTTAAAGAAAGGTCAACACCCAAAGTGGGGTTGGATTACTATGCTTAAAAGAATTGTCAATGTGGTTGCCATTTGCGTATTTCTGAGTTTATTCTGACATTTCAAACACTTAAAGCGGGCCGATAATGGAGATCCAGAACTGCAGAATCACAGCACAGCTGCTGCTCGACACAGTAATGCCTGATTCACCCAGCAATTCACAAATCCACCCTCCCACCAAATCATGGTGCTCAATCATGTTTGGGATAACATGTTTATGACTTTCTGGTCTAATTGGTCCCAAGATACTTCAGAAAATACTACCATATAATGACTTTGTACTCTTAGGAGGAGCCACTATTTAAGACTTTGAAGTGGGATCTGGAGTAAACTGACCTGGGCTTTAATACAGATTTGATGTGTGCTTTGGGATTTCCATTTCCTCATCAGGAAGGGGGCTGACACTTTATTGCAGTTGATGGAGGCATTAAAGAAGATAATATATGCAAAGCACACAGAAGAGTGATGATTATTATTATCTCAAAACATCAAGCAACCTGAGTCCATTAAGCTCCCAACCCCTAGAGACAGATGTTAGACTCACTCTAATGTTTCCTACCATGGTTTTGTTTTCTTTTTTTTTTTCTATATCTATGTATTTTTATTTGGTTTGGTTTGTTCCTTTATTTAAAAATTTTTTATATTCCACATGCATCCTATTCTTGACTGCCTAGCATGGAGGAGATAGGCAATAAGTGTTTGTTGAATAGATGCTGTGGTTTTAGACTCATGGCCAGACAGACGATAGACTAGGAGATCCTTTCATTTGCTGAGCTCTCATTCTATCTTGCCCAGGGAAGAAATGGAAAAGACAGGGCTAGTCACATCATATGTTGAACATACGTTATTTTCTAAGTGTTCCATTAGGTGGGTTCATACTATGTGTATTTAATCTTCACTCTATCCATGTATTATATTCCCCATATTTTAGTCACAAAGAATCAGGCTCACACTCTAACAAAAGTAAGAAACTTGTTCAAGGTCACACTTTGGAAGAAGGAAAGCCAGCATTCAAGCTCAGGACTGTTGAATTCTTTCCATATCAAGGCCTGAGACATTGTGAACAAGATGCACCTTCAGTTTTTTTGAAGAGTTTTTTTTTCTCTTCTTCGTTGAATATCTTCCCTTTCCATAAAGAAATATTCCAGGAAAAAACTGGATTTATATTATTTTTGTGAGCTGGGAAACCTGAGTTTTAAAAATTAACAAAAAAATTTTTTCTTTAAGGATTTATTCTTCTGGGACATCTGGCAGAAACAAAATCTCATTCTTTCTGGAGGCACTCACCACCAACTCAAGTCTCACCCGGTTCTCAGGTGTAGCTCCATTGAACACAATCTTTTATTGAAAAACCTCTAAATAATATGAATGAGAGTCAGAAAGTTAATAAACAACAGAATAACATGTGCAGAGGTTTCAGAAAATAGAATTGTTGGATCCCAACACATATTTTAGGAGTTAAAATATGGGATTAAATTTGTTGAATACAGCTTAAATGGTTTTCTGATGTACTTCAAATCTTTTGTGAGAATAAAAGAAAGGCTAAAATTAATAATAAAAGCATGCAACTTGTGAAGTTAGGAACCTCAGAATAAAACAAAGAGAGGGAACCAAAGGGGAAAAGCTAAAGATAATAGCAAAAATAAGTAAAATGAGAAAAGAAATTTGAGGATCATCAAAAGCTGAAATTATTTCTTTAAAAAGATCCATTATATAAACAAAACCCTACTGGCATTAAGCAAGGGGAAATAGTCAAGGCACAAATAGTCATTATTAGAAATAAAAAAGAAGGTTTAAGTACAGATACAAGTAATTCTTAAAATGAAAAAAAAATTATCTTAAAATTTGAAAACTTAGATGAAATACACATATTATTGGAAAAATATAATTTACAAAAACTGAATCAAAAAGAAATTTAAAAATTAAAATTTTCAATTAGTTAGAATTCTATACTCATCTAACCATACGTATAGATACTCAACAGTCAAGCACAGATATTATTTAGTGAGGTCAATTGAACATCTAGGAAACATATAGTACTGAACTTTACAAAATATTTCAGAGAATAAAAAAGGGGAAATATTTCCCAATTGCACTTAATATAGATAGTATAAACTTGTTGCCAGACTAGTCAGAATCAATTTAATAAAGGAAAATCACAGTCTAATATCACTTATATTTAAAAAAATTATTTTCAAAAGAAATATAAGGAAAACAACCCCCAAATGATTATTATTTTAAAAATATCATGAATAGGTTGTTTTTATCCTAGAGATTCAAGAATGATTTAACAGTACCTAATTTTCAATAATTCATTACATTAAATGATGCAAGGAGAGAAATATTTTAATTATCTCACATTAAAAATATAACTTTCAGTACAATTCATTCACTGTGTTAAAGAAAAAAAATCTTAGCAACTGTGGGATATATGCTAAAAACCTAGAGCATGCCTCAAATTGAATGGTGAACTGGTAGAAACAACCCCTTAAAAAACACGAGGAAATAAAATATTGAAGATCATTCTACATTAGCATAAATTAACTTTTGTTCATCAAAGAAACTATCCCTTCCAAAAAGGTGAAAATATAAGGATGAATAAGATATTTACAACAGATATAAACCAACAAAGGTAATATGTAGAATATATAAGTAACTTAAAATCTATATGAAAAAGGAAAACAAATAGAATGGACCAAATGATAAATATAATTTACAGAAATTAGAAAAATCAATAAGCGTATGGAAAGATGAGTTTCATTAGTAATCTGGGAAATGTAAATAAAACCACATGAGATACTGTCTCACACCCACTGTGGTAGTAAAACTTTTGACAGTACAAAGTGCTGACAAACACAGGAAGCTCCAGGAAAGAAAATGCACACTTTTAGCTGGAACACATATTTATATTAATTTCTAAGCTTTTTGGAGAATTGTTTTGTACTTTGGTAAAGGTCACTGTGTGTGTGTCTCTGACCCAACAATTTCACTTACAGGAATATACTTGAGAAACTCTTGAGCAAGTACCAAGAACATACAAATGGGGATGTTTGTAAGTTCACTGATTGTGATTGCAAAAATTGGGGAACTGAATTTCTATCAAAGAGAGGATAACATAATAGCACAGAAATTGAACAAATTAGTAAATGTCAAAACAATGTTGAGTGAAAAAAGGAAGTTACAAAAATATGTGTGCAGCCTTATGCCATTTATATCATTTTAAAAATGCAAAAGAACAGTATTAATTGTTTAGAGATTTGTACATAAAGAAGCACCTGGGAATGACAAAACTATGATCATTACACTGGTTAATACTAGCAAGATGTGATCAGGTGGGCATACAGAGGAGTCCGCAACTGTATTAGTAATGATTTATCCTTTTACCTGGGAGGTGGATGTTGGTGCTTTGACAGCATTACCTTTTACACTTTTTGGATTACTTTGGGATTTCATAAAAATGACAGGTATGTGTATAGGTGAGCAATAGAGATTAATAGTATTCTCATTGCCTTCATGATGATTAAAATTAATTCCAAAACTTCTGAGGATTCCTACTACAGATTATATCATTGATCCTTGTGTTTGATCTATTAGGAGAGGCAGTGAATGCATGTACACAACGATAACCCATGAACTGAAGGTCTCACTGAAAAATCCGGAGACTGAGGCCTAACTGACATCTTGGGCACTTTTGTTGAATGACAAGACCTCTCCAGCCCTCTAGGAGTAGCCCAGGATGACTTAACGTGATTCTGTACTGTTGGTGAATGCACGACTGGTCACATCTTGTTTTCAATTATAAATCATAAGCCATAATGGATGCCTTTTAGAAACTGTATTTATAAATGTGCAGACAGGCAGAGAATAGTGGCTGTATTTAATAAACACCATAAATGACTGTGCTGGAATAGAGCATAGAATCCAAATGCAGTTTAAATGTGTCCTATGGAATTTGTGAAGCATTTTCTTAAAGCAGAACTGAGCAAATTCCCATTGCTGCCTTTGACTTGAATCGTGTAGAAGAATAAAGGAAAGCTCCTTGGTGTCCATCTTTTCCTTGGTGTCCATTTTTTCCTTCCTTCTCACACATTCTCTGGTTGGGCTAAAGCATAAGCATAGGATGAGGGTTAAACCTAGTTACAGTTTGTGGTAACAAATTGTAGTGTATTTGCTCTTGCCCAAATCTGCCAAAATGTCATGATCCAGCCTAGCAGAACATATTTAAGCTATGGTATTAATTCCTGGAGCATGAAAAGATACACCTGAGGTATGAGCACTTTTCCCCCCAAACTCAGCTCCTGAACCCTCTCAGGAGTTCCTTATTTACTCCCCAACCTCTCTTGCTTTATATTTATTGTCCTTTTGACCACTTCAAATGTGATCTTTCTTTTTACCATGTGAACTGCCCTCTTCTTGACTACTCACTTGTACCCGTCTCTCCTAGCTAAGATGTTCTTGGCTATTTCTCTTTCTTTTAAGTATAACTTTTATGAGTGTTTGCTATTTTCATGATTTGATTTGAAGTACTAGTTTCAGTTAAGACAATGGAAATAAATTATCATGGTTTATATCTCACCTTCATTTTCTAGCTGTGTGATCTTGGGCAAGTTACATAACTTCTCTGAGCCTCTATCTCCTTATCTGTAAAATAATAATAATAATAGTTTCTGTAACGTTAGGTTGTTGAAGGGATTAGATAAGCAAACACCTGTAAAGTGCTCAGAAGAGTGCTTAGCAGAGTCAGGACTCAATGTGTGCTAGTTGTGGTTGCTCATCGGTTATTATCAAGATGTTGCCTCCGATATATTCCAGCAGTTGTATTCATAGGAATCATCTCTTACTTTCTCCGAGTCACCCTAGTTTCCTACAACTTTCTTATTTGTACTTTCCCTCTAGAGTTACTGGTGGCTTACTCTATTTGGCCCTACAGGGAAGGAGCCCAACACAAAGGAGCTTCCACTGAGCTTACCATTCTCACCATCAACTGTCTAGAATGATGTGGGCACATGGTAATAATAAGACAGAAAAGTCCCTCTCCTCATGTGCTTATATTCTAGTGGAGGAAGAGAGACAACACACAAACATGTATACCACATCACATCAGACACTGACTAATGCCCTCAAGACAAGAAAGCAGCGTAATGGAGTAGGGAGAGACTGGAGACTACTTCAAAAATGGTGGTCAAGGAAGGGGTCTTTGCGATGGTAGCATTTGAGTTGAGACCTAAATAACAGAAGGAGCTTGTTGTGTATATTAAGAACATTCCAGGAAGAGGAGACAACGAGTGCGAACTCTCTAAGATAGATGGTGGATTTGAGAAGGCCATGTGGTGAGTTCTGGAGTGCAGTGAGCTGAGGGGAGAATGGTATGAGATAAGAAAAAGGGTGAGGACAGTCTAGATCTTGTAGGGAATTGTAATTCAAAGCTTCTATTAAAATCTAAATACTATAATGAAACCCATGCATTGGAAAAAGTGGCCCTAAAATATTAAATTATGTGAAATGCAAAGATACTTCATAACAAGATTGAGGAAAAGACTCAATGAGCCTGCCCAGGTGAGCCAGCTCCGAGACCTAAATCCACCCAGGCTTTGCTGCTATTTGGTGCCACCTGGTGGCTATTGTCCTCAGGCCTCAGTATCACACTGAGACTACTTCTAGTTCCTTGTGTTGGCTAAAATGTGCAGCTGTTCCAGAAATGTCCCAGTGAGATGGTGCCCACTGATGATTGTTGATGATCCCAGATGATCAAGCTAAGAGGATATTGGGCACATGGGACCCATTCTCATTCCTGTTTTCTGCTGGCCTTCTGTTCTCTTTCCATCTCCCCAAAAGATAATGTTTTTATTCCACCTCTATTTGAGAATAAGGGTTAGACAGAGAATGAGAGCTAATTGCCACTCAGAAATCCTATTATATTTTAATTCATGCTATCAGAGAGTATATAATCCCAGAATTTTACTGTTAGAGAGGATGACATGGTAGCTTTGATTTTGTATTTAACTGCATTTGACTTATTAATATTATATTGTCTAATATTGTAATTATATATGTTCTTTTCTCCTTCAAGGAGTATAAACTCCTAAAAGGCAGAAACAAGTCATTCAACTCTGTACCACTGGTTATAAAGGGGTAAAAGAAAACCAACATTTTTATTCACATGCTGCAAATAGTAGTACAAGTCTCATTTAATAGTCACAAGAGTCTATAAGACAAGAATTATTATCTCTATTTTAAATATGAGAATGAAGAATCCAAAACCACACAACAAGGAAAGGACAGATCTGTGTATTCAGTGCCAAACCATCTGAAAATATAAGCTGCATGACCATGAAATAGTATTTGAAACATATAAACCAACAAAGCTCGTTTACATTCCACTTCAACAGATCCACTGCCTTGAACTCTGAAGCAGGTTGCTGGAACGTAGCTGATACTCAATATCAGCTGGTGAGTTATAAGTGAAAAACATATTTGGCCATTTTGGAGTAAGAACAAGGGGTTAAGGGCACCTATGTGCCTAATCTAAGGATTCAAGATTATTGGGGACCAAATTTGTTCTCAAGCATTCAGGCCACAGTTAGCTACTGTCTGGGGGCCCAGGCAGCCCCGCTGAAGCTGCCACAGAAGAGGTACCTGCCAAAGTCAATCAGTCTGTCTCTGCTGTTCAGTTAGGTTCTGACTTGTAATCCTCTTTCCTCTATCACCATTTTACTCAATGAATTGTAGTCAACACCACAGGAATAATTAATGCCTATGAAATAGTACTTGACTAATGGGAAGAGAAGCCAAATGTGGACTGTTTGCAATTATTAATAAGGGTATTCCTTTTTTTCCCCAAAATAATATGGGCTTTGGCTTTTGCAAAGAAGTCATTCCTTAGTGAACATGTATATATGTGTGTTTTGGGGGGTGGACATTGGTAAGTAGATATCTGGGGAAAAAAATACTTTTGCCACATTATGATGACCCAATTCTCTACTATTCCATCGAAGAAAGTCATCTTTTTCAATTTTAAGAAATTATATATTTATAAACAGATTGCAGAGGCTAGGAAAAAGAGGAAGTAAAAAACCAAAAATTTTTAAAGTGGCAAGTTTTCTCAAAGAGATGCATGTGACTCTCAGTCCATCAGAGATAATCGTGTTGTTAAACAAACTAAACAGAGTGGAAATAATAAGATTTAAGAACGTAAGAGGTACCTGCTATTGAGCATGGGCTTTGATTTCTGAGATCAACAATTTGCAGGCTTTATCTCGTTTAAATATCACATTGATATAGCCATTATTTTCCCCATTCTAGTCCCATGGACTGAAGGAGATAATACCTGGTTCCATAACCAGGAAGGGACAGAGGCAGAGTTCGAGCTGGTTCTGGTTGACTCTAGAACCTGTGGCTTAGAGTCTGAGCTGCCCTGATTTGGTCGTCTGTGGTGACTGTAAGAATGGTGATGGGACATTCATCCCTGCCTGCGGCACCAGGCATGTGCCCCAGGACAGTCACATCAATCCACTGGTATTAAAATATTCAAATTTCTATTTGCATTAGTTATCTTTTAAAAATAAAGACACAGAATTTTACTAATCTTTAATTGCAGATGATTTAATTGCAAACAGTTGCCCTGGCAACATCATTTAGTTAGCACAGAAAGTAGTTCAAAATTAAAAGCGAGACTCTCAGAATCAGCAAACCTGTTCTGTCATATTGCAAATGTTAAAAATAATACATTGGACAGAACAAACATTTTTGTGAAATTAATAAATAACAATGTCATTAATATTACTAATTGATTTAAATATTTACCTTATTTTTAATTTTAACTTTTGTGTATGTTTGGTATGTAAAAATGCTTATATAGGGGTTACTAAAAAAAATATTTATAATATCAGAGGTGCACCATCCAAAAAGTTTAGAGATTGTGTTGCCCTTGTCAACATGAGGGCAGCCTCTTCTGGCAGCTGTTACAAACTCAGGTACCTACACCTGTCCAGCATGAGAAGAACCAGGTATGGGCTGCTCTGCAGTGGAGAATTCATGTGCTATTTAAAGGCGGCAACCACTGCTCATGTCCCACCAATTGTTGTCATGTGGAAGCGTGGGCCCAGGGTTGCCAGATTAATTTTTTTAGAGATGCCAGTAATCTAAAATTTGTATGTGAAATCCCCAGATTCTTAATGTTGGCATCTGGTCCAGTTGTTAAATAGACCTCTGTGTGTGCCAAGCAAAACCATACAATGTGTGTGGACTGTTTCCGGTCCCAGGGCTGACTGTGTAGGTCGTCTATTCTAAGGCCACAGGAATAGATCTGGCACAGGTACTGTGTAGTTTTCTTTGTGACAGGAAATCCCTGCCTAAGGAATTGGGAAGCTATTCTTTTTACAGGGTCCAGTCCTGTCCCATTTTGTTGAAGACTGATTTTCAATGTATTCATTCTTCCTTTGCCAGTGTTACTACTGAGAAGCCAGGAGTTAGGTGATGAAAGCAATACTAACGCTTGTGGTGATGGCAGTGGATGAATCCTTCTTAGAAGGAAACTTCTTAGTAGGACCAAAGGTAAAGCAGCCAAAAAATGGTGAAACATCCTGAAGGATGACTTGACTTTTCCTTGGCAATCATGTGTGGACACCTAAATTATTTGATAATTCCTCTTTCCTGTTTGTTTTTTGTTGTTGTTTTAATTAATTTATTTATTTTTTGGCTGTGTTGGGTCTTCGTTTCTGTGCGAGGGCTTTCTCTAGTTGTGGCAAGCAGGGGCCACTCTTCATCGCGGTGTGTGGGCCTCTCACTATTGTGGCCTCTCTTGTTGCGGAGCACAGGCTCCAGACGTGCAGGCTCAGTAGTTGTGGCTCATGGGCCTAGTTGCTCCACGGCATGTGGGATCTTCCCAGACCAGGGCTCGAACCCGTGTCCCCTGCATTAACAGGCAGATTCTCAACCACTGCGCCACCAGGGAAGCCCTCCTGTTTGTTTTTAATGATGCTTTAGACATTTACTCCATTTTTGTGGTACGGACCTTCATGTGGCCTTCAGTATAAACAATTTGTGGTATTCTATGCCTGCTATGTTTCTACTTCTCTTTTTTAAAATTTTATTTGTTTTAATTGAAGTCTAGTTGATTTACAATGCTGTGCCAATCTCTGCTGTTCAGCAAAGTGACTCAGTTATACACATATAGACATTCTTTTTTTAAATATTCTTTTCCATTACAGTTTATCACAGGAGATTGAATATAGTTCCCTGTGCTATACAGTCAGACCTTGTTGTTTATCCATCCTGTATATAATAGTTTACATCTGCTGATCCCAAACTCCCAGCCCTTAGTTTTGAAAATATCAGTCTCTGGTGCACTCCAGGGGACAAGGATGGGAGAGGATAAATGGGAATAGCTTACTGAAAATTATTGACACAGAAGAGACTCAAGAAAAGTGAAAGCTGGATGGATGAAGATGGAGCCAATAGATATATCACCAACAAGAATCAAATCCCATTGCAGCATGTTAATTAATTCACTCTGGAGGAAACTTCCTCTTGTTTCCTGCCACTAACCTCCTTTCTATCACCAAATGCCTGAATAGTTAGCATATTAGGCTACGAAGAACATAGACCCAGGAGGCAGAAGACCTCAGCGGGGCTTTCCCACCTTGAGCAGTTTCTGAGTCTCAGTTTCACCAGGTTTAAAGGGAAAATCTGAACCTTAATGTGCCCCATTCACTGTGGGGTGTGAGGGTCAAACAAGATACTGAGTGTGATAGCACGTTGCACATGGTTCCATGCTGAGCCTGCCCTGAGAGATCACCGTTGTCGTCAAGCCTGCGAGGTACAGCATTTCGCATCAAAAAGATGGTCTTAGGAGCTCCATGATCTAAGTTTGCGTGTGAAGCCAGAGCATCCTCTAGATATTGCAGAGAGTATGTTCGAACCTCCACGTCGGTTCACTGCAGGTTGGGGAGCAGCAACTGAAGCTCTACTGAACTGAGTAATGATCTTCCTGCAGACCTGGCTCTGGATGTGCCCCCCAGAAATGCTAGAGTTTCTCTGGGTAGGTAGCACTGAGTTTCCCCCACAGAGATGATTGTTTCTTTGTCTGGCTCCCTCAACAGACTCTGAGGTCCTCAAGGGAAGAGGCTATGTGTAGTATTTATGATTTCACAGAAGAAGGTGGAAGAAAGAGTCAATATTGCATAGTAGGAGAAACAGAGTATTTGGCATGAGACAGACCTGTACTTGAATCTCAACTCAATCATGTAGTATCCTACATGGCCTATACTTTTGCTTTTCTTACGTGTAAAATGGAGAGAGTGAGTCATACTTTTCAGGGTTGCCATAGAGACTAAACCATAGTGCCTGGGCATTTAGTAGACATGGAAGATATATTCATTCTCTTCCTTCTTTGCATTTCATCATCTAATCTCTGGACTCATGATAGATGATGTGTTATCATGTGTGTGTGTGTATTCATGCTGTTAGGTAGGGGACTTTAGATAAATTACTTCTCTCATTGGGCCTCAATTTTCCTTTGTATAAATAGATGGTCATTGGACTCAGAGTTTGCAAACTGAGAGCTTGAATTCAATGAAAACTTATTTTCCGTGCCCTGTCCAGTATTGGCCTAACTGCTGTTTTTAAAAAATAAAATTAACTTTACAGGCAGACTTAACCAGTGAACCTTCAACCGAGTGAAGGAATGGTCTTTGCTGGGATTCCACCATGGCTGGAGCTAAGTAATAGCTGCTCCCAATAGGCAGGGCATGTACTCTCACCAGTTTACTAAAGCCTGGGCTACATCGTTCACTTATTTTGCCTGCCTGGATTCTGTTAATCTTTGGAATGTATGACCTTGAATATGGTAGCATATAAAAATTCCATTCCTCTGTTCCCTTGTGAATCAGTGATTTCTAAGCATGTGGACTTTAGACAAACTTAGCTATTACCAATACTACAATGGCTAACCCACACAATTGGAAAGAGCTATTGTTTCTCTATAGGCACTGAAAAGGGACAGATGACAAATGACCACAGACAATGATATTATCCTCTAATCCATTTCTGAGTGATTTTCACCCCATGTAATCTACTCTATCAGGAGTCTGTCTTCTCTAGACCTCTAGATACCTAAGTGGACTCTCAAGTTGAATGGTTGTTTGTTTGAAGCGAGAAGACTCATTTTCTTTGTTTCCACTCGTAGTTACTTGGTCCTGGCTCTGAGCTTTCCAGATCATAGAGTCTCAGGCTGACTCACAGGGCCAGCTCTGGCTCTGGAACCTTCGTGAACAGCATCAGCCCAGCAAAGACATTTTCAAGCCAAATGCATCCAGGATACTGTGGCACTAGAGCCAGACAAAGCAGCATGAATGTTCTTTAGAGATCTTAAATTCAGGTCCTTCTATCTGTTTAACAGTATGCTTGAATTTTCTCTTCTGAATTTCTTCTCCAACTCATGGAATAGAAAAAGAGACACTTTTCTTTCTCCCCTTCCAAAAACACCAATTACAAACCTTTGTGAATTTGACAAATAAAGGCTTTTACTTTTTTTCCAAAATAACTTTTTCATTATTATGGTTGCTTGTCTGCCATTAGACAATATAAAAGAATTTTTTCTTTGGGTGTAATCAGATGGTGACAGAAATATGGTGAAGTTTTCTAAAGGACTGACTTATTTAAACTTTTCATTTTTTATTGGAGCCTGAAGCCTCTCTGTTTTATTTGGAGGTAAATTATCTTATTTATCATGACTGCGTAAATACCTCCACTATGAATAATGCAGACTATTGGAATACTCAACAAAAAACATGTGGACCTGTTCTGAAAGGAATAGGTTTAACATCTTGCAGGAATAAATTAAAAACCAACTTGTGTTCCACCTTTTAAGCGAGAAAATAAAGCATTATTCAGGATGGTTTCACTGCTGTCTTAACCAAGGATTCTTAAGGCCATAAAGATACTCAGGATTAGGTATAATGAATGGCACAAGGGGAAAAGGTTAAAACATAGCCATTTCAGTTTCCTGGTCACATCAGGCAGACCTGCAATTTGGTAAGAGTGACAGTGTGACCTATTGAAAGGGAGACTAGCCTACTGAAGTTTTGAAATCAAAAACAAGCTCAAATCTTACCATACCATGCACTAGCTAGCTTTATAGAAATTATTTGCTCTCTTTTGAGCTTGGTTTTCTTATCTACAAAAGAGGGATAAAAGTATTCTATTGGTAAGTTGTTGCTTGTGGCTGCAAGTAACAGAACACTCAAGTAATTGTAACTTGATAATAAAATCCTGAATTAAGTTTCATGACATAAATCTGGCATTATGTAGCTGCAGGGTTAGTTCAGAAGGCTAGTTTGGTGTGCCTGTGATTTTACTGGATTTTCTCTCGTGGTACCAAGATGGCTGCACTTCCCATCGTCAATTCCTCCATCAGGGTTGCTACATGGAATGGATATGCCAGGAATTCTGTCATTTCACCATGAAAGGCAACCCCATTCTTACTTCCAGCCCCAGCAGACTTCCCCTTACTTCTCATTAGTCAGAACTTGGTCACATGCCCTTATCTAGATAAACCACTGGGAAAGGCGACAGGGATAGCATTATGATCATAGACCTGTGGTTCTCAAAGTATGGTTGTTAGGATGATTCTGGTAAGCTTGTTCAAATACAAATTGCTGGGTTCTACCCCCAGAGTCTCTGATTCAGTATGCTGGGGTAGGGTCTGATAATTTTCATTTCTAGTGTGTTCACAGCTAGTTAATGCTGCTAGCTTGAGGATTACTCTTTGAAAACCTGTTATTTAGATCAAGAGGAATTCCACCCCTGGGGCTGGGATATGGGCTTCCTCTTTTCTGAGATTAAGGAACCACTACCCTTTATGTAAACAACTCCAAGTTCTTCTACCAGAAGGGAATGGAAGGTGGTGTATCAGTCACAATCTAGCAGGAAAACAAAAACCTCAGCAGGTAATTCAGTGGAGGTAGTTTAATAGAGTGAATTATTTACAAAGGTGTTAGAAGAGCTTAATGAGCAATTGGGGGAAGCAGGAGTGACCTAGAGATTAGCACTGCAGGAGCCACTCCCACCGCTTGGGCTGGAAAGGTATAGCCATTGTCAGAGATGCTACCAAAGGTAGAGAGGATGGGAAGAAATGTCCTGCTTCTCTCTTCCTCCCTCACTCCTAAGTCTCACCAATGCCCCCAATCAGCCACACCTAGCTGAAAGCCTGTTGACAAAAGGGTCTGAGGAATTCTACTCTCCGGAGTCGACAGAGGAAAGGTAGGTACTGAATTGACAGCAAGTAGGTGAATGACTGGTACAAGGGGCTGGGAGAATGGTTGGCAAGGAGTCAGCTGCAAATGCTTGCTGTGTGTAAGACTGACAGAAGCATTCAAAAACATATTTAGAGTAGTTAACAGCATGCATGTTACAAAACAAGATCTCAGTAAATGGTGATGATGAGCAACAATGACAATGATGATAATGATGGAATGAAGTGATTCCCAAAGAATTGCCAGAACACATTATGACCCCTTTACTAGTTTGACGTGTACTCCGCCATCTTCCCCAAATCCCCAGAGGAATCTTTTACACTTAGTTCATAGAATGACACTGGACGTCCTTCTTTACCTTCTTGCTAACAACAGATACATATATCAGAAACTTTGATCTGATGCTAAGACGAGAATAGAGAATTGAAAGTGCCCTTTAGACTGAGAAGCATTCCTAAGGGAAAGTTGTAGACTGTCCAAAGCAGGATGGGTTCATGCGCCATTAGATTCATCTCAGATATGCTGCAGTTGTAAAATAAAACCTTGATTGGTTTTGAACTCAATTCTCTGGTCCAGATACCTCGGGTGAAGCTGAGTTTACGTTTTGCTCCAGGGATGGGCTGGTAATCCAGACATGGCCACAGTAATTACTTCAGGACTCAGCAAATGACCAAGTTGAGACCAATGATGCTCAAATCCTAGATTTTTGACAGTGCTGTTGATAAAGAATCTCTCTTTTCGATGGATTTAGAACAGCTTAGAACAGCTGGAGAGGCTCTGGTTTAAATTGAAGCTAGTACAATGAAGAGCGGAGTAACCAGAGAAGGAGTCTGAATCCTGATGATACTGTTTGATTACCTGAATCCCATAGTTTAGAACCCCTGGAGGTTTCAATTAGGTGAGACAATATGTTTATTTGGGGCTGGAAGTTGTTAAGCAAGGTTAAAGTATAACCTGAAACTGATGGTCCAAGGTTAAAAGGTGTTTCAGCATCAACTTACCATTCAAGTACTCATCCCTGGGCCTCTCTCCACATACCTGATCCTTACACCTCATGATTACCTGCTTTCTGTTCTCCTAGATCTGTACTCCACAATTACTCCTCCAGCCTTTGCCCTTCACTCTTTCTTTCGTTTTGTTGTTCAGAATCATGTTTTTGTTTTTCCTCTGGTTCTCAGCATCAAAAATTTACATTTGGCTCTTCTGCTTCAGGTTATGTTAAGAAATATGTCTTCTATTTTAATAGAATCTTTGAGAGGCCTTGATGTCGACACTGACCCTACCTCACATACTCCAGCCCTGTGGCAGGACCAGATATAGTGTAAAAATCTGTTTGCCTGTCTTTTACTAGTTTCTTACAGTGGAAAGTTAGATCATTGGTCTTAAACTTTTCTTTTTTCTAGTAAGCGCATTACAGCCAAACATTTGTTTCCAGGCATTGCTGTAGCTGATTCCCACCAATTTTAACATGTTGTATTTTTATTGTCATTCATCATATTTCATATTTTCCCGTAATTTCTTTTTTAATCCATGGGCTTTTGGAAGTGGTGTAGTTTCCTAATATGTTTACTTTTTCTAGATATCTTATTGTTATTTGACTTCTCATTTAATTCTGAAGGTCAGAGAACATACCCTGTAAGATTTCAATCTTTTTATCTTTTTAGAGATTGTTTAATGAACCAGCATTTGTTTTATCTTGATCAACTTTTCGTGTGTACTCGCAAAAACAATATGTATGCTGAAGTAATTGGGTGTCATTTCAGTAAATGTCAATAAGTCTTGTTTAGATCTTCTACATTCTTACTGATTTTTTTCTGTCTAGTTATTCTATGAATTACTGAAATATGGGTGTTAAAATTTCTGGATTTGCGTATTTTCCCCTTTAGTTCTTTGGCTTTGTTTGATATATTTTGAAGCTTTGCTATTAAGAACTTTCAGTATTTAGGATTGTTATATCTTCCTGATGAGCTCTTTTAGGAAATGCCTTTTTTATCTTTGCTAATTTTTCTTATCTTGAAGCCTATTTCTTTCTGATATAAATATAGCTATTCCAACCTTTACCAATGTATACATATGTCAGATTATCATGTTGTACACTTTAAATATTTTACAACTTTATTTGCCAAGTATCCCTTAATTAAGCTGAAAAATAATAAGTATTCCAGCTTTCTTAACATTCATGTGTACATGTTATATCTTTTCCCATACTTCTAAATTGCTTGTGCTTTTGTATTTATAGTGTAGCCCTTGAAGACAATATATAATTCGATCTTGCTTTTTTATCTAGTCTGATAACCTTTGCCTTTAGCTGCGTGAGATACACACACACACATACACACACACACATTTAATACAAATATTGATATGGTTGGATTTGGGTTTATCGTTTTTCAGTTTCTTTTCTATTTGTCTGATTTTTTTGATTTTTTAAATTCCTCTTTTCCCTTTATTGATGCCTTCTTTGGGGTTAATCAAATACTTTTATTTTATTAGGTTTTTTGCTTTTTTAAAATTATTTTTAGTGGTTGTCATAGGGATTACAATATGAACCTTTAATTTTCAGTCTACTTTGGGTACTGTTTTGCTAGATCAGTATAGTTCTGTTTTTCACAGACTACTTCAAATTAATATTTTAATACTTGAGTATGGGTCCATTTTACCACCCAACTCTCCTTTTGCTATTGTTGTCATTTGTTACATCTACATACATTCTGGGTCCTACAATAGTGACATAATTTTTGATTTAAAGTTATTTGTATTTGAAAGAAGTTAAGAGACTAAAAAAGAGATAATCCATATAGTTTATATATTTTCACCTATATTTATTATTGGTAATGTGCTTCATTTCTTCCACTGGATCTGAGATACCATCTAGTTTCTTTTTCCTTCACCCTTAAGAACCTCCTTCAGTGTTTCTTGTAGTGCCAGTCAGCTTGCTATGATTCTCTGTTTTAGTTTATCTGAAAATATATTTATATTACCATCATTTTTGAAAAATAGATTTATTGCATCTAGACTTCTGGATGTATAAACCATTTACACTTAGTGTGATTATTGATATGGCTAAAGTCTCTCATCTTGCTATTTGTTTTCTATTTGTCCCTTGTGTTCTTTGTTCCCTGTCTACTTTTTTAGGTCCATTTTTGCAATGAGTGTTTTATAGGATTGCATTTTATCTTGTTTCCTTATTAGTTATCAATCTTTATTTTGTTACTCTACTGGTTGCTTTTGTATTTATAGTATAAGCTTTAACTTATCATAGGCTACCTTTAAGTGCTATTATACTGCCTTACATATAAGAACCTTACAGTAATACACTTCCATTTCTTCCCTGTTGGACTTTATGCTATTGTTGTACATTTTATTTCACATGTGTTTGAAACCTCCAAATACATTGTTTTTCTTTTAATAAACAGTCAAAAATCATTTAAAGATATTTAAATAATAAGAAAATAATTTAAAAATAAAAATTTTAATTTTTTGCTAAAAATAATAAAGAAAATAATTTTACAATGCAGACACCATTTCCAGTATTCTTCATTCTTTTGTGTGCATCCATATTTTCATCTGTTATCATTTTCCTTCTGCCTGAAGGACTCCCTTTAAAATTTCATGTAGTACTGAAAGGCTAGCTGTGATATCTTTCAGCTTTTATATATCTGAAAGGTCTTTATTTCACTTCATCTGTGAAATTTATTTTTGCTATGTATAGAATCCTAACTTGACAGGTTGTTTTTTTTTTTCATTCTATGCTTTTAAAGCCATTACTTCACTGTCTTTTTCACTTGCATTGTTTCACAAAAGAAATCTGCTGACATTCTTATCTTTGTTCCTCTGCATGTAGCATATCTTTTTTTTTTTTTTTTTGACTACTTTTTAAGACTTTTTTACTTTATCACTGTTTGGAGGAAGTTTGATTATGATGTACCTTCATGTTTTCTTCTTCATGTATCTTGCACCTGGGGCGCAGTGAGCTTCTTGATTCTATTTGCTTATAGTTTTCAATGCCTTTGGAATATTTTTGGTTAATATTCAAGTATTTTTCCTGTCTTCCTGCTCCTTATTCAGGGACTCCAATTACACATATATTTTGATTTTCTCCTGTAGTTTGATTCTCTTTTAATTTTTTTAAAGTCTTTTTTATTTATATTTTGTTTTGGATAGCTTCTATTTCTGTGTCTTAAAGTTCACTAATCTTTTCTTTTCTAATCTGCCAGTAGCCTCATACAGTGTATTTCTCATCTCATACATTGTAGCTTTTATCTCTATTAGCTTGATTTGGAGATACATACATGGAGATGGTGTGTATATATATATATATATATATATATATATATATATCATATATATAATATTATATATTCTATCTATAATATACAGTTAATATATATAAACTCTTTTCATATTTCTATTAACTCTTTAAACATGAATACAGTTATAGTAACTGTTTTAATGTCCTATATTCTAACACCTGTGTCAGTTTTGTTTTGATATCAAATGATTTCTTTTGTCTTCATTTTGGGTTAGATTTTTTTTTTTTCAGTCATCCTAATAATCTTTGTTTGAATGCCAGTCAATATTGATTTTACCTTTTGGATACTGGATATTTTTGGATTCCTATAAATATTCCTGAGCTTTCTTCTGGGACACAGTTAAGATACTTATATACAATTATATCCTTTTGGGTCTTGCTTTTAAGATTATTAGTTGAGGCCAATGCTGTGTTTAATATAGGGCTAATTATTCTACAGTACTGAGGCAAGACCTTTTTGTGTACTCTATCCAGTACGTCTCGATGAATTATGAGAATTTTCAGTCTAGCTTGTGGAAGCATGCACTAGTCCCCTCCCTAGGTGACCACCAGGTACTGTTGCCTCTAATCCATTCTGATTGTCTTTCTCCAGCTTTGAGTAGTTTCATGACACTCATTTTCTGATCAGTACTCTGCTGAATACTTGAATGGGACACCCTGCAGGACTCCGGAGTTCTCTCTGTGCAGCTCTTGCCCCTCCACTACCCTGCTCTGCAAACTCTAGCTGTCTTGTTCTCTCCATACCCTTAGCTCCATGTCCTTAAACCAGGTAGTCCACTGGGCTCCTCTTGTGCTCCTCCCCCTTGTACCAGGTCTGAACCTCTCTCAAGGTAGCAAACTAGGACAATTGCAGGACTCTTCTCATGTGTTTTATGTCTCTCAGGGATCATTCTTCTTAACTGCCTAATTTCCAATATCTTAAAAACCATTTTGTTCATATATATTGATTGGATTGTTCTTGTTATTTTGGGTGGGGAGGTAAGTCCAGTCCCTCTTATTCAATTTTCAATAAAAGTAGAAGTCTATTTATTTTTCAACTCAGTATCTTTTTATTTCAGTCCTTGAACATATTTCTGTGTTTCTTTAAAGTTCTGTCTACTTTATCCAACATCTGGGTAAGAGTGGGGTTAGTTTCTGTTATCTGCTTTTTCTCTTTAGCATGGTCACATTTTCTTATTTCTTTAGATGTATAATTTTTTTACTGTGTATTGGATATTATATTCCTACTTAGTAGAGGTAGAATTTTCCTCTGAAGAGTGCTTATTTTCATTACAGCAGGCAGTTAAATTGGTTAGCCTCAGACTCTAATTTCTGTCTCCTCTGTAGTAGCATTGGCTGAAATCTGTACTCAACTCTTTCACCTGCATATCTGTTGCTAACAATAGGTTAGATCATCTTTAGGCCTGAAATGGTGCTTAGCCACAGGTGATGCTAAAAGAGAAGTTCCTTCTTCCTCCAAAATATGCAGGAGGCTGTATGGGTTAATGGGCATATTCTGGAGTCAAGTAGACCTTGGTTTAAATCTCTCTCTGCTACTTTCCAGATGCTTTACTATGAGCATATGATTTAAACATCTAAGCTCCCATTTTCTGTTTAAGGTAATTCAAATTATGTCAGAGCCATTCTGAGAACCAAATGAAGTAGTGAGTATAAAGCACTTGTCGGAGGGCCTGACATATAATAAATTATTAATAGGTAGAAGTTCAAAAATTCTATCTGGTAAAGAGAGAAACTATAGCAAGAAACACAGAATATTCTAAAATAGAGTGGATATAAGTTAAATAGGGTAGCAGAACTGTGTTAAAGAGCACAGTAGGAATTCAGGTGATAGAACTGTTAAACACTATAGGAATTCAGAGGAAATAAAGAGGACTTTTTTTGTGGGATTAAAATTTGTGCTTGGATTTTAACTTCAAAAAAAAAGTCACTTACAGAGTGGGAAGCATGAAATGAAATTGCACATAGAATATGCAGATACTAAGGTAACCAGGCCAGAGTATGCCAAGGTTTTGTGCTGAAGAATTTTGAGAAATGAAAGAGAATTGATAGGCAAAGTGAGGTCAGATTATTGACTCTTTGAATGCCTGGTGGGAGGTTTTTACAATAACAATCATTTGTAAATACTAGAAGAGCCGGATATAATAAAATCACAGAATCATAGAAATTTCAGACTGGGAGTGAATATGACCTAGTTCAATGGTTTTGTTTGTTCGTTTGTTTGTTTAATTATCAATGTGCATCACAGTGAAACTTTAATAGATCTATACTACAGAAATGTATAACTTGCTCAATGGCCACTCCAGGTGGGTCCATCTGGAGATTCAACCGGTTTGCCTAAGAGAACCTCCATGGAAACCTAGTGCTCTGTTGAGTACTAGTTGAAAAACACTGATATAGTTAAATCTTTGCTTATTGTAAAAGTAAAAGAGTTAATGTATTGAGTTGGAAAGTGACTTACTCAAGCTGAATTAGCTATCGAGTGCCAGAATAGCTAGTGTTATTTTAATTAAAATTTTCTGAGCAATTAGATTTGGGAACATCAGTCTTATACGTCTATGAATTGGAGAAGACAGTGATGGAAAGACCAGCCAGGAGATACTGCACTCATTCAGGTCTGAGAAAATAAGAAACTGTGTGTGGTGTTGGCAACAGATCTAGCGAATGGATGCAAAACAGATTTTTAAACCATGTCAAAGGAAGAATTTTCAATGCATCTCCCTTCCCTTCCTCTGACTTTCCTTCACCCAGAAAATATTCCTTTTGTGCCACTGAATTCCAGGTCCTGCTTTGTCCT
This sequence comes from Balaenoptera physalus, assembly GCF_965194825.1. Taxonomy (NCBI): domain Eukaryota; kingdom Metazoa; phylum Chordata; class Mammalia; order Artiodactyla; family Balaenopteridae; genus Balaenoptera; species Balaenoptera physalus. The sequence continues at coordinate 78,181,205 of NC_138889.1, forward strand.
CATGTCACCTCATGAGCTTACAACCTAGCAAAGGGCTTGCTGAGAGGATGGATATTTGAGTATAGACTTGGAGGTTGAGATATTAAGCCATGGAGGTATCTGAGAGAACATTCTAGACAGAGGAACAGCTTATGTGGACAACATATGCAGCGGCTGGAGCATGTCTGATATGCCTGAGGAGTAGCTGGGAAGTCAGTGTAGCTGTCCTGGCCAGTGTAATCAAAAAGAACAGTGTTTGATGAACTCAAAGAAGTAAGAGCAGGCAGATCATGTAAGGTTTTGTAAGGCATTATAACAACTTTGACCTTTTATTCATTGATTGTGAGGAATGAGAGCTGAGACAGAGTATTGGGGAGGAAAATGAGTTTGATACATAGAAAGATATATGTTATGTAATGCTTTGGGTAGAATGAGTTTGAAATGAAGAGACCTCTGAGATTAACTTATTCATAGGCAATAGTAAATGTGTGTATGAACTTCTGTTAGAGGTCACGTTATAGAGATGTAGATGAGACACCCTCCAGATTAGAGAGGAGAGTTAAAGTGGGTTAAGGTGATTCGTTGTAGAAGAATTTGGGAATGATTTGTTCAGAGAATAGTCAAACAAAAAGAAACACTTCAGAGATAAAATTAGAAGGGTACAACTCTCTCGTGCCAAGTCAGTAAAGAAAGAGATTTACAAAAGGCAGAGAAGAGCAATATCACCAATGCCACTGATGCTATTATTAATAGCAGGCACCGTTCAGTTTAATGGACCCAAACGAGTTGCTGATCGGGACTTACGAAGAAGAAACAGTAATAATGATGTCACCATATATTCTGTGTAGCAGTTAATTGACTTCCAGGGCTTGTTTATACCTTATTGAAGCTTTGTTTGTGAGGCAGACGAAACATTTATTTTTGTTATTGCAAATTAGATAATGAAGAAACTGAGGTACAAAGCGATCATTTAAACTTGATAACACCATTCAGCTGGTTAGTAGCAGATGAAGACATCAGCCCAAAGCCCAGATCTGCCATCTTGTAGGGAGTTAAAGCTGGAAGAAGACTGAGGTGTGCTATAGCACAGTCCTTTCCTTTTACATGAAAGGAATGGAAGCCTGGAGACTTGGACTGTCTTGGCCTGGACACATAGCTCCTCCATGACCAAGTGGGGATTAGAAATTACAGAATGTTAATGATTGCAGACCTAATGAGTGCCTGCCTAGTTTGGTGGAGCAGCTTTACATTGATCTCATTCAATCCTTAAAGTAACAATGAGAGCTAGGTAATATCCTCCTCCTTTAAGAGCCAAGGAAACTGAAGCTGAAAAAATATAAACAACCTGCTCAGAGTCTTCTAACTAGGAAGTCACAGAGCCAGGATTCAAACTCAGGTATATTTGACTACAAAGCTTTGTCTCATTTGCACATTATCTCGATTCTTGGTTTTCAGCACAAAACCACCCCTGTAGGTGCCTGCATAATCTTGATAGGTGCTGTTCTTTTCTTGTTTGCTTATTTTTGTTTTTGTTTTTAGAGATTGTGTCTGCATGCTTCTGACCTTAGCACAGTCTTTCCCCTTAATGTGGAAAGGGGTCTATCAAAACAGTTAGGAAATGCTGGCTGTAGCAATAAAGCAGCCCCAAAACGTATAATGGCTCAATAAGACAGAAACATATCTCTGCTCACATAAAGAGTCCCTGACAGTTTCAGGTCTGTGGAAGGGCTCTGCTCCACTTAGTCACGCATGGAGCCAGACAGACAAAGCCTCTGCCATTTTCAACCTGTGGCTTCCAAGTTCCCCTGTACATTAGCCTCCAGTGGGAAGGTGGAAATAGCATGGAGGTTCATATGAGATATTTTTGTGGGCCATATTGGAATTACATTATTTCTAACTTTAGAGCTAGAGCTTAGTCACAAAGCCTCACCCATCTGCAAAAGACGTGTAGGCCTCACCCATCTGTAAAGGACCTGTGCTCAGGACACACCCTTGGGAGCCCAAGAAGAAAAGATGGAAGAGCTAGCCTGTTTTTACCACAGAGCCTTTCTTTTTATTTATTTATTTTTTAATTCAAGTATAGTTGTTTTACAACGTTGTGTTAGTTTCTGGTGTACCGCAACGTGATTCAGTGGGTACACACGCACATGCACACACACACATGTGCACACACACATATATATATTCTTTTACAGATTCTTTTCCATTATAGGTTATACAAGATATGAATATAGTTCCCTGTTCTATACAGGAAGTCCTTCTCATTTATCTATTTTATCTATAGTAGCTTGTATCTGTTAATCCCGAGCTCCTGGTTTATCCCTCCCCCGACCTTTTCCCTTTGATAACCATAAGTGTATTTTCTACGTGTGTGAGTCTGTTTCTATTTTGTAAATAAGTTCATTTGTATCATTTTTTTTAGATTCCACATATAAGTAGTACTATGTAATATTTCTTTCTCTGACTTACTTCACTTAGTATGATAATCTCTAGGTCCATCCCTGTTGCTGCAAATGGCGTTATTTCATTCTTATTTGTGTCTGAGTAGTGTTCCATTTTATATATATATACACACACACACTACCTCTTCTTTATCCATTCATTTGTTGATGGACACTTAGGTTGTTTCCATGTCTTGGCTATTGTAAATAGTGCTGCTACGAACATTGGGGTGCACGTAAATTTTCGAATTAAAGTTTTCTCTGAATATATGACCAGGAGTGGGATTGCTGGATCTCCACACTGTTTTCCATAGTGGCTGCATCAATTTACATTCCCACCAACAGTGCAAGAGGGTTCCCTTTTGTCCACACCCTCTCCAGCATTTATTATTTGTAGACTTTTTGATGATGGCCATTCTGACCAGTGTGAGGTGATACCTCCATGTAGTTTTGATTTGCCTTTCCACAGAACCTCTCTTTTTCATTTATTTGTCTTTTTAGTTTCCCTCAAGTATTCCGATGCATGCTATGTTCAGTAGAGTCCTGGAACTCAGCAAATATTAGATAATAATCAGGTTTGTGTTCACTGTACTTGTGGCACTTTATGGTATTGCTTTACTTCCTTAAATTCAAGTAACATTTTTTGGGAGGAGAGAATCCAGTTTTATGGGGTATATATTATAGATTCATAGATTCTATCCCTGAATGTTTTGCAATATTACAATTGTCTCAAAATACAAATGAGCATCAGTGTCTTATAGTTTTCTGCATATAGGTCTTTTGTCTCCTTAGGTAGGTTTATTCCTAGGTCTTTTATTCTTTTTGTTGCAATGGTAAATGGGAATGTTTCCTTAATTTCTCTTTTAGATTTTTCATCATTAGTGTATAGGAATGCAAGAGATTTCTGTGCATTAATTTTGTATCGTGCTACTTTACCAAATTCATTGATTAGCTCTAGTAGTTTTCTGGTAGCGTCTTTAGGATTCTGTATGTATAGTATCATGTCATCTGCAAACAGTGACAGCTTTACTTCTTCTTTTCCGATTTGGATTCCTTTTATATATTTTTCTTCTCTGACTGCTGTGGCTAAAACTTCCAAAACTATGTTGAATAATAGGGGTGAAAGTGGACAACCTTGTCTTATTCCTGATCTTAGTGGAAATGGTTTCAGTTTTTCACCATTGAGAATGATGTTGGCTGTGGGTTTGTCATATATGGCCTTTATTATGTTGAGGTAAGTGGAGAGATATGCCATGTTCTTGGATTGGAAGAATCAACATTGTGAAAAATGACTGTACTACCTAAAGCAATCTACAGATTCAATCAAGCAATCCCTATCAAACTACCAATGGCGTTTTTCACAGAACTAGAACAAAACATTTCACAATTTGTATGGAAACACAAAAGACCCCGAATAGCCAAAGCAATCGTGAGAACGAAAAATGGAGCTGGAGGAATCAGGCTCCCGGACTTCAGACTATACTACAAAGCTACAGTCATCAAGACAGTATGGTACTGGCACAAAAACAGAAATATAGATCAATGGAACAGGATAGAAAGCCCAGAGGTAAACCCATGCACATATGGTCACCCTATTTTTGATAAAGGAGGCAAGAATATACAATGGAGAAAAGACAGCCTCTTCAATAAGTGGTGCTGGGAAAACTGGACAGCTACAAGTAAAAGAATGAAATGAGAACACTCCCTAACACCATACACAAAAATAAACTCAAAATGGATTAAAGACCTAATGTAAGGCCAGACACTATAAAACTCTTAGAGGAAAACATAGGCAGAACACTCTATGACATAAATCACAGCAAGATCCTTTTTGACCCACCTCCTAGAAAAATGGAAATAAAAACAAAAATAAACAAGTGGGACCTAATGAAACTTAAAAAGTTTTGCACAGCAAAGGAAATCATAAACAAGACAAAAAGACAACCCTCAGAATGGGAGAAAATATTTGCAAATGAAGCAACTGACAAAGGATTAATCTCCAAGATTTACAAGCAGCGCACGCAGCTCAATATCAAAAAAACAAACAACCCAATCCAAAAATGGGCAGAAGACCTAAATAGACATTTCCAGAGAAGATATACAGATTGCCAACAAACACATGAAAGGATGCTCAACACCACTAATCATTAGAGAAATGCAAATAAAAACTACAATGAGGCATCACCTCACACCCGTCAGAATGGCCATCATCAAAAAATCTACAAACAATAAATACTGGAGAGGGTGTGGAGAAAAGGGAACCCCCTTGCACTGTTGGTGGGAATGTAAATTGATACAGCCACTGTGGAGAACAGTATGGAGGTTCCTTAAGAAAACCAGAAATAGAACTACCATACTACCCAGCAATCCCATTACTGGGCATATACCCTGAAAAAACCATAATTCAAAAAGACTCATGTACCACAGTGTTCATTGCAGCACTATTTACAGTAGCCAGGACGTGTCCATCAACAGGTGAATGGATAAAGAAGATGTGGCACATATATACAATGGAATATTACTCAGCCATAAAAAAGAAACGAAATCATGTTATTTGTAGTGAGGCGGATGGACCTAGATTCTGTCATACAGAGTGAAGTAAGTCAGAAAGAGAAAAAGAAATACCATATGTTAATACATACATATGGACTCTAAAAAAAAAAAAAAAGGTTCTGAAGAACCTAAGGGCAGGAGAGGAATAAAGATGCAGACGTAGAGAATGGACTTGAGGGCACAGGGAGGGGGAAGAGTAAGTTGGGACGAAGTGAGAGAGTAGCATGGACATATATACACTACCAAATGTAAAATAGATAGCTAGTGGGAAGCAGCCACATAGCACAGGGAGATCAGCTCGGTGCTTTGTGACCACCTTGAGGGGTGGGATAGGGAGGGTGGGAGGGAGACGCAAGAGGGAGGAGATATGGGGATATATGTATATGTATAGCTGATTTACTTTGTTATAAAGCAGAAACTAACACACCATTGTCAAGCAATTATACTGCAATAAAGATGCTAAAAAAATAATAAAAAATATATAAATTAAAAAAAATACAAATGAACATTTTTAAAGATCCAGAAATCATCTCTCAGTCCTAACCAGTGACCTTGTTACAAGGTAATATTAATTTTTTTCTGTCTTCTATTTTTAAGCAGTAATATAGAGTCCAAAGTTAATATCCTATACAGTAGGGGAAACAGTAGATTTTGCTTAAGGGTCTCTTTTGGTCATCACATCTATGAAGTTTGATTTTGTTATTCCTGATCTACAGATCAGAAAGCAAAAATTTGGAAAAATCTAAACAATATATTAGTGTGTTGTTGAGCAGGAGTTTGAAGTCATATTTGTGTTCAAAGCCAATGTTCTCAACCATGGTTATATGTTTACATTCCAGTTGCCCTGATAGACTCTAAGTGTCTGGAGTACAGGGACCTTATCTTTTTCATCTTTTTATCATAGGGTGGAATATAGCTTCATACAAGTATGCTCAATAAACTTTTGTTGAATGAATGAAAGCACCAAAAGTTTTTCTCATGGCTCAACCTACAAATCCCTAGAAAAGATATAATCAACTATTTCTCTGTGAACTTTAACCAATTAATATGAAATACAAAAGTATCTCCTTGGAAATAAACTTTGAGAACAACTTTATTTTGTAAATTTTCAAATAGCAAATCTGAGAGAGAGGAGATCAGATGAAGGAAGAGATTCATCCAAGTCAAGAAACTAGAATTTTGCAAGAATCCAAGGATGTGTTTGCCAATGACTTTTTTTTTTTTTTTTTTTTTTTTTAATTTTTATTTATTTATTTATGGCTGTGTTGGGTCTTCGTTTCTGTGCTAGGGCCTTCTCTAGTTGTGGCAAGCGGGGGCCACTCTTCATCACGGTGCGCGGGCCTCTCACCATCGCGGCCTCTCCCGTTGCGGAGCACAGGCTCCAGACGCACAAGCTCAGCAATCGTGGCTCACGGGGCCCAGCCGCTCCGCGGCATGTGGGATCCTCCCAGACCAGGGCTCGAACCCACGTCCCCTGCATTGGCAGGCAGACTCTCAACCACTGCGCCACCAGGGAAGCCCGCCAATGACTTTTGATAGCAAATTCACTGCACATTCCAAATAGGGTTAAATATGTTGCTTAGGACACATCCTATGGAAAAACCTTGGGTTGTCCTCTGTTTTTCATGCTGAATTAAAAACTCAAAGTACAAGTCGGATTCTTGATTGAAGGCAACTTTAACTGTGTGTGTTTTGTTGCCTGAAAATCCCTAAAGATTAGAGTCAGGAGCAAAGTCTTAAAAACTGTATAGTGTCTTTTAGAGGTAAATAAGATGTAAAGATTAAACTAACCCCATAATATTTAGTTTTGTGAATTGACATTGTATCTTTGTGATTTGCAAATAGCAGGATCTCTTGTGGTACTTTGAATCTCTATTATAGCACTTTTTCATTGTTCCTTATGTTCGGTCCTTTGTCATTTATTTTTTCATTCATTCATTCCCACAGACTTGTACTGGGTACTTTCATATTGCTTGACATTCACTTATTATTCCAAGGAATGTAAACGTAAGATGTTGTCTGTATCCTTGGGAAGTCTGCATTTGAGGGATGGACACAAAAGGGAAATACTGCTGTGCTTAAATAGATGTGTGTGTACATAGTGAGGCATTAGGGAGGGAGGACCTGTATGTCTGGAGGAGTTGGAGAAGGTGATATCAGTTAGGGTTTGAAGGATGAGTGGGTGTTATATACTTCTTCCTCTTGATCGAGAGCTCCTGCGTTTCAGGAATCACATCTTCTTCACTTTTGCATCTGTTTTGCAACTGCCACAATACAAATATCATCCTTGACACGTATTTTCAGCTCAGCCAATATTTAGAGAATTGAATAAATACATTATCTTGGTGTAAATCTTCCTTTCTCCATTCATCAATGACATGATGTGATAGAAGAATGACAAGTACGGGTTCTAGCTCATTCTGAACCTGGTTTCACCATATGTTAGCTGTTTGACCTGGGCTATCATGTGATTCATTATGTAGCAGACACTTGGATACAAAAGTGAATACTATAGGTTCCACTCTCAGGAATCCTCCAACATCTCTTGTTTCCTCTGCTACATTTTCGGGTCTGTGCTGGATTAAACTGAGATTTAAACAAAATCCTGGGATTTGTTATAGGAAGGAAAAATGATTTTTTTATTTGTCTGTTTCCTTTGCAATGTCTGACACCGTGTGATGCACCCAGGCTCACTGTGATTTATCAGAATTCCTTGAGACAGGGGGCCGGATTCCATGGTGAACTCACAGAGACCCCGTTCCCAGAGCATCTGTCTTGTTTGTTTGCCCGTAGCAAGTGCTGACTGGGAGAAACAAATCTCTTAGGACAAAGGCAGCCACAAGGCATTTAACAGTTTTTAAAGTCCCCAAAGTATCACTGAAAAGCCTCCAGGTGTTTTCTGTATTTGGGTTTGTGGTTGTTGCTTTTAATACTACTGCGACTATACAGAAGAAATAGCCAGTTTTATGAACACGACGAAAATATAAGCACCTCTCAAGTACAGCCTGGTTTCATATGAAATGAAACTGTTGGCTTCAGTTATAGACCTGGCCCACGAAATAGAAATGTGCAGCCTTGTTTGCAGGTGCTACTGTGCCGTGAGCCCTGCTTATTCCCAGTGAAGCCCCGGAAGCTGCTGTGTGCAGTGCAGCTCCCAGGCAAGGAACACCTCCACTACTTTTCTAATTTTCAGTATAAGCCAGGAATACCCCAGTGTCTCTGGGGTAATTGCAGATGTATAACTTGACTGGTTGTATTCACTCCCTATAAGAGTCTCCCATGCTACACAGATAACTTATATCCTGCTGGATTGTGGAAGCTTTTACTAGTTTCTCTTATTTCATTTTGGGGAATAAAACTATATGTGAATCGAAAAAAAATATTTGCACATCATTCAGTACTCCTGCCCCTCCTAGAAATTTCCTGTAGAATTGAGAGCAGGAGGAATTATTTGTAAGATGTTCAGATAATTTATCCTCCAAACTGAGTTGGTTTTGAGAGTGAAAGAGGCAGCAGGTGACAATGAGACCAACCAGGACACATGCTTTCTTTGGTTATTTGAGAAGTTTTGCTTTTGTATGTCCTGGTTTCCTGACACACTAACTGTGGCTAGATGGTTGTTACCTAAATATTGTCATTAGTCTAGAAATCACAGGGTCTGTGGGGATCATGACAGACTTTCTGGAAGCTTTGGAAATAAATGTCTGAGGCAAAATTTATTGCTGCTTTGTTACAGAGAGTTATCTTTCAGCCTCTCATAGAGAAGTTATCTCTGAAAATCAGTCTTCTAGTTATGTCTGTTCCTCTTGGTGACCTGTATTTAGAAATAACCAAACTGACTTCATAACTTAGGGCCCGGTCCTTCCCCTCTGTGAGACATGGCCTCAAGTCACTTCTCTGTTTCAATTTATGAACATTTTAGTGATTCAAGGTGTGTCCCACTGAACCACACACCTGTAAAATTTCAGCAATGAAAACATAGTTGTTGAAATTTTATTGTTTGGAGATTTATAATAAATGCACACACAACCTGACTGCTATAGCTGAAGGTGCTATAGAAGCACTAGGTCCTGCGGCCTGATTGCATTTAGAAACCTGAGGGATGTATGTCTGTATGTCACAAGGGCGACATGAACTTAATGACACAGCCATAAAGGAAGAAGATGGCAGTTGGCAGAAAAAGGCCAGGATGGAGTTGCCCAGAATAAAGAGCTGCACCTTTCCTCTCTTTACTTGGCTGGAATGCTATGAGATGAGACTGGCAGGTTTCAAACTACATTCACAGCCTTGTGCACAACTCAGGACTTTTCAGTATAATAGATACACTGGTAGCTGATGCCTACAGCAGGGCACTGCTGAACAGGACTCCAAAGTGCGTTCTATCCATTATGTGTTATATCTTAGTATTAATTAAATTTCTATTTGTATAAGACTGCTGTAGTTCAGGTGTTTCTAGGAGGACTAGGGGGGGATTCCCAGCCAGCAATGGCTGTATTCCAAGAAATAATTACCTGGAGAGATTCTGTAAGATGAGCTGAGCCTGTCATGACGATTGACAGATCATCTTTCTGCAGTGGTGTCACTTTCCTTCAGCTCAGAGGCAAGCCTTTGGGCTAGAGAATCTGTGCGTGATCCAGGCATTTGCTGATAGAGCAAATACAGCCCAGAAAACTTCTTTTCATCAGGCATGATTGAAGAATGAGGAGCTCTGATTGACTATCACAAATCAAGTCCTTAAGCGAATCAGCAGTTTTAGAAAGAATTAGAACAGTGGTTCTCAGACTGTGCTCCCCCAAAACTTAGTTTCACAAGATATATCCAAAGACAAAGCATTCCTTGGCCAAATAAATTTGGGAAACAGTGCGTATTATGATTCTCCTAAGTTTTGCAGGGCATATAAATATGATAAGTCTCTGAGACTGAAATCTATAAAACATTTGTGTAACACTATTTAACCTAGAGTTTCCTGAACTTATTTGTTCACAGATATTTTCAAAGAATACCAATTAATATCTGGGATTACTGTACTGAAATCACTGAATCAGAGAAGAGTCATATACTCTGAATAACAAAACTGTGCCAAACATCCTCGATTTAGTTTCTGGTGATTCAGAAACTAACACAGCATGTGCCGTTAGGAATGTCTTCATGACCATCAGTTCTCATTCATTGTTCAATTTATGAGAAAGCATCCAAAAAATGAAGCTTTCTGTTTGTTTGGATTCTAGAAAAAAAAGATGGGATACAGTTTTTCCTGTAACTTTATTTTAGGTGACTAACCAGTTTTAGTTGATATGTTGACATGAGCATGTTTTAGGTGTTTATTGAAAGGTTAGTGTCAAAAGAAATTAATGTCCTGGTGGGCTTGTGTTTTTCTCTGAGGCAGATATTGATGAATGTACAGAGGGGATCATTGAGTGCCACAACCATTCCCGCTGCGTTAACCTGCCAGGGTGGTACCACTGTGAGTGCAGAAGCGGTTTCCATGACGATGGGACCTATTCACTGTCCGGGGAGTCCTGTATTGGTAAGCAGCTTTCAGCCATGCCCTCCATCCATCTGGACCTTTGCAGGAGGGGTAGCCTGCTTTGGTAGTCTGTTCAGCTGCCAGTGTTAAGATATGACCCCTCACTGGTTAAACTCATCAGTTTTCAAATTTCCTCCCTCTACAATTCAGGGATCAGGCCAGGGATTAGGCAGTGCAGGGTTTTAGTACTATTATACAGAAACTGGGGCAGTCAGAGGACAAAGGCTGTGTCTGTAGGCTGTGGCTTTTAGTTCTTTCTGAAGGAAACCATGATGACTTGCTGGAATTTTTCACAGTTTAAGATAGAGCTTTGGGAGAAGAGGAAATATTGCGGGACTTAGAAAGTTTAGTTTAAATCTCAGCTCTTGTACTACAGAAGTCACTGTACCTCTCTGAGCCTTCTCCTGTGAATACATAAAAATGTGGATAATAATGCACATATATTATTAGATTTAAATGGGATACCATAATATTTAAAGATTATAAGCTTTGGATTGATGCACAAATATGATAGAGTCAAATTAACCTTATTATTGTTGCTATTACCACTGCTATCATCTTTGCAAGGTCTCCTTGAATCACTTTTCTGCTTGCAGTTCTGTTAACTGCTGAACAGAGGAAGTTAACAGATGGAGTTCTTCCCCTTCAAGACCTTATACCTTTCATGAAATCCAAACAACTGATCAAAAATGTAATCGTTTCCATGAGAACCTTGGCCAATCCCATTATTTCATGCCATGTGGACTCAGCTGAATTCTTAATGCTGATTTGGACAGACCCAGAGGGCAAGCATTCTGACCATGGGTTCTCAAAGTTCAGAATGCTGAATTAGAAAATGGAAATTTGACTTTGCTCTCTGCATATCTATCTTATTTTTTCTAAAGGTTGCTCCTGAGAACCAGTCAGTGTTTTTTACAACTCTTCCCCTAAGATTGCTCTGAAGCAAAGCTGAACTGGGGAACAATAGGCACATGGCATGAATGGTCCATTGCAATGTCAGCATTACTGCTGAGAGGCACGCAGTGTAGTTGTTGGAGGCATAGACCCTTGAGCCAGACTCCCTGAAGTCAAATTCCAGCTCTGCCATTACTAGGTAGGTTGCAAGGTCTTATCTAAACTCTACCTCAGTTGTCTCATCTATAAAATGGAAATGTTCATGTTCCTGCATATTCAGCCCTCTGCCCCACGTCTATCCGTGTTTCTTTTATTGTTAAAACGATGATTTGCAACCTCCGGGAGAGGTTTGCATCTATCCTGGGTCTTCATATACTTCCTTTACACATGGCCAGGAACTTCTGTATGTGTACAACTCAGAGTAAATAGATGTTATGTGAATAGGGATAGATCAAATGGCTGTTGTTGGATAGAAATATAGAATATTGACATATGCGGTATTACATTTTGGGGCTAAAGATAAAAATTTCCTTTTTAAAAACAGTACTTAACATCAATAAATAGGTGACTCTTAGCTTTTTTGTGCATAAAAGACCTTAAACATGACTTAGTTGATCCAATTTGATAACTGCCTGGACCTGCCATGGTGTCGCACACTTCTGTGCCTTTGCACGGGCCGACCCCTCTGACTGGAATGGAACGGAGCTCTGAGTCAAGGAGCTCCTCTCCTTGATCCTGCTGATTCACATGTGAAGTTTTGTTCCTTTTCCTAACTTCAGCTCATGTTTCACTGGGACCCCATGAAGCATTCTTTGATGTCTTCGTAGGAGTTATCACTCCTCTCCTCTCTAGCTCTAGAGCTTTTACCCCGGCATATGTTTCTGTGGCTTCACCTGTTGCACTACCATTCAGTTTATTTGCTCTTGGACTAGTCTGTGAACATGAAATGAGGTTTATTCTTCTGTCTCTCCAGCGAGACCCTTTGGTAGTTGGTGTGCAGTAAATGAGAAGATGCAACCACAGTTCATGTGTCCAGTAAAGAAGTGCAATCTCAGAAAGGGTGACACCTTGCTTCCAGCCACGTAGTTTGTTTGGTACAAGTCGAGACTCAAGCCTAGCTCATCTATGTCCCAGATGCTGGGGACAGTCCCACTTTATACCTATTGTTCTGATGTAATTATCAATCGTGCCCTGTCACTGTCATAAATGTCCCTGTTAGAATGACAGATGTCATGGTCACCTCACCTGCTGATTTCTCTCTGCCATGCTGAGTGACGTGCCTGGGGAACAAAGCTCTGCCCCCCCCCCCCAGGGATGCACTTTCTTCATCCATGAACTGCTTCCTGCTCTGCCCAGGAAAATGTCGGTGAACTGGATTCCTTGGCAAGGAACTAGGGTTGCTTTTAGTAGTAACATATTTTCTGAATTCGCTTTCATTTCCTCACCTGTAAAAATAGTTTTGTATATGGGTCTTACTAAGAAGAGAAATCTGACCATCATTTAGGTTATATTTGGTAGTTGAGAGCACTGTTGGTTCAGAATATTTCTTGGTGTAATAGATGTGTAAATCTGATCATGTCACTTTCTTGTTACATCCTTCTAACGCCTTCCCATTGGATGTAAATAAATTTCTAACTTCTTTGCATGGTCTTCCTCCAGGCTTTAGGTGACATTGTCCCTGCCCACGTATTGGGCTTATCTCTTATGTATGTTAGCCTTTCTGATCTTTTCATGCCTTGAACATGACAGTGAACTCACCCAGTTTCAGGGCCTTTGCCTTTGCTGTTCTCTCCGTCTGGAACACTCAACACCTGTTTCCTTGCATGGTTGTCTTTTTTTTTTTTTGAAGTATAGTTGATTTACAATACTGTGTTAGTTTCATGTGTACAGCATAGTGATTTGTTTTCTTTTTCTTTGCAGATTATATTCCATTAAAGGTTATTACAAGATATTGGGTATAGTTCCCTGTGCTATACAGCAAATCCTAGTTATCTATTTTATGTATAGTAGTTTGTATCTGTTAATCCCATACTCCTATTTGTACCTCCCTCCCTTCCCTTCTCTTTGGTAACCATAAGTTTGTTTTCTATGTCTGTGAGTCTATTACTGTTTTGTATATAGACTCATTTGTATTATTTTTTAGATTCCACATATAAGTGATATCACATAGTGTTTGTCTTTCTCTTATTTCACTTAGTATAATATTCTCTATGTGTATTCATGTTGCTGCAAATGTCAACATTTCCTTCTTTTCATGGCTGAGTAATATTCCACTCTGTGTGTATATATGTATGTGTGTGTATGTATATATATATATATATATATATATATATACACACACCACATCTTCTTTCTTTTTTTTTTTTTTAATTTTTATTTATTTATTTATTTATTTTTGGCTGTGTTGGGTCTTCGTTTCTGTGTGAGGGCTTTCTCTAGTTGCAGCAAGTGGGGGCCACTCTTCATCGCGGTGCGCGGGCCTCTCACTGTTGCGGCCTCTCTTGTTGCGGAGCACAGGCTCCAGATGCGCAGGCTCAGTAGTTGTGGCTCACGGGCCTAGCTGCTCTGCGGCATGTGGGATCTTCCCAGACCAGGACTCGAACCCGTGTCCCCTGCATCGGCAGGCAGATTCTCAACCACTGCGCCACCAAGGAAGCCCCACCACATCTTCTTAAGCCAATCATTTGTTGATGGGCACTTGGGTTGCTTCCATGTCTTGGCTATTGCAAATAGTGCTGCTATGAACGTTGGGGTGCATGTATCTTTTTGAATTAGAGTTTTCATTTTTCCAGATATATACCCAGGAGTGGGATTGCTGGATCATATGGTAACTCTACTTTTAGTTTTTTAAGAAACCTCCATACTGTTTCCACAGTGTCTGCACCAATTTACATTCCCACCAGCAGTGTAGGAGGGTTCCTTTTTCTCCACACCCTCTCCAGAGTTTGTTATTTGTAGACTTATTTTTTCATTTAATTCTTAGCTCGAATGCCACTTGTTTGAGGAGACTCTCCCTGACTATTTTATCTGGGGTAGTTGCTTCATTATATCTCTCTTTTATATCTTTTATAGCATTTTTTTGGTTTACAAATTTATTGTGTATATACATATGTGTAATTGTCTCCTGCCACAAATGTACAGATTCTCTGAGGGCAGAGACCTTGTCTGTGTTTCACCACTGTACACACATTTCATCATGTATACACAATGTAGGCACAAATTAGGCATTCAATGCATATATGTCAAATGATTGAAGGAATAGATAAAACTGTATCAGGTCAAATTTATTTTGTATTTGGTTTGACACAACTAGTTGTGTAGATTGCAGTGAGTAACATAAGATGTTAAATATCACAAAATCATGTGAGTCTTTCGTTTCAGAAACATAATATTTATTAAGAACAACCATTACACCAGTACTGGGTTAAGTCTTCTGGGAATATGAGGATAAAGAAGATAAGATCTCTGTTCTTGAAGGATTTATAACTTGAAATATTTTGAATCATAATAACCTATCTTAATGGCACTGAACATTAGCACATAAAATAAGCCCTAAATAACATCAGCTTACATTTAAAAGAAATAGCAGCATCTAAAACAATCGTTTAAAAAACTCTTTTAAGTGTTTTAGCAACATGCACTCAGCTATGCTTTTTCCCCAGACAATAGCAGGGATGGCATATGTTGGAATCTAAAATATGGCAATTATAGGCTTTCAGGCCAACAGTCACCTGCCACTCCATGCCATTTTTTGTTAGATGAGGTTAACACCTGCTCTACTGACTTCATCAGTTACTGGAAACGTCGAACGTTACTAACATCATAAAGAACAGCACCCTTGCAAGATTTACTGTTGCCTCTTTCTGCTAAAGTAGATCATATAATTGAAGAAATGACTAGTCTAGGTATTGTAGAGACAGACGGAATCGCCCTTCTTGAGAAGCTTATCAGAGTCTCCTCTACCTCCCTCTTTCTCTCCCATTTGCTTGTATATGTTTATAAGTCCGGGAAAGATGGGCATAAACAGGTTTGCTAGCTGGAATTTGTAGACGAAGATGACAGGGATGCCTTATTACTGTGGGGTCCGGTGCGCTTTGTGTTTGGATGCAGTGGTGGGAGTTCAGTGACTCTCGGTTTTCACATAGAAGCTGTGAGCAGTTCCTTTTTATCTGGGCACAGTTATCTGGGTCATTTAGAAATGAAAACTAGTGTATAATCAACAATGCCATGTCTAGAGAGCAGGATTTTACATATTTTGAAAATGAGATTCAAATTCCCTTGGATGTCAGTCTGCCTCCGTGATCTTGCTTCTGCCTTTGAATCTTTATTTTCCTCTGCTCCCTCTCATCTCCCACATGAATCCTCGGGCCTCCGCAAATATTTCTTCCACCCTTCCCAAACCCTGCAGTCTTTACTCCTTTGCTTGTATGCTTTTCCCTGACCACCCCTCTATCCCCATTTCCACTTGTCAAAATCCTGATGAAGTTTTACGCCCTAAACTAGTGATTCTCAAATGTGTTTCACAGTAGATTCACGTGAGTAGCTTTTTAAAAATACTTATAATGGGGCATCACACACTGGGAGAATCTGATTCAGTTGGTCTGTTATGGGATAGATTGAGGTCATTTTTTTAAGGTCTACAAGTGATTAGAAAGAATAGTCAATTAACATAGAGAACCACTGTCATATTTCTCTAATAATAAAAAAAAAAAAGGCCTACCTCTTCTATGTTCTCATAGCCATGTGTTTGCACGTGTTGTATGGAATTTATCAGATTAAGTTTGTTGTTGTCATCAGTTCTTTATAGCCTGCAGTACAGCTGAGGTCTTTTTGTATCTTCTATAGATTTGTATTGAATTAAATTGTACTGTTCATGCAATTTTGTCATTATTGTTATCAAACAAAATTTTCAAATCCTGGTAAAATCCATTTTGTTGATGACGGACTCGGGGATAACATATAGCTCCTCCTATGGGACGCAGCACCTCTTGGCCTCCCATTATTGCCTCCTCTAAAGGGACTTGGTTGTGTGACGCAGGTTCCCAGACTCTGGAATCTGTTTTCTGGTCACTGTAAACAGCCCAGTGAGGATTTACTTGTCAGAGCAGCTGCTGCAGCTGACGTGAACTTGCGGAGCAACGTAAAACCACCAGAGAATGTTCCACTGGAATCTCTTGGGAAGGAGATTTCACTTTTTATTGATTGAAGCATCAGGGCTGATCGAAGTGGTCTAAGAATGATTTGGGTTCTGCTGTCATTGCCCAGTGTCTAGTTCTCATAGGAGTGGAGATTTAAAAAAAGGGCTAGAAGCTGGAGATGCTCCCTGTGACAAACCTCACTGCAGGGGGTGGAGGGTTATGAAACCTTAGCCCGTAACAGTGTGATACAGGAGAGGCAGGTTTCCAGTATATACTTATAGGATTGTTGGGATTCAAATCCCAGCTGGGCCGCTTTCTAGCTGAGCCACATTTGGCAAACTATTTAACCTCTGTCTCTAAACCTTAGTTTCCTCAGTGTACAATGATTAAAATAATATATCCTGGTGGAATTTTTTATAATATAAGTGTTCCTATATGCCAATATCCTAGCAAGTAGTAGATGATAATAGTCAACATTTAACTCCCCTTCGCCTAAATCTCTCATCTGTCAAATGAAGACAGCAACAGTGACACTAATAAGAGCCAACATTTATTGAGAGCTTACTTTCTGCCAGGCACTGAGCAACTTACAGAAGTGCCGACCTCATAAATTGCTGTGGAGTAATTGTGAGGATTAAATAAGCTAACATAGGAAGAAAACATTCAGCACTTGTGTTTTTAAGTGCTCGATAAATGTGAGCTATTATCATGAACTGAGCACCTACACCCTGTGCCAGGGAACTTCATGCATTACATAATTTAGTTCTCACAACTGTCTTAGGAGGGAAGCCCTTTTACTGAAGATGAGGGAAATAAGGTACCAGGGATTAAGATAACTTGTCCCAAATGCCACAGCCAGTAGGTGGCACACAGAGGCTGTAATCCAGGTGCCTTTGATCCCAAATCTTCTTTCTGCTTTTAGTATGTTAACACCGTCGAGCTGTGTGGAAAGGAGAAGACCTGTGATGAGCCACAGGCAGAGGAGCTGCCAAGCAGAACAGCTAGAGGTCAATGGGACACAAGGCAAAGAGCGAATGAGGGAGTATAACTGAGACCCAGACAGAGCTGCTATATTCTGTCTGAATCAAGAGCATCGGGGAATTGCTGTATCCGAGGGACTCAAGGGCTGTGTCTTCGGGCCCTCCTGCTAGACCAGGGGCAGGATGTCAAGGTGGCAGGTTCTTGACAGGTAATCTGATAGCATCTTAGCCTTAACAATAGTATCACCTGGCTATCCACTGATGCGATTACCTTCCCTGCTTTTTTTTTTTTTTTTTTTTTTATTTTTGGCTGTGTTGGGTCTTCGTTTCTGTGCGAGGGCTTTCTCTAGTTGTGGCAAGCGGGGGCCACTCTTCATCGCGGTGCGCGGGCCTCTCACTATTGCGGCTTCTCTTGTTGCGGAGCACAGGCTCCAGACGCGCAGGCTCAGTAGTTGTGGCTCACGGGCCTAGTTGCTTCGCGGCATGTGGGATCTTCCCAGACCAGGGCTCGAACCCGTGTCCCCTGCATTGGCAGGCAGATTCTCAACCACTGCGCCACCAGGGAAGCCCTTGCCTGCATTTTTGATGATATGAATCCAGAGTAGAAAAGGAAAGGAAGGGGTGGGGAATAAAGGGTATGAGAAACGGTGGTAAGTAGATTTTTAACTAATTATATTTGTTCTTTCATTCATTCACTTATCCCCCACCGCTTGAAAGTAATTAGTATATACAAAGAACACACATTCAGTAGGGGTATTAAAATAAAAATATTTGAAAAATACAGAAAATATACTAACCATGAGAGTTAACAAAGACGTTTACGAATATCCTGACAGGCAGAGCAAAAAGGAAAGCATGATTATATGAACTGGTCTAATCTGAAAGGAGTTCGCATAAAAAGTCTTTAAGCAAAAAGGCTCAAATGTGCTTTTTCTCTGTTCCAGAGCAGAGACATGCCAGGGTGGTGAAAGCATCTTTGTGGACCAGAGTATTTCAAGCTAAGAAAGTTTCAGAGACAGAGGCATACACACCAATCTCGGAACACTCATTGGATTTTCTCTTTGCCAAACAATAAAACCCACCCATGCATAAAGTATTTTCATTGAAACAGCTCCTGCCCTAACCTTCCTTGATAATATTTAATGATCTCTCATTAACTTCAAAATTGATATTTGTTGCCAAAGAACTTTAGGTTTGGTTTTCATCCAAGTAATGAATTATCTACCATTTAAGAGACTTCCCAAAGGCAGACACCACCTGGCCATGTCGCTGTTTAAATAGCTTTGTGCATCTAACTAGCAGTGGTGTGAAGTATGTGGGGCTGTGGTCTGCGGACTCAGAGGAGCTCAGTTGCTTGGCATAAAATTGCCACCTTCAAATGGACAGAGAGACCAGGGACAGACACCACCTGGGTATGGAATGGATGTGGAATAGGATTGGTATAGTCAGGTCACAGGATGGAGAGGATAAGAACAGTTCCCAACATCTAATAGAGGGGATATTCTGGGTCCCCCAGAAAGGGCCTTACAGTGGATATTAACACACAGTTGCAAATGTTAAATCAGATGAGAAATGTGTCCCATCAGACCCTCTGCAAGTTTCCTGCTCCCCTTCAAATCCAGCCATGCATATATAAGCCTGGAGCTGTTTAACTGTAAGTTAAATTGGATATATTTTGGGGACTTCTCAAGGAAGGCAAATGTTCCTCCTCAGTGTTGGTGATAAACATTTCAAAAATATAATTTCACAAAATGATGTCAGAATAGCATTAATTGCACTAAACTCAGGCGTGAACGCAAAGTCCATTGATCACCCTCTGCCTACCTGGACTGACACAACAGGCCTATGGGATATTATCCACTTCAGCTCTGGAGCTGAAACAAGACATCTCAGGGAATTATTCTAACAGACCTCAAACTAACGATAGGGTCTATCCTCCAAGCCACCCCTGGCCCTGATTAGTATCTTTGCAGTGACAAACACCTTCCTAATGGAAGCTGTGACCAGCCATGGAACAGATAAAACAACTTGGAGCCATGCCTTGAAGCAATGCACAGTGCATGGAGAGCCAGGGACCTCAGTTCTAATCCAAGTGAAGATCACCTGGGTGATAATGAAGAGGAGGAAAACTAGAAAACTATTAAAAAACAACTCTTCACAAGGACGTCATGTTATACTTACTATATCCACAAAAATAAGCCTGCTGTGGTCTTAGCACTAAGTTAGGTGATACGAAGGATCCAGAGAATTCAGCCCTAGGGACTTTAAAACACCAAGTTGGAGACAAAAATCAACATACGTGAAACAACCAATAGCATTCTGATACAGGTTATAATCTTATAATTAACTGTAAAATTATAGGGTCAACACTGTATGTAGGTGATTAGGGAGGAGTGCGCAGAGAGGATCGGAGAACAGTCATGCCAGATTGCATGGCGGTGACGAGACTTGAAGGGTGGAAGGGTTTATGTGGTTTATAGACATGAAAATAAATATTAATAATAGGGAAGACTGATTACTTCATGTTCTAGTCACTCTACTAAAAACTTCACATTTTCTAACTCATTTTATCCTCAGAACAACTTCATCAGGTGGGAATTTTGATAGTCTCTACTTTATGGACAAAGAAACTGAGGCACATAGATGTTCCATAAATTGCCCATGGTCATCCAGCTATTAACTGGTAGATTTCTTCTTCCAGAAAGGGTTAATCAACATCCTTTCTAGGAACTGTGTACATGCTTAATATTTTTGAAATATTAAGCAACAGGAATATTGCTTGCTTTATTGCCCACTAAAATCTTGCTGCAAAAAATGGTACTGTAAAAGCCATATTTTTATTTATTGAATGCCAACTGTGTGTCTTTTCACTTTCAAAAACCCCTTGTAGGTAGCAAATGAGGAGAAACACATCAAGCAGTGCAGCCATGTGTGAAAGAGCCCATGTTCT